>NC_067492.1:19404928-20604928 GCF_947179515.1 Apodemus sylvaticus | reverse complement strand
ATGTTACAGATGGATAGAGTAGCTCTAGGGGAAATGGGTGGGAAGCACAAAGGAAACATCTTAAGGTTGGCATTTGCAGGACTCAGAGATCCTTTGGAAATCCTCATGGGAAGACTAATTTAAAAGACCCCTTGGATTCTTACTATGTACACATCTACAAATGTCACACAGTAAGGAAAAGTGACAAAACATGCCCAGCATGGTGGCTCATCCCAAAATGCCAGAGCTTTGGATACTGAGGCAGGAGGATAATCATGAAGCTAGACTAGTCTACAGAATGAGTTCCAGGCCAGCATGGGGCTATAGGGATTGAGACCTTGGATTAAAAAAAAAGCCCAGAACAATGTAACAAAAAGGGGGTAATAATTCAGTGAATATATATTATTAGAAAGAGTTAGAAAGATCTAGATGGGACTTTCCAAAAATCTAGGTGGTTTTACATCTTTTTTCAACTCACTTCCTTCAACGCAGTATTGGAAGCTGATTGCAAAATAAGAATATAAAAGTCTATTAGCTTCAGAGTGTCTGGCTTTATGTGGAGGTCCTTGATCCATTTGGATTTGAGCTTAGTACAAGGAGACAAGGATGGATCAATTCGCATTCTTCTGCATGCTGACCTCCAGTTGAACCAGCACCATTTGTTGAAAAGGCTATCTTTTTTCCATTGGATGTTTTCAGCCCCTTTGTCGAGGATCAAGTGGCCATAGGTGTGTGGGTTCATTTCTGGATCTTCAATCCTGTTCCATTGATCTGCCTGCCTGTCACTGTACCAATACCATGCAGTTTTTAACACTATTGCTCTGTAGTATTGCTTGAGGTCAGGGATACTGATTCCCCCAGAATTTCTTTTGTTGCTGAGAATAGTTTTAGCTATCCTGGGTTTTTTGTTATTCCAGATGAATTTGATAATTGCTCTTTCTAACTCTGTGAAGAATTGAGTTGGGATTTTGATGGGTATTGCATTGAATCTGTATATTGCTTTTGGCAAAATGGCCATTTTAACTATATTGATCCTGCCGATCCATGAGCATGGGAGGTTTTCCCATTTTTTGAGATCTTCTTCCATTTCCTTCTTCAGGGTCTTGAAGTTCTTGTCATACAGATCTTTCACATGTTTGGTAAGAGTCACAAAAGAAACTGGGGAAGACCCTTGAGGACATCGGTACAGGGAGAAAGTTTCTGAACAGAACACCAATAGCATATGCTCTAAGATCAAGAATTGACAAATGGGACCTCATAAAATTACAAAGTTTCTGTAAGGCAAAGGACACCATCAAAAGGACAAATCGGCAACCAACAAATTGAGAAAAGATCTTCACCAATCCTACATCAGATAGAGGGCTAATATCCAATATATATAAAGAACTCAAGAAGTTAGACTCCAGAAAACCAAATAACCCTATGAAAAAATGGAGTACAGAGTTAAACAAAGAATTCTCACCTGAAAAACTTCGGATGGTGGAGAAACATCTTAAAAAATGCTCAACTTCATTAGCCATTAGGGAAATGCAAATCAAAACAACCCTGAGATTTCACCTTACACCAGTCAGAATGGCTAAGATTAAAAATTCAGGAGACAGCAGGTGTTGGAGAGGATGTGGAGAAAGAGGAACACTCTTCCACTGCTGGTGGGGTTGCAAATTGGTACAACCACTCTGGAAATCAGTCTGGTGGTTCCTCCGAAAACTGGGCACCTCACTTCCAGAAGATCCTGCTATACCACTCCTGGGCATATACACAAAAGATTCCCCAGCATGTAATAAGGATACATGTTCCACTATGTTCATAGCAGCCCTATTTATAATTGCCAGAAGTTGGAAAGAACCCAGGTATCCCTCAACAGAAGAGTGGATGCAAAATATGTGGTATATCTACACAATGGAGTACTATTCAGCCATTAGAAACAATGAATTCATGAAATTCTTAGGCAAATGGATGGAGCTGGAGAACATCATACTAAGTGAGGTAACTCAGACTCAAAAGATGAATCATGGTATGCACTCACTAATAAGTGGATATTAGCCTAGAAAACTGGAATACCCAAAACATAATCCACACATCAAATGAGGTACAAGAAGAATGGAGGAGTGGCCCCTTGCTCTGGAAAGACTCAGTGAAGCAGTATAGAACAAAATCAGAACGGGGAAGTGGGAAGGGTTGGGTGGCAAAACAGGGGAAGGGAAGGGGACTGATGGGACTTTCGGGGAGTGGGGGTCCAGAAAAGGGGAAATCATTTGAAATGTAAATAAATATATCAATAAATTAAAAAAAAAGAATATAAAAGTCTCATTCCACAGTAAAGATAGATAAATGACAACTATAAAATATGAAAATCTAATGTCATGATTAGGATCATTCTATAACTATTTTAATATTAGGCTAGTTTAATTCAAAGTACGTAAAACGGGCAATAAGCTGAGGTTGGGAAAAACTTAGGAAACTCTGAAGAGACAGCACAATTGAGTAACTGGAAAGAGAGACAGTAATGGAGTGACCAGAATCAGAATAAATTACCCATTTATTAAAATGAAATAGTAATATCTTTAAAATGATAAATTCCTGAAATAACTAGACAAAAAGAAGCAATCAATAATTCTAACCTTAACCTTCACAGGAATCACAAGAAAATATCCTTAATTATCTTCCAAGTAGTCCTTCATAATACTTTTCAGAATCCATGGCAAATTCACACGTGAGAATTCTATACAGGTAATGACCAATCGTTCCTGATAAACCCATGTAATTCATTACTCCCCAAAGCAGTGATAAGGAAAGCTGATAAAGAAACAATTCACATATACGAGGAACACCAGGAGATCTTAGACATTTTCAACTTTAGTGGGGAAGGGCACTCAAGACTGAACCGAGGGCTGTCACACATGCTAGGTAAACCCTCTACTGGTGAACTATAACCCCAAGCTTCTAAGGTTCAAACTTGTTGGAATTTTCGGCATAGCAGACATTTACTCTCTCCACGAAACATTTTTACTGTTACATGGAACGTTAACTGCTATGTTTGTTTAACCACAAGCACGACAAGTATGATAGCATTGTATTCCTTGTATTTCTATAACAAACAGTGATTCTTAGTTAAGACTACATTTGTTAAACTCAGAACAAACCATATTATACTAAAATTTACATAAAAATCAACACGAAGAAGTGAAGTATAAAAAGTCCAGGTATACTGAAAACTTCTTGAACTAAATCATATAACTCATAGCAATTTTTTTCTTAGACTTTAAGTTCTCAATTGTGTGCGTGCATGGAGGTCGATGTGTGCGTACACTAGTGTGTGTGTGTGTGTGTGTGTGTGCACTGTGGCCAAGACTAAAGTTTAATGTCTTTGTGGGCCATCCTCATTATAAAAGTAGCCAAAGAAAGTGTTCCTTTTCCTTATGCACACCATAAAGAATACAGAGCTCTTCTCTAGGGTAGCAGATACACTGGAAACAAACAAACAGAACATTTAATCACAAACAAAATTGACATTCACAAATGAAAAAATTTTAAAAACAAAGCTTATTTCTAGGTGCTAAAGTTATATGCTATTATTTCAATTCACACCTTTATGAAAAAAAAAGATCAATATATCACGAGTGACGACAGTTGGATAAACCAAAGAAGTTGATGAAAAGAGACTGTGATAGCCAAATTTCAGATGAATGAAACACACAGAGGAACCTGGGGACTTCTTAGAGGAAGGGAGACTTCAGCTTATGACAAACTATTGAGAACAATAGGCCTAAAACATTGCACTTTGGGGTGGGGCTGGATTACAGTCCAAGTCTCCATGGTGCTTAAGTTCAAAGATGCAGTTTACAAGTGTGGAAACAACCAAGAAACCCCTACCTACCACAATGTAAAGATTAAAGTCCAAGTTGACAGCTTTTCAGGATGAGATGGATGAATAAAATGGTGATCATCTGAAACCAAGACAAAAGCAACATGACACCATTGATATATGATCAACATTACTTTTGTTTTTCCAGTGCAAGAGATGGAACCCTAGGCCTTGTGCACCCTGGACAATCACTCTACCACTGGGGAACATCACCAACACTCAAGCTTATGTTTATATAAGTGACAATATAGTGACAAATATTTTGTTGCTTGGATTATTTATTGTTTTAAAATCTCTTACAAAAATTTAAATCATTTGTTGACAATGCAGGCAGGCAGTGAGAGCCAGAGTTTCCGGGTACCACTTTCATAAAGAGAGTATAGGAACCAGTTAAAATGCAAGATGATCAACTCTGCACCTAAAGCCAGGAGCCCTTCTGGGCTTCAAATAATCAAAACCGACATTTCAGCTGCAACATATGGGAATTTTAAAAGTGAAAGGCTTCTGCGGTGGAGATGTGGTGTGGTGTAGAATGCTTACCTAGTATACACACGAAGCCTCAGATTTGATGCTGAGAGCTACACAAACCATCCACGGCAGTGCACACCTGTAATCCCCAGATGCTGAAGCAAGACGATCAAAAGTTCAAGGTTAGCCTCAGTATAGTGTGATTTCAAGGCCATCCTGGCTTACATGAGAAATTATCTTTAACAACAACAACAACAACAAAGATGTTAGGCTTCAAAGCATTCAAGGGCCAAGGAAGAGTAGAGGATCCTAAGGAACAGGTGCAGATGCTCAGCCCTTAAACAGAAACCATGAAACAGCAATTAATGATTCCTGCAATGATGGGATTAAGGAATAACAGATGACTTTCTAAACAAATGAAGCTCTAAGAGAACAAAACTCAGTGCTTCATGTCAGCTCTAAACTGGATTTTTTTTCCATGAGATTTACTCAGTGGACATGAACAGTTTGCTGTCTATTACAGAAGTAACTGCATCAATGGCAGTTATGATTCTGACAGATGCTGAAGATCAAATTATGACAGGATTACCCCAAGGAGGAGAAAGAAGGCAGCCTCCTGGGGTTCACCATAAAAACGTCTGAGATCATGAACACTGAGCCATCGCAGACAGAGGCGCATCCCGCCCCCTTTCCTGCCCACCACACCATTTCGCAAAGAATTAACGACCACCGTGTATCACTTTTAGTCTTTCTACCTTTCCTGTGTAAACAGTCCCACGCTCTATAGAAGCAGATGCCAGGTTACCTAGGAACAAATGAGTTGACAACCAAGTACGCAGTCTAGGGAAGCAGAGCACGAGGTGACAGGGAAGGTCTGTTGACTTGTTGCGTATTATATGAAATTTGCCACGTTTTATAGAAGACAGGCTTGTTTACTTTAAAATGGACGGCTGCCGTGCTGCTTACTTTTGTGATCCTGAGACAATCAAACTTTTTATGATCTGTCCAGGCATTCATCAGAACATTCAAAGGACCTTAGGAGCCAGGCGGTGGTGGCACACACCTGTAATCCCAGCACTCTGGGAGGCAGAGGCAGGCGGATTTCTAAGTTCGAGGCCAGCCTGGTCTACAGAGTGAGTTCCAGGACAGCCAGGGCTACACAGAGAAACCCTGTCTCGAAAAAGCCAAATCCAAAAAACAAAGGACCTTAGGAAAAGGCCTGGTTAGGGCTGAGTAGACAGCTCAGTGGGTTAGAGCATTCGCTGTGCAAGTACACACAAGGACCTGGGTTTTCATTCCCTGCAGCCAAGCAAATGCTGGTCCTTGTGGCAACTGTAAGCTCAGCACTGGGAAGGTCTGGGATGGTGAAGACAGATAGGAAGGGCTCTGGAACTTGTTGTCAGGATCGCCCAGTTTGCCAGTGAGCTCGGTTCAGAGAGACCTTGTCTCATAACACGAGGTGGCAAGCGGTGGAAAAGGTATCAACATTGATACCTCTGGACTGCCCAAAGGTATGTACCTGCACAAGCGCGCACACACACACACACACCTCTCTCTCTCTCACACTCATACACACTCACACACACACATTTCTCTCTCTCTCTCTCACTCATACACACACACACACACACACACACACACAAAGAGAGAGAGAGACAAACAACTTGGTCAAATCCTCCACATAATGTAGGGGGGGGTCTCATTTCTTAATTAAAAGGTGAATGTATTTTATTAACATCTTTTTCCTAGCCACGTGGAGGTACTCCCCATAACCTTGTGCACCATTGAGACCGAGGTCATTACCAGTGTTCCTTCTACTTCGACGATGTTCATGTATCTGTTCCCAGGTCAGATTTAATGAGCTTAATAATCAGCAAATTTACCTCAAAGAGGCCTCAGATTTATTTATCTTTCTTGTGAGAACTTTAAAAGAAACATTCTTAAGCCATAAGGATTCATATAGCCGTTTTTTCATGTTGAGGCAACATTTGAAAAAAAAAATCTTATTTAACATTTAACCAGTGTAATGGTCACTTATAACTTAATTGGTCACTGGAATACTTTACAGTGTATTCCAAATTCCTATCTGTAGTTAATTTCTTTTGGTTGTTATTCATGTAAGGCTCAGTCAACACACTTCACAAATGTTATTCTTTTTTCTGCTCTGCTGGAGGGGCCCACGTCTGCAGCACTGGCATGCAGATATGAGTGGAGCTACACCACTTCTAGCAACTAATCGAGCTCGTAAGTAATGTAAATAAAAGAAAAGAACATTAAGAATTACTTTATAAGCTGAGCCGGGAAACAGTGAAGGGGAGAATGAGGCCAGCTAGGCCTTCTGGGGCTCCGTATGAGCTGTGGGCTTGAGGAAGGGCGGGTCACCTACATCGGCAGTTACGAATGGAAAGACGCGTAAAACTGCTCGGTATAACTTGCCGAAGATGAATATACTTGTCTGCAGTGTTCTGGGGCTTAATCATTTTTATTACTATGCCTGTTCTGTCGACGGTGCTTAGGTACCAACTTGACATAAAATGAGTTCTGCCTTCCAGATGTCCTTCTTGCCAGAGGTTTGAGGAACAGAATATTCTTTCTGTGACACAGGGTGGATGCAGATAGAGTCTCCCAAATCACCATGTCATAAATTCCCCTCTCCACCATTCATTTGCACCCTCAGGTCTTTCTGACCATTTGATGACTTTCGGATCTCACTCTCTTCGAATTCCCATTTTCTTTTATTGTTCTTCTAAGGCAGCCGCCTCTGCTCTGGAAGGGCAGAATCTCACCCTGCTCATCCCATCCGTCTCTCTCCGCTCCTGCCACCTCTCTATCGCTTTACGGCCCTTCGCTGCCTGCATCACCTCCTAATTTAAGAGCGTCGGTGAGCTTCATTAACATGTTTTTTCAGTCCGTTTTCTACATCATTAATGCAGCAGCCATATAAGACAGGACTTAACGCTGATCCTCGCCGCACCCAGACACATTCCTCTGCTTGATACATTGCCATTTATCGTTTATCAATACTTTTTATGGTTCTCTTGCCAGTTTTGAGTCCATGTGACTCTGCTTATATCCAGGATAATTTGAATTAATTGTGCACAGATGTCAAGAGGCACTGCATCAAACGCTCCACTGAATCTGAGAAACACTATGTCTACCATAGTTTTAGGCTTACAGATATTAACTGCATCTAAAAAGCTTACAATGTCAGATCTTTCTCATTCTAGTTGGTTCTGTATATTTACTTATCTTTTAATATTTGTGCTGTTTTTTCTTGTGATACATACAAATAAAAAAATAAAATAATTATCTTTTGTTTTGTAGTTCTTGGCACACACATGGGCATGTTTGTGCTCACATAGAGGCCATAGTGGGCTTCTAGTTTCAGTCCTCAGGATCAATCCACCTTGACTGTTAAGACAGAATCACTGAGGCCTGAAACTGGGCCCTTAACTTGTACCATACACAAGAACTATGTTGATTAAAGAATTACACGTAAGTGCAGGGGGACAGTTTATGAAGTCTTATTTTATGATGATTGCTTAGGTGCAACACTGGAAGCAGGAGCAGTACGAGGAAAAACAGGCACAAGGGAGCACACCGAAGTCAAAAAGTGCTGTCCATAGAAGAAAGTAGAAAAAACAAGGCGAAGGATCAGAGAAATATCTGTGAATCACATACCTACATAAAGGGTAGCATCCACACAGCATGTTAAGCTCATCAGCAAAAGTCAACATGAAGGGGCCAGGGAGATGGGTCCACAGGTTACCATGCTCAGCTTGAGCAGAGCTGAATCCATGTTTGGATCCGTCCCAGCAATGCTAGGGGTGAATGGAGGTCACAGAGGATAGCCGGAGCTTGCTGACCAGCTAGCTCGGCCAACCCCTGTGAGCAGATTCAGTAAGAGATTCACATGAAGGGATAAGGTCGAGAGAAATAGAAGAAAATACTCGATGTCCTCCCCTCGCCTGTATATGTGCATAGACAGGTCACATATTCAACCGCACATGTTTACATATGGATATGACATACACAGACTGTAGAGAGACTCTCTTGTGTACTGTGTGGAAGCATTTGCCTGTCAATAAAAAGCTGACAGCCTATATGATGAAGTGGGAAACAGAAGATGGGATATTCAACAGAGAGGATTCTGGGAAAGAGTCCAGAGCAGGAAATTTTCCCCTGGACCTCTGAGGAAGATGGGTATGTGAAGCTGAGTGAGGAAGCTAGCCTTCTGGCAGACTTAGACTAGTTTAAACTGGATAATTGAGTTGCTAGCTAGAGGGAATGAGCCAAAACTTACAGGCTAGGCATTCATTCATAAATAATTAAGTCTCAGAATCATTATTTTGAAAGCAGAGGCCTGGTAGAAAAGTTTGTGGCTACACAAACATATACACACACACACACAATAAAAACAGGCAAGTTACACAAATATCTCTCTATACGATATATGTAAATGGGTGGCAAGAACCAAAACACATGAATAGCATCAATAACAACAAAAATGGACTTCAGGACCACGATAAGCACTGCTTCCACATCTTTAAAATGCCCACTACGAAAATACCAGATGAGCGTAACACCATCATTACACTGTAAGTGAGGCGGTAACACTCCGGTGTAGACGGAGAGTGGGAGCCTGGGTACTGTAATCCCTACGGCAACAGAAAACAATGAAGATACAGGTGATTTGTAAAAAGCCGAGGGAGGAGATAAAAAGGGAAGGAAGAACAAGCACCCAGCTGCCTCAAAAGAAAATGGGGGAAAAAGAGAACAAAGAAATATAACACAGAGCACACATAATGAAACTCAAGCCGGTACACTCAGGGGCAGAGGCAGAAGGACCTCTGGCTTCCGGGCCAGCCTGGTCTACAGAGTGAGTTCCTCTGTGGAAACTCACTGAAGGCTGTTGTGCCTTCACTGCCATGATGAGCTTCTTGTCTTTGGTAAGCTGAAATAAAGCTGCCCTCCCTGGAGCCGCTTTGATAGTGTATTTGGCAGTAGCAATACATGCAGTAACTCCGACAGGACCTTTCCTCTCATTCCTTCACAAATATTTTTACAAAACCACACCCGCTTCACTTGTTAAGACTGCTGATCTGAACTGAACCTGGAAAATATCTTTTTTTACTGCTTTATGTTTTGAGAGAAAGGCTGTGTACTTTACAGTCACGTATAATAATGCTGTCAATTTACTTTTGGCCCTTGGATAAAAATCATCTATAAAAGCAGCTATAATTAGCATAGCACTTGCATTTGTGATATGCCTCAGGAAAAACTGATATTCATAGGTGTTTGTCACTTTTCGTTCTGATAATTCAAGAACTTTATAGCAATAGCAGAAACGAGCTGGCAAAGAATTTCACAGTTTCTTAAAAACTGCACAAAGATCAGAATGGACGCTAGTTTGTCTAACAAGCAGATGACAGAGGGATTAAACACAGTGCCAAAGATACCCTAAATCTCCTCCTTAGGAAGATTAACGAATGCTCCGTCCTGCAGAAACAGCTATAGGAGTCTTTGTTAGGAGAACACCAGTTTTGTTTAGGCATTCATACTTCATAAAAGGATATAACCCATACCTCAGGGACAATTTGCGATTCATGTAAGCTTCTGCCTGGAAAATTCATGAGCTTGTTCTCCTCATCAGCAGTAATTAAGAGGTAGGGATGTGACCCCGTGAATAAGTTATAAAGAGAAGTGTGCGGGGGGGGGGGGGGCTGCCGAGAAAGGTTTCTTTACTCTTAAAGAGAAACAAACAGGAAGAATGTTGTTTTCTGTTGCTGGATGCTGTTCTGAAGACACACTGAAGAGGTCATCTTGTGAAAGACCCCCTCGTCTGAAACAAGGGCAAGTGCTTTTAGTACTTAGTGTAGAAAAGTGACAGTCTGGATCTCTGCAATGTCACTAAACAATAGGAAAAAAAACAAAACAAAAACCACCACACACCAGTATGGGAGCTGTCCTACATTGAAATTGCTCCTATGGGGGGGGGAGGGTTTTCTGGGGATCAAACCAAGGGCCAGTCTCCTTTGTTCTCTAGACATCATTCCTCCCCAAATAGTCCAACCTCTAGGACCATCTCCACGCATCCTTTCTGTTATCCTGCCTGCTTTGTCCACACCATACTTAGAACTAGCAAAAGAAGCCCACAAGCCATCATGAAGTTATTGTGAGTTGTTTACTTTCCTGTTAAAGAGTTTCTGTGCAAGATAAAATGTTTCAATCTTGGAGGAAACTGTTACATAACTCACATATAAAGCAAAACTTAGCAGAATAACAGATGATTTCTCAATGGAAACTGAAAGCCAAAAGAGCCTAGGGCAACACACTCCAAGTCCTAAAGGACCATGCTGACCAGCCTAGACTAATATACCCAGAAAAACTATCCACCATAACTTAATAGAAAAAGATTTCCTAAAAATCTGTATAGCTATCAAACCAAACCAAAATTATAGAATCAGTCAGTATCTTAGGATAGAGAAAGAAGTGAGCATAAACAAGAGACTATGGGAAGAAATTCAAAGCCATAATTATTAAAACACAAAGTACCACTGATAACACAAATATCAAAATTCACATGGTTGACTAAAATTAACATATGTATTTCAATAATAACTTTAAATGGCCCCTATTCTCCTGTAACAATTAAAAATAGCCTGACGGAACGAATCCAAAACAAAAGCCATCTATTTGTTGTCTACAAGAACATCTTAGTTTTAAAGATAGTTACCACCTTCAGTTGAAAACGAGGACAAAAATTCTCCAATAAAATGGTACTTGGAAGTAAGAAGGCATCACTACCCAAATATCTGATAAAATAGGACTTCAAAATAAAACTAGTAAGAAGAGATGAAGAAGAATATTTCATTTTAATCAAGAGAACAGTTAGCAAAAATACATTGCTATACTAAACATATATACACTAAACCCTGGTTCACCTGATTTCATTAAAAAAATACTACTACTGCATTTAAATACACAGATTAGCATCAATCCATTATAGTAAGTGATTTCATTACCATACTTTTTCCAATAGACATGTCATATGGACAAAAACTAAACAGGAAAACATGAGAATTAATTGTCATCATACATCATACATAACACATCTATTGACTATTCCACTCAAATACCAAAGAATACACATTCAATTTATCAACACCCAAAAGCTTTTCTAAAATGGACCAGAGCCTGGTCTTTACAAATTTAAAAGGATTAAAACAATTTCTTATATTCTATCTGACTACAATGCAATAAACCATAAAATTGTCAGTAAACAAATCTCTAGTAAATACACAAACTCCTAAGAGATTAAGCAACTAATTATTGAATGGGTCAAAGAAGAAAGAAATAAAAAACTTCTTGGAACTAAACGAAAAGGAAATACAACCCTCTATCTGATGTAGGATTGGTGAAGATCTTTTCCCAATTTGTTGGTTGCCGATTTGTCCTTTTGATGGTGTCCTTTGCCTTACAGAAACTTTGTAATTTTATGAGGTCCCATTTGTCAATTCTTGATCTTAGAGCATATGCTATTGGTGTTCTGTTCAGAAACTTTCTCCCTGTACCAATGTCCTCAAGGGTCTTCTCCAGTTTCTTTTCTATTAGCTTCAGAGTGTCTGGCTTTATGTGGAGGTCCTTGATCCATTTGGATTTGAGCTTAGTACAAGGAGACAAGGATGGATCAATTCGCATTCTTCTGCATGCTCACCTCCAGTTGAACCAGCACCATTTGTTGAAAAGGCTATCTTTTTTCCATTGGATGTTTTCAGCCCCTTTGTCGAGGATCAAGTGGCCATAGGTGTGTGGGTTAATTTCTGGATCTTCAATCCTGTTCCATTGATCTGCCTGCCTGTCACTGTACCAATACCATGCAGTTTTTAACACCATTGCTCTGTAGTATTGCTTGAGGTCAGGGATACTGATTCCCCCAGAATTTCTTTTGTTGCTGAGAATAGTTTTAGCTATCCTGGGTTTTTTGTTATTCCAGATGAATTTGATAATTGCTCTTTCTAACTCTGTGAAGAATTGAGTTGGGATTTTGGTGGGTATTGCATTGAATCTGTATATTGCTTTTGGCAAAATGGCCATTTTAACTATATTGATCCTCCCGATCCATGAGCATGGGAGGTTTTCCCATTTTTTGAGGTCTTCTTCCATTTCCTTCTTCAGGGTCTTGAAGTTCTTGTCATACAGATCTTTCACATGTTTGGTAAGAGTCACCCCAAGATACTTTATACTGTTTGTGGCTATTGTGAAGGGGGTCATTTCCCTAATTTCTTTCTCAGCCTGCTTATCCTTTGAGTATAGGAAGGCCACTGATTTGCTTGAGTTGATTTTATAACCTGCCACTTTGCTGAAGTTGTTTATCAGCTGTAGGAGTTCTCTAGTGGAGTTTTTTGGGTCACTTAGGTAGACTATCATGTCATCTGCAAATAATGATAGTTTGACTTCTTCTTTTCCAATTTGTATCCCTTTGACCTCCTTATGTTGTCGAATTGCCCGAGCTAGTACCTCAAGTACAATATTGAAAAGATAAGGAGAGAGGGGGAAGGCCTGTCTAGTCCCTGATTTTAGTGGGATTGCTTCAAGTTTCTCTCCATTTAGTTTGATGCTGGCTACCGGTTTGCTGTATATTGCTTTTACTATGTTTAGGTATGGGCCTTGAATTCCTGTTCTTTCCAAGACTTTAAGCATGAAAGGATGCTGAATTTTGTCAAATGCTTTTTCAGCATCCAATGAAATGACCATGTGGTTTTTTTCTTTGAGTTTGTTTATGTAGTGGATTGCATTGATGGATTTCTGTATACTGAACCAACCCTGCATCCCTGGGATAAAGCCTACTTGATCATGGTGGATGATCATTTTGATGTGTTCTTGGATTCGGTTGGCAAGAATTTTATTGAGTATTTTTGCATCGATGTTCATAAGGGAGATTGGTCTGAAGTTTTCTTTGTTGGATCTTTGTGTGGTTTTGGTATCAGCGTAATTGTGGTTTCGTAGAAGGAATTGGGTAGGGTTCCTTCTGTTTCTATTTTGTGGAATAGTTTGAAGAGTATTGGTGTTAGACTCCAGAAAACCAAACAACCCTATTAAAAAATGGGGTACAGAGTTAAACAAAGAATTCTCACCTGAAGAATTTCGGATGGCGGAGAAACATCTTAAAAAATGCTCAACTTCATTAGTCATTAGGGAAATGCAAATCAAAACAACCCTGAGATTTCACCTTACACCAGTCAGAATGGCTAAGATTAAAAATTCAGGAGACAGCAGGTGTTGGTGAGGATGTGGAGAAAGAGGAACACTCCTCCACTGCTGGTGGGGTTGCAAATTGGTACAACCACTCTGGAAATCAGTCTGGCGGTTCCTCCAAAAACTGGGCACCTCACTTCCAGAAGATCCTGCTATAGCACTCCTGGGCATATACCCAAAAGATTCCCCAGCATGTAATAAGGATACATGTTCTATGTTCATAGCAGCCCTATTTATAATTGCCAGAAGTTGGAAAGAACCCAGGTATCCCTCAACAGAAGAGTGGATGCAAAAAATGTGGTATATATACACAATGGAGTACTATTCAGTCATTAGAAACAATGAATTCATGAAATTCTTAGGCAAATGGATGGAACTGGAGAACATCATACTAAGTGAGGTAACCCAGACTCAAAAGATGAATCATGGTATGCACTCACTAATAAGTGGATATTAACCTAGAAAACTGGAATACCCAAAACATAATCCACACATCAAATGAGGTACAAGAAGAACGGAGGAGTGGCCCCTGGTTCTGGAAAGACTCAGTGAAGCAGTATAGAACAAAATCAGAACAGGGAAGTGGGAAGGGTTGGGTGGGAAAACAGGGGGAGGGAAGGGGACTGATGGGACTTTCGGGGAGTGGGGGTCCAGAAAAGGGGAAATCATTTGAAATGTAAATAAATATAATAAAAAAATAGTAAAAAAAATTAATAAAAACTCAGCTGTATATTAACACAATTAAATTGTCATTAAAATAATAACAATAGAGTTTTTACATTATCCCAGTGTCACATACAAGAAATTGAGCCCAGGGGGACAAAACCACTTGCTCAGTTTCTCACAGATTCAACTTGAGACCATCACCCTTACCACTAACGGCTTTAACATGGAATATTCTCCAACCATGAAAAAGTATAGTATATATAGTAGCTTAGCGTTAGAGTGCTTATCTAGAATGCACAAGGCCTCAGACTGATCACCAACAACCAGGAAAATGTTTCTGTGAAGGATGGCAGTGTGTATGCTCCAGCAGATGCTCTGTGGGACAGGAGCATCCTGTGGTGTGGGGGCAGTCGTCCTGAGGGAGAAAGCTGTTCATGGTGAAACCTGAGATGCCCTGGATTACCCAGTTACAAAAAGCCGCTTTTCCTTAAACACTCATCCTTTGGGGTGTTTGAATAAATAAAGTTATGATGTGAGTTTCTGAGAGAAAGGCAGGGTCACTATATTATTAAATATATATTTAATATATATATAATTATATATATTATAATATTTTATATTATTAAATATATATTATATTTATTTCTTTATTCTAAAAGAGAGCAGGCTGAGCAAGCCAGGGGAAGCAAGCCAGTAAGAAACATCCCTCCCTGGCCTCTGCATCAGCTCCTGCTTCCTGACCTGCCTGAGTTCCAGTCCTGACTTCTTTAGTGATAAACTGCAACGTGGAAGTGTAAGCTCAATAAACCCTTTCCTCCCCAACTTGCCTCTTGGTCACGATGTTTGTGCAGGAATAGAAACCTTGACTAAGACACTGGGGCATATGCTAAAGAGTGCTACTGAACCTTTGTCTATATCTAAGAGTCTTAAAGTCTTAAATTTAACATTTGGGTCTTTGATCAGTTTTGAGTTAGCTTTTATATATGCAGAAGAGTCTAAACTCTTTTCTTTATAAGTGGATATTCTTTCCTCCATGTAGAACCATCTGTTGACAAGATCATCCTTCTCCAACTGAATGGACCTGGCAACTTTGCAAACTGTTCAACAATACATCTATCTGCAGATGGATTTATTCCCAGGTTCTCAGTTCTATTCTACTAGACTTTTCATTTAGTCTCATACTGGTCTTAAACTGTTTTGATAATGGTAGCTTTTAAATACGTTTTAAAATAAGAGAATGTGTGCCCACCATTTCTTTTTAATTTCAAGATTGTTTTCAGTATTCTGGTCCTTTGAAATCTCATATAAATTCCTGGATGGTCTTAAACTTTCATCAAAAAACAAAACAAATCAAAAAACAAAAACTGATATTGGGATTTTGTTATGTCTTGGAATAAGTTTGTAAGTAATTTAGGGGTTGTACTATAACCTTAAAATTTTGTTCCCTAATCCATTGAAACAGGATGTCTGTTTCTCTCTTAGTCCAGGTCATCTGCAAGAACAGCAAGTACTTTTAACCATGGATACATCTCTCCAGATTCAAGAATTAATATTTTGAATTATTTAAAAATTCTGTTTTCTCCACCCATCAAGGTTCAGTGTGGAGTGGTATGTTCTTAAACTGAGGCCTAACACTGAAATAACTTACATATTAAAATTGACATAAATAACTTATGTAGCATTCAGATGCTCCTCCCTGCACTACATGAAGAGGTTTTCAACAGTTTATCCAATCATACTCATTCAACCGTTTTAGTATTCCTCATCCACTCCTCCTTCCCTAAGGCCTCTATTCTTGTGTAGGGCTGCTTCATCTCTGAGTCAGATGCCTAGGTACCAGGATTTCCTTGCCTCTAGGACACTTTCAATCTCAATTTATCTTAGACACTAGAGTCTTGTTAATCTTAATAAATCACAGCTTTATTCATTTAATGTGACAAGAGTGTATTGAATACTTACTATATATTAGGTGCTTTAGGGAAGTATGCTTCAAAGAAGGTGGTCATTAGAATCACTTAATGAAGGAAATCATTTTCAAAACATAGATTCACTATCATTTACTCAAGCCTACATAAGAATATGCTGATCTAGTGCTGATATATATGTATATACACATACATACATATATGTATATATCCATATATACATACATGTTTATATCCATATGTATATATATACATACATATATGTATCCATATATATATATTTTTTTTTTAAAAACTTCCTCTAAATTGGTACACTAACTTCTTTTTAGCTAATGAAGACTTACACATTCTTGAGTATTTTAGAATATATTTGAGTTGTGTTCTACGATCCCTAAAAGGATATCTTAAATCATATGTGGATAGCACTAAACTCTACATATACCTTTTACAAACTATTTTATTCATTTATTTATTTGTTTATTCATTTATTTATTTTTGATTTTTCAAGACAGGGTTTCTTTGTGTAGTCCTGGCTGTCCTGGAACTCACTCTGTAGACCAGGCTGGCCTCGAACTCAGAAATCCGCCTGCCTCTACCTCCCAAGTGCTGGGATTAAAGGCGTGCGCCACCACTGCCCGACCTATTTATTTTTTTAAAACTTGGAATGGTAAAATAATACTAAAAGCAACATTTATTGACAAGTGCCATATAAGTCCATGCTTTAGTGCTATATTTCGGTGAAATAAAAGCACGGTCATAACTCTACAGTGGTCCTGATGAATATGCCAATTAAGAGACTCACAGCTCTAACAAACTAAAGCTTTATGGGGCAGAGGTGACTCACATCTTCAGCAGTATGAAATACAACAACACAGGATCTCACCACAGTATTTAGAATAGAGTGTTATTTAAAACCTCAGAGAGTTTCTTCTCTGTTGTTTTCTCTTTTAGTATTTTCAGTCAACTGAAACTGCAAAAATGAAGTTTTGAATAAGAAGACAATACTGTAGTTGCATTTTTTTATAATAAAATATCTCAAAAATAAGTTATGCTCTTACAAACAGAGTTTCTGAAACTCATGGGTGTCTGTGGAAAACTGTTGTGTCTCATATTTAGTATGGCATACAGTGTAGTCAATTAAAAAAATGCAATATAGGACCCAAAGGAGTCTGGAGTGTTCCTCTAGTCAATGAAAACAGACTTAACATGCTTGCAATCTATCATAAGAAGTTATGATTCCAGCTGGACATGGTGGCACATACCTTTAATGCGAGGGCTGGGGCTGGGGCTGGGGCAGGGACAGGTGCAGAGGCAGGGCCAATAGATCTCTATGTGTTCAAGACTAGGATGGACTTGAACAGAGCCAGTTTCTGGACAGCCAGAGAAACACTGTCTCAAAACAAAAATAAAAAAAAGAAAGAAAGAAAAAAAGAAATATAAAAGAAAAAGCAAGCAAGCAAACAAACAAACAACAACAACAACAACAAAACCCCAAAAAATCCAAAACCAAAAACCAAAGAATTAGGATTTCAAATGAAATAACATTTGGTGACTTTTCAAAGAGACCTTGTAAGTAAAAGCTAGCTAACCTATTTGAAGTTTTCTTGTTTAGTTCCAGTGGTTTTTGTTTGTTTGTTTGTTTGTTTTTTTGTTTTGGTTTTGGAGACAGGGTTTCTCTGTGTAGCCCTGGCTGCCCTGGAACTCACTCTGTAGACCAGGCTGGCCTTGAACTCAGAAATCCGCCTGCCTCTGCCTCCCGAGTGCTAGGATTAAAGGCGTGCGCCACCACTGCCCAGCATAGATCTAGTGTTTTTCAATCTGTGGATTATTACCCCTTTGGGGATCAAACGATTCTTTCACAGGGATCATATATCAGATATCCTGCATATCAGATATGTACATTAAAATTCACAACAATAGCAAAATCACAGTTTTGAAGTAGCAACAAAATAATTTTATAGTTGGGGGTCAGCACAACATGTGGAATTGTATTTAAGGGTCTCAGCACTGGAAAAGCTGAGAACCACTGTTCTAAACAAACACATTGATTTATGTATTTATGTCATCTGTAGATCTAAAACTGAGATTCTAGGAGTGAGACATGTGTATATAAGTGACTGAACTCGGGTCTCCTGAAGGCTAGGCAAACATGAGTAGCTCTGCTTCCAATCTGAAGATTTCCTAAGGATGACAAGTAACTTTAAATATTTCTGCTTTGTCAATGCTCCTGCCATGGGCTTCAGTGTGTCCCTGCAAAAATTCACCCCTAAAGAGGAATCTACTTCAAGATAAGGTGTGTAAAGGGATAAGTAGAAGTGAGGTCTTTCTACCAATGCAGTAAAATAGCATCCTTAAAACATGAGCAAATTTGGAGTTAGGTGTGTATGTGAATAAAGGAAAGACCCAGGAGGCCAGAGATGGCACAGCCATCTACCAGGCAAAAGCTTGGAAAGGAATCAATCCTATCTACACTGTGATCAGGAATGTCTAGCCTTTAGTATGTGAAGAACATACCTTTCTGTTCTTGAACTTACCGAGTCCTATGTTGCTTTGTTAAGGTAAGCCTAGCAAATTACCGTACCTAGTAACTACACTAAGAGTAATCTAAACTCTGCTTATCATGCACAAGCTATGCCCAAGCTACTCTGCCAGGTGCAGCAGTGAATAAACGTTCAAGTAGCCAAAGCAAAAAATAAATAATATTCATAATTAGTAATCATTAAAAGGTATAGAACAAAAAAAGGCACATAAAAAGTGTCATTTTGGACTGGAGAGCTGGCTCAGCAGTTAAGAGCACTGACTGCTCTTCCAGAGGTCCTGAGTCCAATTCCCAGCAACCACATGGTGGCTCACAACCATCCATAATGGGGTCTTGTGCCCTCTTCTGGAGTGTCTGAAAAGAGCAATGGTGGTGTACTCATATGTATAAAATTAATAAATCTTTTTTTAAAGTGTCATTTTTCTTCTATACAGAGCCCTCTGTGGGCCATGTCATGGAAGATTCAGATTTTGAGCTGAGGTTGAAGAATCATTAGGGTTCAACCAATTAGAGCTGAGAGAGGAAAAAAAAAAAAAAGAACAGAAAGGCGAATATGTACTACAAGAGGGAGCTCCTTTTCCTTCTAAATATATATATAGCTTAGGTTTGAGTCATCATTCTGCATTTTCTATTTCCTAAAATCATCATATATTTTTAAATAAATGATGTGTGTACTTATAAAATTTAGGCCTTTCTTCCCTTGTTAGAAAAAAAATTGTTCAACTGACTCTGCAGGTTTTAATACTGGCATCCAAGGATGCTTTCCTTCACCATTAAGTTCTCTGGGACTTCTGCTGAGTTGATGTATCTTCAAATGGCCTGTGTAGGCAGTCAGTGGCTTGCAGAGCATTCTGCCTCCAATTCTTGGGCATTTCATAATCTCATGCCTATTTATCAAATTGCATCACATTATACGGCTCTAATAATGCAGGTGTCCTGTGTTTTAAGTGCCTCTCCTTAAGAATGTATTACTCAGTTCATTAATGTTTCATACCTAAGTATTGTAACATAGTTAATTTTTTATTTTGTGAAATTTCGAGTCTTCAGGTAGAGAGGAAATTACTCAGAATGTCATCTAAGCTATTTGGAAAGTGCTTGTCAGCAAAGAGTTTTGAAGAATTTTTGGAAAGGAGTTGGGAGAAACTTAAAGACATAAGTCTAATGTATTCGTGAACACATCTTTCCATTTTAAATTTGGCGCTGAAATTCTCCTGGAGAGGAATTAAGTGGAGCACACGGTTTCTCTTAGCTTTTTGGATGACAAGAAATTAACAGTGACTTTCATGATTTGCTGCAGGATACTCTTTTAAAATCAAGATTTTATTGCAACAGCCCAAAGTGTCTCTCAAACGCTTCTGGAAAACCCCATCACTTAAAAAAAAAAAAAAAAAAAAAAAGCAAAAAGCTTACTTTCATAGAAGTGATAAACTTGATAATTAACCTCCTGACAATATTCACCTGAAACAAAGGAGAAACGGGGAGACTCAGCTGAAGTAGTTTGATTCTTGAAATGCTTTGGCTCAAACCACTAGTTTCTTTCCATTAGGGTTAGAGACAAGAAATTAAGCCACAGAAGCTTTGAGTGTTAAAAAACAAAAAAAAAAAAAACAAAAAAAAACAAACAAACAAACAAAAACCAATCTAACTCATTGTCCCTTAGCCAGACAGAATTCTGGGATTAGAAAGAACCAAAATGTAGTGGGGCCCGGTGGTCCTCATCCTTGAGGAATCTCAAGTAGTTGGAGAAAAAAAAATATCACGTCACAGGATCGCACCGGATATTTAATGGCTGAAAAATGGATGGCAGGCAATCAGCAATAACAAACATTGTTCCGTAGGCTCCGGAAAGTTCACAGATTCGTCCTTTCAATTTTGTGTGCCTGACAAAGTGGATCACTGAGTTTTGTAACTTTATATAAAGGTATGGCCCATACGCTTATCTTAGGGAAACTCTTTGCAGAGCCTAATTGCACAGGTAAACAGTCTGGTGAGAGTGGAGAAAGGAGGCGAGCCACTGCCCTCCCCCAGCTCAGCCTCAGGGTTTCCTTCAAGACCCCTGAGGACAGGGGACTGAAATCAACTCAATAGGCCCGCCCACCTTAGCCACGCCCACCACCGGAGCCTTCTGTCCCAAGCTGTGCTTCCATTGGCTCATCTGTCTTTCACTCCAGAGCGTCGCCGACCGGCGTGCTCTCTTTGGAAGGATTGGCGTTTTCAAGGATAGAACGGAATCTGAAGTCCTGGGTGTGAGCAAAGTGAGGAAAAGCGTACTGGAGCTGCAAGCCTCCTCAGAGAGGTGACGCCAGCATCTTGGGTTTTACCTTTGGCCTAGTTCCTCCAGTCCGGGCTATTCCCTTCTTTACGTCCCCAAGGGATGCTCTGCCTGTAACCTTCCGCAGGGCTCCCCCGCTCCACACCTCTCCCAGTTGTATTTTACACCCTACTGACCTCTCTCATCACATCCGCACCATCAGATACTTTCCTCAGTGCATTTGAAAATGCAGGAAAAGGCTCTCAAGTAGCTTAACGAACACGCCACCACCCGCACCCCTCACAAACGGAGTCCAGAACATTCATGAAGAAAGGATGGGGCTGGTCTTCTCCAAAGCCGAGTAGTAGAGACCTTCCTGCACAAAACCATAATTTGAAAACACTCTGTAATGTGCTGCAAAATGTAAGTCAATCCTTTGAAAACGTAATGTTCTTGGTCAAACCCTATTGATATATAGGTCTATTTGGGTTATGAAGACTTAGAATTTGGAAAGACCTGAAGCATAACATTAGTGACTTATTGGAACCTCTCTACTAACCTGTAGTCTCGGTGTATATTTGCATCCCTCCCTCAGCCTAAATATTTAATTTTCCTTGACATCGGGAGATTTACAATGTATCATTAAGAGCTCTTCTCAGATCCTCTCCCTGCGGATCCTCTATTTTCTTTCCAATTTGATTATTCAATGTGAGTACCTAAACGGATTCTTAAATGTTGTTTTTGTAAGTGGAGGAGATCACAGCCCCCTCTTACAAACCAGGAAAAAAGGTGTGTGTGTGTAGATTTTCTTGAGAATATGGCACATACAAAGAAAACGTGTCACTTGTAAAAGTTTTAGACTCATCTGTGAACTATGGATTCCTTACAGCTCTAGAAATATTATTTCTGCATATTTTTAAGTAGAAATAATTAAGCACAAAAACCAACCAGATGCTTTTCTTTTATAAAATGTCAGCTGCTTTATGTATGTTGTGAGAAATGGCTTCTTTTTTTTTTTTTAATTGACTTTAAAAAATTGTTTTGTTGCGATTTGTAAGTAAAGTTCTGTTGGTACCCTGCCACAGGTATTTAGTTACTTATTATCTAGGACTGCTTCTGCGCCTGACACTGTCTTATCCTTTACAGAAAAAGGTCTGATAACCCTTGGACCAGGACATCCTTTTGCCACTAAATAATAGTCACCTTTTCCCCCATCTAGTTTTCATGGGTGTGCTTCTGTTTTTTTTGTTTATCTCTGTTGATTCATGAGCATGTATAAAAATGTCTTAAATCACCGTAGCTCTAAAAGAATAATCAATAGGGTAAACTTCTCTCCTATCCTCCAGACCAAGTTGTTTTTAGCATCTTTCATATGATTTTGAAAAAAAAATTAGCTCTTGAGAAATCTTTCAGAGACTTTAATTAGAATTTCATATTAATTTCGGAAGAATGGACATCCTTCCTTATTCAGTTTTCTTATCCATGAACATGGTCTATCCTAACATTTACAAACATAAGTGCGGTTTTTAGAACTGATTCTTTAGAGCCATTAGGGAGGTTTGGTCTTTGTGTTGTTGTGATGGTTTGGTTTTAGAATTCTATATATTTTTTTGTGTGTGTTGCCATAAATGTTTTTCTTCTTGCTAGGGGTGAAACTGGGTCATGTGGCAAATGTGTTTAAATAATTTATATTAGCAAATATTTTTTCTATTGGGCATTCTGTATACTTTCCTTCCCTAGTTAATGATAGTACTAGTTACTGTAATTCATGTAAACTCTTGGTATTGTTAATTAAAATGTTAACTTCTCCAGTAGGTAGGGTGTGTGCTGATGTCTCAATATAATGTTTATTTTTACTTCCTAGATGGCTGCTTATTTAGAGCATTTTCCATGCATTTTTCCTCTCTGTACACTTTTGTTAAACCACTTACTAAAAGTGTTCATTTTAAGTTTTCACAGCTTTCTTGAAATTCACTTAAGATACACCAAACTGTATATGTTAAAGTATACTTTAGTAAGCATTGACACATACATCCATGAAGCCATAATTACCATTAAATTCATTAATGTACATGTTATGATATGAGTGAATCTTGACAACATGCTAAGAGAAAAAAAATCCAGTATGTTGGATTTATGTTATATGTTTTATTAGTCTGCTTTTAGAAAATGCCCAGACTGTGAAGTCCACAGATGCAGGACATAGACTCATGGTTGTTAGAGATGGGTGAGAGGATGGTGTCTTAGGTCTTTCTTGCTATGAACAGACACCATGGCCAAGGAAACTCTTATAAGGACAACATTTAACTGGGGTTGGCTTACATCAGAGCTTCAGTCCGTTATCATTAAGGCTGGAGCAAGGCAGGCCTGGGCTTTGAGGAGCTGAGAGTTCCGCCTCTTGTTCTGAAGGTAGCTAGCAGAAGACTGGCTTCCAGGAAGTTAGGATGAGGGCCCTAAAGCCCAGGCCCATAGTGACACCTTTCCTCCAACAAGGCCACACCTCCAAATAGTGCCACTCCCTGGGCCAAGCATATACAAACTATCACAGGAAAGGAGCACTAGTGAGCATGGAATTTGTTTTGGGATAATGAGCTTGTTCTGGCATTAGATAGTAGTGATTGTAATATGGCTATATGAATGCTCTAACAATTACTGAATTGTACACGTTAAAAGGCTGAATTTTATAGTATATAAATTGCATTTTAATAAAGCCATTTTAGTAAAGTGGAAAAGTGATATTGTAATCCAATTACAAGTTAGTTATTCAAAAAGCATTGTTCATAGTTGCAAAAATATGAATGTCTATAAGAAGAAGACTGACTACAAATTGGTTTTAAATTCTCAAATAAAAAAATACAGTTATCAAAGCAATGCTGTAAGGGGTGGTAGCGAGATGACTCAGTGATTAAGATACTTGTCACCTAATGTGATGACCTGAGTTCAAACCTGGGGCCCCTCATGGTGGTGAAGAGAACTGATTCATGGAAGTTGTCCTCTGACCTCTACAGGATCACAGTGGCTAGCTAGCTCCCCCTCACACACATGCACACACACTCCACACACACACACACACTAAAACAAAATTAATGATAGAGCACTGTATATCAGTATGATCAATCTCGTAATATCATAGTCTGAGCCAACAATGTTGCAACATTATCTATAACATGTACAGAAAGCTTAAAATATATGGAACATTATGTAATTTATTGGAAGCACAAAATAGCCTAGGCATCGTAAACATCAGTTTCCAAGCAGTAATTAGTTGTAGAGATAACTTATGTAGCGTGTACCTATTAGAGATGGGGTGAAGTAAAGAAGGGGGGCAGTATTAAAGAAGATTTCATAAAGTGCTTTAACGAGAGTTGGCAGGGGTTTTAATTCTTTAACCTAATTGAGAAAATGATATCGGGGGGAGGGCTGATTTGCGTACATGAAGCTATCATATTATTTCTTTTTTTTTTTTTTTTTTTTGTCTTTTTTTTTTATTTGATATAATTTATTTACATTTCAAATGATTTCCCCTTTTCTAGCCCCCCCCCACTCCCCGAAAGTCCCGTAAGCCCCCTTCTCTTCCCCTGTCCTCCCTCCCACCCCTTCCCAGTTCCCCGTTCTGGTTTTGCCAAATACTGTTTCACTGAGTCTTTCCAGAACCAGGGACCACTCCTGCTTTCTTCTTGTATCTCATTTGATGTGTGGATTATGTTTTGGGTATTCCAGTTTTCTAGGTTAATAACCACTTATTAGTGAGTGCATACCATGATTCACCTTTTGAGTCTGGGTTACCTCACTTAGTATGATGTTCTCTAGCTCCATCCATTTGCCTAAGAATTTCATGAATTCATTGTTTCTAATGGCTGAATAGTACTCCATTGTGTAGATATACCACATTTTTTGTATCCACTCTTCTGTTGAGGGATACCTGGGTTCTTTCCAGCATCTGGCAATTATAAATAGGGCTGCTATGAACATAGTAGAGCATGTATCCTTATTACATGGTGGGGAATCCTCTGGGTATGCCCAGGAGTGGTATAGCAAGATAGTAGTGATTGTGATATGGCTTTATGAATGTTCTAACAATTACTGAATTGTACACTTTAAAAGGCTGAATTTTATAGTATATAAATTGCATTTTAATAAATCCATTTTAGTAAAGTGGAAAAGTAATATTGTAATCCAATTACAAGTTAGTTATTCAAAAAGCATTGTTCATAGTTGCAAAAATATGAATGTCTATAAGAAGAAGACTGACTACAAATTGGTTTTAAATTCTCAAATGAAAAAATACAGTTATCAAAGCAATGCTGTAAGGGGTGGTAGCGAGATGACTCATTGATTAAGATACTTGTCACCTAATGTGATGACCTGAGTTCAAACCTGGGGCCCCTCATGGTGGTGAAGAGAACTGATTCATGGAAGTTGTCCTCTGACCTCTACAGGATCACAGTGGCTAGCTAGCTCCCCCTCACACACATGCACACACACTCCACACACACACACACACTAAAACAAAATTAATGATAGAGCACTGTATATCAGTATGATCAATCTCGTAATATCATAGTCTGAGCCAACAATGTTGCAACATTATCTATAACATGTACAGAAAGCTTAAAATATATGGAACATTATGTAATTTATTGGAAGCACAAAATAGCCTAGGCATCGTAAACATCAGTTTCCAAGTAGTAATTAGTTGTAGAGATAACTTATGTAGCGTGTACCTATTAGAGATGGGGTGAAGTAAAGAAGGGGGGCAGTATTAAAGAAGATTTCATAAAGTGCTTTAACGAGAGTTGGCAGGGGTTTTAATTCTTTAACCTAATTGAGAAAATGATATCAGGGGGAGGGCTGATTTGCGTACATGAAGCTATCATATTATTTCTTAAAAAAATAAAAAAAGAAATCTGTGTTCTGTGTTGTCCCCTGGGACTACTACAGCAAGCAGAAATGTGCAGAACGACGGCCTGGAAGCCATATTACTAATGCATATTTTGCATTTAGTACTTACTCTCAGAAGTTAAATCAATGCCTTATAGAGGATTTTTGAATGATAACAAATAGTCTCGGAGGGAGGAAACCTGAGCACGTGGAGTGTGAGGAAAAGCCAGCATATCTTTCTTCCATGGCATAGATGCTCAGTGTAAAGGTAATCACCTAGGCAGGAGTCCCCCGAGAAGCACATTACAGAGCTGGAACAAGAGGTTATGCGAATGGTTTCTAGTTCATAAGACGATTTATTGATATTGGGTCTCAGTCTTATATCAAGGAGCGATAAAGACTTGATCTCTGTCCTCATGGGGGGTAGAACTTATTTTAACTGTACTATCAATCCCTGGTTTCTGAGATATGGAAAGGTCTGAGGATATGGAAAGAGAGGAGGTTTTTGCAAAGTGAGGCCTTTTTGAAGCTGTGGGGGGACTACGGTTGCTTAAAAAGTGATGGGCGCAGAGCTGTGTGAGTCTAAGGAGGGACAAGGGATTGTCAGGAACCCAGCCCTGCGGAACATAGACAAGGGCTGAAGGAGCTTTGTAGAGCTTGTAGACCGTAGAGACATTTCTGTGTTGGGTTTGTGTCCCTGAGAGATATTCATTTAGGTCCAATCCAGAGTGAATGGGACTTAAAACTAATGTTATTGTGTCAGTCATCCACATTGAAATGGGACCATAGTGGATTAAGCTTGACTCCATCCCTGTAAAGTGGTTCTCAACCTGTGGGTCACAACCCCTTTGAGGGCTGAAAGACCCTTTCACAGGGATCACCCCAAAACCATGGAAAGCACAGATATTCACACTGTGATTCATAACAATAGCAACATACAGTTACAAAGTAGCAACAAAAATTATTTTAGGCATGGGGTCACCACAACACAAGGAACTGTATTAAAGGGCTGCAGCCTTAGGAAGGTTAAAAACCACTGTTCTAGCTGGTGTTTTTATAAGGGAAAGGAAAGGGAAACTGGATAGAGACAGGACAGACGGACAGACAGACAGGGAGGTGGCTCTGTGGCATGGAGGCGGAACCACAGTGGTCACAGCTCTGCCCAGGAACGTCAAAGCTCACTTGCAACCACCAGCAGCTAAGAGCAGGGAAGGATAGTCAGACATGCCAAAGAAAGGATGACTGATGCCACCTTGATTTCGGATTTGTAGTCTCTAGAATGCCAAGCAGCAACTAGATCCAGTTGTTTTAAACCAGGTGTTTGTGATCATTTGTGACACGGTGAACTAGTACATCCTCACCTGGGTTTACTGCCTAGCTTTCTATAGCAACGAGGGGTAAGCAGGAAGGGTTACTCCAGCAGTCAGTTGTTGGGCACACATTTTTGCTCAGTTGTTCCTTTTTGCTACACTGTGTGCTGGTACTGCTGGTACTGCTGGTATTGCTGGTACTGTTGTCTTTTTTTTTTTTAAGGATGAACAGAAGTCCATGGAAAGTTGGCTTGTAAAAACCAAACCAAACCAAAATTCCCACACCACCTCAAAAACCATCACCCTATCCCCACTGTCCTTGGTTAGTGCTGACTCACAGGAGATTCTAAATGTGATACTTGCTACCTAGTGGGAGAGTAAATGCAGATTCAGATGTTGAACTTAAGCAGTGTATTTTGTGTCTCTTTTACAAATAAAGATGTGACTTCCCCATCATTGTTGTAAACATTGATGTCTACTGACTATATTATCCCTGCCCCTCCCCCCTTGTACATCCTATAGAACTCTTCCACTGAGCCACAGGACCAGCCCTTCCCCTCCTGCCTCTCTGCCTCTCTTTCTTTTGTTTTCTTTTCTTTTGTTTTCTTTTCTTTTGCTTTCTTTTCTTTTCTTTTCTCTTCTCTTCTCCTCTCCTCTCTTCTTTTCTTCCTTTTCCTCCCTTTTGTCTCCTTTCTTTCTCTTTTCTTTCTTCTTTTTCTTTTCTTTTCTTTTCTTTCCTTTCCTTTCCTTTCCTTTCCTTTCCTTTCCTTTCCTTTCCTTTCCTTTCCTTTCCTTTCCTTTCCTTTCCTTTCCTTTTCTTTCAAGACAGAGTTCCTAGCTGTCCTGGACTCTTTGTAGGCCAGGCTGATATCAAACTTACAGAGATCTCCCTGCCTTTACCTCCTAAGTGCCAGGATTAAAGGTGTGTGACATCACACCAGGCCTTCCTAGCCCTCGTTTTATATTACAGTTTGTGTCAGGGTACCAGTCTTGAACTTACTCTGTATCCTATACTGGTCTAGACCTTTGAGGTCTTCTTGCCTTAGCTCCCTGAGGAGCTGGGATTTCAGGCATGTACCTCCAGAGTCAGCTAAAGATTTCCCTTTGTCACATTTTCTTCTCTAGAAATGACTGCTGTGGTTTGGGAAGATGACCCTTACAAGTCCTGCAGTTTAGTCTCCAAGTTGGTTCTGTTGAGATGTAGTGAAATCTTCTGGAAGCTCTGCCTTGTAGAGATAAGTAGGTTATTAAAGCCATACTTTTCAAGGGAATTTTGAGAGTGGGCATGGCCTCTCTGTTTTCTGGCTAGAGATGTAAGCAGCCAGTCAAACATGCAAGCCCTCTTGGATGTGCCTCTTTCCCAGAAGCACCAGTGGTGTGGCCCGGTTTGAACTAGAATCTTCAGACACATTAAAATAACTCTTCTTTACAAACAACCTATGTTAGGTGTTTCCTTATAGTGACATAAATCTAACTTTTACATTGTAGGTTAGATACTACAGAGTGAAGAACAGTCAAATTGATCTAAATACCTCCAAATAATTTGATAAGTAATAACTTTATTATTACTCAAAATAAAAGAAACTTGTAAAATTAAGTTAAAGTTGTATCACAAAAAATAAATTGTATCTCCCAATAGCCTATATTTACCTTTTTTTTTTTTTAATTTGGGAGAAATTTCTTTTTCCTGCAGTCTGGAAGAATTTAACCTAAACTGCCATCTCTTATAAAAACCTATATAGAGAATGCAAAACTCATTTTTTAAAAGAACAATAAGCTGTCAGGCTGATTAAACTGTTGTATTAGGGGCTGGAGAAATGGCTCAGTGGTTAAGAGCATTGGTCCCTCTTGCACAGGACTCAAGTTAAATTCCCAGAATCTATATGTTGACTTACAACCGTCTATAGCACCAGTACCAGAGGATCTGATGCCCTTTTCTGGTCTCCATGGGTACCAGGCATCTAAGTGGTACACAGACATATCTGCAAACAAAAACCCTTACAAGTAGATGATGATGATGATGATAATGACGATGCCACTGTATTAAACGAAGGAGTTATGACTCCTATTATTCAAAGGGTTCCATGTTTAAAATTATGTAGCTTTAAAAGATGAGTCCAGAGGTTAGAGATGAGATCCTTACAGTCATTCCCAACTAAGACTATTAACTTGTTTGTACTGACATCTACCATCTTATGAGCTTCCTGTTGTTTTATTGTCCTTTTCTATTTTCATACCTATTACATGTTTCAATGCTTATTATATATTCAGGTGTCTTCTTTCATGTGCAAGCTATGTCTGATTTAAAAGTTGGCTTATTCTTATATTGAGATACCAAATACTTTGTCCATGTATTCAGACTCTCCTCTGCCCATCTGAACCTTTCCTTTCTGGTTTAGTTATCACTGCAAGAGCCATTTTTATTTTGATGATGTGTACTTTATTCTTAAAGATTGTATTTTATTTGTGTTTGTGCGTATGTGTATGTGCACATGCGCACATGTGTATGGGTGTGTTTGTATACATGTGTGCTGATGCCCACAGAGGCCGGAAGAGAATGGCAGTTATAGGGATTTTTGAGCCATCTGACCTAAGTGGCTCAAATTCATTTATCTTCAGTGTTATCCATTTTGCTTCCTAAGAAGCACTTGTCTACCCTAAGTTTATTGAGACTTAACCCTTCTGCTCTATATTTTATTTATTTATTTTAATGGTTAGATTGATGGCAGTACATCTTACATTGAGTTTTATGCTTAGGAAGAAACAGGATTCATCTTTTTCTCAGATGGAAATCCAAATTCATTCTCTCTCTCTCTCTCTCTCTCTCTCTCTCTCTCTCTGTGTGTGTGTGTGTGTATGTGGGTGGTACTCACCTGTGCATGTGATACATGTGTGTATAAAGATTCGTGTTTCCTCTGCTGCTCTCCAGCTTGGTTCCTGAGGCAGAGTCTCCCAGGGAGCCCGGAGCTTTCTGTCACAGCTAGAATGGCTGGCCATCAAAGCTCTGCTTCTCCACACTCCAGGTGTGTTGGGGATACAGGTGTGCTTTACAACGCCTGGCTTTTGTGTAGGTGCCCAGCAAGTTCTCTCTTCACTGAGTCATCTCCTCAGCCTAGAATACCCAGGCTTCCCGTTCCCAGGTTTCCATCCCCTGGTTAAATTACAACAACTTCTGTTAGTGAAAGCATCCTATCTATTTTCACAACCCTTTCTGTGCTAGGTACTGTAGCCTGGCAAGGAAGTTCAGTTTTACTACTTGACTAAAGTGGAGAATAAGAAAAACAAACAACAAAAGCAGGTAGAAACTGCAGGATCTGGGGCCGGATAGGGCTGGCTGTGGGTGAGTTTCCTGTGTGTATGACACTTTTTCTGGTCACAGTGTGTGGATCACAGTAGATATCACATCATTCAGCTCTAACTTGAATAGAATATTAACAGAGTTCTTGGCATGGACAGTTGGGTTGAGGATTTGGGATAGTCCCAACAGCTGGAAAGAGTGTGGGGAAATGACAGGTCCCAAATGGTGGAACAGCAAGTTCTGTTTAAAAACCCTTTAGTCTCTTGACCTGACCACTGAACTCGCATTAGACAGCTTTCAAACAGTCCTCACAAAGCTAAAAGATCTGAAGAGAGGGGAGATAATTGGGTGCTTGACTTCCACCAACTTAATTGCCTATTAAAACAAAACTATTAGTGTTCTTATAAGACTACAATCTACTTCATAATTTCTGCAACACCCAAAGTATTCATAATATAGTAAAATATAGACATTCAAAGACATGGTAAAATATAGTGTATATACAGGAGAAAAGGCAGTAGAATCTGGTCTCAAGATAATGTGGAGTCTGAGACAGGCATTAAAAAAATAAACATCATAAATATGCTTCCACGAGCAGGAGAACACTCTGATACACTGAGGAATAGAAATCTCATCAGAGAAACTAATTTTTTTTAGGAAATCTAGAACTGAACAGTATAACACCTTTCAAGTGTACATACCTGTTGTATTTTAAAAAACAAAATCTCAAACGTTTGATTTTAACAGGGAAGTCTCGGGAGCCAGATGGTGGTGTGGAAACCTGCTGTATCAGAAGGCAGCCAGCTATCTTTCCTACCCTGCTGACATCCCTGAGGGAAAACGCCCTCTCTCCTTCCCCTTCACCTTAATGTCCCTCCTCTCTACTTCCTGTCTTATGTCCACTCTCTGTCAACTGACTGCTTGTTCTGCCTGTTGATCTATGGTTGGCTTTATTTGATCCTGCTTACAGAAAGCTCTCGGGTCAAAGGTGTGTATGTGTGTGTGTGTGCGCGCGCGTGCGGGTCAAAGGTGTGTATGTGTGTGTGTGTGTGTGTGCGCGCGTGCGCGCGCTGAGCCTCAGCAGCACAAGAAACAGGTTTTTCCAGTTCACAGTCTTGGGGTTCACAATGTGATCAGATATCCTGCAATGTGTTCTCCTGTGCTTCACTTCTTGGGACACTGAGGCAATAGCATCACTTGAGCAAGGAGTCCTTGGTCATCCTAGGCAACATAGTGATTACTTGTTTGGAAAAGAAAAACAAACAAACAAACAAAAATGACAGCAGGGTACTCTATACTCAAACTGTTTGAAATCAGGATAATAAAAAAAGATCTCAGGGCTGACGAGTTAAGGTGTCCTGTTAAGTGTTAAGCCTGAAGACCTGACATTGATCCCTGGAACCCATGGAGAGGATGAAGGAGAGAACCAACACAAAGTTGACCTCTGACCTCTATGTGTACACAGTGGCATGTGCACCTCCCCCACCACCCTCTCATCCATGCACACTATGCCTTTAGAAAGAAAAAAAAGTTAAACATTTTTAAGCCAAATGATGTTTTTCAGTAAAGTTTTAAATTCAGATGCATTTAGATATGCAGAAAAATTAGAAAGCTAATATAGAGAGGTCACACACAGTAAAAGCTATTTTCCCTACTACTAATGCCTTATTTCACTTAACAAAATTATATTGATTCATTATTGACTGAAGAAAGGCAATGAAGTCCACACTTTATTCTGTCCCCAAGTCCCATCTAATAGGCCACGTTGCCATTAGAATTCATGTCTCTTCAGGCACCTTCTTCTTGGTAGTGCCTCTTGTCGTACCTTGCTTTTGGTGACCCTGACATTTTGAAGAACATTGGTGAAGTATCTTGCAGAATGTCTCCTTATTGGGATTTGTCTGTTTTTCTCTTTTAATTAGGCTTGTGTTCTCTAGGTTTGGGAGGAGGAGCATTGAAGTAAAGTGCTGTTTTTGTCATAGTTTTTACAGTTATACACAGTCCTTCTTTAACCCAGTCACTTGGCTGGTGTTGGTCATGTCTCTCCATGGTAGAGTTACTCTGATTGTGTGTTATGCAGCCTGAGGGAAGTAGACACTGTCTACACAGCTCCCATCCCAGGGGCACAGAGCTGTGGCTTACCTGTAAGGGCAGAAGAGATGGGGAAATCAATTGGAAGTTTCCTTCATGCACCTGTTTTCTCTCATTTATATTAACACTTATTGATATTAGTATAGAATAATGGATTTCTTTTCTAGTATCTTAAGGCAGTATCTCAGGCTGGACCAAACCTTTGCTATATACCTGAAGATGGCTTTGAATGCATTCTCTTCCTGCATTCTCTTGCTGCCTCTATCTCCCTGCCTGGGATTACAAGTAGATATTGTCACAACTGGTTCATGTCATGGAATATACTTTTTAAATCCAATAGGACACTGTTTTGCTAAATAGTTGTTTCTTGCTTTGGTCATTGATGGTTCTCTTGTTTATTTTCTTGGATCTGTTTGACATAATCTTCCCTTGTAGGCGTTTCTACTAAAATACCCCTTTACCTCCTGGTGCTACATATTTCTCTGTGCCCTTTCAATTATTTTTTCACACCTATCTATTATCTGTCTGTCTGTCTACCCATCCATCCTGTTTGTCTGTCTGTCCATCTGTCTGCCTGTCTATCAGCCTACCTACCTATTATATATGTGTCTATGATGCATTTATCACATTTTTCATACAAAAAGGATATTGAAAATCATGAGCTTTATATAACCTAAGAGAGGAAAGAAGGAAGATAAACCAGGAGAGAAGAAAGAGAAGCAGCCGACTGGGGGAGTATCTCTGTTCTTTATTGACTGTATGTTGTAGGATTTTTGTTTTATTGAAATTTAATCAGAGAGAATTTTCTATAATCACAACCTACACTTTTGAAACTTGATTGGTGAAGATCTGCTCTAGTCAGAACCTAAACTACTCCCTATGAGAGAAGTGTGTGGCAACAGTCTTTTGGTGGTTGGGGACTGTTTAGACATGTTAGTTGAGCAGAGTAAAATGGCGCTCTACTTAACTACCATGTTCCCTCTGTACTTGTCTTTCAGTTTTCAACTGCATATAGACATATTGAGTGTTTGGAAAAGTATTTGTTAAGTCCTTCCAGCTGCCTAGCAAGTACCAAGTGTATCTGTAAAATAAACTGAATGAATTTCAAGGCTTGGTCCATCTGTTTCTTACAATATCGTGCTGTCCTTGAATAATGATTAAGAGGAAAGGCGTGGAAGTTTGTTTTGTCAAATCATGATATAATATCCATTTAGATCTACATCACCTCTAGGAAAAAAGTAAAACAAAAGGAGGAAATGTCAAAATATGAACCATAACTTTGATGGTATGACTCTTTGTAGTTCTTTTTCCTCCTGCAATAGTCTCATTTTTAAAACGTTTTCTCATTAAAACAATCTCTTTGTTATTAGTTCATATTATTTTTACTAAGTATTATATCTTAGTCATATTCGCTTAAATTTTCTTAACCTCCCCATCCCCCGCTTTCCATTTTTTTTGTCCTTTAAAAGACTTTTTAAAAATATAGTCTCAGCCTCACAGCAAAAGCAAGCATAGAGTTCCCATGTACCCTGCTCCCAGGCATGCGCAGTTGCCTAAGCAAGCATAGAGTTCCCATGTACCCCTGCTCCCAGGCATGCGCAGTTGCCTTCATTACCGACATCCTGCACCAGTGTGATACATTTGTTACAACTGATGAATGTCCTTGACACAGTGTTATCACCCAAAGTCCATAATTTACATTAGAGCTAACTTTTGAGGTTTTATAGCCCATTGGTTTTGATAAATGTATAATGGCATGTATCCATCTCTTTATTAGCACACAGAATAGTTCAATAACCAAGAAACCCTGGGCTTGATGGATTCTTTCCCACTAATCCCTGGAAATCTCTGATCTTTTTCCTGTCGCCAGAGTTTTGTCTTTTCTAGAATGTTAGGTATAGTTGGAATCATACAGCATGAAGCCTTTTCAAACTGAAGCCTTTCACTTAGTAATATGGTGTAGTGTTCCTCCATGTCTTTTCATGGATTAACAGCTGATTTATCAGCAATGAATAATATTCTGCTCTATTGCTACCACAGCTTATCCACTAGCCTTTTGAAGACATTTTGGTTATTGCTAGGTTTTGGCAATTAGCAATAAAGGTTTTATACACATGCCTGGGATGACCTTTGTGGGCCTATTTTTGACTCACTTGAGTATATACCAGTTAGCAAGTTGCTCTATGATATGATAAGAATTTGTGCAGTAGTAACTTGCTTTAATTTATAATCCTCTCATAGGATGGTTAACTTCTTCTGACAGCTAGGCACACCTTCAGACATGTCTGTGAGGGCCTTGTCAGACAGGATTACATGAGGGAGAAGACTCTCCCTAAGTTAGCAACATTTTATGGGCTGGAGTCCTCCGTAGAAGAAATGGAGGAAGTGAGCGTAACTCTGGCGTCCATTTCTGCATCCTGATGAGGTCATGTGACCATCTGGTTGCATCAGGCTCCCGCTGCAGTACCTTCCCCACTATGGTGGGCTGTAATTATGCCTTATAATTGTCAATGGAATATATGACACTGGGGGTGATATTTTGAGGCTCTAGATGATAGTAACTGGTTCATCTTTCCTGTTGGGTAGGTAGGGTAGAGACAACTTGATTTAATCCAGTAGGGGTTTTGAGCTGGCATGTAACTGAGGTTCATTTTTGTTGGTTTTTGCTGGTACTTCCCAGCCCTCGCCCCCAACCCCAGCCCTCCCAGCCCCTGTCTGTGGTGCTGCTAACAGCTACACAGAGCAACTGCTTAGCAGAGGGCTTGGGAAAATTCATGCTAAAAATTAACGTAATGCTTTATACTTTTCCTATTTCAAAACCTGGTTCCCTTGAATCTCCGCTGCTTCTGCAGCTTCTTCGGGGCTCATAGCCCCATTTCTGTATCCCCGTGGATTGAATGTGTTCGCCAAAACTCCATGTTAGAGGCTTTATTCCAAAGTCCAGTTAATAGTGTCTGAACATGGGGTCTTAAGGGAACAATTAGGGTAAGATACATACATTTCTTTAAAAAAAAGATTCATGTGTCTGTGCCTGTATCTGTGTGATTGTATGCTACAAATGTGGGTGCCTGAAGAGGAGGCCAAAAGAGGGTGTCAGACCTTCTGGAGCTGAAGTTACAAGTGGTTGTGAGTGACCTAACGTGGGTGCTCATAACTACGGAGCCTTCCCTTGAGCTGCAGTGTGCGTTCATTTGAACGGGGTCTCCCTTGTTGTGTTAGTGGGCTTCATATAAGAAGAGTAATCCCAGATCTGTTTTATCATACAACATCTTCCACCATGTATTTAACACCCTTTCTCTAGGACTCTCCTAAGCTAAATAAACCCCTTAAGTATTCTTTCTGAATTTCCCGATCTTTGTTATTCGACCATAGCAACAGAAAACAGACCGAGACACATCCAGTGACTCACTGCAGAGAACCGTTTCGGTGAGTAATAGACTGCATATATGACTGTTGTCTCATAAATTTATATCACCTAGTGATGCTGTAGCAGTTTTAATTTGTGTAGGAAATTCAACTAATAAAACATTCCTCAGAATGAGCCAGCTACATGATACATAATGGTATTTCACCTTGCCTTTCTTTTCTTCATCCCTCCTTCTCCCTTCCTCCCTCCTTCCTCCCCTCCTTGCTTCCCTCCCTCCCTTCCTCCCTCCTTCCTTCCCTCCCTTCCTTCCCCTTTTCCCTCCTTCCTTTCATCCCTCCTCCCTCCTTCCTCCTTCCTTCTTCTCCTTGCTTTTCCTCCTCTTTTCTTTCTTTATTGTTGTTGTTTTTTTTCTTTTTTTTTTTTTGAGACAGGGTTTCTACTTGTAGCTTGTCCTGGAACTCCCTTTGTAGACCAGGCTGGCCTTGAACTTGGCACACTGGTATTAACATGTGCTGCCACATCTGGCTACTTACCTTTCTAGATCTCATTAGAAAGCTCAGCTCTATTCTCAACCAGTCTTCCAGTCTTAAGTTTTACTCATAGTTAATGTATAGTCCGCTTTTAAGAATGCCTTCTGTACTGGCTAGTTTTGTGTGTCAACTTGACACAGGCTGGAGTTATCACAGAGAAAGGAGCTTCAGTTGGGGAAGTGCCTCCATGAGATCCAGCTGTGGGGCATTTTCTCAATTAGTGATCAAGTGGGGAGGGCCCCTTGTGGGTGGTTCCACCTTTGGGCAGGTGTTCTTGGGTTCTATAAGAGAGCAGGCTAAGCAAGCCAGGGGAAGCAAGCCAGTAAGAAACATCCCTCCATGGCCTCTGCATCAACTCCTGCTTCCTGACCTGCTTGAGTTCCAGTCCTGACTTCCTTTAGTGATGAACTGCGACATGGAAGTGTAAGCTCAATAAACCCTTTCCTCCCCAACTTGCTTCTTGGTCATGATGTTTGTGCAGGAATAGAAACCCCGACTAAGACACCTTCCAAATCTTCTAACTCACTTACTTTTAGTTTGGCTTCAGTTCGAGTGATGTGAGCTTGGGCTGAGCTGATTGGACTGGCTGGTTTAGTCAGAATGCCTCCTGTTTTCCTCTGCTCTGCATATTGGCAGTTTTCCTTACCATCCTAGGCTCCGGGGAGGAGAGACTCCACTAGAGGTTTAGAAGACAATTGTTTTTGTTCTCTGTTTCTCATACTAAGCCATCTGTCTATAGCTAGAGTCACAGTGGTTGCCTGTGTATCTCAAGGCAAAAGTGGATTTAACACCTAACACATCTTTGGCATCCCTGTTGTATCAAATATTTAATCTCAGTCTGGGGTTTCTTCCTGCCTTGGATCATACAGTTCCCAGATAAAGACAATCAATGTTTACATTTATAATAAGCTTTAATCAGCACCAAAGCTGGGCAGATATCATACCTCTGAGCTATTAGAATTTACTTCTACATCAATAACCCTGAATTATAATTTACCATGTTCCATCTGGGCAGCACTTAATCCCAATTGGCCAGCCTTCATGGACATATTTTCAAGATTATTACCCCATGGTATCTTCTCCTCTCTCCACCTTCTCTCTTCCTCATGGTCCCTGCCTCCAAACCCAAGCCAGAGGAACCCAAGGAATCAAAATTCCTGGTATATTTCCTGATCATCCCTATAGGCTATAAGCAGTTTTAGTCACCAATCAGGGATAACTTGGTGGGCACGATTACATAGTGTCACTTGGGTCTCTGAGCAGATTCTTTTGTCCTTGGTGCCACAAAGATTCACCTGCCTCTACCTTCCTAACGCTGGGATTAAAAGTGTGTACTAACACACTCACCATTTACTATTCTCTTGCTCGCGTGCGCGCACGTGCACACACACACACACACACACGGGCACACACACATGGGCACATACACATACCTTTAAATGAATACACTCTTCTACTTTCCTTGATTACAGAAGAAGAGGTTTGAGATGCATTTTGAGGCCTGTAAAGATCAATTCAGGGTTTTATTTGTGACATCTCTTAGATTGTCTGAAGCCCTTACACAGATATCAGATGGCAAAGATTAAGATTCAACCACTTTATCTGTGATGTTTCTATAACTCTAGGAGTTAACTTGGGTTAAGTATTTCCTTTAATACTTGAGGAATAATTGAAGTGTATTAAGATATGCAGTGCAGGCCCCACCCCCACACCCCCCACCCTAATTCCACTCCACAGTTTGGCATTTACTGAGTAAATGTGACTCTAGCAGTCTGATATTTAAGTTTGTATACTTGTGATTTCCTTTTTCTAAATAGTTTCAGAATTTACTTTACAAAAAAATGAATTGTTGACAGAGAAAGATTTGTTTTTTAAGAAGACTTTAAAAGAGCTGCATTTTATGAACAATTCTTTAATCAGCCCTGAGTGACAGATACATTCTGTGTCAGAACAATATCTAACTTTAATGCTCTTCCTTCAGTGTTTGGTTTGTAAATAAACATGAAGAGTGATCATCTCATGACATTTCTTTTAAAATTTTTTTTCTTCTTTCCCCAGAAAGTAAATAAAACCCTCATTGTTTCCTAATCTTCATGAAGATTTTCCTTCTGGCCTCAGGTAATAGACTGTTTCAAGGCCACCCTATGTGTCTACAGGAATGCCATTTAGACCTTAGAGCTGATGTTTCTGTGCAAGTGCTTCTAAGTCACGGAAGTGCAGCAGATCCAGCACTGAATTTTTGGATGACTTCAGTTGCAAGCCCTCAGAATGCAGCTGGCATCTGTGTGGGGCGGGGGAGCCTTGTCAGAGGCACAAGCCTCCTGACTATATCTTGGCCCGTGTTCCCTTTTTTCCAGTAAGTTGTCTGCTCTACAGAGGTGTATAACCTTAATGGCTTGTTGTATGCCATTAAAAGGTATTGTACACTCATAAAAGAATGACATTTTGATCAATGCTGTTAAAAGAATTACTGTCTTGACACAGAAAAGCTTTCCTGCTGCAAGTTTAAAAATATGCCTTTAAAAGCTTTTTATTGAATACCTTTGCATCCCTCAGAAATATGCCGTTTTGGCATGAGGTTACTCTGAAGTATTTCACATTATAACTTAAGCACAAACCTCCTATTTACCTTCAGAAGTCACAGGGCCAAACAGGCTATTTCCCTACCAAACGGAGCATGATAGCATGTAGTTGCATGGTACTTAAGTCATCGCTGTGTGAGTTCTAAAATGAAAAGATTTGTAAAAAGAAATCTGAAACTAAGCTATTCCTTTTTATTTTGCAAAGTATTGATGTGTGTGTGTGTGTGTGTGTCTCTGTGTGTATGTGTGCTGTTTTGTTTAAAGTTTGTGATTTAATTTCCCTTTGGACTTAGGAATCCTCTCTTTTACCCAGTTTGGGGATAGGTCTTTTTTCATTAAGTGGAAACTGGTTCTCTTAAATGGTGGTGTTAGATGGAGACTTTTATCTTTCTTTCCTTTCTGTTGTGTTTTTGGTTAGGAGTTTAGATAAACCATGTCATAGTAGACGTTCTCCCAAACTGTGTGTTTCTTCTCTTTATAGCTAGTCCTTCACAGATGGACTTGGTATTATGGCTACAATGTTGGCTCTGATCCACACTTCTTTCACTATCTACCTTCTGACTTACATCTTTAAAGAATGGCAAACTGAAAATTCTAAAACTCTAGTGCCCCAAAAACCCACAGTTTTAAAGTTGTGTGTCAGTGCAGGATGAGTATTGACTTTGTGCTTTCTGAATTGTATGTTTAATTATGCATATTCTATTATTTAAAATTTCATTTATTGATTAAATAATGGGATTTCATGGGATTTCATTTTCTTTTCTTTTTGTTGTTTGTTATTAGTTTGTTTTGAGAGGGTCTTGGTATATGCCTTAGCTGGTATGAAATGTGCTCTGAAGACCAGGCTGGCCTTGAACTCACAGAGATCTACCTGCCTCTGCCTCCAAAGTGCTGGGTGCTGGGATTGAAGGTGTGCACCACCTTATATGGTCAAGATTTTTGTTTTACAAATGGAAAATTCTCATGTCAGGTTCTTAGCATGTTTCTCTTTCAAGAAACATAGATACCATCTGGTCTGGATAGCTTTATGTCAACTTGACACAAGCTAAAGTCATCTGAGAGGAGGGAACCTCAATTAGAAAATATCTCCATGAAATCAGGCAGCAGGCAAGCCTGTAGGGCATTTTCTTAATTAGTGATTGACGGGGGAGGGCCCAACCTAGTGTGAGTAATACCATCCTTAAGCTGGTAGTCCTGGATTCTAGAAGAAAGAAGGTTGAGACAGCCATGAGGAACAAGCCAGTAAGCAGCATCCCTTCATGGCCTCTGCATCAGCTCCTGCCTCCAGGTTCCTGCCCTGTTGAGTTCCTGTCCTGGCTTCCTTTGATGATGAACCATGGTATGGAAGTGTAAGATGAAGGAAACCCTTTCTCCCCCAAGTTGCTTCAGTCATGGTGTTTCATTCCATCAATAGTAAGGCTAACTAAGATAGCATCTGACAGTTCTCTGATGTGTAACTGCTTGTAACTGTTTGCAACTGCTATGTATAGTTCAATCCAAACAACCACTTTTGAATATGTACAGCGCAGTCTCCTTCAGGAATCAACTCATTACCCTGGGCTTGAAATACTAAGCAAGCAGCACCTGGCTTCCCACAAACCCTGCTAACTTTTTTTTTCCATAAAAGAAAAGACATATTATATTTTCTACCAGCAGCCCATTCTCTTGACTGAACATAAATAGTTCTCATTTTGTAAGAATTGCCCAGAGTCGTTCTTGGAGCCTGAGTCTGAGTCCTATACCGACTTGATTAAGTTCTTCCATACAGTTCCTCTATTGTGTTTTCATAATCAACTGCGTGACCCTTCAAAGGAATGCTGATATTTTCTGCAATATCCATAGCCTCATTATTGAGAATTGTCTTCATCCTTACAGTGGAAGTATCTGATTTGACATAGCATTTTAGCTGTTGCTTCTGGTCTAGCTCTGCTTGTAAGGTAGAGCTATTTTGTTTTGTTATTAGTGTTTTTTTTAAATATTGATTGTGTTTTTTAGTATTCAGTAAACATTAAGTAGCAGATGATTCCTTTTCTTCCAGTGCTGGAGATTGAAGTCAGGTCCTTATGCATACTAGGCAAAGACTATACCACTGAGCTGTGGCCCTAGCAATTAATCAGGTGGTTTTGATGGAGCAGGAAAACTTGTTACAGCGGTTACACAGGTTTTCCAAAGGTCTGAAGTAGTTACCTAACTGCAGAGCAGGGCTTCTGGTGTGGGGAGGGTATGGCTGTGCTAGTTACAGGCATTTGTAGCTTGTTCTCAGTAGAGCCACACCCTAGGTCAATGGTTATCAACCTGAGGGTTGCGACCCTTTAGTGGGATCAAAGAACCTTTACACAGGGTCACATATCAAGTATCCTGTATATCAGATATTTACATTACACTTTATAACAGTAGCAAAATTACTTAATGTTATGAAGTAGCAACGAATGTAATTGTCTGGGGTGGGGCAGGGGGTAGTCACCACAACTTGAGGAACTATATTAAAGGGTTGCAGCATTAGGAAAGATAAGAACCGCTTCCCTAGGTAGTATTGCAGAGGAGCGTCCTAGTGTTCAGAGGCATGTGCACAGGATGTGGACAGACTGGAGGAGTGGCAGCGCAGACATTTGAAGCAAACTTCTTGGGCTTCTAAATTGTGTTCTTTTTGGTATGATACCAGTTAGTTTTCCTTCACCCTTCTTAGAACACCCCTCTCTCGGTTTTTGTATATGAATGTATTCAAACTTGCTTATTATTAGAAATGTTGGAATAGAAATTTGTGGTTTTCACTAATAGTTTAGAGACACATATATTGCAAACTTAATTGGACTGCATATCAGAAGAACTGAGCTCTGGCTACATCTGATTCTGGCCATATGATGATATTCTCTTTATAGTTCCCTCAAAATGAAAATATAATTTGACTTTTATTTATGTATTTGAATCCTAAACGCAGCCCCCTTCCCAGTGCACTCTTCACTGAGTCCCTCCCTCCATCCCACTGCCCTGCTCCTCTGAGAAGTGAGCCCCTGGATATCCCCCAACTCTGATGCATCAAGTCTCTGCAGAAGTACGTGTATCCTTTCCCGCTTTGATTCAGTGTTTATACTTGTTCTTTTGAGCACAGGTACAATTTTACCCCCAATAGTTCAGGCTGTTAAATGCTATGTTTTCTAACATAAGGATGAGGTGCTTTGATTTTTATTCTTGTATGATTGCATCTGATACCGAAAGTCACTGAAAAATTTCACATAGAGAATTACTTTAATTAAAGAACACTCTTGTAAGATACACAGTAGTTTGATATATTTGTGTTGCTGTTGTTGTTATTGTTGTTGTTTTTTTTTTTTGAAACAGTGTTTCTCTGTGTTTCCTTGGCTGTTCTGGAACTCATTCTGTAGACCATGCTGGCTTCAAACTCAGAAATTCACTTGCCTCTGCCTCCTGAATGCTAGGATTAAGGGCGTATGCCACCACCTAGCAATAGTTTGTTAGATTTTTATAGTCAGAATAAGTCTGGAAATCTCTGTAGTAGAAATATAAATAACTTTCTTTGTATGTGTATGTGTCTGCCAATAAACTCAGGAATAGGCAGCTACTACCTTCAGAATACTTGTGCATTCTTCATTTTAGCTTTGGTGGTGATGCCTATAAACCCAGCTACTGTATTATATATATGTGTGTGTGTGTATATATATATATAGTTTAATACTTGTGAAAACATGATGACATTATATAATCTTTTTACATACTAAAAAGAGAGAATTACTTAAGTTAGCCTGCAAAAGTTAAGCTACATGCTCTTGCACAGTGACAAATTCAAACCTACAAAACTCTTCAAAGAGCTTCGTCTCTCCGGAACGGGAATGCTGTAAGAGATTTCCTACAAGATGCTTAGTGATATGAATTTGTTTTCAGGAAGTCTTTTAAATAGGAATGGCTCTTCCAGGTTACGACAGAGAAATTTCAAGTGTTCAAATTTGCTTACTGCCAGCCAGTAAATATTTCTTTATATATTAATAAACTAAACAGTAGCTGGTAGGCACATTGTTTTATAGCACCACTTATTGTCTGAACAGTTAATGAACTCACAGCATATTAAAACATTGAAGTTTGGAAGAACTATGGTTGAGTGTGTATGTAGACTCATGGACATGCGTGTGTGTGTGTGTGTGTGTGTGTGTGTGTGTGTGTGTGTGTACATGACTTGGGAACTGAAGATTAGGGTATCAATCCCAGTTTGCCTAGGCTTGAGTTTCTAGGTCATAAAACGTTCTCTCTCTCTCTCTCTCTCTCTCTCTCTCTCTCTGTGTGTGTGTGTGTGTGTGTGTGTGTATACTTGTATGTGCAAGTGTACACATGCTAATAATGGTTGAGTTCCAGGGACACAGATTTTTCTGACAGTTGAACTGCTCTCAATTCAGTGCCTACACTGATACTTGTCTATTTTATTAGTAGGAGGCTCAGTCTCTCATGTTTCCCCCATTTTAGGTCACCTTTTCTTTCCAGGTAAGAAATTAATTTCTTTGTTGGGATCATTGCAAGCTGACTTGATAACAGCGGTGCTGTTGTTGAGCAGCCGACAGTGATTGGCTAAGCACAGCCTCTTCAGCAGAGGCGAAGCAGTTATTGATTCCTGGTGGATTCCGGGAACCTGTTGAGCTCCATGGTCTTTTGTCCTTCAAAAGCTTTCATTTGTATTCCTTGGCACGGAACCATTTGTGTTGGGAGCATTTTTCACAGGTATTTTCATATCCTATAAACCTTTTTTCCCCCTAGTTTTCTATCATGCAGTTGAAACTCTAGAATGTTAGCTACATGAATTTGGCAGGGTTTGACTTATTTTGGGCAGTTTTATATGTGACTTATGTAGTTAACTCAACTTCTGGCTATCCATAAATAGTAGACCAGCGAGAAATATATGTGACTATTCTGTGGACTCTCTGGCTAGTGTTAGGGAATAACCGAAATGAACTCTGGGAAGTTTGTTTTATGCTGTGGTGTGCTAAGAGTACTCTGCAAAACCAGAGTGGTGAGTGGTTAGAGTCATGACTTATCAATCACTCTCCCTTCTCACAAGGCTGGTCTGCTTTTAAATGAGTGAGTATGATGTGATGCTCCTCTTGGGTAAAGTGTCCCCTCTCATGGAATCAGATTTCTAACTATTGTACATGAGCAGAAACAAGTACTGGCCTTTCACTATCCAGTAGGTGTTGACTGGAGGTCCGCCATTTGTAAAAACTACTCTTCGAGGTTGAGAATAAAGAGGAACTGTAACTTTTGCTTTCTCCCCCATACAAAATATGCCACCTGTTAATTGTTTCAGCCTTATATGGTAACGGTCACTACCAACAAGCTGTGCATATGAAATTGCACATGGGAATATTTGCTATTAAAATCTTTTAATTTCTTAAAATTTCTTTCTTTTCATACTTGATCCGTAAGAACAGGCAGATCATTTCCTAGTTGTGATCACAGTAAACTAAGCTAATACTGAGAATCTTGACAACCCCCCCCCCCCCCGGCCCCTGCAAAAAAACCCACATATCTGGCTAAGAAGCCAGTAAAGAAGTCTCAGCAATAAACTAAAGCACCAAAGGTTTGTTATTTTTTAGTTAAGCATAGTGATGCATGCCTTCAATCCCAGCACTCAGGAGGCAGATCTTTGTGAGTTCAAGGATAGCCTGGATTGCATACTGAGTTCCAGGCCAGCCAGAGCTACACTGTAAGAATTTATTTCAAAAGACCAAAACAACAACAACAATAACAATAACATTTGTATCTTTTAAATTCTAACAATGACCTCAGGCATCACAAAATTAGATTTCACATCTGGGTCTCATTATTTTTCTGCCATAGTCTTTCTCATATAATTGGTATATGTTAGCTTTGCCTCTGTCCTCAGTATAAAATATTTCAATTGTCCTGATTATTGATTATTGCAAATAGCCTTAGACTTTTTTTAATCACACTGACTTTGTGGCTATTAAAGCCTAAGGTGTGTGGCTTAGTAGACCTTTTTGGGAATAAAGCATGGCTATCAGAGCTGTTTAAAAGACTCAAGTCATCAGAAGAGGAGTCGTCTTGTTACAAACATGAGATAGTTCATGTAGGTATATGAAAGGCTTTAATTTTTCTAACTTGAGGCTATCTTTCTACAGTTTAGTCTGGAAAACTGAAAATCGAGTTTGGAGCTCAATAAAATAGGAATTTGATACTATTGCTTTTCTAAGCAATTAAATTCATGAGGCAGTTCGGTAGAGGAGATAGTGTTTCCTTAATCACAAGTTGGGTTTTTTTTTTTGTTTTTTTGTTTTTTTTTTTTTGGTTTTTTTTTTTTTGTTTTTTTTTTTTTATTCCAAAGATTCACACAGTGTAAGTGCACAGTCTAATAGTCTTATAACCTAAATTGCCTGCATTGCTCCAGTCTAATTAGAGACTTTACTTAGTAGCCCAGGCTAGCTCTGAACTTGGCAGGCTCTGGCTTTTTCTTCTTGGGTACTCGGATCATAGGTGGATGTCACACACCTGACTCTGTTGCTACCATCTTCTTCAAGTAGCAGAATGTATTTTTGTCTCATACTCCATCTTAATGCTATATATAAACAAAATGTCAGACTATGTGCCAGTGATTTTCACTTGAACATTATGTAGACACCCTGACTTGAATTTAAATTTAAATGTTTGATTATGAAGACTCTGTAATATCTGTGCAAATTATATAGATTATTTTCACCTTTGGCTATTGCATGCTGATACTAGTTTTAATTCTAAAAAATTTAAATGCCTGACTTCCTTGGTCACGTTTATGTTGTTGAATAAGGTTTTAAACTGATTCTGGGTATAATCTTGGTATTTCTGGATAACTACATTTCCTGGACTGACACTCTAAACTGATTTGGTTGGCCCCCAAAGTTTCTTTGTTTTGAGTTGCTGGGATCATCAAACTCAAAAAAAAAAAATGTGAAAAGTTTGCTATGTGGATAGACAGTTCTGTCGGGTCAGTTGGAGCAATTACCATGTGTGCTGCATATACATTAGACTCTCTCTCTCTCTCTCTCTCTCTCTCTCTCTCTCTCTCTCTCTCACACACACACACACACACACACACACACACACACACACGAGCTGTGTAGCTATCTTGGATTAGTTTCTCTCTCGAGTTTCAAGCCACATGTACATGCAGAGCTGTTCTGGTCAGAGCCCCTAGTATTTTTGGCTCATGTTTTTGCCAGAGAGATGTAGATCGTCTTTGATGAAATTGAAATAAGTAGTAGCCTTTCAACACTGCTGTCAAATGGCTTTCATAGTCCATCGAAAATCCTACAAACTACAACTTCCATCTGAAAAAAAAATTACTTTTGTCTGGAAGGATCATCAGGATGTGGGCTTGAACCCTGTGGGTATTAAAACAGTAGCAACACAATCTTGTGGAATTTATAAATAGTTTATATATTTCTTTGTAAAATTGTTTGTACCTAATATTAAAGGTTCCCAGTTTCAATTATAATTGATGTGAATTCTCCCTTCCCCAGGTACTTTTTTTTCCAGAATTTTGGAAAAAATGAATAATAAAAACTATTGATCATAGCTTTACATCAGGATCTGAATTATGTCGTTACTTCTGTAAGGTCATATTTACATTCCTACTTAAGGACAAGGAAATTATAGAAAACAGCACTTAGCAGCATAGGTTTTATGTATATTGATCTCCTTGACCCACCATCTTCTTACACATATAATTAGCATGCCACAATAAAGGAATAAATTGTACTGTGAGAAAACATATATAACACTATTGTAGACCTTTGGATCATTGGAGAGTCTAGCTTATTAGAAACGTAATATCCAAGAGTCAGGTTTACAGTCTCGGGTATTGGTTCTTATGAGGATGAAGAGTAATCTTTACCTTTTTCATGTAGAGAAGCAGCTAGACCATTTTGCCCATGCTTGGATGAGCAGGGCTCTATGTCAAGGTTAGAGGAACCCTGGTTAGTAGTCTTAGATCATGATAGTCATTTACTAAACATCTTTAATGTGTCCACTTTTTATTTAAGAGTTCTTTTTGAAATAGTTTGTTATGCAGAGGGGGACCTTTTTAGGGGCTCATATAGATGGTTATTTTCCAGTCAACTATAGGAACATCTTATTGACAGTCTAATTTGCATAAAAGCATGTAATAATCTCTGCCAACCAGTTTTCACATTGCTACAGCATTTGGAAAATGGGGACTTGATGCTTCTGAGAACGAGGATGCACGCAAGGTGTAGCCAGGGAGTCGTTCCACAGACCACTGGACTCGCTACAGGACCTTGTACCAATTAGAGGTGCAAAGTAGAATCAACAGGCACTGTCTACTAAAGTGTGAACTGTATACAAGTAGAAACTAGTTCTATGAAAGTGACACAAGAATCTGAATGCAAGGTGACATGATCCAGCACAGCTATTAAGGCACATGGAATAATTTAAGGCACACAGAACCCAAGAGGAACAGCAACAGAGCAGAACCAGCGTGTATTGATCTCCTTGTCCATACTGTTTGCTGTTAAGCAGCATTAGAAGTTAACAGAGTCACATTCTGTGTGATTTATAATTGATTTGGTTTGTTGTGTATGTTACAAAATGTGTAGCAATTAATTAATAAACTAAAAGAAGAATAACTAGGTGGAGAAGACTGCTGTTTTCCCCCAAGATATAATAATAATAATAATATACATAGAAGGTAGGAGAATGACGGGGAAGGAATAGGGGCTGAAGAAGAAATCTTCTGAAGACCATGTGTGCGACCCCTGGTTTGTCACCCAGTGTGTCTTGATGTTTAACCGTAGCCATTTCTCAGTGTCATCTTTTTATGACCCATGCTTTCAATGTTTTTGCTGAGATAAACTCACACTCCCTTCGGTTTGCAGTGTGCACTATGTCTGTGCATGGGCACAGCTTCCGCCACACCGTGCAGAACACGTTCCTCCATTCCAGCAGTCATTTTGGACTCGCTCCTAAATACTCTGGACCCCGCCAGTTACTTATCTGTGTGATCTGAGTTTTAAAACCTGTTGGTGTGAGACTCCCTGCTGCTTTCCAAGGACTTTCTCCCTCAAACCACTCAATTGATTAGACAGGGACAAAGGGGGGAAAATCCCTAGCTGCTCTCTTTGTTAATGCAAGTCTTATAAATCAAAGTAAGTGACATATAACTATATTCTTACATGTATCTAATTAAATATAGCTTCTTAAACATGATTTTCAAAGGTTGTTTTTATCATAGCTATTCACCTATTAAATATGCCTCCTCCCTCACTCCTGACTCTCTGATCCTTAAATTTAAAGATTCAGAGTATTGATCTTGTCGGACTAAAAGATTCTGACTCATTCTGACAGCACTCACAGGAAAGTAATGTATAACCTCGAATACAAATTATTCAATACAGTGTAAAACATATTTTCCCTGGGGACTAGGCATAGTACCCTCCAAGCAGCATGTTCCCTTCTTATAAGTAATCTACAAGACAGGCTAAAATATTATGAGTTAATTGTCTTGTACATGTAGAACCAGAACAAGACAAATAGTTGGTTCAAACACTGAGTGGCTTGGCTGTCTTTTAATCAAATGGGAAGGTAAAATAATGCCTCCTATTCTATAACGTCCGTGCCCCAGCCCGAGTGTCTGTTACCTTACCTAGCACAAAAGAAGCTAGACAGATGGAATTAACTTGAGGTGGTAAGTTTCAGTGGATTATCCGAGTGGGCTGAGTTTAATTCCATGGACTCTTATGATTCTAAGACCCCTTGTATTGGAAAGCTGAGGAGACTGTGGGAGGATCCGAGGGAAAGCAGACTGCATTAAAGACCCAGTTGACCCTTGCCAGCCTTCAAGATCTAGAAAGACGCCCTGAGCCAAGGAACGCTGGTGGACTTCAGAAGGTGGGAAAGGAAGCTAGTAGACTCTGTTCTAGAGCTTCCCGTGGGAAAATTAGCTCAGCTCATATCCTGACCTTAATCCAACAAGACCCATTGTCAGTTTGTAACCTATAGAACTATAAGAAGATACATTTGTCTCATCATTAAAGTTAGTGGCCATTTGTGTGTCGGCAGTAGAAAACTATTACACTTACCTAGACTTACCCAACTTGGCCCAGCGGGTGAGCCCAGGGCAAGGGTTCTCTCTCCCCACACAATGGGTAATGGGAGTCTCACCTGGATTTTTTACTTCTGTGGCTTTCTTTTTCATACCTTCAGAGCCTTTTGGAAGTCCTTTCTTAACTGAGTACATCTGTTAAAACACATTTAATAAGAACATGGTCTCAAGAGTTAGATAGAAAAGCTTGGTTTTAAATCTGGCTTTACTATTTTACTAGCTCAGAGTGCTAGGGCAGGTGGTAACATTCTAAGGCTCCACCCTCCACTCTTCGTGAAAACAGTGGCATTAATAGTACTCACCCTTGAGGGTGGTTTTAAGGATAACATTATGGCACAACGTTTCCTACAGACTGGGCGCCTAATAAAGGATTGTTACTATCTGTTAAGGCTAAAAGTAAGAGTTGCCAGTGGCATACACTGTAACCCTTGCTCAGATACAAATATATTAAGGACTATTGTTCTCCAAATTGTGTTCAGTAGATGGTTGCACAGAATATGGCCCTCTGGCTGTTATGCTGAGGCAGTTTATTAAAAAGGTAGACATTGTCATCAGTAGTGTAATCATTAGTGAGCCCACAAGACTTGGATGGTGGGCACCAGACCCACAGTCACATGATGGCCCTGGTTAAACTGGTAGAATCTCAAAACAATATCATGAGAATACGAAGAGAGAAGAGGGCTGGAGAGGGCTAGAAGGAGATAAGGAAGGGTTGCAGCTGACGTGCTTTATATATGGGTATGAAAATTTCAGAGACCCAAGTTAACAAAAAAGTTACAAAAAACAATGAGTGCTAAAAATGTAACTTAAAAAGAAGTTGATAAATAATTATATTTGTTGTTTTTGTTTTTATAAGATGTTTTGCTGTGTATGTTTTGCTTTAATTCTAGGGCTGAGGAAGCAGAAACAGGCATATCTCTGTGACCTTGGGTCTAGCCTAGTCTACATAGAGAGCTTTGGCCAATCACAGCTACATAGTGAGACCTTGTCTCAAAGCAAAACCAACAAATGAACGAGTCTCTTATTTGTTCCCGAGACAAGATTTTGTGTGTAGACCATGTTGGTTTCAAATTTGGTATTAATTCTCCTGCCTCTACATTCAAAAGTGCTAAGGTTACAAGTCTACACCACCATACCCAACTGGAAAGGCTTATGTTATAAAGTCTTAATGGGTACATTAGAACCATTTTCAGAGCATGGTACAATGTATCATAGTTTCTAATATTTCTTTTCTAAAGAAGCTGGTGTTGCTTAGACTCTACTAAGGAAAACCTGGAATTCCATATTTATATAGAATTTTTTAAAACTTCCCAATAATTGGAATTATGTTTCAGTCTCTTTTAATTTTTTAAAATTTAGTTTAATTAATTGTATATGTGTGGGTATTGTGTTTGCATGTATGGCTGTGTACTATCTGATTGTCTGTTGTCCATGAGGCCAGAACTGTTCACGGGATAATCTAGAAGTGGAGTTTCAGAGAGTTGTGTGCTGCTGTGTCGGTGCTGGGAATCGAACCTGGCTCTTCTGGGATAGCAGCCAAGCTCGTCACTGCGAGACTTCTCTGTAGTGCTTCTTCATGACTTTAAATCCTTAATGCCTGGAGATAGCTGCTGTGCTGGGCAGCAGTAAACGTTTATTGAACCGAGCTCATGTGAGTTCTCGGAGGCCATTCCCTCACAGCCAGCTGTGGGGTCACTCTTGCTGCCACCCTGACTTGGCCATGGCTTTCACGTCTGTGACACTTTTGCATTGCTGTGCTTCCTGTCCCCTCTGTGCTTGGCCAGTGCTCCATGGTGCCACCCAGGGGCACAGACTGCTGTACTAAATATTCTCTTCCACTTAATCTCTGTCTGTCCCTTTGCCAATGATAACCATATTATTGAACCCATTGCTTCCTAACTTTTATGGTATGTTTACTTATACCAGGACAGGGAGGCTGGAGGGGGTTGATTAAGGAACAGCAGGAGGGAAGAGGGCTTATGGGACTTTCGGGGAGGGGGGAACCAGGAAAGGGGAAATTATTTGAAATGCAGATAAAGAATAAAAAAAGAAAATTACAGTTTTGTTGTTGTTGTTTGAGACAGAGTTCCATGTAGTTGAGGCTGGACCTGAACTTCTTGTTCCCGTCTCCACCTCTCCAGACCTTGGATAGCAGCTGTATGCTGCCACACCTGACTAGAAAGTGCCTTCTGTATGCACAGTCAGGTAGTACACCAGCCATCTTACAACAGGAGCTTGGTACCCAGGGCTCAGGGTCTCCTCAGCTTAATAATCCTGTCAGCCCGTGTTGGCATGGCAGTCTACCTTTGACACTACACCCTTTGGGAAAGGCCACTTAATCTGCATTTGAAACTGGCTCTGACTAGAATCTACCTTAGCTTCTACATAGATGCTTAATAAGCACCTACTATATACTGTATATTTCCCAAGTTCTGTGTACACAGAGATTCAGAATGCTAAATTAGTTATCTTTCCTAAGGAAGCCGTGGTCTCTGGCAGACAGATCTGCACTTGCCCCTCAATGGGTGCTCTGTGTTTCCTTCAGACCTCAGCTCATGTCTTTATTGTTTTTTTGTTTTTGTTTTTGTTTTTGTTTTTTTCCAAGACAGGGTTTCTCTGTGTAGCCCTGGCTGTCCTGGAACTCACTCTGTAGACCAGGCTGGCCTTGAACTCAGAGATCCACCTGCCTCTGCCTCCCAAGTACTGGGATTAAAGGCGTGGGCCACCATTACCCGGCGTCTTTATTGTTTTTTAAAAAAATATTTATGTTGGGGCTAGAGAAATGGCTCAGCGGTTAAGAGCACTGATTGCTCTTCCAAAGGTCCTGAGTTCAAATCCCAGCAACCACATGGTAGCTCACAACCATCTGTAATGAGATCTGACACCCTTTTCTGGAGTGTCTGAAGACAGCTACAGTGTACTTACATATAACAAATAAACAAATCTCTGGGCCTGAGCAAGCGGGTCCAGAGCGAGTAGAAAAAAGAAAAGAATTAAAAAAGAAAAACATTTATGTCATCAACATTCACTTCCCCCTCTCCTTGACTCTTTCTCTAATACTGCTAAAGTGTGGCAGTTTTATATATTGTATTATTAACCATTTTATTAGAGCACAGACAGTCCAGTTTTTATAAAGCCTGTGTTCACTCATGTATTTCTGTTTCTGAACTGATGCATAAAACCATCCACACTGGAATCTTTACAGTGATTCCAATTCAGTCAGTTTTATTCTTGTCGATTTTCCATATCTATCTTGCTATTGTTGCTATCATTGTTTGTAGCCATCTATCATGTTATTTACCTGGCTTCTGCTCCCTACAGACTCTATACATTCAGAATATATACAAGTATATCTGATACTTGTACAATAAATATAAAATGTTGGTTGGGCAGCTATATTATCAGAATCAAATGTGGTCTCTTACTTTGAATAAGCACTGTTCTAACATATTATTAGAGCATATATACTATATATTGTAAAACATTATATGTTATAACTTATGATGTACAATAAAATATATGATATAATATATTCTATCTATAGATATTTTAATATATATAAATAAGATACATTATTTAAATTTAAGAACAGCCCCGTAAGTAAAATTTCTTAAATCTCTGTGTTGCGAAGGTAGAAGCTACACTATAGGTAAGTAACTTCCCCAAATTGGCACGCTATTAGATAGCAATTGGCATGGATTAACTGTCATCAGCCGTGCTGAGCAGTTTTGACATGTGAATACCAACAGCCATTCTCATACACTACTATGACAGAACCAGGTTACCAGCTGCAGGTGCAGCTCTGTGGTAGAATGCTTGTCTAGCGTAGACTTCTAGTTCAGCCCCTAGAAGTAGAAAAAGGTTACATGTGGGTGATCAGACTAGTAGTAGGTTATAATAGGAAATGCTAAATGTTCCCTCCTAGGTAAAGTAAGCCACTGTATGGGGGTGACAGGTATTATGCGATATGGAAGATGGAATGCCGAGAGTGTAACGAACCATCACCAGGAAGTGTCTTGTACTTAAGAAAAACAAAAGTCAGTAAGGGCATGGACTTGAACTATGTGCCTGCTATCCCAGCTGCTTAGGAGCCCGGGGCAGGAAATGCACATGTTCTAAGCCCATCTTGACAACATTTGACCCTATCACAAGAAAAAAGGGTTAGTACTATGTGTGGGGCATCTGTGACATGAGCTAAGAAATGAATGGTGTGCTTTTTTTTTTTTTTTTCCCGGTGTGCTTTATATATGCTGTCTGATTGAAGTCTGACTACTGAGCATTTACTATTATGTCTATTTTACACTCCAGGGAAACAAATCTCGGGATGCTAAGCCTGGAAATTAGCAAGCTGAGGCTGAAACTTGGTCGTGTCCACCCAGTTTTCTTTTTAGTGTGCTGTATGGCCTCTGGTAATAGTGTACCAGAGAGGAGGGTATTAAAGGAGTGTTAGAAGGCTATGTGAGGAAAGTCAGAGTGGCCTTTCTCAGATGACTGCTTCATTCTCAGAAAACACCAGGAGCAGCAGTAGGGAGGCACAGCGGGTGGGCGTCTAGACAGGACCAGTGGAGGAAAGGGGAAAACTTGGGAAACCTATAAAATGCCCACGGTAGCATCTGTTTAACAGATTTCTGGCCCTAGGCTTCTCCAGTGTACTGAGGGGTTTTCTCTTTGTCTGCAGCATTTGGTACTTCCCTAGACAACCACGGGCACCGCCATTATGGCGTGGAACAGGCTTTCAGGTAATTGCAAGGATGTAGTTAGATTTGTGCTTATTTGGGGGGAAGTATATTTGATAATGCATATTTGCCCTGCTGATTAGTGTTTGAGGAAAGAGTTTAGATAGCGTTGGGAATGAGCCCAATAGAACCATGATTTATGGTTGCTAAGCCATCCCCTGATGATGCTGACTGGATCTTTCTGTGGTTCAGTCAGTTCTACTGCCTACAACATGGACATGAGACATAGGTATCTATTTATATCCTGAGATATCTTACAACTCGAGGTGGAATGTAGTTCCCCGGAAGTAAGTGTTACAGAAATAATAATTCTACTTCTTAGTCTGGACATTAACATTCGCTATCTCGTGGTTTTTTTTATGTACATATATACCATTAGACCCCGCTTTGTCTTTTTCTCCCCCTTCTACTCTGACAAAGACATTTGCTCACAGCAGGCTCACTCTGAGGATGACAACCCTTCTATCTCAATGGCTTAGCTTCACATTCTCTCCTGTCTTTAATTAAACTTGTTTTCTCAGTGTTGTAGCTGGAAGCCCTGTGTTGACACAACTCCGTCTTGTAAAGAACAGATTAAAATGTCAGTGTTCTAATGTTCTCATCTGTGGGAAAAGGAAAACATTTGGGGCATTTTATTTATAACTTTTTAAAGACTCCTCCATGGGGGAGGGTTAGCTGAGAAAGGGAAAGCCTCTGACAGTTAAAGGGACAGGACTCCATTTCAGCCTGCTGTGAAGGGGGGAAGGTCTGAAAGCTTGTACAAACTCTCCTTTTGAAAACTACAGCACATCTTTTTCCCTCTTTCCTAATTTTTCCGTCACTGTAGCTTTTAATTCCCAAGTGGTCTGCTTTATCTCTCCAGAGGCACTAGCTATCTACGGAACATTGGTGGTTTCCTCAAAAGGCAGAGAGCCAGTTAAAGTAAGCACATGTGCTGTCTGAAGTCAAGGGCAATGAAGGAGATGCATGAAGCCTCCACCCTTCAACTCCTCTATGAATGCACCTATTTTCACAACTGGATCATTGATCTTTGCCAGCTCTTTATTAGTGAGTGGACCCACAAGCCCAACACATCACGGTTGGAGAGACCCTTTTTCATTCCGGAGGCATTCACAGGTGAAGGTCAGATAACTGAGTTCACAGGCACCATTGCAAGATTTTAGAAGTTGCAGGAGACAGATGGGTTCCTACAAACTGACTAGGTAGATCTATGGGGCAGTTACAGTGTGTCTTTATCGATTGAGTGTTTGGTTTCCACAGCTCAGGGGAGAACATCTCATTTTTATACATGAGGAAGCTATGTCCTAGAAACATAAAGGAACTTGTCCAGAGAGATGCAGAAAGTTGAGAAAGCAGGATGTGATCAGGAAGCTTATTGGATTAGAGTTTCCTGAAAGATGGTTTACTACTTTTTGCTTTGTTTCATTTATCTTGAGATAGGGTCTTTATGAAGCACGCGCGCGGACTGACTTTATACTCAGGATCCCCTGTTGTAGCTCCCTGGTGTTGGTATTTCAAGCATGCACAACCATACCACCTAGATTTACTCTGGTATTGTCTTAGCGGAAGCCTTTAGCCCTTGAGCATTGTTAATCAATATTTACTATTGTACACATGAAATGATAAATACTAAGACAACCAGGGGGAGTTTTCCCTTCTGCACCTGTTGGTATGTGGTCGTCAGACAAAGCCCCTGTCCTACTTTGGGCATATCTTAATTGGCAAAAGAATTATTACGTGTTCTGTCTTGCTCGTATGAGAAGCAAAGCGAGTTTCTAGAAGGGCAGAAGTTTGCGGTTTTCCATGCCCACTCTGTACTCCGACTTTGGGGAGCTAGCTTTCCTCTGGCAGAATGTCTGCCTTTCAGACCTTATTTAGAGCTTTGCCTGGTTTGAGTTGTCCCCTGGGTTAACAGCTGTGGAATATGTATTTCTTTGGCATTCCCTCTTGTATGTAAATTGCAGATGTTCTCTAAGGCCCCTTTGGACAGGTTTTGGGATAGAGGAAAGAAAGAAGCCTTTTTCCTTGCTTTGCTTTTTAAGGGGCCTATCATGGCTTCTATATAGGCAGCAGTGTCTCCCTCCAGCCTTGAAACTGACTCCCTGCAGCTCAACCTCTCTGGGATCAATTTGTTGGCCAGGGTTATTCAAACACGAGTAGAATTTGTGTCCTCTTTAGATTAATGTGCTGAGGCCAACAATAACAATTTTTGTGTGGGAACTGGTGCCTGATATCTAAATCAGACCATGCTTAATGCTCTGTAATTTACTTGAGATTAAAAATATGCATTTGAGGGGCAATCGGGTCTTTTTCTCAGGTCCTGTTAGTTTGCTTTCATTTTCTTTTCTTTCTAAATTGTGTACTTGAAATGAGGCACCTAACAAAGTTCTTTTAACAAAAATTAACATTGGTATTAAGGTATTACTGTTAAGCAAACTTATCTGAAGTATATAGCTTAAGATCCGCCCCCCAACATATGCACCTGCACATGTGTGCTGTGAGAGATTGAGCCCACAGCCATGTGCATTGTAAAAGGTAACATATTTTACACACTTTTACTCTCTTCTTTCTCTTCAGTTCTTTTAACCCATGTAAGTATAGGGGAGATGCACATGATTCTGAAGTCTCCTCCCAGAGTTTCGGTGCATGGAATTTAACCTCAGCTGCACCCTGCTACTGAGAGGCAGTTTTTACTGTTGCCATTGGGGTTTCTTCTTCTCAGTGGTTATTCAGATCATCTCTAACATTGCCAGGGTTTCTTCCTCACTGTCTCCATATTGACTTTTAACGTTTGTGACACTGAGTGCATCTGGGCTGTTTCCAACCCCTGGTCCCTCCCCAGCGCTTAGGAAGAGTGTGTATATTAATCTTCAGTCTCTCTCCTGTCTATGCTGTTGCTTCCATCCTTTTCTGTTTTCAGCAACTGTCCTGCTGTTTAGCCCTTTCTCCTCCAGCCACAGCATCGTCTTATTTTCTTACCGTGCGTGTCTGATTGAAACCTCTCAATCCTAATAAGACAGGATGATTCAAACCTCACCTTTGCCCTATGCCTCCGCCTCATTGAACCCTCTTTAGTTGTAGGTTAGATGCTCCCTGCTTTTCCTCTTAAGCTCTGTCAAAATCGCCAGTGCCTTTTGCCAAGTCCGGTAAACAGTTCTCTTTTGAAATGTTTTCCGTGGTGTCATTTCCTCTGACGTTTTGTTTCTCTGTGTCCTCCTTCTTTAGGCTCCTTTGGTCTTTTCAGTTGTTCTCTCCATCCTTGTTTGAGGGAGGTTTCCAACTTCCTTCCGCTTTACGTCCCCATGCACAAGGTTGCCCTTGGCCCCCTAAGTACTAAAACCGTCATACGCTGAGCTTTCTTCAATCTCCAACTCCACACAACTGGCTTCGGGCCTGACAGCTGTATTTGGGTGTGTCATGGGAATATACAACAACTTACACCCTTGTGTGTCTTCAGTATACCCCCTACCCAGATTAATTCTGCTTTCTTTATTGCATACTCTTTTATGGTCATTTATGTCCTCTTTGATAAGCACTAAGTTTTAGGGGGTTCAGAGCTGGAAAGAACATTATCCACTAAGTTCTCCAGGCTGATGGAGAAGACAACCAGTTAGAAAGTTATTTTATAGTACAGCATAGAAAATAGACCGATAAAGGTAAATATCTTGTGCATTCGTAGTACAAAAAGAGGAGACACTGAATTCAAGTTGTTGGATTAAGAAAACTTTCTTGGAGAAGATAATACTGAAGAGGATTCTGCCAAAGGCAGAGATTCCCATGATTCCTCCCTTTCCCTTCCCTTTCTCCTCCATTACTGCCGAGTCTCATTAATTCTACCCTCCTAATACTTTACAAATGGGTTCCATCTTTGCCACACCTACCATACTCAGTACATCTTCAAATTAACGCAATGATCTTTTAGTGGCATGTTGTTCTCTGTTTGCATGACTTTCCCGGCATCTGTGATCCATCCTGCTATTATAATGATCTTTGTTTATAGTTTAATCATGCCCTTCATAGGCTAAACTCTCCCACTGGCACCCAGCTGCTTTAGAAATGTAATTCTTTAGCATAGCAGACTGGTCACATAACCTGGTGGCCTTGCTTCCTGATTCACTTCTCATTTGTTTTATTGTTTGTCATCATTTTATTGGCATGTATTCATTGTGCAGAGTGCTGGGTTTCAAAGGATGTTTTCCTCATGTGTGTGATGTATTTGATCCATGATATGTTGTTACTTTAATGGCTTTATTGAGTGTAACTCATATGCCACATAATTGACCAATTTAAAGTGTGCAGTTCAGTAGTGTTTGGTATGTTCACAGAATTGGTAACCAGAACCAGAAGTCAATTTTAGAATCCTTTCATCCACTTAGAAAGAAGTCCTAAATCCACTCATAGTCATTCTGTCTCACCCTGCCTGTAACTTCAGACAGTCATACAATCTGCGGTGGTTTGTGACTGGCTTCTTTCACTAAGCACACCATTTTCAAGACAAATCCATGATGTAGCTGTAAGACTCTGGCGAGCCTTGACTTACCGGAGACCCACTGAGTGAAAAACATGGAGTCAGGGATCGATTCAAGAGCAAGAGGAATGTTATTATTCCAGCATGCTGGGGTCACCTTGCACATGGAAAGATAGAAGTACTTCACGCAGACTGTTCAGCAAGCCTTTATACAGTTCTCAAAGCAGCAGCCATTAGGCACAGTGTGATTGGTAGAACAGTGTGACTTTTAAACTGATTGTTCTCTAGGGGGCTTCCTTTGTCTATAGGTAGCCAATGTGCAGAATGTATCTACAAGCTCTGGGCCTCCCCTACCCATAGTTGCCCATGGTTGGTCCCTCCTCCCTGCGGTCTGAGGAATGTAATTAGCCCCTCCCTTCTGGAGGGGAGGGGTGCCTATGTTCTTTATGACTTTTCTCTTCCAGGAGGGGAGGGGTCTGGTGGAATTTCCCAAAGGTCCTGAGCTGACCTCTTCAGAGCCTGTATTAGTACTTGCTTTATATGGCTGTGTATTTCATCATGCGTGTAGCAGATGGACATTTAGGTAGTTTCTGGTTTTAATTATTATGAATAATTCTACTTAGAAGTTCATGTAGAAGTTTTTGTGTGGGTATACCTTTTCATTTCTTTTGGGCACATTGATCATGCAGTTATTTTGCCTTCAACTTTTTAAGGACATTCACACTTTTTCTCAAAGTACATGTGACCACATTAAATCCACACCAACCATGAATATAGATTTCCTTATCCTATATGCTTGGTAATACTTTCAGTTTCTTTTCTTCCCCCCCCCCCCTTTTTTTTTGGTTTAGGTTTTTGTTCCATTAAAAATACACATATTGTTCATATTCAGATGTATAAATAGTTTATCATGTTAGATTTGATTTTCAGCTACATCTTTTTCAGTATTTATATATTTTCTTAGAAGAACTACTTTTTGTTTTCTTGATAGTACCCCTTTAGGAATAAATGTTCACAAGTCCCAAAGTAGTTCTATAAATCTTTTATTCTCTGTGTGTTTCATAGCCATATCTAAGAATTATTTTTCAACCAAAGATCAACAAATTTACTCCTAAATCTTCTTCTTTCTTTTCTTTTTTAAAAGCATGTTCTTTTATTGAAAAAGGAAGTAACATTTTATGATAAAACTGAAGATTTACATGGAGAATATTTCTGATAAAATATAAGAGATATATAGAAAAACACGTTAAAATTGACAATTTTCATGGAAAATTAAAGAGTAAAGTGGTAGACATAAAAACATTGCTAAATTAATTGAAAAAGGAAGTAGAAACATTTTATAATAGAATTGAAGATTTATGTGGAAAATATTTCTGATAAAATTGTAGAAAAATATAGAAAAACATGTTAAAATTGAAGATTATCATGGAAATTTTTATATAGATAGAATAATGGTAGGCATAAAAGTACTCCTAAGTTGACTGAAAGTGAAATTATAAACATTTTCTGATCAAGTTGAAGATTTGCATGGAAAATATTTCTGATAAATTGAAGAAATGTATAGAAAAACATGTTAAAATTGAAGATTATCATGGGAAATTATACAGATAAAATGGTAGGCATAAAAATAATTCTAAGTTGATTGAAAGCGGAATTATAAACATTTTCAGGTAAAATTGAAGATTTACATGGAGAGTGCTTTTGATAAAATTCAAGAAATATATAGAAAAAACATGTTAAAATTGACTATTTCATGGAAAATTATACAGATAAAACGGTAGACATAAAAAACCTTTCTAAATTATTTGAAGGTGGAATTAAAAACATTTTGTGATGATATCAGAGATTTACATGAAAAGCATTTCTGATAAAATAGAAGAAATAGATATAAACACATGTTAAAATTGAAAATTATCATGAAAAATAATGCAGATAAAATAGTAGACATAAAAACATTACTGAATTAATTGAAAGAAGAATTACAACATTTTCTAATAAAATTGAAGATATACATGAAAAATATTTCTGCGAGTTTATGTCTTTTTATTGGGGAATTGAGTCCATTGATGTTAAGCGATATTAAGGAATAGTAATTGTTGCTTCCTGTTATTTTTGATGTTATTTTTATGTTTGAGTGGTTATCTTCTTTGGGGTTTGTTGGAAGAAGATTACTTTCTTGCTTTTTCTAGGATGTAGTTTACCTCCTTGTGTTGGCATTTTCCATCTATTATCCTTTGTAGGGCTGGATTTGTGGACAGATATTGTGTAAATTTGGTTTTATCATGGAATATCTTGGTTTCTCCATCTATGATGATTGAGAGTTTTGCTAGGTATAGTAGCCTGGGCTGACATTTGTGTTCTCTTAGGGTCTGTATGAGGTCTGCCCAGGATCTTCTAGCTTTCATCGTTTCTAGTGAGAAGTCTGGTGCAATTCTGATAGGTCTGCCTTTATAAGTTACTTGCCCTTTTTCCCTTACTGCTTTTAATATTCTTTCTTTGTTTAGTGAATTTGGTGTTTTGATTATTATGTGCTGTGAGGAGTTTCTGTTCTGGTCCAGTCTGTTTGGCATTCTGAAGGCTTATTGTATGTTCATGGGCATCTCTTTCTCTAGGTTAGGGAAGTTTTCTTCTGTAATTTTGTTGAAGGTATTTACTGGCCATTTAAGTTGTAAATCTTTGCGTTCTTCTAACTAATCTTATATATAGAAGGTTTGGTCTTCTCATTGTGTCCTGGAGTTCCTGGATGTTTTAAGTTACAAGCTTTATGCATTTTGCATTTTCTCTGACTGTTGAGTCAATGTTTTCTATGGTATCTTCAGCACCTGAGGTACTTTCTTCTTGGTTCTCTCTCTTGTATTCTGTTGTTGATGCTTGCATCTGTGACTCCTGAATTCTTTCCAAGGTTTTCTATCTCCAGAGATGTCTCAGTTTGTGATTTCTTTATTGTTTCTACTTCCACTTTTAGATCCTGGATTGTTTTGTTCAGTTCCTTCACTTGATTGTGCTTTCCTGTAATTCTTTAAGGGATTTTCATGTTTCCTCTTTAAGGGCTTCTGCCTGTTGACCCATGTTCTCCTGTACTTCTTTAAGGGATTTTTATGTTTCCTTTTTAAGGGCTTTTACCTGTTGACCCATATTCTCCTGTATTTCTTTAAGGGAGTTATTTAAGTCCTTCTTGAAGCCCTCTTGCCAAATAGACTTGGTTTCTGTTGGTAGGTTTCTTGTGCTTGCCTTTTACCATCTGGTTATCTCTGGTGTTAGCTGATCTTGCTGTCTCTGGCTGGAGCTTGTCCCTCCTGTGGGCCTGTAAGCCCATGTCTGTACTCCTGGGACACCAACTCTCTTCTGGCAGGGTCTGTGTGCAGGAGGCTGTGGAGCTGCCTGGCTCCCTGGTGCAAATGGCAACCTGAAGACCTCTGCCCCAGCGTCTCCATTGATCATCCGCCCTGTGGGATCCCAGCTCTTCCCCTCCAGGAGAGAAGGTAAAGACCTCACCTCAACACTCAGAAGTAAAAGCACTGCTGAGAGATCACTCTCTCCTGGCGGGCTGTGCCCAGAAGGCTGTGGAGCTCCCAGTGCAAATGGAGGTGGGAAGACTTTTGTCCCAGCTGCTCCACTGATTGTATGCCCTGTGCAATCCTAACTGTTCCCCTCCAGAGAGAAGCCCCCAGTCTTTACATTAGTGTTGTATGTCTCTGTGAAGATAAATCACTTACTTGTCAGGTGAGGACTAGCCTCTCATGCTGGGAAACTGACTCCCTGGGATAGTCTCTCTAATCCCAAATCTTCTAAAGGAGTTTTGTCATTTGAGCTTCTGTATTATCATCTGTGATCTGTTTGGAGTTGACTTTTTTGTGTATGACTTGAGAAGAGATTCTGATTTCATTGCTTTGCAAATGTTCCAGGGCTATTTGTTGAATTATTTCCCTGTCCTTGAGATACTTTAAGGTGAATCTAAATTAATTTTTAAAACTTACACAGTGAAAGTACGTGTGTAAATTTGACACCCGTGTTTTGAAAAATCAACTATAAATGTAAACGTTATTTTATGGATTACTTGGAGTAATCCCTCTCACACGTGTCCCTCTCTGCTGTAAAACTGAGAAATGTGACTCCTCTCATTTAAGGATTGTGTTGGTGTGGTTTTAAATCCAGCTCATTTCTATGCCCAATTAGTTACTGCAAACTTGTTTCAAGAGAAAGTAGTTGAGCAAGGCACTGTCTAGGCAAGCATGTCCACATGGTGTGTGTCCATGTGGTGTGTGTCCATGTGGTACATGTCTAGACATGCATGCCCAGATAGCACACGTCTGTAACCTAGCACTCACAAGGCAGAGGCAGGAGCTCCAGTTCCCCTCTGGGTTACATAGCAGGACTCCACACGCTCATCTTCACCTGGCCAGATAGGGGAGGGGGAGAGAGGGAGGGAGAGAGAGAAAGAGAGGCAGGGGAGAGACAGGTCAGTAATCGTTTGTTTTTCATCATGTGATTTTCTTAGAATAAATTGAGACATGTTAGTGGATTAATTTTCTCTTCTTGATCCAGTGTCAAAAAGAAGCTTTTTTTTTTTCTAGGAAGGTTTCCCATTTTATCCAGTTTATCGAATTTGTTGGCATGGAACAGGTTTTTGTATTTTTAAATTCTATTTATTTCTTTGTGGACACTAGTAGTACTTCCTCTTTCTTTTCTGCTTTCAATAATTTAATTTTTTATTCTCTCTCTCTCTCTCTCTCTCTCTCTCTCTCTCTCTTTCTGGCTAGTCTAGAAAACCTATTTTGTTAACCTTTACTCCAAATCAACTTTTAATTTTGCTAATTTTTTTCTGATGCTTCTACTTATACTATTCATTATTCTAATATAATTACTATTACCCCTTGCTTGCTTTAAATATAGTATCCTTTTTTTCTTTCCCCAGTGAACTGATGTGGAAGCTTGCTTTAGTGAGCTCAGAGTGTTTTTGTTTAAGGTAGGCATTACAGCTATAAACGTCCAGAGAGCCGTGCTATGGCTGTGTTCCACGACATGCTTTGTTTTGTTTTCATTGACCCAAAAGGATTTTCTAATCTCCTTTGTAATTTCATCACTGTTTAATTGGTTTTTAAGATCCTACTCTTTTTAAATACTCACAGACTTCCTAAACTTTCATTCATTATCGGTTTCTAATTACAGAACACACAGTTGGATTTAGTCACTTTTAATTAATTGTTACTACGTTCTTACATAGATCCTGTATTAGAGAGTGCACCATGTATGCAGACTGGAATGTTGGGTAGTCACGTGTGGCAGCCCACTAGTTGACAATGCTGCTATGGTCTGTTTGTTCGTCTTCTTCCTAGTTCAGTCATTTCTGAAGGCAGAGACTGGAAATCTTTAAAAAACTAAACAAAACAAAACAAAACAAATCTATTTATCTGTTCCTGTCTTAGTTACCTTTCAGTTGCTGTAACAAAACACCATGGCCAAGGCAACTTAAAGAAGAATGAGTGTTTTTTGGGTGCCTTGCAGTTTCAGAGGATGAGTCCATGACCATCACAGCAGAGACCATGAAAGCAAACAGATAGGCAGGTATAGGTACTGCGGTAGCTGAGAGCTTACATCTGGTCTACAAGAAGAGGCAGGGAGGAGAGAGGGAGGAAAGGATATCAGGAATACCATGAGAATGTTGAAACCTCAAAGACCACCCCAGCAATATACCTCCCTCAAGGCCACATCTCTTAAAATTTCCCAAACAGTCTTACCAACTGGGGACCGAGGATTTAAATATATGAGCCTGTGGGGGCTGTTCTCAAACAACCACACTCACACTTTGTTGGTATTGTCTTCAAGTACTTGGTGGCTTTCTGTTAGAAGTGTGTATGCTCACGATTATTAAATCATCCATTAAAAGAGCAACCATGGATTAATGAACTTAGTGTTTTGCCGTTGAATATTTTTCATCTCTCTTTATATATTCTTATGCTTTAAAATGTTTTATACAGCCTTATATACTGTTCCTGCTTTTTTATGGTTGTTGTTTAGATGATCCATTTTTCATCTTTTCCCCTTCAACCTATTGTAAGTGATGCTGTGTAGAAAGCATATACTTGGATGACTTTTTTTGGTATGTGAAGCTCAAACCCAGAACTCTGTATGTGTGTTCAACAAGCGCTGCACCACTGACCTGCATCCCCAGAAGGAGACCTGTTTTAACTAGTCTAGCTAGCATCTATATTCCCATGGTTTGTGACTATCCACTTGTGGTAAGATCACTGGTGGGACTTCCTCATCTAAGTAACCCCTGAATATACTGGTGTTTATAGAAACTTCAAGATGAGTACTTTCTAAACTTCCTATTTCTGTCCCTATCTTAACATTTTAAATGATACAATTGTTATAGGCCAAAAGCTACACACTTCATGTCAGAGAGGTTGACTAGCCAAAATGCTTCCTAATTAGCTTTGAAAAGCAGAGAATTGAGGGTCAGAGTTGTCGGATCACATTCTTTCAAGGCAATAGATTGTAGCATGTAAATGAGAGCTGACTAGGGTCGTTTTTCTAAAGACATCTCTTTTCTAACTCCAGCAATATTAAAGTTATGGTTTTAGCTTTGGGGTTACCAGAAATAACCTTGTTGGACAATTAGCCTCCTAGTAACAGAGCATTGTGATTTATTTCCATCCTATGATAATAGTGGAATGGTTGCTCTTTTAATTTTTAGCTCAGTGATCCTCATAGTTGGGTTTTTCTTAATAACAGGCCGGCTTTCTCTCGGTTGCTTAAGGTCCTATAAGGAGGTTACTTCTTCATGGAGAACTTGTGACTCAGATGCCCAGCGCTGCCATTTCCCAGCCCAGGTGGTCTCTGGGATGCGGTGCTAGGAGAGGACAGTGCTGAGGCATGGATTGGTTGGTCCAGCGTTTGCCCACTGAAACTAGTCCCTGGGGAGAAGCTGGTCCTCGAGTCCAGTTGCCTTCCTCTATTGTAAACATGACCATTATGGACATGGTAGTCAACGGGAAAGCTAAAGGGCACATGCTGTTTATTAAAACTGGGGACTTGAGCAGAGAGAGGGCACTGGGAGTAAGGGATCATTAAAGAAATCTTATGTGCCATGTTTATATAGTACCATGTAATAAGATATAGAAAAGGGAAGAGAGGTGAGGCCTCTACTTCCCTTTTTTTTTTTTTTGGTTGGGAATATTTGATATATTATCATTTTCTTTATTTTTTTCCTAAGTAAATGGCACAGATAGTTCAAATTGTGGTCCATAGGATTGTCTACAATTTACTATGAAATTCACTGTTTTCTTTATGTTTACGTGAATTATAAAGTACAATGTAAAATGCAGTAAACACTTCCTAGTTTTACAAGCAGTTCCCACCATTTGTATATATAGTGAAATACTATTTAGCGTCAAAGAGAAAATCTCCTGTTAATCACTTTGTTCTGTCTTATGTTGGTAACAATGTGTCTTTTTTTCCAGGTAGACCACAACAGTTTCCATATCTCATTTTGACAGTTTGCTGGTTGGCCCTAATTCGTCTTTGCCTATAATGGTTTTATGTCAACTACATATATCAGATGAGATATATGTCTCACAAAAGATGATCATTCAGCCTAATGCAGCCCATCATACCCAAACCTACCTTAGGTCACTCGTGCAAAGTGTGTCCCAGCTGCTTCTCTACCTGTAGATTCTTTGTAACTGTCTTTTGCTACTTTGTGGGCTCTTTCTTTCTTCTATCCTTCTCTACCCCTTTTTCTTCCACTCTTTCAACCCCCAACACTAGATAAGAGAGAAGAAATAATAGAGAGGAAAGGAAAGCGATCCCTGGATAAAGTCAGCGGTGAGAAAGGGGGTGATGTTACTGTTAGACTACTTCCTGCTGACCAGGGGTGTCACGTTCCTTGGGGGCAAGTTTGATCTTCGCCACTAGGATTTCTAATTTGTTTCTTCTTTGTGCATGACTACTTAACAAATGGCAACCAACATCAACCAACAACCAGCCAACAACCCACGCTGCCTCTTGGGACTCTAGCATTTATATGCCCTCTGAAAAGTCCCTAGAATTCCAAATATCACGTAATTATAGACACTATCTACAGCTGTCAAAATCATACCCCTGCTAGAGCGCAAGGCAGTTCATAGTCAGCTGCTGTGGACAGTCAGAAGCAACTCTATATCCCACACCTGGGGTTAAAATGAAAATATAATCTTAGAATAATTCTGTGTTTTGTAAAGAAACCAAAACCCCCAAATTCTCACTACAGTTCTATAAGGCAGTTATAGTTAGAGAGTATTGAAAAGGTCAGTGGCTTTTGGAATTGGTAGAAGAATGCAAGGGTGGGACTTCAGGAAAAGGGAAGGACAGTGTGGACTGTCCCCTGGAGAGTTCTCTCACGTGACTGACTTAAAAGAACTGTTTGGAAACAGGGCTGGAGAGAAGCCTTTAATATTTCTGTATCGTTCAGCCAGTGATGGAGGGTCCTTGGGGAAGGAACCTGACTTGACTGAAGGTAAGGATGTCGGGATGGAATGTGCTCTTCACTCTCCCAGAAGCTGGGTAGGAAACCTTTTAAAAAACCAAGGGGATCTGGAAAGGTCCTCCCACTGTCTTCAGTAGCAGTTAAATACTAGAAAATGTATAATGTACTTGTATAAAATTTCCCATAACAGTGTGTTGAATGTGTCTTTTTAGATTCATTCATTCAAGACAGCTTGCCGGCCTGGCAGCTTCACTCCCGCTTCTCGTGGTAGGAGCAGGGTTACCTACCACTGCAGAAGACCAAGCACAAGATACTTGCTTTCCTGGCTTGGACCGCGATACAGGGCCCTGGCCTGCCCATGGCAGTGACTTTATCTTCACAATCTGTGAGGATACTGAGTTACCTTACATTTGGCAAACTTAAAGGGAACCTAAGTTCAGTTTTTAATTAACAGATATGATGCCGAGGACACTCTACCAAAGGGTCATTAGTCCATTTGGTTCAAGGGCTCTGAATAGAAGGCTTGGGTGGCTTGGAGTTTAAGTGAGCATCAGTGTATCTTGGAAGATGCCAGAAGAATGTATTTTTCCTCTGCTTAGTCTACTAAAAGTCAGGCAATTTGTCTTTCTGCATGGATATCTATAAAGACAAACCCTGTAAAACACAGTATTCAGATGTGAGAAACTTGCCCCAGGCCTGTGTTTCTCCAGCTGGTGTCTAGTATATCCTTAACTCGTTTATTCTCGCCATTGAGAATAAACATCACATTTCTTGAAGCATCGCTTTTCATATATATATATAGTATTTATAAAAATATTGTATAATATAAATTATGTATATTTATTAAAATTTATGATAAAGTTTTATGTTCACAAGGAAATATAATGGATAAATTTTGAAGTAGGAAAAACAGTTCTCTCATAAACGTATGCTGTGACTATGCAATGGTTTATTTATTGCTTTAAATGATTAAGTAAATGTTGACATTTTTTATTTGTTTAATTTCCGTTATTGTAACTATTAATGGTGTAGCCACAAATCTGAGAGCCTCGGCAGGGGTGTTCCAAGTGTGCAAAGTCTGAGAACCACTGGAAAAAGAGAAAGCGGCAGTTGTTCTGTGTCTAAACTCATCCGGCCTGACCCATGGCAGGCACTTGGAGAGCCTTACTTCAGTCCTACTTCCATTTTTCTCTAAGTTACACAAGTGTTTAGGTGAGACAGAGGCCTGGGTAAGAACGCTTCTATCTATGAGGAGGCAACTGGAAGACTTAGGAAATCTCAGCACATCTCCTTTAGGCTTCTGAAATAAGTACTCGTTAATGACATATTTTAAGCCTAGGCAAAGTAGAATATTTTGAATATATCTGTGTTTTGTATTCACTCTTTTTACATCATTTAAAATAAATTGGGTTGTTTTCTTTTTAAATGTTGGTGATGCATGTTCTGTAGAAACCTTGAGATCATTTTGATTCCATTTCTATGATTTCTATCATTTTGATTCCATTTCTATGACTTGTTTTGTTACTTAGATGGGAATGGTTTTTAGCATTTTTAAAAGGGAGTTGATTATACTGATACTACTAAGTCTTCTGTTCAAGCTAGGTTTTAAAACATGAAACAGTGCTTTTGAGGGAGAGGGAGAAATAATTTCCGTTTTCAAGAGTCACTGCTGGTTGGCAGAGTATGTAAGATATGGAAAGTGCCTTAGGTAACAGGCAGACTTCCATTGTTTAGTTCTGCCCCAATTATAAATTTGACTTGTGGAAACAGCGATGAGCATTTTTATATCTTACCCAGACTGCCCACCTCTTATCCTTTTCAGGAGTCTGAGACTTGGGGGGGGGGCATCAGAAAAATCTAAGTTAGCTTTGAAAAAGGAAAAGGTGTGAGGGGTAGTAGGTTTACAGTCAGTCGGTGGCACCCTGTGAGACTGTCGAAGGGATTTAAAATCATTACAGGTTTTAGGTGCTAGCCAACAAAGAGATAAAGCAAAAGCTCTCCACTCTTGGCCACCTGGTTGGTCCCGTCACTGGTTTGCTATTGATGACTGAGTACCTAGGCAGTTTTGAGATTTAGATTATAGCAACCATCTATCAAATATCAGTTTGTTTTACTTAATCTTTTAAAATTAACTTTAACTTGATATTAACTTAGACTTACGGAAAATTCGCAGACATAATATACTGTGTTCCCATAGTCTCAAGCACCCGCTTTTTTCATGAGCATCCCCTCTGATCTCCCCTTGGCTCCTTAGGACTTAGGATCTCAACTGGAAGAGTTTGAAGAGACACACGGTATAGCATAGGCGATGGGGTTTTTTATAGAGTAAAGCAGGGCACCCTGAAGGGTGAAAATAGGCAATGGCCGAGGCACCAGTGTGTAAAGGAAACACTCTCATGGAGTGAGAGTGGACGGTAGTCTCAGGAGCCATTGTGTAGGAAAACATGTTCATGGGGTAGGTGGACGGTGGCCCCAGAGAAGATTGTACAGTTTAATTTTTTAGGTAGGCTTTATACTATTGTAATCTCTCTCTCTTTCTTTTTTCTTTCTTTTTTTTGAATCTTAACACTTTTACATTTTATTTATTTATTTATTTATTTATTCACTTTACATCCTGATTGAAGTCCCAGTCCCAACCTTTTCCCTTTACCCCCTTTCCTTCTCCTCGCAGATGGAAAAAGTCCCCCAGTGGGTACCAACCTGCCCTGGCACATCATGTTGCAGCAGGACTAAGTGTGTCCTCTCCCACTGAGGCCTGGCCATGCAGTCCAGCTAGGGGAAGGGATCCAAAGGCAGACGACAGTCAGAGACAGTTCCCGATCTATTTGTTAGGGGACCCATGTGAAGACCAAGCTGCACATCTGCTACAGATGTGTAGGGGGACCTGGGTCCAGCCCAAGCATGCTCTTTGGCTGGTGGTTTAGTTTCTGTGAGCCCCCCATCGGTCCAAGTTAGCTGACTCTGTAGGTCTTCTTGTGGTGACCTTGACCACCCTCCCCCTCCAGCTCCATCATTTCTTCCCCCAACTCTTCTACCAGACTCTCCAAGCTCTGCCCAATGTTTGGCTATAGCTCCTGACATTACTTCTTGGGGTTGTGATCTCACAGTAACATTCCAACCCTCTTTGGTTCTTACAATCTTCATCCTTTTTTTTTTTTCCAAAATGTTCCCTGATCTTTAGGTAAGGGAGGATTTTGTAAATGTGTCCTTTGGCACTGGGCTCCACAACTATACCTTTTGATTGGTGTGGTTTTCTGTTGTAGTCTCTATCTGTTGCAAAGGAAAGTCTCCTTGATGAATGGTGAAGACTCACTACACTTACCTGTTGGTATAAAGACAAATGGTTATAGATTGTTGTTAGGTATTATGCTGATTTAGTAAACTAGTGGTTGTAGTTTCTCCTCCAGGAACTGTACTTCACTAGCACTGGGCAGTTAGCTAGGTTTTTGGTACCAATCATGGGCTTTCCTCTTGTTGAGCCAGGCTTAAGTCTGACCAAAGAACTGTTGGTTACTGTCAAGATATGTGTGCCACTAGTGTAACCTTTGGGTTATCTTTCCATGCAGGTCATTGGTGTGGTTCATAGCTAGGTAAGACTTTTGGTTGCCTCATCTCTTTTGAAGCATTGATGGCACTGTCTGGCACCATGAAAGCTATTCATTCCTCAGGGAGGGGTGTTCAGGGAGGCGTCAGATATTTTAAACCTTATAAAAGAGTAGTTGTAATACATCTTCCTTCTATAACATAATTTTCAGCTTATAATATTAGAGTATTATTAGGAATACAGGATGGTGGGACCCGATCTGGCGAAGGAGGAATCCACCCTCATGAACTTCAGGCCTGCTAATTTCTAAGTTTGCTAATATATAACAGTGGCTAATATCTAACAGTTTTATTTTCCACTCTTATCATTAGCATGTATTACTTCTTGGTTGCCTTAATACCAGAAACAAATGTTTAAAAGAATCTACTGTTACTTTGTTTCTCATAGGAAGGAACTTGAGCCCCAGGGTAGGAAATAATTAACCTGTTCATTCAACAAATAGATGAGTGCATAATGTGACACTCGTTTTAGAGTAGCCATGGCAATATATTGTTAAAGTGACACACCTGCCTTGGTGGAGTTGTAATAGATATAAATTGGATGGGCTTTATGGGGAGTTTACATTATATGCAAATAGGATTTTAGTGATTGAAAGCTCTTTGGGTTATATTTTCAGTGTGGAGCATTGTCTCTAACTCCAACCAAGCAGCAAAAGGCATTAAATAGCTACCCCACTACCCCTTGAAGAAGCTGTTACTATTCCGGAGTTAGTCAGTGCCCTTTGCTTCCGCCATGGAGACAGAGAAGTGCCTTCCAAGATAAATTAGCCACAGACAAACAAAATAACCAGAACAGTTACAAGCAAGGAAGCTGAAGGAAGATTAGGAGCATGAGCTTCGGGCACCAGGGATCCCTGCTGTTCTCTATTTTCAGTGTGGCAAAGCAAACCAGGCCCCCATGGACCCTAATACTGAAGAATGAATTATAGTCTTGAATAGTAATGCAGCACTGCTAATGATTTCATCAGTGACCATAGCTCCCCCCTCCCCGTGTGTGTGTGTGTGTGTGTGTGTGTGTGTGTGTGTGTGTGTGTACACAAGAATTTATCAAGTAACTATTTGGTTTAAGTATAAATTGTAGCTTTTAGAAGAATAGTTTATTCATCATGAATTTAACAGCATGAAAAATGCATTAATATACACTTATATGTGTATGTACATATGTATTTATGCAAGCTTACTGGATGAATAAATGAGCAAGTTTCAGCATTAGCTTTTCAGTTAGTCTCATATCCCTACTGCTATTAGCCTAGTTGTGGTTTTCTGTCAGTAGAACCATCTTTGATTAATACAGCAAAGCTAGAAGTTTTTACTTTCCTTCCTAGTTTTTTTTTTTACTTTTCTTCTAGCTTGTTTTTGTCCATTCTCTATGTAATAGGTTTTAATTACCATGTAGATGCAGTCAGACTTCAGTGTACATATGTGTATGTGATGCGTGTGTGTGTGTGTGTGTGATATATATATATATATATATATATATATATATATATATATATAGAGAGAGAGAGAGAGAGAGAGAGAAATCTAATTTTGTTTTTAATAGTAAGGATGGAACCTAGGGCCTTGCACATACTAGTCAAGTCCTCTATCACCAAGCTATGTCCCTAGTTCCAGTGTTAGATTGTAATTCTGATATATTTAATTATGTGTCTTATAGAAGTTATGATTTCCCATAAATTCACAATTATCTTTTGTTAAAGTCATATAACTTAAGGCTAGAGAATATAATAATAAGAGTTTTCCTAGGCATATATGTATTTGACTTCCAGACTAATGTAAAAGCTTTGATACAAGAGTAAATGTAGCCCCAGAAGAAATGCTTTACCTGTTCTACCTCCTCATCCTAAATATCCTGATGAGTTTGCGTGCCTTTTACACTGCCTTCCTACTCAACTGATATGGCATGTCTCCTAAGAGTTGTATTTCACTGGTTTTCTCAAATTTTATTCTGCTGACTTTAGAGTTATCTGAGGTTGCTCTTTAGACATTCAAGAATCATTGTTCACCTGGATACAGTGGTACTTGCTTATAATTCCCAAACTAAGAGGCTGAGGGGGATGCAGGAAGGTCATGAGTTCAGGACCTGTTTAGGCTACATAGTGAGATTGCCTATAAATACATGAATGCATGGATAGATAGATAGATAGATAGATAGATAGATAGATAGATAGATAATTGGATGGATGGATAGATAGACAGACAGACAGACAGACAGAGATAGATAGATAGATAGATAGATAGATAGATAGATAGATAGATAGATAGTTGAGTGGATGGATAGATAGGTAGGTAGGTAGATAGGCAGGCAGGCAGGCAGGCAGACAGATAGATAGATAAATTGAATCATTATTCAATCCATCCTTTAGTATATGAAATCGAGAAATAGGTTGGCATTTCAGGGAAGACGAATTATCTCTTTGTTCTAATATAAGAATTTATTTCATATTCTTCCTATTGCTGTGTATACTGTTATAAATAATCAGACAGCTAGAGTACAGTACTGCACTGCACTGTATGGAGAATGAAGATCAGTGGCTGTCCTGGGTTTTCATGAAGATTGCTGAGAGAAATATATGTGGAAGAGATGGACACCTTCAAAGAATGTCTCTTCTACCTATGGGTATATCTCTGTCACTGACAGTAAGTAGCAACTTGGAATTGGTTTTGTGCAGCCCTACATGAAATGGAGCATTGATAATTACCCGTGAATCTGGATCGTGTCTGGATCACTTGGGACATCAGTCTGTTCTGTATCGCCTACCATGGGGTCGTGGCCCTTGTGCAAATGACAGAATTTGCATCCCTGTTAAGCTTGACTTACAAGAAATACCCAGCTTTTTTTTTCTACAGAGGAAGAAATAAAGGTCTCTCGTGAAGAGTTCCCATTGTCTTTTATGCTGAACGTCTCTCACCCAGTTTAGCTTGGCAATTTCTGTCTGATAGTTTTGTCTTTAGAAATCCCTAAAGCTAATAATTCTGTCGCCATCTTCCTTAAGTGCATGTGTGCCTTTCAAATATTTGGTCGGAAGCAGAAGATTGTCCCCGTCTTGCTCATCTGGGTAAAACTCATTTACTGTTTTTCCTTTTAAACTGTTAGCTCAAGTGACCTTACACACAAGTCCCAGCTGTGCATTAGCATTGCTTCGGGATGTGTTTGTATCTTTTGTCTAAAAATACCCAGCCGGTAGGATTCATGATCCATGAAAGCTAATTGAAACAATTTCTCTTCAAGTTTTGGCAAGCGAAGCATGCATTATAAGCATTAATATCTATAAATTGAATTGTTAATGAATCTAGACACTAATAATGAATGCAATTTTGCAGGCTTAACTAGAAACACTAAAATTATCAGGATCTGGAGCAGAATTTTCAATCATTTTTGCTTATTAAATAGCAAAGCTATGCTTTTAATAAGCTAATCATTTTTATTTGCCCCCATAGGAGTAGCTCAGTTGATTAGAAACAGGTTTCTAAGTGCAAAGTGATGTTGTTTTTCTCTTACTGCTTTAACCACCAAAGCACTGAAATGTTAAGGTGGCGATTTATCTCACAGCCAGTGTCTTCTCAGCGCGTGTGTGTACCCATGTGATCCCTGAAACTTTTACTCATTCCATTTCTCCCCCATATAGTGCCTGTATCATTTGTGTGTATATGCTCTCTGTTTTTAAAACAGTCATTATCACCATTGATTTAAATGAGTGGTCTCATTTCACATGCAGGCCTTTTAGAAGATTGTACATTACCAGAGTGAAAAACAAAGTGGGTCTCATGATTGCCTTTCTGATTCCTATTATTTTTAGACTCAGTGACTCTTTTGGCATCTATTTCAATAAGAATACAGTCCCCGTGCAAAAACATGGTGTGGCTCCAGTTACAAAGCTTGGAACATCCAGAAAGCGAGGCTGAACAGCAGTGCGATGTTTTCCATTTAGGGTGGAAGTACCTGAGAAGGCAAGCTGTGAGCTTAGGGCTGCAGTTGGTGCTTTCAGTGGTCTCTTCCCTCACAGTTTCAGAGTATCCTGAGATAGCCAGTGGGCAATTCTATGGCTGTTCCCTTACTGCCCTGTGATGGCATAGGTTTTAAGGAGAGTTTGGAAGTAATAAGTGGTCTGTGGCTTTTCTATATGTATTTATTACCAGGGATGTGACCAAAATGAAATTCAAAGTGTCTTATCTGATTCTTTTTCCTTCAATCTTAAGTATATTGACACTTATTTAGCTTTGAATGATGAAGACTACAGGGCTGAAGCCCAGGTGTAGAATCTGGTAGACCAGATGGATTTTTTGCATCTGTGGAGACTGCATGCTTGGGAGGGTGGAAGGGGGCTTGAGGCTGGATTCCTTGGTGGTATTTATTTCAACATTGTCACATGCTCCTTTTGACCACCAGGTTTAACAATCTATAACCTTTTTAGAAGGATGGAATTTGTTACCTATGTATAATACATGGTGCAGAATGTCCCGGTAATATGGTATATATGCATTGCATTATCAATTATGAAATGGTTTGACGGATTGTCCAATGTAGGTATAGTAATCACAGACATGCATTGTTTTTCTGGTAACAGTTTACTAACCTCAAGTTTACCTTTTAATTTTTCAAATAAATAGCCTTATCAAAGCGGCAATCTAGCAATCTTTCCAGCGCTGTTTGCTGCTTCCCTTTAAGTGACAGGAGACTCTAGGGAAAGCTGCCCAATTATAAAACCTACAGAAAACAAAGAGGAAGACAAAAATTGTCCTCTAAAGTGTTTCTGGAACACTCATTTCTTAGCTAATCTTTTTACTACTTTGAGGGATTTTTTTTTTTAAATCAAGTTTGTAAAGTTTTTCTTTAAAAAAGTTAAACTTTTTTAAGGCTAACTTGAACAACAAAGGTTAACTTTTCAACAACAAAGTCAAAAGCCATAAATGTTGGGTGACTGTAGTTTTTCTGATCCATAAATCTGATTGAGTCCCTGGACTTTGTCCTGCATAGATTTGACGAACTATTTTATCAACACATTATTTTTGTCAAACTCTTCTCCAGAAATGTTGTATCGGTTGTCACCCATCCAGCCCTGCTACTCAGAGCACTGGAATACCAAAGACGTTTTGCTTTTGTTTGCTTGTTTGGGCATTTGTTGGTGGTTTTCATGTATGTCAATTATATAGGCATGTTTTTCTTTTTTTGAACTTGTCCTTTGACACTTTTCTGTATGTATATTCTGACTTGTATATCCATGCATATCCTGACATGTATATGCATGTATATATTTCTGTTGTTCTCAAACTCCATCTTCTCTTTGAGTCCTTTCCCCTTATTCCTGTTGTTAGCTTTAGACTCACTGACTTTTTGTTTGCTTTTTTGAGACAGAGGATTCTCTGTGTAGCCCTGGCTGTCCTAGAACTCATTCTGTAGACCAGGCTGGCCTCGAACTCAGAAATCCGTCTGCCTCTGCCTCCCAGAGTGTTGGGATTAAAGGCATGCGCCACCACAGCCCGGTTTACTTTCCTCTTACTACATAAACTTACGAATTTTTAAAAAAAGATTTATTTTATGTGTGCGTTTGAGTGTGCATGTGTGTGTGTCTGTCACATTGTGTGAGGGTACTCACAGAGAGCAGAAGAGGGGATCAGATCTCTTAGAACTGTAAGTTACAGGTGGCCCTAAGTACCTGATATGGGTGCTAGAGATTGAACTTGGGTCCTATGGAAGAGCAGCGAGTGCTCTTAGCTGCTAAGCCATCTCTTTTTCCTACAAGCTTAGTTTTTGTGTTTTATTGAACGTGATGGCTTCTAGATAGTCATTCCCTTTTTAAGATGCCAGGACTCACTGATTTTAACCAGTGCCATCTTTGTCCTCATGGGTTTGGACCTATCCATGGGTAAGCTCACCATTGGGTACAAAGCAGAAGACAAAAGACCAATTAGGTAATTTCAACCGAGAGTGTAAGTGTGATTACAGATATAATTAGCACAGTTAACTTTTTCTTATCTAAGTATGTGACAAAAATGCTTATGTTTTAAAAAGATTTTCAAATCCTATCCTGGGTGCTAGTTTAGAAAACCAGCTCACTCTCAAGAAGATACTGACTCAGTCAGAAGATACAATACCATGATCATTATTCTACTTTATCTTACCATAGCACTGTTATGTAAAAATATTTTCTTTATAGCTGTAGTTTTGTAAATAAATGTACCAAAATATGTTACTCCGAAAGGTGTCCCATTCCAGGCTTGGCCTGTCCCCTCTTCTTCCAGTCTTCCCCTTCCAAGTGTTGTAATACAGGGTCACCCACCACACCCAGCTTGAAACTTTTAGCATAAATGTTTTCTGCTCATTATGCCTGTCTTAGGGAGACAACACCTTGAAGATGAAATTAAATCAGACACAAGTGTAAGAACAGTTCTTATTGTGAGTTTAGTTCTTGACCGCAGTCTTAAAACGCATTCCTTTCAGTTAAAGCAATATTGAAGGCTTTGTGATTTATTCTGCACCTCTTAATATAAAATTATAATGTTGAGAGAGAGAGAGAGAAAGAGGAGGGGATGGGAAGGGGAGAGGAGGGGAGGGGAGGGGAGGGGAAGGGGAGGGGAGGGGAGAAGACCTGGCATAAAGGTCTTATAGCTTAGGCATGACCAAAAAGCAGAAACCTCTTTAGATCTTCAGCCCAATACTTTTGATAGCATCTTCCTGTGACTTACACAAGAAATCAGTGAACCATTCACACTGCTGCTTGAACAAGCCCTATCAGAACAGGGCAAGGATGAGACCACTCTCTGTCCTTCACCACTCACCCCTTCTCCGAGAATGACAAGACTTACTGGTTTTTTGCTTATTTGTTTGTTTCTTTGTTTTGTTTTTAATCCTTCCAGGGGTTTTTAAAAGTGTAGATGACACTAAGTCAAATATGTATTCTCTGCCCCTCTATGTTTGAGGGCAGATGGTATAGCTGATCTCAGTCACCTCAGTGGAACCAAACGAACAGGGTTGTTTTTATATGAAGGCAGGGTAGTGGCCTGTTTCGTCTAGCTTGTGGTCTGAGTTGAGTCTAGTAAAATCCAGATAGTGGTGAAACTATCAATTGTATCTGACAACGGAGAAAGACTTCAAGTGTTCTGCAGAATAGATCTCTGTGACTTCTGTGTGGTACCGGACTTCGTGTAGAGAAGCAGATCAATAGATGTACAAAGTAACGTTCACCATGTCTCTTCCCCCACCCCAATAACTGTTCATTTTCTACCTAGTTAATGAAACTGTTTGATAAGTTGTGCAGACCAGAAAGTGAATGGCCATTCCTCATCTCTTCAGCCACCAGATGTTCCTCCATGCTCTGGGTAACAAGTCTGTTCAATCCAGAAATCCCATGAGCTGGCTCTCTCTTTTGAAGGTGTTAGGTTACCTCTCCATCACTACCTGCGGCCCAGCCTGGTCCTTATGCTGCATGAGGTGTGCAGTATCCCCTTCACTCATCTGCCTTTACCCCTTCTTGCCCACTAAAGTTCGTGTAACACACAGGGAGCTTAATTCACCATTTCCCCATCTGAAACTCCAGAAGCTTCCAACTGAAATTAGATTAAAACCTAGACACCATACTGAGGCCGGTGGTAATCAGGTGTCTGCTCCATGGTCTTTTTTTTTTTTTTCCAGCTCTTTTTGCTCCTGAACAGAAAGTTTGTTTGCATCTCTGTCCTTGAACGCTCAGTTCTTCTCTAGAATTGTAATGTCCCAGATGTACTTAGGACTTAACATTCTCAGATGAGTGTCTATGAGACCATAGCCAAGCAGGTGGCAGCCCTAATCCATGGGCTGAATAAACACATACTGTATTTGTTCTGACCTGCAGGCTTCCCAAAACAGTCAAAGAGATAAACACTTAATGTGTAAATAGGTTAAGATAAAGCTCTATAACTGATGACTAAAAACAATAAAATAAAGATGGATCACAAGACTAGATGCTGCTTTGGATGGAGATCCATTTAGTAGGATCTTTTTAACCCAAAGGAAAGCCCTGTGCGTTCGAAATGAAACTAGTTATGCACAAAGCACAAGACTGAGCCCACACATAATCCTTTAGGGGTTTGAGTAGGTACTTGTAGGGCTTATAATGTGGTAGGAAGGAGATGGTTTCAGACAAAAGCAATTCATTACAAATTGCAAATATTGTACAACCTATATCTTAATGTTGAACATTTAAGTAATACAGAAATTAAAAGAATGTCATTAAGTTGAATAACCTCCAGTCATGAACCAAGCAAATCAGACAAAACTTAGTCATGCTCTCTTGCTACTCTTGTTACAAGAGACTGAAAGAAATTACTAATCAGCTCATGAACCACAGGCTTCATATCTCATCCTGGCCAAAGGTCTGCATAGTCATGTCCAAAATGGTTTTCTTCTGTCTATCTTCTACTAGATAGCATTGTTGGAAAGGAAGAACTTACTTAGGACAGGGAAATAATTTTGCAAAGACTCTGTCATTCATTATATTTCATTTGAATATTCAAAGTAGGCAGCCATGACAAACTTTTTGAACACTGTGAAGATTAAAGTTCTTAGTGTCTTTTAAGATATTCTAACATAACATTTCATTAACTCTCCGAGGATGTCTTGCAGTGTGTTTTGATTGCGCTCACCCTACTCCTCCCTTCTTTTAAGATTTTTTAACAAATGTTCAACTCATCTGAAAGTCACAGCTGCCTTTCCCTGGGCCCTGCATTTTTCTTCTCTTGTTAATGTATTAAAATTGACAGTTGATTAGAAAGGCAAAAATATGACTCATATTTCTCAGATGTCATTATTGTTCTTTGATCGAGTTATTGACTTTAATTGTAGTTTGAAAGTCACTTGTGATTCATATTCAAACCCACACAGTCTAGGTTCAGAATCCAAGCTCTTACCCACACACTGAACTGGTTTATCATAGAAGTTTCAAGCACAAATCCTTGCTATACTTCTTATATTTGCTAACTATATATTATATTTTCATTATAATTAATCAGTAAATATTCATATTCACTACCCTAGCACGTTAATATCTTTAATAATTGTGGCTTTGTTCATTTTTATTCCTGGATTTGATTTTCTTCCTGTTAATTCTATCCTTATTATTGCTTTCAGTAAAGGCTGTGAGACTCTTGTTTTTATGTCTGGAAATAGCTTTTTCTTCCTTGTGTAATAAGAATTGTAAGTCTAAGTTTCTTCTTCCCTCTGCATTTTGGCCATTTTTTGTTGTTGTTATTTAAGAAAAAAATCTGTGCTCAGTTTTACTTTCTTATACAGATAATGAATTTCCTAGGAAATTTGTTAGTTTGCTTTGTTTGGGATTAAGTTCTCTATATATTCTAGGAATTGAAGTCACTATGTAGACTATGCTGGCCTTTAATGTACAATAGTTCTGCCTCATCCTTCAGAAAATTTGAACTAGGGGTGTGGATTACCACACAGAGCCGAAAGGTATTACTTTTTTAATGAATGTTTGTTTCATCATGACTTGGATCTAAATTCTCAAAGTATTCCAGAAAGGCCTTTATGATTTGACCATTTGTGATTTTTTTATTTTTAATGGTCAATTCTGAGTCATTATCTGCCCAGGTATTGTATCCATACACCTTCAGCTTCCCTACTTTCTTCTAGGGTTTCCTATGACTGGACATCTCTGCTCCTGTCCATTCTGTCTTCCAGCTTGTGTTTGTGTCTCTGTCTGCTTGCTATATTCTCCTTCACCTTTGAACATTTCTTCAACCTTACTTGTAATTTACTAATTCTCTTACTAGCTTTGCCTACTGAACTATTTTCCCATCTAAATGGAATTTAGAGCATGCTTCCCCCAAAACGATCCCTAAATGTGACATCATGGCATTTCAAAACAGCAGATCAGGGATTTCGCTGATGTTTGGTTACTACTTCTAGAAGGCAGAATGTTGGGGTAGTTTATCTCTATCTTTTTTGAGGAATGATTCTGGATTTTGGGAAGGCTTTGTCTTTTGGTACCCTTTTTGGGGAGTCTCTTTTATCCAATGGTTAAGTTACAGAAGGATGATTGATTTGGGTTTTGGGTTATTTGATATGTACCTTTAGTTAAAAAGAAAAGGCAAATAATGTAAGTACTGTCAGGGGTATTTAAAATCCGATGACAAGATATTTGAAAGGACATTTTTAAATCTGAGGTGGTGGTCTATAGTTAGAACTCAGCTCACTACAGAATGGTAGATGATATTTGGTGTGTGTGTGTGTGTGTGTGTGTGTGTGTGTGTGTGTGTGTGTAGGGTTTTCCTATTCTTCCAAAGGAGGCCATTTCTCCCATTGGACCATCCTAGTAGACAGAGACCCCATGTTTGCTAAGAAACCCTATGCTTGCTAACGATCTATGCTCTGCCAGTTTTGTCTGTGTCCTTCTCGTGAGGCTTCATTGGTCTCCTAGGGGACTAAGGCCCCTGAAAGGCTCCCTCTGACCATGTTTCCCATCCTCCTCTGCTCTTCCTTCTTAACCAGCACAGATATTCCACCCACTGGGCTCCCTTCAGGTCCTTCAGTCTTGGTATGGCCTCTTGTAATATAGTTGTGTTTGTTTGGGTCACGGCCATGAATGCAGCTGTCATGTCATGCCCACTGCTATAGGGCAATTCCATTAGGAAATTAGAGTCTGCCGCATTTTTTTCGGTACAAATGATGCCACTAAGAAGATGTTTGTGTATATGAGCCTGGATGTACACATATCTGTGCTATAATGTATAGACTATGTTCACTGACTTATAGCATCAGAGATTATGAGTTTGTTCAGCTTCAATAGGAAGACCAGATTTGCTGTCTGGTGGACCTAGAGTTCTTTCACTTTCACTCGCAATATACTTGAATTCCTTTTATTGGACATTCTGATAATACATGTTGGTCCTTAAAAATAGTTGTCAATATTGTCTGTCTGAAATGGTATCTTTGACATGCAGTTTCTATGTATGTTGATGAGCATTTTTCTTTTATTTCCTCTGAAGAGCTTTTTCTCCTCTGCCAGTTTTTGTTTGTGTGTGTTATCATATCAATTTTTTGATTTGTGTGTTTTACTGAAATATACTGTACTGGAATAATTTTCTGAGAGAGAGAGAGAGAGAGTGTGTGTGTGTGTGTATGTGTATATGCATGTGTGTACATAGATATTGACGTGTTTTCTTAGTATATAATTTATCTTAAGTTTTAAAATTGTGCTTTTTTATAAACATAGTTCCTAACTTGAATATGAAGCAGTTTAGCAGCCTTCCACTCCCCTCCTTTGGTTTTGTTTAACTTTTCTTTCCCTTTTTTGAAATAGGGTCTCATTGTGTGAATCTGACTAGTTTTATGGTCTTGAATGCTGTGTAGCTCAGGCTGGCCTATTGACATTGCCTCCAAAGTTTGGGATTATAGGCATGTGCCACCACACCATGCTTAATCCTTTTGTTTTTTATGTAAGAAACACTTCTTTGTCAAAAAATTATAAGACTTATGTTACAAAATATAACACCATGTGAGACTTCTATAGTTTGTCTATCATATTTAGGACTGTTGTCTACCTGGCAGTGATTTTTCCATATGTGGTACAATAGTGTTTTCTGTTTTGTTGTTGGCTTTTTAAACAAAACAAAACAACCTTATGGTTTCAGGGAATCAAACTCAGGTTCTTACGTTTGCAAGGCACACACCTGACTACCTGAGCTAGCCCCTAGCATAAAAAAATGCAGCAGACTCTAATTTACCTAATGGAATTGGTATCTATCCTATAGCAGTGGCCATGAAAATCAAACAGCAGCAGCATGCATTGCAGTGACAGCACAAGCACATCACAAGAGGCAACATTAAGTCCTTGACTTCAGTCATTGTTGGTATTTGAAGGAGGATTTGGGGTGGTACACATTCACTGGAGTTAGTTCTTCATGAATGTACTAACTGCTATTGTTCTAGCAAAGCTATACCTCTTAGACCTACACAGATGGAGCCACCAGCTTGGAACCCAAGTCCTAAAAAACCTGAGACTAGGAGAGAGGTAGCTTCTTGTTCAATCCACATTTGTCAAATTCAAGGAAGAGGCTTATCATTAAATGCTTAAAAATATGTAAGTGTGAGGGAGAATTACTCTACATAAAATATAGAACCATTCTGTCTTTAGATATGCATTTATATCTCTGTTCATTTATATTGTTCTTAATGCATTTAAATAAAAGCTTATTTTTCATGGGTTTTTTTGTTTTGTTTTGTTTTGTTTTTGTTTTTTTCAAGACAGGGTTTCTCTGTATAGCTCTGGCTGTCCTGGAGCTCACTCTGTAGACCAGGCTAGCCTCGAACTCAGAAATCTGCCTGCCTCTGCCTCCCAGAGTGCTGGGATTACAGGCGTGTGCCACCACCACCCGGCTTTCATGGTATTTTTATATTTACTGCATATATTCTAAAGCAAGAGAGGCTGGCCATGTGGCTCAATGGAGGAACACAACCTAGGATGTGCAGTCCCTGGATTCAACCTCCTGAACCATTAAAAAGAGAAGAAAAAATAAGCAAGCTGCTTTGGGCGCTTTGACTGGCATTTTGTCATTGGTTTCCTATTTTCTTCTGTGCGGCTGCAGCAGAAGTGCTGTGTAAGCTCATCATCTGTTAAAGTGTGTTGGAATTGAGTGAAGATTTCTGAGATGGAGCATAGGGACTAGTATGTGTTCTTTCTGTACTTGAAGGAATATGTACTCTAGAGGGTGTGGCTTAAGTCTAATTGGTTCAGTTCTGCCTGTCCGTCTGTCTTTCTCCTGATTCTGCCTCTTGTCTTCTTCCTTGGCCTATAAAATTGCAGCTTTGTACCCATCACCCATCGACTCACAACTTCTCCTTAACTCTCATCCTGTAACCAAACTGATCTACTCTCTGTTTCTATGCATTTTAAACATGCATATATTTTAGAAGCCACATAAAAACGAAATCACAGAGTCATATAATAGTTTGTATTCTGTTTCTGGTTTATTTCATTGCATAGTTGTCCTAAAAGGTTCATCTGTTTGATGAATGTGATATAATTTCTACAGGGAAACCCATTATTTTCTACCATTAACATATGCTGAGGTTATTGTTTTAAAGACATGAAGTTGGGAGTGGGTAGAGAGGTGTGGGGGATAGATCTGGGAGGAATCAGGGGGAAGTGAATATGTAAAATATATTGCATGAAATTCCCAAGTAATTAAATATGCATTTTAAAACAGCCGAACACTTAATAAGGAAACCGATCTTAAAATCTCACTTTTCAAGGATGGCTGATGTCTTAAAATTTCTTTGTTCATCTGTCCATTGACTTCATTTGTGTCCATGTCTTAACCGTTATGAAGAGTGTAAGTGCTTTTGTAGAATGGTAGTTTATTTGCTTTTAGTGATTTTCCTGTAATGTGCCATCACATCTGCTATTCCCATTTTCATTGCACTTTGGTTTTGGTTTTATCATAAACTGTCTAATGTTTAAAGAAAGGAAGTTGTGAAAGCAACAGTGTTTCCTATTTATTCATATTTATCATGTCTGGTTCATCTCCCTCCTCCTATAGGTTTGAATTGGCATCAGCTGACAAATTCTCCAGGTTTCTGTTTGTTGGAATTAAGGCATTCTTAGAAAACTATCTGACCACCCTGCAGATTTTAGACCACAGCACAGATGCTTTCAGATTGACTTCTAGCTAACTTTTGGGTCAGCATTGCAAGGTGTGGAGTTTTGACATGGCGTCTCCATACAAGCTTCCAGATCTATTGAGAAGTGCTTCCTTGCTTTCCTCAACCCTCTCTTCTTCTAGTTGAATGGTTGATTTGTAAAGTGTAAGATGACTTGTCATTACCATTCTGTATGTGAGTCAGCTGGCCCTCCCCAGGTCGCATCACTCGGGGCCAATCTCCTCCTCACAGTGTGCCAGTGTCAAGGAACAGCAGTGTGTATCAACATTGATGGAAGCAACCTGTTAAGGTCTCCAGTTTGGGGAACTGTAGAAATCTGATCGGGTACGTTCGTTTCTTCATTTTGTGTTAGCCCTTTTAAAGAAGAACCTGGTATGGATGCACACGGCTCTGTGTATGCTGCCTCAGTCTAACCATGGTGTGAAGATGTGTTTCTTGGATGCAGCAGGGAAATGGACCCTGCTTTTGTATCCATTCTGTCAGTCTCTGTCTTTTTATTGTGACACTGAAACCACTAATGTTGGGAGACATCAATGATCAGCATTTGTTGATTCCTTTTATTTTGTTGTGTGGGGTGTTTCTGTGTGCATTTTAATTCTTTTTAATTGCTGGTCTGAAATTTTTTATTCTTTGTGTTTTCTTGGGTGTGGTTATCCTCTTTAAGATGGAGATTTTCTTCTACACCTTCTGTAGGGTGTAAATATTGCTTAAATTTGATTTTTTTTTTTTTACCATGGAATGCCTTATTTTTCATCTATTGTAACTGAATGTTTTGCTGGGTATAGTAGTCTGTGCTGGCTTTAGAATCTCCATGGAAGAGCCAAGTGTTATTCTAATCGGCCTGCCTTAATATATTACTTGGTCTTTTTCCCTTGCAGCTTTTAATATTTTTTTTAATTGTTCTGTGTTTTGTTTTGGTTATTATGTGCTAAGGGAATACTCTGTTTTTGGTCTAGTTTGTTTTTGTGTTTTGTATGCTTCTTGTACCTTGATAGGCATCCCCATCTTTAGGTTAGGGAATTTTTGTCTATAATTAGTTAAAAATATTTTCTATGACTTTGACCTGGATTTCTTCTTTCTCTATTTTTATTATTCTTAGATTTGGTCTTGTCATAGTATTCTAGATTTCATGGATTTTTTATTTTTATTTATTTATTTGTTTGTTTATTTATTTATTTATTTTGCTTCAGCTGTGTGGCAGTAACCAGAGGCTGCTGTGGTAGGGTTGCTGGGCTCTAATGGAGACATATTGTCCTGGCTGTTAATGCATTTTTACACTGGCATTTAGGCATCTACATTTGAGGAAACTATAATTCTTGGTGCTGATAGAAGAAGGTAGGCTGGCGTTTTGTTCCTTAGTTCTCTCACCTTCTCTGGTTCACAGTAGAGTTCAGTGACTATGTGTTGCCTGGTAGAGAATTTGTCTGGGATCCTGATAGGTGTGGCCACGGGGGGTGGGGGGGGGGTGTTCCAGGTAGAATGTGTTTCTGGGTATTGAGAGACACTTAGGAATGGGGATGGGCTGGGAGGAGGGGTCCACAGTGGGGAGAAGAACAGGGGACATTCCAGGAGGATCTGCTTAGTTCCCTGGGAGTAGGAACACAGATTGAGGAGAGGCTAAAGCACATAGTCTCCGACAGAACTGGGATGAGACTGGGGGATTGGACTTGAGGAAAGGAGGGACAGGTAAAGGTCTCCAGTGAGCCTACTTGCTCCCCTGGCCAGTGTGGCTTGTGGCTTCGGAGAGGGAGTGCCTGCTGGAGTTGGAGGCTGGGAGGATGCAGGAGCTTAGGGAGAGGTGAAGGTCCAAAGTTAGCCTACCTGCTTCCCTGGCTGGAGTGCTTCACAGAATGTCTTTATTTTCCAAATAAAATTATGGAAATATATAAGTTGATAAGTAAAGATGCAATAAGTTTAGTTAAAGCCATCTTCTTCAAACTTAAATTATTTTATCTCTTGTTTCAAGATGTCATGTCTGTGTGTTTATAGCAGGTAATAAGATCAGTGATAATGACACCAGGCTCTAGTTCCCCTTTTAAAATCTTGGAGTGGAATATACATTAGATCACATGACTCAATGTTAGCCTTGTCCCCAAGCATTGAGCATTGACATCTGATAGAGTATAGCTTCCAGAGCTTTCCATCTTTGATGTTTGAATATTGTACTGGCTGGTTTTGTGCACCAATTTGACACAAGCTGGAGTTATCACAGAGAAAGGAGCCTCCCTTGAGGAAATGCCTCCATAAGATCCAGCTATAAGACATTTTCTCAGTTAGTGATCAAGGGTGGGGGGGCCCTTTTGGGTAGTGCCATCCCTGGGCTGGTAGTTTTGTGTTCTAGAAGAAAGCAAGCTGAGCAAGCCAGGGGAAGCAAGCCAGTAAGAAACATCCCTCCATGGAATCAGCTCCTGCTTCCTGACCTGCTTGAGTTCCAGTCCTGACTTCCTATGGTGATGAACAGCTGTGTGGAAGTGTAAGCTGAACAAATACTTTCCTTCCCAGCTTGCTTCTTGGTCATGATGTTTGTGCAGGAATAGAAACCCTGACTAAGAAAAATATCTAGTGAACACTACAGAAGAAAGCTTATAAATAGTATCATCAATTGAACCTTAAAAATGAATACCACAGAAGTCCTCTGGTTTTGTCCTTTTGCTATTGATCAGATAGAAGACTTAGATTACTTTCTTCAGCTGTCTGATTCTTAAGGAAGAGAGCAGTATTGAAGATGACTGCCTTACTGGGTCTTTCTCTGCTCTCATTAAGTGCTAGCTACCTTCTTAAGGACTTATAAATGTAATAGTGAACAGTCTTATAAGCTGGTCTTCATAACTAACAAAACAAAATGTAAAAGTTTCAGCTTTGCAGTTAACTAAAAGCCAATGCACACATTCACTCAGTTCATAAAGTGAGTAGGAGTCTTGGAAAAGACTGGCTTATGACTATGCTCTGAGATTCATAGTCAACCCACCAGCCTATGCCACAGATTGCTCCACTGAGGATATCCCTCCAGTCTTTGATGCTCTTATTTCCACCAAGACATTCCCAGAGAGAAACCAGCAGATCCTGAGGCCTACCTAGTAAGCTGGTCTCTGCAAGATGGTGAATTTCTAGTTCAATGAGAGATTCTCACTTAAGACAGTAAGACAGCAATAGAGAAAGATATTTAAACTCATCCTGTGGCCTCACATGCATGTGCACACACACACACACACATGAGCTTGTACTACAAACACATGTGTGGGCATATTCACACTCACACTTCAAAATAAGGTCAACGATGCTTGATGATGTTAGAAACTGAGCACACACACATGCCTCTTCCCCTCTTCCCTTCTCCTCCCTCTCCATCCCCGTCTCTCTCATCTCTCTCACACATACACTATAGAACAGTATTACCATTTACATTCAGTCTGGATCAAATAAAATCTTATTCTTCCAATTAATGATTGTATGACATTGTACTGGCTGGTTTTGTGTGTCAACTTGACACAGGCAGGAGTTATCACAGAGAAAGATGAGTTTCAGTTGGGGAAGTGCCTCCATAAGATCCAGCTGTGGGGCATTTTCTCAATTAGTGATTAAGTGGGGAGGGCTCCTTGTGGGTGGTACCACCTTTGGGCTGGTGCTCTTGGGTTCTATAAGAGAGCAAGCCAGGGGAAGCAAGCCAGTAAGAAACATCCCTCCATGGCCTCTGCATCAGCTCCTGCTTCTTGACCTGCTTGAGTTCCAGTCCTGACTTCCTTTAGTGATGAACTGCAACATGGAAGTGTAAGCTCAATAAACCCTTTCCTCCCCAACTTGCTTCTTGGTCATGATGTTTGTGCATGAATAGAAACCCTGACTAAGACAGACATTGAAAAACAATTTTTCTTATGTACTACAAAAGGATGTTCTGAGGGTTTCTATACAAAGTATCCTCTGAAAAGGTGGATCCATTGGCACATGTCTGTCATCTCAACATTCAGAAGGCTGAGGCAGAAGGTGTATTAGGACTTCAAAGACTACATAGTGGAATTCTGTCTCAAAAAAAAGTAAAATAAAGCAGGTGATTTTAGTATCCTTAACATTATTTTTGTCCTGTCTCCTATCGTATCTCCCCTAGTCATGAACAAGTACTTTCAGTCTTAATACTAGCTTTAGAGGACTTAAAACATCTTGAACTCTTGGGTCATATGCTTGCTTGTTTCAGAGTTGTTTGTCTGGTTTTGCTGTTTATGCTTCCCAGTGTATCCTCTAAACCTGTAAAATGTGTGTTCTATGAGAGACACATTGCATCTAGTAGATTGGATCTGGAGAATCCACATACATTTACTGCTAGACCTTGTTGTATTGAACACTGCTTTTTGTCTTCCTGGTGTAGTCCTTATTTTGGAGGCATTGGATCCTCAGGACTGTCCCGGTTCCTTGGTTCAGCTTCTCTGTTCTCCACTGAAAGGAATTTCCTGTGATCGTTCTTTCAATGGTAAGACTGTTATTTCTTAAGGTTATCTTTTACCAATCTCAAAGTTGCTGCTTTATGTTATGTAGACGTGTATATGGCATAGTCTGTTTGTCTGTTTGCTTGTTTGTTTGTTTTGAGACACTCTCCTGTAGCATATTCCGGTCTCTAATTCACTATGTAACTGAAGAGCATTGTGATCTAGAGAGTTAACATTCCAAGAGCACACTACTACCCTCAACATTTTGGATAGTCATTTGCTATTGTTCCAGATGTTATCCCAGGTTTTGGAACCTATACGTTAACATAGTCACAGTTTCTTGACACTGCCTTGCTACCCTGGATGACTTCCCCTGTAATATATTATTTTCTGTTTTTTTTTTTCCCATAACCTCAGACTCTCCACCTCACTCGTTTTCCTTCATACTGCATTTATTGAATTGAGACTCCAATTATTTTTGCTATTTATGCCCTCATAAGTTGGGAAATAGTTCCATTTGTTATGTTCTTGAATACCTTGACCTTTCTATCAAATTAAAACCATTTGGATAATCTTCAAATATTGTTTGATATTTGATCACACTGTGAAGCCTGAGATTGTATTGTTTACTGAAAAAAAAAAAGTATTTCTAATTGTGGTGTAGCTCAGCTTTAGCACACACCTTTAATCTCTCTGGGTAGAATACAGACAAGCCTTAGTACACACCTTTAATCCCAAACAATGAAGGTAAAGTTAGTTTGTAGAGGGAAGCACCCATGTTTGAAAGTGATGTCTAATTGAGAGACAGACAAAGTGATGAATCAGAGAAAGATTTGACATAGTTAGGCTATGCCCAACTCTCACAAGAGCAGGGAAATGCAAATCCAAACAACCCTGAGATTTCACCTTACACCAGTCAGAATGGCTAAGATTAAAAACGCAGGAGACAGCAGATGTTGGCGAGGATGTGGAGAAAGAGAAACACTCCTCCACTGCTGGTGGGGTTGCAAATTAGTACAGCCACTCTGGAAATCAGTCTGTCAGTCCCTCAGAAAACTGGGCATGTCACTTCCGAAAGATCCTGCTATACCACTCCTGGGCATATACCCAGAGGATTCCCCAGCATGTAATAAGGATACATGTTCCACTATGTTCATAGCAGCCCTATTTATAATAGTCAGAAGCTGGAAAGAACACAGGTATCCCTCAACAGAAGAATGGATGCAAAAAAATGTGGTATATCTACACAATGGAGTACTATTCGGCCATTAGAAACAATGAATTCATGAAATTCTTAGGCAAATGGATGGAGCTGGAGAACATTATACTAAGTGAGGTAACCCAGTCTCAAAAGATCAGTCATGGTATGCACTCACTAATAAGTGGATATTAGCTTGGAAAACTGGAATATGCAAAACATAATCCACACATCAAATGAGGTACGAGAAGAACAGAGGAATGGTCCCTAGTTCTGGAAAGACCCAGTGTAGCGGTATAAGACAAAACCAGAACAGGGAAGTGGGAAGGGATGGGTGGGAGAACAGAGGGAGGGAAGGGGGCTTATGTGACTTTCGGGGAGTGGGGAACCAGAAAAGGGAAAATCATTTGAAATGTAAATAAAAAATATATCGAATTAAAAAAAAAAAGATTGAAGAATCAGGAAAAAAAAAAAAAAGAAATGGGGGAGTCTCGTCTGTTTGGCTCCTAGAATAGTCAGCCCAGTCAGAAAAACCTTGGTCTAGATTTTTAAATTTGGCTCCCTCAGATTTTTCTAGCATTGTCTTGTGTTGAAGATTGGTGCTGATTTGCTTGAATGATTAGCCCATTCTTCTGTCCGTTTATTAATGCTAATACTCTACTCAAGGCCAGAGTCTTTCCTGCCTGTTTATACCACAGAGAGAACAAAGAATTTCTCTCCACCTCATTCCAATGGTTGATTCGTTTGATGCATGCTAGCCTGGCAAAGTGAGAGAGAGTTCAGTGTCCTGGTTCCATTTCAGTGTTTGTCCTAAGATGTGAGGGCATTTGGCTTTCCCTAGCATTAGAGATACAGGATAGTTTGCTGCATTCTTGGGGTGGATTATAGCTTCTGTTCTACAAGAAGGAGTCTGGGTGTTTCTGCAGAATGACCACTTGTTTCTTCTAGGCCTGGGTCACAAAGGGAAGCTTTCTCTATTCTCTCTCCTAGTCTGGAATCTGACATTTAAACACTCAATAAGTATTCATATATACAAATGTTCTTGAGCCCTTGTCTCTCATGGTGGATGTTCTCAGAACTTTCATCTGGCCTAGGTTGTTTACAACAACTTTAACCAGAACCTTCTTGCTCGTTTCTTTATTTTCTATTAGTGTTCAGACCCAGGTAACTCAGTGTTCACACCACATGTCTTCTTGGAGACATTTGCCAGTCCTTAAATGTCAAGTTAGTTCCCTTTCTTGTGTCTTCAGTTGTAACAAGTGCAAAGGGGGTATGCGTAATAATTTACATATCATTTAGTTTTGTTCTTAGTTTAGTAGTGATGCTGGTTTTGGCCTTTTCTTTCCTTTCTCTTTTTTATGGCAGGATCTCATGTCAAAATCTGACCTTAAATTCATTGTATAGTTGAAGATGACCTTGAGCTTTTGATCCACCTATCTCCATCCATGGGATTACAGGTGTACCATCTCTGGTTTAACATACACACACACACACACACACACACACAAACACACACAGTGTTAGGGATTAAACTCAGGATTTTGTATATGCTAAGCCAGCTCTCTACCAAATGAGTTACCTCTCCAGCCTTATTTCATAACATCTTTATATGGTTACTTTTTATGGGGAAAAAGGAGTCAGTCTTTGACCATTAGGTAATTGTTGGCTATAAACCATCTCCAAGTTTTTTGTTTGATAAGTAAGGATGTTAGTTAGACATTTCATCACTGGGAAAAAATACTCGACACCACTCGGCAGGAGGAATTATTTATTTTGGCTGTGTCCATGGTCTCACTTCATTAGTTCTTGATAAAACTGGATGAAGCAGAGTATCATGCAGCAGGAACATGTGACAGAGGCTACTCATCTCATGGAGGATGGCAAACAGTAGAAAAGACCCAGTGCTGGGTATAATTTTCAAAGGTCCATGCCCAGTGATCTACTTTCTCTACCTAAGTTCTGCCACCTCCTAAGCTGGGTACTGATAGTGTAAAACCTGAGCTTGAAGGGACATTTCATTTTCAAATGATGGCATTCTGCTCTTAGCCCAGAAAGGTTTATGGCCCTCTCACAATGTAAATCATACATAGACTGTCTCCACGACTCCCCCAAATATTGACAGTTTCAGTGTTGTTCAGAAGTCCAAGTCCAAAGTCTTTTCTGAGAGTTGATGCAAACACTTAACTGGGAGCCCCTGTGAAATGAGAAGAAAGTTATATATTTCTGAGATAAAATGGCCATGAAATAAATATTCCAACTGAAAAAGAGAAAAACAGAAGAGTAGCAAAGAAGAATCTGATGAATACAAGACTGAACCGGAGGGGCAATCCCTGAATGTTTGGCTGTATGACTTGTGTCTTTGTGAGCTCCCATAGGGCAGCCCCAACTGTCTGGCCTTGCCATTTGTAGCCCACCTGGGCTCTTTTGGGCACTGGTCCCATTTATTGCCTGTGGCCCTCATCAGAAGTAATTTCTCATTCTTGGTGCCTTCTCTATCCAAGCATTGTCTCTCAATGTCAGCTCCTACCACATCCCCAGCTTTATACATTGCCCACAGAGCCCTGCACGGGCTCCAAATCTACACACTATCCAGCCTATCAGGATATTCTTTAAAATCTTGGTGAAATCCTTCATGACCTTTAGTTCATACAGTTTGCATGCCTGCAACACCAGCATCATATGGACAACATAAAAGTCTGTCATCAGCTAGAACAGACAAGGCCACTGAATGCTGGGCAGTTGAGTACAGTGAAAGAAATGCTAGTTAGTCTGTGTAGAAAGGGCGCTCTAGAGGCTCCCTTTTCTTGGAAGAATGTCTTCTAAGTTTATCTGTTCTTTCATATCCTTGATCCTGCCCTAGGAGATATCTGGGCAATTCAAGAAAGACCCTCACAACATCTTTCCTGTCAATTCAATACATAGAGCTTGACTAATTTTAATGGTGCTAACCTCTTCAGAAACCACACTTCTCTTAACTCCAGCCTTATAGACTTCTGAGATCAACTGAAGGTTTTTCAGGTCTTCCTATTTTTGCATTTTTTCTCCTATTCACACCATAAATCTGATTAATAGCAGTCCTCCATAACTGTGCATAGTCCAGATACTGGAGTGCCTTAAAGGATTCCTTCTACTAGATTAACTAACCCATCACCTTTAAACTCCTGCAGACTCAGGCACAGTGGAAATGGGAACAACTTGTTGCTGTTCTTAGATCTTACGATGATGATAACTACTCTAATTCCCATGAGTCTTTGTTCCCTTCTGAAACCTCACCAGCACAGTCCACTGCTCACTCTCTGTTCTTCTAACCCATTAATCTCTGCTTACAGTGGTTGAGTCTTTCTCTCAACAACTTCTCCACACATGACTAAAGTTTCCCCACAGTCCATATATAACAGCTCAATGATCCTACTCCTCTGATACTTATTTTGTGTGTTGGATCTTTCTGCACCATGGCTTATGGGAACTGTTTGTTTTGAATGGAAGTCTCAGGGGTTTCAATGCACAGTCTTTAGCTGCATTAATCCTTGGCTTTTGGTTTAATTAATGGCAGCATCAGCACATGGCAGAGGCTATGTCCTTTCCTCAAAGTTGACAAGAAACAATGAAAGAAACGGGGCTGATGGTGGTGGTGGTGGTGGTGGTGGTGAGAGAACAGGCTTGTATAAGAGATGCTGTTCAAAGGCGTGATCCAAGGCTCTCCTTTTATCCAGATCCATCTTCTAAAATTTCTACCACTTCCTAGTGCTAGGGACGCCAGCCAGGGGCCAAGTAATTAAAGCATAAGACTGTAGAAGACATTTTGTATTTAAACTACAACAGTATATTTCCTTCATTTTCAGTTTTCTGAGCTTTTTCACAAAAATGTTTTATTTTCATTTTTTTCTGTTGTAATTAGTATGATGATATATATTTTCTTCTTTAGAGTATTAACTTTGGTAGATAACATTACTTCAGTTTTCAAATATCAAATCAGCTTTGCAGTTTTTTAATAACTATTACTTTGTTGTATATGCCTCTACATATTTATACATACACACATATATACATACACCTATATGTACATATAGTTGAATATGACATGCTAATATTTTGTCAAAGACTTTTAAGTGACTATTTATGAGAGATGCCCATATATAATTGTATTGTAATTGATTAGGTTTTATAACCTTACGCTAATGGGCCAATTGTATTTCCAAATACAGCTGTCATCTGGTAGCCTAGACCTAGTACAGAATTTGTGCTTTGTGCCAAATAGAGATAGTTTTCCATGTCAGCTAGATAAGAGCTATTTCCCAAGTGCACATCTAATTGAAAGAGGTATACAAAGCCTTAGAATGTTCAAAATTAGTTTTGAGATATAATATATATAATAAATTATCTTTCTACTTGGAGCAGGTACTCCAAGCATATCCTGTGTGACCCTGAAATCTTCATCATGATGTCAGGGCTTTCTGTTTATGGGCATTTTATCTTACCTCATTGAGCACATTTCTCTTATGAAGACATTCCATTTTGTTTAATTAGATTTGGTGAATATAATCCATCAACAGATTGGGCCAGTGTGGTGTCATGTAGAATGTCCAGTCAGTTTTAGCTCTCTTCGGCTGTCTTGTGACATAGCCCATAACTAACGAAGTCTGATGAGCACGGCTGTGACTGCCATCACTGTAACTGTGAGCTATTGCAGTCACAGCATGCTTCAAAATGGACTGTAGATCTTCTTGCTGAATTTTGTTGAAAAACATTGTGTTGGCCACTCAGGGTCATAATAGCTATGATAAAATGTGTGATACCAATTAACTCATTAAGTTGAATTTCTTAACAAAAATCAAATGAAAACAAAGCTGCCCTAAAGTAAAATTTGGGAAACCTCTCTTAGCTAAGCAAGGAAAATAATTTATTGGTAGTTATTTTGTTGCAGTAGTGTAAAGCATGTGTACTAAGAAAATTAACAAGATTATTAGCTTGTCAATTAGAGACACTGAGAATATTGTCTATAGCAAATTATAAAATAAGGCTAACTAGAAAAGAAGGGAAAATTATTTCATTATGTCTTGAATAGTTTCTCTAAAATAATCATAGGCTTGTTTAAGAAACAGAATAAAACATTAGTATAATGTATAGTGGGATCCACTAAGATGTGGGTTGATGAATAGTAAAGTGTGTGTGTGTAGCAGATAAAGCCTTTTCTGGACAAACCTGTGAGAGTCAGCGGCGGAGACTTCCTGGGATGACTCACCAGCAAATGCTTGGTAGAAAATAATCAGGTCTGTCATGTGTTTTAAGCCAGGACTGTCAATCATGAACTCCATCATTCTCAGAAACTTAAACATCATTAGTCCTGTTAGTTTTGGGGTCAGACAGACAGACAGACAGACAGAGACAGACAGAGGGACAGAGTCCGAACCTACATATCCCAAATTTCTTTTTACATATAACAGATTGGTGACTTTGCAGTTGTAAAATTGTATTTGTGAAATTTTGAGCATAGTATTAAAGTACAACCTTTTCCAATGAGAAGAGTTCACTCAACCACCATGATAGAAAGAATGGCTTTGGAAATGTGTTTAATGAAGATCATACTCGTCAATTAGTTCAATATTAAACCACACCATAAGTGTGATTTACTGAGTCCACACCATAAGTCATGATACACTGAGTTGTTCCAGTACGACAGTACTTGCTTTGTACATGCTTAACAAAACAAGAACTAGACTATCCATTGCCGCGCAAACTCAAACCAGTTCAGGGAAAGTTTTTAGACCTTGTTTCAAGTACAAAGAAATATTCCATATTTCAAAAGCCATTAACTGTATAATTGAAGAGCTTCTACCTAACTTTCATTTGGAACTGATTAATGTGCAATGTAATGAAGTGCTAAACTGCAATTATCATAAAAATAATTTGCTATAATTCTATAAATGCCTTCCAATTGTTGAATATCAATTAATACCACATGCTCCTGACTAAGATCAGTATTTGGTAGTTCCTATTTAAAAGAAAATCTCAAAGAGTAAATATGTAAATCTCACTACAGATCTGCATTAACTGGTGTACCTTAACATTAAATTTAATAATTGACAACACTAACATTGTACCTCCTATTTAAACAAGATGTCATCTCTATAATTTCTCTGTTATTAAGAGGCTTCTGTTTATAAAAAGAAACATATTAAATTACTTTAATGTGCTTTGAATTTCATCAACAAAGAGTTACAGAAGCTTGCGTCTGTTTTGTCAGGCACTATTGTAATATCCTTCCCTGAGGTTCTGTTCATGCAGACTCTAAGCAGAGAAGCCTTTTACAATTTGTGCTGTGTATTGGTTTTCTGTCCCACCTCAACATAGGCCTTCCATTGGTTCCTTTGGGTTACTACCTAATAAAATGAATGCAATATCTAGGGTTATAAATGTAACTTGGTGGTATAGTGCTTGTATATTATGCACAAAGCCCTAGATTTGTTCTCCATTATGGCCTAAGCCAGTTGGAGTATAATCCCAGCACTAGAGAGGATCAGAAACTCAGATTCATCCTTAACTACACAAAGAGTTCTAGGCCAGTCTTGAATCCATGAAACTCTATTAAAATTTACAAAAGCAGGTATACATCAATAAAATTTAAATAAGAAAGCATTTTCAGATGAGTAGATATATCATGCATCAGAAGACATGTTATTGTTTAGTAGTAAGGCATCCATCTGATACAAAGATCTTTGGGGCTACTGCTTTGGTTACATTACCATAATTTACTATCTTCTGCCATAGCTACTCCATTTGTGTGAGAATCTAACAAGTGACGTCATGTATCTACCATCTTGTATTCATTAGTGTGCCAAAGAAACAGAACCATTTGATAGAAGTCATTTTGATAGATGGAAAGAGACTTACTTTAAGGAACCGTCTAATGCAATTGTGGAGGGGTGACCAGTGAGAAGTCTGATGGGGATGCCTAGCAGGCTAGAGACAAAGCAAAGTGTTGAAGTTTGAGGCCAGAAACAATCTATTGTAGAATCAGAAAGAGATTAGATCAGCCATGAAAGTAAATGTGGCTGTTGGAACCAAAGGCAATCTGATGGATTCGTTCTTGCTTGGGGATATTGAGGAGATAAACTCTCCTAGTCTGTTATCTATTGTTCTTTCAGGTCCATGAAGCCACTCATATAATCCATATTGAATCCCCTATTTTGCATAGTTGAGAAATCTTGTAAAGAACTATTCTCATACTGATTTATGTATTCTTGAACTCATGTTTTCAGAATTCTTTCCAACAGCCTTAAGGATTGTCCTAAAGGTCTCAGTGTCACAGAGACATAGTCTTGCTTCCCAAAATCATGCTGTTTCTGATTATCATGGAGTCATTAGCCTTAGCAGAGAGAGCGTTCCTTTAAGGAGAAACATAAAGTAAAATATATTTTTATTTAAATTATTATACAAACAAGCCTTATGCCTACAGTAACTGTTAATACTTGAGAAGTCCCATGTTGTGTTGGCTCTGCTCCAGGGCAGGGATCCATGTCATACCATCCCTTCTGTGGTCATGCCAGACCAGAGGGAAATGTGTTAGTAAGAGTCCACAAATTTCAATAGATATCTCATCTAAAACCACTATTAAAAATATCTAAAACTGACCAAAAGCATTATGGTTGGGAAAATCTGACTTATAAAATTAACTCACTATACTTTGTTATTTAACTTTTTAAAAGATAAGGCTGAGCTTTATATATTCCCTGTAGAGATATAATACTTTAAATAACTTTCCTCACTTGCCAGTGGATAACTGCTAAGTCATCTCTTCATCGCCTCATACATTGTTTTGAATTGGTAATTAGTTATTCCAATCCCATCATTCCTCTCTCCATGTTCTCCACTATTACATATGAATCCATGTAATAGCCATCCTATTCCATAATATTTCTGTTGGTCTTCATGAGTCTCTTATCTGAACCTAGAGCACATGCTAATAAGTGTTTTGTTTTTATTTTTTATTTTTATTTTTGATTTTGATTTATTCAGTGTGTGTTCCATTCTAGTTCCCAATTGAAATCTATAGCTTGACCCCAACCAGAGACCACTAATTTGGGATCCTCATTGACACCTGGCAAGTGATCTATTCTAGACTCTGCCCCTTCCTGTCTACTGCTGTCATAACTCTCAAATTGAGTCCCTTCAGTTCAGTTCAAAATGGAGATTCTTGTGCAATGTCTTCTTGAGGGAATGCTCACAGAAGACAGCAAGGCAGAAAGGGGTGGGGGAACAAGCTAGGCCAAGATGTAATTTCAAAGTCTGGAATCAGATCTATCTAGTGAGATGCTCCCAAATTCTCCTCTTTAATATCGAGCGATGTGTCTTTTAAAGCTGCTTGCCACTAAAGTGTCGCTGGGTACCCACAAGTTGCCTGACTTTTAAATCTCAGGTCTTAGAGGGCAGAGAGACTCTCACTGAGAAACTAAATTGGCATTTGCCAATTTCAGTGAAGTTTATAGTTCTTTTATGTACCATACAGCTAGGTTCTATTTATGTAGTTCCCTAATTACTAGTCATTTTGATTGCTTCTGGTTTTTTCTAGTACAAACCATGTGGAGATGACTATCTCTCTCTAAATAACTGACACATGTACTTTTAAAGCAATGGCAAGATAATTGATAAAATACAAATGAGTCCTAGCTTTGTTCACTTCTTATTGTATAATAGCCTATATTTGATGGCAAAAACCAAGATAAGCTTTGACTTAAAATGGAAATGCGTTAGGTTGCTGCATGCATACGGAAATGAGAGGTAGAAAATAAGTTGAAATAACAACAGCAAAAAAACTATGCAAGTATAGATTTGATAACCTAAAAATAGGGGGTATTTACATTCTTGAGAAAATAAATGTAGATTTTATATTTAGGTGTCCATATATTAGCCTTTTTACAAATAAAATGAAATATGAGAATTGGCTGAAAAACTAGGTTAAGGGCTCCTCTTATTGACTTAGTGCAATCAGATGTATTTTCCATAATTAGACCATTAATATGCTCTTAAAATATGTATCTACCTACAAAGGAGAAAAAGGCAGCTCAAGTTCCTGCTCCAAAACACACATGGTGAGCTTCTGGATTTAAGAGAAGAAATACTGGTATGTAAAGCCAACACTGGGGATTTAGGTGAGGGACTTCTGAAGACAAGAATTTCAAGATTATTAGAAACAGATGACAAGATGTTCGTGCAGGAAAATAGAAAACACATAGGAAAAAAATAATTAACTCATATGAAATGGAAACTAATAACCCAAACATCCAAGATATTCAATGTTTGAAGAATTGCTGCCTAGCTGTAGGATTACATGGATAAATTATAAATTCATAAAACTCATACCAACAGTTGCTCCTATGGGAAAGAAGAGATTTTTCTTATAAAATACATGTTATCTTTTCCTTTTATATGTAGTGTATGTATATTTTATGTATGCGTGTGGGTACGTGCCACAGGATACCTGTAGAGGTTCAAGAAACAAGCTCTAGGAATTAATTCTCTCTTTTACTATGTGAATTCTAGGGAGCAAAGTCAGATCATTAAGCCATCTCTCTGGCTCCCAGATTATGTCTACACACACACACACACACACACACACACACACACACACACGGTGAGACTAGGTCTTACTTTGTAGCCCCTTGCTGATCTGGAACTCTCTGTGTAGACCAGGCCAGCCTTGAGATCTATACTTGCTTTTATCTCCTGAGTTTGGAGCTGAAGGCGTGTATTACTATGCCTAGTTCAAGACTAAAGTTTAGCCGGGCAGTGGTGGCACACGCCTGTAATCCCAGAACTAGGGAGGCAGAGGCAGGTGGATTTCTGAGTTCAAGGCCAGCCTGGTCTACAGAGTGAGTTCCAGGACAGCCAGGGCTATACAAAGAAACTTTGTTGTAAAATAGTTGTAATGAAAACATTTTTTTCTTGTTTTTTGTTTTTAATGATAGAATGGTATCACCGTAAATTACAAGATTAAAATAGCTCACTGCACAGTAAAATTTGTCCTGAAGATTCTTTGACAATTTTATGTCACTGTGTGGTGTAAGACCACTGATGAAAAATGTAGCAATTATTGAGGGACAGAGGACTGTAAGTAAAACCTCATCTTGTACGACAATAAAGATAATTTTACACTAATATTCTAGAAGGAAATAGCAGCTCTGAGCTTTATCTGTGTTAGTCTACCATTCGCAAGTAAAACAACTTATTATATGGCAGAAATGCTATAGTCTTAAGAAAACATGCGGACTACAAACATTAAGCAGGATTAGATTAAAAAACCAAATTGTAGAGAAACTTCATTAATGATTTATAAGAGAGGATACACATCATGTTAATTAAATTTACAGACGATGGTAAATTGGATGGTGTTGACAAAACCAGAGAGGGCACATAAAAGAGACCTAAAGTTGTTAGAAATATGGGCAGGAAATGAAATGTGATTCAACCTGGAAAAATGCAGCTAGTAAGTACATCTGGAGAAAATAAACAGAAACACAGTCATTCCATTGGCAGCGTATACGGTGCTTGGCAAGTCACACCGCCAAGGGACTTTATTTGAGATGATAGTGTCAGCAAATTATGTATGGTCTCGTAACACGGTCGTCAGTGAAATCAGTCAATGAGATTTTAGTACATACATCTAAGAGGTCCGCACCACATCGCTGGAAGCAAAGTTCTTTTACTAGCACTGCCGGGATCACAATGAGAATACCAGTTTGTAGCACACACATGATTCAGTTAAGCAAATTGCCTAATGTTCAACCTAGAAAATAAATATAGGACAAGCTTCAGACTTTAACTTACACCGAAAGATAAAAGGAAAAAATATTGTTTGTTCATTTTCTATTCTGTCTGGTTACAGCATTCCACAAATATTTGAAAGACATAAAACATCATGGAAGTCAAGTCCCTTTAAAGGTAGGGTAAGAGGCTTTATGGTTAAGTACTGGGATGAAATTAAGTAACGGAAATTTAAGACTGAATCCGGGAAATGTTTTTTGACAGAGAAATCTATTAGTCTCTGGAATGGAGTCCCCAGAGAGCCAGGGGGTGGGGGTGGGGGGGATGTTCCATTCTCTAGTCATTGGACTGGATCAAGGCTTGGACAAAAATCATTATTAACAAAACAAAACAAAACAAAAAGAAGAACAAATTTGAATGTTTTCTATCAGCAGAAACGTGCACATACTGACACCATCAGATCCCATCTGATTATATTCTCCTTAGACGTCTCTGATGGGCCGTGGTCTATCATTAAGGAACCACCTATTATTTTTTTTTAATGAATGCTTTTAAAAAGATCAAATTCATATTTTCCAGCTCATAGACTTCAATTTCCTGGATTATTATTTCTTTCTTCCAAGTCATAGGAAAGCTAGAAACGGAAACACCGTTCCTTCCTCTGTTGATGAGATATGGCTTTAAATATTCCAGACCTTTGGATCAGATCTCATGAGGTCTCAGGGCTCTGAAGTCCTACTTACATTGTTGCATTAGAAACATATTGTGATTGCAGTTTTGCAACCACAACTATGGAATAAATGAAAATTCTTTCACTTCCTTTTCTGGGTTGGTCCACAGAGAGACCCTTACCAGATGGTGTGCTGGGAGTTGCTACTTACTTTTAGCAAAGCAATAGATCGAGGTTTTAAAGTATGCAGTTCATCAAACATAAGACACTTTGTCAACCGAGCATTTAAATCACCTTAGATAACTCTGTTTATAATTACATTTGGTACCCTAAGCATAAAAGAACAAAGAAAATGAATACTTTTATATAAAAATTAATTTTAATATAAAGTGTGATTTGTTTAAATAAAAACAAACACGTTAAATTTATTAGGTTTTAGGTAGGAAGTAAATGAATTTATTTAGTATGTATGTGTATTGTAAGTACACATGTAAATATATAAATCCGTTCAATCTAGTTATATTTTGCATTATCTGTCATCTTTGTTACTTCTTTTGAAGCAAACAAGCAGATGTTTTGTTCTAGTACTGAACAATCCAGTTGGCGAGAAATATGTGCTGTGGAAATATAGGTAGTATAGATAAATATCAATTTTTAAATAACATTTTTTTATTTTTTGAGATTAAAATTACATCATTTTTCTTTTACCTTTCCTTCTTCCTAACCCTCCCAAGTACTCCCTGTCTTGCTCTCTTTCAAATTCATGGTCTCTTTTTATATATTGTTACAGAATCCATGTGTAACAACAAAAAGATATGTATTATATGTATGTGTGTATAATATATATATCAATTTTGATAGAAGGATTTAGATACTTTTATAGAATTTTTGATATAATAAAAATTATCTAGAAAATGGTCTTAAAAGTTAGAATAAACAGAGATTATTAATCAAGGTTTTCAAGAAATAGCACATGCACAAACATACCCCCCCCCAAACTATGGAGCGTGGTGTGAGTTCTGCAAAGCAGGCATCCCAGACTAAGTCTCAGAGACTAAGTCTCAGAGATGAATATTGCTGTAGAGAACCATGAAAAGTAATGTCATTGTTTGAAGGCAGGAGAATTTCTCTCATTCTGAAGAACATAAATTTTTTGTTATACTCAGGCCTTTGGTGGATTGGCTGTGGCCCTCTTACGTAATCCATGATATTCATGGATTCACTGATTGAACTGCTAATCTCCACCAAAACACCTTTGTAGAACCAGAGTAACGTTTGATCAAATATTTGGACATATTGTGGTTTTGTGGGCACACACACACACACACACACATACACACACACACACACACACACACACACACACACACACATCCTGACTATCACACAGAAATCTAGAAGCGTTTGAACCAGATAACATTTTTAAGAGAGAAAATAGCAGAAATAGTCCATGATATACAATACAATAAAGAGAAAAACCAGGGCTAACAAACTTGGCCCAAGAAAAGTGAGTGGCCATGGAAAGGGCTGTCAGGAACCAGGGATTATCTCTGTGTGAATTTATTTCTGAGGCTGGTGAGAGTAGGCATCAGTTATGAGCACAGAGAGGCAGAGTTAAGGAGATAGCAGTCCAGGCTGAGAGGTCTGCAGTTGAAAATGAGGGGAGTTGGGGAGATTATTTTACTTGAATTGAAAAAATAAGATTCCTTTTTGTGTCACAAAGAAATCATACTAGAAAACCATTTTTATTCCACTTTACTCTTGAATATATTAAGGATATTTTATGGCTTTTTGAGACAGGTCTTGCTAGGTATCCTATACTGACACTGGACCTGTGATTCTCCTGCCTTCACCTCTGGAGTGTATGGTTTATGGGCATTTGCTAATATACCCAGCTAAAGCTACTTTGGATGCTGGGCACAGTGACATACTCCTGTAGTCTTAGAGACTCATCCTGAGAAGACTTTGTTGTAGGAATTTACAGCCCTCTGAATAACACAGTATAAACCCTCTATCCTTAAATATTTGTTTTGTGCTTATGCCTTTACTGCTTTGGTTATGTGTACCACAAGCATTCAGACATCTGCCAAGACCAGAGGAGGGGGATTGGATCCCATAGAACTGGAATTATAGACAGTTGTAAACCACCATGTAGGTGCTGAAAACCAAACCCAGGTCCTATGAAAGAACAGTAAATGTTCTCAACTGTTGTGCCATCTCTCCAGCCCCCAAACGTATATTTTGAATGAAGTAAATGATCAGGTTTATATCCCATGTAATAACAGCATATAAACTTCAAGTGATAGTGAGTCATTCAAGAAAAATATGTGGTTATACAACTACCTGGGAGTTAACAAGTACCCACTTTCAATAAAAATGAATATCTGTTAGGCCCATGTTTAATGGCAAAGAGATATGCCTGTATCACACATGTATACAGTCTCCTCCACCCTGACCAGAATAGACACCCTCTCTTTCCACCTCAGCCAGATGTATCTCACATTTCCCACATTTTCTGCAATTATGCCTTCTTTAGTGTGGTGGTCAGCTGCTGTTCAAACGCTCAGTTTTAGTGTGGGAATAGAGCGACCTAATCCTAACACATACAGAATCTGCTTCATATAAACATGCACCAAGATGGATGCAACTGCTTTTCTCAGCAGGGGCTAGGTTGGAGTGTTAGCTCAGTTAGCTCATTGGGAGTACTGGTATCTGCATAATCTCTACTCACTAAGCCCTTTGAATTGCCCTGTGATCATCCTCCACAGCTGGAGGTGGCTGCTTCCAAGTAAGTAGAGGATTGGAAAGCCACACATAATCCAGACGCACCAATGGCTGCGGTCGACTCTGAACAGCTGGATCAAGGACCGCGATGGAAATTGCTCCTGGCAACCTTCAGTGTTGACTTATGTATCACCGGTGTTTTCTAGAAAGAGAGTAATTGATGACTGGGAATAACGTGGGAAATTATCATACAGGGTATAAAAATTAAGTTCTATCCTGAGCATGGTGCTAGAGGGGAGGGGAGGCATTGGGAGAAGTGGGGTGCAGAGCACAGACAGGCGCCTCTCTTTTTTCTTACTCAGTGAACCAAGAGAGGAGTTCTTTTGGCATCACAGAATCAAAGCACCTCCTTGCAAATTTGGGGATATTTATATTGTTAACCTGATCAAGCGGGTGAACGTAAAACTTCACATAAACTAGAGGCGACATCTTGGCTTTCGAACACTTTTATAAATAATAAGTGCTAAATCTAATCACAGATGCAGAATTCAAATTGACACATAATTAAAATGTTCTTGTATTTGGTGACGAAAATCCTGAGCTGCCATCAGGGGATAGCCTGCTAGCAGCAAGCGTTTCAACTTGCAGTATTTGTTTTTATTTACTCAATATAATTTTCAAGACATATCCCCTCAAAACATGTGAAGAGGGAAGCTGGTCTAGCCCACTCTGCTCCAAGAAGACAGCCCTGGGTTATGTGTACTTTGTTGATCCTAGGGAATCTTTTCTGTGTTTCCCTAAAATTATCTAAAAACATATAACTATATTGCACGTCACCATTAAATACATTGAAATTTTTTGTCAGAAAGGGCAGGGAACATCACTCTGCTGATAGAGTGCTTACCTAGCACTCACAAAGCCCTGGGTGTGGCCACACACACCTGCATTCTCAGCTTGGGAATAGAAGATCAGAATGGCAGGGTTATCCCTGGCTGCATAGGAAGTATGGATTTTATGAGATATTACCTTGGGAAAAAGGAAGGAGGAAGAAAGGGAAGAAGGGAAGGAGGAGGGAGGGGGAAGTTATCTGGATTTGATGATACACTCAGGTTAGTGAGTTAGGGGATCATCTGAAGTTCAAGGCCAGCCTGAGCTATAGTATAGATCCTGCCTCAAACAATAAAATGTGTGTGTATGTGTATAAATGCACATCTTAGCAATTTATTATCTACATTAAGGATCCTTTATAACCATAAAACTATAACTACACTTAAAATGTATTATTGAAATATAATTTGTATATCATGCAGTTCATTCATTCGAATGAACTTATTTGAGTTTTATTATTTTCCTCATGGATTTGTAAGCATGATCAATTTTCCCAACTCTAGATACCTGACACACACCTGCTCTCTCTCTCTCCTCCTCCCAGTCCTCTAAATCCTAGGCAGCTACTAATGTGCTTGTCTATATCAGTGTATTAAGATGTTTCATATTAATAGAATTCCATGGGAGCTGGAGGGATGGTTTAGTTAAATGTTCTCGCTGCCCGTGCTTAGGACCCAGGTCTGATTCCCCGCATCCACATGGCAACTCACAGCCACCTATAATACCAGTCTCGGAGGTTCCAATATCTTCTTCTGGCCTCCTCTGGCCCCAGGCTTACAAGTGGTACACAAACATACATGCAGGCAAAATACTCAGAGACATAAATAAGTATAAATAAACAGAACTACATATTAATATGTTCCTTTTGACTGGCATCTTTAACTTAGCATAATGTTTTGAGATTCATCTATATGCCATGAATCAGTACTTTTTATAGTTTATAATATTCCCTTGGATGTATATATTTCATTTCATTTTATGACTTCACTTGACTATATTGAATTTTTTAGAAACACATTATGCACAAGCCTAGGTGATCACCCATATACCGAGGAAAATATTTGGCTCATACCAGTGTGATTACTAAGAACATGGAAGTATGCCAGCCATTTGAAGGTGATAAAATAAGTATCTTAAGAGGATGATAACAGAAAAGTGTCTGAAAATACACTATGCACATAATGTTTAAGTAATATCAGGAAAAGTTATTTCTTAGTAAATATTACACATAGCAGAAGGCAAATTTATTGTCCTTCAAGACCAATGTCTTAAGTGTAGTCACCAACACTTTAGGTACTTATAATTGCTTGTGACTTGTAGCTGTCCTTTTGAACAGCACAGAGCAGATCCATCATGGCAGAAAGTTCTGTTGGCCTTTATTATGTGCAGCACATGGCTACAGAACAAGAGATGGAGTTCCAAGGAGTGATTTAGATGGTAAGATATGGCAAATTGAGATCTCTTCCTCCTATAGTAATGGAAGCTCAGAAGATGTATCTTGTCTTGTTTTGTCTTGTTTTGTGGGGCTACTATAGATTAAGTGAAGACTCTCACTCCCCATGAGCTATGTCTCCAATCCTAAAAGATGCTTCCAGTGTTAGACCTTAGAGTAGTATCTACACGGAGAAAGCATCCATTTATAGCAGCAGAGAACACATATATAACCCAAAAGTTCAGGGCATCTGGGTAAAGGCACATATTGTATAGGATAAAACATAGTGAAAGCAAAGTATTTATTTTAATATATAATATTTCTATATTATATATAAATATATAATATTTAATATTAAATATTATATAAATTATATAAATACAATATATAGTATATAATATATTATATGTAATATATAATATACATTATATAATGTGAAAATATATAATATTTAATATAAAATAAAGAGCTATCTAATGGATTTTTCTTTGTATCAAGTGTCTTAGGTTTCATTACTTTAAATTGCAAGTCCTGAGCTTTGAGAAAGGGAAACATGTATTAGGGGAGTTTGATGGAATAGTTACAGTGGACAGAGACTGGAAGAAACATTCAGAGGTTAATGTAGGTCAGGATAAAGTCATCATCATGGCCAGACACAAATATGTTAATGGTGGGAACCAGAAGGAAAGCTTAAAACTTGTAGAAGCGACACACCATTTAATATCCCAGCATTTGCCAGCTTCACACTGGAGAGCTACACATGTAAAGTACCAAAAAGTGAATCACAAAACATCTCATAAGGTTTTAAGTAATTTTGGATAATTTAAAGTTACCCTTGGCTACAAGAGCCATGGGTTGGGCTTGTTCAGAAGAGTCATGTGACTAGAATGGGAAACTTTGATTGAATGGGAGTCAGATAACTAGCAAAATAGGAATCTGAAAAGGACCGAGTATAGAGCCTGTAAGAGGGTGGTCCAGAAGAGCTGAAGGGGCTTACGGCCCCATAGGAAGAACAATGATTTCGGCCACCCAGACGCCCCAAGACTCCCAGGGACTGAACCATCAACTAAGGGGCACACATGGTTCCAGCCAAAAATATGGCAGAGGAAAGCCTTGTTGGGCATCAGTGGGAGGAATGGTCCTTGGTCAGGTAAAGGCTCAACAGAGGCCCCAACAAAGGGAAACCGAGGCGGGGAGGTGGAAGTGTGTTGGGTGGAGGGGCATATACGTGGAGGCAGGGGGAGGGAGGAGGGGTTGGAAGTCTTTGGGAAGGGGGAAATTGGGAAAGGTTTTACCCTGGCAATGTAAATGAAGATGATATTCAATATAAATAAATAAATAAAAATTAAAAAAAAAAAAGAATCCAGCAGTAAGAGGACCAGGTTAGAGTGAAATGCCACATGACCAATTTTAGAGAAAAAATAATAATTAAAACTGGAAAGAAGTTACTCTGTTTTAAAGAGAAAGGACAACATTCTCCAAAGGAGCAGCTTGGTTTTATGAGATGGAATGCTTGAATGCCTAGCACGTACCAAGCAGTATGTGGGTACCTAGTATATTTATCCTTCTTAATATTCCAATTCTGGAAAGATAAGTGCATATTGATTATCCATGTTGCACAGATGAGAAAAATCAAAGTTGGCAGTGGTTACTGAGAGGAAAGCCACTGTCCATTAAGAGCCTGCCCTTGTTTCATTATTGGCACCGTCATCCCAACTCTGAAAAACTTCTTGAAACCTGTTGATTATAACTTCATAACCAGATTGCTTCCATCCTCTGAACTGGACAGTGTGGGGTCCTCATTGAGTCGTAGCCCCACCACCACCACTGCCAGGATGTGTGCTTGCTATGTGGAAACCACTGTGTCATGTTACTCCCGTCTAATGATGGCTAGAAGTGGTAAGTTCCCCCAGTAGCTCTTCCTGTCATCTGAGTATTGGGTCATTCATTATCCAGTCTCTGAATTAGATTCAGTTAAATTCAGCCTGGACTCCAAAACTGTGATGACCAGAATAGGCTTGGGTGTTCAGATGTAGTTTGATCACTATAGAATTTAAATGGTACATTTTTTTTCTGATAGTAGAAACTTAGAATCTGTGTTCAGTTATTTATCCATTTACCAATTGTGTATTTCCCATTTCCCATTCAGTAGGAAATTTGTAGTTACTTAGAACTGAACGAGTAATAGTAAATGATCTTAGGAGTTAATTTGAAAGATTTTACATGCATATTTCTAAACATAAATATATATTTATGTGAAATATTTTACACGCAAAGCCTTTGTATCAAGTACAGATTCAGATACAGAAATGCTACTTTGTATCTTTCTCTGAGGAGAACAGAAGGATGCTGGGTTTTTAATGAAGCAGGCATGCAAGCAAGGAAACTAAAGAATTCAAAGGGGCAAATAAGTATCTAAAACTCAACAAGGCAAGAACGGCTTCCAAAATATTAAACAGTGATGACATTCTCCATTATCTTTTAGACTGATGAAAATATAATTAATCTTTCAAGAAATTAAAGTAAAAAAAAGAAATTAAAGTTGTTACATGAAAAGAAGGGATGTGTGTGAAGAATATAGTAAGCGGGTGGGGTGTTTCTTAGGTGAACTCAAGGGTCAGGAAACATGCCTTTGTTGGGTATATGATGCAGTAATTAATAACCAGGACAATTCCTTCAGAGTAGCAAGAGAAGAGGCTGGCCCTACTGAAATATTAAAACTTAAGAGTGTATTGATTTAGCGAGTGGAAAGAATACTTGACTATGCAGGTTGATTTAATAGAAAATATAAAAGCAGGTGCAAACCCAGAAGAAAAAAGAATATTTATTAAATATGAGGCTGGAAACTAGTGTGGGAAAAGTGGATATTCAATAATAAATTATATGTATTCATGAGTTAGTCATCTATATACAAAAAATGTTGCATACTTTCTTGTTCATTGGTTTGGTTTGGTGTTTTGAGATAGGGTTTCACCATGTTGCCTAGGAACTCACATTCAACTTCCCATCTAAGGCAATGACCCTGGAACTCACTGTGTAGCTCAGGGTTTCTTCAAACTCATAATCCTCCTGCCTTATAACCCTGAGTTCTTGAATTGCAGTCTTATACTAATACAACAAGCCAGACTTTTGTGTTCCTGTTTTATGATGTACAACCAAAAATTCAAATGGAATGAAAAATAATGTAATCTTAGAAAGTAAAAACAGGAAACTAAGAGAAGAAATTCGGAAAGGGTTTGTTTGCTTGCTTGCTTCTAAATCAAGACAGAATGTCACCATGAAACATGTTGGGAGCTGGAACTTATGTAAACTCTCTATCCTGCCACCCTATTATTATTGATATTACTATTATTATTATTATTATTATTATTATTACATGAGTAGAGTGTTTCTTCTAAGAATCCAAAACTAAAATGTAATATGGAAAGACTCATTTTACTAAATAAAACTATAACTTCTATGGTTAAAAAAAAAATCTTAAGACTATTCTATAAGAAGACCATCATATAGAACTCCAGAAGCAGCTGACCCAAGAGATGCATGGAAATCTAACATATAAACACAAGAAATATTAAAAAAATTCAGATAACATGAAACCTCTAAAATGTTTTACTTTTACCAATTGAAATCAAAGACAATTCTGATAAACCTATGAATAAAGTAAAGATGTCACTTTAAGACTTGGGCAAGAAGTTCAAGAACTTGAGTGAGAAATTCAACAACTTAGAATGAACAAAATCAGCAAAGAGAGATCATGGATAAAAGACAACTATACAAATAAAAAGCCCAAGATATAGTAAAGCCAAACAGCATTCGTTGACTAGAACAGGCAGAATAAAGACTATCATAGATTGTAGATTGTTGAGGATTGATTGTATTCAGAAATAGTGAGAAAAGTAGTCTTGATCATAGCATTTAAGGCCTGTGGAATATGATGCATACCTAATTTTTCATTTAGAAGAGGAAACTGAAATAGAGACTAAAGGCATAGCATGACACTTCAATGAAAAATTGATTCAGTAAAACTAAGCCATTCAACTTCCCATCTAAGGAAATTAGCAAACATTCAATTATAAGAAACAGTTATAATCCTAGACCATGAAAAACAGGCCAGAAAATCCCAAAAGCTACAAAAGAGAAATGCTAAGTCACTTACAAAGGAAAACCTATCAAAATAAAAGCAGACATCCCCACAAAAATCCTGATAGGAGAGCATATACTTGTAGGAGAGCATATACTTGTATATATCAAGCTCCCAAAAAAAGATGATAAAATTACCATATTGACAAAGTTACCATTTAAAACAAGGAGAAATGAAGGCTTTCAGTGACAGGCACTAAACTATAACAATCCATAATAAGCCAGCATTGGAGAAGATACATAAAGAAATGCTATACACAGAAGAAGAAAGATACATGCGATCATTACAGTGATGAAATAATTTCAATATTAAAATAGATAAATGAGAGCATTAATTCAGTGAGCCTGTAAGATTTAGAAGGCAAAAATTTAATTACCTTCCAGCAAAAAATTTTTAAAAAGTCTAACTATGCTATTAAAAAGGATAGAGCCTTTATGGATTAAAAAACAATATCCAGCTGTTTGCTGTCTTTAAGAAACTCACTGTGTGTCAGAGATGTACAAACATAATAAAAGAACAGAAGATGATGTTTCAAGCAAACAGAACCTCAAAGCAAGCAGAAACAGCAGTACTAATATCCAAACAAGAAAATAATCAGAAGTGAAGAAATTCATTACTTGTTAGAGAAAGAAACAATCTATCAAGACAATATAATTATTGCAAATGTTTGTATATCACATGTTGGCAAAGCCAGACTCATAAAATAAACTGTACTAAACATAAAGAGACAGGTAAGTCTGGGATAGTGGACGAGGTTAATACATCACTGTCTTCAATAGATAGATATTGCAAAGGAAAAATCAATACATTTCATAGTTAAGCTGCATCATAGCTGAGACAGGTATACTGGACATCCACAGAATGTCCATCCAACGTTTGTAGATCATACATTCTCCTCCACACACTGATGTCCAAAACACCTTATATTTAGGCCATAAAGCAAGTCTTAACAAATAAAAACAATGATTTGTTATAACTTACTAGATTATAATAGAGTAAAACTTTATACATATACATATACACATATACACACACATACAGAAGTTATACAAACACACAGGAATTGAACACACGCTTCAAAGTCAATGATTCATGAAAGAAATCAGGAAGAAACTCAAATAAAAATCAAATGAAAATTAAAAGACAACCAGAAACTTTGCAACACAACAGAGTCAGTTCTGAAGTTTATGGCTTCAAGCACCTACATTAAAAAACAGCTAAAAAGATATCCTGCAACCCAGAGATGTACTTCAAATTCATAGCCAAGCCCCACAGTAGTAGATGTAGGCATATATTTTTCTTAACCTACTTTAAAAGGGTTCAACCTCCCCTGTAGCCCATCACCTACCAGAGGTAGTGGAAAAGAAAAGTTATTAGGATATAGGGGAAAAGGACCTGCTTAGAAATAGTTCTTTGGGGTGATTCCAATCTTCATTGTTCTTACTCCAGTCCACTAGTGAACACCAGACATGAATCAGCAAGTGCAGTCCAATCCACTTTGCAGACACCACACAGGAACCAGAAGCTTCAGGTCAATCCAAAAGAAACTGCAATGCCAATTGGCCCATTTGCAGTAGTGTCAAGAAGCCCCAAGAACCACAGGAGAAGTACTTTAGGGCATTTCTGTATCATACCACCACAAGTGAAGCTCAACAATGCAATGCAAGGCGAACCAATACATGCCTGTTGTCAGCAAAACCAGTAAGGTGGAGCAATACAAACCAATGCTCGAGCTCCCACTCTCTGTGGGGTTATATTTATATTCCCTCTAAACATCATGTACCCTTTCATGTGTTTGCTACAGTAAAACATGCTTTCACCTGTGTCTGCTTCAGCAAGACATCCTTTACCTGTGTGCCCAGTAAAATATCATTTGACATAGCTGACTTTCCAAAGAAACCAGACATTTCCACTTCAAGTAGATATGAAGAAATAATGAAGGTCATGGTGGAAATGAATGCAATGGAAACTGTAAAACAATGCAGAGAATACTATCAAGTGTTACAGGAAAACAAGATTGGCAAGTCTTTAGCTGAACTAACAAAGGCAGGGGGAGAGAAGAGGGGGGAGAGAGGATCTGAATTAATAAAATTAGACATAAGAGATATGTCTGTTACCACTGAAATGTGATAAATCACTAGGAAATATTTTTGAAAATCAAAACACTGGAGAAAATGGATAAATATCTAAATATACATTACCTAGCAAAATTTAACTAGAAGGATATAAACAACCTAAAATCTGCAGTAAAAACGAAATTAAAACAGCAATAAATCGTTGTTTAACATAGAAAATTCCATGACAGTTTGGCTTTGATGCTGAATCCTGCTAGACCTTTGAAGATTCACAAACTATAAAAAGAAAGGCAAGTAATGCCTGTAAATTTATTCTAAAATGCCATTATTAATCTTATATAAAAACCAATACAGATTTCCTTGATGAAAATAAGCTAGAAAAATACCTCAACAAAACACTAGCTTATTTCAACAATACATTATAAAGATGATGTACCTGGCACATGACTTTTGAATTCCAGAATTCAAGTTACTGAGGCAGGAGGATCATTACAAGTTGAAGGCCAGCCTGGTCTTCATCGTGAGTTCCAGGCTAGTCAGAGCTGCATAATCAGGTTTCATTCCAGGCATGGAAGGACAGTACAAATTAATCTACATGAGTAAAAAGTAAAGTATATAAATAGAATCAAAGAAAACGTGGCGTGATTATTGTATCAGTGACTGCAGGGAACGCCTCTGAAAGAATTCAGTACCTATTCATGATTTGCTCCAGAGAAACTGGTAATAGAAGGAATAGCAGAGTTAAGACCATATAAAACAAAACTATGACCAGCATTGCACTAAATGCTCAAGAAAAGAAAGCATTTCCTCTAACATTAGGATTGTAATAATGATTTTTTTCACCACTGTTAACCAATATAATGCTCGAACTCTTAGCTAGAAAAACAAAGCTAGAGAAATAAAATTGGGTGCAAATATGAAGGAAGAAGTCAAATATATTACAGATGTGGTTGTGAGCATCTTAGTGCAGACCCTGCAGACCCCCACAAGGAAATTCTTAGATCTGGTAAACTGAAAGCACCAGGTTAACATTTGAAAAGAACAGCAGTTTTTCTGTATATCAATGATGTACCTGCTGAGAGTGTAATCAGGAAAATATTCCTATTTGCAATTGCCTGAATAAAAGGAATTCTAACAAGAAATGTAACCAAAGGAGTGAGAGACTTCTTCACTGAAAGCTGTGAGCACTGGAGAAGATGCTAGAACATTAAAGATGTCTTATGTCCATGGATCAAATAATTAATAATATTTTTCACGGACTTCGTCTTACTAAAGGCAAACTACAAACTCAACATAATCCCTATAAAAATTCTATTGACATTTTTCACAGAAGTAGGAAAAATAATTCTATAAATTTTTTAGAAGTGTGCATGCACTTGTACACAAGGGGAAGGGAGGGGAGGGGAGGGGAGGGGAGGGGAAGGGAGGGGAGGGGAGGGGAGGGGAGAGGAAAGAAGGCCCTGAACAAAAGGAACAACAGTGTTAGAGGTACTAGAACATTGATTTTTGAATTATTCTACAGAGCTATCAGAACAAAAAACAGACCACCATCAACACAAAACCAGAAATATAAACCAATTGATTAGAATATTGGACCAAGATAGTTGAAAAAATACTAAAGGGCAGCCTGTGCTGTGGTCTTCCTGCAGATTTGGTGTTTCTGGTTTTACATTTCCATCTCTGATCCATTAGTTTTCGTGCAAGGTGACAGCTGTGGGTCTAATTTCATTCTTCTATATGCTGACATCCAGTGTTCCCAGCATCATTTGTTGAAGATGCTTTTTCTCTTTCTGTGGCTTATGTTTTTGACATCTTGAAATATTAAGCAGCAGTAGTGGTACACATACCTTGGCAGTAACCAACAGTTCTTGAATTGGATTTAAGACATGCTCAACAAGAGGAAAACTCTGATCTGTACTAGAAATCTAACTGCCCAGAGGTTGTAAAGTCAAGGATCTTGAAGAAGAACCTACAAATCACCATTTTACTAAACCAGCACAGACATGTGTAACAATTCCTGATGAAATGATCAATTTTTTAGTAGGGAAAAAGATATAAATTTACATATCAGATGGACATATTTTGATGATGCCGTTAGTATGAGTAGAGAGTAATTCCTTTACATTGCTATGTAGGAGCTAAAATTGGGAAACCCCCATGGGAGCAATTTGTTTGTAGTAATATTCTCTTTGTATATGTGCATGTTCTTCCCTAGCCCCATATATGCATGCATGGTTTTATATTTATGCTGAGGCTAGAAGTCAACTTTGGGTATCATTCATGAGAAAACATACACTTTTACCTCTTGAGACCATCTCTAACTTGACTTGTAGCTCCCCAATTAGTGTAGGTTTGATAGCCAGTGAGCCCCTGGGATTCACCTCTGCCTGTCCCCAGGGCTGGGATTACAAGCACAAGCTACCATATGTGGCTTATTCCATGGTTTCTGAGGATTTAATTCAGGGCCTTCATGCTTGCATGTCAAGCATTGTACCAATTGAGATAGATCACTAGCCCCTGAAGTTTTGTAATTTTTCCCCCATAGATTCTGTTTTTGTTAATATATCCCGAGGATAAGACCATCCATATGCAAAGTGTTGTATATGCAAGAATATTTCAGGCAACATTGCTGAAAATATAGAAAGCGTGTAAATGAGGACTATTTAAAGAAACCGTAATATAATTCTATGCATAATTCATGAGTAGAAAGTTTTGTCATTATAACACAGAAGTCATGGAAATTCCAGTATCTGATTTTCCTCAACATGTTAATGTTTTCCATCAACTAACAGTGATTTCAAGTGCTTTTTATTCTGTGATCTCCCTCTGAAGATGATTACATTTTTTTTTTCAGCCCTGCTGGGGAGTCTCCAGCCATATTGAGTTAACATCTGTTCCATATGCTAGAAGGTGAAAACAGGGTACCACCGTTTAGCTCCCAGAGAAGACTGACCTGTGGTGTGATACCAATCAAATAGTGGAAGCACGCAGGAAAAAAAAAAAAAAAAACCAAGCAGAGCTCCTCGGAAGGTGGCTTCCCGAGCAACGTGCTTGCTGTGCAAGTGTGAGAACCTGAACCTCAGTGCCTAGGAAGATGGGGTGGCACATGTCTCTAACCTCAGCGCCGAGGGCGTGGAGGTGGGTAGACCCCAGGGGCTTCTGGCCAACCAGTGAAGTCAACATGGCCAACTCAAAGTTTAACAAGAGAGACTCTGTTTCAAAAAATGTGATACATGATGACCCAAGAATACAGCACTGACCTTCCTTCACACACAGGCAAGCAAACCGTCACATATACCACGCATGCAGACACACCCTAAACAAATACACACCGACAAGAGAAAAAGGAAGGAATGGGCAGCTGGTAAGGAGTAAAATATCAAATTGGGCATGCGTTAGTTCTGGGAAACAGAAGGAAACAGATACATCACAAGTTCATCTATACAAGGACATAGATGTTTCTGCTCCAGTTACCATCAGTATTGGTGGAGAATTTAAGAGCTTTTTACTACTACTTTTTGTTTTATTTTAAAGTTTGCCTCCATCTCCAGCTTAGGGTGCACAAAGGAAGAATTACCAGAGAGAAAGCCTTCCAACTTGGCTAAGCCCCCAACTCAAGCAGAAATAGGAGGGCAGAGGTGAGCAGAGGGAAAAAATCCACTCCTGTGAGCGTCCAGAGAGGAAGGAGTCTGCTCTAACTGCTAAGGCTCAACTTCAAAATCAAGAGCCGTAGGGGAAGGGCAGCCTTCTCCAAGATTATAGGCTCTACTATTTTTCTCAGCAGTCTGATTTTACAGAAAACTGAGAATGTTATAGGACTGTCCTCACAAAATATCTGCACTCAGAATAGATTTCCTGGCTAATTAAAACAGAGAGCTTCTTAGTTCATGCAGAAATGCCTGTATTGTTTAGCTGTAAAAGGAAAAAAAAAGAATTTTAAATTGGTCATCTCTGTATAATTAGCTTTGATAAAAAACAAACTCAGCAAACAAAGTGCACCATGGAGTAAAACAGTGTCAAAATATGTAAGGTCTGGTTATTCTCCAGAGGTCCCTGTGGTCTTCCATAAGGCTGAGTGTGTGCTAAGCCAGAAACTGATTTTCTAAACCCTTGTGTATCTGTTTCATTATTTATGTATTTGTGTGTGTATGTCTGAGTGTGTGCACGCGCATGTCCGTGTGTGTGTGTGTGTGTGTGTGTGTGAGAGAGAGAGAGAGAGAGACAGACAGACAGACAGACAGACAGACAGACAGGGAGACGGAGGGAGGGAGGGAGGGAGAGAGACAGAGACAGAGACAGAGGGACAGACAGACAGCAGGGAGACAGGGAGATGGAGGAGAGAGAGAGAGAGAGAGAGAGAGAGAGAGAGAGAGAGAGAGAGAGAGAGATGTGGAGCCAGAGAACAGCTACAGAGAACTGTAACTGTGGGTTACAGTTCTGTCCTTCCACGCTGTGGGTCCTGGAGATTAAACCAAGGTCATTAGGCTTAGTGGCAGGCACTTTTACCCAGAGAACCATCTCATTGGTCCCAATTCTGCATCCAAATTGACATTTATTCCCTACAGAATATATACAAAAGTGATCTATCTTATAACTTCTGCATAAGTAAATGCTGAAAAATTACTCATTACTATTAGCTAATTAGAGAAAACCACAGTGATGTTTCATTCCTACTATATACAATTTTAAAAAATCTAAGTATTGACCAGGGTATAGACAAATTAGAGACCTCATATATCACTATTGGGAACGTAAAATGGTATAGACACATTGGAAAGCAGTTTGGAAAAGCGATTGTTTTTAATTATTTTTTTAAACAAGGACTCATAGACATGCTGAGGCTGGCCTCAAGTTTGCTATGTAGCTGAGGCTGGCTTCTAAGTGCTGGGCCTACAGGTATGTGCCACAATGCCCAGGGATAGTATATGTATAATCATCTGTGTCTACGCATCTGTGAACACACACTCATGTAGTAGCAGGCACAGCAGCGTTCCCGACAGCAGTTTCCCTAGTAGTTAAAAGGGATGTTTTCCTGGGAGGCAGAGCATGAAACAAGCCTAAATGTATATTGGGATGCTTCTAGGCATTCCCACATAACTGACAGAACCAGATAGCGTTTCTGGGTAGACTCTGGGTAGTGGACAATTTAATGAGAACTGTTGGAGGCAGTCCAAAGAGAAACCTTGTTTCTGCCAATAGTAAGACTTGAGAAGATTTGAATTGTTTTCTAGATTGTTCATTTAAGGAAATTTCTTCTTGTAATATGAATGATTGGCCTCTTTGCTATGCTTTTAAGAAGACTTGTTACATTTATTTAGTTACTTATTACATGCCGCAGTGTGTATATCAAGGCCATAGGGCAACTTGTGGGACTCCGTCTCCCCCATGAGGGCCCTAGACATTGAACTCAGGTTGTCAGCTTGGTGACAAGTATCCTTGTCTGTCAAATGTCTTACTATTCCCACTTCCATTACTGTTTTACACACACACACACACACACACACACACACATGCACGTACAGAGTACGCACTGACATGCCAGAAGACATTTAGCTTTGTTTCTTGGCTGGAACAGACTCTGAGCCTCTTAAAACCTGTTCAATAGGTTGGAGGGAGATAGTTCAGTAGAATATTTGACTTGTGTGTGTAAGGTCCTGGGTTCATTGTTCATTCCTCAGCAACACACCTAAGCAACACACACACACACACATACAGACAGACACACACCTATAGACACACACTCACACCGAGACACACACATCTAGTATCAGATTATAAGAGATGAAATAATGCCTAAAAATGCTCCAGTTTAAGGCTAATTTACCCAATTTACTTAGTCTCAGTAATTCTGGATTATTAATTTCTCCTAGTGTTCACAAGCTCAACCCTGACAATACTATATCTCCCACAGAAATATAACTATATATATCCCAGATGTTGGAAATATATTGTTGAAGAACTAATATATGTAAAGACACAGACAAAATAAGCCCTGAAAAGTCAAAATATACATCACCATTTGATCAGTTATATCTAAAATCCAAGTCCCTAAATATTTAGTGAAACAGCTTCAAAGGCATATGAAGGCACGGATAGTTGTTTAGGAGAATTTGGCCTGTGTGTGTTGCAATAAGGCATAAAGCCTGTGCTTCCATGTGTGGCAGACAGATATCTGCCACTGAGCTGCAATCTGAGGCCTTCCACCTCTATCCCTCCCCACCCCCACCCCATGTCTGTGTGTGTGTGTGTGTGTGTGTGTGTGAGAGAGAGAGAGAGAGAGAGAGAGAGAGAGAGAGAGAAAGAGAGACATTTGTGCATATATGTGTGTCTGTATGTGCACAGCAGAGGACAGAAGAGGAAGTGAAGTCTCTCCATGAGTCAGTCTCCACCTTAAAATTTGGCAGAATTTCTCACCAAACATAGCGTTCAATGGCTTAGGAAGACTGGATGCCCAGTAAGCTCCTGCAGCCTGTCTCCACCCTCCCCACCAACCCTGTATGTCCTGGGCATATGCAGCCGTGCCTGACCTTTACATGGGTGCTAGGATCTAAACCCAGTTCTCTTCCCATTGATCCGTGTTCCCAGCCCCTGCAACACTTTAAACGCAAGGGGAAAAAAAAGGAAAATGAAGGAAAAGAAAATCACACTTTAAGGAAAATAAGTTGGTAAACAACTTTGAGTAAGTATTGAAAAAATTACAAGGAACTTCAGAAGTTTTATGACTATGAATTATTTTAGATAAAATAACAAAGTATCTTTGTTACCTTTTAAATATTTTCTAAATTAACGAGTTCATTGCATCTGATATACTCAAGACAGAGAACCGTTTTTACTGGAAGTATTTCATAGCTTGCTGTCGTTTTTCAGTCTCTCCCGATTAATTTTCACCTCAGAGTGTAAACATTAACTGTAAGGCCCTTTTTTTTTCCTGGAGATACTAAAGCTATGTGCTTCTTTCAAATCTTACTACCAAACTGAGACTAGATTGTTTCCCTTCCTTTTCAACAACTACAAAATCATAAAAGTCTTGCCAATTTCATAGGTGTGACCAGTACCACTCTCCTAGTGCCTCTATTATAATTCTTAGGTGAAATCCTCGAGAATTCTCTTACTTAATATTTCTAGCAAAGTATTTATTTAAAAAAAAAGTGAAAAAAAAAAAGCATCACTCAAAGTTTCATCAGCTGATCACTGAAACAGTCGAATGAGATGCAGCCAGAGTTAAACACTGGTTGGCCATAAAAAGGAATGGCCTTTGTTACAGGTTGAATAGATTCTGACGTCAGGATGCCAAAGACAGATCACCACAGGGGGCGCATGCCCTGTGATTCCGTTAATATGAAAGGCCCAGAAGAATTTTAAATTTTTCCTTCAACGCCTCACATTTTCCCCACCAGCCCTACTGCCAGCGCATATTTATTGTTCTAGCTGTAAAACTCCCTCTTAATGTTTTATTGGTTATTTTATTTATTTACATTTCAAATGTTATCCCCTTTCCCTGTTTCCCCTCCACAAGCCCCCCAACCTCCTTCCCCTCCCCCTGCCTCTATGATGGTGCTTCCCCACCCACCCGCCCACTGCTGCCTCACCACCCTATCATTCCCCTACACTAGACATCAAGCCTTCACAGGACCAAGGACCTCCCCTCCCATCGATGCCAGATGAGGCCATCCTCTGCTACCCATGCGGCTGGAGCCATGGGTCCCTCCATGTGTACTCTTTGGTTGGTTGTTTAGTCCCTGGGAGCTCTGGGGGTTCTGGTTGGTTGATGTTGTCGTTCTTCCTATGGAGTTGCAAACCCCTTCAGCTGCTGCGATCCTTAGTTAGGGAAAGTTCCCTCTTTTTAAACCCCAGCACATTCTTATTTCTGATGATGTGTGCTAGTAGTATTTAAATTTTATGTAAATCATTTGAGCAAAACCTTTCATATCCTGAAACATAAATAAATACGGTGAGCTTTTCTCGTCTTTATTAATAGACATAACACCAACATGGCAGGTATTTGGCTTGGCTGTCACCTTCCCTTTCTTTAACACTTTGATACACTGCTCTGCTGGCAAGCCCAGATGTCCTGAAACTCTGCTGAATGAGTGTTCTGAGCAGCCACTTGGAATCATTCAGAGTCCGCCTACCCCTTCCCCTGGTAAGAGTGCATAAGCCACTGGAGTAGGTGCTAGTAGAAGACACAGGGTCTTCGATTGCCTTTGTCTCCTTGTATTTCTTTAGGGAGAAGGTCAATAGGGTAATTGCTTCCAATACCCAAAGGATACTTTACATTTTATGAAAAGTCAAACCTTCACAGAGTTGTAGTTCATAGTAGTTGTAGATTGTTAGATTTCTACACTTCCCTGCAACCTGAAAAAAAAAAAAATCTCGTTTTGTGTTTCACTTTTTGCCTACCCGCTCTGCTCTCAAAACAGATCGGGAAAGAAGCTAGCAATTTCTGTGGCTTATTGGTGAAACGGTATCTTTTTTCTCTTTTGTGATGCTTTCCTTAAAGCATCCAGCTTTTGCAGGAAGAGGCTGTGGCATTGTAAATGTTAAACTTGTGCCATTTGTATCCATGAAAAGCAGGATAGCTCTGAACAGCTGAAGGGCAGACTCGCCACGTGCCGTGCAGTCCCCATGTAAAGGAGGGAAACTGGGAGGATTTCTCTTAGCAACGTCAAGTGCTAAAGTTCAGAAGGTTAGAAATGATTTTATTCTGACTCAAAACTCATAGGTAATTTTTTAGAAGTATTTAATTACAGTTGTCATTTCCGTGGCTTCAAATGAGTGAACAGTAGGGAGAGAACCCCAGAATGCTCCCCTCACCCTTGAATAAATGTTATGTTCTTGAAACAGTGACCTTATCTGGTGACAGTGGTGGGAAGGTCAGAGAGCATCTGATTCTCAAAGTGATCGCATAATACATTCACCTTTCAAAGTTTATAGCATTCTGAAGTGAGTCCTTCTGCTTTTAGTAGTAATATGATGCTAACATAAATGAGTAATATTTACCTTCAGTGTGTTGATTTAAAAGCAGAAATGTTTTAGCTAGGAGTGGTGGCACCCTCCTTTAATTCTGGCACTCTGGAGGCAGAGGTAGGTAGATTTCTGTGAGTTCGAGGCTAGCCTGGTCTACACAACAAGTTCTAGGACAGCCAGGGCTACACAGAGAAACCCTGTCTCAAAACAACAACAACGACAACAAAGCAGAAATGCCTTTCTGGGAGACTTTGCTGCTCCATTTTTGTATTAATGTATATTTTGAATATCTCAAAGAAAGAGCGGAGATTAATACAAATGATACCCATGTGTCGTTGCATGGGTCAACAAATTACCAGTGTGACGTGACTACTGCATATTTTAAATAATAATAGTGACATATATAACATCTGTGCCATCATATTCTATTACCTTTCTTACTGTAACACTTTGGTTTGGATTCCCCAGAAATTTTTACATTAGTGTATCATTATGTATCCAAGCAGTATGTTGAGTGATAAATCGTACAATACCATGCATGTGGTTTCATAGCTCATGGCAAGCACTCCCGCTTTGAGCTGTTTCATTGGCCCTCTGCACTCTTTTACATGATGCTTCCCATGCTCTTTCATGTATGAAATAATGCCCCAACTTGCTCATGCACATATTTCTTCATAGAAAAGATTGTTTCAGTTCCTCAACTATTAAAAGTGCTATTAAAAGTAATAGCACAGAGTCTTGTGCCCATCTCTTTGTGCACGTGTGAGTTTTTGTTAAATACCTGTGAGTGGAAGGGCCCAGCCTGTGTATGGATCAGCTATGCTAAATATGTTTGATCTTTGAAGCGCCTGTGGCTGTTTAGCTATCAATCCTTTGCCATTGTAAATTTTATGGAGATATAATTTATATGCCATAAATATATATCACCTGTAATGATATTCAGTAGGGTTTAGCATATTTATAGAGTTCTACAGATGTTACCTAAATATGACCTTACAACAGTTTAATTTCATCACACATCCCCAAGCAAAAGCATGGGACCCACTGGGGTATATTCAAGGAAAATGCAAACATCTGCGAAGATAATATTATTTATAATCATCAGAATGTCCATCAAATGATGATTGAATAAGCAAAACATAGGATTTCACGCATCAAGAGAGTAGAGAAAGGGGTTAAGTACTGGTAGGAGATACAATATACATGAGACTCAAAGCATCGTGGTGAGTGGAGTCAGACAGTTATGAAAGCATAAATATGACATGTATGTGATATGTATAAATATGATATGTATATAATATATACAAAGTTCAGATTGGTCAGAAACAGTCATTGTTAGATTTGGCTGAGAAAGAAGGGGAAAACTAGACACATGACTTCCCTTAAACACTGTCTTTTTCACACATTAGTTTGTTTATTGGTTGTATGATTTGTTTGGTTTTGTATTTCACTTTTTGAGGTTTTAAAGAATGTAGTCTGCTGTCTTCCACATTATTTGCTAAGATTTTTGCCCCAAGATGTAAACGGCCTTTTTGTTCTGTTTCTTTCCTGTGTAGAAGATTTATAATTTCCTAGATTGTATTTGCCACATTGGATGGGCAGACGATTATTTCTTTTCTTTGCTATTAGAGCCATTTTCATGAAGTTCTTGCTTATCCTATCTCTTGAAGTGTTTTGGCTTTATTTTTATTTAGCAAAGATTTCCCCCTGTTCTGTAAGGTTGTTCCTTCCAGCTTGTTTTATTATATACCAAGTAGATACAAATTAGCATCTTTGTGGTCTGAACACCATTTCAATGAGTGTTGGGCATCTTTTCACAAGTTTTTATCATTTCTTTTTTCTTCTTTTCCCTTCCTTTTAAAAAGTTTTATTATTATTATTATTATTATTATTATTATTATTATTATTATTATTATTTTGGAGGTGAAACAGGGTCTCACTATGAAGTTAGGCCTGACTGACCTGGTTCATGTTGTATAGAGCAGGCTGGCCTTGAACTGACAGGGATCCACCTGCCTCTCCCAAGTACTAGAATTAAAAGTATATGCTACCATTCCCAACTTATTTTTGAATTTTCTTTGGAAAAAAATTCTATCTATATCCTTTAGCAATTTTAAAATTGGATTTTAGTCTTCTTTTTCTTACTGAGCTGCATGTGTCCTTTACCCATCATGAATACAAGTTTCTTACTAGATACATAACTGGCAGACAGTTTCTCTTTTGGTTATCATTGTGTCTTCTTGATAGTCTCCAAAGAATGAAAATGTGTTTGTTTTGGTTCAGGTTTTGTTTTAGCCTAGCATGGCGATGCTTGTGTAGATCTAATTCCAGCCTGGAGAAGCCAAGCAGGAGGATGCCAAGTGAAGTATGGCTTATGGGACATAGTGAGACTCTGTCTCAGTTTAAGAAATGATGATGTCTAAAACACCCATTCTTTCTATTATAGCTCAGCATATCCAAGGAGCCACACCTGAGGCAAGGCCAAGACTATTCCCCCCTCTGGTTTTTCCTTTGGTGCCTTTAGCCATTACATGTGCATCTTTGCCCTGTTACTATGGAATTACACATACATTGGGAGGTGAAACTACTTCGTTGTTTTGCATGTGGATTGTGGATGTGTCTTTTGTCAAATTTCCTCTTTTTTTTTTTTAACCTTTTCAGCCTTGCTGTAAATCAGCTGAGAAATATAAGGGTGCATTTTTAAAATCTGAATTCTCTTTCCATTTGCTGATGAGTTTAAAAATTTGCATTTCCTCTATCCAAAAGTGTTCTCTTAATTTTCAGTTCTAAACCTGTGCTTCTGATGTTTTATTTATTCACAGGTGTTTTTTTAATTGGTGCTATCACAAATGGAATTATTCACTTAATTTGCTTTTAAATTATATTGATATGTTGGTAGGCTATAGAGAACTGGGTGACTTTAGATGTTGGTATTTTAGTCTGATATCTCAAGGGACTCATTTAACAGATTTAATAGCTTTTAAAATCTATCCCTCAGGGTTTTGTGTATACAAGACCCAAACAAAGCTTACCAATGCTCTTGAGTCTCTAACTTCGGTGACTATGAGTTTCATTTTTCTCATATCTGCTTGTCCTTATTCTACTCCTGCCTCTTTATGATTTCTTCTTTCTTTGTACCGGAAATTATTTCATCATCTCTGGCTTCAGAAATCTTACATGTACTTCCCTTAATGTCATCCCCAGATGGTTTCAATAAAACTAACTTTGTGTGGAATGTGCCAATTTTCTGACAGTTGGTTTGTTGATTGTTCTGAATACCTTTGCTAGTACCCACTCATGTCATCTTCGGAATGTGGTTCATTCCTCACTATGATAGTCTTGTAGCAGCCTGTGTCCGGCTTCCTTCAATAAAACTGCAGGTCTTGGGCTAGCATTTGGATGTTCAGTACAGAGTAATATCAAGGCCTTGGCACATCCAACCTTGGCCACATCCTTTAAGAAAGGAGCCTATACTAGGTCCCAACATCACACTATAGTGTTAGCCCATGTCTCCATGTCTGTGAAATCCATTTATTCTTTCTCACTGCACCAGACCTAACTGGCTAGCTTCCTCTCGAGTTCGGCAGGTAGCAGCTCCGTCCCGCACAATGTTGGGTAGTTCTCCTTCTGAAGTAGGTATGCCTGCAACGTCCGTCACTCACTTTCCCCAACGCTGTAACCTGATAAAAGCAGCTCAAGGAAGGAGGAGTTTGTTTAGGCTCATGGTTTCTGAGTCCAGGACATCATGACACACACGGAATGGCAGGGGGATCACGAGGCAGCTCGCCACGTTGCCTCCTCAGCCAGGCTGCCGAGAGAACCGGATGCAGCTGCTCAGCTCACGTTTCTAGTTCTATGCAGTCTAGGATGTGAGCCCGTTGGATAGTACTGCCCACATCCAGAGGCGATCCTCAGTTAACGCGCTCTGCGACCACTCTTATAGACACACTCCTAAGTGTGTCTCTTAGGTGGCTCTAAATCTATAGAGTATAGTAACCATTACCAATGCCCATCTAATTCGAAAACCTCAGCTTTCATTTTGAAAAAATGCTTCCCCAACTTCATTGTTAACAGGCTTTCTATTTTCTTACCCAATATGAGAAACTAGTATAATTTTAACAATATTTAAGTAGTGAATAACAAGAAATTATAGAAGAGACTAAATGGTCTTGGTATATCTTCAGCGCTCCAACTATTGCTGAGTGTAGTGTAAGTTTTCAGAATATGTTTCAAGATTATTCCCTGATGTGGTGGAATCACCCCTGGTAAATTCTATGGTTTGTTGACATTTCCTTACCATGTTTTCATTTCGTTACTTTAATTCTATAAGGTTACTTTCACAGGCTTATATTTACGATTATACAGCTTGGAGAACTTTTTATTGGATTATTTTTTAACTTAAAATATAATTACATCATCCCCTCTTGTCTTTCCTTGTTCCAACCATTCCCTTATACCCCTCTACTTCTTTAATTGTTGTGATACACATATATGCCTATACATCCCTAAATACACAAATACAAATACAACCTGCTCAATCACCATAGTGTTACTTGTACATACATGATTTCAGAGATGACCACCTAATATTGGATAACCGATCTGTGGTTTCTCCAATTCTCGTCATCCCTTAGTTAACTGTAGTCCTTTGACTAAGCTTGAGGCCCAATGAGATTTCTCCCACCTATGGTGGCATGGCTATTGATGTCCCTTTTTACAGTTTGTTCAGGCATCCATGATGCTGAGACTTCCTGGGTTTATCCTCTCTGATATTCCTAGTAGCAAAATCTCACAGCAAACTTACTGGAATCTGGCTCTTGACCATCTTTCCTTTCATCTTTCATGATGCATCCTGACCAGGTATTGTGTTATAGATGGATCGGTTGGGACTGGGCAGCACATGCTCACCTGTTCTCTGCATTTTGTGTACTTGTGACTTTCTGCAGTCATGTCTGACTTTTGTAAGGAAATGCTTCTTTGATGAGAGATGAGACTAATATATGGATAAGAGGATAAATATTTAGGATGTAGTTATTAATTACGCTGGTTTAATAAAGTCCTGGGTTTTAGATTCTTCTCCCAGATCAATGACTTTCCTTGACTCAGATAGTTGACTAGGTTTCCAGTACCAGTCATAGTTTTCTTCTTGTTAAGATGACCTTAAGTCCAATTTGACAGCTGTTGGTCATCACCAAGTTGTGTGTGCCACTATTACAAATTGTGCCTTGGTAGTCATTGTTTAATTCAGAGGCGCAGAGCAGGGTAGGACTATTAGTTGCTTGGGAGCCTGCATGGAGCCTTCTGGTACCATGAAAGCTAGTCCTCAGGGATAAAGTGGATAACTTTAAAAAGGTAAAAAATTCTATTGTAATTATATGTTCTAAAGGGAAATCTATTTTGTTATTCAAAGACTAGAACACAAGCCTAGTTCTAGAAAACAAGTGTTGACATTGATTGATGGTTTGGCTTCTTCTAACACTTTAGAAGTAGGATTTCTATAACAGACATCTGAAAACAACAATTGTTAGTCAGTAAGTATTTCCTTTTTAGATATTGTTAGACCATGAAGAAAAAAATAAAAAGTAGAAGTTCTCGACCCATTATAGGAAATTGAACTTAGAGCTACTGAGTAAGAACAGCTGGGGAGAGGACTGAATAGGTAAGAGTCTGAACAGGAAGAAGATAGCAGGGTTAAGGTGTGCGGTGCAGGGTAGGTGGCTGTAAGAACCTGGGTGTTCATCTGGGAGGACTCCCTGCAGAAGCCAAATTCCAGCAGGTGTGTTAGGGTTGCATTAAGAGGAGAAGAAGAAAGTTGTTCTTGGTGCCCAGTAACTATCTAATGATACACTGCCATAACCCTCTTCTAATTGTAGGAGATGCTTTATTGGAAATCTCAAGTCTGAACTGCTCAGACTCTGTCTGTCTCCTATCCCTCTAGGGCCAGCTCAGCCCTTCATCCTGCCAGAGCGCATGAAACAGAAGAGCTTACAATTTGCTATGAAGGGGTCTTAGAGATGAAGCATTTTAATATCCGGAAAGAGTAGACAGGATCTTCATGCTTAAAGACTCCCGTGAAACATTTCAAATCGCACGGATGTGTCTTGGTGCCCTTTGCCAAAATTAATAGATTTAGGCTGTGGAGTTAGAAGGGAGCTAAGCATCCATCCGTACCTATCATCCAATATCATTTACTATTTTTAAACTTCTTATAGCTTGTGTACTCTTACACTGAGACTATATTATGTCAGAAAGGCTACTAATTTTAGACTCTAGTGAGTTAACACATGGGGCAATTTAGATGTGATATTCTAGAAATAAATATCACACGCCACGATCTAGAGACGCCTTCAGGTTGATGGTACATGGCTGTTTTTACTTGCTTGCTTGTTTTTAATTTTGACTATTTATCAGTCTGAGGTTGACCCGCCTTTCTGGTTTCAGATAGCTATTCTAAGAGTCCCGATAGAGAACTCCACAGAGGGACCATGGTGTAAGAAAACATCAAGTGAGCTACTTTGAATTCCTCTCATGTTCTGAGACCAAGAATGTCTTAGGCTTTGATAGAACGGTACAATTTTATATTTTCCGTCTGACTACCTTAAAAGGTTCATTGTCTTTTAATTAAACTACAGGGGGCACTGGGGGAGAGAGCAGAGATTAAAAGCTGCCGTGCTATCAACGGGGTTGCTTTTAGCGACTAGTATATGAGTGAGGCCACCACCTAAAGCAAGATAAACTACAGCAACAAGTTCTGTACCTGGAAGCTTCTTGCCTGACTGTAGCAGTAATTTGGAGTTAATTTGTGCAGTTCCACAGTAAAAGACCGTGTTCGATGTTGTTTGACTCTTCCTAGCATCCCTTCGCAGCTGTTAAGTCAGCTTCCTTTTATATGGTCCGGCACTGGAACCACTGCCACAGGTGAAAGCAGGATGGAGAGGTTAGGTGGGCATCCTGAGCCAGGCTTAGTGCTTACCACATGTTGTCTACCCTCCACAAAATGACTACGTGGAGCAGCCTCTGCCTCTATTCTCCCACTTCCTGCTTCACCAGCAAGTGGAGACCCACTCTCCTCTAGGTGACTCACACTATGAGGTTGGGTGAATGTTTGGGTTTCTCTGGGAATTTTATTGCCTGGCACATTGTCTTGTTTTCCTTTGTCTGCATGAACACTTTTTTTTTCTTTGTGTCTGTTTTTCTCCCTTTGCTTTCTACTCCGCACTTGTCCCCAAATCCTTGAAGCCAATGAGGCTGTGGTGACACCTTCTGGGCAGTGCCGGGAGTGAATTAACAGTCGTGAGCGAGCTTCGTGATGGTGTTAGCTTACCCAAGAATAATAGGATATGTGGCTCGCTCCATCCGAGGAACAGATACAGCATTCTACTTTGTCTTAGGATTTCTAGCACTGTGAAATTCCACTGCCATTTCTTGCAAATGAGCAGGGATTCAGTTAGTGAAGTTAAAGAGCCAAGGCCCTACCTGCTCAGTTTAATAATGGTGGTTCTGAGTCAGGCTTGAAAATGTCAACAAAATAAAGATGAACAGTAATGTGATGCTAGAATATCAACATCAGACACTGCTGCACGTGTGCATCCCAAGGATGTGTGTGTGTGTGTGTGTGTGTGTGTGTGTGTGCATGTGTATGGCGAGGCACAGCAGTATCCCATCATGTGCCAGTGCCCCATAGCAGGAAGAACGTGTCCCATAAACAGTCACGGTGAAGGCAGTGTCACCCTGCCTGGTCATGTAGAATACAGGTTGCCTGGTGCTGTTTCTGTGCAACCATGTCTTTCACAGCAGGTTTCACATACAGGTTACAGATATACTCCCTGCAGCCTCAATTGGCTTCAGAATCTTTTTTCTGAACAGAGGCCATCATTCCCACCTCTCCTTCAATACTGATTTAATTGTCACATATAACATTTTTAAGTGATTTTTTCATACAGTATGGAAATGATTCAAGTTTACAGGAACCACTTTCTTCCTTCCTTCCTTCCTTCCTTCCTTCCTTCCTTCCTTCCTTCCTTCCTTCCTTCCTTTCTTTCTTTCTTTCTTTCTTTCTTTCTCCTTCCTCACTCCCTTCTTTCTTTCCTTTTCCCCTTTCTTATTTTTTTTTCTATCACTACTGACTTACACTTGAACCCTGAAGAGACTCAAAGGTAGAGCTTCTAGGAAAATCACATGGTAGTTCTAGCGAAGTTGATTTTACTCTCTCATCAGGAGAATACTAAAAGAGCCTATGGAGTCTGTTGAATAATCTCTACCCTCTTCATAACCCCCTGTCATCGTCACTGACTGAATAGCAAACACAGAGGTACCAGACAGCAAAGGTGCCACGGGCGGCCATTGCAGCTGTAAAACTGCCCATCTTTGCAGTAACTGCCCACCTTAGGACACTCACATGGGAGTAGTGCACAGGGACACTAAGCCTGGCTGTTAGGGTGACTGGAGCAGCTGCATTTGCAACCTTTAAAGGGCCACCACACGTCTCATCTTCACTTTCTATACCGTTCTTCAGTGAAATATTGCTTATTGGGTGTATAATATAAGCATTTATGTGTGGTACAGAACCTGATATTTTTTTTTTACAAGTCCTAACTAATCAAATCAAAGCGTAGCCACATTACTTTCTAATTTTGATTTGCAAACAGATGGTAGTCCACTAGGGAAAAAAAGGTGAACAATAATGAAAATGGGGGAGAGGCTTTCCTGAAATTAAAAGAAAGCTGGAAATACCGAGGGTGGGAATAAGTAACAAAGTGTCGCGAGCGGTAACTGCGGGGATGATGGTTTTATTTGAAGTAGGGGGAGGGAGGGGGAGCCAGAAGGAGGCAAAAACACAATTTGGTCTAAAATTGAATTTCTCTGATAAGGCATTTCAGAAGCGGCTTGTCTTATTCACTCGGCAGCAAAATAATCATATGCGCTTTAATAATCTTTATTTTACAGGAGTGTGTTGCCAGGGTAACAGAGAGTAAGCAGGGGAACAGCACCTTGCAGATCACAAAGGCAAATCTGTGGAAAGAAATTTCTCTCCGTTCTTCTTTCCCTTACCACTGTAATAAAGACTCTTATTTTTTTCTGCACTATTTAATAATCGCCCATAAACATCCTCTTTTCCTTTCCCATTTCCATATCTGCTAAAACAAGGACAATGGCGTAAATCTGGAACTGCCAAGCTCAGTGGGCTAAGCAAAAAACAGATGTGATATCTTTAGCATTTTTATATAATTATTTTTATTACGATTTTACCCCGTCTCCATTCCTTCCCTCCAACCCTGTTCTTACTTCCTTCTCTCCTTAGCCAGCCCGATGGTAGCATACCCAGGATGGGGGCTCGAGGTGGGGGTCTGTATTCTGCTACATTAATCAAAATTTATTAGCCAAGGTTGCCTGCATGGAGCTTTGAAGGAAGCAAGGGTTGCAGCTGAAGAGGATAAATTGAATTATAGCAAATGGAGTGACAAGCATTCAGGCCTAAAGCTACAGAAATAATCATTTCTTTATACTCATGAACGGAGAGGGTGGGTAAGGGGGAGAAGGAGATGAGTACATAGAGGAGGGGGGACAGAGAGAGACAGACAGAGGGACAGAGACAGAGAGAAAGACAGAGAGAGAGACACAGGCAGACAGACACAGACATACAAATGGAGAGACAGACAGACAGAGACACAGAGACAAACAGAGACACAGAGAGAGACACACATACACAGAGTGCACACCATTAGGGTCTTTCAGTTTTCCGTGGACCCTGCTCCCAGGAAATCAGCAGATTTAAAATAAACAAAGTGAGAGATCCGGACAACTTTCCAGAAGAGAGGATCAACACTGGCAGTGAGAATGTACCTACTGGTCATTTTATTAGGTTCAGTTCATGACAATCTGTGGGTTTTTTTTTTTTTCAGTCATTACCCATAATTATTTTAGCCAGGGCTCTAGCCTTTGAGGGTAAATTTCATGGGGTCAGGGTACGTCTTGAAATTAGACAGAAAAATATTCCAAATAGTCTATGCTCACATGACTCCTGAAGGTTTGACTGTGGTGAAGAATTGCAGGTTAAGGACATCTGGGTTGTTTAACACCACTGGTAATGTGGGATTCAACCTGTTTGTTGTGGCAGAGGCCTTAAGACAAAGGACTTCAAGGTGAGATATGAAGACACACTCTGGGATGTGGGCAAACAAAACAAAACAAAACAAAACAAAACAAAACAAACCATAAAGGACTGAGAGAGTGGACCGGAAACAAAGGGCAGTTTTAGGGAGTTTTTGCCTTGCTCACTCTCCTGTCATCCCTGTAACGGGAAGGAAGGAGGTACATTTCAAGGAGATAGCTTGAACAGTTTAATGAATGGCCCATGAGTTGGGACCTACTCTCTGAATGCCTGGGCTATCCAGAAAGCGTAAGCCTAATTGATCAGCCGCTGCTTTGAAGGTGAAATGCCAAAGAGCCAGTGACTTCCTTCTCAGGCTTGGTTGGAGCAAGTGTTGCATTGTGTACATCTTGAGTCAGAGGTGAGCATTGTGAATAAGAAATATGATACAAAGTTGTCTCAGCCCCATGGGCTTCCTGGAGTGTTCTCGAGATAGTAACATCGAGCGAGCAGTCAGCCTTGCGCTACCACAGAGAGAGAAGGTACCTCCACTTAATGAAAGGTCTGAAACCCAGAGTCAGGAACATGCTACAAAAGCCAGTCCATTGCAGGAAGGACCTGGGAAGTCCCTTGTAACTTTAGAATGTGAAGGTTTTTGTACTATTTTAGACTAAGTATATCAGTTAGTGCCTCATACTTTGTTTATAAATAAACTAGAGCATGATATTTGCCTTAAATTTTATGTATAGGCAGGACAAATCAGGGAAAGAATAGATTGTATGTAAAATGATTTTTAAAAGTATTTTAAAAATATTTCTAAAATAGAAAAAAGATATGTGCTTAAAATTTAAAAAAATTCTGTATTCCCACTTAAAGTCATTCAACTTACATAACACAGATTTTAATAAACAGAGAAAAGATGGTTAGGGATGACCTGCACACATCGAAAAAGAAATGGGATTTCTCACACTGGGCACATTTCTTTTGATCCCTTATTTATTTTCTGTGTCTGTTCTGCTTATCCCATCCATACATGAGGTCATGTGAAGGCACTATAACGCCACACACAAATTGTACTGCTTGGGAAGGTTTGAATGGGTTCCCTTTTCATCCGTGTGATGTTACTTCTTCCCCCTACCTCCCCAGTCTCCTTGCTTTAGGACGTGGTGGCTTTGTTTTCTTTCCTCAGATTTCTAGCGTGGCTATTGAAATCAAGAGGCCTTAATCAGAAACTAGATCACGTATTGCAAAATGCATGAAAGCTAATGGTAGTATTTGTAGAACGATCAAATTAACTTCTTAATGCAGTTTTTAAAAATACAACGAGGCATTGTATGATAATAATGCTATATTTCTGAAGGCTAACACACCAGTCTTTCATGACTTTTAAGTATATAAAAAGAACCTCTTAAACGTTTTTCAAATCTATATTATTAATCTATATTATTATCATTTTCGCTTTCCCCCCCAGGAATACTCTGACGTTTGGCAGGACCAGCTTGGACTGTAGCTATTCTCCCACCTTATAAAAATGTTGGGCTCCATCATGTTGGGCTCCCTCAGACTGTTCACAAGTTAATAATGAGGAAGAAAGGGTAAAGAGTGAGATGCTAGCCAGGATGAGGGCACAGGCCTGTACTCCCACAATGGACGCTAGAGGCAAGAGGACTACAAGGCTAAAATCAACCTGGTCTTCAGTAGAATCCCAGGCTAGCCAGGACTACATTTCAAGGTCTGGGGGGTAAAAAAGGAAGACCTCAAAGGAAAATTGCTATGATAGTAGCCACAATATAAAAAGAATAATATTATTAAAAAATATTAGAAAATTGTATTAATATCTCTACCATCTAACCTTTTTAGTGAGTATAATTCTGCACTTGTATAAGGACATATACAAATATAAAAATAACAGGACCTGTTGGGAATCTTATGGAAGAGAAGCAGCTGTCAATGTGGGTGCCCTGTGCATGACCAGAAATGATGATATGAATGTTGCCATGGGTATATTCAGTCTTGCCTAACACTTCATGATTCAGTAAGCCAGGAGTAGTGGAGTATACCTTTAATCTCAGGACTTGAGAGACATAGGCAGAGGCAGAGGTCAGTGGGTCTCTGTGAGTTCAAGGCTAGCCTGGTCTACAAAGTGAGTTCCAGACTAGCTAGAGCCACACAGTTTGACCCTGTCACTAAAAACCAAGCCAAACCAAGCAAACAAACCTCAATGAGACGCCAGGACATTTTCTACAGAAAATTACTCTTTTCCCTTCACCTTACCTTAGAATATATATTATAATTCACATTCAAAAGCCAAAATACCTTCTAAAGTAACACATATTAAAAGGAGAAATATAATTAATTTATGCATTTATATTAACACTTTTTATAATTGAAGAAGATTCTGCCTATATTTTTTTTAAGATATTTTCTTTATTTACATTTCAAATGTTCCCCCTTTCCTGGTTCCCCCTCTGAAACCACCCTATCCCATACCCCCTTACCCCCTGCTCACCAGCCCACCCCTCCCACCTCCTTGTCCTGGCATTCTCTTATACTGGGGCATTGAGCCTTCTCAGGACCAAGGGCCTCTCTTCTCATTGATGTCCAAAAAGGCCATCCTCTGCTACATATGCAGCTGGAGCCAAGGGTCTCTCCATGTGTACTCTTTGGTTGGTGGTTTAGTCCCTGGGAGCTCTGGGGATACTGGTTGCTTCATATTGTTGTTCCTTCTATGGGACTGCAAGCTCTTTCAGTTCCTTTGGTCTTTCTCTAGCTCCTCCATTGGGGATCTTGTGCTCAGTCCAAGTTGACTTACGTTGCAGTCTATGAAAATGGCCCATGATTTTCTTTTTTTTTATTCTGAAGTACATATGTTTTATACAAGTGTAGAATTATACTTAGTACAAAAGTTAGTTGGTAGAGATATTAATAAAAGTTGTATTGAAACATGTAATCAAGGAAGCCAACTTTTTATTGATGATTTGTACTGAGGTTTATGTTTTTGCCACTGCAATGCACAAAAAAATAATGCCTGATTTGTACAGGTCTTGGCTCTGCCACATAGCTCTTGTGGGTGTCTTCCTTATCTACAAATAGTAATTGTATTTCCTGTTTAAATGTTGAGGTTATTGTAATGATCAAGGGGAAATCAATCCATAGATGTAGATATGGGTACATCTCCATGATTATGGTGTTTTCTTGTAAAAAGGGTTATATAAAATATGAAAGTGCATCGATATGTAGCTATCTATAAAACATGCAACATTATATTACAAATAGATTCATTCATGTAGTTAGTATTCAGTTCTGTTTGCTGAGTCTCATTTGTTGAATGAAAGTATAATGTATTTTCAGGCAACAGGAAGACTCATTGGGTCTAAACTACTAAGGACAATTTATGGATTTGAGGGTAAATTGAGAATTTTAGTAGTTTTCGTTCATTTGTTACACTGTTATTATTAGGTCATAGGAAAGAGTGGTCTTACTCAGAAGAAAGCTGAATGACCTAAAAGGAACTTTCTGGAATCTTCTGTTCACACCCTTCACCTTGCATATTTGCTTCTCAGTGGTGGATATTATTATCTCAATGGTAAATAAAGCAAAACGCCTGAACAAGAGGCATCCACTTTGTTCATCTCTGTTAAAAGAAAGAGTGTATAACATTCGTGGAATCCATCACAGATACACTGCGCAAATTCTTAAAAGGCAAGCGAGGCACTAGGGCTAAGCTTTGTTCATTTACCCCACGGTGGAAAGACATTTCTAAAACTAGTGTAGCTTTAGAATACTACACTAATAATATTATTGTAATATTGTTGATCCTCAACGTCCCTGTTCCCACATCTTTATTTTTCCTTTCTGTTTCCCACACAACCCTAAGGTCATAAGCAGTTGAACATATTTGAATATTTTGATGGAAGGAAAGACAATTTCCACACTAATGTCCACCTCAGCTATGGTATAAACGTAGCCAAATGTGCTCCTTTGAAATGTAGTTCAAGTCAGAAATATTTTTCTGCCCAAACAGGAGTAAAAGATTTTCTGAAGCAACAGTGAATGTTGGTAATGTACTTCTCATAGTTTTAAAGAACAAGTGAGGTGAAGTCCGAAGGCCAAGGGCCTTTGACATGTTATTCTTGCTCTTAAACGTATTTCTACAAAACATGTAGCATATTTTCTTCCTTGGGAGAGTGCTTGTTAAACACATCTTCCCCCTGCAGAACCTCTGCTTACCCAGTCTCGCTCAGGGCCCTCACATGTAGGCTCCTGAGGAAGCCAGAGACCTAGATCGAGTTCCCTCCAGGTTGCCAGTGTGATGACACTTTACAACGTCCTTAACATGAATAACATAGAAGACATTTTTTTCAACGAGTAAAAATAAATATGTTTCCAATTTGCAGCTTAGGAAAATATTTCCATGTTTCCTTTGAGTGAAAGAAATCCCCTTCTTTAATGTCTTTACCATGAGTTAATGATTTTTGGCCTCTATTTTGTAATCAGAATCTATATAATGGGCTGAGATAAATAAAAATTCTATTTCACTGTGAAGATGCTTATGGTAAATGTTGACGATATAAACTATCTACTTTATTTTAAAACCTGTCTGAGTAATTAGTAGGTCTAACCAGAAATCTGGATTTCAGCTTTGGTTTCCTGATCCTCAGGATGCCAGAGATACACTTGTAATAACGAGAAGGGGTTTGCGGCTGTGGTGTTTGAAATCTTTGCTGACTTGTACAGGACCTCTAGTAATTTGAGGGTGGATTTGGCATGACCTACTTCACTGTAATTCCTATTAGTAACTCCATTGAAGTGTTGAGTGATAAATCCTCTCGAATTTTTTTCTTAGGTAATCCTAACTTAACTATATTATGAAAATAGAAGTAGCTCTCTAAAGAGGGGTGTGTGTGCGTGTTGTATGTGTGTGTGTGTGTGTGAGAGAGAGAGAGAGAGAGAGAGAGAGAGAGAGAGAGAGAGAGAAAGAGAGAGAGAGAGAATGCCCCTCTCATCATTCTGAAGAGTGCATACAGATGTGTTGGGCTTCCTTTTGTCTCCAAGAATGTTATTTAAAGCTATCATTGACATTTTCCTCCATCACGCAAGGATTTATGAAAATGCCTTTTCATTTCAAGGCGTGTATAGAGGACTCAAATATAATCACGAGACTTAAGATAAATGATCCAGATTCTTAACACTAAAACAGAGTAACAACACATCCTGATCCACCACAAAGCATCACGACAAGAGCAAGGTATTCCAACTGTGATAAATCTTGTCAGTAACAAAATAGGTTATCCCTAAACATTAAGTATATTTACGTCTCGAATATCCGATAGTGGTATTGACTGCTAATACAAGAGGCCGAATCATGTCCTCCAGTGAAAGTAAAGACAACTGTGCGTCTGTGTTAATTACCAGCCACTAAACTCAAGGATGGTTTGTACATCATTAGAGCCAAGAAAGGCTATAAAGAAGGAACATCGGGAGGACTGTACGGAGGAAAGGGATTCCTGTGAGCATTGTAACAAGCTGGAGGCCTTCCCTCTCCCTCCTCCCCCCTCTCCCCCTACCCTCTTCCCCTCTGCCTCTGCAGTCTCCCATTTCTTGGGAAGGAGTGGGTATCTCCAGGGCTTTGATTTTCTAATCAGGAAGCTTTGTCTCCTAAGCAGTAGTGAGGTGATAACCTAGCCATGCAAATTCCATCGTGTGTGGATCTGAACTGTGCTGCCCGTTTCTTTCACAATCCCGTTAGTCGAGAAGGAAGGCCCTCTTCTAAGGCACATCCGAGGTACATCTGATGTACCTCAATCTTCACTAGGAAAGGTAGATGTTTTTATTTAAAGAAGTCTAGATATTTCCAACAGCTAAAATTAGATGATTTACTTCGCTTCCCAATCACCCTTCTGCGGATTATCCCTCCTTTTGAAATGGAAACTGGTCTAACCCTATAACCTCAACATCACTGCAAGTAAAACTCTTTCTAATTATGTGACTGTGTGGTGGCTCATTAGCATTGCTAATCAGCTGACTGTGGAGGGCTCCTGTCTTCAGTTTTAATGTTCATACGCTCTCCATTGACATAATTGCAGTTCTCTACAAGTACTTAGATGCTACTGTATTTAAAAGCAAAAATATGAATTTTTCAGTACATACCATCAAAATGTCGGGGAAAACATATATAGTTTTACTAACGAGTCTTCATATAATTTTGTATCACTAAATTGGGTTTCCATACAGCACCATTGGTCTAAAATATTCATGGTACCTAATACTAGATGACACTAGAGCTCTACCTTCAAAATGAGAAAAGGCTTCCTCTTGGCTTGGCTTTATTTTTATTTCTTTTGTGGCTGAAAGGCAATCATTTCCAGGGGAAGGTTTTTTTAAATCTACAGAAAAGAATAGCTGATGATTTCTGAAAATCACCTTCAAAAGCCCTGTGTGAGATCACCATGATTGTCACAAATGAATATTTATTAAATGTCCACTGGACTTCTGACATTATACTAGGTTTTTTTTTTTTTAAGGATTTTGCTGAAGACAGACAATAAAAAGAGAAAAGTTCATATGGCTATAATTTTATACACACATGAATAAGAAAATTATTGCATAATTGGATTATATATTGCAGTAAATATATACATGTTCCTAACGCATGTGAGCACAGTAGAAATATTATATATACAAAGTGATGGCTGTTTGAACCAGTTTCAGTATTTCCTTATACTTATATGAATCTTCAAGTTAATAGGTTATCAAAAATGAAACACACTATAACAGCAACAAATGGTTAGGAAGAATCTTATAGACTGATGTCATTCCACACTGCCTGACTTAGTAGAACATGGGATAGAAATTGATGTAGAGCTTCTCAAAGAACAAAGGAGTTTAGCAAGGACGTGAGTCAAAATAAGGTCTTTGGAAAGCCCTTGGCAGTAAAAGGATGTAGCAAGAATGTCATGGTGAAAAGGATGCTTGGTTGATAGACGCGGGACCAAGACAATGATCTGGATGCAGAATTACCATGCGTAGTCTAGGAGTCAATGTGAAGAAATCATGCTCATCTAAATGAAGTACATAAAATATGAACTCCACAAATTCATAATGAATGATCTGTGGAATAAAAGCTTGAGAACACTGAATAAATGAAGGAAAAGAAGTATGACTTATTCAATCAGTCACTCATCACATCTATTATATATTTTGTTCTGACAGAAGTGCTAGGGGCTATGTGAAGAATAAAAGTTTTGTTGGGGAATTCTTGGAAAGAGAACTTAGTATTAACTTGAAAAGTCTCCTACTGCTCAACATATAGAAACCCAGGCAAACTGAAACATTGTTTTTGATGGATACCCATGCTTCTCAGAAACTAGGGGGAAAAAAATCCAATACTTAAAGAAATGGAAAAGGTTTTTTTTTTTTTCAAATAGAGTTGTGAACATAATAATCATGTTGACTAGCTTGGGAAGGAAGGTAAAGAAGGGGTCTTCTGGCCCATGGACATAAACTGAACCTTCAGCTAAGACTGGGACTCAAGATTTAGAGCCTCCATGATTGGAAGAATTGCAACTGAATCAGTAGTGTTAAGCATCAACCCCCGGGAGCATTATGTAATGACTAGGACTTTTAGAGTCTGTTCTCCAGGAAGCGCAAGCTGAGGGGATGATTTGGGATTTGGTTTTCTTTTGGGGGGGAGGGGTTGTTTTGTTTTTCCCCCAGCCTGGGATTTATGACTAAACAGGAAGAGAGACAGCTCCCCCCAAGAATTTCTAGTTATCATAGGCATACAGTTTTAGGGATTTGAAGGTTACAAGTGAAGTCCTGCCTGAGTATATCTCCTAGCAGACCACATGAAGGGAGTTAGAGAGAGAGCACTAGCGTTCCTTCCTCACACTGGAAACTGTTGTAAAGCATGTGTTCCTACCTCAGGCTACTCTACACCCCTTCAGGAAGACACCACTTAGCATGGCTTTAGTTCCGACACGTCAGAAAACAGTCAAGGAAATAGCTAAAGCAGGCAAGCGTTAGCACACCCTAGTGCACACCAGAAGGAATAAAGAAAACTGAAAGGGAACATGAGCCAGAAAAGTATGAAAATACTTCTTAAACATTAAAAGTGAGAGAATAGCTTAAGCTGAAAACTAGAGCAGTGACAAGCAAATGAGCATCTGGAACACAGAGGAAATTATCCTGAAGGCAGCACAGAGGGGTCCAGAGAAAAGAAGAAAATGAAGCTGAGCGTGGCATGAAGGAAGGAAGGAAACCATGGAAGAGTGAAGGAGACTGCTAAGCGATCACGTGCCTCAGAGTTCCCCTCACAGTTCTTGTTGGCTTGGCTTGACTTGGCTGGCTGTTTTGTTCTGTTCTTTCCCTTTGTGTCTATGTGTGTCTATGTGCATCTATGTGCGTCTATGTGCGTCTATGTGCGTCTATGTGTGTATGTTCTACGTACCTGTGCTTTGGTGTAGATGCCCTGAGTGTGTGCATACATGCATGTAGAAGCCAGAGGCTGGCATCCAGTTCCACAGTTGCTCTTAACCTGATAGTTTTTGAGATAGGGCCTCTTATTGACCCATAGCCAATGGGTCAATAAGAGGCCCAGCAGATTTAGGTGGCTAATATCCAGGGATCTGCCTGTCTCTACCCTAGCCCCACCCTAAGAGTTTCAAACATATTCCATCATGCCTGACTTTCAGGTGCTGATTCTTTAAACACAGCTGTTTATTCTTATGTTGGCTCACTAAGCTGTCTTCCCAGCCCCTCCCCACAAAGTTTGTACATAGCTAAATTTTTAGAGTAAATTATTTTCAACTTTAACAGTCCCCAGTTGATACATGGTTCTGCTTAACCTATTACTCAAGAATGAAGCATTTATAAAGACCTTTTCATAACAAATTTATTTATAGTCTGTGAGAGAATATCTGAAGAATATACTCCAAATCCTGGAAATGAAAGCATTAGGCTGAGGTGAGGAAAGCCAACAGCAGAAAGCCACAGAAGTATGGCTGTGGCCAGCAGCCTCAGAAGGATACAGTTACGGTCAACATGAGTGATCGGCAGGACGCGAGGATGGAGACGGGAGAGGAACGCCGGCTGACGGTTAATGAACACTACCAGAAGGAATTTGGAATGATGAGACATTCTATGTCTTAACTGTAGTGGAGTTCATGATAAATTTCATGGAAATGTGTGATAAAAACGGTACATATTCAGAAATTTCAACGGGATTTCTCAGAAAAGGATAGTGGCAGAGGGTTGTTTTAAATATGAAAAACTAAATTTTACATCGACTAAAAAATAGAGGAGAGTGAAAGCTTAAAGCCAGTAACTGCGCAAATATGTCTTAACACACAAAAAAGGAGAAAACAATGCTAAATGTGTATAATAAGAAGCTATAAAAATGAAGGAAACTTGACAGAGCTCTAAGGAGAGAGAGGAACAAGTCAGCCAACCTATTTGGAATTTATTTGGCATGTTGTGAATTTTGGAGACGGAGGGGAGGTGTGATGAGGAGCTGGAGGGAGAGAGGGGGATACAGGGATGACTGAGAGACCTTGAATATGTATATGAAAATTCCTAAAAATGAAAAAAAAAAAACCAAAAAAGAAAAAAGATGGTTGGTGTATCAAAAGAAGGAGTATTGTAAGCAGTCTGTCTGTGTCCCATGCCTAGGGACGAAGCAAAGACAGTTCAAAAAATAAACATTACTTCTTATATTTCCAAAGTTTGTCCTTTCCATAAAGCATAGATGGAAAACAATAAAAATTGTATTGAGGATGGATTTACTAAATGAGATGTAAATGTTATACAATTTATTACAAAGATACACATATATGATACTCTAACTTTACCAGGTTAAAAAAAATACTAGATTAAAAAAATATAAATTCTACCTATAAGGGGTGTGCTTGTAATTACTAGGATACAGAGAGATTTAGAAATTAAAAAAGCTTGTGGCAAATGTTAATAATAAGATTAATATATGTTGATATTAAATCTAATATTGAAGACAAAAGCTTTATTAAAGAAATGCAAGACTATATATTATAGAGTGAAAATTTCTAAAAGTTACACACAAGAAAACATGCATGTACTTGTTAACAAAGCCAAAAACTAATATAGCAAAAATGGACAGCATTTGGCAAGTAAAAGACAAATCTACTCTCCTAATAAGGAAATTAAACCCTCACCTAAAGAACTGCTCCAGATAGATTATCAGAAAAGTATAAAAGGATTTGAACAAAACACTTTTTACTGTGTGATCTTACAGATAGACGTGGCACGGTGAATCCTGTGGGTAGTAGATTTGCTTTTCACATAATTGTGTAGTATTTATGAGAACATGGTATGCACCAGGTCATAAAGAGGATCTCAACAAGTGTTGTTGAAGGGGCATCTCCATACTAACTATTGACCACAGCACAGTGAAATTAGCAATCAAAACAAAACATGACCCTAAGCATCTTTAGGCGGGAATTTTCTTTTTTTCTTTTAAAGGTTTATTTATTTATTATATGTAAGTACACTGTAGCTGGCTTCAGACACCCCAGAAGAGGGCATCAGATCTAATACAGATGGTTGTGAGCCACCATGTGGTTGCTGAGATTTGAACTCAGGACTTTCAGAAGAGCAGTCATGCTCTTAACCGCTGAGCCATCTCTCCAGCCCCTTAATAACTTTACTTTTTTTATTTTTATTTTTGTTTTTGGTGGTTTTTTTTTCCCGAGACAGGGTTTCTCTGTGTAGGCCTGGCTGTCCTGGAACTCACTCTGTAGACCAGGCTGGCCTCAAACTCAGAAATCCGCCTGCCTCTGCCTCCCAAGTGCTGGGGTTAAAGGTGTGTGCCACCACTGCCAAGCAGGCATGGGAATTTTCAAAACACTCTTCTAAACTCACAAGATAAAAATAAAATTATAATAGAATTGGAAAACGTTACTTAAAATAGAACAAAATTAATATATAATTTCAAAGCTTGGGAAGTGAAGAAGCTGTTGTGGGGTTTAGAGGAGATTCAATAGCTCAATGTTTGGAAAAAAAAAACCAAACCTAAAGAAAATCAAAACAAATAAAAGATACAAAGTATTCAATTAAAGTATGAAATTAGAGGGTTGCTCTTTAAATCATTAAAGCAACTGACAAACATGAAGCAAAAGTGGTAGAGAGAAATCCACAAATAGAAATGATAAAGAAGGGGGCTACCTATAATTAATGATTTTATGATATAAGAGAATCTAATTCACCTAGCTCGGTTTCCCCAGGAACCTGTTTTCTGAACATGAATTATGCTATGAAGTACCATTGCTATGTTGACAGTGACATTTTGTGAGTGAATTTGCATTCAGCTGGAAGACTAGAAATAAGATTATAACCGGATAGAAATTATAGTTTTAAGCTCCCCAAAGGGCAATGATCAGAAGCTATGCCTGCAGAGTTAGCCCAGGATATATCAGTGACTTCTGCACACCCACAGTGTGATTTTGTTCCCTTCCATCTGAGATTAGCTCCGTAGTGGTTAAGATCGAATAACCTCCACTGGATGACTCCTCCTACTCAAGAGAGACACCTGCTCTTGCTATATCAACATGATTGGTAGCTGTGTGTCCTGACCTTTATGCTATACATGCCTATAATAATTCCATGAATGTAATTGTTGAGCTAAAAAGTATCCTTGGTGGGCATAATGACTTTAATGCCAATAAGTTGAAAATCTCCACTGAGACAGTTGCCCAGAAAAATAAAGGTATTTCAAATGTATTAAAGAATAATGAGAAAACCAAGCCAACCAGGACTATATAAGAGCTTGTCTCAAATAAGCAAACACACACATACACAAAAACACAAGCAGAATTACAACTGTACTGATGTGCCTATAAATTTTAAAGAAATTTATTTTCATTGGAAGACAAAATTGTTTTTGTTACTTGTCTTGCTGCTGTAACAAAAGGAAACAAAAGTCAAACAGCAATAAAGAACAAAGGCTTTATTTTGGCTCATACTTCCAAAGGGTGCTGTCAATCATGGCGGGGAAGGTGTGGCCACAGGTGCTGGAGGTGGCTGCTCCCATTGTGTCTGAAGTCTGGAGGTACAGAGCTATGGCACTCAGGCTCAGTGCATTTTTCTCCATATTCAGTTCAGGACCCCAGCCCAGGGAATGGCGCCAGCAAAATTTAAATGGATCTTTCCACTATAATTGACCTAGTCTTCAGACTCCTCACTGGCATGCCCAGAGACTCATCTCTTTGGTGGTTCTAAACCTCGTCGAGTTGACAGCCTTAGCCATCACAGCATAAACAGTAAAAATATAGTCAGAGACTGAGAAGTCATTTCTGTGCCACATATTAAGGGCAAAAATGTTCATATCCTACAGTGGAGTGAGCATCTTTTTAGCTATTACACTCAGGAAATTCTCATATATGTATGCAGAGACGTGGGAGAGTTAGGTACGTTGTAGGAATTAGTGATCACAAACATATACTCATGAAAAAGAGAATTGACAAACATCCTAGAAATGATTAGTACCAGAGGTATTACATAGTTGGTTAATACGTGAACTGTTTTATATCAACATGACCATATCATAAACAATGTAGAACAAAGCAAACCGTTAACAAAATATAGCAATACGGAAGCATGGAGTCACTAATGTTAAATTATAAATGCACATATATAACAATGTATAAATATATATGTTGAGTGTAGAATAGCGGTTCCTTGTGCTGGGAGAAGGGGTTGGGTTGTAGAAGATGATTACATTTCCACAATGTCTTTAATGTTTGGAGCTAGTTAACTTTTTTGAATTATTGACTGTTTTATTTAAGGAAAGATACATAAGTATAATATCATTCTTAAAGTGCTTGCATTCCCATAAGGGCCCCATGATAACAAGTCACTGTAATAAAGATAGTACCTAATCACTCTATGAGTACAGAGTGAGTACTGTACAGTTTCAGGCAGGGCCATGATACCATCTCTGCCAGAGAGGTAGATATTTTTTCTGAACAAAACTCTAGAACCCAATGTTCAGGGTTCTTACATTGTCCTTTCTTCCTCGTCCTGTCCTTAATGAAATCCCTGTGGCATGTCTTTAAAAAACTATGGCTAGGAAGGCTCAGAGTGGGCCTTAAGGTAGACCAATTAGATTGACATGAGCAATGATTTGTGAAGTCAATAGGAGATAGAATGTACAGATAAAGGTTTGTAATAGGGCTGAAATATCAGGTGTAGCAAATTCACTGTACTCTCTAGGTGGCTCTTTCTCTATTTTTCTTTTTAATTGAATACATTTGTACTAGGACTCAAAACTATGGGGGCGGGAATTGTCACAAACGGTCATGCTGCCTTTGACAACCATTGTCCCAAGAAAATGAAGAATCTGAGTGTAAGTGTGTGAAGGTGTGTCTTGTGTGTTAGAAGTGATACCATGTACAGATAGTCCCAGCGACTTGAACTTGAGGCAAGAGGAACGTGAGTTCAAGACAAGACCAAGCAGCAGAGATCCTGTCTCAAAAAGAAAAGAGGATGTGTAAAATTAGCTTTTCAAACCAAGTATGAAAATGTATCTGAAAAGATTTCAGATATAAGAGGACCCAGGATAAAATTGCACATTAGATCAGACATAAAAATCTTAGCCATACAAATGTGCTTAGAAGAGAGTTGTGGAGGGGAAGCTTTTAGATTTAGAAAGCCAGGGTTGCCAAGCGTTGGAACCTCCCACAAAGTGTGAGATGTTGCATCTGGGATTTATGTTGAAGTACCTGAATTTTCACAATATGTTGTAAAGGGACAGATTGTGAACCAGTTTTGAAATTAATGGTTGGAATTTATGATATGAAAACTTACAAATAATTGCTGAAGGAATCAAAACATTTACTAACGTACTTGTGCTCTAAATATGAGATACTGTTGTAACTTAGAGCTAGCAATCTGTAAATTAGTGATGTCATGGAAGCTAGTAGTTACAGAGACATCCATGTTCACTGGCCAAGGGCAAATAAAGAGTAAGAGGACCCAGGACAAAACAATACATTAGGCAGACATGGTTCTGGAGAAGCCCAGAGTTCTACATCTTGATCCACAGATAGCAGAAGGGGACTTTGCTTTGCAGGCAGCCAGGAAGAGACTCTGTGATTCCACACTGGACCTAACTTGAACTTATATATGAGACCTTGAAGCCCACCTACACAGTGACATACTTCCTTCAACAAGGCCACACCTAATAGGACCACTCCCTATAGGTCAAACATTTAAACACATGAATCTATGGGTAGCCAAACGTATTCAACCACCACATTCTGCTCCCTAGCCCCATATGGACTTGTAGCCATAATATGCAAAGTGAGTATTTCACTTAACTATTTGTGAGCAAATATATTTCTCTTGGATACTGGACCATAGGGCTGAAATTATAGCCACATCATTTGAGTCTTGGCCTCTGTCCCTTACATCAAATGCCTCTTTATGTTTCTAGTGAGGACACTTGTAACCTGATTTACGGCGCATGTAGATAACTCAGCACAATCTTTTAATTGCAAGGTTCTTGATTATGTATGCAAAGAACTATTTTCCTAAGAAAGACACATTCATAGGTTCTAGAAAAAAGGACTTGAAAGTATGTCTTTGGGAGCCACTATTTAACTACACTATTGAAAACTCTTCCATGTTTAAAAATTTATCTATATTTCATTGCAGTAAATGCTCTGGTTGAATTTCATGCTTTCATGAAATTTTTTGTAAAGAAAAATATTGCTCTTTTTGTTTACTTCTTAAAGAAAATGTTGGTCTTCCTTTTCAAGGTGACTGTGCTGTTTGATAGTTTGCCAGTGATGTGTGGTCAGTCCGGTTTCTGGGTTTCCCAAGTAGAGTTTGGAGGACCTTTTCGTTTTAGGAATTATGATAGGTGTCTAGTGATATCTAGCTGTGGTTTTAACATGCATTTCCCAAGGAGCTTTGAATGCGGTGTCAGCCATCTTCTTGTGTGTCTCTCTGCTGTCGGAGTGTCTTCTTTGGTGGAATGTCTGTATCTGTAGTTTCATGTTCAGTGGACTTGTTCTCTGCTTCACTGTCAGCCATACAAAGTCTAAACAGTCAGGAGTCCGTTATCAGAAGTCCTGTCTTCCTAACTTGCCTTTTCTCATTTCCTTGGCCTGGTTATTTTCAAAGCAAAAGGTTTTATTTTTGAAATGGCCTAGGATAATATTTTTTTTTCCTTTTCATATGTACTGTCCTCAAGCCTAAGGAATCTTTGCCTAGCCCAGCCTCTAGAAGGGGCCACATTTAGCATGCCATGTCTATAACTTGTTATTAAATTAATTTTGTATAAGGTCTGATACCTAGATCAAAGCTCTCCATTTTTACATTTGGATGTCTAATTTGTCCAGCATCATCTGCTGAAAAGCCATTGCTTCTTCAACTGCCTTGTTCAAATCTTAGAAGGAAAACATTGAGCCTGTGATAGTTAGGTGTAGCATTAGGTGTATCTTTAATAGGCACTCCTGATCAAGTTGAGAAAGCTGTTCTTTATTCCCATGAGGCCTTTATCATGGGTGCTTATTGACCTTTTGGATGCTTTCTTTTTATCAGTTGATACGATCATAGGACCCAACTTTTTAATAATAATGAAATGTACTGATTAATTTTCTAATGTTTAATAAACTTTGCATCTCTGCAATAAGTCCAGCTCTGTTCTCTGCACATATTATTCTTCTGTACCATTGACTTATATTTGATAATTTGTTATTCATTTTGCCTCTACTTTTAAACAGAACCTTGGTCTATAATTTTCCTCCCTTCTTTATTGTGTCTTCTTCTTCCTTTTTTTTTTTCTATTTCTTGTTGGATTTACTGTCAATATACTGCTGAATTCATCGAGTGAACCAAGAAGTGTTTCTTCTTCTGTGTTCTGAAATAATGGGGCTTGATATAAATTTCATTTAAACTTTGGATAAAATTCTCCAATAAAACAGCCTGGCCTGGCGAGCCCTTCTGTGGTAGTTTTCAATCATGGATCCAATTGCTTTTATATTTCCAGAGCCAGTCACATGACCTGTGTCCAACTGAGTGAGTTATACTTTGGGATTTTGATTGTTTGTAAGAATTGGTCTTTTTTTATCTAAGTCATCAGACTTGCATGTGGAGAGTTATTTGTAATCCGTTTCCATTGTTCTTTTGATTTATATGTGGATTAAAGCAATATTTCTGTTTTATTACTAATACCACTAATTGCTAGAGATGTGTCAATTTACTAATGTTTTCTAAAAAGAAAGAAGTTCTTTGCTAGAGTGTTGGTGTGGGCCTTCAGCCCCACCTGCTGAGGCAACTGAGGTAGGAAGACCCCAAGTTCAGGGCCAGCTTGGGCAATGTAAGGATGCAGAAGATAAACCAGGTCTCCATCACATTGATTTTTGTCAACTGTCTCACTATTTTCGACTTCAACAAATTCTGCTTGTCTCTATCATTCTCCCATTCTGCTTGCCTCTGATTTATTTGCTCTTCTTTTTCAAAGTTCCTGAAAGTCGAACTTAGATTACTGACTCAAGTCTTTTTTTCTAATGCACATAATTAGTGCTATAAATCGATTATCTGCCAGGTATTGCCATGGAAGAAAATGAAGGTTTGAAAAATTCCATTTATGACAATAAAGACTATCAATCAATAGGAATAAATCAATAAGGGGAAATACATAATCTTTACTGAGTAAATGATGAACCTTAGTGAAAGCTAGAAAAGATCTGGATAAATGGACAGAAGAACTCTGTTAGCAGGAAGACCCAGGATCATGAAGGTCACACTGTCCCTAAAATCAGCTCTAACCATTGTGATGAGAATCAAATACCATGTGGCTTCAAGACGGGCTGGTGAGAGGCCTCCATGGATGAGGGCTCTTGCCATCAAGCCTGACCTCCAGAGATTGATCCACAGTGCACACAGTGTAGAAGAGAACCAGCTCCTGCAGGTTTCTCTGTGACCTCTACATGCAAGCCATGGCACATGTACACACACACACACACACACACACACACACACACACACACACATGCACACACCACCATAAATGTTTAATAAATATTTATTGCAGATACTATTTCATTCTCATCCACTTAACACAAGTTGAATGGAAAATATTTATCAACACAGACACAAGAAAATAACCTAATCTCAAAATCTACAGGTGGTACTGTAAAGAGCTATGGTCACTGTGTTGGTTGTAGTAATTACTTTTCTACCTATCCAGTCTGATGATATTTAAGAGAGTTGAAAATACTCATATATGCTTTGTAAACTCTCATATATCACAAGAAGGGGAAAATGAATGTTTGTTGCTGTATTGTAAATATTTGTGGATAGTTGAGGAAGCTTAACTTCACTGATAAGAAAATGGATGGGTAAATCTGAGGATATTCATTTAGGAAAACAGAGAAATGCAGTCAGCAATGAGTCAGACCTATACATATCATTGGGGATAAAACTCTAAAATAAATGTTGTCAGACATGAAAATTTATTAATTTATTATATAGCACATGGGAATGGTAGACTTCAAATTTCAGGTTACATTTCAGGAAACACAAAAGCAATGGAAGTAGGAAGGACTTCCCACAAAGATCAAATGGTAACGGTGACGCCCGCCTCCTTAGAAGTCTATCTGATAGAGTCTGAAAATCGCCATGGCTTTCCATGCCAACGGAATCAACCAAATAGAGAAGATTTTTCACTCAGCAATTATCATACTTAATTAAACCCTTCTAGATTTTTTTTTTCACCAGAAATAAGTTTTTGTTAGAGATAAGTACTGTAGAGACAGGTGAAGGGCTCCAAGAAGGCCTAGGTTTGAACAGATTTGCTCTTTTACAATGTGTGGGCAGAATAAGTTTGTTTCTGGGAAAAGACTATTTTATTTGGAGGGGAGGAGCTATTAAAGGACCTGAAAGGGAGGCGTGTTTAAAGCAGGCTAGAGGCAAGGACACAGGAGAGTAAAGTATGGTGAAGGAGGGAAGAAATAGGAGGAAGAGAAAGTGAAGGCTAGGTGTGAAGAGAGTTTAAACCAGGTGGGCCGGGTATTGACAATAAGACAGGAAGCTTCTGAATGATTTTGATCAGAAGAGGGATCTAATTTTACTAATGTTTTAAAAGAACCACTTTGACTGCAGAGAAGAGATACACCACTAGCCATTCCTTCTTTACAATCTGGAGACTGTAAAAGACAAATACTAACTATACACTGATTATTTATCTGGTATTTTTGTGATGTTCATGTGTTTGGTTCTCAGTGAACACAATTAGATGCAGTGGCATCTCCAGTTTTACCAATGAAGAAAATCGAAAAACGAAAAGCGAAGTCAACTACCCAGGGCCACACAGGAGTTTATTTACCTGAGAGATCCTGAGTTCAAATCCAAGCAGGCTAGCTTTTGGACACCTATTCATGTTCTGCTGCCTCTTTGCACTGCAGGCGATATTTTGAAAGATGTATGGAAGCTGATATGAATGTATGCATCTTTAAAGATGAAATTATAGTGGGTACAGAAAACCACTGCTGAAGTGCAAAGAACAGAATCGCATTGGCAATGACTTACATACATAGCTTTAGAGGTAATGATCAAATCCGTGCTTCATAATTGACTTTAGAGGCAAAAATGCCTTGGAGAAGATATCTGAAGAGATTTGTTTTGTTTTGTTTTAAATATAGGAACCTTAAATGCTCAAAGACACAAAAGAGTTAACAGCCACATGCCAGCAATTAGGTTGGGTGAGAAGTGATTGTTCCCAGGTAAAATTAGATGAAAATACATTCAGGCATCAAAAAGAACTTCAAGAGGTTTTGTGTGTGTTTGTGTGTGTTGGTTTGTTTTTGTTTTGAACTGAACTGGGTTTCACAGATTGGGTCCATTCTGCTGTGGTTTGAGGTCCCTCCTTCCCTGTTTGGCCTTGACTCATCCAATTTGGAATCACTGTGTCACATTTTCTAACTTCCATTCCTCCCAAGAAGCAGTAGCCGGGAGAGATACAGTGATGAACATTAGTGGCAGAGTGTGCGGTTACAAAAATCAATAAGCCACAGGATGCTTTGGATTCTTAAACAGTTTTTTAAAAGTGTGAGGACACTTGGTGGAATCCACGTAAGAGTGATTGTCTAAAACTGGCACTCAGAATGCAAGGGCCTGGCCCGCAATTAAAACTCCTTGTCTTGTGTGAGTACCTTCTTTTACACATACATCTCGAAAAGAACCCATATTTTGACCATATCTGAATGTTTCACAAGATGAATGTTTTTCCAAACAATGTTGCAGTTTTGTAAAGAAATAAATATTGTCTCTTGTGTAAATTATAATTGCAACAATGTTAAACAGCCTTGTGTGCAGATTAAGGAAAGCCTCCAGGCTTAGATTTTTAGGACTTTAAACCAGTTCATTCTGATTATCTCCTGCCTCTCAGGATGACATAGAGTATCACAACCTCAAAAAGAATCGTTTGGGGTATGTAGTTTGAATTTTTATTAAAGTTCTTTCTTGCCCCTGGCTTGTTGTTTTCCCCAGTTCATTTTAATATCTTCCATATTTCATTGCATAACTCCAAATGATAAACACTTATTGACTGTCAGCTTTTTAATTGACCTTTTAATTGAACAGATATGGCCTGGACTCTGTGAATTCTAGATTAACTAAACAAAAGAGAAACCTGTGACACATGCCTTTAATACCACTGGGCTGGGAGGCAGAGGCAGGGGAATTTCTGAGTTCGAGGCCAGCCTGGTCTACAGAGTGAGTTCCAGGACAGCCAGGGCTACACAGAGAAACCCTGTCTTGAAAAACCAAAAAAAAAAAAAAAAAAAAAAAAAGAGCGAGAAGAGAGAGAGAGAGAGAGAGAGAGAGAGAAACCTGGGGGATCCTGACAATGCGCATACCCCCTGTATTTATTACTTCCATTCAGTTCTTATCTACACACAACTGATGGAGTTAGCCTAGACAGACACTTAGAATAAAAGCCAGCGTTTACAAACAAAACGCTGTACTTCTATGTTGTCTTGGGCTACAGAACAAATGGCAGACAGCAGTCATGAAACAGCAAACTAAACCGAAGACAGCAGCTTTAGGATTTCAAGGTGAGCAGCCTCGAGGAGACTCTAAATAAAAAAACCTGGAAGTATATAACTAGCTGTACCTTTCATACATCTGAAACAAACAGCTGTCCAGCTTCTCCCACACACTGATATTTGCTGAGCCCTGGCTGGAGACCCGTAGGGCCTTTGTTTTACCAACTCTCTCAGTCCTCACAACTGCAAGAAGTCATTATCATTATTCCCTCCACTTTAGAAAGAAGCAACTGAGACCAAGAGTTTTGAAATCAGCTGACCAAGTTGATTCGTGTGTACTTGTGACCGAGCTCAGATGCAGGGCTTGGCCAGAGCACGTGCCTCCTGTCACCAGTCTAAAGCAGCTCTTAACATAGCAATCCCGTTTCAGGGTCCTATAGAAAATTCAAGTGTTTTTGCATCCATCTTTTGAAATGTTAGTATCTGTTCTATTTATGGGAGGTCTTTCGCATGCCGTGCCCACTTGTGGAGATTAGAGAAGCTCGTTGCGGAGTAGTCAAGTCTGTCTACATAAAGGTGGATCGTGCGGATGAACACAGGCCCACGTTGCATCATCGGCAAGCGTCTTTTCTCACTCCCATTGCACTCGCTCCCTGTACCCATCTGAAATGAGGACTCCTTAAAGGAGAGGATGTGACAAGGTATAGACCTATCAAGCATGCAACATTCACTTCCTGAATCAGGATCCATTTGGGATTCACCGAGGGGGAAAAAAAAGAATAAAGTTTCATTTCACACATTCAAATAAATTTCCTAATTATTGTACTTTACAGAGCTGTTTTCAGAATTTATCTTTGTAAAAAGTTTGGGGAAAAAGCCTAGATAAAAATAGAAAGTTGTGCTGGGTGGTGGTGGCACACGCCTGTAATCCCAGCACTTGGGAAGCAGAGGCAGGAGGATTTCTGAGTTCAAGGCCAGCCTGATCTACAGAGTGAGTTCCAGGACAGCCAGGGCTACACAGAGAAACCCTGTCTCAAAGAAAAAAAAACAAAAACAAAAATAGAAAGTTGTATGTATCCATTCCTCTGTTGCGGGACACCTGGGTTCTTTCCAGCTTCTGGCTATTATAAATAGGGCTGCTATGAACATAGTGGAGCATGTGTCCTTATTGCATGCCGGGGAATCCTCTAGGTATATGCCCAGGAATGTGGTATATTTACACAATGGAGTACTATTCAGCCATTAGAAACAATGAATTCATGAAATTCTTAGACAAATGGATGGAGCTGGAGAACATCATCCTAAGTGAGGTAACCCAGTCTCAAAAGATCAGTCATGGTATATGTACTCACTGATAAGTGGATATTAGCCTAGAAACTTTGAATACCCAAGACATAATCCACATATTAAATGATGTCCAAGAAGAACAGAGGAGTGGCCCCTGGTTCTGGAAAGACTCAGTGCAGCAGTATAGGGGAATATTAGGACAGGGAAGTAGGAAGAGGTGGGTGGGGGTACAGGGGGAGGGAAGAGGGCTTATGGGACTTTCGGGAAGTGGGGAGCCAGAAAAGGGGAAATCATTTGAAATGTAAATAAAAAAATATATCGAATAAAAAAAAGAGAAAGTTGTATGTAGGTGAAATTAATAATTTCAACTATGGAGTTATTTGCTATAAAGAAAACAGGAGAATGTAACATTTTGAGAATTACCTGCAACAGATTTAAATGCTAGCAGTGGTTGTCTTTGTGTGGGGGACTGTGAATTACTTTGTACCTTCTTTCTGCTTTTCTTTATTTCCAACTTTCCCCTGTTCACTTGTTTCCCGCATTATATTAGAAGTCATTTTTAAGGCTTCATGAACTTGAATGAAAGAATTTAATTAAAGATGAATCCCAAAGTCGATTTATAATTTTTAAAAAGAGAATGCTTATCTTACTGGATTATAAATCCATCCAGGGCAGAGAATATATCTTCTACTTCTTTATCATTTCCTAAAATACTTCTTCCTGCAGATGGTAGTAACCTAATATGCTCTTACTAACAAAAGCCCTTACTGTTCAAATCCAACGTCCTGAAAGTGAAATTAAACTTAGAACATTTAGAAGAATTTCCAAAAGGCTGTGTAGAGAAGAGCATGCTGGGAAATAGTGAGCCACGAAGCTTCTGGAAGGAGAGCGTAAGAAATACCTATCTCAAATTCAGCATCCCTTCATGCTTAAAGTCTTGGAGAGAACAGGAATTCAAGGCCCATACCTAAACATAGTAAAAGCAATATACAGCAAACCGGTAGCCAGCATCAAACTAAATGGAGAGAAACTTGAACCAATCCCACTGAAATCAGGGACCAGACAAGGCTGCCCCCTTTCTCCTTATCTTTTCAATATTGTACTTGAGGTACTAGCTCGGGCAATTCGACAACATAAGGAGGTCAAAGGGATACAAATTGGAAAGGAAGAAGTCAAACTATCATTATTTGCAGACGACATGATCGTCTACCTAAGTGACCCAAAGAACTCCACTAGAGAGCTCCTACAGCTGATAAACAACTTCAGCAAAGTGGCAGGTTATAAAGTCAACTCAAGCAAATCAGTGGCCTTCCTATACTCAAAGGATAAGCAGGCTGAGAAAGAAATTAGGGAAATGACCCCCTTCACAATAGCCACAAACAGTATAAAGTATCTTGGGGTGACTCTTACCAAACATGTGAAAGATCTGTATGACAAGAACTTCAAGACTCTGAAGAAGGAAATGGAAGAAGACCTCAAAAAATGGGAAAACCTCCCATGCTCATGGATCGGCAGAATCAATATAGTTAAAATGGCCATTTTGCCTAAAGCACTATACAGATTCAATGCAATACCCATCAAAATCCCAACTCAATTCTTCACAGAGCTAGAAAGAGCAATTATCAAATTCATCTGGAACAACAAAAAACCCAGGATAGCTAAAACTATTCTCAGCAACAAAAGGAAATCTGGGGGAATCAGTATCCCTGACCTCAAGCAATACTACAGAGCAATAGTGTTAAAAACTGCATGGTATTGGTACAGTGACAGGCAGGAGGATCAATGGAACAGGATTGAAGATCCAGAAATGAACCCACACACCTATGGCCACTTGATCCTCGACAAAGAGGCTGAAAACATCCAATGGAAAAAAGATAGCCTTTTCAACAAATGGTGCTGGTTCAACTGGAGGTCAGCATGCAGAAGAATGCGAATTGATCCATCCTTGTCTCCTTGTACTAAGCTCAAATCCAAATGGATCAAGGACCTCCACATAAAGCCAGACACTCTGAAGCTAATAGAAAAAAAACTGGGGAAGACCCTTGAGGACATCGGTACAGGGAGAAAGTTTCTGAACAGAACACCAATAGCGTATGCTCTAAGAGCAAGAATTGACAAATGGGACCTCATAAAATTACAAAGTTTCTGTAAGGCAAAGGACACCATCAAGAGGACAAATCGGCAACCAACAAATTGGGAAAAGATCTTCACCAATCCTACATCAGATAGAGGGCTAATATCCAATATATATAAAGAACTCAAGAAGTTAGACTCCAGAAAACCAAACAACCCTATTAAAAAATGGGGTACAGAGTTAAACAAAGAATTCTCACCTGAAGAACTTCGGATGGCGGAGAAGCATCTTAAAAAATGCTCAACTTCATTAGTCATTAGGGAAATGCAAATCAAAACAACCCTAAGATTTCATCTTACACCAGTCAGAATGGCTAAGATTAAAAATTCAGGAGACAGCAGGTGTTGGAGAGGGTGTGGAGAAAGAGGAACACTCCTCCACTGCTGGTGGGGTTGCAAATTGGTACAACCACTCTGGAAATCAGTCTGGCGGTTCCTCCGAAAACTGGGCACCTTACTTCCAGAAGATCCTGCTATACCACTCCTGGGCATATACCCAGAAGACTCCCCACCATGTAATAAGGATACATGTTCTACTATGTTCATAGCAGCCCTATTTGTAATTGCCAGATGCTGGAAAGAACCCAGGTATCCCTCAACAGAAGAGTGGATGCAAAAAATGTGGTATATCTACACAATGGAGTACTATTCAGCCATTAGAAACAATGAATTCATGAAATTCTTAGGCAAATGGATGGAGCTAGAGAATATCATACTAAGTGAGGTAACCCAGACTCAAAAGGTGAATCATGGTATGCACTCACTAATAAGTGGATATTAACCTAGAAAACTGGAATACCCAAAACATAATCCACACATCAAATGAGGTACAAGAAGAAAGGAGGAGTGGCCCCTGGTTCTGGAAAGACTCAGTGAAACAGTATTCAGCAAAACCAGAACGGGGAAGTGGGAAGGGGTGGGTGGGAGGACAGGGGAAGAGAAGGGGGCTTGCGGGACTTTCGGGGAGTGGGGGGGCTAGAAAAGGGGAAATCATTTGAAATGTAAATAAATTATATCGAATAATAAAAAAAAATTAATTAAAAAATAAAAAAAAAAAAAAAAAAAAAAAAAAAAAAAAAAGAAATACCTATCTCCGAGCACCCTGCTCCTTTATCACGACACTGCGGCTGTCTGTCTAAAGCAGCTCAGAGCATCCTGCTAGGCTTTCAAGAAGTATAAAGAAGATGGCAAAACCAAATGAGGATGTGGGCAGAACAGAAAACTACAAGCTAGTCTTTCTCATAATCATCCTATTTTTAAAAATCAAAATTTCACTAAGTCAAATCTATTAATGTATAGAAATGATTGCAAATGATGCTTGGGTGTGACATTTTAGGAATGCCTGAGTCAATATAATATAGCATCTCCAAGTCAATATAATGTGCCTTGTCAGCCAAAGGAGAGGCAGGAATCACATGATCGCCTTGCTGGACTTCCCCCCCCCCCCAAAATCTTCAATAACCCTTAATACAAATTCATAATAAAAACCAGGGATAGAAAGGAATTTTTACTTGATTAAGGGTATCTGCCAAATTATGTAGCAGAATTGAAAGCAAGATTAGGGGAAATAATCTTCCCCAGGGATAAGCCTGCTAATTGGCTATCCAATACCAAGTGGTTACCCCCAAATCATATACATATGCACAACTCTAAGTGAACTCAGCATAGTATATACATATACATACACAAACACAGAGGCATACATATGCACACACACAGAGACACATGCACACACATTCACATGCAGAGACACACCACAGATATAGACATATTCACGAACATACACATAGATACATGCATGCACATGCACACATACATCACACAGATAGACACATAAACACATCACACAGATAAATAGACACATGCATGCATGGACACAGACACACTCACATGCTCTCTCGTGACACACACACACACAGATGCACAGATGCACACATAAACATGTGGGGGTTGGGGTTGAACTTTGTAACCACAGATTAGTGCAATGCTCACCCATCATCAGGGAAGGTGCTTCCTGCAATAGATAGTAATCAACACGGAAACCCATAACTGTTCAGCATGTAAAGAAGAAGAGACTGAAATGCTGAGTCCTAAATGGGATATCTGTATCACTCACACCAGTCCCTGAATATCTCTGTGGAAGAAGGTAAGAACTTGTAAGAGCAATGGTGGTGAATGACTCCAGGAAACAGCATTTTACGGACACAACCAGACAGCTGCACATTCGAAGATGTCACCAAGACTGTGACAGCCTGCACAAGCCTCGTGCAAACTCAAGCCCAAGCCAAACAAAAATTCCAGCATGCAGGAGGATATCTTCTCTTCTTACACACAGGGAAAATGCAAATCAAAACACCTGGATGAGCAAAAATAACAACGAACAAAAATAACAAGAGCTGACAAGAGACCCGCGGTTCAGGTCATTGTACACTGCAGATGGAAGTGCAGATCGGTTCAGTGGCCCTTGTAGAAAACTGTTTGTCAGTAAATACACAGAGAGTACATGTAACCTGTGCCTAGCAGGTCCACTGCTCTCTATATGGATATCTTTACAAAAGGCTCATTCTAGAATGTTTATGCCCTATTTCTTTTAACAACTCAAATGTCTTTTAACAGTAGATAGGTTAATAAATTGTGCACAATCCCACAATGGAACAATGGAAGGCATGAGTATAAACTTTCTCTGGAAATGACCAGATTGTCAATGTGCTAGTCTTTGTGATCTGGCTTTCTGTCTTATTTCCTGTTGTTCTAGCATGCGAGCTACCCTGGACCGTATTTAGAGAACAGCTTGGCACTGCTACCCTCCCCCACCCATTTTATTTCCAACCACTCAAGTTGGATTTTTTTTTTAAAAAAAAAAACAATTTTCACATGTAGCAAAATGTTATTATTTTGATTCTTAAAAACAATTTTAAAACAGCTCAGCTCACAGGCCATACAAGTGAGGGACCAGGTTTGATGCTCTGGCCAGAGTTTCCTGATCCCTGCTCTGTGTATGTGAAGATGAATAAATTATAACTAGATACATCAGCATGCATTAGTCTTACATAACTTTGAATGCAGGAAGACAGACACACATGTGCATATTGGATTATCCCATTTCTGTGAAGGTCAAAGGTAGGTAGGATTCATCTATGATGTCAGAACAGCAAGATAGAGAGCCACCCTTATAGAGTTGGAAATGATCAGAAAGAGTACAGGGGGCTTCAGTACACTGACAAACGCTGGCTCTTGTGGAGGCTGTCTATGCAAATGTTTGTTCCTAGTGAGAACTGATATCATACAGTTCTTATTGTTTCACTTTTTCAGCGTGTTATTTGAATAAAAGCTATTAAAATAGAGTTATAGATTATGTAGAGTAGAAGAGAAAGGGGAAAGGGACAATAGAAAAACACTATTATTTTTAACTTTTAAAAGGAGAGAGAGAAAAGCGAGTTGAAAAAAATCAATACTTCTCAAAGATTACTAAAAGCATTTTAGATAATTTTATCAAAAAGAATGGGGCTGAAGAGATGGCTCAGTGGTTAAGAGTGGTTAAGAAGACCTGGGTTTGATCTCATTATCCTCACAGTGCCTCACAACTGTATGTAATTCTAACTACCAGGGTTCCTCTGCCTCTTCTGGACTCTGTGGGCTCCAGGCACACAACAGGCACAGACATGCATGCTGGCATAAATAACACTCTCACATTTGATTTAAAATCAAAAAGATAAACAGAACCCCAAACCCAAGTTAATTAACTACAATACTTTTATGGAGTAGCTGGGATTTTTAACTCTTTTAATAACCTACAAGTTAATTCCTCTGTCTCTTAAAAATAATGATGTAGATATCTTTCCTGCTGAGGAAGTAGCCGGGTTACTGGTTGCCTCACTACAACCTGGCATCTTTCAGCATCTCTCCACCTGTTGTCTCTAGGTCCCAAGGAACAGTACTCATCATCCGGCACCCTTGGGCAACCTTGAGAGAATGGGCCTTTTTACTGTTAGGCTATGGTCATGCAGTTCAATTTTCACCCTTCTATCCAAAGATTACAAAAATATTTTTATTTAAAAAAAAACAACATACTCACATGTATTATGATTTAAGGTCCTAAGGGTTGGTACTCCGGTTACTGGGTTATCTGTGGGGTGTGGGTAAGAGCTTACTTAGGTTTCTGCTTCTACAACCAAGAGTACTCTATGTAATTTTATAATGATTTTTTTAAGTGGAAAATATAGAAGGTCAAACAAGCTATTTCAGAACTAGAACCTGATGAGAATTTTCTCTTCTCATCTGTCACTGAGGTTTAGAAGAAGAGAAATGTAATCTTTATAAACACTGACATATTTGCTAAATGCAACACATTTGTTTCTGATTGCTTTTTGTAATTCGCCTTTACTGTGATATTCCTGAGAACCGTTTTAACCGGTATCCTTTGTTTGAAACCTCCTCTGTGCATAGATGTCTCACCGTCTGGAATTACCATTTTCTTTCATGCCCCTGCACATAAGGACCATTCCAAGCTGATTTCTAGAATTTTTTTTTTCGATACTAAAAGCAAGTATTACCACAGCTGCTATGGCTTTGATACCTGGTGTTATTTATGGGTTTTCATAAAGGGGAGGGGTGAAAAGGAAAAATATACTACTGTCTGGCCTCTCTCTACCTTCTCCTTCTCTACCAGCCCTCCCCGCTCCGCGGTGGAGTTTAATTTTAAATGATAAATGTGGAAATTAGAGACCATCGAGAAAATCCAATTTGGTGAGGAGTTTTAAAAATCCCATAATAAACGCGGAGTGAAATGTATGATTTAATGCAGGGCGCCAATGGCTGCTATTATGGGCTATTAGCAAATCGGGGCTGAGAGTGAATCTTTATCACTTGGTGAGTGCGGGCTAGTCCTGCCTCTCCCTCTGTTATTGATTTGTAGCCGCTTGTCATAATGACACTGGGAAGCAATGAATGGAAGATGTGCTTTTGATAGGATTCAGGGGGGTCCTGCAGCGGGGGGAGAGAAAATTCAGCAAGTTTTCCATCTCTTCTGCCTGATTAGATTTTTTTTTCTTCTTTTTAGAGCTTTCACATTCCAATAAAAATGCTAAATCAGCTCTGTGCCAGAATTGTTAGGGTGTAAATAGCCCGGTCACAGTTAACGAAGGAAAAGATGCAGTGCCACCACCCGGGCTCTGCAGCGCTGGGTGGACCGACCTCAAAAGAAATGGGGTTGCATATATACGCAGGTGTGGCCAGAAGATTGCAGCATGGAGAAATGTGAGGGCACAATGCAGTAGTGCAGTCCCTACATAAAAATGCACCCGCATTGCATGTGGTGTGCATGCATGTGTATCCCGTAGCCTGGCTACACTATGTCATGGAAGGCGATCTAGCTTCCCGTACATGTGTCCATCTGATGAAAAGGATTCCTGTCTGCTTTTGTTCTGTGTGGAACTTGATAAAGGACATATAGAGAAGGTACCCTCATGTTGATGATAAAGTAAATTAAATTTCGCAAATTTGGTTACTCATAGCGGACATTTGCTCAAAATGCTCAGGACTGGGAAAGCGCACTGTTTTAGGACAAAGACCCTCAGGAGGTAATCCCATTGGGGACGGAGGAGATTTCTGTAAGGATAATATACATTAATCTTCCAGAATGAGTTGTCTTTGATTATGCAGGAATAGTTGATTGCAGTCTCAATATGTACACCTATCTCCTCCATGTTTTTAGAGCAAGCAGTAGTTTTTCTCCAAGGTTCTCTATTCTGAGAAAATATGCCAAGTGCCTTTGTCTTTGCGTGGAAAAATGCATGCATGCAGGCAGTCTGATATGAGAGCTACGGATGCGGTTAATGCAGGCATGGAGAGAGGAATACAGTCGGTGAACATGCCAAACTACTTTGTTTTGTCAAGTGATAAACCTGACTTCTCAATGTGCCTCCTTCCTCAGGCAACTGTGAAGGAGGCTCAATAAAAAAATAAAAATAAGCCGGGCGGTGGTGGCACACGCCTGTAATCCTAGCACTCTGGGAGGCAGAGACAGGCGGATTTCTGAGTTCGAGGCCAGCCTGGTCTACAGAGTGAGTTCCAGGACAGCCAGGGCTACACAGAGAAACCCTGTCTCAAAAAAAACAAAAAAACAAAAAACAAAAACAAAAACAAAAAATCCAAAAAAAATAAAATAAAATAAAAATAAAAAGCACAGTATTACGTAGAAAGCAGATTACCGCTGCTCAAGACTTGCTAAATGCATGTGATGGTAAAGTCTCCATCTTTACTAGCTAAGGAAGACTATGGAAAAATATTAAAATACAAGACCATATGTCAGAAGAACTTTTGGCTCCTTTCCTCTACTGTAGTGGTTCTCAAACTTCCTAATACTTTGATCCTTTAATACAGTTCTTCATGATATAGTGAAACCCCAATCAAAAAATTAATTTCATTGATACTTCATAACTGTGATTTTGCTCCTGGTTTGGTTTGTAATATAAATATTTGATATGCAGAACATGATATGATATCTGTGAAAGAATTGTTTAACCCCTCCCCAAGAGGTTAAACCCATGACCCACAGGTTGAGGATAGCTAAAGTACTGAAATGTACCATGAAAAATGTCCACAGGATGTTTTACAGAATTTAGCATCAGGGAACCAAATAACACCATTTTTCGAAAACTCTCAAAACTACCTAGATCTAGTGGTGCAGGCCTGTCTTCCTGCTTTTCTGAGGACTGGGACAGGAGGATCACAAGTTCAAGATCTGCTACAGAGTTGGTTGAAAAGCCAGCCTAGCCAACTTCCTAAGACCCCATGTCAATGTAAACAGTAAACAGAAGAGGATGGGGAAATGGTGCCTTGGTAGGACACTTGACCTAGTAGGCTCCAGAGGAGGCTCGATCCCTAGCATTGAAAAAGGAAATCAAAAGAAGGGAATGCGGAGTGGGGGACTTTTAAATGTCAAGGTGCTTGTTGCATCTTTCACTTGAATAAGAAGAACTGTGCTGGGTGCTGGTGTTAATTGCAGTGAGGAGAGAGAACAGAGACTATTAACACGTGCTGTAGAGGACCTACACGCCCTTAGTCATGATTGTCTGAAGGACCTTATGAAAACATGCACAGTTCCAGACGTCAAGCCCAGTACCCTTCAACAGAAGGCTTCACAGGCTCTACCAACAGCTGCCACAGTTCCTACATCCCCGCCCCCCACCCCATTCACAGACTATCCCCAAACTGTGATTAATTAGAATGTTGCCACTTATTATGTATCATTTATTAAAAACTAATTAGAGGCAGAAAGAGGCCTTTCCCCATTTTTCAGTGGGGGATTTGCTTTATCCCATGTAGCAAGTGATTATTGTTTGGTCTGTACATGGCTGTTTCCTACCACAATGAATTACCTGTATTGAAGTCATAATACCATATGTTAGCTTCGCCTTTGTTCTAATGTAAAAGCATAATTAATCATTGCAAGAGTACAATGAGGCAGTAGTTTCCATATCGTATATATATTAAGTGATTTCCACTATTAACCAGCCAGAAGGAATAGCATTTAAAATAGAGGTGTGAAGCATTTTTTCTTACCCTGCAGTTTTATAACATGAAAATGTATATCCATCTATAAACTGAAATAAATAAATATTTTATAACAGGAAAAAAGTAGCTGATGCTTCTAGACTGTTATATAGTAGGGTATCAGCGAAAAGTGCTAAAATTTTTGTTGGCTCATTATATACCATGGTTATTTCTCCTTTTAAAGTGGCAGGATAGAATTTTTCCTACCATTGAAAAGTTTACCTGCTTAGAGCTTGTCAAGTAAGATCAACAACATTGAGGCAGGCAGTGAAAGGAAAACAAAAGATTTTTACATACAAATATAGTGAGGAACTCAAGACAAAGATAAGTCTTGTTTCACATAAACAAAAACAGAAATGCAAGGAAAATTATATGATAGAAGAAGAATTCGAGATGTGCCGGGCGGCGGCGGCGGCGGCGGCGGTAGCAGTGGCTGCTCCAGCTGAAGGGCCATCAGCGGTGGAACCAAGGCGACACAGGGTCCAGTTAGGCCCTGCGCCCACGACCACTGACCTTCGCTGACCAGCCGGGCGGCAAGCAACTGCGGTTCTGCGGAGCCTTTCGCTGCACGGAAGCCACTTCAGAACTCGGCTGCCCGCCAGTCAGGAGAGACTCACCGCCATCTTGATCCCGGGCTCCAGAGATCGGTCAGACCGAGGTACACAAACATAATCCTAGGCCCAACACCGCAGGGGTCGGAGCCAGACGGGCGTTGGCCTGCACCCAGGCCCTGGGCTGTTCGAGTGGCCATCGGGGCGCCAACCCAGCCAGGAGTTTTTTTTTTGCCCCGGCCGGTGCACGCGCCGCCATTTTGCCTACAGGAGCCAGAGTGCTTGGGAGGGCAGAGACTGCTAACAAGCGTAGCCTGAGGCTAACAAAACGGGGGTCTAGGCCCCAAAAGGCACAGGACTGACCCCAAGAACTGGGCGGCTTGGTGGGCCATCTGTGTGTCAACCAGCCCAGGAGGTTATTAGCACAACAGACTCTCCCGGTGCTTTCGCGGAGCGCGGACGCGCACGCCCGCCATCCGGGTCACCTGGCGGACCCAAATAACAGACATAGCCCTAGGGGAACTTTGCTCGGACCTTGGCCTCCCAGGCGTTTGCCTGGACTCAGGGCCCAGGCGACAAGGCTAACCTAGTGTGCGCCAGCCCGGTTGGGGAAATCGGCTGCCCAGCGGAGTGAGCGGAGCACAGGGGAGGTCACAGCAACATTCACCTTCGGAGCTCCCTGGGGGTGCACACGGGTTCCACCTGGTCCACAGACACAATCTGGGGCAAGGCCTCAGGCAGAAGCCCCCAGCCCAACTCTCTCCGCTTCAGATCAGCCTGGGTGGCCGCCACATCTCCAGGTCCCTCAAGAGGCTAGTGGGGGCTTCCGGGCGGCCAGCTGGGAGAAGTCGGTGTGCTCCAATAAATCCTGCGGGCCCCAGCGGGAGCCTTCAGGTGCCTGCTTCGGGATCTGAACAGCCTGGACAACAGCACCCTGTCTATAGGCAGTGCAGAGTGTAAGCTGTGCACCAGAGGCCAACGGGGAAGGGGCAGCTTGCACTGGTGAGTCCAGCACTGACAAGACCAAGTAACACCAGTGAGAGCTAGATGGCAAAAGGCAAACGCAGAAACGTCACTAACAGAAATCAAGGCAATATGGCAACATCTGAACCAAATTCTCCTCTACCAGCAAGTCCTGGATACCCCATCACACCAGTAAAACAAGATTTGGATTTAAAATCACTGGTCATGATGCTGGTACAGGAACACATGAAGGCCATTGAGGAGAAAATGGATCAAAAGTTAGAAGCCCTTGCAAGGGAAACACAAAAATCATTGAAAGAAATCCAGGAGAATACAAAAGCCAACAAGGAGGAAATGCAAAAAACACTTAAAGAAATACAGGAGAACTTTGCTCAACAGGCTGAGGTCATGAAAGACGAAACACAAAAATCTCTTAAAGAAATACAGGAGAACTTTGGTCAACAGGCTGAGCTCATGAAAGAGGAAACACAAAAATCTCTTAAAGAATTACAGGAAAACACAAACATGCAAGGGAAGGAGCTAAGCAAAACCATCCAGGATCTAAAATCAGAAGTAGAAACAACTAAGAAAACTCAAAGGGAGACAACTTTGGAGATAGAAAGCCTTGGGAAGAAATCAGGGGACAGAGATGCAAATATCAACAACAGAATACAAGAGATAGAAGAAAGAATCTCAGATGCTGAAGATTCCATAGAAACCATGGACTCAACAGTTAAAGAAAATGCAAAGTGCAAAAAGCTTGTAACCCAAAATATCCAGGAAATCCAGGACACAATGAGAAGACCAAACCTAAGGATTATAGGCATAGATGAGAGTGAAGATTTACAACTTAAAGGGCCAGCAAATATCTTCAATAAAATTATGGAAGAAAACTTCCCTAACCTAAAGAGAGAGATGCCCATGAATATACAAGAAGCCTACAGAACTCCAAACAGACTGGACCAGAACAGAAATACTTCCCGTCACATAATAATCAAAACACCAAATGTTCTAAACAAAGAAAGAATACTAAAGGCAGTAAGAGAAAAAGGCCAAGTAACATATAAAGGAAGACCTATCAGAATCACAGCAGACTTTTCACCTGAGACTATGAAGGCTAGAAGGTCCTGGGCAGATCTCATGCAGACTCTAAGAGAACACAAATGCCAACCAAAACTACTATATCCAGCAAAACTCTCAATCACCATAGATGGAGAAACTAAGATATTTCACGACAAAACCAAGTTCACCCAATATCTATCCACAAACCCAGCCCTAAAAAGGATAATAGGAGGACAACACCAATACAAGGAGGGAAACTCCACCCTGAAAAAAGCAAGATAGTAACCTTTCATCAAACCCAAAAGAAGTTAAGCAATCAAATTTAAAAAATAACGTCAAAAATGATAGGAAGTAACAATCACTATTCCTTAATATCTCTTAACATCAATGGACTCAATGCCCCAATAAAAAGACACAGACTAACTGACTGGATACGTAAACAGGACCCTACATTTTGCTGCTTACAGGAAACACACCTCAGGGTCAAAGACAAACACTACCTTAGAGTAAAAGGCTGGAAGACAATTTTACAAGCAAATGGTCTCAGGAAACAAGCTGGAGTAGCCATTTTAATATCAGATAAAATTGACTTTCAACCCAAAGTCATCAAAAGAGACTCTGAGGGACACTTCTTGCTGGTCAAAGGAAAAATACAACAAGAAGAACTCTCAATCCTGAACATCTATGCTCCAAATGCAAGGGCACCCTCTTTCATAAAAGAAACTCTATTAAAACTCAAAGCACACATTACAGCTAACACAATAATTGTGGGTGACTTCAACACTGCACTTTCCTCAATGGACCGATCAGGAAAACAGAAACTAAACAAGGACACAATGAAACTAATTGAAGCTTTGGACCAATTAGACTTAACTGATATATATAGAACATTCTATCCTAAAACAAAAGAATATACCTTTTTTTCAGCACCTCATGGTACCTTCTCCAAAATCGACCATATAATTGGTCACAAGACAGACCTCAACAAATATAAAAAGATAGAACTAATCCCATGCCTCCTATCTGATCACTATGGAATAAAAGTGGTCTTCAATAGCAACAGAAACAACAGAAAACCCACATACACGTGGAAATTGAACAATATTCTACTCAATGACACCTTGGTCAAGGAAGAAATAAAGAAAGAAATTAAAGACTTTTTAGAACACAATGAAAATGAAAACACAACATACCCAAATCTATGGGACACAATGAAAGCAGTGCTAAGAGGAAAACTCATAGCCCTGAGTGCCTCCAAAAAGAAAATGGAGAGAGCATACATTACCAACTTAATGACACACCTGAAAGCCCTAGAACAAAAAGAAGCTATTTCACCCAGGAGGAGTAGAAGGCAGGAAATCATCAAACTCAGGGCCGAAATCAATCAAGTAGAAACAAAGAGAACCATACAAAAAATCAACAAAACTAGGAGCTGGTTCTTTGAGAAAATCAACAAGATAGATAAACCCTTAGCCAGACTGACCAAAGGGCACAGAGAAAGTATCCAAATTAACAAACTTAGAAATGAAAAGGGAGACATAACAACGGAAACTGAGGAAATCCAAAAAATCATCAGATCCTACTACAAGAGCCTGTACTCAACACAACTGGAGAATCTGGAGGAAATGGACAATTTCCTTGACAGATACCAAATACCAAAATTAAATCAGGACCAACTAGACCATCTAAACAGTCCCATAAAGCCTAAAGAAATAGAAGGAGTCATAGAAAGTCTTCCAACCAAAAAAAGCACAGGACCAGATGGTTTCAGTGCAGAATTCTACCAGACCTTCAAAGAAGAGTTAACACCAATACTCTTCAAACTATTCCACAAAATAGAAACAGAAGGAACACTACCCAATTCCTTCTACGAAGCCACAATTACGCTGATACCAAAGCCACACAAAGATCCAACAAAGAAAGAGAACTTCAGACCAATTTCCCTTATGAACATCGATGCAAAAATACTCAACAAAATTCTTGCCAACCGAATCCAAGAACACATCAAAACGATCATCCACCATGATCAAGTAGGCTTTATCCCGGGAATGCAGGGTTGGTTCAATATACGGAAATCCATCAATACAATCCACTACATAAACAAACTCAAAGAACAAAACCACATGGTCATTTCATTGGATGCTGAAAAAGCATTTGACAAAATTCAGCATCCTTTCATGCTTAAAGTCTTGGAGAGCACAGGAATTCAAGGCCCATACCTAAACATAGTAAAAGCAATATACAGCAAACCGGTAGCCAGCATCAAACTAAACGGAGAGAAACTTGAAGCAATCCCACTGAAATCAGGGACCAGACAAGGCTGCCCCCTTTCTCCTTATCTTTTCAATATTGTACTTGAGGTACTAGCTCGGGCAATTCGACAACATAAGGAGGTCAAAGGGATACAAATTGGAAAGGAGGAAGTCAAACTATCATTATTTGCAGACGACATGATCGTCTACCTAAGTGACCCAAAGAACTCCACTAGAGAGCTCCTACAGCTGATAAACAACTTCAGCAAAGTGGCAGGTTACAAAATCAACTCAAGCAAATCAGTGGCCTTCCTATACTCAAAGGATAAACAGGCTGAGAAAGAAATTAGGGAAATGACCCCCTTCACAATAGCCACAAACAGTATAAAGTATCTTGGGGTGACTCTTACCAAACATGCGAAAGATCTGTATGGCAAGAACTTCAAGACTCTGAAGAAGGAAATGGAAGAAGACCTCAAAAAATGGGAAAACCTCCCATGCTCATGGATCGGTAGAATCAATATAGTTAAAATGGCCATTTTGCCTAAAGCACTATACAGATTCAATGCAATACCCATCAAAATCCCAACTCAATTCTTCACAGAGTTAGAAAGAGCAATTATCAAATTCATCTGGAACAACAAAAAACCCAGGAAAGCTAAAACTATTCTCAGCAACAAAAGAAAATCTGGGGGAATCAGTATCCCTGACCTCAAGCAATACTACAGAGCAATAGTGTTAAAAACTGCATGGTATTGGTACAGTGACAGGCAGGAGGATCAATGGAACAGGATTGAAGATCCAGAAATGAACCCACACACCTATGGCCACTTGATCCTCGACAAAGAGGCTGAAAACATCCAATGGAAAAAAGATAGCCTTTTCAACAAATGGTGCTGGTTCAACTGGAGGTCAGCATGCAGAAGAATGCGAATTGATCCATCCTTGTCTCCTTGTACTAAGCTCAAATCCAAATGGATCAAGGACCTCCACATAAAGCCAGACACTCTGAAGCTAATAGAAAAGAAACTGGGGAAGACCCTTGAGGACATCGGTACAGGGAGAAAGTTTCTGAACAGAACACCAATAGCGTATGCTCTAAGAGCAAGAATTGACAAATGGGACCTCATAAGGTTACAGAGTTTCTGTAAGGCAAAGGACACCATCAAGAGGACAGATCGGCAACCAACAAATTGGGAAAAGATCTTCACCAATCCTACATCAGATAGAGGGCTAATATCCAATATATATAAAGAACTCAAGAAGTTAGACTCCAGAAAACCGAACAACCCTATTAAAAAATGGGGTACAGAGTTAAACAAAGAATTCTCACCTGAAGAACTTCGGATGGCGGAGAAGCATCTTAAAAAATGCTCCACTTCATTAGTCATTAGGGAAATGCAAATCAAAACAACCCTAAGATTTCATCTTACACCAGTCAGAATGGCTAAGATTAAAAATTCAGGAGACAGCAGGTGTTGGAGAGGGTGCGGAGAAAGAGGAACACTCCTCCACTGCTGGTGGGGTTGCAAATTGGTACAACCACTCTGGAAAGCAGTCTGGCGGTTCCTCCGAAAACTTGGCACCTCACTTCCAGAAGATCCTGCTATACCACTCCTGGGCATATACCCAGAGGATTCCCCACCATGTAATAAGGATACATGCTCTACTATGTTCATAGCAGCCCTATTTATAATTGCCAGATGCTGGAAAGAACCCAGGTATCCCTCAACAGAAGAGTGGATACAAAAAATGTGGTATATCTACACAATGGAGTACTATTCAGCCATTAGAAACAATGAATTCATGAAATTCTTAGGCAAATGGATGGAGCTAGAGAACATCATACTAAGTGAGGTAACCCAGACTCAAAAGGTGAATCATGGTATGCACTCACTAATAAGTGGTTATTAACCTAGAAAACTGGAATACCCAAAACATAATCCACACATCAAATGAGATACAAGAAGAAAGCAGGAGTGGTCCCTGGTTCTGGAAAGACTCAGTGAAACAGTATTTGGCAAAACCAGAACGGGGAACTGGGAAGGGGTGGGAGGGAGGACAGGGGAAGAGAAGGGGGCTTACGGGACTTTCGGGGAGTGGGGGGGGGCTAGAAAAGGGGAAATCATTTGAAATGTAAATAAATTATATCAAATAAAAAAAAATAAATATAAAAAAAAAAAAAAAAAAAAAAAAAAAAAAAAAAAAAAAAAAAAAAAAAAGAAGAAGAATTCGAAATACCTGGACATGAAAGAGTGAATAAGTACGGTAATAAACGTGTATAGCAGGAGCAAAGAAGAGGACTGGAAATGCAAACCCCAGGTAGAGTTTAACCCTCCGCTGGGCGCATCCTGTGCTCAGGGCTGTCTTTCCAGAAGTGGCTGCAGCACAGTCAAACTCCAATGGGCTTTGCACACCATCACATTAACCCACCCACTGTGGACGCACTCTCCTCATGCAACTGAGAAGCAGAATCGGAGGAGATGCTGACTTAGCCAGGGTCAGTTCTGAGTCGGGGACAGAAGCAGAGCCAGAGGGGTTTGCAGTTTGTTGATATTGTCTGCTGATTGCTAGGATTACAAGTCCCACTGCCTCTCGCACCCATTTCTGCCTGCAGTTGCCATTCTCAGAGTTGAAATCCTTTAGTGTGTATTAGACAGGGAAGGCCCTGGTTCCCTTCACTCCTTAAAAAAAACTCCAGGCTGAAGTCATTAGCGTCTAAGGAATAGATCACTCTCATTCAGTGCTGCCTGTTGAGAAGATTCTGTTCTCTTCCTTCCTGGAGTCTAAAGATACACTTATCAAGTAATTGTCAACATATATACCATCATAAGTATTTGAGTTCTGCCACCCTAAGTAATAAGTGGCCCGAGATTGAGAACTAAAGAAAGGCATGTCACTGCTAACTTTTCTTTTAAAGCTATGTAACACAGGCTGACAATCAAGCTAGCCAGCCCAGCACCCAGATTACAACTGTGCACCAAAGCACTCAGATTGTACTTTTTTCCCTCAAAAATAAAATCACGTTTTCCTAATTACTGTGAAATATATTGATACTTTATACAAACTATTTTCTCTAAAACCCAGCCTTAGAATAACATACATTTTTAAATGGATAGAACTCATTCTGTACGTTTAAAAAAAAAATCTCTTTCAGCTAATATGCTGTCATTTTACATAACTGGCATTTCGAACTCCTAATCATCCTAAACTTTAGAGTGATTATTACTTTAGAATCTTAAATAGTGCCTATCCTTCTCTGTGGGCTACTCTGCCAAAGACAGCCTGAGGGTCAATATAAGCAGAACAACCCACGGAGAAAAGAATGAGCCTTTGCCACATACAAGACAGCCAGTACCAGAGGGAGTTCTGTTTGCAGATTGCAAGGCAGAGTCTTTTCCAGCTGACATCAAAACCTGCCTTTGAGATGGAGGTAGAGTTTGAGGAACCACAGGGACAGTTAACTGTCCTGTATTCTCTTATAAGCTCTACTCTTCTGAAAAGAGGCAGGGAGTGGGGGAACAACTGGAAAATGTGAATGTCAACTGTACCATGTCTCTCAAAACATAGTCTCGGAGTCTCCACAGAGTAAGCTTTTCCTAGACTGTGGTTTCCTGCTCCTGTTCACGCTGGCTAAGGGTGACAGCTATCACTCTATGGTGTTTTGAGGTAAACAGTTAAGGACTGTGTTCTCCATGTTTCCTTTTAAACTAATATTCTGTTTGGCAAAACAAAACTACAATTGCTTATGATGTTTCATTATTTTAAAAGTGTATAGTCCCACTCGTTTTATTAACCTGAAAAAAGTTGAAATTAAATGAACATTTTTGTCCTCTCCAATAAGCATTTCCCCTTTTTATGCCACTATAGGTGATTTTTTTCCAGTCCAGGTCACAGTAAGCCTCTTAGCATTCTGTTCCCTTCTCCATGCCTTTCACTTTACCTTAGCCCTCAAAGGCGACGTGGTCTCTAATTCATATATTTACAATCTTTTGCTTTTTTCCCCATTTTTCTATTTCATTTTCCATTTCTTAACAGACTATGCTAAAGGCTGCAGAAACACATACTCTGAAGATCACTATTTTTTTTCTAACATACAGAATCTATATAGACAACTGACACTTGGCATTGAAATGCTTGTCTATCCGCAGATCACAAGCCTGGAACAATCAGACCTGAGAAGAAAGGGGCAGGCTTCCAGGTTAGAGCAACTTGCCTTCCTGCTGACTGTGCTTCCGTGAATGGCTTTGAAAACCTTAGCTTCTCTACTCACAGAAACAAGATGAAAAAACAATAATACGTTAACTCGGAATCCAGCTACCACATTTCTATATGTGCATCCACAGTAAACACTAAATAATGATAATGCTTTAACTCATAATAAAGATAAACATTTCCATGTGTGTATACACTAAATAATGATAATACTTTAACTTAGAGATACGCCATTTCCATATATGCATCCACAGTAAACACTAAATAATGATAATGCTTTAACTTAGAGATACACCATTTCCATGTGTGCATCCATAGTAAACACTAGAAGCACGGGTGTTGTTATTCATCATTTGGATGTGGTTGAGATTTTTGATGATTAATATTAATCCACTTATTTTGCTATACAGTCTTAAAATTATTTTATTTTCTTTATGTTGTGAGTAACAACTAAACAGTAAAATCAGAAGTAGCAGCTCTTTGACCCGGAAGAGATTTGAGAGGAAGATGAGACGGTTTGCCAGTAAACTGGGAACAGTCTGTCCCTTTGAACTTGCCTTTCACTGCTACGATTGGAAACACAGTTTCTCCTCAAATTGGGTAACCTAGGCATTTCTGTTTCTCTGAACTGCTCCCCGTTTGGAAAGGAAGTTGATTTTTGGAATTCTCTTGCCAGTTTGTACATTCATATCTGACCATTCGTGTTTCTCAACACTCCTTCGGTTAAAACTGTAAACGTTTCCTCTCATCATCAGTCTCCTTTTGAAGCTTATGCTTTCATAAAGCCGGTGTGTTTGCTTCCTTTGACTTCGCTGCCACAACTCGCCGAGCAGTGATTGTATGCGTACAGCACAACACAAGCATAAAAGGAAGGTATGAACAGGAGGTTTTGTAATTAGACAGCCATGCTCAATGCCATGCTCTCTCCATATACCACTGGAAATGTGTGACACTGTCCTGGGTTCACATTGCCATCAAAACACATTACCTGTTACCACAGCTAGCCTTAGCTTCAAACCTTTCAACTTTTCAAAGGCTTAGTGTCTTTATAAGTAATATGAAACTAATGAGGGAGCCTATCTGTGGAATGGGTATGCCAGTCAATTGAGGTAATGCCACTGATAGTCATTTGAGGTCAGAAGGCTTCTGAGAATTTGGTAAACTGTGGTCTTGGTTCCCAAAGGCCTTGATATTACACCCTTCTTCCAACCCAGAGCTTCGTGGCTGTTAGATAAGTGCTAGGCCACTGACCTATAACACTAAGCCTCATTTTGTTTTTCTTGAAAATAGACTTTTTTTTTATAAAATATATTCTCATGGCCTATGGTGCCTTTTCAGAGTTGTCTTTGCCTAAAAATAAGGATTAGTTCAGAAATGGACCTGGAGCCCAACAAGAACAGAGTTTTCCAGGGACTGCGTAGTTTCTGAGGTCAGTTTCCAGCATGACTTCTCCACAAGTCCCCGTGACAACAGATAAAAGACTGAATGAACATGATGATGTTTTACTGTTCCAAGCCACAAAAACTTACTCAAGGCCCTGCCATTTGTTTCTTTGACTTGTTTACTGTTATGATCATGGTTACAAGTGAAGAAGTATTAGTTCTAAAAGTTCAGCTGCTTTGCCTAATATTTTATCATTAGAAAGCAACTGTGGTGAGATTTTCATCCTGGACTAACACCTAAACTGAACTTTGTTACACTGACCAAATCCTCAATTAAGAAATAAAAGGGTTATTGGCTGTTGTTTTTAGAAAAAAATATATTCTGATTATAGTTTTAATTCCTCCAAAATCCTCCTCATTTCCCCATCTACTCAAAAATCTATGTGCATTATTTCTTTCAATAGAATATAAAAAGACACCTTAAAAGAAATAATAGGATAAAGTAAAAAACAAACTAGTCAGAATAGAACAAAGTAAACAGAGGAGAGCCAAAGAAAAAGCATGAGAGATATACACAAATGCAGAAGTACACTTATACACACAGAAGTGACATAAAACACAACTAGAAACCATACCCTATAAGCAAAAGACATCTGCAGGGTTAAAGAAATGCCCAGAGAAAACATTATATGAGACAAACACCTCCAAAAGTACCACTGGGTTCATTTTGTATTGGCCATCTACTTCTGAGCACGCGGCCTGCCCTTAAGAGTAGTTTGTATCCCCAGTGAGACTTCATTGGAGACAACTCATTTTTCCTTTGCAAGCAGTCGTCAATTGGAAGTAGCTTCTGTGTTAGAAAGGGGACTTGTTTCTCTTCCTCTTCCAGCACTGGGACTCTATCTGGCTTAGACCTGTGTGGACATTGCATGATGCTAAGGTCTCATTGAGTTTATATGTGCGTAAGCTCTATTGTATATAAAAGCCTTTGATCACTGAATATTCTCTCACCTAGGTGTTATCCTAACCCAGGCTGTAGCCTTTGAGTTTTAAGTTCCCATCTCTAGTGTAATTTGAACCCACTTGGCATCTCTAAACTTAGATCAAAATTCAGCACGTTCAGAATGATCAAACACTCTCTCAAAAGGCATCACTATGAACAAATATCTGGCCAGATGCCATCTAAGGTAGGCTAGGGTTATTTTGTCATGGGAGAAAAGACCCATCATGGCAGGAAGGCGTGGCCACATGCAGCAGTGGGAGAGTGTCTTAGCAGTGGGAGAATGTTTACATTGTAGCAGGACCAAGCTAGAGACCTCAGGACTTCCACCAGCAGCCAAGTTCTCCATCTAGGGCCTACCTCTGAACACTTCTGTGACCTTCCCCAAATGGTACAGACATCTGGGAACCCAGGCCTGTAGGAGAAAGTTTTACACCTGAATCCTAAACGTTACCTAGGTGGGAATTGGGAAGAAGGGTTAGTCAGTGTAGAAGAAAATGCTTGTCTACAGGCCATGTTTATTTGGGATGTGACTGGAATGATAAGGGGAAGTATATTATGTAATGAGATTGGAACATTTAAGTCCAGATCACACTTGGCTCAGAATGCAGTGTTAAGGGTGGCAAATCTTCCTCTTGAGACAAATAGAAAACCTCGAAGAGTTTCGTGAGCAGGAGGCAAGGTATCACCTTGGTTTTTCGTATAGAAAAATGACTATCAGAGGAAAGAATGGATTCCGGGGTGGGGGGGGAGGAAAGAAGAGACTCCTGCTCTTGTGAGCTAGTAAGAGATGGCAGGGATTTGGCATTAGAATGTCTACAGACAGAAGTGATCGGGACTGTAAGGTACCCGGTAACATATCTGAACAGCAAAATTGATAGGACTTGGTAAAGTGAGGATGGGAGGGAGATTGCCAATAATGATTCTTGATGGTACAGGACTCCCTGAAGCATGTTTGCATGGCCAGTCTAGTAGTGATGGGTTCCTTCATGTTTGGCTTTCCTGTGTGAAACTTTGTTCCTCACTCATTTCTGAGGGAAAGCTTCACTGAATGTCATATTCTTGACTGGAAGTGTGGTTTGTAGGTTGTTGATCTTTGTGTGTTCATTTGATTTTTGTTTCGTTTTGTTTTGTTTCAGCACTTGGGAAGCATAGTATCACCTCCTTTTCTCCTGGCCCTTCAGCGTTCTGTTGAGAGATAAGGTGTTAGTCTATGGGAATTCCTTTATAGGGATTCGCATGCCCCGCTCTTATTTTGGAAAGTATGCTTTTCACTTTTGACAGTTTGATATAGCATGCCCCATACTGTCTGGGGTTGAGTGTGTTGGGAGGTCTTTAGACTTTCTGCATCTTCCAAGGCTTGCTGAGTGTACTGGCTGGTTTTGTGTGTCAACTTGACACAGGCTGCAGTTATCATAGAGAAAGGAGCTTCAGTTGGGGAAGTGCCTCCATGAGATCCAGTTGTGGGGTATTTTCTCAATTAGTGATGAAGTGGGGAGGGCCCCTTGTGGGTGGTACTACCTTTGGGCTAGTAGTCCTGGGTTCTATAAGAGAGCAGGCTGAGCAAGCCAGGGGAAGCAAGCCAGTAAGAAACATCCCTCCATGGCCTCTGCATCAGCTCCTGCTTCCTGACCTGCTTGAGTTCCAGTCCTGACTTCCTTTAGTGATGAACTGCAACGTGGAAGTGTAAGCTCAATAAACCCTTTCCTCCCCAACGTGCTTCTTGGTCATGATGTTTGTGCAGGAATAGAAACCCTGACTAAGACACTGGGTTTTCTCTATCGTCATGTTAAGCTGCTTTTCTGCGGCCTTACTTATCTCTCCATCTATAACCCCTTCCTGTGAAACAAATATTTGCTCACCTACTCCTGTGCTCTGAGTTTCAAAGGCTCTCTTCTTGGCTTTTTGTATAGCAAATTGCATCGGTAGTGCTTTCCCATACTGTAGGTATAATGGCAAGGAATTCTTTCAAAGTTAGACCTGATGATACACAATTATAATCTCAGCTCTTAAGAAGCTGGGGCTGGAGAATCACTGTGAGTTCAAGGGTTACCTGACCTACACAGCTTTGACCCTTGCTCTCCAAAAAAAAAATCAGAAAAAAAGGTCTCTCAGCTTTTTAAAAATTGTTTTCCCTAATATAACATTCTAGGTTGGTGGCTTTTTTAGTACATTAAAGAGGTCAAACATTGTCTTCCAGCTTATGCCATTTTGGGTAAGTAGTCCACTGTGATTTTGATTTTTTGCTTTCTCTGCAACAATTTTATTCTCTTCTGTCTTCAATATTTTATTCATGTTTCTCAGCTGTTCAGATTTGACGTCCTTATGAGCATGTGTATGTACTTTGTCCTATATTAACTTCTGTTTCATTTGAATGAGAATGACCCACAAAGGTTCATATGTTTGACTACTTGATCCCTAGGTGGTAGAACTGTTTGGGAAGGATTAGGAGGTGTGGCCTTGCTAGAGAAGGTGTGTCACTGGGGACAGGCTTTGAGATTTCCAAACTGCAGGGCATTCCTAGTATTCTCCCTCTGCTTCCAGCCTATAGATCAAGATCTGAGCTCTCAATGGTTCTGGGTACCATGCCTTTGTTCCACCATCACAAGACCTAGCCCTCTGATGCCATAAGCCTAGTTAAATACTTTGTTTAGAAGTTGCGCTGGTCATGGTATTTTCTTGCAGGAACAGGAGAGTCACTGAGACAAGTCCTCTTCAGTTGTACATGAATTAGCCTGCTGGAGGCATGTACCAAAGTGTGCAGATGTCCTGTCAGGCTTGCACCCTGATGTCCTGTCAGGCTTGCACCCCGATGTCCTGTCAGGCTTGCACCCCCACTCTGGCTGCCCTTTGCTTTCCACTCCACAGAATGTCTAAAGCCTTATCTTGAGGTTCACAGGTAGCTTTTACCCCATGTGCATGCTCCCTGTTGATCAGCTGATATACCCACGGGATTCTCAACATCTCTGTCATCTCTTAATCTAATTCAGTTAAAGGATTCCCTCTCTGAAAAGCTTTTCCCTTGAATGTAAATGTTTTGCAGTGTATTGACTTATAGACATTGAATGTAGTATAGTAGAGTACTAAATCATCTAACATGACTTCTGCCTGCCTCAAAAGACTGAACTCCCAGTATGATGTGATATAGGAAGAGTCTCTTGGTTTCTAACTCTTCTCCAGAAACAGTTCCATCCCTACATCATAACAGAGTTTCTTGCCCTACCATAAGATTTTTATCTAAGAAGAGGGCCTGAGAAAGAACTGATTTCCTACCTCAAGAGACCTGGGATGGGGAGGCTCCCAGGAGTCAATGTGGATGACCTTAGCCAAGATGCCTAAGAGTGAGGACATGGGACCTGAAGAGGCCACCTCCTGTAGCCAGGAAGGACCCCCAGAGGAAGAATAGGGACAGCAACCCACCTACAAAACCTTAGCCAAAATTTCTCCTGTATAAAAGAAATGTAGGGATAGAGTAGAGACCTAAAGAAAGTCCAACCGATAATGGGCCCAACTTGAAACCAATCCCATGGACAAGCACCAATCCCTGGCATTATTAATGACATTCTATTATGCTTGCAAACAGGAAGCTAGCATAACTGTCCTCTGTGAATCTCTACCCAGCAACAGACTGATACAGAAGCAAATTCCCATAGCCAAACATTACACAGAGGTCTGAAACACTTATGGAAGAGCAGGGAGAAGGAATTAAGGCCTTAAAGTAGATAAGAACCCAACAGGAAAACCAACAGAGTCAACTAACCTGGACCCCTGGGAGCTCTAATAGACTGAGTTTAGATGCTGAAAAAGCTTTTGACAAAATTCAGCATCCTTTCATGCTAAAAGTCTTGGAAAGAACAGGAATTCAAGGCCCATACCTAAACATAGTAAAAGCAATATACAGCAAACCAGTAGCCAACATCAAACTAAATGGAGAGAAGCTTGAAGCAATCCCACTAAAATCAGGAACTAGACAAGGCTGCCCCCCTCTCTCCATATCTTTTCAATATAGTACTTGAAGTTCTAGCCAGAGCAATTAGACAACATAAGGAGGTCAAAGGAATACAAATTGGAAAGGAAGAAGTCAAACTATCACTATTCGCAGATGATATGATAGTATACTTAAGTGACCGAAAAAAAAAAACTCCACCAGAGAACTCCTACAGCTGATAAACAACTTTAGCATAGTGGTTGGTTATAAAATCAACTCAAGCAAACCAGTAGCCTTCCTATACGCAAAGGATAAGCAGGCTGAGAAAGAAATTGGAGAAATGACACCTTTCACAATAGCCACAAACAATATAAAGTATCTAACCAAACAAGTAAAAGATCAGTATTGTAAGAACTTCAGGTCTCCGAAGAAGGAAATTGAAGAAGACCTCAGAAAATGGAAAAATCTTCCATACTCATAGATTGGCAGGATTAATATAGCAAAAATGACCATCTTGCCAAAAGCAATATACAGGTTCAATGCAATCCCCATCAAAATCCCAACTCAGTTCTTTATAGAGTTAGAAGAACAATTCTCAAATTCATCTGGAATAACAAAAAGCCCAGGATAGCTAAAAGTATTCTTAACAGTAAAAAAAACTTCTGGGGGAATAGTATCCCGGACCTCAAGCAGTACTACAGAGCAATAGTTTTAAAAACTCCACGGTATTGGTACAGAGACAGGCAGGTAGATCAATGGAATAGAACTGAAGACCCAGAAATGAACCCACACACCTATGGTCACTTGATCTTCAACAAAGGAGCTAAAACCATCCAGTGGAAAAAACATAGCCTTTTCAACAAATGGTACCGGCTCAATTGGAGGTCAGCATGCAGAAGAATGCAAATTGATCCATTCTTATCTCCTAGTACTAAACTCAACTCCAAGTGGATCAAGGACCTCCACATAAAACCAGACACACTGAAACTAATAGAAAAGAAACTGGGGAAGACCCTTGAGGACATGGGCACAGGGGAAAAGTTCCTGAACAGAACACCAATAGCTTATGCTCTAAGATCAAGAATTGACAAATGGGACCTCATAAAATTACAAAGTTTCTGTAAGGCAAAGGACACTGTCAAAAGACAAAATGGCAACCAACAAATTGGGAAAAGATCTTCACCAACCCTACATCCGACAGAGGGCTAATATCCAATATATACAAAGAACTCTAGAAGGTAGACTCCAGAGAGCCAAATAACCCTTTTAAAAAATGGGGTACAGAATTTTCACCTGAAGAATTTCAAATGGCTGAGAAGCACCTTAAGAAATGTTCAACATCATTAATCATTAGGGAAACGCAAATCAAAACAACCCTGAGATTTCACCTCACACCAGTCAGAATGGCTAAGAAAACTCAGGAGACAGCAGGTGCTGGTGAGGATGTGGAGAAAGAGGAATACTTCTCCACTGCTGGTGGGATTGCAAGCTGGTACAACCACTCTGGAAATCAGTCTGGGGGTTCCTCAGAAAACTGGGCACTTCCAGAAGACCCTGTTATACCACTCCTGGGCATATAACCAGAGGATTCCCCTGCATGCAATAAGGACACATGCTCCACTATGTTCATAGCAGCCTTATTTATAATAGCCAGAAGCTGGAAAGAACCCAGATGTCCCTCAATGGAGGAATGGATACAGAAAATGTGGTATATTTACAGAATAGAATACTACTCAGCAATTAAAAACAATGAATTTATGAAATTCTTAGGCAAATGGTTGGAACTGGAAAATATCATCCTAAGTGAGGTAACCCAGTCACGAAAGAATACACATGGAATGCAGTCACTGATAAGTGGATATTAGTTAGCCCAGAAGCTCTAAATACTCAAGACACAAATAAAATATCAAATGATTCCCAAGAAGAAGGAAGGAGAGGTTCCTGGTCCTGAAAAGGCTTGATCCAGCATTGTGGGGGAGTACCAGGACAGAGAAATGGGAGGGGTTAATTGGGGAATGGGCGGAGGGAAGAGGGTTTATGGGACTTATGGGGAAGGTGGAACCGGGAAAGGGGAAATAATTTGGAATGTAAACAAAGAATATAGAAAATAAAAATAAATAAATAAATAAAAAGAGAGACTGAGCCACCAACCAAAAAACAGTCATGGGTTAGAATGAGCCCACCCCAAGCATATATATAGCAGACAGTCAGCTCAGTCTTCATGGCTGCCCGGTCTGGCCTCAGTGGGAGAGGATACACCTAATCTGGCAGAGGACTGATGTCCCAGGGTGGAGGTAAAACCAGAGGGGGTGTCCTACCCTCTCCCGAGAAGAAGGGAAGGAGAACGAGGGGAGGGATTCAGTGAGAGAGAAGCTGGGAGGGGGAACAGCATTTAGGATGTAAATTAATTAATTAACTAATTGAAATATAAAACAAACAAGCTAAGAGTAGTTTTTGTGGTCTACCATACTTCCCTCATTGTCTCTGGTAAGCACATGGTGAGGCCTATTAGCAAATGTACAAACTCTTTGTGTCAGGATACTCTAGGATTCTATAGTGTTATATTAGCATATGTTCTGCCTTTAGGAGTTAGGTAAAATTGTAGTTGTTTTGCTTTGACATAATCTAGCACAGGTTGTGTTTTCTTTACCCCAATGACCCAGAAACTATTATACATCCCTTTGCTTCAGGGGAGTTTATCACTCAGAAATTAGCTTTTCTTTAAGTCCACCTCTGTGCATGTTCAAGAAAATTGTGATTCCTCTGACCGTCTGGGTTTTCCTTTTTTATCGTTAGGACGGAGCAGTGTGTCTTTGGTTGTGTTTTACATTTTCTCTTAAGTGTAACAGGTCTTCATGATGCCTACTCCTTCCAGAGACTCTACTTTTCTGCCTTTTTTCCCTTCTCAGTTTGTTGTATAGAATAGCTGGTTCTTTTCATACTTGACTCTACTTACTCGAGTTCATCTTTCATGGTAAACTTCCATCTATGGGGGCCTTGGCTACTGGGATAAAGGGAGGATGAAAGGAAGAAAGTAGAAGACAGATACACTAATAAATGTCTTTACAATTACTTGATGACACATGAAGGAACAGGACAGTTGACTATGACATGGGTGGAGCCATTTCTAAGACAAACTTTTGTCAAAGGTAAGTATATCTCAAGGTATTGCTTAGCAAATAAAAACTGTGTACGTTTCTTTCCTGAAATTTTGTGATATTCAGAAGAGCATTGAGGAAGAGCTATAGGTGTGCCATAATTGTGGATTAATGTATTCAATAGCATTAATATGCTACCTCTCCCTAGACAGACTGCTAAAATTAATGTAATTACAAAAAAGAGAATTCCAGCAGATCTTAAGATATAGAGATTAGCAAATTTACGTGAAGAGAAATAGATGAAAAACATACAAAGGGAATAACTTCATGACCCCCTCCAATGCTCGAGTGATCAAAGGGATGGCTGCGCCTTAGGGGGTTCTACTGAATGTCGTAAGCGTAACGTACATGCTATGCTTCCCAGGTTGGGCTGCTTAACCCGGGCTGTCTTTTAGCCTGGTGAGCTCTCCATATTGCTCAGTTTACAATTCCCTGGGTGTTCTTTCCCCAGTCTGTGTAATTTCACCCTATATACAAGAAGTTTCAAATGTATCCAAAGACTTAGGGATAATACAGGCTTAAAGTAATGCTGCAACTTTGTAGTAACACCATATGAAGATGCTATTTGCCTTTCTACCTTCATTTTCACAGAAGTGTGTACAGTATGGTTTTCTAGAAGCTCAGTGGCATGTGAGATCTAAACAAATTGAGTCCCTAAGCAAATAGAAAAACCCAGATATTTTCTATTAAGTTAGAAAATACAGAAATTCCAAAAGAAGTAAAATAGCATTACTATTCTCATCACTATTATTATTTTACACAATGTACAGTTTTGTTTTCATTAAAACACACTATATGGTTGTCTTTTGTGTTAAAATGGATAGTTATTTTAGACAACTGGTAGTTTTAATTTATAGCACACAAATATTGATAGCTGAAGTCTATCTTAATAATATCTCCTTAGAGTCCTCAATTTTTAAGAATGTAAAGAAATAATGCCACAAAGAAAGGGAATGGCCACTTGGAAATCCCTAGCCAGCTTTGTGGATTTCTTTCTCACTGGCTCGCTCTCCTCTTGGGGACCATACATAACCTCCAGACTCATTGACCTCCGCGTGTGTTAGTCCCTGCCTCTGCAACTATGTTAAATTACCATGGTCTGCTTGGTTCAATCTGCCTTGTCGTGGTCTGTTCAGTGCCTCATCATAGAGATAGGTGCTGCTGGGATGGTCTTTTTATTTGCTTCTGGTAGGAATCATAATCCCATGCTCTTGTCAAAACCTAGATTTTGGGTGTATTTTTTCCATTTTTTCTCAATAAGAAAAAACAAAACAAGTAAACAAACAAAAAAAACTCAACCTTCCATACAATGACTTTCTAGACCACTAAGAAGGAAAATGAATAGAATATAAACATAAGGTAAAATGTGATACCAGTCACTCTATTTAGATGTTTGTGAAATTCCTTCTAATGAAGCCTCTAGTCTAATTCTCAGAGAAACACATGGAGACTATAATTTTCTCCCATTGTATTAGGAAATGAACTGAAATTTTACAAAGGAAGCCTACATTTAAACCTGACTCTAAACCCAGTAGTGTAACTTCTGAGATTTAAAGTTAAAACTAGGACATTATCTCTTGAACAGTGTTTATGAAGAACACACTCTATTCCAGGCACAGCTCTGGGTGTCAGAGGATACAGCAGTTAACAAAATGGCCAAAGGCTCTATAGGGTTGGCATTATCCAAGCAAGAAACAGCCAGGAGTAATTACAGAAGTAAGTCATAGCCCAGCTAGGGAAGTACTTGAGACAAAAAGAAATCAGCAAGGAAGTGTTAAAAACACTTCTGAAGTGGGAATGTTGTCAGGAAAAGCAACATTGGAAAGGTTAAAGAAATGAAGTACAAACTATCAGACTGTCTAGTGGCATAACAGAAAGAAAAGTAGGACATAAGAAAGCTCCAGCTCTGAGGGAAGTTGTGCATGGCAGGCCCAAGGAGGCCAGCATATACGAGTTGAGTATACGAAAGAGAGAACAGTGGCAGGCCAGATAGAGGGCTTGGTCAGGATCACTCTGAGTGTGGGGAGACTGACAGAGTTAAGTAGTAGTATTTTTATGAGATGATAGATAGATAGATAGATAGATGATAGATAGATAGATAGATAGATGATAGATAGATGATAGATACACAGATACGACACATAGAGGATTTAGATACATATATAGATAAATAGATGCATAGATACATAGATACATAGAGAGATACATGGATACATAGATACATAGATACTAGAGGATTTAATACATAGAGAAATAGATGCATAGATAGATGACTTAGATAGACAGAAAGAGACAGACAGACAGACAGACAGACAGACAGTGAAAGAAATAGATGAACTGACACAGTGAGTAGTCTGGGGTGGGTAAAAATGGGGAGACTAGTTAGGAAACTACTGCAAGAACATGGACAAACTCTGCCAGTAGAATAAGAGAAAGTGAACAGTACCTGGGTTTCTTCTCAGGAAAAGAAAACACTTCTAGTTACAGTATGTATTTTGAGTGTCATTTGTATTAAGTTTCTTAAATTATACTTTCCTTGTCATCTATCACCTGTGAGTAATTTAGATAATGTTTGAAATCCCCTATGTCACATTTATTTCCATCTTTGTTAATATTTTATAGATTAAATGTATTTGAAAATAAACAGTCCCATATGAAATGTTCTCTTCTACCATCTTGGGCAAGCAGTTATTCACGTGCTGGTTCTCATGTTACACATAAGCCATTGTGGTTGATGCACTCACCCCATGGAACCCATTCATTGTTCATTGTTTGCACACACTGCCTGAGGATCCACATCTTTCCCAAAGATTAACTCTATGAAGTACAGCTTGTCTCATCTTACCGTGTATATGTGGGAATTATGAGCCTTAAAGTGATAACTTTCTCAAAGATCTTATGGGGAATGAGGCACCCCACCCCACCCCTCCCCTGCTCAGCATTGTTGGTCATTCTTCAGAAACAGTTGCTTTATCCTGATATCTAATTTTTCCTAGGGACAAACAGCCTTTCCTTAAAGGGCAAAATGGAGAAAACAAATAGAAAACAAAGAAAAAAGTCCGTGGCCTTCAGTTAGCCCTGGACATTTGGCTTTCCCAGTTGTTAACAATTGGTTTTGAGAGCTTATAATAAAAGCTCCTAGAATTACAGATTGGTCTGTGCTTTTCGTCTTTGCAGAAGTGAATCCATCTTTGTCATACTGGGTTGAAAACTCTGAAGACAAAAGCAATTGCATCTCAGACCTACTAATTTACTGTCTTCATTAACATGTCTTTTATAACAGCTCTTTGCACTTTGGGCAAAGATGTCGAAAAGAGCTGGTTTTCAGTCCTGACACTGATTAGAAGTTTATCCGAGGGAACTTCACAAAGATGAATTTTAGTTGTAGTTACGGCTTGGAAGTGTGAAAGACAGAAACCAGGTCCTCATCAGTCCATCAGAAGGACAGAAAATAGCAAGAACATTTAGCTGTTTCTCAGTAATTTAACTTAGCCTGCTGGCAAAGGTCTTAGCATTGTTTGGTTTGCTGTTTAGTCAGTAAGCCCCCATGATCTTAGATTTGGATTTGTTTAATGGTGCTCTATTTTTGCCCAGATACGTTTTAATAAAATCAATTAAATGGACATAATTTTGCTTACATTCTTCATTGAAAGTTAAGGAAGACTGCAAGATAACATTCTAACGACATATGGGAGTCACACAGAAAATATCAAAGGATTCTAACGGTATTGTTTTCTTTGCTGTCAATCAAAGCCCATCTTGCCTTCCCTGTAAGACATTGTGAATCTAGCATTCATTCATTTGTCCTGATTTTTTTTAAGCTTACTTGTTTCTTATTTGTGAAATAACAATTTCTGCAATGTTGTTATATCAAATAATCTTATTTTATTTAATCATATGCAGCCCATGTTTGCCACCCTCGAGCTCTAAGAAAGATCCTACTTAATGATCAAATAAGTCTTGCCTTTTTAGACTGATGTTGCCCATTTCAATTTTTCTCTCTGTATGCTGCCACCCCAAATTTTAGTAGCTTTTAATAGAGCACTTCTAAGGTTTTAGGTCAGATGTGCACATAAATCTTAACCATCATAGCCCATCCAATAAGTTTCTTTCTAAGTTCATTCTGACACAGCATGTTTTCTCCCTTGGTGCTAGGATTTTGATATTTAATTGTAAGTGTGGCTGTTGTATTCTTCAGGAAACAACAGCCCTCAAGAAGAAAATACCCAATGACTTCATTAAACCTTGCCTCTGTTTTTTTTTTTTTTTAATTCCAGTTACCATTTTTCTTCACTTTGTTACATTCACTTTGTCTAGATTAGTGATAGAAGTGGGTTGAGAAAGGAGCTAAGACAAAGTTAAAATATAAGCTTCATTAGGAGGAAGAGCCTTGCAAACATGGGAGCCATGACTAAGAGCATGTAAGGGCCAGGTAGGACTGTAAAACCACAGAACAATGTATTCATGAGAGGTAGGAGGGAGGGAGGAATAGAAGGAGGAAGACAGACAGACAGACACAGACTGGAGGATCTGGCATTTTAGAATTACCAATGCCTTAAAAGGTCAAGACCATGATCTAACAGTCACTTCAGCTAAGAAAATTTAGCTTTGAACTTTTATTTTTCTCCTTTTTCTAATCATTTCAGCTAACTGGGCAGATAAAACAGACTCCTGGTATCCACCAACCCAAAAGACATTGATGACAATGACAACAACAACAAATTACAGAACACTAAGTCAGGTAGCAGCAAAGTAGAGCTAGGCCTCATCCATCCATAATTACTTTGGGTCAAGACATTTACTGAATGGGTGAAAAAAAAAAAAAAAACCCTATATATCACCTACAAGCAACTTCCCTACCCACACAAGCTTGTAACTGACCCTTCCCAAGCCAGTTCTGGAAAGCAGGATATTTCTTCCCCAAGGGGAGGCAAAGAAACTCTAATTTGCCCTTGTCCCTTATATTGCAGTTGGCCATAAAGAATCGCTGTGACCAAGCCTTGTATGGTCACTGTCCTCATTCCAAAGAGGCATGCCCAGTGGAAAGAATTCTGCACAGCAGGGCCCATCCAGTCTGTTGAGTGACATCTCTATATGAAACCTCATATAGAAACTTCCAGACAGCTGGGCTCAGGAAGGTTCCTAAGGGCGGAAGACCTGAAAAGGCCATGCACGCTCTACACCCAGTCCACGTAAGTAAGTGCTTCCCTGAATTCTCTCAGTCCCTCAAACAAATTAATCAATGCCAACGGGCTTATGAAAACCATGATTTATAGCCAGTCAGAAACGCAAATGCAAACAGCCTGGGGCTTGTGATTGGCATCTGCGGTGGGAAGGGCTGAGCCTTCCATCTCTGGCATGGCATCCTCTTTTGAGACAAACAGGATCAGAACTGAACTGAGCCAGAAGACACAGATGCTTTCTGAAGGGGAGAAGCACCTTCTCCCACACCTTCTGAGATCTGGAAGCAGGGGAGGCAGGGGAGGCAGGAGGGAGCAGGAAAGGGCAGTCTGATTTTGTTTATATGACATGTAGGTAGAAGATGCACACACTGTGTGTATTTATATGGGTTTATAAGACATGTAGGTAGAAGATGCACACACTGTGTGTATTTATATGGGTTTATATGACAAGTAGGTATGTATTGTGAATTATAAAAAACACCGATGAAGGCCAGGAAACTAGAACAAGCAAGTGGAAGAATGGGCTGTGGCCATAGTTTAGAAACATTAAAAAGTATTAGAATGCCTACGCTTCTCATTACAGTTTGGATCTTAAATTTCTCCCAAAGGCCTGTGTGTTAAAAGCTTGGATTTCAGGGTGTTACTGGGAGGCAGCTGAACCTTTGAGAAGTGAGGCTTTATAGGAGGAAGACCCTTGAAGGGGATTCTGCAGACACTGATTCCTTTTCTGTTCCTTTGCTGTTTGGCTTTTGGCATGAGCAGTTCTGTCCTGCCATACACTCCCGCCATGACATACTGTTTAGTACAAGCAGCAGAACCAACTGATATTAGATTGGCACCTTAAAAATAAGGAACTCGAATACACTCTTCTTCATAACTCAGTCATCTTGGACATTTCATTATTGCAGGGGAAAAATGTATGCATTACTCAAAGGCAATCTAAAAGTTGGATGCAACCCCTATAAAAATTTAATGGCATTTTCTCACATCACTAGAAAAGTCAAGCCCCAAATTCATATGGAAGGCCTGTGTAGTAAAATCAACCTTGGACAAAAAGAATAGAACTAAATTTGAAAGTTCTATACTCACTCATTCCGAATTACATTACAAAACATTTATAAGTGGACTAGAATGGAGAGCCCAGAAATAAACCTGTAAGTGGCTAAACAACTCACTCACTTTCAGCAGGGTTACCAGGAATGCATAAGGATTGTGGGGGCAGGAGGGAGAAGGGAGGGGGAAGAGGAGAGGGAGAAGGATGGTACTTTCGTCCATAGCACAGCAACACAGAACATACACATACAAAAGAATAAAAATGAGCATTCCTACCACACACAAAACTCAGCATGAATTAAAAACTTAAACATAAGATGTGAAACCATGAAATGCCAAGGAAATTTATGATTAAAGCTCTTTGTCTTTGGTTAGCTGCAACTTAAGGAACTTATATTACTTTAAAGGGAGGGAGAGACAGAGACAGAGAGACCTCTCTTGGAAAATCAACATAGCCACTAAATAGACATTTCATCAAAGGAGACATCAAAAGCTACCAGGCATATGAAACAGTATTGTTACCCAAGGTTAATAATCATCAGTTGGCTACAAGCAAAAATGTAGCAAAATAGCCTCTCACACCTTTAAGGAAGACTGTAATTTAAAAGATAAGACACAAGTGTTGGCAGGAATGTAGGAGAAAGGACCTATATCGGTGTGAATTGTTACTGTTGTTAGGGACAATAATACCAAAAGATTAAAAATGATGAGCTGTGCGGTGATCTGAATTTGGGACATATATAGAAAAGAAAAGATATTGGTGTCTTAAAGATATATGTACTTTCATGTTCATTTAACACTAGCCACAGTAGCCAAGATATGGAAACAATCTAATTATTGTACCACATCCATCAAAAGGATAAAAATACTGTGGTATGGCCATACAATGGAATATTAATCATTAAAAATTTTGAAATTTTTACCACTCATGGCAACGCGAATAGACACCCAGTTGTTGATGCTAAATAACCTAATCCAGATACAGAAAAATAAATACCATATTATCTGACATGTATCATCTGAAAAACCACACTGAACTCATAGAAACTAAAACTAGAACAGTAGCCACCATCAAAGGAAGACATGTGATATTTAAAGGTACAGAACTTTGGCTATATATTGAGTGAATTACCATTCTACATAGTACTAAAACTCACACAGTATTAGCTACTATAAACTGAGCATACAAGTTAAGTGATCTTAACTATATAGTACATAAAACAACAAAACAAAGGAAACTTTGGAGCATCAATGTTCGTGGTCTTCACAATGGTATTTCTCAGGTGTGCACTCGAACGCACCAAGAGCTGTATGTTAAAATATGTGGGCTGCTTACGCATTAATTATACCTCTTTATAAGGTAATTACTAATTCAAATATGAAAGTAGTAAGCGTAGCGCAGCAGCCCTTGGCTTTTTCTAGAGAAGCCCATGTGTTGGCTGTAGTATAGGCACCAAGGATTTAATCCGGTAGTCTTGGCTTGGGGAGCCCAAATGGCTGAATGTGAAATCCCGGAGAAGAAAGCAGTCTACACTAGTGCGTAGAGAATGCATAGAAGCTCGTGGCTTTCACAAAGCATAGGAACAGCGACTTTCTGGCACTGTGATCATAAAGAGCCTTAGGTCCTCAACAGTCATGCTCGCAATGGTGAGAAAGAACCCCCTGCTTGTTCCCTGGAACAAAGACCCTATCATTGGTCCAGTCATTGGGCCAGCGTTTCTCTAGCAGCATCCTGTTTGCTGCAGCTGTTGAACAACCTGGGAAGCAGGCTGCGTCCTGCCTTTCAGAGACTTTACACACTTGGGTCTCCCTTAAAATCCTCGTCCCCATAAAACTATCACCCAAGCACGGCTGAACTGCAATCTTGTTTGAGAAAGTGCATCTGGCTCTCCGTGGGTTCTCAGCAAAATCTCAGGTTCTCACGCTTCAGTGTTGAGCGCTATTTCCTGGGCTATCTCCCCATTCCCAGCACTCACTAATGTTAACGTGAGATATTTTATGGATAGTAAGAAAGAATTCGACTTTTCAAGGGGGTTGAGGAAAGGTGATACTGTGAAAAGAATGCGGCTTTAACGCGCAAGGGACACGGATTTTAGCTTCCATTCTGTTATTAACTAGTCATGTGACCTTGCGTGGATCACGTTGCCCCTTTAAATCTCAAATGATTCTTCTTTAAAGTCAAAGAATTAGGCTCGGCTATCTGATCTCTCTGTCGGTTCTGTAAAGAAGGGAGAGGCTGCTTTGTTTTATGTATTAAATGGGCATCCAGATTAATATTTATTAGCTTGGAAAGGGGCGTCCATAAAGCCTTTGCAGTTTGCTGGGCCTCGCAGCCCTTTCTCTGCTTTGCACGGACTCACAGGATCAAAGAATCGCTTTGGGTTCACTGAAGGCTTTTGGCATATAGATCAGCACAAAAATGGCGTGACACTGCTGCCAACTGCGGCCCATTCTGCTAGACTGAAAAATACATAGCGAACGCAGGGATTTTATAAAGCTTTTGCCCTAGCCGCTGTTTATCAATCACTGACATGCTCATTGTTTTAGTACGTACTTCTCAGCAAGCTGTTTGCAGCGCATCGCCTGCCTTCCTTTATACGCCATAAATATTTAATTCTTTAATAAACTGCTTATATGTAATATAAAATGACTGATGCTCGCCTCGCCCTTCCTCTTTTAATGGCGCTACTATTTGCAAAAACAATCCTTATTTCTCTCTAAGCAACAGCGTGCTTCATAAATGTTTGACTCTTCTTTCCCTAAGTAGCAGTTTATTCTGGGATGTGGAGGAAGCAAGAGGCAGAAATGCAGACTCTGGCTCTGGGGAGCACACTTTAACTCTTCCCTTCCCAAGCTGCAAACTAATGAGGTAAAGGAGATGGACTTTGGAATTAGGTGAGACAACAGTTACCTCTCTAGAGACCCGAGTCAAAAACTCTTCAAATCTCTAGACCAAATGAGTGTTTACAAGAGTAGGCATGGTCCTCTCCATGTTCTGACACTTCTTATCATTTATAAATGATAGTCAGGTGATAGTGCTGTGTTCTCTCTTTTATAGCTTTCCACTATAGCATTGAACATTAGCCGATTTGCTTTCTGTGGCATAGTTTTCAATATTTAAAAACTCACTTTTACAATCAGGTTAGTTGGGTATTTACTGGGTACGGTTTGTATGCCCTGAGCAGTTGTCAGGATGTTTTACAAGCAAGCTACTGTTACTTTTCTAGGATATTTCAATATAGTTCAACATTGCCCTGAAAATCGTGAATTCCCCCAGAGGTGGGGGAAGGATGGAGGGGCCAAGACCAGAACAGACAGCTTTCCAGTGTCAGATACATGTGGAAAAAAGCAATGCTTTTCTTTGATTCATTTATTCTTTGATTTATTTATTTTATTCTTTTTATTAATTCTTTATTATTTTATTTATTTATTCTTTTATTTTCTTGATTTATATGCTGCTTGTACCTTGAGCTGGCTCTGACTTCATGCTTTTCACCTGCCGTTTCTCAACTCACTATTTATACAGATATCTAGCATACAGTAGGCCCTCAAAATGCCTGCCATCAAGTCCCTGCCCCCACGTCCACTGTGAAGAGCATCGAGACAAAATAAAAATGACCTGGACATGATCTGCAAGGATGCCTTCTGCCTTTTGTCAGTAGGCATTTAATAGTGGTGGCACACCACTTTAAGCAATACACACTTTAAATGTGAGGCTCCCTGTTTAACTAACATCATATTTCTTTGAGGAGTCTCGGCAGCACATTTCCATATAAGTTAGGCGCTCGATCTTAACTGAGCTGATTTTCCTGTATCCGTCTGGGGATTACAGTCTTTGCACCCTGCCTGCTTTTATATGAAACCCACTGCTTAATTCACAAATGATGCCAATTTCTTCCTTCGTCCGCCAGTCACATTATAAATATCCTTCCATTGTATTCTTCCTGAACTCCCTGTGGTACCCACAGTACATTTTCTACACTGAGCCTCAGAATCGGAAAAGGAATTGCGTGTAAGCCCAGGCATCCCTGACCACTTCGTGTCCCGCGGCTACACTGCCTAGCTTGTCTCCAAAGCCAACTTCTTGCTCACTTCCTGACTTAATCTGTAACATGGGACCAGCCTTCATCTCTTATTTAATTCTTCAGTTTGTATACTAAATTTTACTAAGATTTTTTTTTTAGTCAGTGAAAATAATGGATAACTTTACTAATAAGACCTCTATTATATTATTACTGAGTTTTTACTAATTCTAGATATTGCCTTGAGATTCTTAATTCCCTCCCCCCTTAATCTAGCTCTGAGTGGCCAGAATTTCTAATAGAACAAGCAAAGGAAGCACGAGTTAAGTTGCTTGTCTCATCTCACCTAGCCACCGTGTAAATGGAATGGAGACGGAGACGCCAATACAACTCCTACCCGTTCTCAACCTGTAGTCTGCCATGTTGCCTTTAGAGAAGCTCAGGAAGGAAGGAAGGAAGGAAGGAAGGAAGGAAGGAAGGAAGGAAGGAAGGAAGGAAGAAAGGGAGGAGGGAGGGAGGGAGGGAGGGAGGGAGCTTCATCTTCAAATTATAAAACTATAGTCATTATTTCTTTGTTCATTTAAAAAGTAGCACTGTTGCAACCTACAGGAAGATTCTTAGCAATTACGCATCCAATAGAGGACTAATATACAAAATATATAAAGAACTCAAAAAACTGGATATCAAATAAACAAATGGGGCTAGAGAGATGGCTCAGCAGTTAAGAGAACTGACTGCTCTTCCACAGGTCATAAGTTCAATTCCCAGCACTCATATGGTGGCTCATAATCATCTGTTACCCGCTTCTGGTGTGTCTGAAGAAAGCGACAGTGTACTTGCATACATAAAATAAATAAATATTTTAAAAGAAAAAGAACAAATAACCCAATTTAAAATGGGGCACAGATCTACACAAAGAATTCTCAAAAGAGGAGACTCAAATGGCTGAAAAAACACTTAAATATTCAGTATCCTTAGTCATCAGCAAAGCAAAAACTACTTTAAGACTTCATCTTATACCCACCAAAATATCTGAGATCAATAAATGCCCTTGAGAATATGGAGGAATTGCTGGTTGGAGTGCAAACTTGTACAGCCACTGTGGAAAGCCTTGTGTTGATTCCTTAGGAAACTGGGACTAGCTCTACTTCAAGACCCAGCTATACCACCCTTGGGCATCTAACCAAAGGAAGCTTCATCCCACCACAAAGACACTTGCTCAACCATGGTCATTGCTGCTCTATTCATAATAGCCAGAAACTGGAAACAACCTACATGTCCCTCAACAGAAAAATAGATTTTAAAAAAATGGTACATTTACACAATGGAATGTTACTCAGCTATTTAAAAAGAAAAACATCATGAAATTCATAAGTAAATGGATGGAACCAGGAAAAAAAATCATCCCGAGTAAGGTAACTCAGGCCCAGAAAGACAAATATGGTATGTGTTTGCTTATGTGTGGATATTAGCTATTACCTCAATGATAAGCTAGCTACAGTCCTTAGCATCACAGAAGTTAGATACAGTATGAGGGACAGGTATGTCCCCAGGAAAATGAAATGGATTCATAATTATGGGCGGGCAAAGTGGGGAACTGGCACAAAAGAATCAAACAGGGAAGGAGAGAAGAAAAGGGGGGGACATAGGAGGGAATACAGAGAGAGACAGCTAAACTTGAGGGGTATTGGAGGGGTAATATGGACACCTAATACCGTAGAAGCTTCCTAAAAATTATACATATATAAAGGTGATCTAAATAAACTCACCAAATAACAGGGGAGACAGACCCCCAACTGGACATCTCTTGTCACCAAAAGAAGTGTTGAGTACCAGGATTGGATCATAGTTAAATGGGTTATTGGCTAAAGATGTACCATGGGAACCCCCAAACAGCCCAGGCTATTGCCAAGGTTATAGGCTGCTCTCCACAAACTGAAGGCAGGGTCCTGCTGCTGATGACAACACCCACACAACTTCCTGAGCACAGGGGAACCAAGCCAGTGCCTGCGCAGAGCCTTCACCCCTACAGGCTAGTGTTCTTGATACAGGAAGGTACTTGCTCTGCATGCTACCAAAGGAGAAGCGTACACCAACAATGCAGCTCCAAACCCTGTGATCTACAATGGTGACCTACATGGGAGACATGCTAGGGCAACAGAGGCACAAAGCTTGTGGGAGTGGCCAACTAATACCCGATTTGACTTAAAGGCCACTCCATGAGATCAAACTCATACCCTAAACTGCTTTGGTGGTCTGAACCTACCTAGATAGTCCAGGGTCCTAGGATAAAACCAAACACTACTAATGTTCTTTAAAAAAAAAAAAAGTAGCTATAAATGGCTCCCAATGGCATTCTGCTATACTCACAGGCCCGTTCCCTGATCAGCCACCATCAGAGAAGCTTCCTCCTGCAGCAGATGGACACAGTACGAACAACTACAGGCAGACCCTGTGCCGAAAGTAAGTGACTCCTCTTGGAGTAGAATATATAAACTTAAGTTTTTATTTAATGATACTAAGTAACCACCCCTTGTAGAAAAATTAAAGCAAATTTTCAAATAGTTTATGCTTTCCAATCTCAAATTGGCTTCCTTTTTGGTTTTTTGAGACAGGGTTTCTCAGTATAGCCCTGACTGTCCTGGAACTCACTCTGTAGACCAGGCTGGCCTCGAACTCAGAAATCCACCTGCCTCTGCCTCCCAAGTGCTGGGATTAAAGGCATGTGCCACCACTGCCCGGGCTCAAATTGGCTTCCTTAGTAATATAAATTTGATTGTCTTCTCTATTTCTCCCTAAGATAAAATCACCTATTCACACCCCTGGTCAGGATTAAGATTCTAATAACATTTCTGTCCTAATCTGAAGTGTTTTCATCCTGTGAGTTGGCTCGCTATCGGACTAGTATTGCATTCTTTCAACCTCTGTGTTTTCAAAGGATAACCTATTCATATTGGCAGCCATCAATTACTTTTAACAATCCATATGCACATCCCCCTGATTAAAATAAAATTATCTCCTAAAGAGCACACATGGATTTACTATATCAAAAGTGTATCAGACATAATAAATACAACCCCACAGTTCAAATTTATTGGCAAATAAAAATAAAAATAAAAGCCACTTGAAAAACATGCATATAAAAACAGTAGCACTGTTCATGTGGAAAATAATTTAGTGTTAGTTCATGGTCTTGTGATGCCTTTCTCTGAAAAATATATAAAAAGTGCTTTGTACAGTGGAAGTCTTAGGCAAGTAGAAATTGTAATTATAATTATGGTAAGGAATTTGAAGCATCTTTATTATAACCCTGCTAATTGTTATAGAGTTTAAATCCTAATACAAGTATGCCATGCCAATTTAAAAATTACTATTTTAAATGCACAAAGGTATTGTTAATTCTGGATAAGGCCCAAAATAAGACAAAGAATTGATTTATAATATGACTAATTCCCTAATTGTGGTTTGAGTATTTATTTTTTATCATTAGACATTTTCAAAGGAATGCATTCTTAAATAATGCTGACTGATACCTCTAATTGCTTAAAACATTTTTAAAGTCATCATGGAAAAATTTCTAACTTATTTTTGAGGATTGAAGCCATCATTATTAGAGCTATACAACACAGAATCACTGTGTCATTATTAATTTAAAGCCTGAAGTATTTCCCCTTTACACTGATGAAAATGGACAACCAGACAGTTCATTAGAAAAAAATGTGTCCATCTGTAAATCATTTCCTCTATTCATGTAGTCACAAAACATGCTAATTTTTCAGTATTCAAGTTTGGAAGCTCTTGGGGACATCTATGTTACCTAATATTCTCCATTTCCTCTTATTTATTGTCAAATAAGGTAACATCTGATTCCATTAAAATATTATTTTCTGTCTTCTTTACAGACAACAATGGAAACTTTGAGATATTCTTTGGCAGTCAATTTTTAGTACAGGATATTCTTCAGATTGCATATATATTCTGTAAGCCTAAGCCTATTAACCCTTTGTTTTAACTTTCTGGAAATGCTATCATTGCTTCATACAAAATTTGAAATATAGTATGCATCTGTATGTATCTGTAAACAGAAGCACACATAAGCATTGTGACAGTTTAAAAAACATGTTTTTTTTATTGCAAAGTTGGCTATTTGATTATATTTTCTTCTGTAGATTATATTCTTTATGGGAAATAGCATTCATTAGTGACTATGTAATAGCAATAAGGGGCAGAATTTATATGGGTAAACATTGGAAAGCAACTGAGTAAACATTAAAATAAGGACCATAAGTAGTTGCTTTAGGTAGATAGTCAATAGTTTGCCAGATAAATGATATGGTCAGCTTCTATAACTCTGAGTTCTGCATGCATGGATTTAAACAATGAAAGTTTAAAATACTCAGAAATTTGTGACTTCACTAAACATGTACTGGATTATTTTTTATCATTCCTTATTCAATATAGTATAACATGACAAACCTATAGTCAATATTATATTAAAGAGGAAAAACTTAAAGCAATTCCTGTAGAATTAATATGTCAAAGATAATCACTGTTACCAATCTTATTTAATACAGTATTTGAAGTCTTAGCCGGAGCAATAAGCTAAGGAAATGTAATTAAAGAAGTACAAATAGGCGAGGATAAAGTAAAAATTATTCTTATTTCCAGATAATATAATCCTATACCCGGAAGATTCTACCAAACCTTAGATCTGATTACACTTTTAATAAAGTAGCAAACCACAAAGGCAGCATAAATGCAGTCATTTTCCAACATACCAATCATAAATAAGTTTGGAAAGAAATTAACTTTAAAAAGAAAAAAAGATACTAGGCAGGAAGCAGGGCCTGAGTTGGTGAAACACTTTGACAATGAAAACTTTAAAATACTGAAAATAGTGATAAAATCAAAGAAGACTCTAGAAGATAGACAAACCTCCTATACTCATGGGTCAGAAAAAAAAATTGTGGAAAACAATTGCCACAATAACACAGATTTGAGGCAATTCCCATCAAAATTCAAACATTTTCACAGAACTAAAAGAAAAAATAATTCTAAAATTTATATAAAGGCACAAAATATCCTTAATAACCAATATAGTCCTGAGTAAAACAAACAAACAAACAAACAAAGTGATACTAAAGGCATCATGAGACACAATTTTGCATTATAGTAGAGACATATAGTAACACACCAGCATGATACTAGCATGAACTGAACACAGGTACTGAGAGAATATAACAGAAGACCTGGAGATAGCCTTGCATAGCTATCAAAAAACTGCTGAAAACATATATTGGAGGAACAAACATCTTTCTAACAAGTGATTCTGGGAAAACTGGATATACGGATGGAGACTCATGCAACCAGATTTCAGTCACTCACCCTGTATTAAAAATCAAAATATATCAAAAACTTTAAAGAGTTACCTGAAACTCCCAAACTACTAGAGGAGAAAAACATTTCAAGATAGAAGCACAGTGACTATTGTTTTCTAATAGCAGAAGGTACTATGCAGGCCGCTCTAAGGAGGAAGAAAGTGTCCCATGATCTTACCTAACTTGGAACCTGTATGTTATAACAAAGTGTGCTCACTCACTAGTGTGATTGTGTTGTGAGTGTTACGGGAGTATCCAACTGCATTTTGACTGGATTTAAAGCCTCCCCCACAGGAGAGAATTCATAGCCAAAACCCCAAGGCTAAGGAGGTTATGGGCCAAAAACTGAACCTACTACTATTGTTTTTCTGAATGACAATATTGTCAAACCGCCTTCTAAATATTTATGGTTCTACCCTTAAGTTAAGACTGTCCTCAGTTTTGGTCAGTGGAACTTCTTTTTGCAGTGGGCAGCAGTTAGTGAAGAGAGTCATAACTGGTCAAAGAGCCAAGAAATAGAAATTGACTCTGTGTTCATTCCTGATTGGGGTATCTGTGTTAACCTCCTACCCAGGGCTCAGGAAATATCACAAAAGATGGGGAAGAAAGTAAGAAGGAGAGGAGGGGAAGGAGAGACGATAAGGAGAGAAGCTGTCTTCTGGAGCTGGCATAGCATCACACTCAGGGCTAATCAAGCTAGTCAACACTCCATCCCAGATGGAGGAGGAGCTCACAAGACCCCACTACCTGAAGAGCTAGTGCCAGTTGATGATTCCTGGGCAAGGGAGAGTCAAGGTTCTCTGGAAGTATAATCCATAGTAGGCTGTCCATGCCCTGGTGGAAGCCACACATCCCTGTACATGTTGGCGGTACTAACAAACTCAATGAGTTATACTAACAACAAAGAACAAGAAGGTGGGAAGGGAGATGTGAGGGAAAGGGTTGGGGAAGGATGAGTGAGAGTGGATACAATCGAGATGCACTACATACATGTGCAAGATTGCCAAAAGAATAAAATAAAGGTATCCAACGATTACAGACATAGGCAGGCACTTCATAGACAAGATTCCATTAGTTCCAAGAAATAATTGCAAGTATTGTCAACTAAGCTTATAGAAATTAAAAGACTTCTGCATACCAGTGGGTGTGGGGGTCAGCAGAATGGAGAGTCAGCATCGCCAGCTATTCATCTGATATAGGACATTAACATTACAAATACATAAAGAACTAAAAAAACTAAACACCAAAAGAGAATTGGCCAACCAATAAGCAGAGAAATACTCAGAGCACACTACTCAAAGGAAGTGCAATGCATACTGGGAAATTTTTCAGCACTTGTAGCAATGAGGGAAATGAAAACCAAAGGTCCCATCTCACTCAGGTCGCAATGGCTTTCACCAAGAAAGTGAGTATCACCAAGTACTGGTTCAGACTAGCATGTGAAAGTAATGCTTAGATTTGCTTATATTCATTGATGGAACTATAAATTCATCTAATCAATTTGTAAATCAGTAAGGGAATTCCAAAAAAGAAAAAAAAAGCTATTATATGATCCAAATTTAGCACTCCAGAGTACATGCCCTCAGTAACCAAAGTCAGCATATAATTAAAATACAGCATCCCCATGGCCATCACTGTTCTATGTATAATAAAGGTGTGGAATCAACTTAAATGAATTGCAACAGATGACTTTTAAAACACATCATACACAGGCATACACACACGCATGCACACACATGCACACACACACACACACACACACACACACACATGCATACACAAGCATCATTCACCACAGAAAAGAGTAAAATCATTTTACCTGTAGGAACAATGATGGTATTAGAAATCATCATGTTAAACAAAATCAGCCAGATTCAGGCAGACAGGCATCACATGTTTTTGCTAGTATGTTGAACTTAAAGACAAAAAAGACAGGAAAGTAGACATAAAAAGCAAGTCAGGGAGTGAAGTAGGGGTAAAAGAGAATATGGGCTGGATATTACTACAGGATATGCACGACAATATCATAATGAATCTTGCCATTTTATACAGCTAACATGCTTTGAAGAGGGAGGGAAGGAGAGAGGGAGAGATGGATGAGGGAGGGAAGAAGAGAATGGAAGAAGAATGGGGTCTGGGAGGGATGAAGGAAGGAAAAGGATTGAAGTCAGGAAGCCAGAAGGCTGGAAGCAGGCCTATAGTTAACCAGATACTTGAATTAACCAGATAATTTTAAATGGCCCCAGAATGATATTTTGAAGAACACAAGAATATATCCCTTAAAAATGAGCAAATATGGTTATGAAAAGTTAAATGGATATTTTAGAATTAAGAAATACAGTGACATAAATTGAATCACTGGAAATAGATGAAATAAGGATCATTGAACTATTAATAGAGCAATAAAAATACTCAAGCCAAAAAATGAGTAATGGAAGGATGCATGACAAAAAAAAGCCTAAGATCTATAAAGAACACATTCCAAAGTGCCCAACACATATATATTTGGGATCTTACAAGTAAAAAATGAGACTCCTGTAGAGTCCATATTCAAATTGATAATGATAAGCAGTTACATAGTGGAGGAAAGATACTCATCTGCAAAGATCCCATGTGCAATAAACCAACAAAAGCACAACTAGTTACATCAATAAAACTACCGAAGATAAACAACAAAGAGAAAAGTCTTAAGTGGAGGCAAAGACAGATATATTACCCCAAAGGCAACAGTACAACCAACAGCCAACTTCTGCAAGGCAATGATGAGCTTAAGAGACAATGGAGCGCCATCTTTAATGGCTGAAGGAGAATAGCTACCCCTGTAGAATTCTGCACTCTTGGAAAACATCCTTCAGAACTGAAAATGGGGCAACATTAAAGACAAACAGAAAGGAGAACAACTTAACCAAAATAGATCTGACTTAAACACGATTATGAGTTGTTAGGTAGAAAAGGCAATCTCAGAAGGAAATATGAGTACAGAGAAGGAAACAGAGCATGCGCGTGTCGATGAGGCTCAGTTGATCTTGGCTGCATAATGGAAGACCACAGTCTCTTATGAAGTTAAAAATACATGAGCTGTAAAATGCTTGTCAGTAATAACTCAAAAAGTGGGGAAAGGTGAACAGGACACTGCCTGAGGCTCTATCGTTTTTTGGTGTGTTCTGGAAGTAGAAGTTGACAACAGGTTGCAATAAATGATGCATGCTCTATTTAGAGTGACATTTAATAAGTTACTGTCACACTAGACGAAACAATTAAACAAAAAAAAATCCACATTCTCCTTTCTTATTTCTTATTTGGTATTGAGGATCAAAACTAATGCTTCTGCTAGTACTATATAAACTTGTCTTGGTGGCACACTCCTCTAATCCCAGTATCAAGAAAGAAGCAATAGGAGGCTCAGGAGTCCCAGGTCATGCCCAGCTATGCAGAGATCAAGGCCAACCTCTGCTTTGTGAGACTCTGTTTTTTTTTTTTTCCAAACAAACAAACAGAATCTTACATATGCTAGCTGATCTTAGGGTCGCTGAACCACACCCCTAGACTGTGAAAAAGAAATAATGATCCTAAATAATGAAAAAATAATGAAGGGACATAAATATGATAGAGTAAACAGAAGAAATGGTAAGGTAATTTGTATTAATATAAATGGATGCAGTATACCAATCAAAAGACATAATTGTCTGATGGATAAAAGATCCATTTAGGAAAGAATATACCTAATTGAAAGAAATGATAATTTTTTTAAATCTAGCTACATCAGAATATAATACAACTATATTAGCCTTTAAAAATAGACTTTAAAAAATAGACTTTAAGACAAGAAATAGTAACAGTATAATTACCACTGTTAATCTAATAAAGGAAATAATCATTTGCAATTTATGGGCATTTATGGGCATTTAATTTTTAAAATAGCATTAAACATATAAAAAATTGAAAACCTAAATAAATTCACATTGTATTGAGAGCCTTCGGCAAATCTTTCTGTAATCAAAAGAAAAATAATCACTAATATAGTGAGCGGAACAACATCAATCCTGACGTAAACTGTCTATAACCCAGAAATCACAAGATAAATTCTTTCCACTAAATATTTACTCATGATCTAGTGTCAAGACTAATGAAAGGATTGAGATTTTCAGGGAATACTGTGACCACAAAGATCTGGAAAGTTATTTTAAAATACCAGAAATCAATAAATAGGCAAAGGAGTCAGCTAACTCCTACAGGCTAATCCCTGAGCCCCACACAGGTCCCATGACATGCACACACCACAAACACACACACATACACACTAATATGCCTAATTTTTTTAAATGTGTGAGACACAACTAAAGCAATCATTGGAGGGAAGTGGACAGCTTTGTACATCTATGCCAGAAAAGAAAACTATAACTGGTATTGTTATCTAATCCTGTACATTGTAAACATAAAAAAGGACAAGGTTAATAGCAGTCAAAAGAAAATCACCAGCAAGAGTGGATTCTTTGAAAAGACTAGTGAGATTATTTCTTTAAAAAAAAATAGATCAACGATGAAAAGGAGAAAATATAAATAATGAATATAGCAAATGAAAGAATAACATCTCTGAAGTTTTCATTAATTAAAAAAATCAGATAAAATGACATTATGATAAACTTTATTCCAACTGTCTTGATAACTAAGATAAAATAACCAGTTGGAGTAGGGTGGGGTCCATAGCTTACCAAAATTGACAAAAGAAATAAAAAATATATATATCATCCTAGATACTTTTTAAAAAATGAATTAGTAATTAAGATTGTCTGGGCCTAATAATTGCATCCAATATTTAAGACAAACTAATGACAGTCTTACTTAAAGTTTCAGAATATACTGGAGAAGGGATTCTTACCAACCCATTTTACGAAGCCAGCAATACCCTGGTAACAATACCGAAATCATTACAAGAAAAGAATATACTAATATCTTTCATTCACATTGATTTAAAACTCCTTAACCAAATGTTAACAAATCATGTATAATATGTAAAGGATAAGTACACCTTGGTAGAGTGACATTTGTCCTAAGATTGCAAGGCTCGCTTAACAGGAAAAAAATCAATCGTTACAATTCACTGTGCTAACAGCTTTATTTAAGCTGTTACCTGTTTCAGCAGAAGCAAGATCATTTCACAGAGCTTAACAGTCACCGTGATTTAAAAAAGAACAAACTCTTGGTGACTAGGAACACAGGGGAATCCAATGTAGAACATGTATCTCAGTGCCGAGAAATGAAAGCCTGTGGTAGGTCATCAAACAGGCAATGGTGTCACCTAGCCCAGGAGACAAAGCGAGGGGTTCTCTCCTCCCATTCACCGTTTCTACAGAGTTGAACTAGATATCCTCACCCGTGAGGTAAGAGAAATGAGAAAGAACCAATGTGTGTGATTGCTAGTAATGAAGATAACAGCCGTGCAGAGATGGATGGATTGTGTTTACAGAAAATTATAAGGAATCTGTAAAAACTATAATTTGCATTTTTAAAAGTATGCTAATATATTAAAATCTGGGCAAGCTATTTCTGTCTGCAAAGCTGAACAGGAAGTCAGTAGCAGTCATTACAGATTTGTGAATGAGGTTTACGAACTTGTAACCAGAAGAGTCGGGGATGAAAGAGACTCTTCCTTTACGAATTAACTAAGTTATTGATAACCGAACATAGTTAATTTCCTTACTGTTTTGAGTATAACTTCCTTTTTAAGATCAAATTGGTCAGCACATTATCAATAGGATCAAATGATGAACACTTCTCCGTCTTGTACCCTTCCCACAAACTATGATAGAACTCTTCATCAGACCACAGAGGTCACCAACATGACTGTCATTCTGGAGTTATATTCATTTGAGAGAAATAAAATAAATAACATGCAAACATAGGCAGAAGTCAGACTAAAGCTCATATTCATGTATATCAGGGCAGTGTCTCCTCGACGTGCCTGGTTAATCTTTCTCACTATTCCCTCTCACTATACCTTGTACTCATATAGCTAAGAAGTAAATTCTTCCTTTTCTTTAACTCTCTCAAATACTAAACAGTATACCCAAATAGTAACAATAGCAATAATAAAATTTAACATGTGTTTAAGTCTTGCTATTTACAGATTCTGCACCAAATTCTTTATGTGTATTACTTCAAAATCTAATACCCGTAGTTCTGGCAACGGTTAGAGGTTAGAGACTAGAATAATTAAGATTAAATAGAAATTCTCCAGAGTCTTAATTCTCCATTCTTTGTAGTTCAGTACACTGTAACAACACTTGCATGTCATGATAGCTGAACTGTGTGTGTGTGTGTGTGTGTGTGTGTGTGTGTGTGTGTGTGTGTATAATGGAAATTATGGAGATTGTAGGTGAAAATCACAATTTATAATATAATTACAATTGGACCTGTTCTAGGCCAGCCTTAAGTAGAAAGTTGTGCAATATATAAATATCAAATTTAGACTATCTTCAGATAATTTAAACAAAAGATACAAATTTAACCCATTTATCAAAGTACTTTGGACTATCCACCTGGCCAAGAAAATCAACAAAATCTTCTGTCTAACTTCTTGCTTTACCCTCTGCTACTCCTTTGAAACCTGAGAAGTGGTACAAATATGTTCCTAGCTCCGAATCCACCCAACAGACTCAGGCACTGTCTGTCTACCTCTGTCTATTGTAAACATGCACTAACTGGATACTCATAACGTCAGCACTCCGAAACGTGCGAGAAGCCCGGCGATCATTACCCTGAGAACCAACCGGCATAGCAATTATCAGGCATCTTTAAGCAGCGGATGATCCTTTCTGCTCTTTGGAAACACACTCTGCGATAGCACCAAGAAATTCCTTCTTCCACAAATGCCAGGACCAGGAGGCATTCTACTGCATCCCAAAATAGTGGCTGAGCTTTTGGCTTCTGAGCTGAAGACCACTGAGGGGGTAGTGGGTAGGCACCAAGCCTCTGCTGCCGCTTTCCTCTGCCTCAGACCTACAAGGGCCTGCTCAGTGTTTATCTTGGTGAACCCTGATGGCTCTCTGGATCAGGAGCCCACACCTGGGACCAGTGGAACAAAGATGGCTTCTGACAGCTTCCTGTGCTACAAAAAGCCTTGCAGTGGCAGAGGAGCCTCCTCTTCGCGAGCTCTCTCTTCTCCCCCCCTTCCACATCCAGGCCCTTGTTTAGTCCCAGATTCCATTAGAAATGCTATTTGGGCAGCAAATTTCACAGACTGGATCCATCTCAATGCTCTCATGCAAAGAAAGCACATCTGTCTGACTCTTCGTTTAAAATAAGGGAAAAAAATCAAAATACCGAAATGCTGTAGTCGCTCAGAGCTGTCTCCTAATGAACCTGTTTGTCCCATGAGCTGTAGTGAGGAGCTGGTCCTCCGTAAGAATTCTTTGTGCATATTAATATTATGCATGTTTTCCATGTGACTCCTTCTCACTTGCCCTCACCCCATCCTTTGAATTCATTTAAATAAAAATAATTTATGTGGACATTCCTTCAGTCAGGATTTTCTCATTCTCTTTCTTAAAGACATCCATAACATTCAGTTGATGCTTTGCGTCCAAACCAAGTCGTTATGCCTTTGCATGTCATTAGAGCTTTATAAAGAACAACAGCGACATCTGCATGTGCCGCAGTGCCAGGAGATAGAAAAAAAAAAAAAAATACAGAAAACAAAACTCCACACTGGCTTGGAGGCTGTCTGGCTCTTTCTCCCCAGCAGCGCCTGCCACCACCATAGATGGGAGTAATTGTACAGTGTAATCACATCAAGCCTCATCTGAATATTCATAGCAGAGACAAAGCTTTGGAGGATAAGGGAGGAGTAGAGATAATTTAAATATAAGCCAGCATCTCATTTCCAAATCAAGTTGGGCAGTTACACTCTGCACCAGGATTCAATATTAAACCAACATCGTTTCACAGTTCGAAAATAGATCGTGAAGAAGAAGGAAGGGGCATGGTAAGGAAAGAGAAGGAAAAAGCGGTATTAGATTCTCCTTCTTGGCTACGGAAAACCAAAACATGGACGGCGACAGAATAAAAAAAAAAAAAAAAAAACCGTTAAAGTGATATTTGAAGAGTCACCAACAGTGGCTAACCAGCTGTTGTTTTACCAAGAATGAAATAGCCTATTGAGGGAACTTTAAAAGCCCTCAATTAATATGTTGAGCATGTGTAAGGTCCACAAAGAACTCACTGTATTTCCCACTTCCCCCAGACATCCCCAGTACTCACATTTCCCCAAACCACCACCTTCCTTTTCTGTCAGGTGTGGGGTGGGGGAAAGATCAGAGCTACGCAATAACTGGTTAACCACTTCAAAAGTGACAGCACCCATCTTCACAATTAAAGGAGAAAAACAAATGCAAATTTTAAAAAGGTGATTTCATTAATGAAGGGATAAATTACCAATGACTTCTTCACTCTCTTTAGCTCATTACCGCCCCCCCCCCAAAACAAAACAAATATAATCCACATGTTAACATCTCTTGTCTTCTTTGTTTTTGGTAGGACGTTCTATATTATTATTTTTTTTAAGTGTTGGTATTTGTAGAAGCCTGTGTCACTGTGTTCCCCAAAGAGCTGCTAGTCTCAGCCCACTGGAGTTTATATTCCTTTCATTGTCTAGTGCAGGGACATTGCTGCCGATCTTAAAAATATACCGCTCTGCAGGAATTAGAGGAATCCAAGGTTGTATCCAACTTCAAAGGTTTCCAAGTCCTAATGATTTTAGAAAAGCGAAGGCACATCATGGAACAAGCACCCGTTTGAAGATAAGCATCGCAGGGCTCTCTCTTTCCTTCCTGTCTTCCCAACTTTGTGATTCTCTGGGCTCTGAGTGCCCCCTCGCTAACGTGGTTTAATGATATGCAAATGAAATATGCATAAAACCATTCTACTGTATGATGATTAAACACTGGAGACATTAACAGCGGAGGCTTTACTCTGTATAATAATCCTTCCCGACCATCCACCTCGATTGCGGAGTTATGGAAACCCATAGCAGTTGGCAGAGAGAGGGAAAGAGAGAAGGAAGGGGAGATGAGGGGGCACATCGCCCACTCAGTGTTTCTCCCACTCCCGAGAAGCTCCCCCAACCTTCGTACTGCACTCTAGTGCTGTCTTTTGTAATCCATCCATGCAGTCGTACCAGAGCGATTAACGGGGGGTGGGGGGAACCTCTTTTCTCTTAATGTTTCAAAGCTCATTAGCCAAACGATTATTCCTCATTAACAGCGAAAGCTCATTCATTAAAAAGGAAGGATATGCCCAAAAGATGCCAGCGCAGTTAATCCTGAGTCCTGTAACTGGACTGTAAATCCCATACTACTTGTATATTCCATGCGAAAGGGGCACGCGCCAATCCACAATTAAAAAAAAAAAAAGGAACAAAAATGAAAACAGTTTGTGTGTTTTGTAAAATCCACAAGAGCAGCAATTAATATTCCCATTGAATGACTTTATTTTTTTTTCCTCTCCCTTTTGTTTCCAGCGCCTGCCCCTGGCTCAGCGCCCGGTGCCAACAGAACACCTTCAGGATTCACAGCAACGCAGAAACCGTGAGTACCAGCCATTTCCCTCAGACCCTTTTGCAGAATGTCTTTTTTTTTTTTTTAAGCACCTAAAACATAGACAAGGATCCTTCCTATTCTCCTCCTCAGCATTATGCCACCAGGGTTTGCTCAGTAGCCCCTTCCAAATCCCTCTGCCTTCAAGTTTGTGCTTGTCTATGTGCTTCTCCTCCTCCTCCTCCTCCTCCTCCTCCTCCTCCTCCTCCTCCTCTTCCTCCTCCTCCTCTTCCTCCTCCTCCTCCACTCCCATAGTGGATCTTGTAAAAGGGCTTCAGATCGGCCCCACTCATCTCCCTGGTGATAGCAATGATTGTAGATAAATCTCTAGCTGCCTGCTTGCTGTTCCAGTATGATTTTTATTTTGTCTTCTATGTGTACCTGGGTTAGAGAGTAGGACACACACACATACACACACACACGCACACACACACACACACAAGCACATACACAAATCTCCTACTCTTTCCTCTGCCATCCTCTCCTACTTCTCAGACATGCATATACCCCACACATGTGTATATGCAAAGCATATACACCTGTATACGTACCCATACCTATAGCATGAAAATATATGCATAGTCAAGCATTCAGTTTGTCAGAGAGTGTGTGTATTCGTATACACAAATAGCCTTACACACATTTCTATATGCAATCGATGGTTGCCTGTTTTCCCACGTCTACCCATCTATATAGATCCTCTTAAAATATTCCCTCTTTTCTCTCAGCAGAGGCTCTGTGCCATTTCGATCCAGGATTGTAAAAGCAGTATTCCTTCCTCATAATTTCTATTTGTAGACCTTTATGCTCCCTTCTCTGCCTTCTTCGGAGCTGTAAAATTGGCATCTTTCCCTGAGGTTTTCCGACTGGCAAGTGGCACCGGCTGTGGCACGCTTTCATGCCGCTTCCTATGGCATTCCTCTTCCGATGTCTGCTTTTCCTCTTTGTTGTTGACTAGGCTGAACGGTGTGTTGTTGTTGTTGTTGTTTAAGTTAATTATAAACGAAGTTGGATAGCAAATAAGCCAGTAGCTTGCCCCCTCAAAAAAAATTAATGAAAAAAACAAAAATAACCCATACAAGTGCCCTCTGCTGCAACAGATGCCCACACCACCCTTGGCACGGGCAAACGGACAAACAATTTTGGTGGTTGATAATTTTCTCTGATTGTCGCCGTATCTGTTGTTTGTTTTCCTTGTTTCTTTTTTATTTTTTCAAGATGTCCAGAATCCCGGCCTCTGCTTGGAACGGAACAGTGTCATGGCGGAGACAACGGCCTTTGTCTTGCTGGGTGTGAAAACATCCGCCGTGCTGGCTCCTCCACTGCGGCAGAATCAAGTTTAAATGAAAAAAGTGATTAAAGTCAGCTTTGTGCTTCTTTGGTGTGGAAGACCCCAAAACCCCAAGTAGCCGACTCCCAGGGTCCAAGGAAGGGCTCATAGTTGGAGCAGCCTGGGCTGTAATCCTGGCACTTGCGCCTTGCGATGCTGCTTGCTGTTCGCTCCTGGGGGTCTGGATAATCTCCCTTGGCTTTACCGCACTGTCTGGCCCGCATACAGGGCCCGGTAACATATACCCGCTGCTGCTATCACACGAAACTGTGGCGTTGCCCCTGAATGGATGGCACCGTGCCAACTCTTCTGCCATCCGCCCTTGCAGCTTTTTTTTCTTTCCTCCCGCCCTCCCCTTCTTCTCCTCCTCCCGTCGACTTGACGTTAATTAACACACGGGTTAATTGATTTTAAAAGCCGAAGAATTACAGTTAACTTTTCCCACAGGGTACAGACGCCAGCCGCTTGGCACACTCTGCCTTCCGCACTGGTGCAGGGGGGGCAGGGAAAGCCCGCAGCAAAACTAGCAACTGCTGAGGGAACGTTGCCTGCTTATTGGAGTAGAGCGGATAGAAGTCAGTGTGGCACTGCCTCATCCTGTACAGTCTATGGAACCATTATCGGTCTTGTCAAATAATCAAACATAACCCTGTCTTTCCTCTTCCAAACTAGACAAAGCGTTCAGAAGTTATTCTAGAGATGAGATAAGCCCCTCCCAAGACCGCATCTATCCTCCCTAAAATGTTTCTTCATGGGAATAAGAAAATGATGGTGCCTTTAAGACTTTTTTGAATTGCTGTGTTTCAGTTTCACAAAGGGAAGGCTCCCTACCCCTACCCTAAGCAGGACAACTATAAGTTCCATAAGTTTTTCTCAGTGTTTGTTTTATTTTTGTTTCCATTCCTCTTGGCCAGATGAGGTTATTTTGGGTAATGGATTTCAGTGAGAAAGTACATAGTATAATTAAGAACAAAACTCCTAGGCAGGCTCTTTGTTATTTTGTATGTGTGTGTGAGTATCTTTGTTGCCACACACACCCCCTTTTCCAGAGCCTCTGTCCAAAATAAAAGCAGTTTGCTCTTGCGTTTGAGGAGGAGTCCAGCGAGGCTGGGAACTGGTGCTCTCACTTTTTTTCTGCTTGCCCTTCTATTTCATTTTGTTTTTTAAAAGCACACAGCAAGTGAAGCGACAAGGGGAATCCATTATGCAAATCATGTCACTTTGCATAATGTCTCATGACTGGAATATGCAAATGAGCTGTATAATTTATGAGTGCCAGTGTCTGTCTAAAAGTGTTTCACATAATTTACAAAGTGAGCTTGAGACAAGAGTGGGTGCAGCTCGCCTAAGTCCATTGCCAGGAAAACTGCATTTTCCTGTAAATGCCATTCATGCTTTCAGCAGGTGTTGTGTAAGAGACTCCAAGTGTTCAGGGAAGGCAAAGAACAAATGCTTCCTAAAAGTTTGCAAGATACTTCAACTCTAGTGGCACAGTTCTTAGATTCTGGCACAATTGCTAGATCCCATCTGGGAAAGACACTGGTGGAGCCAAATGTGGCATTGGTATGTAGGCGTTCTTTTGGGGACACAGGAATGTCTTAGACGTGTACATCCCTACTCCCTGTGTCTGGGTATCCGAGGCCAGGAGAACAGGAGTCTGCATCCGTTTGCCTTTATGTGCTTCGATCTAGGCAGCATTTTATGAATTATAGACTCCAACACATTGGACATTGACACCAAAGACCAAGAATGTGGTTGTCTTATGTTAAAGGTGCCTTCGAAGGAGAAATACTACTTGCTAAAAACTAGAATTGAGTAGTCCGTCACATTTGGTGATCACTCTACATCAGTCTTGTTAAAAAAGTATTCTTTTGAGAAGATGACTCAACTCTCTGAGAAGTCATAGCATCTTTGATAATCTGATATAATCTGGCTTTATATTTTCATTATTATTACAAAAGCCGATAGAGATACCAGGCAATCGTGGCAGTGTGTATCTGAGGACCTGATCCTTGGCAGGCATGCCAAAAAGATTTCCCGATGAAGATGGATCCAAATCAGTGCTGAAAGTTGAAGAGAAATCAAACAAAAACAACAGAAAAGTGTTTCTCACAGAGAAGCATTTATCAGCAAATATCTACATTCATTTGCTAATGAATGATCTCTTAGATTGTGTGTATTGTGTTTATTTTCTACCATGTAGCCCATAATGAAAACTACAATTAACAACTATTAACAACTTTCTATATAAGATCTTGAGTCACTCAAAACTCATACACCGAATCACCAAAATTCTGGATGTGGTCTTATGTGGTGCATTTCTTCTTTCAATGATCATTTAAGAAAATAACTGAGAATCTGGAGGGGGAGGGAAAGCTGTGGTTGAGTTGTAATATATGAGAGCAGATGAAAGAGAGAGAGAGACAGAGACAGAGACAGAGACAGAGACAGAGAGAACAATGATAGGAAAAATGGGACATCCAACAAGAATAGAGCACCAAGCCTTTACTAGTATAATCAAACATTAAGATGTATTGTCCTGTGGTCTACAAAAAAAAAAAAAAAGGAAATCTAGAAATATTCAAGCTGGAAAAAATAAATTATCTGGTTCCCTCCCCCCAAACAAAAACAAAAACTAAAACAAAACCAGCTGGACTACAGAGCAGTATCAAAGCTCTCTGGAAGACCTTGCATGTAGAATCAAATGTTTCTACATGGCATGCATTTGAGAGGCAGTGGGAAATTAGAAAATGTGTTAATGGAATGCAAATGAAAACACATTTGAAAATGTCTAAAATGCAGTTAAGATGTGCTTGGAGGGAAAAAAGGGCTTTTGTGATTTACTTTAGAAGCCTGGAAAGTTTGGGGTCATTAAGTACCCACTTGAGAGGAAAGAAACCTGAACCAAACATAAAAAAGAAAAGTCAGACTTCATCAAAACTGAAAATATTTACTACTTGAATTGAATAAATAAAAAAAAAATCACAGACTGAAGAAAATATTTGCCACTGATGATAAAGTATTTTTTTAAAGATACAAAAACTAATCAATCTAAACCAGACTGAAAAATGACACAGGAGAAAGCTCTCAAGAGTAAAAGAGAAATGTAGACTTCAGAATGCGTAGAAGCAGAATGAACTGTCAGTAAAAAACACATACTATTTGAAATGTTAAAGAATGTTCTCCAAATAAGCGGAAGTTATACCATGTGAATAAAACACATTGGAAATGATAATTGTCATTGCCAGGTTTTAAAACTTTTATTGCTTAAATGTATTTAAAGATATTTAGTCTAAAGCAAAAATAATAATCATTATTTTTATAACAAATGTAACTTGTGACAAAAGTTGTCACAAAAAGGAAGAATTCTGCCCTAATATATGTGGACTCTAATGAGTTATAGTTACATATCGTAAAAATAGAAAGCTAAAGTGACAGCCATGGTTAATAAGCTAAATGATTTTTAAAAATGATCACCAAATATATCCATTTAATAAAGTACTAGGTAATAGACTTAATCTTCATTAGTACATTAAATGTAAATGGCCTAAATATTCTAAATGTCAAGATAGGGCAGATTGCACAGAAAACCAATATGATCCAAATAAGTACATCTGTTTTTATATTCCACTTCCTCTTCTCCAGAACCTTCAGTGTTTATTCCCAAACATACTCTGCTAGTTCTTTGAACAGAACACTTGAGGCAGATAATGCCAGAAAGTCTGGCCCTCCCTTATTAACAGGCCTAAGATATCCCCGTGGGACTATGTAAGGTTTAACAGTGGTTGTTCTGGTGGCCAACAGGTGAATGACTTAGGTTCTGAAAACAGAAAGTGCATCAACTTCCCCTGAAGCCTTTGTATGGTCAGAGGCATGGCACAGTCCCTATCTCCTAAGAAGGAGGAACAATCCTTTTCATGGGCCTAAAAGACTGGAAGTAATCTCTTTCAAGTGTAGGGTAGCAAAGATGGCTATAATGAAAGGCCAATCTTCTCTTAAATTCTACTGCTCTATCACTTTTCAGCCTTTTGGCTAAGATCAAATTCTGCTGCTTTTACAAGACACATTTGAGTCTTTAACTATGTACATTTGACATAACTGTGTCAAATGACTTTTATTCTTTTCTTTAGGTTGTTGCTTAATCAACCAAACCCATCATTCTCTTTCTTCATTAAATAATTTGTGCTCAGCATCAATGGACCAGATAAATGACCCTAGACTCTCTTCATCATTGCTCTGAGAAGCCAGAGACAGTACACAGCAAATTTCTTTTCTCCATCTGTATTATAACCACACTCACCATAGGATTTTTGATAGCCAATCAAGCATTCAGTAGCTTTTCCAGACTATGCCTCCAGTGATCCTAAAGAAAACTACCCTAAGTATAAATTATTCTAGGTATACTTCAATAAAAACAGAGACCAAAACTTGTTTTATACAACTGATGTAAGGCATTGTTCTTTCTCTAGGAGATTTATGTAAGGAAAGACATGAAATGGGATGAGACAAAAGTTTTGCAAATTTGTAGATGATTGTAGAAATCTACCCTCATCTTAAGCATGTGTTGTTTACCAAAAACACAGCCTGCCTGTTGTACCTCAACTTTATTCAGCCACTGACTTTGGGCTTCCACTAGTGAGGCCCTACATCACAGACATTCCAAACAAAATGGTCTCCTTAGGGTAGTGTGGTTTTGATCAGCCAACCACAGTCCTCTAAGAGCCAAGAATAAGATACTACTATTATTCAGCAGTTGAAGGATGTAGTTTGTCCTGCTGAAGATCTAGGTAGAGCCATGGCATCTGCAATAACCAAGAGGCTAACAAATATGAAAGTATTTCATATTAATTCTAAAAATGCACCAAAATGTGTTCAGTGTGTGCTTGGAAAGAAAATATACACTTCGCATTTAAGCGTAGGATTCTAAAAGGTCTAGTAGAAGTTACTCAACATCTGCTTGTTTTCCGATTCTGTCCATTACTGAAAAAGGTGCTAGAGTCTTAAATTATAAGTAGAAACCTTCTCCTCTGTCTTGACTTCTTTTTCATGCATTTCACGGTTCTGCTGTTAGGTACATGCACTTAGAACTGTAGTGAATTATTACAAAAATCAGCTCGAATCACTGTGAAATACATTTCATCATCTCTGGTAATGCTTGTTTTGAAGTTTACTTTGTATGATGTTAACAGACTAGTTGAATAATCATTTTCCTATAATAGCCTTCCCCTCTAAAGGCTACATTTTTAATGGCAAACTCATTAGAAGAATTAGCAAGTAAGTAAGCTAAAAACTGGAGGTATGGATTTAGGGCAGGTACAAGAAAGGTCATGATGTTTGCCATTTTGTCCTCAGGTATTTTTGCATGTGTATGATCGCAACATGGTTGTCTGTCTGCTTTATTGATTCATATGTTTTTATAGATGTTTTATAATCTATAATGGAAAAATCCTTAAGTAAAAAAAAAGTGTTCATCATAATATGCATTCAAAAGATTTTTTACAAAAAGTTAACCACATATGTTGTTAAAAAGAAAATCTAAGATAACCAAAAGGTGATAATTATTCCAGTTGTATTTTTTCAGCAGCACATAATCATATTAGAAATCAACCATAAAAAGTATTTTTACATCTCATGTAAATAGAATATACAGTAGAATCTAAGAAAAAGTGTAGAATCCAATGTGTACCTGTCAATCTTCATTGACATCAAAAAAAAAAACTTAAATAAGTAGATGCAAGCAAAAGGACAACTCTTCACAGAAAAATTCTAGTGAGCAAATGTTGAAAGATAATAATAAAATTAGAAAATCACTTGGTAAGCATCAGAAAAGTAACCACAGTAGGTAATCATAAGTGAATCCTAAAATGAGTGAATTCTTTCTTTTATACCTTCTCAAGGTACCATTCTTTGGAATGGGGAAGATGAGAGCTATCCAACTGGGGAGGTAGAAAAAGAGAAAGTAAGAAGGTTAAATAACAATAAGGATATCTGGAAAAGTTATAAGGAATCAGACTATTAACTACCTACTTAAAATGCCTATGATATGCATAAGCCAGTGTGTTAATATACATCTATACTTTAAATGAAATTTTAACATCTAAGCTGACAATGGTCCCTGCAAGAGCCATAGACCATCTAATAAAAATCCCAACGTCAGGCATGAGAAGCTCTTTCTTGAGTTATTGGTCAAGGATGTATGTCCAAGAGGCTCCCAAACTATTGTCAACCATTAATGTTACCGTTTTGTTGCCCACCAGAGATTGGGAAGTAAGTCCCTATTGCTATAGACACCACACATGCACTTCAGACACAAGGCTCAGGTCTCTCAGGCTGAATCTAACCTGAAAGCTTCCACCCTGGGCACTAGTGTTCATGGTACCAGGAGGTACCACACAAGCTTCCAAAGGAGGGAAGCCACCAACATTCCTGCCCAGCTGTCACATCTGTGAACTACAATAGTGACAACCAAGACCTAAGAATTCTGTAGTGGAACACATGCCTTGGCATTGACCAACAGCTCTCTAATTGGACTTAAAAGATCCACTGAACAAGAGAAAGAAAGTTCATGTCTGGTCCTAGAAACCTAGCCAACAGCTACCCAAGGCTTGTGAAATCCTGGATCGTGGAGAAAAACCTACAACTGCCACTTTACTAAACCCTCACCATCGATAACTACATTCAAAATGTTTGTCCTTCTCTCCACAGACAGGTGTAGTTCTCACCCAGGAAACTTATCTTTGCAATAAAAACCAATCCATAAAACCACAAGCAATCAAAATTCAAAGATGTAGAGCTCAATCCCAACTGATGCATCTGCAACACAGTTCCTATGTCAGAGACTTGGGAATCAGTGGATGAAGGGATAGAAAGATTGTGGGAGCCAGAGAAACAGTTTGCTACAAGACCATTTCTCCCAGAAACATCAAAGCTATGGCCATGAAGTCTTATCAGCATGGGTGCCTAAAGATTACCTGAATAAGGATGATACCAATAGAAATGCTGACACAGACAGGAAAAATTCATGAGGTCAGAACCCGTGGCAGAGAACTGCAAGCAAATAGTCTTCTCCTGGGAAAAGCAGGTGATCCAAGACCAAATGATCAGTCCTGAAAACATATACATACAAGTAACATTATGTGGACTGAACAGGCTGTATTTATATATTTAGGAATATATACACACACATAAAGATATCTAATGACAAGGAAAAAGAGATCATGAATTTGATAGAAGGGGGTTATATGGGAGGGTTTTGAGGGAGGAAAGGAAAGGTGTGATATATTTATAGTCTCAAAATAATATATATTTTTAAATATCTACCTGTAAGATATATAGGTTAATTATAAAGAAAAAATAGTGATGTTAACATGTAAATCCTGATAAATGACTTAACTCTGTTCAGAAATAATATCATCTGCTGTGATATGAGAGATGTCAGGATAGTTCACATTCTCACCTGTCATCCTGAGCTCAACATCACTTGGCAAAAATACACAGTATTATTCTTATAATGAAAAAAATATATTCAGATTATTCTATACTAGGAGATACTATATGTACAAAGTAATAACTTTCCAGTGTTCTTCCGAACTGTGAAGATCATGGCAAACAAAGGAAGACTAGGACTTAAGGATCAGTAGAGGTTAAAGAGACATCGTGACTAAGGCAGTCCCTTCCCTCTCTACACATAGCTCAAATAAGGGCGTGTCCCTGCACTAAAGCCATGACTTCTTAAATCTAATAGAAGATACTCGATAAAGATGCTAATGGCTGCCCACTCATGCCAGTGCCCACAACACTGTAGCAAGGACCTCTCTGTTGCTGGCTGTTCATAAATCTGCCGCCATGTTTTCTCCACTTACTCAGATAGCTCCTGACTGGAGAACCAATGAAACTACAGGAAAGCTATTAGAAATGCTGTAGCGACCCCCTAACCCCAATCAACCTGGTTTTCATGAACATGAACATAAAAACACAGATCACATGTAAAAGAGAAAAGATCTAAAAAAAAATGAACAAGAATCAGTGAGAAAAATGAGTTACTGACTCCAGAAATAAGGATGTTACAAAAAAAGAAAAACTTTAAGACACACAGAGAGACTGAAGCAGAAGGTTTGTAGTAATGTCAAGGGCCACTTGGACGGCCTAGCAAACCCAGTGAGACCCTGGCCCAAGGAAACAGTAATGCAAAAAAATCACAGAAAGGAGAAAACTGCAGGAACCTTAAAGGTTAAAATGTGAGTGGAAGACATGGCTTAGTCAGATAAAGTACTTACCTCACAAACATGTGAACCTGAGTTCAGATCTCTGGGACCCACGTTAAAAATCTAGTCATGGTAGCGGATGCTTATAATCCCAACATAAGCGGCCGAGACACAGATCCACAGTAGCCGCCGGGCTGGCTAACCTGTGTGGTGAAGTCCTATGTCAGTGAGAGGCTCTGTCTTGAAAGATGGAGCACACTGGAGCAATGACACTGGAGGGTGTCTTCTGACCTTCACAAGTACGCTGTGCATTCATGTGCACACACGAGTGTGGGTTCTTACACACACACACACACATACACATGCACCCACAGCCTCCACAAAGAGTTAAGTAATGGTTAACACACAAAACCATGGCTTGTCATCAACTGAATACCTTGAAATTTCTTATGGGCTCAAAAAGCATTAAAAATGTGAACAGGAGAGTTGGGATGTAGTGACTGATGCTAACTGCACTGCTAGTTTCCTTTTGTTTTAAAGCACTTCATTCGGCTTCGGAAGCCACTTTAGTTTGAAACGGGTTTTCCTTTGCTGTTTCTCCACTTCCTTCAGAAGTCATGAGCCGGTGAATGTTGATGATATCCAAAATCTTTAAGCTCTATTATAAAGTGGCTTTTGTGTGGCCCAAGACTTCTCTAGGTTCTGCTATTCGGATTTCCCAGGTTAAAGGTTACTTATTTAGAAAAGAACAAATTATTTTAAGAGAATGAGCCCTAAAGAGAATATGTTCCATTCCTCTTTACCCGCCTGCTAATCTCCAGGGGCAACGGGACACCGCTCTGATCCTGCACAAGCGCAGTTACACCTGTGAGATGCTCCAAGTGGCTAGGATCAAATTACTTTTCCACACCCTTGTCTTTTATTTTTAAACTCAATAATAAAATGATGGGAATCCTTTTGTGACTATATCTATATATGTCTCTTCCTTTTAACAATGTTGTGGAATTTCATACTGTGAACACTTCATAGCAGAAGTGTCCTCCACGAGCCTGTTTTCACTGTATCAATTACAAGTTGCTAAAACTATTGAAGACTTCCTTCGTGTCGGCAATGCCTCATCCTGCCAACCTCCACTGTTTTCTTTGATTTGCTTTTTTTTTTTTTTTTTTTTTTGGTGGGCTGATTCTCCTTTTCAGAGCACTCAGGACATAATTTCTTCTGCGCATTATCTGTCTCTGTTCACTGCACTTCTCAGTGCTTAATCTGTAAGTCTAGGTACAACTGGAAATCTACAGATTCTAACAAATGGCTGGTGTTTTCAGCCCCTGTGGTACAACAGAGTTTAAGAACGGTAGGGAAACCTGGGCATCCAAAGCTTCAGTGTTCTGTAGCTGAGGAGGCAGCCTCAAGATCAACAGGAGTAGCCAGCTGATGACCGGCCCAACCTGAGACCCACCCCATGGGAGAGAGTCAACCCTTGACTATTACTGATACTCTGCTATGCTTCAGACAGGAGTTTAGCATAACTGTCATCTGAGACGCTTCTTCCAACATCTGATGGAAACATGCAGAGACCCACAGCCAAACATGAGGCAGAGCTCAGGGAGACTCGTGGAAGAGTAGAGAGAGGAATTGAGGGACCCAGAAGGGACAAGGGCAGAGCCTAGTAACCCGAGCCCCACAGGGGGGGGGGGGGTGGCTCACAGAGACTGAACCACCAACCAAAGAGCATGCATGGGCTGGACCTAGGTCCTCAAGATATTTGTAGCAGATGTGCAGCTTGGTCTTCATGCAGGTCCCCTGACAATTGGAGTGAGAGCTGTCTCTGACTCTGTTCCCTGCTTTTGAATCCCTTTTCCCTACCTGGGCTGCCTTGTCTGGCCTTGATGGGAGAGGATGTGCTCAGTCCTGAAGAGACAATGTGCCAGGGCAGGTTGGCACCTATGGTGTGTGTGTTGGGGGGGGAGGGGTCTCTGAAAAGAATTGGAGGGTGTTGTGGGGGAGGGGCATGTGAGGGTGAGACTGGGAGGAGAGGAGGGACCGGGCTGTGATTGGAATGCAAAGTAAATTAATTAATTAGTTAATGAAAAAAAGATTAACAGGGTAAGATCTCTCTGAAGTCATACACCTAGGACTTGTAAATGGAACCATTTCTTTTCAAAGTAGGACTAGCTAAATGTCAGTCTTACGCTTTTTCTTTCTTTGGAACATAAAACTGCATTTATTCACCAGTATTTATAAAGTTGCTAACATTTTTCCCCCAAAATAGGTAATTAAGTGGTATTCTAAATACTGTCAAACACACACACACACACACACACACACCACATTAAATGCACAGTTGTGTGGTTGTCTGTTCTGATTCCTTTGGTGGTCAAAAGCAAAGCAAAGCTAATTCGAATGATTTGAATGAAAACCACCTCTCCATATTTACTTTGGCTCCTCTCACCCTTTCCTGGGTCCCATGCCCACTGTTCAGGCTGTGGGTGATCACTCAGTTGGGCCTGTACAAATTCCAGCTCAGTCTGCTGCTGCTTTGGTAGGTTCCGGTTCTCTCACACGTGTGTTTATCATTCCATGTGACTCTGCGACACGTGTGTGAGGTATAAATAGCACTGAAGATGTAAACAGAACTTCAATGATTTTTCTGCTTACCTGGAAGACAGATTAGGCCACCCTGAAGAACAGCATATTAGTGATGAGCTTTTGGCTGGGCGGATACCAGGCACAGTTCTAAAGAGAGAGCAAAGAACCCAGGGCAACTGACTCACCTAAGTGGAATCAGCCAAGTTAATTTCTACTGTGTGTTACCACTCAAGTAGTCCAGCAAACTGAACTAACAGCTGGGGACAGGTGAGGTCAAGGGGAAGTTAGTGTGCTGAGCTTGTGTGACTAACCCTGGTTATTTTAAAGTGTGAATTTAGTATTTAACATAGTTTTTTTTTTTTACCATTATTATATTAGAAAGAAAATTGATTTTCTTCACCAGTATCTATTTCCGTTATTTGGGACACAGTGGTTAAAGCTGAATTTAATAGTGTAAGCCTGCTCTTTGTTTATGTGCATGAATACCGGTGATATATAACTTGCCTAAAACTAAGCATGCGTTTTATTCTCCCTTCGAACAATAAATACAACTTACCTGAAACAGATCTTAAATCTATTTGTATTTCCAAAGAATTTTTGAAGATTCCATTTGGCAGCAAAACTTAAGCCAAGAAATAAATTTACACTGCTTTTTTCTTAATACAGTAAATCAGTTCTAAGCTCTCCCTTCAGTGGTCACAGGACATTGCAGTAAAACGCTGAGATCATTTCTCCAAACACCCAGCTTCCTGGCCTTGCACACTGCCTAAGGGTTCAATAAGTAGGTTAATGCTTCCTTCAGGGTTGGCCTGAGGGTTAAAGTTCCTGAGGTGCCAACTGGAGCTTGCAAGAATGGAGAGGGCATGGGGATACAGCATGTGGTGTGTGTGTGTGTGTGTGTGTATGTGTGTACATGCACGCACACTCACGCACATAAATAACTGAGGGACAGAACAACCTTTGACGTGCAATCACCTTCACACACCTGACCTGCAGGCTGTGTCATCATTGTGTCTTCATCCATAATCAAGATCAGACTTTGTTTTTTAATTATTTTTCAGCCCTATTATTATAATGCTCTTTCAGCATCAATACTCAGTTATTATAAAAATATCTTCCAATATTTTCATTCAGTCTGTGGAAATTTTAGACTATATTCCTCTCTACATTTTCATTTACTCAAAATCCAATTCCTCTTTTCCCTGCTTGTGAATAAGCACAATGGAGGAGGGAAGAAGAAAACTCATGATAATATTAAAGAGCTTATATCTATTTGATTACACATTTTTTTCTGTGACATCTGTAAAGGCTGGGAAGATGACCTCTACATCTAATGAGTTCTTATGTACTATACATTAACAGTTATCCTCTACTGAAAACTCACCTTACATTTTACTACCAAGATAAAAACAGGCTGTTTGGATTTAAGTACCTTGACCAATGTCAAGCAGCTAGTGAGCACTAGAGGGGATTAAAATAGAGGGACCTGAACCCAAGTTTCTTTGGACCCCAGGCCATACCTAGGGGTCGGGGAAGGTTGGAGACCCTCCGGACATGCTCTCCCGATGATAAGTGTTTGTGCCACAAATGCTTCCTGTTTGTTTTTTATCTGTTGGGTATTGTCCTGGGCACTTGAGACTGTTTTGCAGGGTTGAAATGCTGCTGCTCTAGTGAGCCTTCACTCTTGTGGAAATTGGAGAGAGAGGCAGTACACTAATAAGTGTGTGATATAATCTGTTAGGAAGTGTTGTGTCCCCAGCAGGTAGGACATGGAGGTAGGATGACCAGGAGTTCTAGAGCAACGTGGATCCCCCAACGCCCTATCTCAAAAGCAGAAGTGATGGGTGGCGTTAAAACAATTTTGCAGTCTCGTCTCTTTGATCTAGTTTAACACAATGATATTATAAATTATTATAGGGCCCTCCTAGAACAAACGCTGACTCGTGGTTTAAGCGCAATGCTTTACTGCATTTTCTTATACTTGCCAGAGAAGGCAAAAAAAAAAAATGCAATTTTAAACTTAAAAGTCAAGGTGATTCAGAAAGGATTAACTCAGAACATAGCATTGGTTAACAAAAACACTGCACAGAACATCGATAGGATAGTTACCATCTGAAGAGTCCCTACCTGTGTATTAACCTACATGTTGCTTTGAAATAGTTCCTGGATGTTAAAGTGCCCTGCTTCAAACTCCATTAGATTCTCTAATGCATATTTAGAGGACAGGAATATTCCAACTTCTCTCTAGGGGAATGGCACTATTAGGAGGTGTGGCCTTGTTGGTATAAGTAAGGCCTTGTTGGAGGAAGAGAGTCACTGTGTAGGCGGGCTTTGAGGTCTCTTCCTATGCTCAGGCTCCGCCCAGTGTGGTCTGTGGAAGAGCATCACCACTGGTTTCCTTAGGATCAAGATGTAGAGCTCTCAGCCTCTCCAGCACCACGTCTGCCTGCACACTGCTTTGCCATGATAGTAATGGACTGAACCTCTGAAACGGTAAGCCATCCCCAATTAAATGTTGTCCTTTATAGAGGTTGCCTTGGTCATGGTGTCTGTTCACAGTAATTAAACCTTAAGACACTATCAAATAACTAATACAAATTTTTTTAAGATAGACCCTCAAGCCAGATGTGGTACTGGACTCACAGCACCCAAGAGTTGAATCAAGAAATATACTGGGAAATTTGATTTCTTTAAAAACATGGAAATACAAGGATGTTTTTTGTTTTAATCCCAGGTGGGGGATATGGAGCTGCTTCAGATTGCCCACCGCAGCTGACTACGATTTGTCTTGTGAGCTAGCAGGGGCGTGGTTTTGCCAGCAGCTGTGTAACATTTGGAATTCTGGGGACCCATCAGAAGGTATATAAACACTAGAGCCTCAGTAGAAGGGGCTGTTTGGCCAGATGGTGGTTGGATGCTGTTGATTGTGTGTGTGTGTGTGGGGGGGGGTTGTTTGTTTGTTTTTTGGTTTTTTGACGATTATGGAGTACTCATGTATGAAGAATCAAGAAGAAACTAGATATCCTGGCAGCAAAGATCAGACTTGCCTCCAAGAAACTCAATACCTCTAACCAGAAGGAAGGAGTCTAATGATAACATCACCCCTCCCCCCACTATCCTTTTTCTCTTCTACCTAGTGTTAGTTAGAAGATTGAAAGGGTGGAAGAATGAAAGAACTCAAAACAGCCAAAAGTCTGGTTAGAAGGAAGGATGATGATGTCAAGATCAACCCGGGATACATGGGAAGACCCCATCAATCAATAAATAAGCAACCAACTACTCAAAGAATATCTCCAAGCAAGACCTTATAAAGTATACATTTGATTATACAGTGGTGTTAAACAAACCTGTTAGATTATTAAAACTTTAAAAATATTTTCTTTTAGAAAAGGTAGCTTATTTTGGACACTATAGGGAGAGGGGGCAGGTATAGCAGCAATAGACAAGCCCAGAATTAAGTTTTCATTACGGTTACTTACATGTCTGTGTGTATGTGTGCATGCACACACCCAGTGCACATGTGGAATACAACTTATTGAGTGGGGTTTTTTCTAGCACGTGGGTCCTGAGGATGGGACGTGGGTGGACTTGAGTAGACGGTACCTACTGAGCCGTCCTTCCAGTCTGGTTTTTAAATTTAACTTAAATATAGACAGAAATCATTCATTTTGTATAGCATGCTCTATAAAGGGGTGATGCTTCTATCTGTAATGTTAGTATTTAAAAATAGAAACCATTTTAAGTCTGAAACCCAGTCTGAAGAAGCATCATCCAACACTAAACCCAACAGAAATGTCAGTAAATAAAATAATATAATGAATGTGGGAGGAAGGAGTGGCGTGGCCTCCTAAGATGAACTTGCTGCAGCGTTTCTCAGCTGTTCCGAGTCTTTGCCTTTGATTCTGAACCACCTTATCTCCAACCCCCAAGTACAGTAGAGCAGCAGATGAATTGTTCTAGCATCCATTCATGCCTTTTTTAAAAATTGAAGTGTTTCGTTTAAATACTATTTTATAATTGTATTTAAGTTTTTATCTGTTTAGTTGTTTTGTTGGCTGAGGGTCTTACTATGTAGCCTTTGTAGACCAGGCTGGCTTTAAACTCACAGAGACCCACCTGTCTCCAGTATTGGGATTGAAGGCATGGACTGCTCTGCCTGGTCCTATTTTTAGGTTTTACATATGTCTTTGTTTTAGAAGAATATAAGAATACTGCTTAATACTTAATTCTATGAGCTTGTGTTTGCACATCTTTAGCTAATATAAAATTGAGATTCTGTTGGATTTCCTTTTAGGATCTATATATTTCTTGTCTTTCAGAAGTACTATGGTGTGAAGTATGTTCTAGTTCTAAGCAGAAATGTATTTGATAAACAGTTTATTCGAATACCTTTAAAGTAGCAGCTATCACTCTTCTTATTAGATTGTCAAGTTGTCAAAGGTAGTGGTTTTTCAAGCTGTAAGTTATATTCAAAATGTGTCGATAATTTAATTGGGAATATTGAGTCATATTTAGTCTTCTTATGCTGTCCTTATCACAGAAAGTCTTGCCACTCTATGCTTTGGTCTGTCTCCTGTTACCATTATTATAATCCTAAATCCCCAGTTTTAAATAGAAATTATGAAGCTTGATTAAAGCTGTCTTAATTGACCCCACCTGGGGGTGGGGTAGAGGGATGGATTGAGGCACGTGGACACGGTGTGGAATTCTGAACAATTTCCATATCAACCATCTCTGTTCTTTAAACGTTTTGGGCACTGCTCATGTTAGTAATACAAAAACTGATGAGTTGTGTGTATGGTTTAAAGTAAAGCATGGTTGTGAACTATAGCTCTACAAAGCCATTGTTTTAGAAGCCAGAGCCTTGATGGACTCCACTGACCATCTTACCCACTGTGATATATAATTTCCATCTCTCTTGCAAACATTAGCTCAATCTCAATATTACTTCATTTCCGTTAATTTCTCACAGGGAAAGCAGTCCTTCATACTTGACAAGGTAGTTGCCATTTCAGATTTTCTTCCTTCTGCCCATGTAAATCCCCAGCCAAGCTCCCTCTGCCTGGGTGACTTCCTGCATGCTTTTTCAGTTTAACTGCTGATGACAAGGTCTCCCAAGTTTAATTTTACAGCAAGCATGTTTGTATACCACTTTAAAGTTAGTTTTCCTGACTATGTAGTTCAGATGCTACAGTTTTAGTTCCTTTAACAGTTATAGAACAGAATACCCCATCTGTTCTTCCCCCGTTATTCCTGACCAGAAAACAAGTTAATAATTTCCATCATCGTTTCTCTGCTTCTAATGGGACTTTATTCTCCCTGCCTGTCTGAAGATGCTCCCAGGTGTAGCTTTCTTCATAGTGATCTTGAGTACATTAATCTTTGGAGGTTTAGAAATTTGTTTTTCAACAATTTAGGGAAAATTTGACTTCCCCCTTTAATAATATTTTTATTTACTCTTGGAAATTTTCATCTGTCTATGCTCTGTATTTGGATCTTAGGCATCCCTTGTCTTCTCCCCTCAAACTCTCCCAGATGCCCACCACCCCATCTCCCTTCTGCCTCCGCAGCTTCTTTTCTTATCATTATTATTGATAACTCTGAGTTCAGTTAGGACGGCCCACATGCACATGGGTGAAGGGCCATCCACTCAGATATGGGAAACCTAACAGTAGCCACGTCCTCCTCCATCAACATCAACTGCCAATAGCTTCTGCTAGGATGGCAGACTGGAAGGATGGCCGGGAGAGTCTGCCCCTCCTCCTACCTCCTGCGCTGGGATTTTGCCTGACCTGATCTTGTGCAGGTAACCACTTTTGCTAAGTGTAACAGCTATGTCATGCCTACAAGTTAGCATTTCACAGCTCTCCTCCCCATCCACCAGATCTCCTTAAACTATGTTCCCTGAATTTAAAAAGAAGGTTACAGCATTCAATGTCATATTCTCAGAACTTTGGCTAGTATGAGCCTCTGCATCACCACTAACAACTACCAAAAAGAGAGCTTTTTTTATTTATTTTATTTATTTATTTTTTTCATTTTCTCCTTCTACAGTATGGGTCTTGATAGATCAGAGTTAGATGCTTAGGCTTGGCAGCAGGTGCTTTTACTTGTTTCATGGTCTCTCCAGTCTTAGGAAGACCTTCTCTTAATGTTCTAGCTTTCATTGGTAACAAGATCCTCTGTTTGGGTTTTAGAGTTGTCCTTGTTTGCTTTATATCATTGTGATAAAACACTGACCAAAAGCAGCCTGAGGGAGGAAAGGGTTTACATGGCTTACATGTTCTGATTACAGTCCATTGTCCATTGCAATCAGGACAGGAGCTCAAGGCAGGAACCTGGAGACAGGAACTGAAGCAAGGACCACGCATTACTTATTCACTTTCCATATCTGGGAAGCTTACTTTAGTTGGATAGGATGTTGAAGGTACAATCAACCTATTTCCAGCAATGTTACAGAATTGAGGCCGTGTGAGTATGCATGAGTGTGCTTGTATGTTCGTGTGTGTATGTGTGGTGTGTATGTGTGCACATGTATGTGTTTGGAATTACATATAATGAGCCTAGGGCTTTGTGTATGAGAAGCAAGACACTGAGCACTGAGCTCTACCCAGTTTTGGGCCCTGTTCTTTTTACACTGACAAGAAAGAAGTGTTTATAACATGTGCCTGGCCAAGAGCAATGGCAAATGATTTGGTCTTTTTCTGTAGGAGCTGCAAAGTCTGCAAAGTCTATAGTGACAACAGAAGTAGAGACCCTGGTCACCCAGATGTATACTCACTTCTTAAGGAGTACTTCTTGGTGATCAGAAAATGATATCAAATTCGAATTTCTGTTCAACCTAGTATATTGGTCATTGAAGATTGCCTTAGTCAATTGAGCTACAACCTAACATATCTCTGTACTCTTTTTTTTTATTAAAAATAGGTATTATGTTTTTGCTCTAAGATCAAGAATTGACAAATGGGACCTCATAAAATTACAAAGTTTCTGTAAGGCAAAGGACACCATCAAGAGGACAAATCGGCAACCAACAAATTGGGAAAAGATCTTCACCAATCCTACATCAGATAGAGGGCTAATATCCAATATATATAAAGAACTCAAGAAGTTAGACTCCAGAAAACCAAACAACCCTATTAAAAAATGGGGTACAGAGTTAAACAAAGAATTCTCACCTGAAGAACTTCGGATGGCGGAGAAGCATCTTAAAAAATGCTCAACTTCATTAGTCATTAGGGAAATGCAAATCAAAACAACCCTGAGATTTCACCTTACACCAGTCAGAATGGCTAAGATTAAAAAATTCAGGAGACAGCAGGTGTTGGAGAGGGTGTGGAGAAAGAGGAACACTCCTCCACTGCTGGTGGGGTTGCAAATTGGTACAACCACTCTGGAAATCAGTCTGGCGGTTCCTCCGAAAACTGGGCACCTCACTTCCAGAAGATCCTGCTATACCACTCCTGGGCATATACCCAGAGGATTCCCCACCATGTAATAAGGATACATGCTCTACTATGTTCATAGCAGCCCTATTTATAATTGCCAGATGCTGGAAAGAACCCAGGTATCCCTCAACAGAAGAGTGGATGCAAAAAATGTGGTATATCTACACAATGGAGTACTATTCAGCCATTAGAAACAATGAATTCATGAAATTCTTAGGCAAATGGATGGAGCTAGAGAACATCATACTAAGTGAGGTAACCCAGACTCAAAAGGTGAATCATGGTATGCACTCACTAATAAGTGGATATTAACCTTGAAAACTGGAATACCCAAAACAGAATCCACACATCAAATGAGGTACAAGAAGAGAGGAGGAGTGGCCCCTTGTTCTGGAAAGACTCAGTGAAGCAGTATTCGGCAAAACCAGAACAGGGAAGTGGGAAGGGGTGGGTGGGAGGACAGGGGGAGAGAAGGGGGCTTACGGGACTTTCGGGGAGTGGGGGGCTAGAAAAGGGGAAATCATTTGAAATGTAAATAAAAAATATATCGAATAAAAAAAAAGAAAAAAAGAAAAAAAGCTTTTTTTATTATTTTTACATTGAGAACAGCATAAATCTGTGTATATAAACAAATATTTTGATAGTTTAAAAACACAACTGTACAGCAGGCCTCAAAATAGATCAGAAAGTTGTTGGTTACCCTCAAAGCATCATGCCACTATTACATGAGCACACTTGCCTGGCAAGTCATTACTGTAGCACGCAAGGTCCACAACTAGGTGGAGTCACTGAAGTCTTTTATCCCTGAGAACCAAAAATAACTCTATCCAGCCCTGTGAGCGCTGACCCCGCCCTGTGAGCGCTGACCCCACCCTGTGAGCTCTGACCCCGCCTTGTTAGCACTGACTCCACCCTCTGAGCACTGACTCTGCCCTGTGAGTGCTGACCCTGCCTTGTTAGCACTGACCCCGCCCTCTGAGCACTGACTCCACCCTGTGAACACTGACCCCGCCTTGTTAGCACTGACCCCGCCCTCTGAGCGCTGACCCTGCCCTCTGAGCACTGACTCTGTCCTTTGAGTTCTGACCCTGCCTGGTGAGCACTAAACCCCACCCCCACCCTGGGAGAGTTTCCTCTTGATCACTGTTCTTACATGCTCTTTCTGCCTATTTGCTCCTTTCTAAAAATAAAATTAAATAAATAGAAACCATTTAACTATGACTTCGGATATTCTTTTCTTTATGCCTTTTTATTAATTTTCTCTTCCATCTTCCGACTCAGTATTTCTTACTGATTTATCTCCCAATTCATTTCTCCCTTTATTTGCCTATCTGCTGCATATCCTGTTCACCAGACAGTATTTTTAACAGGTTGAATAATTTTAATTGTTTAATATCCAATTAATTTTAGATATTTTAGATATTGTCATCTAAATAGTTTTTATTCTAGTGAGCAACTCAAATGGCTGAGGTCGGCTCTTCCCTGAGTGAATGAAAATCTTCAACTGTTGCTTTCTGTCAGTATCCCCAAGCCTTGTTTAGTCAAAATCAGCTGAGTGTTCTCAGGATGTGCGTATGTATGTTGGTTCTCTAGACTCTTAGTTTTCTCCTTTTTTGAAAAATTTCTAATCATTTTCTACACATTCATCAAATCTCAAACCTTTCCTTCTGGATCTCTGATTACTTGAGACTGAGTTTCTTTCCACATGAGTTCCACACACTCAATACAATACAGATTTGGAGAGCCTTTCCGTGAAAAGCCACATAAATGCCTGTTCTGTGCCCTAGAATGTGATCTTTATTTTTATTTCTATTTTTGTGAAATTATCTTTAATCTTTTTTTTTACAGTCCAATATTATCCCCCTCCTGGGCTACACTCTAACAGTTCCTCATCCCATCCTTCCCCCCCAACCCTCCCAACACTGTCCCCAAGAGGGTACTCCACCCTATCCCTACCCCACCAGACCTCCCCACTCCCTGGGGCCATAAGTCTCTCAGGAGTTGGGCATCTTCTCTCACTGAGGCCAGACCTGACAGTCCTCTGCTGTTTATGTGTCAGGGCCTCAGACCAGAATGTGATCTTTAAATGAAGGTTGATTGGGCCACTGGAAAGAGTGTCTATTCTGTATCTATATAAAACAGTCTATTAAAACAGAATCCCCCTTCCCAAAAAGCCCCCTTCATTTGTAAAACGTGTGACTCTGAAACAGAGGGAAACTGAACCAAATAATTCTAGAGGTATAGACAAGGACTTCGTGAAAGGAAATTCAGTACCACAGGAAGTTATCCTAAGAACTGATTGATGGGTCTGCTGCTCATAAAAAGCTACTAGACAGCAAAGCAAAGACTGTATAGAATACCATGGAATGTGAGCTATCTTTGTCAACTTTATATGTAACTGAGGATTAATATCTAGAATCTATAAAGAACTCCAAAAATCAAACACCAAACCATCCAATCAGTAAATAAGTAAATAAACTGAAAAGATAATTCCCTGAGGAAAAAAATACAAATGGCCAATATATTTGAAAAAAAGAGTGCTTAATATTTTTAGCTGTCAGTGAAATGCAAGCTAAAATAACATTGAGATTCCATTTTACTCCAGTCTGAATATCATCAAGAAAAAACAAGCACCAAACAAGAATATGGAGAAAGAGGAGCTCTCCCGTTGTACTGGTGGGAATGTTAGGTAGCCACCATGGAAACCAGTATGGAGGTTTTCCCACACGTGCGGGCACACGAAGCCTACCATGTGACCTAACTGTGACAATCAACTGTACCAATCTTGGGTATCCCAGAGAAAGTCAAGGCACCCTTATTTGAAGTACAACCTTTGTGTATTTTTGTTTTTAAAATTTAAGAATATTACTTATGCACAGAATACGTCATTTGCCGTTTAAATAGGAGTCTTGGTAACTAGTCCAGAGTAACCTTGAATTTGTTTCTCCTGCCTCTTCAAGGGCTGGGATTTCGGCCACATACCACTAGCCATTGCTAGAATGTTCTTTCTTTATAACCTTTTATCTTGAATATGAATACAATCAGGATGTTTCCTAATTTATCCAAAAAAATATTAAATATAAGTCCTACGAGATCTTCTTCTCCTTCTCCTTCTCCTTCTCCTTCTCCTTCTCCTTCTCCTTCTCCTTCTCCTTCTCCTTCTCCTTCTCCTTCTCCTTCTCCTTCTCCTTCTCCTTCTCCTTCTCCTTCTCCTTCTCCTTCTCCTTCTCCTTCTCCTTCTCCTTCTCCTTCTTCTTCTTCTTCTTCTTCTTCTTCTTCTTCTTCTTTCTCTCTCTCTCTCTCTCTCTCTCTCTCTCTCTCTCTCTCTCTCTCTCTCTCTCTCTCTCTCTCTCTCTCTCTTTCTCTGTTTTTCAAGACAGGGTTTCTCTGTATAGCCCTGACTGTCCTGGAACTCTGTAGACCAGACTGGACTTGAACTCTGCCTGCCTCTGCCTCCCACGTGCTGGGATTAAAGGCGTGCGCCACCACTGCCCGGCTTACTTTTTCTCTGTAATGATCTGGATTTTAAAAATTGTTTTCAGTGTATCAAGGAAGAGACCTTAATTAAATACCTGATTCTTTACTATTTATTCATATTTTAGTATGTATGGTACTAACAGATAACAAAGAAACAGATAACAGAAAAAATTCATATAAACATGAATTGTATCTGTGGTTGCCAATATTATTCAAAATGGTTACTGTGGGTCTCCAAATGTTAGTATGCATATTATTTATATTATTCGGTTTCTCCAGGAGGGTTTTTCTAAGCTTTAGGTGGGCTTGGCTGTAATCAGGGAGGCTGAAGTTGATTTGATCACCCTTTACATAGGCTTTCTCTGTCTGTCTTTAAAATGAAGATGCAGTCTTTCAGCAATACCTGGTGTTTCAGTTCAGATCCCCACTTAATCTTGTGCCTTGTAAAGTGACTCTTTAATCTCTGTGAATAAGGGAGAAGGCGGTCCTTCAACTCTATGGTTGGTTTGTAAAGACTTTAGACTTTCCTCCAATGTTGACCGTCTGTCTTTGCCATACCTCCACACTGAGAAGGCCCCAGCACCAATAATGTCACTTCCTTATGTGATTCTACGGTACAAATTAAATTGTCTCTGAGTTTTCCTTGCCCCCCCCCAATTCCCCTTTTTTAAATGTTTTTTTTTAAAGCTTCACACTTGTCTCCTGCTTTGTGGCTTAAAATGGAATGTCTCCTCATCTTTGCTGTCTTTAGATTTGTAAGATTTTTATCTTTTTAATCATCCCAATGTCACTTTGGTTTATTTTGGGGGGGGGGGAGAAGTGATGTTTGCACATTTAAGCTATTGTAATATTATGTGAGCCCCTCTTCACTGCCTGCTGCTATCATTTTTTTGTACATCATCTTTCCCCATCACCAGCCTGGCTGGTTCTACTAATTCCTAGTGGACAAATCATGGGATTCAAGAGAACCACAGTCATTTTTTAAAAGAGCTTATCTCTCGTTCCGTATATGGAGTTAGTTTTCTTGAGCTCTGTGTAAATGCTTTGTTATCTGTGATCAATAATCTTTGTTGTCTGCAATGAGGAAACATAGATGATCTCCCCAAATGGTCAGAGACAGGAAATACAAAATGTGTTTCTCCTCTGTTACAAACCAGTGGGTTTTTTTTTTTTTTTTTTTGAGACACAGTCTACCATAGCCCAGGCTAGTCTATAACTCCCTAAGGAGCCAAAGATGACCCTACCTCTTGAGTTCCATCCAGATTACAGGCATGCACCGTCAAATCCAGTTCTATGCAGTGCTGAGGATCAAGTCCAGGGCTTTTGTGTGTGTTGGACAGGCGCTATCAACCAAGCCTAAGCTGAGAAAAATGATGTAAGAACAGATTTGGCAAATTATGGCAAAGTGTCTAGGAAGGGATAGTTAAGGTTTTTAGTGTCAAGCCGGTTGGAATAGATTTATTACTTGTGATATTTCAAGTTTCTACCTGCAGAGACTACCATTGCAAATGAAGTTATATTTGTTATATTTGTCTCAGAAATTTGAGGCCACTTTTCAAGTAAGTAACAAAGGTTAATGTTGTGGTTAGAAATTCACACACACACACACACACACACACACACACACACAAATCATCATTGTTACTGTTATTTTGGAATGTTCCTTTTTGTTATATCTCACCTTTCTCCAGCATCTCCCTATGCAGGCTTAGTCAGTCAGAACTTATGGGAGGCTGCACAGCACAGGCTTTGATGTTACAGATCTTTTACTGAGCATGGGAAAAGGATATTGACTTTAGGGATGTAGTTAAACAACAGTGCATCTGCATTGTAAGTGACAGCATGGATGTACCTGTATCATGGAACGAAAAAAAAAAATGGCCTTCCTGGCTCCTGATACTAACTGGGTTATATAATGAGCTCACGTTTTCTCTTGAAAGCATTGCTACTTTTCCTGGGCCAGAAAATGATAGTAAATATTTGAATCCAGATGGGATTTTTTTTTTTTTTTGGCTTTGGGCAGATATGTCTAAACCACCAGAACAAGAGGCATTTATCAGTAACTCTAGTTGCTGAATCACTAGTGCTGAAATCGAACAGAAAGCATTAGTGAACATGTGCTTCGACTCGAATATTGAGCCCAGTCCATTGGGATATGGCCATGTTATGAGAGGCAGTGCAGACAAGCACAGTTGAGCTTCTGCCATGCACGGGGTGGACTTACAGGCTCATACCTGAGTAGGCAAGCCCTGGGCCAGAGTTCTGTGTTTTTCAGAAAAGGACCGTGCCTGATTTATGATGGCTCACCCAGCAATGAACAAGAAATGGGAACCATAGGACTTCAGTAGTGACAGCAAAGACTGCTGGCACTCTGGGCTGTCTTTGTTTCAGTGAGTGTATCTTATACCAGTGAAATGAGTAACAGTTGGAAGGACTCTAACTCCTTGATTGACTGATCATGGATGGTTCCTCCGTCTGACTTCCAAATCTGAGTATGTATCCTAGGTACCTTGGCGCCATCAGCAAAGCAGGCATCCTAAATAGTGACGTTTAATTTGAAAATGAAACAGAATGCACCGTTATTTTGTGTCCTATGTTGAAGACAAGGGGTGTATATATAGCCATGTAACTATCCCATATGAAATGGAAGTATTTGAAAGAAGTAGTCATCCATTATTTCACACCTAAAAATTCTAAGGAGAGCACACAGACAATTAGACAGAGGTTATATTTTATTCATGCACAGAGAGGATTGTTGAATGCAGAGTGGCATTTTGAAGCCGGTGAAAACTATGAACCTCTAAAGATGAAAGAAGGTAGACAAAGCTAGGCTCAGGGCAACCAAATCAAGACAACATCAAACACTGTTAAAATTTCTTCCTTGTGTGACAGGTCAAACCATCATCACGAGCGATTTCCCCTCCTGCCTTTTCATGACCTCTCACCTAGTGGACAATGTTGTAAATGCCTTTGGCAGACCAAAAGAAAAAAACAGGCTGAGGATAGCCAATTACAGTGTGTGTGTGTGTGTGTGTGTGTGTGTGTGTGTGTGTGTGTGTGTGTGTGTGTGTGTCTTGAGTACAAGTGCCCTCAGAGGCCAGTAGTAAGCAGTTGATAGCCTGAAGGTGGATGGCCAAGTGATTGTGAGCTGCTGAGGTGGGTGCTGGAGACTGTAACGGAGTCCTCCGTGTGAGCAGTGAGCTCTCTCTTCTCCACTGAGCCATCCCTCCAGCTGCAAACAGATTACCTTCATGAAACTGAAAGATTCACTAAAGACAGTGCTTCCAGTGATGAGGTCCTCTGAGCAGTGAACTTATCAATAGTTGCCAGGCAGACTTGAGCTAAAGAATAATTAATGTTGGATAAATATTCTCCAAATGTGGTTGGTATTGGAAACGTCAAATAACGAGAATTCCTAGCAAGCCGTTCCAACCATTTGCAGACGAGATAATTAAGGGCACAGGGCCGAGAAGTGGAGGATTTAAGATTGAAGTAGGGGCACAGTGAGAAGGTGGTGTGGATGAAAAATGATTCTAAATTATTAGAATCATTAGGAAGACAGCGTTGGCAGAATTTGTTATCACGGGGAAAAAACTGTACCCAGGTTATACATCTAGGACTGTCTGTGGTGTTACTGACGCTTAAGAAAAAAATTAGTGAGCATGACTATATGGACAGGCAGACTCCTTTATCAATATCTGTCCAGGGGCAGTTGTGGTATTTAAAGCACCACAGTGTCTGGATAGTATTAGATATAGGACCAGAGAAAGGAGCGGAGAATGGAGAGGGGATGATAAGAAGTGTAACTGTAGGTTAGCTATGATAACCTTGGTGGTACCCAAAAGCATAAGATTCATCTAGAAACCTTGGAAAGGATGATTGAGGAGAGTGAGACTCCTTGCAAAATGCCCAGAGTCAAGAGAAATGACATAACGAGGGCCGCATCAGAGTTGGAAGAAACTGTTTCGTCATTCCAGCTGTACAACCCCTGATGCTGTGAATTGGCCTCTAATGGCACAACAGTGGCCGCTCTTAGGATGCTGCAGATGTGGGCAGGGTTTCCCCAGATGGCGGCTGCTGCTGTTTGCTTGCACATCACTGCAGGAAGCCCAGAGCTTTCACAAGAAGGCTCTTCACTGGCAGGACTCAGTGGAGCGACTGTTAACTGCTCCTTTGTATTAATAGGGAACTAAAAGATTCCAGAAGACGGAGTGTAAAAAAGACATGGATTTTAGACAAGTCATTTGAAAGAACACTGATTCTCTCTCTTACATACCATGATTGGAAAGGAAGTTATTCCCACATCAGCCTTTTTTAAAAGTTTGGAACCTCTGCCCTATCAGTCCTCACTGAGGCCAGGAAGCTGTCACTTCATGTGACACAGGATCATCATACAGAGCAGTGATAGTCAAGGTATCTACTGTTAGACACTGCCATGTTTACAAATGTGTTCACAAGTTCAGCGGTGAAGAAGCTGCTAAGCTGCCTTGATGTTTTATTCAAAGTGTGTGTGTGTGTATGTGTGTGTGCAATACATGTGTATATGTGCATGCATATATCCATTTATGTGCGCATGTGTGCATGCACATGTGCATGTATATGTGTATGTGTACATGTGTACACATGTATGTTCACATGTAGTACATGTGTGCATGTGCATATGTGTGCACATTTGTGTATGTGTGTAGTACATGTGTGTATGTGTATGCATGTGCACATTTGTGTTTGCATGCATGTATGCATGTGCATATGGTACATGCCTGCATGTATACATGCAGTACATGTGTGTATGAGCATGCATGTGCACATTTGTATGTGTATGTGTGTACATGTACATGTGGTACATGTATATATGTGTGTGTATATGTACACATGTGTGTATGCACATGCAGTACTCATGTATACTTTCATGCAAGTGCACATTTGTGTGTGCATGTATGTATGCATGTGCATTGGTGCATGCCTGTGTGCACATGCTGTACATGTGTATATGTGCATGCATGTGCACAATTGTGTATGTGTGTGTGTGTGTGTGTGTGGTCTAAATACTTCCTTGCTGTGAGCTTGCCCTACTCATTTAAACTGTAAATAAGGGACTATTTGTAGAAAATATAAGAGAGAAAAAAAACTTAAACATAATTAGAAAGATATAATTTTGTATATTTTATATTTAAAGAAGCTCATAGTCTATTACCCTGCTTTTTGCACCCTCTTAATGGGTTCTCTTACATCTATATTCTTCTTTTCTGCTTCACAGTTCCCCCAGTTTTCCTCTTCCTCCAATTTCCTTTCTCACAAATTCATTTAACCCTTCATAGGATGATCTACTCTCCTTAGCCATGTCCTCTGCAATATTCGGCCACAAGTAGCTTCCACAGTTAAAGATGAGCTGTAGGCAGGAAGGGTTTATTTTCTAAGCTGAAAATTTCTTTCAGCAGACGTAACAGTTTAAAGATACTGTTTCATGATGTGTGTGTGTGTGTGTGTGTGTGTGTGTGTGTGCGTGTATCCACTCATTCATTTTGTAGGATGTTTAATCTATACTTTACACTTTAATTTCTGGATGGAATAACTACTAATCTGCCCCCCCCAATTCTTTGTAATCTTTGTACATTTTAAAAATCACCAGTTTGCGGATGTCCTATGGTGAAATGACTCTTAAAAACTATCTTAAAATATTAAGAAAATAGGTCCATCCATATTTCCACTAGCCATAGTTTTCTGTGTCAGAAAGATGATAGCTCCATGCATCCTAAACCGTACACCCGTGCACCCCTGCACCCCTCAAACAGCTGCTCAGTCACAGGAGCCCTGCAGAATATGTTAAATTTCTGAGAGAAACACAGCGACATCTGTTGGGCATGACCTAAACTGCGGCTGTCAGAAAAGGCTTTCAGCCTATAAGAGCCATAAGATACACAGAACCCTGGGGAAAGTTGTGGGCTATCTTCCCTAGACAATTGAAATATCTTTTTGAATCAAGGTATGATGTTGATCAAGCTCACCACATTACTCAATGTTTGATAAGGAATTGTTAAATAAAATTAAATTTGTACGAAACACATCTTTTTAATGCGATACAAGTCTCTCATAATCGATGCCTCTATATGAATTTTCCTGAACCGAATTGATTTTATTTATCTTCCTGTTTAAGTGATTTCCCCCCTTTGGTTGGTTTTTTTGTTTTTGTTTGTGAGATTAATTTCACTACACAGAACAGGCTTGCTTGGAACGCCCTGTGGAACCCAAGTTAACCTTGAACTCAGGATGCTCTTGCAAGTGCCAGGATTGCAGGCACCCCATCACTTCAACCGAAGGAATGTGTGTGTGTGTGTGTGTGTGCATGCTTACTGACAAAATTGCTGAAACCTGTTGGTAAACCATGTAAGCGGATAGAAATAAGAAAAGATTTATTAAAAGCATTATCATAATTCTTTAAGTTCACTTTTGAATTATACACCAAGACATAGGCAAAGAACTATAAAACTGCTTTTCTTATAGGATTTATTGTCTAGACCCGTGCCTGTCAGTAGTCATTAGTCACATGTGGCTATTGAAACTTAACTGAATTAAAATGAAATAAAGCATAAAAGTCCATTCCTTCCTTCTATTAGCTGTGTTTAGCTAATGGCTACGATGTTGAAATGTTGAGTGCAGACAGACACATCCGTCTTTGCAGGAGTTTCTGTAGGACAATGTTGATCATCTGTACATTGAAGTCATCTTCTTTGGCAATTACTATTTTAGATAATGCAGCGTACTAAATGGGTACCATTTTCTATGCGGGGGTAAATATAGCATGGTGTTTTTCTTTCTTCTTTTCTTTTATTACTTTTTTTATTGGATATATTCTTATGTTATCCCTTCCCAGTTCCACCCCCTCCCGGGTAGCCCCTATCCTACCCTCCTCCTCCCTACTTCTATGAGGGTGTTCCTCCACCCACCCCCTCCCACCTCCGCCCTTGTTTTCCCTATGCTGGGGTATCTATCAAGCCTTCGTAGGACCAAGGGCCTCTCCTCCCCTTGATGCCTGACAAGGCAATCCTCTGCTACATATGCAGCTAGAGCCATGTGTACCCCTTGGTTGATAGCATGGTGTTTTTAAACTCTAACTCTCCCTCCCTACCACCTCCCCTTCTCCCAACGTCACCTTCTGTGTGTGCATGCACGTGCATGCTTATGTGTGTGTGTGTGTATACGCACATACATGCTTGTGTGTGTGTGTGTGTGTACATATGCACCCCTGTATCTGAGTGCGATTGTGCACATGCCATGGCATGAATGCGGAAGTCAGATGCCAAATTTGGGTGTTAGTGCTTATCCTTCACCTTGTTTGAGACAGGACCTCCCATTGGTCCTGCTGTGTATAGTTTGAGACAGGATCTCCCATTGGTCACTTCTCTGTATGGCAGGCCAGGGGGCCTGTGGTTTCTAATGATTCTCACATCTCTTTGCAGGGGTGCAAGGATTAGGGTCACATAGTACTACAGCTAGCTATACATAGGTTCAGGAGATCTGAACCAAGTTCTCAAATTTATACAGGTGATCTCTCCACTGAGTCATATTCACAGACCTGTTTTTTCATCATAATAGACATGTTGTCATGCCTGATAATTTAGTTGCTTGCCTGGTTTTTGCTCACCTTTGTGTTTTTAAATTTTAAAGTTTAAATTTAAACTTATTAATTTGTGTAGCTTTATTCATCCTACTATAGAATGGATACTCACTGTACAAATACACTGTTATCAGTTTTCTCAGGGGATAGATTTTTTCCCATTGTTTTTGTACTAATGATGCTCTGAAATTCCTGCTATTACCTCCCCAACCCCATGTGCAAATTGTCTGTAGGATAGAAACCCAACTATCGAATGTCTTGGCTATAGGATATTTTCAACTTCAATTCAGTAGATAATATCAAATTGTGTTTAAAAGTGACTAGACTGGTCTTTCCCACCCCACTGGATGGTTTTAGTTCCTTTGCCAAAGATCAAGTGACCATAAGAATAAGAGTAATTGTGGCTTCATAGAACGAATCAGGCAGACCTTCTCTGGGGGGGGGGGTGAACAGCTAGGAGTACACAGGGCCTAAGATCAGTGGAGCAGCTGGGATGGAAGTCTTCCTGCCACCATTGGCACCAGGGAGCCTGGAGACTCCACAGCTTTCTGTGCACAGCCCACCAGGAGAGAGTGATCTCCCAGCAGTGCTTTCACTTCTGAGCTCAGAGGAGTAAGGACACAGGCTTACAGGCCCACAGAAGGAACAAACTCCAGCCAGAGACAACAATACCAACTAGCACCAGAGATAACCAGATGGTGAAAGGCAAGCACAAGAACCCTACCTACAGAAACCAAGGCCACATGGCAACATCAGAACCCAGTTCTCCTATCACAGCAAGTCACAGATACCCCAACACACAGGAAAAGCAAGAGTTGGATTTAAAATCATATCTCATGATGCTGATAGAGAGCTTCAAGAAAGACTTAAATATCTCCCTTAAAGAAATAATCTTCAATTCTAATGTGTTTTAACATGTTTGAAAATTTTTTAACACCTAAAATTTTTCTACAGTTTTATCAGAAATATTTTCCATGTAAATCTTCAATTCTATCATAAAATGTTTCTATTTCATATTTCAATTAATTTAGCAATGTTTTACATGTCTACCACTTTACTCTTTAATTTTCCATGAAAATTGTCAATTTTAATGTGGTTTTTCTATTTTATCTATTATTTTATCTCTTCTATTTTATCTGAAATATTTTCCATGTAAATCTTTAATTTTATCATAAAGTGTTTTTACTTCCCTTTTCAATAAAAAAATACAATCATTAAAAAAAAAACAAAAAAAAAGTGACTAGACTATTTTACACTCAGATTGTCAGCACTTAAGAGTTTGAGCTAATCATGCATTATATTTTAATAAAGATGGCTATATGCAACAGGAACAAACAAAAGTATAGTAATAGCTCACAAAAGAAATACCTTTTATGTAGCTAAAATTTAGCGGTAAGAGAGTCAGCAGTAGTGTGGAGAGTAAGGGGTCAGGAGATCTTGAGGATTGCTTTGTTTCTCGCACTTTCTCGGCTATCACTTCATAGTCAGGGAGGCTGTTTAGTTTCCAGCGCTTGTGTTTGTATTTAGTCACTGAGGGGGAAGAAGAGAGAAACAGTCTTATATTCTTCTTTCTGACAGTAAGGACATTTCCTAGAACTTGAGAATTGATGTATGCTTGTAGTCTGCTCCCTGGACTTTCATCAAATGGTCACAGCTTCAAGTTCAACAGCAGTTATCTGTTTGCCCAGACAACATTCAGTGCTCTTGGTTGGGTGGTTGGTTGGTTGGTTGGTTGGTTGGTTGGTTGGTTGGTTTTTTGTTTCATTTTGCCTTAGTACAGAAGATAAGAAAGATCAGAGAAGAGTAAACATACCCTTCCCCATCTGTGCTTTCCTCTCTTTGCCCTGCCTGATTTTCTTCTTGTTCCCTATATTCATATTAGGGATTTGGAAGGGAGGGGGAGGTGTCACGAAGCTGATTCTGCATCCCCTCTCAGCAGAAGGCTCCTTATAGTGGGTTTTGTTTTTCCTTACATGGATACTCGGTCTAGCATCTGCTAGGATCTCACCAAAGACTGAGTTACTGTTTTTCTATCAATTGGCACTGTATGGGAGAGGGTTTGAGGCTTTCTCCCAAACTTTCCCTTCGTTCATTTTAGCAACTATAAATGACAAGGCTACTTCACTACTCTTATTTGCTACTCAATATTTTATTGTTAAAGATCTTTCCTACCTCATTCTGTTTGTTTATATATGTTCATAAATACTAATTTTACTTTTTATTAAATGTATTTATTCCTTTTGCATTTTATACATTTTAATCTTGTAATACTGTTTGGGGTTCAGGGTTTTTTTGGGGGGGGGGTTGATGCACAAATAATCCCAGATTTTTCAAGGGGGTTCCCTTTAGCTGTGTCTTTTAGATACAACCCAGTATGTTTTAAGCATTATCTTAGTTGCTGAAGCAATAAATTCAGCAGTTGAGGGGGACAGGCAGGTAGACCTCTGGGAGTTCAAGGCCAGCCTGTTCTATGTAGGGGGATTCTGCCTGAAACAAAGAAGGAAAGGGAATCAATGAATGAAGGTATCTATCTCTAAGTTCATCTTGTACCTTCCTACACTAGTCTAAAATTAGTTTTTCTCCGTGGAATGTAATTGCTTACAGTGGACAGAGGGATTTTGAAACCAAACTCTGCATTCATGGTGTTCCCTGGAGTTGCTGTAGGATTGAATCTGACTCATTTTGACATTTCTAAACATATTTACAGATATATTAATATATGTATTAATCCAACTATCAAGAGTGGACTGATCATGATAACTCCAATTCCACTTTGATGTCGTAAATTGAACTCTGGTTTCCTTGCTTGCTGTATACAAACCCCTTCCTCCCACACTGAGCCGTAGGCAACAAGGATTCTTAGAATGCGTGGCTTTTGCTCAACTCGAGATTTTATAGTCTCAAATTACTAAACCATATTGTGGCCCCCAAATCCCTACTAACTAGAATTTGAAACATTGTAACTGTTTTATAAACAGTTGTTTTTTCTTTCATTGTGAATGACTGGTCCTTCTATTACTGGTCAGATCCTGTCTTTGTGCTTGGTGGCTCACAGATCTGCCTGACGGAGTGCGTGTGTGGATTTGGTTTTATCTATGCCTGTAACATCCCGACTCTAAGGATTCACATGTGCATTTGTAGATACTTCTCAGTAATTACGTTCTGAGGATTGCCTTTGATTTTCTTCATTATCACTTCTAACACTGTAAGTACACATCTATTAGACCCCATTCTCTCCTTCATATACCAATTTATTTCTGTACGTTCACAGTTTATGCCTTTCTATGCTTCATTCCCAATGATTTTCTTTCAGTTTTATCTCCCAATCATCAATTCTTTCTTCATCTGTGTCAAGTCTGATATTGTACCTGTCTCTTAAACTTTACGTTTAATTTTTTTAAAAAAATAAAAAAGTGTGTTTATTTACTACTGTTGTGTATGTGTCTGTGTATGTCTGATGTGTTTGTGGATATGAGTGTGTATACCCTGGCCTTCCAATGGAAGTCAGAGGACAAGCAACAGAGGAATTAGTTCTCATATTCCACCTTTATGTGGGCTCTAGGAATTAAACTCACTTTACAGTTTGTGTGTCAAATGCCTTTACTGGCTGAGTCATCTCACTAGACCCCAGGTTTTATTTGTAATTATATTGATTTATAATGGTAGGTACATAAAAGCACAAAGGTTATACACACTAATGGCCAGCACTTACGCTTTGGCCCTGAGGTTAAACATGTCACCTTAAGCATCACAGTTTTGTGGTTTAAAAAAAAAAATTGAACTTGCTTTTCCAGATATATAGTCCAGCATGCTATCTTTGGGAGCCCTACATTCAGAGCACACTAGGACTTCTTAGTCCTGTCCAACTGTAACTTACTATCCATGGATTGACCCCTCTCCCGTCTCTAAATTGCAATTTTAATTATTATTTTTAAATGTCAGAGGTTGTGTTTCTGTCATCTATTGTTTCTGGCTTGGCTTCTATTTCTTGATTTCTTTCTTTAAGCATATTAAATATATTTATATTTTAAAATTTATGATTCAACTATTACAATACTGTAGTTTCTGTCAGGTTTTTTATTTTTCTGTTCTGCTGTTCCTCAACATAGTATCTTTTTCCCCCTGTGGATTTTGTAACACTAAAATTTGGTTTTGCCATAAGTAAACTGGGAGTCTGAGCAAATTGCATGAGATCGTAGCTGAGGACACATTTTCCTAAAATTCATTTGAAGTTTCTTCCTCTGGGTGCTTGAAAAGAACTGTTTTTAAAAAAGGAAAAAAGAAAAGAACTGTTGGCCCAAGATTCATCTCTCCGCTTGTATCTTTTCAGCCTCGATAAGACAATGTGATTCCATTCTCCACCTCCAAGTGCTAGTTAACCTGTGGTTATGTGGTTACAGGTTACAATGCTCACACATCCTGGTTACAAGTTACAGTGCTCACACATCCCCTTTGTCAAAAAACATCATAGTTTTAACACCTTCTGTTTTGATGTCGTTCTTAATAACATGCACCATAATCCCTGTTTGGATTATAAATTACACATCACTCCACTGACCCTAGTAAGAGACCTTTTGTCCATTCTAACCACTGTCGGGGCAGCCAGATGTTTTTATTATTTCTCCATTGATAAAGCAGAATTTGTAGTCTATTCTTTCACTGAAGGTGGGTCTCCCTGACTCCTGATTTCAAGTTAGGGATTCCATTCCAACTTCTTAAGCAAGATGCTTTCAGTTCCTGGGGATTGGCCGTCGCCCTCAGGGCGCCTGCTGGCTGTAGCATGTTTACCTCTCTGGGTTCTTGCTTTCCTTAGTTCTCTGCCTCTGAGGATTTTCTTCACTTTATTGTGAACTCAGCTATATGTTTAAAAGGATGTTGTAAATCTTTTATCCCGAATATTTAGTTGTTTGGTTGCAGGAATACCTTCCCTTCGAACAAAATCCCTAGACTCCTCGTAAGTACGAAGTTAACTACACGTGACATTGGAAGAGCCAAGTGTCCTGGTGCTCGAATCGGTCAGAAACTTCAAAGAACAGATTCCCTACTTGAGAGCTTTCATCTGTCCCCACTTTGGTGAAAATGGGAGACAATTTAATTGAAGAAAAAAGTTAATTACCTTTTAATGGTTTATATCCTCCAGATAGGAACTGAAAACATAAAAAATAATCAGTTTAGGGGATTTTTCAGTCAAAGGAAATAGACAAGTACCAGCACAGAGCGTGGAAGATGGTGTGATACACATCTTACAGACGAAGGAGCTGGTGCAGTGAAGGGTAGCAACTTACTGGTGGCTTCTGGTTTGAAAGTGGTAGGCTATGTAGGTTTGAAGCCGATGTACTGCTTGAGCCGATGGTGTGCTGTCTAAGATACTCGTAATAATTTATTTTAGTCTTCTCTTATATATTACACTTTGAATTCAGTTCCCCCCACTCCCTTCCCAGTCCCCTCACCCCCCATCCATTCCCCCTCTTTTTCTTTGGAAAAGGGAAGGCATCCCATGGATGTCAACCAAATATGCCATATCAAGTTGCAGTAAAACTAGATAGCCCTCCTACCTATATTAAAGCTGGACAAGGCAACCCAGTAGGAGAAAAGGGGTCCTAAACATAGGCAAAAGAGTCAGAGACAGCCCCTGTCCCCACTGTTAGGATTCCTACAAGAATCCTGTAACGATAACATATGTAGAGGGCCTAGCTCAGGCTGGTGAGGCTCCCTGACTGTTGGTTGGTCTCTGTGACCCCCCCCCCCCCCCGTGAGCCTGTTAGTTGACTCTGTGGGTTTTCTTCTGTCAGTGTCCTTTAACGTTCTGGCTCCTTCAGTCTTTCCACACCATCTTCCTCAGAATTCCCCCAAGCTCTAACAAGTGTTTGGATGTGGGTCTCTCTCTCTCTCTCTCTCTCTCTCTCTCTCTCTCTCACACACACACACACACACACACACACACACACACAAAGAATTTATTTATTTATTTATTTATTTATTTATTTATTTAATGTATGTGAATACACTGTCATTCTCCTCTGGTGAGGAGAGTGCATTGGATCCCATTACAGATGGTTGTGAGCCACAATGTGGTTGCTGGGAATTGAACTCAGTACCTCTGAAGAAGCAGCCAGTGCTCTTAACCACTAAGCCATCTCCCAAGCCCCTGGATACTCATGCTCTTAACACATATGAACAGATATGCTTCATATGTCTCTTGATACAGTCATGTGCATTCCAGAATTCCATTTGTATAGGCATATCCTCGTGGGAAGGAGTAATGCTCTAGTATGTATTATAGTCTTCCTAGTATTTGGGGGTCTTACTAAATATTTAAAAGCCACTCAGTAAAGCGTATAAAGAATACAGAAGGATTTTTTAATTAAAATAGTATTAATCTTTTACTGAATATTACTATGAGAAAATAAAGTCCTTTGACTCCACAAGTGCTTCTCATTTAGTTTCCATCTCTTTCTCTCCTTCCATTCCATTTCCAAGGAATGATCTTTATTTGTTTAGCTGAAAAGTCTTTGCTTGGCCTTGTAACTCAGCTCAAATGTGGAAAACTGATCCTGAAGCCCATCATCCTCACAGATTTGTTCCAATGGAATGAGCTCATTTGTGTTCTCATAAGTTTTTTAAATCTTTCTAATTATATAGCTTATAATTAAAACTTAATATATGTTGTTTACCTATACTAAAATCATCATTTTATAGGTAAAATGTTTGAATATCAAAATTTTCTTTTTATAAGTATATATATATATATATGAGTACACTGTCACTGTCTTTAGACACACAATAGAAGAGGACATCAGATCCCATTACAGATGGTTGTGAGCCACCATATGGTTGCTGGGATTTGAACTCAGGACCTCTGGAAGAGCAGTCAGTGCTCTTAACCACTGAGCCATCTCTCCAGCCTTCAGGATACTTTTAAAAGTGAGTTTTTTCAACATAGACTTGTCAAGCTTTTTTATTACCAAACAAGAGTATTCAAAAATCACAATGATGTGTATTTTCATCAAAAAGCATTGTAACATCAAATAAGTATAAAATTATAAGCCCAGGATAAACAATAAGCCTAACAATACTCACCAAGTCTCTAGCCTCTCTGGGTCTAATGACTATGCGCGATCACATGTTTATTAGTCATAGATACGGGGATTTTATAATAGTAAATACCGTAACATTTTAACCTGAACCTTCACTTGCAACTGCAACTATGCCTGTGCGTGAAAAGCCTCTAAATATGACAAAAGCTGTCTGAATGGGAAAGAAAATACCATTCTTGGTTTACAATTAAATTTTAGGGCAGCATGTTTCTATGGCTTTTATTTACCAGGTTGAGTTCAGTTTTTGATAGTCTGGGAGAATCTACAGAATAAAATATCTATATTCTAGAATTATTTTCCTACATAATTTTTCTTTTATTTTAGCTAATGAAAAAAAGTCTGCTGCTTAGACACCAGGGAACTATCTGTCAGTAGTTAATGCTAATAAAAGACACCAGAGCCTTCTCTCCACTATTAATCTGTGGGTAATAGAAGGACCATTTCTTAAGTACACAGAGAAGAAAGAATAGAAAAAATACTGGCTATGACACCAAATGGATTGCCTTCCTCCCACACTACTGTGCCCTTGTCACCCAGGGCATGTAGAGCAGGCTGGCACCCATCGCGTTACAGATTTAAAAGTGCTGGGATCTCTTGGTCCTGTAGCAGGTTGCCTGATGGATTGGCGAGTAATGTACTTGAAGAGTGCATTACGGAGCTGTAGACTAATGGCCACCTCTTGCCCATGGCCTTTATGGTAGATCATTCATTGTGCTGCCTCATCAGCTTCCTGCCAGTCTGTATCTGGCATGAGCACTGCCTGCTCCAAAGCTGATTAATACCCTGGGAACACATCCCGCCGCAGGTTTCCACGGATTATACAAAACCAGGGGTTTTCCAGCGCTGTAGATACAGCACGGTTTCTCTTCCATAAATAAAACTGAAAACAAAATCCTTAGCTGTCAAAATAAAGAGTTGTATGAATTATAGATGGATACATTGTTTTTAATTATAATTGACATTCCAAAGGAAGGAATAACATACATTAGATATCCTAGTATCCTATTTCTCCAAGGTTGTGGGTTTTTTTTTTTTTTCGGGGAGGGGGGTTGTTCTTTTAAAGAAGTTGAGTATGTGAAATAAGGCAAAAGAAACAAACAAAAATTATGGCAATCGCATGCAACTTGGGACTAAGGGGGAGTCAGTTGGAGAATTTGGAGGAAATTTGTAAACTTAATGAACACTGGAAAAATAAGAAGCATATGGAAGAAATGCAAGTTCTGTCAACCCTGAAAGGCTGAGATCTGGGTAGGCCAGAAAGTCACCTAAGCGAGAGCATTCTGCCCTGAGGAGCACGGCTTCTCGATGGATGCAGTACAGTGTGGATGTGGATTGGGTGATACGGACTTGGCTGTGAGGGGTTCTGCTTCTGGCCATGTGAGAGGCTGGACTATCTTAGATCAGATGGAATCCCACAGAAGGATTAGTGTTTTTAAAGGAAAACAAATGTTATATGAGAACTTGATAGGTTGGCCACTTGCAAACCAAGAAGAGATCTGGAATCGCCATCTTCTGCAAGGGTGAGAAATGGTTGCTGTTTAGGTCCCCGCACTTTGACGTATGTCATAGAAGCCTTGGACAGTGGTTAGCAGGGATGCTCTATCTCTATTTTGATCATGATTTTTCTTTTACCTAATTCATCTCGGATCTTACCCACCAACTTCACGTGTTCTTTTTCTATCACTCTCCCTTCCAAAAAAAGAAAGAAAAATTAAAAAAAAAAAACTATTTTCCCCTTTGGGAGCAGCTATCAATAGGAGACCAGTTCTGGGTTAGGGGTGGAGTTTGTGGGACCTTTAGCCCTGTGTGTGCTGCCATCCTCTGAGTTCGTGCGCACATCAGTCCTGCCATATTTAGAAGACTTTCTTTCCTTAACATCGTCCATGCCCACTGTTACAGTCTGTCTGCCCCCTCCTCCACAGAGCTCCCTGGGCCCTGAGGGGAGGGATTTGATGGAGACATCCCACTGAGGACTGAATGTCCCAAGGTCTCTCACTCCCAACTTTTTGTCCAGTTGTGGGTCTTTGTACCTGTTCTTGTCTACGGCAGGAGGCCACCTCTCTGCCGATGGCCGAGCAAGGCATGGGTATAAGAATATAGAAGAATGTCATTAGGAATCAGTTCTGACTACGTTCCTTTAGCAGAACAGTTGCATTTGCTTTTCCTCTGGGTCCATAGCCTCGCTGGTCTCATGCTGTTGGCCACTGTACATTGCCTGGCCTGGGTTCCGTCTCACAGAGTGGCCTTAAATCCAGTCAGTGGTTGGTCAACTACTACAGCTTTTGTGCCCTTGTTGTACCGGTGTATTTTGCAGGCAGGTCACCATTGTAGATCCAAGTGATTGTAGCTGCTTCGGTGTTCCCCTTTCTCCACTGGTAGCATGCTGAATACCTAACAGTACCACGGTCACTAGTCAGCAGTCGTGAAGGCTCTAGTTAGGCACACGCTCAACCACTCCATAGTCAATAAATTGTGTTGGTGTTGTCTTCAGGGACGGAGCTTTACGGTAAGTTTTAGAGAGCAACCAGTAGCTTTGAGGAGAGCGTGGATTGTTTGGGGGCTTCTGTGGGGTCCTGTGGCCAATTAGACATAATTTGTTCCTGGTGCTGGAGGTTTCATTTGGTGGCAACAGAGGGATAATTGTAGCGTTGTCTCCCCCATTATTTGGTGATTCCATTCATACATGTGTGAGAGTGTATGAAATAGATATTCTTAATATATATTATATATATTATACATTGTAATAATATAAACTGTAGTAGGTTTCCATATGATATCACAAGTGGCCCTTAGTTTTAGCTGTCCCTCCTATATTCCTTCCTGTACCCCTTCTTCCCACCCCTTCCCTATTTGATCCTTCCATTCCAGTCTCCTCCCTACCCCCATCCATTCAATAACTATTCCATTTCCCTCTTCTAGGAAGATCCACCCCTCACCCCTAGATCTTACTCTATACCTAACCTCTGTCTAGTCCCTTACTTTATGCTAAACCTCTGTGGTTAAATGGGTTGTAGCATGCCCATCAAAACTTAATAGCTAACATTCATATATAAGCAAATGCACACCATATTTGTCTTTTGAGGTCTGGGTTATCTTACCTAGGATGATTCTTCAAGTGCTATCCATATACCTATGAATTGTTTTAAACAGCTAAGTAATATTCCATTGTGTAATTGTGCTACATTTTCTTCATTTACCTATCAGTGGGCATGTAAGCTGTTTCCAACTTATAGTTATTGTGAATAGAACAGCTGTGAACATGACTGAACAAGTATCTCTGGAGTAGGATGTGGAATCCTTTGGGTATATTCCCAAGACTAATACAGCTGGAACTTGGGGTAGATGGATTCACAGCTTCCTGAGAAATCATCACATGGATTTCCGTGGTGACTGTACAAGTTTGCACTCCCGCCAGCAATGGATGAGTCTTCCCCTTTCTTCGAATCCCACAGAGTCTCACTGGGTATACAAACCACACTCAAGGGCAGGCCCCATACATAGTAGTGGATGGTCAAAACAAACTTGATGGTATTTTTGGAGGGTTTATCTGTATGTTTTTGTCTCATAATAATGTGCCTGAGCTACACACACACACACACACACACAGAGAGAGAGAGAGAGAGAGAGAGATCTTTTACTTATATATTATGGTTTCCAGTTCTGTGTCTTTATTGGATTTCCGTGTATTTGAATGTATGCATCTCTGCATTTATTCCTGTTTCTTTATGTACTTTTTTTTGGCTCTTTTTTTTTTTTTGTTCATTTATCTGCTTTGTTCCATTCTGGTTTGTTCATTTCTATTTTCTTATTTATTTTCTTTTCTGATAAATTTCTGTTTTCTGGTAAGAGAGCACAAAAAAATGGTGTATATTTATGTGGGTGGGAAGGATCTGGGAGGAGCTGAAGAAGAAACCATAATTGAAAATATTATATGAAAAAAATCTAATTTCAATTAAAGATATAAAAAAGCTTACAAGAATGAAAATCAAAACAAAGAGGCAGAAAACCAATAAGACAAAGGAATAATAAAAAAAAAATACCACTGAGTTCATTTTCTAAGGTTTTTAATTGCTGTGGCAAAAGTCCATGACAAAAGAGCAAATTGTGGAGAAAGGGGTTTATTTGGCTTAAACTTCCATATTGCTGTTCATCACTGAAAGAAGTCAGGACAGGAACTCAAACCTTAACTAAGACAGATACCTCTGGCAAAGGGAAAATCTGTTTCTCCAATAGACTCTCAGTGGGTGTGTCAACCATACTTGAGGCAAGGTCCCATGCTTAGGAGTAGCTCGCCCTGCTATACCACCCCTGGGCATATACCCAGAAGATTCCCCAGAATGTAATAAGGATACATGCTCCACTATGTTCATAGCAGCTCTATTTATAATAGCCAGAAGCTGGAAAGAACCCAGGTGTCTCTCAACAGAAGAATGGATACAAAAATAAATGTGGTATATATACACAGTGGAGTACTATTCAGCCATTAGAAACAATGAATTCATGAAATTCTTAGACAAATGGATGGAGCTGGAGAACATCATCCTAAGTGAGGTAACCCAGTCTCAAAAGAACACTCATAGTATGCACTCACTGATAAGCAGATATTAGCCTAGAAGTTTGGAATACCCAAGGCACAATTCTCATATCAAATGATGCCCAAGGAGTGGCCCCTGGTTCTGGAAAGGCTCAGTGCAGCAGTGTAGGGGAATACCAGGACAGGGAAGTGGGAAAGGGGTGGATGGGGGAACAGGGGAAGGGAAGAGGGCTTATGGACTTTCGGGGAGGGGGGATCCAGGAAAGGGGAAATCATTTGAAATGCAAATAAAGAATATATCGAATAAAAAATTTCAAAAAGAAAGAAAATGAACTCAACAGTATTTTGTTTCATTTCTCTTTGCTTTTAGCTTTTTTGTTTTTTTTTGTTTGTTTGTTTTTTGTTTGTTAGAAGCAGAAGCTGATACAGAAGTACAGAAGCCATGAAGGGTTGCTGGCTGGCTTCCCACTGGCTTGCTCTGCCTGCTTTCTTAGAGCCCAGGAGCACCAGCCCAGGGATGGCACCACCCACCATGGCTGGACATTGATCACTAACTGAGAAAATGCCTTACAGCTGGAGCTCATGGAGACCTTTTCTCAGCTGAGGCTCCTTCCTCTCTGATGACTGTAGCTTGTGTCAAATTGACACACAAAACCAGCAAGTACAGTATCAATTACAAATAGCTTCTTAACACAGGCCTGGGACCTCATGTCCACTACCCTTCAATTCTGGGACCCTGCCTGACTTGAACCTGTGATAGACTTATAAGTGTGCCACAGTCTTTGTGAGTTCATGTGTGTATCAGTCCTATTGCTTCCAGAAAACAGTGATGCTTTGATGTCATCCATCACCTCTGTCACTATCACAATCTATCTGCCTCTTCTTCCACATACACCCCTAAGCTTGAAGGGAGGGGCTTGATGAAAATATCCCATTTGTGATGGTTTGAATATGCTTGGCCCAGGGAGTGGCATTATTAAGGAAGGTGGTCTTGTTGGAGTGGGCGTGGCCTTGTTGGAGTAGGTGTGTCACTGTGGGAATGAGCTTTAAGACCCTCATCCTAGCTGCCTGGAAGCCAGTCTTCTAGCAGCCTTTAGATGAAGATGCAGAGCTCTCAGCTCTGCCTGCACCATGCCTCCCTGGACACTGCCATGTTTCCACCTTGATGATGCTGGACTGAACCTCTGAACCTGTAAGCCAGCCTCAATTAAATCTTGCCCTTAAAGGGCCTTGGTCATGGTGTCTGTTCACAGCAGTAAAACCCTAATGAAGATACCATCTAAATCCTAAATGTTCCAAAACAAAAGCACTCTATATGTTGCCTGGTTATGGGTCTCTTGTTTTGTTTTTTTCTCGAGACAGGGTTTCTCTGTATAGCCCTGGCTGTCCTGGAACTCACTCTGTAGACCAGGCTGGCCTCGAACTCAGAAATCCGCCTGCCTCTGCCTCCCAGAGTGCTGGGATTACAGGCGTGCACCACCACCGCCTGGCTGGTTGTGGGTCTCTTAATTTCCCTCATCTGCAAGAAGAAATTTTTTGCTGTGAGTTGAGCGAGGACTGACCTGTGGGTATAGCAGTATGTCATCAATCATTTTATTGCTATTTTCATTTGGCAGGATAACAGTGGTAGGTTTTTGTCTTAGGCTTATGACCTATTTAGCCTAAGACTCTGGCTACTTTAGCAGTGTCTGGTATGAGTTCTATCTCATGGAGAGAGCCTTAAAACCAATCATAAGTTAGTTGGTTACTCATGTAACACCTGCACCACTATTGCAGAAGTATATCTCACCGGCAGTCACATTTAGTGTTAACTGTCCCTCCTCATAACCTCTCCTTTACCTTTCTCTTTCATTCCCCCCAATTTAATCCTCCTCTTCTAGCTCCCCCTTTCTCTCTCCATAACACTATATTCTATAACCCGTTGGGAGATTATGTATCAGTCTCCTCTCCCTAGTTCCTTACCGGGTGCCTGATCTTGGTAATTATGTGAATTGCAGCTGTACTGCCTGGTTTTGTGTGTCAACTTGACACAGGCTGGAGTTATCACAGAGAAAGGAGCTTCAGCTGGGGAAGTGCCTCCATGAGATCCATCTGTGGGGCATTTTCTCAATTAGTGATCAAGGGGGGAGGGCCCCTTGTGGGTGGTGCCATCCCTGGGCTGGTAGTTTTGGGTTCTATAAGAGAGCAGGCTGAGCAAGCCAGGGAAAGCAAGCCAGTAAGAAACATCCCTCCATGGCCTCTGCATCAGCTCCTGCTTCCTGACCTGCTTGAGTTCCAGTCCTGACTTCCTTTGGTCATCAACAGCAATGCTTCCACAGTATAAGCTGAATAAACCCTTTCCTTCCCAACTTGCTTCTTGGTCATGATGTCTGTGCAGCAATAGAAACCCTGACTAAGACAGTAGCACATATATCAAATGCTTAAAAACTAACGTACATACTCGAGAAAACATATTTGTCCTTAGGGGGCTAGGTTACCTCACCCTGGATGATTTTTTTCCCCAAGTTCCATCCATTTGCCTGTGAATTTCACAATTTCATTTTTCTTAATGGTTAATTGATATCTCATTGTGCAGATGTACCCCAGGTTCCTTAGCCATTCATCAGTTGATGGCCACCAAAGCTGTTCCCAATCTCTGGCTGTTGTGACTAGAACAGCAGTGAACACGGACGAGCAAATGTCTATAGTATGATGCGGAGTCCTCTGGGTTGATGCCCAAGAGAACAGGTGGATTTTGAGGTCGAGCTTCTTATTTTAGTTCAGGTTTTCTTGTTATCCTGTTTCCACTTTTGTGTCTTGAACTGCTTTTAATGTTTAGTTCAACTGTTCACGTTTTCATGGTCTTCATATCCTTTTGAAGAACCTCAGTCATACTTGTAATTGTTATTGTGAAGTCTTCATCTTAATACTTTAGCTAAAATGAATTTCTCAGGGACTGCTGTTACTGGCTTTTGGAGGGGTTCTATTGTCTTGGCTGTTCGTATTTGTGGGTTTGTGCCGGGATCTAGGCATCTTGAGTTCTAATGGTTAAGTTGTTTCTTGATGTCAGTATCTGATCCTGTCTTTGTTGGGTGGGTGTTTCGTTCTTTGGCTGTCGTTGTGCACTCTGGATCCTAGGCAAGCGTGATAGTCGCACTGTCTGTGAGGGTCAGTGGGTGACACAAAGGAATGGAGATGGACCAGAAGTAAAGGCTGAGAAAGGCATTGGGTAAAAGCTAGGAGAACCAGAGTCCATAGCACAGGCAAAATCCCCAGGGAATTGATGTGAGATGGAAGGAGGGGGCTCCTGCTGGCAGGACTAAGAGTGATTCTGGAGAGATTGAAAAGGATGACTGGAAGGATCATGAACATTGCCTTCCTGTGTCCCAGCTCATTGAGGTTACTGAGGGTCTGTGGTGGAAAGTGTTTCTGGGACCTCCATTCAAGATGGCAGCAGTCACCAGCACCTGAGGGACCAGGGGCCCACTCGAAGGAGACTGAGAGACCTACAGAGGCTTCAGAGAGAGATGGAGCAGGAATGAGCTGGAGAGCAAGCAGTGTTTCCAGAACAACTAAGAAAGGCAGCTCTTAATGGCAAGATGCTTTAAACAGCGTTTTTATGGAATTGGGGATGGGGGTGAAGATGATGGAATTGAGCACAGTCAAAGGCCAGTTCTCAGGCTACAGGGAGGCTCGGGCTACCACTGGGCCCACCTTACCCTGTCACTACCCACTGCTCATCCTGTTGGGGGAGGAACATGGGCATCTGGCACTATCCACAGGCTGCAAACAAGATGGCCGTGCCCTGGATTGCCAACAGAGAACAAAGTAGTGTGTGGAGGCCTGGAGCTGCCAGGTGCCTTCTCCCAGGTGTGATGCCCAGCGCCATGATCATCCTGACTCTGAGCGACATCAGGATATCCAAGATGAGTCTCTGCAATATTCCAGTATTGATAGTGCTTCAGAAACCTTGAACCAGACCAATGACTCCTTGCAGTAAGTATTCACACAGAAAGGCTGTTTTGGCAAAATAACTTACTGTGTGACCGCAGATTACAACACCACTTTATTTGAGATGGGCTTTGTCTTGTTTAGCCCTGGCTATCCTAGAACTTGCTATGTGGGCCAGGCTGGCTTTGAACTCTGATATCCACCTGCCTTTGCCTCCTGGGTGGTAGGATTAAAGGTGTTGGCCGCTGCTGGCTTTTATACATGAATATGCTATAGCGAGATGGGAAAAATGGCAGACAACGCACTCAGGGTTGAGAGACAGAACTATAGATGCAGTGGCAGCGAACAAAGAAGCATGGTGTTGCCCAGTAGGGCTGGTCCCTGACTGCCGGGACACTTGAGCCACTGTTGGGCCCACCTCACCCCACCACACGACCAGTGTGGCATGCTGCGCTGCTGTTGCCAATCATGAGACTCGCCCTGCTTGGGAAAGGAGATGGTGCCACAGCGTCCCCTCAGGCTGCAAATGTAGCAGGGTGTTATACAGCAGTCTTGCAGGGATCCTGTTGCTGCCTCCCCCTTCCCCTCCCGGGACAAACTGCCCAACTGCAAGATCACCCTGACTCTGCAAGATGAAGGATGATTCATTTTCTTTTTCTTTTTTTTTTTTATTGGATGTTTATTTACATTACAAATGTTATTCCCTTTCCCAGTTCCCCAACTCCTTCCTCCCATCCTCCCTCCCCCTGCTTCTATGAGGGTGTTCCTCCACTCACCCCACTCCCACCACCCTGCCCTCAATTCCCTTACTCTGGGGCATCTATCGAGCCTTCATAGGACCAAGAACCTCTCCTCCCATTGATGCCTGACAAGGCATTCCTCTGCTACATTAGCTGGAGCCATGTGGTGTACTCCTTGGTTGGTGGCTTAGACCCTGGGAGCTCTGGGGGGCGGGGGTGGGGGTCTGGTTGGTTGATATTGTTGTTTTTCCTATGGGGTTGCAAACTCCTTCAGCTTCTTCAGTCCTTTCTCTAACTCCTCCATTGGGGACCCCATGCTCAGTCCAATGGTTGGCTGCAAGAATCTACCTCTGTATTTGCAAGGCTCTGGCAGGGCCTCTCAGGAGACAAGCCATAGGAGGCTCCTTTCAGCAAGTATTTCTTGGCATCTACAATAGTGCTGGGGGTTGGTGACTGTATCTCCAGGTGGAGATGGATCTCCAGGTGGGGCAGTCTCTGGATGGCCTTTCCTTCAGTCAATGCTCTACACTTTATCTCCATATTTACTCCTGTGAGTATTTTGTTCCCCTTCTCAGAAGAACCGAAGCACCCACACTTTGGTCTTCCTTCTTCTTGAGCTTCAGGTGGTCTGTGGATTGTATCTTGTTTATTCTGAGCTTTTGGGCTAAAATCCACTTACCAGTGAGTGCATACCATGTGTGTTCTTTTGTGATTGGGTTGCCTCACTCAGGATGATATTTTCTAGTGCCATCCATTTGCCTAAGAATTTCATGAATTCATAATTTTTAATAGCTCAGGAGTACTCCATTGTATAAACTTTCTGTATCCACTCCTCTGTTGAAGGACATCTGGACTTTTCCAGCTTCTGGCTGTTATAAATAAAGCTGTTATGATGATTCATTTTCTGGATTAAATTTCCTCAAAGACTTCTGGGATCTGTGCGGCCACTGGAGGATTCGTTGATGCCCATGCTCTGCGCTGCTGCAGGAGATCACGTTGGCGCCCGCATCCTATGCTGCCACCGGAAACCATGCGGAAGTCTGCTCTGCGCTGCCGCTGGCTGCTCTGGGCAGATGAGCTGCTTTTGCTATGGCATTGATGGCGGTTGAGAGTGAGAGACATCGAAGGCTTCTGTGACAAGCCCTTCCAACCCAGAAAAGAAAGGAGGGATAGGGATGGTTCAGTCAGGAAGCTAAAAATTGAAAATCTTAATTTTTTTCAATTAAAAATATTAAAAAGCGCCAGACAGTGGTGGCGCATGCCTTTAATCCCAGCACTTAGGAGGCAGAGGCAGGTGGATTTCTGAGTTCGAGGCCAGCCTGGTATACAGGGTGAGTTCGAGGACAGCCAAGGCTACACAGAAAAACCCTCCGGGGGGAAAAATCTTAGAGAGCTAAAACTCCATTAAAATTTGTGATAAAGATGTTCTTCACAGTTGATGGCATCTGGCCTAGGAGTGGGGAATGACTCAGTTTTCTCTAAGGGACTGACCATTGGGCGTTTGACCATTCTCCAGTAAGTGTATGGGCAACACAGATTGGACTTGATGGTTTGTTGTTTGTTTGTTTGTTTGTTTGGAGAGCCAAGGGTAGGTAGGTGGACCTGGGAGGAATAGAAGGCTAGTGCAATTGGGGTCCACTGTATGAAATACCCAGCTAGTTAATGAAACTATTAGGAGAAAAAAGAGAAAGTAGAAAAACAATCTATATAATAACTATGGGGAGATATTTTATAGTGTTGCTGACATGTTGTGTGTAATTCTGTAATTAAAATAAAGATTGAATAGTGGGGAAAATATATATGTATCAACCTTTACCAGACTAGTCCTCCTGATGCCCCACTGTGCACACCTACACTTATCTTCCACCAATCATGATGTCCTTGTAGTCGTGACATGCCTTTCCAACTTCAATAGACGGTTCTCTTTAAACGACTTTAATTACCTGTCAAGTAAGCTCTTTCTCCTGCGTAAGCTCCCACTCCATCTTATATCCTTTCAGTCCTAGGACTCCAAATAAAGTCCTTTCTTCTTTACAGAAAAAAAAAAAAGAAAAGAAAAAGAATCTCTGGACCAGTTAATACATAGGGGTGGAAATGCTCTGGCAGGAAAGGCTGAGGGGTCCCATTACAACCTCTTAATGAGTCCAGTTTTCACCATCTGAAATGACTTTGTAAATCTCTGTCAATCTTATTTATTCTAATTAACAATACAACTACTCTGATCTTCATTATGGCTTCTAGCATAGTGTATTCTTTCTATTCTTAAATTGAGATTTTAAAACACTATATGTGTATTGGTGGGTTTGCCTGTACCTATTTCTGTGCACCATGTCTCTGAAGTGCCCTTCAAGGCAGGAAGAGAACCTGGATACCCTAGAACTAGAGTTATAGATGATTGTGAACCACTGTGTGGATGGTGAGACTCGAACCCAGGTCTTCCAGAAGAGCAGCCAGTACTCTTGACCTCTGAGTCATCTCTCAGACTTGTCCATTTTCCAGTTCCTATTGTACTTTTAACCAGTTCATACTTTCATCTCACAGAGCAGGAAGTCGTGACTTACTTAAGGCAATATTATGATTTCTGCCACTTAATTGGGATGTTTTTTCTGTATGCATCTAATTACTGGTGGCTCAACTTGTCTCTCTTTTTTCCCTTCTGTTTCTTTACACTGTTCTGTGTTCCCTTTTTCTTATTGTTTCTTCTAAGTTGAGCATCGTTCATTACAATTCAAGTTCCACACCACATCGTGGCTTTCCTTGTTTTGGTTCTGCTGAACTGATGATTAGACTTGGGGTCTCTAGCACATGCTAGGCAAGGGATCGGCTACTAAAGTGTGTCCCTAGCCCTGATGCTATGTTTATTTTCATTTAATCAACTAAATTTAGGCATGACTTCATATTATTCCACTTAGGAAGGAAATTGTAAAAGTTTGGTAATTACAGTATATTATTGTCTGCATACATCTATATGTCCACATAACACATTTTAACGAGATGAGGAAGAGTGAGTTGTCAAAACCTAGCCTTGTTTACTCTGACAAAAACTGCTTAAATTAGAACTAAAAATGACTTATAGAGCTTGTCTTCAATAATGAGACAGGTTATCCAAATTTTTTGGCTACTGCAAAATAACAAGGGATGGTCAATAGGATGCTACTAAATATATTTTGGAAATTTGAGCACACTTAATGTACATCTCTGAGGTCAACTGAAGTTTCTACACCTACATGAAAACATAACTGCTCTTTAGAAGCTACTCATGAAGAGCCCAACTTGAAAATGGATGCACTATTTCTTTTATGATTTTGACAGCAGTACAATCAATAAGTAGAGGTAAATGACCTTACATCCTAGAGGTCATGTTACTTTGCAAATGGTAATTCACACCATGCAAATACATTATGTCACCAAGTAAGAACACCTAAATACAAAGTATCCCTATAGCATGTAGACCTGGGGACATTGTGTTTTTCTCATTTATACTTGTTAGAATATATCAGTTTTATTAGTTTTTAAGTCAACAACTTGCTGACTTTGCCGTTGTTTTCTGTCTCACTGATTTCTACTCTTCATGATTTCCCTCTGTTTTCTTCACTGTGTTGTTCTTTGCTTCTCATGAAAGAAATTTAAATCACTTATTTGTTTTCTAAAGTAACCGTTGAATCTGTGTCTTTTCTTGCTGAGAACTAGTGTAGGTGTCTCTTTCTTCCGGACATGGGCTTTCTGGACCCAGCACTGCTTGGACTTTCCCTGACTTCCATTGCAGTATCTTCTGTGATCCAGATGTCAGCTGTAAGTCACTTGTTTAACTTCCAGATGTCTGATAGGGGGTTTTGCTGTTGGCTTTTAATTTAATTTTATTTTGATCTTCGAATGTTCTGTGTAATTTTAATCTTCTGACTTTTATTGAGACATTATGTGGCTCACCGTAAAATTATATTGAAGTGAATGTTTCATGTGAGCCTGAAAACTATGTATATATTTAAAACATCTGGGGCTGGAGAGCTGGCTTAGAGGTTAAGAGCACTGGCTGTTCTTCCTGAGGTCCTGAGTTCAGTTCCCAGCAACCTCATGGTAGCTTATAGCCATCTATAATGAGATGTGGCGCCCTCTTCTGGCCTGAAGGCATATAGGCAGGCAGAGTTCTATATGCATGATAAATAAATAAATATTTGAAAAAATAAACATCTCTTCAGTTTTGACACTTCCTGTCATGTAGTATGGCAGCCTCTCCTTAGGTATATATACACTTAGCATCACTATGTTCTTCATGAATTGGCCTTTTATCAAGCATACTTTTCTGTGTGGCTATATTGCTAGCTTTGGAGTTCTCATTTTCTTATATTAATAGTCAAGATGAATTCCCAAAGACTAATGTTTTCATACTGAGCCTTTTACTGCCCTATCTTCAGCATGTGTTTGTCCTTGCATTCATGAACACCTCTTACAAACACTATGCAATTAGGGTTTTACGCGAATTTTGTAGTTTCTGTGCCTTTTAAGTATGAAGTTTATCCCCTTCACATTTAATGTGCATCTTGACAGGGCTGGATTTATTTCTCCCTAGTTGCTATTTGTTTTCTGTTTGTTCCATCTGTTCCTTGTTTCTTTGGGCACCCTTTCCTTCCTCATTTATTGAAGTAAGTTTGTTTCAATGTTGTGGTTTTTACTTTCAGTTTGCTTTTTAAACTGTATTGCCCTTCCCTCCTCCCTCCCTCCCTGTTGATCTCTCTCTGGGTACTGAATACCTTTTTAAATATGTATTTGTTGTTTGTGTATTTCATATATGTATATAATGTGTCTTGATCGAGTTTACCCCCCCCCACTCCCTACCCTCTAACTTCTCTCACCCCATACCACCACATCCCCCTTCCCAAATCCATGTACCTTTTTTCAACCTATTGAATGCACCTATGTATGTGCCTGGGCATAAGGCAATTCCCTGGGGCATAAGCAATCTACTAAGGTCCAGTCTCCAAAGAGAACTGACTCTCCCTTGGATCTAGCCAGGGTGGGACTTCATGACCCCAAAGTCCATGCTGGGACTTTGGATGGATCAATTTTTTGCAGGCTGTGTGCACATGTGCAGGAGGTGTGCACATGTGCAGGCTATGTGCACATGTGCTGAATTCTCAGCACAGCCTATACTGTTTCACATATAAATGAGATGTTTCAATATTACAACCACATTTATTACTTTCATAATTGAAGCTATTTTGACATATACTCTACACTCACATACTTTAGACAGAAATGTTACTATTTATGTTTTCAACAATCATCCGTTAAAAAAAAAATAGGGAAAAAATGTATTTATCCACCTTTTTCCCCACCCCCACTTTCTGAGCTTCTCATTTTCATTTCTGCAGTATCTCTTATTTCATAAAATTTTCTTTTCAATCTGAAGAACTTAAACATTTCTCATAGATTCGGTCTACAGCTAGCAGATCATCTCATGATGATATCTCATGGAGACTGCAAATATACTTGTTTTTGCCTCCATTTTGAAAGATGTTATCACTGTGAGACTCTACACTGACAATTTACTTCCTTGCATACTTCAAAACAATTCCATTTTCTCCAGTTACCTTTTCGTTAGACATCAGTAGTAATTCTGATTACTGTCTTCCTTCTGAGTTCTGGGGCTCTGGTTACATGTATGTCAGACTGCTTGTGGCTGTTACGTAAATCACCGGGATTCTGTTGGTTACTTTGATTTCCTTTTCAACTGTATTTAGATCATTTTTCAAAGCAAATATTCCATTTTATATAGAATGTTTAGAAGGTTTTTTTTTTTTTTTTTAGGTTTCACTATTTTCTGTTAAAGCTAATCTTTTGCTCACCAATTCTGCCTATCTTGTTCCCTAAACTTTTGAGTCTATTTATATTCATTTTAAAGTCCTGGTCTGCTAGTTACACTAGGTTATCTATTGATGAGCTCATTAAGGCTTCTTACCTTTATTTTATATGACATTTTCTTGCATCTTTGTTTATCTGCTATAATTTTAACAGATGCCAGCCATTGTGTATAGAAAAATAAACTGCATTTTATGTCTTCTTGGGGATTTTTACAGAGCATAAACACATTCCTATGCCTGGCATCTAAAATAATTTAACTTTCCTGAGAGGGGTCACGTTTATCTCTGATTGAGAAACATCTTTAAGAATTGTTGATCTCACCTAGTTGATCTCACCTAGCCCATAATTTCCCAGAGAAATAAATCCCTTTAGATTTTTAACATGTAAAATTTAGCTTATTATTTCAGTTATTTTCCATCCTTTATATTTAGCTATACTGGGGCTCTAGTTCCAGATGCCACCGAATATTTTTAATAAAGAAAGAACAGCAAAACTATTCAAATTCCGTATTCTTCTAAGCTTGTTTTCCCTAATGCTGTCTCAGCAAAATTGGGGAATGGAGGAAGAATTATTGTGCTAAATGTGTTCCTGGTATGTGTGTGCACATGCACGTGTGTGTGCATGCACGTGTATGTGTGCATATGTGTATGTGTGCATGTGTGTGTCATTCAGATTTCAGTCCCGCTTTCAGTGTTTTTGAGATAAGGTCTCATGTAGTTCAGGTTGGCCTCAAACTCCTGAGTTTCCTCCCTCTTTCTTGAAAGGGGTAGAGTTATAGGCATGAGCCGCATACCCAGTTCCTTATCACTTTTGAAAGAATCCTTTGTTTTTTCTAGAAGTTCATCAAAACTACTAGATACCCACTACCCTTTATTAGTCTCTTGTAGCAGAATGGCTTTTGGTTTTGTTTGTTTGTATTTGCTGTTGTTATCATAGGGCAAAACCCACCTATGACCTTTTGCATCCTGGACGAAGGACTGCAGATACTCTCACTCTTGCATGCATTTTATGACTGTCCTTGAGATCTCAGAAAGAGCTAGAAGAGAGAAACAGAGAGAGGAGAATGAGAAAAAGGGGAAGAGCTTAAGAAACATAATGTGATGCGACTGAAGAACTTCGGGCAGAGGAAAGATGATAGTGTACCTGCCTGGAAGCTGTGGCAGCCTTCACGCAGTGACCACTGTAGTCTATGGTTGACATGGTAACCTGAACCAGACCTCTACTGGGCAGAACAGTAAAAGAGAATACTGCCTTATCAAACCAAGAACAGTATTCTGGCAAGAGATTGGTTACCATTGGTGGGAATAAGGTTACAAGACTCTCTAGTGTCCATTTATTAACCTGTCAGAGGATTTATTTTAAATACAGTAAGTTTTGAGGATTTTTTTTTCTTGAGTGTAGAATTTTGGCGGTAGTGTTTAAAGAACATTAATCTAGAAATGATGAAGGAAATAGATTGGGAAGCAAGTTGGAAAAAAAATGTTGCCTGAACACACAGGATTTATGAAAGCTCTAGAGGAGAGTGAGATAGCAGGTGACAGAGAGGGAGGACTGATAATTACAGGAATTAATAATCTTCGTAAGCGCCTCCTCTCCGTGCTGTGTGGACAGCCAAAGGATGGATGCTCATCTGTGTCAAGTTCTGTCATATTCTAAGTCATGTGCTATGTGCTTCTCGAATCAGTACTGTGCTTCCAATGGTTACTCAGTGTGCAATAGGAGAACAAGAGGGAAGTCATCCAGCCAATGAGGATGATTAAAAGCTTGATAGCATCTGGCTACAATTAGAACCCAAGTTAATGAAAGATATGTCATGATGTCTGAAAAGTATCCCTGATTACTAAAAATACTTTGGGAACAGAATTATGGTTTCAGTAATGGAAAAGAATAGGATAATTAGGTAAGTTTATAATTATGAAATGCAAGGGAGTCTACTCTCAGCTGAAAGGCTTTTCAACACCTGGTATGTGTATTTTTCTACAGGTATGCTCACCTTTCTGTAGTTAGAGGCTTGGGTTGTCTTAGAGTGTATCCCAAAGTGCCTCGCACCCCAAAATAGTAAGATCTCTCCTCCTCCTCTCTACAGAAGAGTTTGGTAAACATTTGAGTGCAAAGCCAAACAATATTTAAGCTTTAGAGCCCACACAGTGTCTGACAGATTCCTCAGCTCTGTGACTGGACCGGAGAAGTAGACATAGATAAGGTAAGGCATCAACAAGCCTCTAAAGGTTCTAAAGAAACCTTATTTACAAAAACAGGTGGCAGGTCAGACTTGACTCATAGATGGTTGTATATCACCCCGTTCCACAGTGCATTCAGATGGCAAAATCCTAGAGATTGAGCCCTTCCAGGGCATCCGAGCCTGAACATGAGATTGTCATGTGAGCCACATAGAGCTCTTAGATTTTTCTGATGGCTGCATTTTAAAAAATAAGGTATTTTTCATGTTTCAAACTTAGTGTTTCTGTGTGTATGTGAGCTATGTGGGTAGAGAGTTGACATGGGGGCCACGGGACAGTTTTATAGACTTACTTCTCTCCTTCAACCTTTACAAGGGTTCCAGGTGACAAACTCAGCTCACTGGGCTTGGAAACAAGTGCCTTTATTCCCCCAAACCATCTCAACCAGCACAAAAATTAATTTTACTGGTATATTTTATTTAAGTCAATGTATTTAGAATCATCTCAATATTCTTAGCCTTAGAATTTTACTAAGTTCATATTTTACATACTCCATCTTTTACTGTTCTAAATGTACAAAGCCTGGTATATATTGTGTTCTTACCTCTCTGTTTAGACTAGAAACATTTACATTGTTATCATAGAAATACATGGCTGATGCAGCTCTGGGTACTCCAGAGTTACTTCAGAACTAAATGCTGGCCCCCAATACTGGACTCACTCATTGGTCACACCATTTCTTACCCAGAAAGATTTTTCTACAAGTAAAAGAAATCCCCTTCTATCCTTAATCTTATCAGCTTCACTTTCTAATAAGAAAGTACAACAAACAATGCTTCAATAGACACTAGACTTGTCTTGGAATTGTGTTTAAAATTCATCTTTGAATTTGGTAGTTATGAAACAGAACCTGGGGCTTTTTATATTTAAATGTTCCCAAGTGATAGGTCCAATTACCACAGTCTAAGAAGCAAGGGATTGACAAGACCACTCCAAAGAGTATGGATCCTGCTGGAACAGATGTCCCGCCTTCTAAAAAGCCAGCAGGTCTAATTCCAGCCCACAGACATTCCTCTCCAGCCACCACCAGAACCAAGAGCTTTGGAAGTATCAAGGAGTGTCCAACATAACAAGAATCAAACAACCCAGGGGCCTCTATCAGCTGAGCTTAAATACTCTTTAAAGAGGGAAGTCAGGGGTGGAGAGTGAGCTAGGTGCTAATGTATATGTTCTGTGTGTGCAAGGCTTACAGTCTGACTCCCATAATAAAAACAAAGAAAGTAATTGGGAACAGGAGTTATCTCTGACTCTGTGGCCTGCCTTTGGGGACCCTTTCCTTCTACTGGGCTGCCTCTTCTGGCTTTAATAGGAGAGGACATACCAGGTCTTACTGCACCTTCATGTGCCATGCCATAGTTTGTTGACCTTCATGGGAGGCCTGCCCTTTTCTGAAAAGAAATGGAGGAGGAGTGGATAGGGGATGGTGGATAGAGGAGAGAATTGAGGAGGTGGTGGGGGAGGCACTAAGAGGAGAGGAGGGAGGGGGAAACTGTGGTGGGGATGTAATAAATAAATAAATATTTTAAAGGAAGACATTTTTACTTGCCTTTCATGACAGAACTCAGGAGGCAGAAGCCAATGGGTCTCTGTGAGTTCCAGGGCAGCCAAGGCTGCATAGTGAGACCTGTCTCATAAAAAGAAAACATTAAAAAAAAATAATAAAAAGTCAATTTTAATAGCTTCTTTCAGTTGAATATATTAATAAATAAATAAATAAGTAAATAAAATACTACCCTAACCTTCCAAGTCCATGCAAAAATCCTGAGATGTCTTCTGAGATCTATAGTCAACCAGCCGTTTGCCAGTCCCTTTAATATACTTCCTAATGCCCCAAGCTTACTCATTGTTTATTCTCATCCGCGCATCAGAAGCTACAAGCACATGGACCGGTCTCATTTAAAATGCTTTAGTATAGATTTTCAGCAGTCCTAGAATCTTACGTCTTTAGATGATAACTTCATGTCTCATTTCACTAGGAAATGAGAAGCTGGCAATAGAGAGCCCGTTCTTCCCAACGGCAGGTCTCCTGCACCGAGCCACCACCTCCCGACTGATGCGAAGTCCCCAGTCCTGCTGAAGGCAGCTGCCTTGATTTGAGAATTGGATCCCATCTTCCCTTGCCTCAAAGCCTTTGTTCTTAAACCGCACACCCTGGCTCACCAACTTGCATTTTCTTTTTCTAATAGAATTATCCTTCTGTCTACTACTTTGATTTTTTACTAAAAATATAGACTTTCCATACAGCGTACTCTGATCCTGGTTTCTTCTCCCCCAAGACCTCCCAGGTGCTCCCCATTTCCCCTTCGAGTGACTGGTATACATTCTGCACTTGCTCCCAGCTTACATAAGACCATTCCTTCACCTCAAAATGACGCCATTTCTCTCAGTGTTATTTTGTAAAGTTGATTCCAATCTCCTTTAGTAAATGGTGGGACACAGGGTAATTCCATAGCACTGGACATCTCCAATTTAACTGGTTAAAATAGTCTTCAATTTCGTGCTCAGCCAGCTTTACATCCAGTTTTCTATCATTCTGTTAGAAGCAGCATTAATCCTTCATCTGCCTTGGAAAGTCTCTTACATCTCTGTCTCTAACTAGATCCTGAAACCACTAAATTCCCTCACTGCCACCCCTGTGATCTAAGAAGACACCACACCCATTTCCTGGTTAATCTCCTGTGGTAACCTGCCTGGTGTCCTTGTTCCCATTCTATGCCTACATCTCCACATATGTTGGTTAGCTTTCTATTGAAATGACAAAACACCTGATTAAAAAAACATGGGGGAGGAGTGGTTTAGTTTGGCTTTCAGTTTCAAGGGGTACAGTCCATGGTTGCTTAGTTCCATTTTCTTCTGGTTGGGATGAGGCAGAACATTGTGCTGTTGGACGAGGCCCCTTACCTCATGAGACCGAGAATGGAATAGAGAGTTAGGGGAAGGAAGTGGGGATGAGAGATGTTCTGCAGTAAAACACCATCATAGTGACCTACTTCCTCCAGTGCCTCCAGAGCTAGCTGGCTGTGAATTCAAAGATGGATTGACGCGTGGATGGGTTAGAGGTCTCAGGATTCAGTCGCCTTCTAAAGGAGCCACTTCTGAGCACTGCTGTATTAGAGGACAGAGCTTTTAACCTGTATGCTCTTGGGAAATGTCTTAAATCCAAACCCTAATGCCACCCTTCAGTCTGTTCTTTAGAGCGTACCTGGAGTCCTCTTAAAGTACCTTTGATTGCATCATTAGTGAGCAGGATAAAATTACAAATGCCTTGTCGTGTCCCTAAGCTATCTGTATCTACTCCTGGTTGCTACCAATCCCTTCTGATACTCTCCTCGAGTTACTGCTCCCAGCCACATTAGCTCAAGTCTCTTTCTCTCAGCGTGTCCTGCTTAGGCTAGCCTTGTGGGCTTTGCTTTCCTTCTGGAAGTCATCTCTGAGATCTTCACAGGCCTTACTTACTCTGCCAACTTCAGGGAAAGCAGATCGCCCCATTTCAAACACTGCTTCTTAAAAATGCCTATTTTTTTTTAATGGCCTAATTTTCCTTCCATAGATAGCCACCTGAAGTTATATTTTTAATTATCAGTTACAGTTTTTTTCTTTTCACTTCCACACTAGAAGTCAGGTTCCATGATGAAAGGGACATTTTTTGCTAGCACTGGGCTGCAAAGCACACCGGCTGTGAGTTTCAGAGACCTCGGGAGGTTAGATGCCTCACCAGAATCTGAACCCATTGACTAAGCTGTCTTCAAGTGCTGACCTGGGCTAAATCGAATCAGAGGCCTTCTAAGAATAATAGACTTTAGTACAAAGTAATTCCTGCAGTGTAGCTCATACCAGGGACCTCTTCCAATGCTTGTTAGGAATTGGATACAGAAACTCTCAACGATCCCTGTTAATCAGCTAATTTGCCTGTTTCCGTCAATAGTTACAGGCTATTAGTTTCTCTTCCTAGTCCCCATCTCACGAGGCTTACAAGAGCTTGCTTTTAAACAGAATTTCCTCTGCTTGCTTTGCCATCTCCTTGCTTGGCTTTTCTTTCTTTAACAAGCCCAACAGCATGCTCCTGCATCTTCAAAGAGTAAATTAATTCCGTCCGCAAAAGGGTCAAGTGCTAGAAAGTGCATAGCCGTGCAGTTTGCATGGCAGGATACAGAAGATATGATGCTAATAAGATTCTAAGATGAGAACAGCAGACTGTCTCTCGGGATTCAGATGAAGGGGTCTGTAAATTTTAAAAGAAATGGTCTCCGAAAACTAATGATGTCTGCTTTCCAATTCATTAATAATGTGGAGCGGGGAGATGGGAGTGAGATCCAGGCCATGCTTTGAAATATCAAAATGTAACGAGGACGAAAACAGTCAGAGGGATCTCAGTGGGGTCATAAAGCTGGGAGAAGGAGGCACACTGTAAGACGTGGTGCTCTGTGGAGGGGAGGGAATCTGTCTACTCCATGTGTGTATATTTATGTGCATAGAGGGCCTTTATCTATATGATGGAGGAAAAAAAACCATTGCAACATTGATAAGGCTTTTGCAATTTTCATATTTAAGGTGACTCGGAAAGAATATTTCAAGTATTATAAAAAACACATCTGAGCCGTGTGCCTTTCCCTATTTACAAACTCTGCCCTTCACCTTGTATGCATCGCATACAAGGGACCAAGTAACAGGAACCTCAACCTTGTTTGTAGTTAATAGTGGAAGGAAAGGAAAAAAAAAAAAAAAAAAAACCCCGAGGCAAAGCCTAATGAACCAAGAGCAATTCGGAGCTCTCTTCTGTAATATCTGCAGAGGCGGTGTCTTTCCAAGGGCCGCCTGGACATATCGTGTGACCTTGCCGCTTTACATCATTAAAATTTCCCATTACCAGAATAGTGTTTGCATGGAGGGGCTGTTGTGCAGATATTACGGCTGGGTTTCTCCCTGCTGCATTCAGGGTTTGCCCTAATAGAAAATGCCTCTTTGCTTGAACAGTTCCCTTGAGCTAGGAGGTGCGCAGCGGCGGGAGAGTTTAGCTTTGGCTTTTATTTTGACAAAGCTATTACATTTTGCAGATTGAGGTTATGGTCTTTCCTCCTATCTCTGTATTTTATCTGCATGATATTTTCTGATCTCCCTTTTAAACCCCCATTAGTTACGACTGAGGCGCTAGGGTGGCAGCCTGCCTTGGAGCTGTGATATCGTCAGCTTTTCTTACAAGCCTCTAAATAGACTAACTGATTCAGTGGCGTTCAGTCGTGTGGAACCTTTCCAAGGGGCCCCGGCCTCGGAAAGGAGAGCCCATGTGCCATGCTGAGGGTTTGGGCAATGACCACAGCGGCACTGTCAATGTTAGAAACAAAAGTACAACCTCATCCGAGGCCAAAGGTTTTGTTGGCCGTGTATGACCTGCTTCAACAGGAAACTGCTGGTGGAGAAAGCTCCTGGTGTTCCCAAGCTCCTCCCGCCCCCCTCCCCATCTCACTGCCCCTCCTAGGAAGCTGCTGCCCCCCCTCCCCCACTTCAAGCTTCTCCCCATTCCCAGGTCGCATTGCTACACTTTCATGTGACTCTAACCTTAGGGTTTTTTTTTTAGCAGAGCGCTTCACAATGGGGAATGCTTTTGCTTGGAGGGGGCAGAAATATTTCAAAGTGCTGATTATTTTACTGCAAATTGTTTTAAAAACACATGTGGAGATGCACTGGCCAGCACTCTGCAAGTCTCAGCAAACCATAGCTGAGTGAGAGGGTCTGAACCCAAAGCGACTGCTTTCCAGTGTCTAAGGTAGAAGTGTGAGCTCTCACTTCCCCACACGCCTGCCTTGCTGATCTGAGTGAGGCTGGCTTCCTCCTGATAACCTGAAGCCAGGGAGGGCAGCTCGGGCCAGGTGCCTCTGACACTCAACTCTGTCTAGAGCAGGGGCTACCACAGGGAGGGGGTTGTAGAGGTGAGGAATTTATTTCCCCAGGAAATCTCATTAGCGATGCAGTGCCTGTTTTTCATCGAGGTTCCTTTCCTTGGCTTTGTTTTCGGCTGAGTAACAGAGCCTGAAAGCCTTCTGGTGACTCACAAAAGGTCACACTGAGAGTGGGGGGGGGCATGGACCAGAGCAGGCTGCCTACCAGTGATTGATGCGTATTAAAGCTGTCTTGAGCCTCTCATAAACACAGCAAGAGTCCTGTTCTCTCTTCATCAGTGCTCTTGACCAAGGCTTGATTTACTGTTTTGAAATCAGCTGCTCCTTCAGTCCTCCACAATAGCTTCTTTAATAGCTTGTCATAACAGTTGATGACAATTTGGAAAAAGCTCACTATATATATATATATATATATATAAAATTGACTTTGCACTATTCTAGGTACCAAGGCTTTATAAGCAGTCTAATTGTTCCCCGAGTGTCTGCTGACCTAAAGGAAAGTGTTCCTGAATTAGAGGATCCTTCTTTTCTATCTAGGAGGGTATTGAGATGTGTATTCAATACTGTAGCAAATCACTGCTGAAAATTGGTTTCATGTCCCCGAGGCTACTTCCCTCCAAAGGTGAAACAGCGGAAATGCCTGCTAGGAAGACAGACCCATTCTGCTACTCCTTGACGAGATTGCTTTGAAGTTTGTGCAGAGAAGAGAGTTCTGAGTGACATCACGGTGCCCGTGGTCATCATTTGTGCCCACTGAGGAGGTCTTTCCAACTGATGATTATACCTGTATGGCAATGAAGTTCCCAACTGATACTGGACTCAAGGATGTGGCTCGATGGTAGAGCCCTGAATGGTTTGATCCTCAACACGATGGGGAAAAAACAAACAAACAAATGAGGAAACTGGAAGCCCCTGATACCTGTATGCCTGAGGCAGTTCACCATATTAGAATATATTGGACCCATCTGAGATGGAACAATAATTTGAGAATGTGATTTTCTATTGGTGGTCAATTTATTTGTCACTTTTGGAAGACATGGGTGAGCCGAATTTCTCCCTGTTCTCTCAGTGTTTGCATCTGTGTCCAGGAATATGCTCTAGGGTGACTTTAGAATACCTAACAGCCCATGTGACAGGTACAAAAACCACTGAGAATAGATTCACATGGAACAGTGGCCAAGTATGGCACTCGCGACCAGAACTTCCAACAGAACGTCAGCTCTGCTCCACGCATGCTTACCTGCCCCTCAAGGCCTGACTAAAGCTTTGCTTCTTTTTCCAAAGCCTTTCTTGTTCTATACAGTCTATTTCTTGGTTCTGAATTCGTATGACTCGCTTACCACCATAACCTCCAGTTATCCCAATGTCAGCACCATAATATTGTGCTTTTAAAATATTCCTCACACACAAGGTTGTGCAATATAAACATTACAAAGGTATTGTTGAACATGGCCCCTTCTGGTGGAAATTCTCAGAGATGATTTTTTTTTTAAATGCTGCAGGTGCTAATTTGAATTTCCTTTGGGGCCTTGAGTTTGCTATCCAAATATTCTATTTTCTTTTAGAAGAGCTGGCTGGAAAACAAAAATGTCTATTTCAGCAAAGACCTGTCACAAAGCCACTGGCACCAGTGACCTTCCCCTCCCCTCCCCCACCACAGTGATGCTTTCTTCACAAGCTCTGTACACGATTAGCAGCTTTGTTTCATAATCTTTCATTTGGAGTGGAATCACAAGTGAGACCTGCAACAGCTAAGTCTGCACCCGATCTGCGCGAAAAGCATCATCCTAGGTTTCTACTGCCGTGAAGAAACGCGGAGACTGAAAACAACAGTCTTGGGAGGAGGCTTTAGCTTACATTTCCAGGTAACCATTCCTCACTGAGGCGCGTCAGGGCAGAGAACTCAAGGTAGAAAGGAAAGCAGAGCCCGGGAGAAATGGTGCGCTCTGGCTTCCTCATCATGCCTTGCCCAGTAAGGTTTTCTTAAGCTTCCAAGACTATACCAGTCCAGGGGTGGCACCGCCCACGGTCAGCTGGGCCCGCCTACATCAACCGTCAATCATGGAAATGCCACAGGCTCTCCCATAGGCCAATTCAGGTGGGGGCAGTTTCTCAATGGAGGTTTCATTTTCTGAAATGCTTCTAGTCTGGGCCAAGGTGACACACAGGTGTGCGTATGGCTGCCGTCTTTGTATGTGTTGGGTCATTATTTCAGGTTTAAGCAGCGTAGATAATTTTCCCTTTAAAACAGAACAAAAAGCTTATTGGAAGTCTTCAGTGTTTGGCATTTTGTTATTTGAAATGAAGAATATGGATTTTTTTTTCCCTTCCTACCAAATGGTATCAATGGTGTGAACATTTCAAGTCAGTCCTAGAATGAGTCGTTGTATCAGTCTCCAGCAAGGTGGGCTACAGGACAGAAAGAAGGTGAATCTATGAGAGAGACTGAGAGAGAAAAGTATCAGGAGGTCAGGTACTATCCTGAGGAGTGGTTAATGAAGTGTGTGTGTGTGTGTGTGTGTGTGTGTGTGTGTGTGTGTGTGTGTGTTAAATGTATCATATGTATCATATAATACATATGATATATATGTAGACATACACATATACACATATATTATAAAAATATTTATATAATATGTATATGTGTATAAAATGTATTATATGTGTCACTATATAATATATATGATATATGCATAGGCATGTTATGCATATATATACATATACTACGTATATTATATATGTGTGTGTAATACTACAAAAGGGTATGGGTGTGGACGGGTTACGGGCTAAGTGTTAAGTTAGGAATCAGCAGTTGCTTCAACAGAATAAACCAGCTAGTGCAGCAAAATGTCAGAACATACCGAGGAAAGCAGCTCTGCCTCAGACTCTCTCTCACAGACCTTCAGTACACTGTTGTATCTCTCCTGCCTATTTCTTCATTTGCCAGAGAGACAGATTTACTAAGCTATCATTCTTCCAGACGAAGCCTACTGTGACCATTGTTTTCTGCTAAGGCCATCTTTACACACACCTGCACTCTTTCTACTGCCCCTCCTTCTTGCATCTTCGCGTATTTGCACATTGTGTTGAATCCGTTCAGCCAGCAGAGACAGGATGGAGAAAGGATGAACACTTAAGACACCAACCACATAACATACTCTGTGCTGTATTTACTATAAAAATGTGAGTGCTTATTCAGTTCTCTGAATCCCGGAAGCCCTTGGAGAGCAAACGTGATGACCTCTCCTGTTCATTCCTGGATTTTAAAGCACCAAATTCAGAAAATATTTAATGTAATAGTATTAAAATAGAGTAACACTTTTAATATTTCTGAATGTATAACAGAATACTGATTTTGACTACATGCCTGTTGTTATATGTTAGTTTTAGGAAATACTACTATAATAAATCAATGTTAATTGTTTATATGACACTGCCAATTAAGGCTACCTGTGAGTGAATTAATTTGGTTCTTACTATATATGATTTAATAATAAATTGAGAAGCCTGTCGAATATAGGCCTCTGTCTGCCTCCCCAACCCATAGATGCGTATGTGGTGGGCATTTTTCCTTATAGAAACACAGATAGCATCATTGTCTCAAGTTGGTAAGTACACCATTTGGTCACTGTTTACCTAAGTCTGGACTTCATAGCTTAAATAACAACTTTGTTTTGTTTCTGTTTTTACTCAGACAAGAGTATCCCACATAGGCCCTTCAAAGATGAGAGAATAACTTTCAGTCTCCTGCTTCCTTGAGTCACTTCAGGTTTGTCTGTCATATCTTGGAATGTAGGAAGCGATGCTAGTGGCGTGTTTAAGAGACTGCCCTGTGAGCCACTCTTGGCCCCATATCAAGGATGGAGTCTGGCCATCTGCAGTGGTCGTGCTTTCCTGGCTCCCTTCCAGAAGGCTGTGTGCAGGGATGATGCGTGCCACTTCTAGGCTGAGTTCTTCTTTTTTATTGAATTTTTTTTTCATGCCATATATTTTGATCATGTTTTCCCTTCCCACAGTTCCTCCCAAACCCTACCCACCCACCCACCCATTCAATTCTGTTTGTGTTCTGCCTCTAAAACAAGAAACACACAGAGAGAGAGAGAGAGAGACAGAGACAGAGACAGAGACAGAGAGAAATAAACAAAAGATCAATAAAAATTTTAAAAAGAGGAAACAAGCAAAAAGATGAGGCAAAAATTCAACAAAAATACCACTTCGTTCTTTTGTGTTGGCAACTATTCCTGGGCGTGAGGCTTGTACAAAGTGCATCGGACATGCCCAGTGAGACTCCACTGGACGAAACTGATTTTTACTTGGCCAGTGGACAGCCTCTTGGTTAGGGATGGGGACCTATGTGGACTACTGCTCTCAGTGCTAAACTGGAACCTGTACCGTTTTGTGTGTGCTGACCCAGTCTCTGTGAGTTCATATGTGCATCAGTCTCGGTATGTCTGAAAGACACTGCTTTCTTAGAGTCACCGAACACCAGTCTTTCTGTCTCCTCTTCTGTATAATTTGCCTTGATTTATGAATCTCCAGGTTTGAGGAAGAAGATATCCAATTTAGGACGAAGTGTCCCAAACTCTCTCACACCCTGCACAGTCTCCATTTCTCGGGTTCGGTGTTAGTCACCATCTTCTGCAAGAACTTTATCCCATGAAGCCTGAGCAAGACACTTGATCTATGGAGGTAGCAGTGTGTCATTAGGAGACATTTTGTTGCTATGTTCCTTTAGCAGAATATTAGTAGTAGATTTTCACCTAGGCACATGACCTGTTCTATCCAAGGTTCTTGTCCACTTAAGCAGTGTCTACTATGGGTTCCATTTTGCAGGGGGGGGGGGCGGGGGGAGCTTAAATCCAATTACAAAATTGTTGGTTACTCCTGCTACTTTTGTTCCATTACTGCATACAGTTGTAGGTCAAGGGTTTAGAACTGGGTGATTTGAATGGTTACCTTTATTCTGTGGTAATTTACAGAGTACCTTCCAGTACCATGAACATCGGTAGGGGTAAGCCATCTAGTTAGGCACCAACTCAATTTCTGTGTGTTCACTCAAACACACACACAGACACACACACACACACACACACACACACACACACACACACGTTCAGCAATGGGGCACTTTTGGCCAATGACACAATAGGATGTAACTAATTGCTGACACTGGAGGTGTTACCTGGTAGCTTAAGATGTATAGTTGGAGAGTTGTCTCCTCTCTTGTTTAGAGATTCTATTTAGATTCCTTTCATATGCATAGGTATTGTAGGAAGCTTCTACAGCAGAAGTAGGCTTCCATATAGTTTTTCAAATGCCCTTTAGTGTTAGGTGTTCCTGCCCATAGCCCCTCTTTTACCCTTCTCTCCCATTCCCCACCCTATTAATCCTCTCTTAGTTTTTTCTTTGTCTCTCTAAAACAGAAGCTACTATTTCCCCTTTCTTGGGAGAGTCTCTCCTCCCCACTAACACTTTATTAGGTACATAACTTCTGTGGTTCTCCAGATTTCAGCTCACATCTTGATGCTCGAAAGTTAACATGCACATATAAGAGGAAATGTACAATATTTGTCTTTGTGGCATCTGGGTTACCTGACTCAAGATGATTTTTCTTCTAGTCATTTTTTTTTCTAATCCATTTACCTGCAAATGTCATAGTTTTCTTTTAAACAGATAAATAACATCCCATTGTGTAAATATACAACCTTTTCATTATCCATTCCTTGGCTGACAGACACCTAGGCTGTTTCTAATTCCTGGTTATTATAAATAGACCTGGGTTGAGTCTTCTTAAGAAAGTAAGCAAGCCTTCCCTACTCTTTTGCCTCACGTTGTTCAGAAAGAGAAAATGTTTGTGTGCTTCTCTGCCCTTTTGGGCAATAACAATGTCTGTCTCAGTTTACCCCTCCAAGAATCTTTATCTCTGGAGCCCGTGCATACTTAGTTCTGTGAATATGTGAGAAACTGAATGTCAGGCAACCAACCACTAACACTGTGAGTGAACCAGGAAAAGAAGGATGAGGATGCAAGCAGTTGACGATGTCTGACACAGTGACCTAAATATGCTTTGCAGTAAGACAGAGGCAGAACAAGAGAGCCAACTAGAAGAGAGACAGAGAGAGAATGGAAAGTGGGAAAGATGCCTGAAAGAAACTCATGTGGCCATTCGCCAGTCCTCTGAAAGAAAGGTCCACAAAAGTGTGAACGTGCTGGCCATTCTCAGCAAGGAATGGAAGAGATGATGTGAGGCCATTTTGTCACGTAAAAGAAGCCAAACTCAGGGAAACAAATACCACGTGCTGCAACTCATAGGTGGAGCCTGTGCTTTGAAAAGAGTGAACGTGAGTGTACACTCTGTGTGTGTGTGTGTGTGTGTGTGTGTGTGTGAGAGAGAGAGAGAGAGAGAGAGAGAGAGAGAGAGAGAGAGAGAGAGAGAGAGAATGGGAGGCATTAAAGAGAAAAGAGGAAAGACGGTCTTTAGATAGGAGGAAAAGATCTTAAGAACAATAAAAGAGGAGTGGGTAATGAATTATACATGCATGAAAGCAGAAAATGGGGTCTAATTCACGACAGAGGGAGAACATGGTAAGAGGGGTAGGGACAGCTGGGGCACTCTAAACCACTAGTACAACAAATAAGAGTAGAATAAAGCAAGATATGCTTAGTGAATTGTCATAGCAAAACCTGTTTGTTTGCCAGTTTAAAAAGAGACATGAAAGGGAAAATAATATAAATATTAGGGAAATAGAAACACACAGCATGAAATCAAGAGCTTAGTACGAATCTGATGCTGCGAGATTTGGAAACCTACAGTGAGAGGGTGATAAGGTTGACTGGTTTGTTTTTTTTTCTTCTAGTAAAAAGTTTTCCCAGAAATATACTCTAAAGTTTACTCAAGAGACAGAATTGTCTCCTAGACATAGTTATGAGAATTGTCAAAGATATCTCCCTTAAAAATGCCTCAAGTCAGCTGGTTTCATAAATGAATTGCATTAAGTACTTGAATTACTTAAATAACTTTAGATTATATTAATTTTCCCGAATATAAAAAAAGGTTTCTGGCCCACTGGTTCTAAATGGGTAGCATATTTATCACAGTGCCGTGCACTGTGCTCACAAAGTCACACAAGCAATAGTGGGCGGCAACAGTATAAGTCGATTTAATTTTTGTTTTGTTTTAAAAGAAAACTGCGTCTTTCTAAATGATACCAGGGTCAAAATAATTCATTAAAATCTGTCTTTGGAATGCAAGGATAGTTTAACATTAGGATAGCTACCATTTCGATCCATTGTATCAGTCAGATTAAAAAAGACATCCACTTTATGGGCATGTCGGGGGGAAGGTGTCTCCAGTTGGTCTATTTGGCCATCTATAAAAAAAAAATCTATGAACTTTAAAAGAATATTTACAAATAAACATCACCTTCCAAAATTAATAAAATCACTTTAAGAGATAACAAAGAATAGACTGGTGAAACTCACCTCCAGTTAAATACAATTTAAAAATACTTAAGTTAAAAAACAAATTCCTTAATGAAATAAAGGCATTTATTAGAAATCTATAATAAATGTCATAGAGGCTTTGGGTGAAGATAAATAGTTGGAATCCATTATCCTCTCTCAATAATAATACAAACTGGTTTTGTTTTTTTTTATTTATTTATTTGTGTTTTGTTTTGTTTGTTTTTTGTTTTTTCATGCTAGGATTGTGGCTGCCTTAAAGAAAGTTACATCTTTCAGGTTTCTCCTGGTAACTACATTTATCCATGTGTCTGGGCTGGTTTTCTGACCAATGTGATATAAACAAAGGGACCAAGAACAGTTTTAGAGAATTGGCCCAAGCCAAGTGCAGTGTGCATACCTCAATCCCACAGACTTGGGAAGCAGAGGCAGGAGCTTAGATGTGTGTTTGAAGCCAGCCTAGGCCATAGTACTGGGCCAGCTTGGCTACATGGAATGACATATGTCGAAGGAAGAAAGGAAGGAAGGAAGGAAGGAAGGAAGGAAGGAAGGAAGGAAGGAAGGAAGGAAGGAAGGAAGGAAGGGAAGGAGGAAGGAAGGAAGGGAAGGAGGAAGGAAGGAAGGAAGGAAGGAAGGAAGGAAGGAAGGAAGGAAGGAAGGAAGGGAAGGAGAAACTATCAAAAAAGAAAATTTCAGAAGTCCATGATTTCAAGCTACATACATTGTAAGTTGAAGGTTACATACATTGTGGTAGCAGCTATGCGAAAGTTCAAGGTATACATGTTAATAAATATAGCTCAGAGATGTGCGTGAAAATATAAAAACGGACATGAAAATGAAATATCCGCCATCAGAAGAAGTTGGAAGGGAGGGAGGGAGGGGTGTGCTTTGGCTGCATTTGGAAGACTGAATTCATGTTACTTCCTTAAAACGAACAAAAACAGTAATAAAAGATTCTTGAATCAAATACAGCAAACAGTTAATAGCTATTGAACCTGGGTCACACTAAATGACCCAGCTATAAATTTTGATCGGAGTTATTTTATGTGCTTTACTATGTGTGTAAAATATTACATAATATAAACATCTTTAGTTATATAAAAACGAAGGCTCAAAGCGAAAGGAAATCAAAATCAAACATCAGAGGTAAATATACAAAGAGAGAGAAGGAATTCCAGCCACATGGCTTTGTTCTTCCAAGGCTCCAGCAGGATTGAACATATATGAGCCTCAGGGCTTGGCCTAATTGTCACCTCCCCCAGTAAATAAATGTCCCAAAGCAAAGGCTAAAGGGTAGTCACTTTGATGTGTCATGTCTCGAAGATCATTCTGATGAAGGAATCAATTCAGATGCGCCATTACTGGAAATAGATCATTAAAGGAGTGTGTTCGCACAGAGGAAAGATGCTGTTGTATCTTCAGTCACTGGAAGGATTGGTGGTTTTGTTTTGTTTATTTTTGTTTTTGTTTTGTTTGCTGAATTTGATGAACCTAGACAATAGAAAATCAAGTGTAATATTTCACATTTATAAACAGGGACACAAAGTATTAAATGCCAGAGAACAAAGAGATATGCAAAAACTGCATGGAGGAAAATGTTAAGAACGTGACTGGAAATTACGAATGGAAATCTAAATAAATGGAAAGGTATTCTCTAGATAAGAAACTTAGTGTGTTACAGGAATTAATTTTCCCACTCATTGATATATTTTAATGAAAGGCTAACGAAGTGAGGTTGGTAAACTAATTCTCCAGGAGCATCTGAGGCAATCTCCAGGACAATATTTTAAAAAACAAACAAAACAAAACAAATGAGGAAAGGCTATCCATATCAGATGTCTAAATATATTATAAAACCTTAATAACTGAAACAGTGTGGTATTGACAGAAGAAAATAAATATGATAGAGAGCCCAGATATATAGCCTGATGAATTAATTACATTTCAAAGCAATAAGTGAAATAAATACTTCTAGCGCATATATGGTCAGGTTTCCAAATGCCCCTGATACACTAATGAGCTAAACATAGTGAATAACAAAATTATAAAAGCACCAAAAGTTGTCATTAAAATTTCTCTATGTTATGCTAAAAGCAGTCCATTTTAGTTTAGAAATAATACTTAACGGTTGCAAAGGAAGAAGAGTACAAGTTGTATTGCATACATGCTAAACTGGTGGAGAGTGTTTGTGGCATGCTCAGTGGAGACAGCCATGTTCTTTTGCTCATGTATGGCCCTTAGCCAGGTTGTTCACTCCACCGTGTTAAGTGAGTTGGACAGAGGGGAAGCGGAGGGCGGGGTAAGCTCTACCGAATGAGTAACATTTGCGCTGTCTCTTGTGTTGAAAACATAAACTGCAACAATTTTCAGGATATCCTGTGCTTTTAAATGGGCTATATGTACTCATGAACAATACTTCTGGCATTAGGTGGGGAAAAAAAGCAAGACAACAAGAACTATATAAAAATATACGTATAGATTTTTATATGGGAGCACCTGTGTATATAAACATACCTGTATGAAAAATAAGATACAAAAGCCAAAATAAGATACAAACGTAGCACGACATTCCAACTATTGTTAATATTGCTGCTAACACACACAGACTTCTCTCTGCGGAGGCAGGAGCTAGGGTAGGGCAGAGCTGCTCTATATGTTCCCATTTGGTCTCCCCCCCCCCTTTAAAATGAGAATATATTCATGCATTACATTTTTAATTAAAAAAAGGAATGTCTCCGAGGTTATTCTCTCCAATGTCAGTCTCGCTCATTTGTATCCTGAAATGCTCTCTTGGGTGGTAGAGAATGGGATGAAGTAATGGCCAGTGTGCTGGGAATTGCATTTAGAGGCGCACAGGGCTAGGGAACATTAGTCAGTCACGTGCGCCCCCACAGAGGAAAAGGTTGAGAGCCGCGTTCATGAGCCATTGTTCCATCTCCTCCTGCAGCATCCAGAAACAAAAGATGCTTCGGGTCGCCTTTACCATGGTCACTGGGTGTCACAAGTGCAGGCGGGGTATTTTTGCACTGCAGACACATTTCATTCCCGCAGAATAGCTCTTTGTGCTATGTTCTGAGTAATTTTAAATAAATAAGTGCTTCCCTGCCAGCATCAAACACAGTGAAATAAATTGTGGGGCTTGGGGCTTGGTATGAAGGAGCACGCAGACAGCCCTCCCTCTCCTACGATGGCTTGGAACAGAAAACATGTTACTATGTGGAATTCTGACCTCACCTTTGCTGGCTTAACCAGCTCCTATGTGCATTTATTCTAAGTTGTACTGCTTCTTTTCTGTTCGTACCCAGTCTTGTTTGTGCTAATGCCTGTAAACACACATGCGCGCACGCATGCACGCACGCACGCACGCACACACGCACGCACACAGACGCACGGATGTCCCTACACGCCTGTCTGAATCCCTGGGCGTTCTGGATAAGCACCACTTGACCTTGCATCCGTTTGGCTTCCATATCCTTTTAATGACTACCCCGGGTAACAGCTCACTGACCCATGGGTTAGCGACAACCTTTTGGGGCAGCACTGTTTAAATCAAATTCCTTTCTTTTCTTTCTTCTTAATTCAGCAGAGTACCATTGCGTTGACAGCATATGAAGAGAGGAGTGGTCCCCAAGCCCATGTACCAATGGTAGTCATGAGTAATGCTTAGAGCATTTAGTGTTTGTCAAGCAATACCCCAGACATTTGATGACCGTTGTACTTCACAACCCTACCAGCCAGGTACTAGAATTATTATTCCTATGTATGTCTTAACAAACGAGGAAAATAAGTTGTGGAGAAATTAAATAACTTACTCAAGTGTCATACAAAAACAGGATCAGAACATTGAAAGTAAGCAAAGATGTGTGTGAATTCGTTGTGCTTTCTAATATTTCTAATTCATTTGGCATTTTTTAAAAAATATTAAAATAATACCCGATGGCTACAAGCAAAAGCAACTGAACAGTTTTGTCTAAGACTGAATGCCCACGTTCCTTTGTGTAAGCTGCTCATCTTCCCACATCCGCCTCCTTAAGAAACCAGTGTGACATGATTTTCTCTTATTCACACTGACACTGCATATGGGTCTGCATGTGATTATGGGGGTGGAGCCTGTGCTTGTGGGGGGGGGAGGCTGTGGAAGGGGGTTGTGTGCACACATGGGGGGGATGCTGTGCATATGCAGGGGGGGCTTATTTCCAAGAATTTCATTGGGAAGATTATTGTAGTATCATTTTGGTCTCCCTGACAGTAATGTAAAACACGCTTCCAATTGCTGGGATTGTTGTGTATGTTATTCAGTCCAGTCCTACAGATATAACATATGTGTTATATATTAATTATATATTATTTTATATATTATATATTCCTGTGCCTTTTCTTGAACATTTATTGTTAATTATTCCATAGTGTTTATTCACCACTGTGAACAAAATATTGTTATTAACCCATTTCATTTCTGGATGTGTATTGTTAGGATATAGAAAGCATTACTTTTTAATCACTGATATTTTAATCTAGCCCCATCAGCAGAGTGTCCTCTCTATCAGGGTTTTCTCAGAGAGGTAGATGAACCAGCACAGTCAAATATGGTTTAATTACAGGAAAAACAATACCTATTGGGAGTAGTGTTTAGAGGGGAAGGGATCTGTGCACAGTTAGAGCCCTCTTAAAGTTACGTGACTGAAAGTCTGGAGAGTTGACACAACCAGGTGTCAGAGGAGATAAGAATGACCAAAAGGTTCTTTGGCAGCTGGTTCTGTGGCCTAACTCCACTGTGGAGTTGTCCTGCGGCCATTTTTGATGAGCAGATCTAGCAGCTAGGTGGTTGGGCATGAAGTAAAGAGACCAGTGGCAGTCTGGAACTCTCTAGGCACATGTGCCTCTGACCTAGAAGTTCCCCGTTGATAACAGCTTTCCTTTACTTACAAATTTGGCCAACTCTTGCACAAAATCCTAAGGTCTTGGTCATATTGTATTAGTAACATAGTACAGAATTTTGTTATTACAACTCTTGCCTACATACTCATAAATGAGATCGCTCTTCTTAAGGCGCTTTGTGAATTACAGAGTGTTTTTCTGGGATGCTGTACACAGAGGACTCAATCATGGGGATGTAACATTTGCGACATTCGCAGGTGACCAACAGGATCTGGGGAGAGGAGAAGACTCAGTGCTCACTCTCACAGCAGCCTTCCTATTGGTTGACCTTTGGGTCCTGAGACAAATCACTCACTGCCCAGCTGATCTGCATCTCTCAGGCGTCTCTCTTTAGCATGCCCGTTATTTCATTACATACTCATTAGTGGGAGGACCATCTGCTATGATGTTTTCATAGAACAGATTTAATTAGCCACTCATTTGGTACTGACAATATAGGGGGAGGTATTCAATGTCAAATACTCCCATAAATACTTTCTCTGAATTTAGGAGGAAACCAAAACTATTTGAGGCCATCTTTAACAAAATTAGTATTTATGCAATGTTATAAGCACATCTTTTACTCCATAATGAAATCCAGGGTTGGTTTTCTTTTCATACGTCAACCACAGTGCTTTTTATATTTTAATAAGTTCACAGTAAATTCATTTTGTATGTCTGGTGTCATTTTTTAAAATCAAATCTTATAATTCTCATGTCCTCTAAATACGCAGATTTCATATTTGCACTACTAAACGTGGGCAGGGGTCTGTAAACGTATCATCCGTACAGTCTCTGTGCCATCAGGGAAAAGGAGAGGGTTGTCTCAGTTCTTGTCACTCGCCTTTGTTGAGGACAAGTAGACACAGGCACCAGACTGAAAAGCTGAGAGGCAGAGCAAGGACATTTAGGGGTCAAGGAATCCATAAAGGTAAATTGGTCTGTGCCTGCCTCAAGCTGTGGTGTTAATATTAGTCGACAAGATGCTGTTGAAATGTGAGGAGAGGAACTATAAAAAGCGATATTTAAATTGTCATGAAGCTTGAATTGAGCCCTTTCCCATTATTTCAGAATCCTTACTAATATGAGGGATGCGGAGAGGAACCAAAACCCGATAGAAAGCCACGCAGCACACAGAAACCCCAGCTAGTGAATAGAGGCGATCACATTGGTAAAAATGTGTGAGTGAAAATCTTGTAAACATGCATCCATGGCAGGGGCTGCATACCCGGGAAGTACCAGATTACGGTGGTACTGGGCAGAGCCAGGGAGGAAGCACTGAGTTCATCAGTCTGTGCTTTTCCAGGTCACCTACCATGAGGGCAGTAAGCTGTCACTGATGCTGATGGCACATCTCTGCCAAAATGGATATATCAGAAAGCCCGGTGGAGATGGGAGGGCTCGGTCCCCCAAGTCCCATAATGAGGATTAGCTATCACATAGCTTTATTGCTTTATCTTTAAAGTTGTAACAAATCTAAGTGCTGTAATCTTTTGACCATATTGTCCTTCATGCTAGCCTGACAACACTCTAAAGATAATAGCGGAGGCAGAATACTTAACAAATAGGTGTTGGTCACCTACAATGTGCAAAACCACAGAGATAAATCAGATGTGGTCTTGGATGGCCAGGAGTAGACGTTCACGTTCAGTGAGGAGGAGAGAGACAGTCAATACCAGAAGGTTGGAAGTAACAAGAACAGTGCTGGAGAGAGATGGTTCTACTAAGGTGGTAGGGGTGGGGATGGGGATGGGGGGTGGGTGTGGAGTGAGGGTGGGAGTGAGGGCTAAGAAGGTGGGTATAGGAGTTGGGGGTGGGAGTGGGGGTGGTAGAGGGGATGAGGAAGAAGGAATGAGGGGGGCAGCTGGGAAAAGATGCATATAGCACAGCAATGTGGCCTGGGAATTCTCATCGTTGCTTCAGGACTGACAGCTGGTCTCCGGGCCTTCTGTAAAATGAAGGCATTGTTCTATAAAGGTCTCTTTAGAACAGTCTCTTCTGTTTTCTCGCCCTATTCATAGACCAGAGGGGCAAGCATAAACTGGTCCACATAAAGAAACTATGAGCCTGAACAGGAAGATGGAGACCATCCAGGGCTTCATATACAGCAAGAACCCGGCTGGCGTTTGGAATCTAAATATGTAAATACGGCTTTTAAAAGATTGGCTCTGCAGTTTGGTCACGGACCATGATATTTGCTTTCTGTCGTGGGCTTCTTATTTCTTTACAGGCCAACACCAACATGTTGGAAAAGTCAAAAGGGGAACAGATCTCAAAATGGTATTTTAGAACTTGGGAGAATAAACATTAAAATATAGAAATCACACTCACACACACACACACACACACACACAAAAGAGTAGCCATTTACATTGTATGTTTAAATAGAATAAAGCTTTAGGGATAAAGCTAAGGCTCGCAGTCACCGCCCCTCAGTCCAGTTCTCCTTTTGTGCTCTCTACAATTAGGCTTGGTTTAAAAGCTATGCTTCAAATGTGGGTGCAGTGGTACACACCTTTAATCCCAGTGCTCCAAAGACAGAGGCAGGCGGATCTCTGAGTTTGAAGCCGGTCTGGTCTACAGAGCAAGTTTCAGGACAGCCAGGACTGTATAGTAAGAATCTATCTTTAAAAAAAAGAAAAAAGAAATTTTAAAAATCTATGCTTCAAATTCATTTTCATCTTCAACATACATTTCATTTTTATATATTTGCATTTATATATGTGCATACCAATACATTAAGTGTTGGTATTGTTTTAAAACAACGAACATAGAAAAGCTTTCTGTTCCTTGTTTTTTGCTGTTACTACACAACATGTTTTTTCATGTCTGCAATCTGGTAGTTAATTCTTTTACATAGCAACGTAATACTTCACCGCATAGTTTTTCCACTTTAGTGTGTGTATGAGTGTGTGTGTGTGTATGTGTGTGTCAGTCTGTCTGTCTTTGCATGCAGCAGCCCAAAGTTGATGTGGGTGACTCAATCACTACTTCATTTACAGAGAGAGGGTCTCTTGTCCTGCCTGGAACTCACCCCCTTGGCTAGTTTACCAACCTAGCTTACCGCCTTTCTCTGAGCCTCTTGTCTCTGCCTCTCAAGTGCTGGGATCACAGGCAGGCCACTACTCCTGCCTGACTTTGTTTTGTAGGTGCTGGGGACTCCAAACGTGGGCCTCACTCTTATGACATAAGTGCCTTTATCCACTGAACCATTTCCATGATCCCATTTTCACTCTTACGAATTAAAAAAAAAATTTAAATACTTTCAAGTAGTTACAGTATTGTATCAATGCTTACACATGAGCACACATGTGTGTAAACACACCATTCTGCACATACACAAATGTTTATCTAAGACATATATCCTCAAATAGGATTGCTGATGTGAACATGGAAACATTTCCAGATTTGATTAGGTGTGGCCCGACACGTTATGAAGCTGTACAATGAGTCCTGGGAAGGACTTCTCGCCTCCCGTTTAAACTTCCAATGGTCTGAACGGAAAGGTCCCGCTGCTGCTGTTTTCCTCGAGTGCTGCAGGTGGATTGTTCTTCCGGGTTACGGCTCGAGCTTTCTGTGTTTGTTATTGTGTAAAAGCTGTGATTGTTAGACGTTTAGCTTTGTTATGTTTGTTAGAGCAACTCTTAACAGTCTTAGTTTACATTCCCTTCAGGTTGTAGGTCCATCTGAAAACATTTTGCATGGGCGTCAAGATAAGGACTCTATTTCCACATTTTCCATGTAAATAGCTGTTCAAAGGCATGTGTGGAATATGCTGCTCTTTGGCTCAAGGATGTGCGAAGAAACCTCTTTCAATGGCAGGTTCTCACATACCCTGTGTCTGTCGCTCGATGCCACACTGTTCTTTATATCGACTGGACTCTGCAGACCATATTCTAGTTCTTTATTGCTGACGCAATCAGCTACGTTGAATACACAAACTAGTTTAAAGAGGGCGTCCACCCCTAGTATCTTGAGCCAAGGATTTTCCTCCCGCTGCCCTTCTGGATGGTTCACGTGAGCTGGGGCCACGGTGGGTAGAGGTCCGCGTGGAGCCTGTCAGGGATGTTAGAGTGTGGGGCTCCTTGCAAGGTGGCTTAGGTAGCCTGTTGGCAAGTTCGATCTGAAGAGTGGACAGCCTTGCAGTTGAAGGACCTTCTGGGTACTGAGCCTCTGTGGGGTAGAAACTCCTGCCTTTCCACAGGTTCTCCGCCCACTCAGACCACAGCCCAGGTGACCACAGCCCCCATGTGTTCCTGTCTTCCCCTGTAACATGCCCCACCCCCTTTCTAAAGGGTCTGTTCTCTAACAGTAGTTGATAGAGAAATCGAGCCTCCAAACAGTCAATCCCTGGCAGTGATACTGGTTTCTTTTCCTTGATCAAGAAAGAACTTCCTAGGAATTAACTTTCCGGTTGCTGATCCCTAGAAGCAGAGAGAATGTCCTGGTCCTTGGTGGTCTAGGTAAATTCACAAAGGGAAGAAAGACCAAACCCAAACCCATCAAACAGATCCTTTTCCTGTTAGCTGTAGGTCAGGGTGCATTTTCTGCCCACAGAAAGGAGAATACTTTTTGTCCTGTTGGATCTTCCTGGCCAAAAAAAAAAAAAAAAGTTACCTATTGTCTTCAAATGGACTTCATTTCTACACACACTGAAACCAAAGCCTTCTCAACTCGTGGGTCTCACTCATACTTCTAACAGCGAAAAGAAGCTGTCGCCTTCAAGAAAGAGATGTCTAATTTACCCTTCAAGAGAAAAAGGGTGAACACAGGAACCTCCCCCGCCCCCAGCAGTTGTCAGATGGTTGGAAAACAGAATCCTCAATCATGTATTACATTAGTATTACATTAAGTTTGACCCCACAGCAACTTTCCGAGTCCCGTGGAAGGTTGGAGCCTGCTCCCCAGTGTTAGAGAGCTGACTGCCGTGCTGGAACATGCTTTTGACTTCTTGAAAAATAGTCACAATTAAAAATTCAAGTACCATTCTTAACTTCCCAGCTTGAATTATTTAGCATGTGCTCTATTAGAATGTACTCATTAATTTTTGTTTCCACGAATTACCAATTTTACACCACATGGGGATGTTTGATTTGCCAGTCTTAGATTTTTCTTTACTAATTACAAGACTGTAGAATAATATTTTTCCTTTTTCTTTTAAACTTAGAAATTGGGTAGAGTGTATTCAATAGATGTTTGCTAACTGGGCATCAAGTTTTCATTTGCCAGTAAAAGAAAACATTAAAAACAAGGAATCATAAATATTTGTGTTTCCTGATTTAAGCTCATTTTACACTCAGCAGTTGCTATTGAAAATAGCACCCAGGGGCAAGGGCTGTGGCCTTGTGGTAGGGTGCTTGCCTCCTGTGCTTGTGCCTAAGGTGATGGGTTCCATCCTGTGACTACAAAATGACAGCAACAGAAGAGTTGTGAAGACAAAGATCTTTGAATAAAAATGGACCAGTTTCTGTCAAGATGGCTGCCCTGTACTGAGCACAGTGCTACGCAGGCCTCCTAGCCTTTTGCCCTTTGAAGGTTCCCTTCAGGTTCTTCAGGTTCTATGCACCAAAGTCTCTCCTGAAAAGCTTCCTTCATCCTTGGTTCCCACATATCCCTTTCTGAGAATGAAGCCTAGAAAATTCTGGATAGATCAGGATATTCCTGTGGGCTGCTTGCCCCTGCACCCACAACTGTAGTAAGCCAGACAGGGGACTAGAGTAATAAAGATTCGAAATAGTAAAGGTTCTGGGAATGTGTGCCCAGTTAGTAGCATTTAAGGTGGCATTTAAGGTTAGGAACCTGCAGCTCTGTGGACAGTTTACACCCACACAGACATCATCTTCGAAGCTCCCCAAAGAGTTCTGCCTGTTGCAGAGTAAGTTGATCTCAACCATCCCAAGAGCCAAGGGTCTGCATCAGCTCAGTGATCATGCTTCCCAAGTGCAGTCCCCTAAGTGTAACTTCAGTGGTCCCGTAGCGCTGTGAGTTCAACTCTGCCAGCCTGATCCACCCAGTTCTTAGTAACTCTTGTTTTTATTTCATTTTGTGTTATATGTCTGTCTGGTTGTTCTGTCAGCCTAAGGTGTCTTCATATCCCATGCATGCAGTACCTGCAGAGGCCAGAGGAGGGCTTCAGGGCCCCTGGAACCAGACATAGAACCTGTTGTGAGTAGCAGGGTGCTGGGAATTGAACCTGGGTCCTCTAGAAGAGCAGTCAACACTCTTAATCACCAAGCAATGGCTCCTGCCCCACAAATTTCATTCTTAATATTTTCTTTTGTTAATATTGATAAAAAATTTTAGTTAACAATGTAGTCTTGCTATTTTTTCTATCGTTTAGTTATTTTGAATTATAACTTGAATTGTTTATAATTAATCTTCTATTGACAATGGCTCCTAGCATGTTAGTTTCAGTTTATTTGCACTGTTACATAATTTATACTCTAGATAAATGAACATGACTACAGCAACTGTTCAAAATCAGTCTGCTAAGCATTTTAAAAAAACAACATACTGCGTTCCTTTGAAACTTTATGATGGAATTTATATCTCATCCACCCATAAGTCAAAAAATTAGAATAATTTTAAAGCACATCATAGTCAAAGAAATGAAACTTCTGGATGAGAAAAGCAAACATTGAGAGAGATGGATGTATTATATTCGGAGACCTCTCCATGGAGTGGTTTAAGTTGAAGGGCTTCCAGCAGCAAGATACAATGAATAGGAGAATAGCGTGAAATAGTGTGAATAGACCTGAGAACCGAGAATTATTCACTCAACCATAAGTGTAGTTTCTTCCTTGGGTGGAAAGAAATTAGCAATACTTCTATGAGAATAAAAGGTTTTTTTTTTTTTTTTTACCTCCTCTCAGAAATCTACCAATATCAGGGACAAAAAAAATAAGTAGAAATAGATTTGAACAAGCTTGGCGCAGTAGAATTTTCAAGCTGAGAGCTATGCCGCTTCTAGTCGCTACTGGGGCAAAATACAGAAGAGCTATAGAAGAGATACCCCTGTACCCACCGTGGGACAGTCAGTTAATTGCTGCGTTTGACCAGCTGCAGAGGAGTTACCGCTCTGCCAGACGTACTCTGAAGCAAACAAAGCAGATGAAAAACCACGTACTTACTGACTCTAGGGAAAATAAGAATTTGGAGAACAAAGAAGTGTAACTGCAGAACACCTCATGACTCAGCTGTCAATAACGATCCCACAGTGACAATAATGTATGTCCCAGATAATGTTTTCATAAGAAAACGTTCCATAACCGTATTGGAAGGATGGCTCAGGGGGATGAATATGCATAATAGCATGTAAAGGCGTAAGATGTGAGGAAAATGTAAGAAAGCTAAATCCTTATTTCCCCCTCGATGAAGGCAGGAAGGCATGCCTCAGAAATAAAACATCACAATACCGAAATACCTGTATGGCTTTTTGGAAATATGGAGGCAGCAGAAGAAACGGCAGTGTTGCTTAAGTTTTGTCAATTTAACACAAGCTAGAGTCACCGGAGAGACAGAAAGCTCAAGTGAGGAATTGCCTTGACCAGATTGTCTCTCATGCATGCCTGTGGGGCATTTTATTAATTCCTAATTTATAGAAAGTCCTGCCCACTGTGGGCAGCACCACCCCTACGCAGATGGGCCTGGGCTATGTAAGAAAAGTAATTGAGCAAACCAGAGGAGGTCCTGTCTCCAGGTTCCTGTCTTGTCCCAGAAGACAGAGTGTAAGCTATAAACAGAAATAAAACCCTTCTCCAAGTTGCTTTTGGTCAGTCAGCGTTTTTATCACAGCAATAGAAAGAAAATGAGGACAATAGCTAAAAATAATTGAGTGTAGTGAGTTGGATTTGGATGGGGGGAAGCATGGAATAGGGATTGTCATTGCCATTATAACAGAGTATTTGGACTTTATACATATACCCATTTTAAAATAACCAAAAAAAATCATCAAGAACAATAAACAGGGCCAGGTGGTGGTGTCGTACACCTTTAATCCCAGCACTTGGGAGGCAGAGGCAGGCAGATTTCTGAGTTGGAGGCCAGCCTGGACTATAGAGTGAGTTCCAGGACAGCCAGAGCTACATAGAGAAACCCTGTCTCGAAAAAACAAAAATAATTAATTAATTAAAAAAAATAAACAGATCATCAAGCTTCCATTGGATTTGCAAATACAACTGACCAATATGTTGTCATTAGAGTAAGTGACGTATAACTAAAGAAAAAGACAAAGAAGAACTCAGCAAACTAGTATTGAATGAGGAGACACTGAGCCCTGAGGCAGTAGGTTCAGACCCCATGGTATGTTACATCTTTTTATGAATTTAAAACTGTGTACTGTAGCAATGGGGATACCCTCTGTTTGTTCTGTGGTTATTTTCAACTTGTCTAAGTCTTGGTTTTTATTAGAAAATGAGGATGGTATATGTTTCATCCTGGTCATTGGATGGTTAAAAAGTCTGATCTGAGTGCTACCAACAATCTACCTGATGCTTAGAAAATGCCTGGTGATTATCTTAATGATATTACAATGGTACTGGACTCTTCAACACCAAGTGTTTCATTTTGTTTTTCAACAACTGAAAATGATTTTTAGGATTTATGTTCAGTTTCTTTGGACAGTATCTGTGCTGTTACTTGGGTTTGTCTGCAGGTAGAGAGTAGAACTCAACCATTTTGAATGGTATCAACACCAAAGTAGTAATTCCATGTTTTTGATGTTGGGTAGTAACCAGAACATGTGGCTGACGCTGACAGTAACCTATTGTTACAGATACGGAACTGTCATGTTTAACCTGTGCTTAATTGCAAATGATTATGCTTGTTTCCCTTTTATATGGGGGGGGTCTTCTCTCTGGTTTTGAAGTTCTATAGATTCAGGCAAAGATATGACACCAAAGGTGGCTATGATATACTTTCATGATAATATTTCCATAAAGGATTCTGTCAACCAAGAAGAGAATCGTCATGAAGGTCAAAATGTAATCCAGGTGGTGTGACTCCTATTCAGATTTTAACAGTATCCTGTATATGTCTATATGTATGTATGTGTGTGTGTGTGTGAGAGAGAGAGAGAGAGAGAGAGACAGACAGACAGACAGACAGAGACAGACAAAGAGAGAGAGACACCTTGTGTCAGCATCAGCAATGTCAGAGCAGAAGAAAGAAGCAAAGATCCTGTTAAGTACTGGGTATGGCCACTGAGACATAATAACCCTGAGGACAGCTTTGTGAACAAGGCTACTTGGTGGTCTTAGGGGCCCTGGTATTGGCAGAAATAGAGTTGAGGTCAAGGTTAATGTTTTTCTATTCATTCTGCTGCATCTATCTCTCCCTTAGAATGACTCTAGTAAATATTGCCTCCTAGAGTATCATTGTTATATGTTGTTTAATATAAGTAATCGGCTCATCAGATTTTCTCTCACATAAACACCATTTCTTACTAAAAGAATTAGTGACTTTCCTTGGTTACTGTCTGGACTCAGCAACATTTTTCTATAAAGAGAAAGTCTCTATTGTGACAACTAATTTTTGATAAACATACACATACAATATGTAAATGAACATGTGGCCATGGCTATGTTCCAATAAAACTTTATCTACAGAGACAGAAAACAACCAAGGTTAGTATGGCCTGCAGGCAGTGGTTTGGCCAGTCCTTGCACCATTTAAAGACAGTCATTTTTTAAAACATCAGTCTACTTAGTTTCAGAGCTTTCTGTTTTCTACAACTTGCAAAGTCTTAACTCAAGATCTAGCAGGGATTTCCCAGTGCCTCTTACAGTGGAGGCCCTCTTGTCTTATAGGTCAGCCCTGAAGAGAACACACAAGGAAAAGACCCAAGACTGGGCCCATCACAGTGAAATTTGTGTCATTAGAAGAATATTTTATAAAGGGTCTTAGAGAAGTCAGAGTTGGTGCCCCACTGTGCATATCAGAGTTGGCTCCGTGGTAGGAAATCTCATAGAGAGGGTGGACTCTAATTTCACAGGATAAGCACCTGGCCTCCCATGGAGATCTTAGTTGGAAATATCGATTATGTGGTAGAACAAGATGAGATTGACTGCACCTGAGCCACCAGGATCTGAATTGTGTGCAGAGAATTCTGTACCACTCAAGACATCATACACCTAGCCATACCAGCGCATACCCTGGTTTTAACATCCCACCCCAATTCTACTGAATTATTCATGTTGGCCTGATTTCCCTACTCCTTCCTTCCTTTTCTGACAGTGTTTTGTGTGTGTGTGTGTGTGTGTGTGTGTGTGTGTGTAGCGGCTGTAGCGGCTGTAGAGATATACAGCCACCTTCTGACTTGGCCAAATGAGGGGAGTGGGTGGGTTATGGGTTAGAATCTTAACAATCTGTCAGAACCAGAGCATCTTTAAATCCTGTTCCTGCCACTTTCTTTCCTTCCCACAGAATGGACCATAGGTAGCCGGGAAGCCAAATGGGAGTGGCCCTCTGGTATTTCTCCTTGTCTGTGTGATCCTGCAGATTTTGATGAACCAGCCTTTGCAAGTTACATTGAAATTATCTAAACCAGCTTCAGCTGGGCCTGGCTTGTTTAATGATTTGGCAAGAATCCAAGGCATTGGAAATCAAAACAAAACAAAACGAACCCCTTGGATCAGATCAGCATACATTATAACGGTGTGATCACTCACCATCTCATCTGCTTGCTTATTATGGGCTGTGCAGTGACTGGAATGGAAATAATTCACTCTGGCTACTCTGGGTCATGGTTAGATCGTATGTATTCTATGAGAGAAATCACAAACTGTGGAGCCTCAGAGATCTCATAATTTCATTCTCCCAAGGAGCTCCCCCACCACCTCCATCGCTGGTTCTACTTCCTGTTTTAAACATTTTCTTAGAATGTGAGCTTTGTTATCCATGTTCAGATTCAGCTAGCATTACTTGTCTAGATAGATCACCATCAAGAAATACAGTAATGTGAAATGAAGCTACTTCTGACATTTTTATGGTGTGTGATATACGAGTTGGTGTGATACATTAAGATCTTTGTAATAATTTTTTATTTTTGAAATAGCTGATTCTTTGGGGACCATTTAAAACATAATTCCACAGATTTTAGTGGTATCAGGTATCTCTCAAGCATCATTTTAATTGAGCTCTAGTGGTTTTTTCCCCCCATCAGCGAGGAATCAAACAGGAGTCTATCAAATTCTATCAAGTGACAAATCACAGAAAATTGTCTCACACGCCATGCCTGATGACAAATAAAGATTAAATTCTTGCCTTCAAGTCACATGTGCCTAATGAGTAGAGATTTAACAAGTGGGCAGTAAAAAATAAAGTTAAAATTCTGTAGATGTAATTAAAAGGTATTATGTCAAAGAAGCTAAAAAGAATAAGTAATGACAATTATTATTTACAGCAAATATGTTTACTGAGCTAAGCACTACCTGTACCCTTACATGTTTTTATCTATCTATCTATTTATCTATCTATCTATCTATTATATGTGAGTATACTGTAGCTGTCTTCAGACACTTCAGAAGAGGGCATCAGATCTCATTAGAGATGGTTGTGAGCCACCATGTGGTTGCTTGGATTTGAACTCAGGACCTTCGAAAGAGCAGTCATTGCTCTTAACCGCTTAGCCATCTCTCCAGCCCCCCCCCCTTACACATTTTTTAATCTACATACTATGTTGTATAGATGGAGAAAAGAGGCCCAGAGAAGTTAAATAAGTTGATGGAGTGTAACACATCTTAGATGGAAGACTAAGGTTCTAATAAACAAGGTCATGGGATCCTGAGAGCACATCTCAGTGCTGGGAAGCTTTATACAGGGAGCACAGTTGAAACTGTTGATGGACTCCTTTGGGAAATGGACCAGAGCAGTGGCATAGAGACAGGAAAGGGTGAAGGAAAATGGGAGTGGGGGTTGGGACAATAGTTCTACGGAAGAAAAAAATTCACAACTGGGAGTTGGTAACTTACTTGACAATATGGAGTCATATCAATATGGGAAGGCTGTGCACAGAGGGCTGTAGTCTCTGAGCTCAGATGAACAGAGGGCGGTCTTAACAGATCAGCCACCTTTCTTGGGCACTCACAGTGACTCTTTCCCAAGTCTCTGTCCTGGGCTTTCACCAGACTGCATCTGTAACAATCTGTTTATGGCCTTCTTTCTCCCATGAATTCTGAGCTCCTAAGTCTGGTGATGTGTAGATGCCCAACAGCTGGGACAGTGTTCCCGGCATAATTAAACCAAAATCATTTCTTAGAAATAACCTTCAAGCATATTAAGTCAGACCTTCCCACTGAGCAGTTAAATCTGAGTCCTGGGGAAACTGGGAGTGTGAGGGGAACATTTGGGGATGCTCTCGGGTTGCAGAAGCAGATTTTAGTTGTCAGAAGGGGTCGATGCTCAAAATCCCCAAAACATTGCTGTTCTGAATAAGAACAAGAAGAAGAGTCCGTAAAACTAAGATCTAAGGAAACACTAAAGAACAGAAAAAAAAAAAAAAAAAAGACTCGGAGATAGGTTCAAAGAGAGATTTTCATTTACAGAAATGGCTGGTCGATAATGTCACGTTCCAAATATTGTGGGATTTTCTGATCATCTTTTAAAAACTCAAGAGAAAATGTATGCCTCTGACTACTAATTTTATAACTGTCAAATGTTATATGTGGAGAGGTGCAGATGCTACGTTCATTAGCAAGGTTATTAGGTATCAGCCTTTGTTTCCTTTTAATAAATGAATATGTGCCCCACGGGAAGGAAACAAAACATTTCCATGGCTAATCAGTTCAGAGGAAGATAAGGAACATTAAAACACACCACTTTCCAAACGCCCTCGTGGCTTCAGCCAATGTGGGATAAACAGCTTCCTCAGATGTACTTGGAATTCACTGTGTATAGCTACCGGTGCCTGACAACATCAGATATTCCCATCTGAGACCTCAGTTCTAAGCTCGCAGCATTGTCCCGACGTTTCCCCCTTCAGACAAAAGCATTACATATTTTGTAGAGGTCCCGAAGTTATTTGTTCAGGGTGAATTTGGAGGGGATGCCTACTTAGCTCTCTTATTTGCATTTGAGATGTTTAAAATGGCCTCATTATCCAGCCACTGTTAATGCATTGAATTATGGGAACTGACTCCAAATACCCCTACATATATATTATTTAGAAAATACAATTGCTTCATTGTTGTACTTTTTGATCAATTACAAAAGGCCTTGTCTCCTTAGAAAGCTATGAACTTAGACCACAAAGAAAGTAACCAAAGTTATTAGCATTATAAGTATGTTATCCTTCCATTATATCATGATAGTAAACAGCAGAGTGCTTTATTGGGTAAGATATGCCATACCCACCCAGTTATCTCATTACATAATTTGATACATTTTGATAAATGTCCTGTTTTCATGCATTCTGGAGTACCCATTTAACCTCAACTTAGAATAGTAACCCTATGATTATCTTTTTAAAAAACTATTCTGCATATGAATTAGAATAACATATATCAGTGTTTATCTACATAACATTTAAAACTTCAATAGTTGGGTTAAAATCCAGCTTACGTACAAATAAAGAACTGGTTGACAAGAAAGACAATAATGAGAAATTCCCAGAAAGATGAATAAATAACATTTATGTAACAAGTTGCAATGCAGAGCTTATATTGTGACACTCCAGGCAGCATCTAAAACTAGTCTCATAAGAAAGCAAATATTGAAAATTGAGGAAAACCTACATTTGAGAAAGCAGGAATAATACAATTATCAGAATTTGAAAACTAGCAGCCTTCGCTTTTAAATTATACCTAGGATAAATAAATAGAAAAGGTAAACTTGGCGTCCTAGCCATTCACAATTAGGAAGTCTCAAGAGCAGAACCCACCAAAAAATATATATTATCACAAAAGAAAGGCCATTTATACTTCAAGCAGTCTTCCACAAAAATAATAAATGCCAGAACACAATGATGTTTGGGAGAAATAATTGCCAATTTAGAATTTTATACTCATTTATATTAGCATTAAAGAAAGCAAAACTACAGGCCCTCACTCCACAACCAACACAGGATTAAAATACATGGGAAATAGCCCGAGGGAGACACAGAATACATGGAAGCACACAGAATTCAAGAGTGGTTGATCACCATTGTAGACACACTTAATGACCTTTTAGTTTTTTAGAGGGGGAAAAAAAAGACTAATTCAAAAGCAGGTCAAAGATAGCTGGCCAGGCAAGATAACTGGCCATGATTTTTTGGATGCCAAAACACATGTAAAACATTAAACCCGAAAGTGTAGGAGATTTTATTTATTAGTAAGGACAATAATTTATGGTGTTTAATCTTGAAGTTGTTTTTAAAAGGGGACTGGAAGGAAAAATTAAAATAGCATGAAGATAAAAAGAACAGAGCAAAAACAGAAAAGCAAAAACAGAAAATAATTATTTGGAGATGAGTCCAGATGAATCGACAATTAGAATAAGAAGACACTGGACGTACTGGAAATATTGTGTATTACAGAAATAGGCATTTTTTTTCTGATGGTCTCCCTCCGCTTCTGGGCTGCTTTCTCCCAGACCCCTTCTACAACTGTATCACGCTCAGATATTAAGCACGGTCATTTTCTCTTGGGAAGAACGCTAACCCATTCTATATCCAAACATCCATCTCCCACCCATTTACAACTTCTGCCCTTCACTGTCCCTCCTACAGCCCCGTCCAAGTAAGACATGGTAACCTGCGGTGAAGCCGTTGCCATGTAGTTATCATTCTGTTCCTCTTCATTGCTCTTTCCCTGCGCATGCTCTGGGCTACCTTAGCTCCTGTAAGGTTCGCATGGAGGAAGGTAATGGGGAATCCTATCACGTCTGTCATATACTTATCATGGTGCCATAAAAAAATGTTCAGTGGTTGACTCTTTGCCATGGAGTGCGCGGATGGATTCTTTGGAGCAGCCTCTCACCTCCTCCGCATAGTTTCCTAAAGTACGTGATGGATATTCCTGGATGGGCTTCCTGTGGACCCTGACCCAGGAGCTCTTTCTCCAGCAAGAGACGGTCTTTTCTACTGGGATTTCCTCTCCCTCAGGCAAGCCTCTGGTGTCCACTTGGCTTCTTTAAAATACCCCTGGTTCCCCTCGGTGGAGCATTGCCTTGACCCTGAAGCCTTCTTTCTTCTCTTTGTTAAGATGGCCGATTCTTCCTGTAAACTTGCCCAGTCCAAGCAACTTCCAGGCACCAAGTGTCTCTGGCCCTCCCAGTCGCAGGAGTCTTCAGTCGGATTCTCTGAAGGCTTCTTTGTCCTTTGGCTCTGTGGCCGGATGGCCTCTAGTCTGTAGTGTCTCCACTGAGCATGGGTCCTGTGAGATTCCAGACTCCACTGCCTTGGCTGTGTCACTGGGTAGACAGGGCACAGCCCTCCTGCCAGGCCAAATACTGCCCTTCCCGCATCCCTTGGTGCTCAGTTCTCTCTTCCTCCCTTCTCCGTGACTATTCTTTTTTTTGTTTTGTTTTGTTTTTTTGTTTTTTGGGTTTTTTGTTTTTTAATTTATTGACATATTTATTTACATTTCAAATGATTTCCCCTTTTCTGGACCCCCACTCCCCGAAAGTCCCATCAGTCCCCTTCCCTCCCCCTGTTTTCCCACCCAACCCTTCCCACTTCCCTGTTCTGATTTTGTTCTATACTGCTTCACTGAGTCTTTCCAGAACAAGGGGCCAGTCCTCCGTTCTTCTTGTACCTCATTTGATGTGTGGATTATGTTTTGGTATTCCAGTTTTCTAGGTTAATATCCACTTATTAGTGAGTGCATACCATGATTCATCTTTTGAGTCTGGGTTACCTCACTTAGTATGATGTTCTCCAGCTCCATCCATTTGCCTAAGAATTTCATGAATACATTGTTTCTAATGGCTGAATAGTACTCATTGTGTATATATACCACATTTTTTGCATCCACTCTTCTGTTGAGGGATACCTGGGTTCTTTCCAGCATCTGGCAATTATAAATAGGGCTGCTATGAACATAGTAGAACATGTATCCTTATTACATGCTGGGGAATCTTTTGGGTATATGCCCAGGAGTGGTATAGCAGGATCTTCTGGAAGTGAGGTGCCCAGTTTTCGGAGGAACCGCCAGACTGATTTCCAGAGTGGTTGTACCAATTTGCAACCCCACCAGCAGTGGAGGAGTGTTCTTCTTTCTCCACATCCTCTGTTCTTGCTTTTCCCTCTACCATCTCGCCGCCTTTCTTCTTCTTCCCTTTCGTTCTCTCTGTCTCTGTCTCTCTGTCTCTCTCCCTTGCTTCTTCCTTCCCTCCCTCTCACCTTCTCACCCCTCCCTTTTTCAATATTTAATAAAAATAAGCAGGGATATAGCCACACGTGCCATTAATCCCAGCACTTGGGATGCTTAGGCAGGAGGATCACTGAGTTGGCCAGCCTGGTCTACAGAGAGAGCTCCGGTCAGCCAGGGCTACACAGAGAAACCCTGTCTTGAAAAACCAAAACATAAGTATAAAGAGAGAGATGGGGAGGGAAGGGGGAGGGGAGGAAGGGGAAGGGGAAGAAGGGAGGGGGAGGGGAGGGAGGGAGGGAGGAAGGGAAGGAGAGGGGAGGGAAGGGGAGGGGAAAGAGGAAGAGGAAGAGGAAAAAGAAAAAGAATGAGAAAGAAAGAGAAAGAGAGAAAGAGGAAGATAGATAGTTGAATGCAGATATTTAGGTAAGGGTTATAGATTTGTTTTTGATTTTTTGTTTCCTGTGAGACTCTGGGTACTGGCGTGGGGATATGTACAGTGTATGTGCGTGGAAGGGGGGGGGGAGAGAGAGAGTAACTAATTTTACTTTCTCCAGATCTTGCAGGTAAGATTCGTTCTGTGAGAACTCTTCCTACAGCCCCTGCCTATATCTGAACCCAAATGCCTTTCAGTTACTGTCTTACTGTAAATGCAAATGAATTAACTCATACTTGAGAGGTGGTCAGATTAGATAAGAAAACCTTGCCACTTCTGAAAATCCCAGAACATATGCTAAATAAAATATGCAAAGAATCAGTCGAGAATAAAACATTGAAGAGGGGATGAGAATTTATCGGGAAAACGCTAAAACCTGGTTTTACAGTATTAAAGATGAAAAGCCTCAAGAAGGACAAAGTATGATAATATAACACTCAGAAATATATGACAATCATGAACTCAGAATACATAAAATATGTAGATACCAGGGAGAATCTGGCAAAACTAGAGAAATAAGGAGACATGTTTAAATTTTTTTAAATGTGTTTTTTAATTGAACTAGAATTAGATGACCTTCCTCTATCTCGCTCTTTCCTCTGGCCCCGCCCACTTAGGCTCCCTTCAACCCTCCCAATCCCCCCCTCTCAAATTTATCAATTTTCTTTGATTGTTACACACACACACACATACACACACACACACATACCACTACCACACACATAGTATGTATATATGTATGCATGCATAAATATATGTGTATGTACAAACATAAATACAACCTGTTGAATCTGTTTTTGTTATATATATATATATATATATATATATATATATATATATATATATATATATATATGGTTTCAGGGCTAACCACCCTGCATTAGACAATAAGGGGGAGAGGCTATCTCTCTTTCTCACAATAGTCATTAGTTGCTTACGGTTCTCTGTCTACAGATGGGACCTTATAAAATTTTCCGCCTTCCACATAAATATGTCCACTGGTATTGCCAATGTTATGGTCTTGAACAAAACAGCCCTTTCTGGGACAGACTATTTCACTGCAGACTTCCTGCTATTCTGACCCTTACAAACCTTCTGTCCCCTCTCCTGGGATGTTCCCTAAGTCCTAGAGTCAGGAGCCCTGATACAGATATAACCATTAGGTCTGGGTTTCCCACCATCCACTGCAGTTCCCTGTGATGGTCTCCATTTGCTGCACAAAGAGCCTTTTGATGAGTGGTGGTGGCTACACTTACCTATAGGCATAGGGATATGATTTAGAATGTAGTAGGGAATTCTGCTGCTGGTCAAGCAAAGTGGAGGTAGAAGATTCTTTTCTAAGGTCCATTACCTCACTAACCTTGGGAAATATGCTAAGTCTCCAGTTCCAGGTATGATTTTCTTCCTGCTTGAGTGGGTCTAACATCATGTTAGACAGCTGAGGGTCAGCACCAACATGGTAGCACCAACAGCACCCTTATTACCCTTTATGGGTATCTTACCCTGTTGGTCATTTTTGCGGATCACAGGTTTTAAGGAAGTGCTTAATTGCTTCCCTGCCTTGGAAGCTTGTATACTATTTTCTGGAACCATGGAGGCTAGACAATAAGAAACAGGCTTTCAGGCCCAATCCAGCTGGAACCACCAGAGTCTTATGTCTTAGCTGTTCAGTGTCTTCAGTTGAGGCCCACCCTCAACCTCAAAGAGCTAACCACTGACCAGGTATTGGCAAGAAGATTTCTCATACAGTCTACTCCACAGATGCTTGCTCAGTCATGTTCATACCCTTCCTAGTCACAAAAGCCAGGAAACAGAAGCAACCCATATGTCCTTCAGCTAATGGATGGATAATGAAATCACAGTGCACATACAATGGAATTTCATTCAACTAAAAATAAAAAACGAAACTATGGTCATTTGCAGGTGTAAGGATGGGCCAGAGACGATCACACTGAAGGAGGTAACCCACACCCAGAAATACAAATGCTGCTTGTTTTCTCCCTTCTGTGGTCCCTAGCTCCAAATTCGCAGATGTGGGTACATAGCATGGGGTAAACGAAAAACCAGGAATGTATGACGGGACCAGAGTCGGGGGCTGGGCTGGAGGGGGAACAGCAGGATAGGGGTAATAGGAAGTGGGACATGGAAGAGCGGGGAGGGAGTGGGAGCTCAATGGTGTCTTAGAGTTACTGTTGCTGAAACACAAAGACCAGAAGGAACTTAAGGAGGAAGGCTTACATATCCCACATCACAGGCCACCCAGGGCAGCGGAGACAGGAAGTCAAATCAGATGGGAGCCTGGAGGTGAAAGCTACTGAAGAGGCTATGAAGGAGTGTTGCTATTGGCTTGCTCCTCATGACTGGCACAGCCTGATTTCTTACAGAACCCAGACACCAGCCTAGGGGTGGCACTTCCCACAATAAGCCAGACCCTCACACATCAATCACTAAGAAAATGTCCTACAACCTTGCCTGCAGCCCAGTCTTATCGAAGCATTTTCTCTATTGAGTTTCCCTTCTCTCAGATGACTCTAACTTGTGTCAAGTTGATACAAAAAATGCAGGCAAGACAGAGAGGCAAATGACACAAAGGTTTAATGTAGCCTCATATGATCATACTTTATATTTAGCTAAAGTTATGCACAACACATATAAATGTGCACCCCACCACACACACACACACACACAGAGAGAGAGAGAGAGAGAGAGAGAAAGAGAGAGAGAGAGAGAAAGACAGACAGACAGCTTTAAGGAAGTTAAGTCACTTAGGCAAACCACACTTCCCACAAGAACCATAGTAAGAGATTTTAACGTAATCTAACACAACAAAGAAATGATATAAATAGAAATGATGTAAGAAATTTAAACAATGAAATTAATAACCCTGATCTATTTAGTCCATATCTCTATTTCCATAAAGAGAGTATGTATTCTCCTTGGTTCCATATAGAAAATTAAATTATGCCTTTCTTTATTCCATTTTTCCTTCCTTCCTTCTTCCTTCGTTCCTTCCTTTTTCTTGGGGTAGTGGGCTTTAAAAAAAGTTTTCAAGCTTAAGTTGAGCTTGCTCCCCTCCTGCCTTGGCCTCTTGTGTGTAAATGAATGATTTTTTTAAATGATCATGTATTAACTACAAAACAAACCTCAAAAAATTGCATGTAGTTTTATTCTGTCAATAATGAAATTAAAGCGTGAATGAACCATTAAAAAAAAAGTCACAATGGAAAAAAGAAAGTCTCTTCAACAAATGGTGCTGGCCTAACTGCATGTCTGCATGTAGAAAAATGCAAATAGATCCTTATTTATCACTCTGAACAAAAATCAAGCCCAAGTGGATCAAAGACTTCAATATAAAAGCAGCCCCTTACTAGGAGCTGGAGAGAAGGCACAGTGGTTAAGAGCACTGACTGCTCTTCCCAAGGTCCTGAGTTCAAATCCCAGCAACCACATGGTGGCTCACAACTGTCTGTAATGAGATCTGATGCCGTCTTCTGGTGTGTCTGAAGACAGCTACTGTGTACTTACATATAATAATTCTTTGGGCCAGAGTGAGAAGGGAAGGAAAAATAGGAAAAAAAAGTATTTTAAAAACAGACATACTGAGCCTGACAGAAGAGAGAGTGGGGAATAGGGTTGAGCTCATCAGTACAGAAGACAACTTTTGGTGAGCAGAACACCAATAGCTCAGGCACTAAGATCAACAGTTAATCAATGGGACCTCATGAAACTGAAAAGCTTCTATAAGGCAAAGGACACCATCAACAAGACAAAACAGTAGCCTACAGAATGGGAGAAGATCCTCACCAACTCCACATCCAATAGAGGGCTAACATCCAAAATATATATAAAGAATCCAAGAAACTAAGCATCAACAAACCTATTAATCCAATTAAAAATGTGATATAGATCTAAACAGACAATAGAGGAATCACACATGTCTGAGAAATACTTAGATTTTCATCATCCCAAGCCATCGAGGAAATACAAATCAAAATGTCTCTGAGATTCCATCTTACTTCTGTTAAAATGGTTGAAATCAAAAACACATCTCGTGCTGGCGAGGATGTGGACCGAGGAGCACAGCGCCCTCCACTAGCAGGAATGCACACTTGAACAGCCACCTTGGAAATCAATATTGTGATTTCCTAGAAAGTTGGGAATCAATCTACTTCCAGATCCAGCTATAACACTCCTAGGCATAAGCTCAAAGGATCCTCCATCCTACCACAAGGACAGTTGCTCAACTGTGTTCATAGCAGCTTTATTCATGATAGTCAGAAACTGGCACAAACGTAGATGTCCTTCACCTGAAGAATGGATAAAGAAAATGTGGTGCATCTATACAATGGAATGTTGCTTGGTGTATATATATTTGCAGGCAAATGGATGGAACTAGAAAAAATATCATCCTGAGTGCAGGTAACCCAGACTTAGAAACACAAGCATGATACGTACGTACTTATAAGTGGATATTAGCTATTAGGTAAATAGTACTCATACCCAGAAAAGCTAAGAAGCAGAGAGGACTCTAAGGGGGGGAAGTGTACATGGATCTCCGTGAGAAGGAGAAATGGAATAGAGTTTATGGGGGGACTAGGTGTAGCTGGGAACAGGAGGGATCAGGTGGAGAGGAGGGATGGAGGGAGAAAAGACTGGAACGGGCAGGCATTTGGGGAGTAATGTGGAAATGTAGTGCAGTAGAAACCCTCAGGAGTCTATGAGAGTGGCTCTGGTGAGGAGTCCCAGTAATGAAGAATACAGAGACTGGGACCAGACAACTTCCAGTGGTGAGACTGGGACACCAATCCAGCCACAAAACCTTTAACCTCAATTTTTCCCTCCTGGAAGATGTGCTGGAGCAACAGAGGTACAGAAATTGTGAAAATGGCCAGCCAGTGACTGGTCTAACTTAAGGCCCATTCTACAAAAGGGAGTTCATGCCCAACACTGCCTGGATGGCCAGGAATCAGAAACGGAATGGTCCAGGGGCATAGGATAGGAAAATAAATCAGTGAAATGACTCCTAGGATCCTGCTATATTCATAGATTGGTGCCTAGCCCGACATCCTCAGAGAGGATTCCTCCGGCAGCTGACGGGAATAGATGCAGAGACCTGCAGCCACACAGCAGGTGGAGAGAGCACCGAAATTGGAGATCCAATTCCCTCAGAGTCCAGGGAACCCCACGAAAGGGGTTGGGGAAGAATTTTAGGAGCCAGAGGTATGGAGGCTATAAGGAGAACACAACCCACAGAATCCACTAAGCAAGGCTTCTAGGAGCTCACAGAGACTGAAGTGACAAACATGGAGCCTGCACTGCTCTGCATTAGGTCCTCTGCAGATATGTTATGATTGTTTAGCTTGGTGTTCTTATGGGACTCCTAAGAGTGGGGGTGGGGTGTCTCTAACTCTCTTGCCTTCTCTTGGGACCCTTTTTCTCCTGCTGGTTTGCCTCACCTAGCCCTGATATGAGGGCTTGTGCCTAGTCTTACTGTAACTTGTTATGCTGTGATCTGTGGTTGTACCTGGAAGGGCTGGGAGGGAAGCAGAGGAGTAGATATGAGGGAGAAGGGAGGTGAGGGAGGGGAAATGTGAGGGGTATACAGTAGGGGGAAACTGGGGTGGGGAATATATTGTATAAAAGGAGAATTTTTAAAAAAATTCCTGAATGGCATATATGTGGTAAAACTTGAATTTTTTCCCTGATAATTTATGGTTAAGAGTAAAATATTTGTACTGTACCCAAGTCTATCTGCTCACTGCCTAAATCTAATCCTGAGGCTGGAAAGAGTGCTCAGTGGTTGAGGGCACTGCCTGTTCTTTCTTGCAGAGGATCCAGATTCAATTCCCAACACCCACATGGCAGCCTGTGTCACCGCTGTCCATAACTCTTGTTCTAGGTGATCCATGGCCCTCTTCGGACCACCATGGACACTAGACATGCATGTCGTACACAGACATACATGCAGAGCAAACACCTATGCACATGATTTGTTTTTAAAGTTAAAGCAATTAAAGGCCAGTATTAAGGAGACAAAGCCAAGGAATCCAAGGTTAGACAAGGGCTGGCCTCCTAAGAAGATGGGAAGGGAGCTATTTCTCATCCGAGACCGTGCTAAGGAACCTGGGTATGCAGCAGAACTTTTGTGTGCAGAGAAGCCTGAGAGGACAGAGAGGAGGGGGACTGTGCTGAGCATGGCTTGCCCCCAGACTGTGTGTCTCCATTTTCTACCCAGCTGGCCAAACCACTGAATTCCTGTGGCTAGTTACCACAACTGTTTAGAAAGCGTTACTTTTTTACAAGTTAAATATCACACCAGTTTATGTGTTTCAGAGTAGAACTAAAGAGTAAAGAGACACATTATACAGTCCGATGCTATTTAAAGGTCACCAGACACTCTAGGTTCTAGAAATCTAAGGAAATGTTATTCACCAGTAGAAATTTTAATTGCTTCATGCTCTAGAAATTTTGAATGTTGGTCAAAGGGAATAATCACAGAAAGGAGGAACCAGGTTACAAAACTGCAGGAGAAACTTTAAAATATAGTTAAATAAATGTGAAAATTTAAAGGGCTGTCTATTAAAGTTCGTGAACAATTTTGAAGCGACTTTAAAATGAACATAAGGCTTTGAATGTATTTGTGATGTTAACTGGAAACAAAACCAACCTGGTGGAAATTAATTTTATTTGGGGCTGAAAGGAATTACAGTGTAAGAAACAAAGATGTTAAGATGCTAACAGTCTTGAAAATGGCAGCCGTCAGGGGCTGGAGAGATGGGTCAACAGTCAAGAACACTGGCTGCCCTTGCAGAAGACCCAGGCTCCATTCTCTGCACCCACATGGTAGCTAGCTCACTACGGCCGTCCCATGAGCTCCAGTCATTCACACATGGTACACACACATATATACATGCAAGCACCCATGCTCTTAATTTCTTAATTCTTTTCCTTTAAAATGGCAGGTGGACTTACAACTTTGAAACACTAAGGCATTTCGAAATTGTACCACTTTAACGTTAGAACTGTGATTCATTCCAACAGCAGTTAAGCTATTCTGTAAAAGGGAGATTGGGTACACTGTGAGCCTCGGGGTAATTTAGGGGTAGATGCCCCACTGTAGGTCAGTGGAAGTTAATCTTTCAGAGGTCAACAGGGAGGGGAGAGGTGCACTTCTGCTCGCCCAGTTCAAAGGTTGGACCAGACTCTGAGGTCTGAGCGACAGTGGCCTCCGATACCACTGTAAGCCCTTTGAAAATGCTCCATTTTGATTTTGCTTCTCCTTGACAGTAAATAGCGAGAAAAAAAATGGAACACATTTATGTCAAGCCTATGAAGTTAGAATAAGCTGAAATAGGTTGGAAATAAATAAACCAGAGTAACAAGAACAGAAATTAATAAAACTAAAGGTATTTAAATAATAGAGAACAATTAAACAAAACATTGCCTTTGAATAGCTCACACAAAAACGTGAGGACCAAGACTAATTAAAGACAAATATTTAAAAAAAAACCTACTTATAACTATAGGGTCAGTATAGAAATACAGGTTGTACAGAATAATCTTGTCATTTGTAAATATCATAAAGAAGTCATGCCAATGAATTTAAAAATATTTCTACTGTACTTTTCCCAGAAACATATAAACTAAGAAAGCAATGCAGAGATAGGATGTAGGTCCATGTTAGAGCACTTGTCTAGCATGTTTAAGACCAGTGACCGGATTCCTAATCACCGTCATAAAAACACAGGAATCCACGGCAGACCATGTTCTGCAGAGTTCTCAGAATGGTGCGGTTTAAGTCTTCTGTCTGTCTCCTTTATGGGGTTCTCAGAATGCAGGAGGAACAGTATATCAAGTGTTGCTGAACACACGTATGCCACACCCCCTGACAGACAGCTTGATTGGAGCTCAGCGTATTTTATGTGTTTTATTTCCTTCTGCCTGACCTCTTGTCTCCGCTGAGCCAGAACGAGGTTGGAGTGAAGATGGATGTTGTCTGTGGTCTGCCTCAGACTAGTGTGGGGATGTCTGCTGCATCGTTTCCTACAGTTTAATAATGAAGTGTACGTTAGGAAAACATATTCCAAGGTTATAAATAAATGGGGTGTGGGGGTGGGTAGGTTCCAACTTCTTGCTGTTAATCATTGCATCCGCTACAACAAACGGGCAAACACACTCATACGGGGAAAGGTATACAAAATGTGAAGAGGACTGAAGCTGAAGTGTGATCTTCGTGTGGGAGAGAAACATGGAAGACCGTAGGGAATTTCAGGGGGAAACCAAGTAAGTTGCAGGGAGAAAGGAAGTCTGGGGAACAGATGGTGGCCGGGCATAGAGTTCCTTGTCTCTTTATTAGACGAAATTAAAAAAAAAAAATGAGAGCGATTGCATCCTTCTTCGGTGGGCCCAGGTTTTCAGGACGTAAGGGATCCTCTGCATTGGCCGCTTCATGTGCTCTCTATGTAAATCCAATCAGTGTAAGATTATTCCTGGCACTGGAGAGCTGGCTCGGTGTTAGGAACACTGACTGCCCTTGGAGAGTTCCTTCATTCATTCCCAGCACCTATGTGGTGACTCAAGATCACCTGTAATTCCATTTCCAGGGGATCCAAGGGCCTCTAATGTCCACCCCCACCCCTCAACCAAACACCAGGCACACATACATGCCATTTTTTAAGCAATTCTATATGGACAGATAAATATAAGTATAGATATAGGTTCAATATATGTGTGTGCGTTTACAGTTACCTTTACACAATTGTTGGTGTGTGTGTGTGTGTGTGTGTGTGTGTGTGCATAGTTTCATACATCTTTATATAGTTGAGTTTTGTGAAGTAACATTTCAGTGGGAGAATTATAGATTTCTCACAACTACTGGAAAATTTTGAACTGAGAGGTGCTGCAGCTGGAGGGGCTGCGGCGGGAGGTGCTGCGGTGGGAGGGGCTGTGGTGGGAGGGGCTGTGGTGGGAGGGGCTGTGGTGGGAGGGGCTGCGGTGGGAGGGGCTGCAGTGGGAGGAGCTGTGGTGGGAGGGGCTGGTTCAAGAAGAACAACTTAGAGCAGTCAGAAACTTTATGCCAGGTAAATAACATTTCCTTTTCTGTGTATTTTTATATTCCTTTTTTTTTTTTAGAATCAATGCATATTCTTCACATGAAATGATTGGTCTCATCATGACATTATGTCAGTTTCATTAGCTTTACCAATAACATTAAAAAAATACTTTAAAAGCTAAGGAAGCCACATTTTGAGTCAACATGGAATATCTTCATATCCTCTCTATTGACTAAAGTCCCCAAAGTGGAAAATTGCATCTGCAGATGTGTGTGTAGATATGTGTATGCATAAATGTATGCATATATATATGCTTTTGTTTAAATGTCAGAATCTCACGATCTGAGGGATTAGCATCCTCCTGAATTTGACCAAGCTCATGATTCCTTCCCGTTTGACTCCTCTTAAACTGTCTAACTGTATTGCTTTCCTTCTGAGCATTTTTTCCTGTACTTTCTGTGAAAGAGTTTGCCCAACAGAAAGGGGAAAGCTGAGGTAAACTTAGAAGGTTTAATCAAAGCTTTTTCTAGACAGCATAAGCAATGGGCAAACATTGAGTTGGACCAAATGAAGTGTCGTTCAGATGTAAACAGCCAGAGCTTGCAGCTTTCCCTACAGACAGCAGGATTCCGGAACACACTCCCTCCTCCCCCTCCCTTCCCCTCCCCCGCCCCTCCCGCTCCCCACATACTTTCTCCAGCATTGAATGTGAACGTGGAAGGAGAGTCATGAGGGACAGGTGCCAAGCAGGGAGGAGACCACATTTTGTCCTGGTTCCTGCACAAAATGTGAGTCATAGTCGTTAGAGACAGCATCCTATTTGAATGTGTGAAGGAGCTGCTCACAGTTCTCTCTCTCTCCGCCCCCCCCCCCAATTCTTCTTCAGTAACAATTTTCAGGTCTTAGAAAGTGGCTCATGCCTTAGTCCGTGGACACTTCGTACTGTGGAAGAACGCGCTGTAGAAAGGTGTCTATATCAGAAGGCTCCTACATCTCCATTTTTCAAAAAGTATGGCCTAATTTCTTTCCACCAGCATAGTGTGTTCTCAATACTGGGGGTTTATTAGTTATGGCCGCCGCCGCCACTTTACCATTCTAATAAACATCAGGAAATGTGTACCCAAAAGCAAGGTGAAGAGCAACGCCACGCATGTCCAGGGATAAGCAGACTTGATGGCGCAAGAGGGAGGAAGAGCTATCCAGAGACTGATCGTGGGAAGATGTCTCTTCTTTCTGAGCCATAAGGTCCAAAGAGAGCAATGTGGATTGCCAGAGACCTTTGAGAGCTGAGCCTCGGAGAGGCTGCTACTGAGAAGATAGCCATGGACAGTCCAGCCTGTGCCACGAGACTGGAACAGTGGTAAAACAGGGTCGGCTGTGAGGAGGAAACGCCTACCTCTCCCTCCTGCCCTTCCGTCTTGTCTTCTGCTGGCACCTCCTGTGTATAAGGAAATGCCCCTGATGCACCCAATAGAGGTCAGCCACCCAGACACTACCCACAGACCGTTCTGCCCAGTTTACCAATCAGTTCACAGTAGAGCTTATGACTACGCACAGGAACCAAGACGAACGAAGACTCAATATCGATGATGTCCTGCTTGCGTTCATAAGTAAAATGAACATCTCAGAGCTTAGAGACTGGCAAGGAGTGAGAGGTGAGAATTGAAACCAAGGTTCTGGAAGCAGTAGGTACGGACAGCTATTTCCCATGGTCACAGGCCAAGGTGGGTGGGGGATGGACCCTAAAGACAGTGAAAATTAAAACTTCTGTTCCTTAGGGAATGGAAAAACAGCATTAAATAGTCAGGGTTTAGTTGTTTATGCTTTATCCATTTCTGTGCTCATGCTTTTTCTTGTTCACTGCCCTGTGTTCAGCAGGCTACTCTGTCACAAACCACTCCTTAGGACCTCTCTTGAAGCAAAGTACAGTCTTTAATCCAGCCCTGAGTTCATATCTCTTCATTGGCTGTGTGGTCTTGGGCAAGTGACTTAATCTCTCTGATGAGCCAGTTTCTCTCTCTCTCTCTCTCTCTCTCTCTCTCTCTCTCTCTCTCTCTCTCTCTCTTTGTGTGTGTGTGTGTGTGTGTGTGTGAGTGTGTCTGTTTGTCTGTCTGTCTGTCTGTCTGTTGGGGAGAGAGCATTAAATGATTCTCATGTAGCACAGGCTAGCTTAAAACTCGGTATGTGGCAGAAGATGGCCCTAAACCCCAGTTTCCTATCTCCACCTCTTGAAGCGCTGAGGTCACAGTTTGCCCCACCACAGCCATCGGGGAACAGTTTTCATAATGGCATGTGGGGATGGCATAGCATTTATCACGGCTCCTGGCCACTGACTCACGGTGGGTGGGTTTCTGTTAGAGCATCACATTTTAAAATCTCATCAACTGTAAGTTTATTGGCTTGCAGAGAGGATATGGTATTTTTTAATAAATAGAAATCCATTTGATCCATTCACGGGGAAGTCTTCCAATGTGGTCAGTGATGAAACTGGGTAATACTGTGTGGGATTTTAAAAATGGAATGTCAAGGGGCTTGGTTTTATATATCTCTTAGGGACGGATAGGAAGAGCAATTCTCTAAGAGAAATTTCAAAAATAAAAACCAAAAGCTTTGTCAGTGGCTGGTGCTGGGTGAGTGAGTGTGTCCTCTCCCGAGGTGACAGCTTCGTGTGTAAATTCCAATTTCTCTTTGTGAATTGTATATTCTCCAGCAATCGTATAGCCTTCTAAGCATATACATGCACATTTCTGTGCTTTACCAGATATTTTTCCTAATGGATTTGTGTTTGAGACTATTCTTTTTTTCCCCCACCCATACCCAGAAAGCCACTATAACAGCAAACCCAGGAGACAGTAGAGAATAGCTTTGTGCTCCTAGACACAGATTCGAAGTGTGGGTGGAGGAAAGGAAGGTCAGAAAATAGGTTGTTATTTCCATTGCTGGCAATTTAGATTCAGGGGCATTTCATCTGCGGTTCCCTCAAGTGTTGAATTGAATAAAAGTAGTAGCAGCAATGGTGGGGAAGGGTGGCTGGGGGAGGGGCTGCCAACACTTGCAGCTAAATGCAAAGAGACAGGCAGCTTGCAAGCATGCATCCTCAGCTTGGAACAAAAAGCCACAAGAAGCCCGAGAGCCAGCATTTATTGAAACAAGACGGTGCCACAGTGAAACAAAACACTGACTAAAATCCATCTACACTGGCAGCAAGGTGTAATTGCTGTGGGTGTGCTCGTCTGAGCAGGGCGGGCTGTATAGATGGCAGTGTGGGGGGACAGGAAGGAATACGACATTACTGCATTTGCAGCCGCCCGTCGTGAGTGGCTGAGGAGCAGGCATACTTCACATGCGCCTGCCCTGAGAATGAATGCGCCTGGAACGATTTACTCCTCCCTTTACATTCGATTCCACAGGCACTGGAATTTGCATTGAGCCAGGCACCATGAAATACCGATTGTGTACTGGGAAACCTATTGTTTACAAAGACGCAATATCCCCGATTCCTTTTATAAGGCATTTTGAGCCAGTTTTCCTTTGAAATACTGTCACACATAGTGGTAAACATGAGCTAGCCCTTAAAGCACTTTTTTTTTTTTATTCCTAAACAAATAGTGTGCCTGGTGGGTAAAGCAAATACAGGGAAAATGAATCAGAAACGACGCTGGAGGAACACCAGAAATCTAAACAGGGAAAAATAATTGGATACCAATTTATCTTATTTGCTTATGATCCCGAGAAAATGGCCTAATTAAAAAAATCTAGGAAGGATCAGGATGTAAAATTGGGAGGAACGTTTCGGTGTGCAACCCTTCAAACCATTCATTGTTTATTATAGCCGATTTACATAAGACTACAACTTTCCTCTTGTCTAGATTCCGGCATTCACTAATAGATCCTGATGGAGCTCTTTACAAACAAAAGGTACCTTGTAAGGACAGGGAGCTGGAGAGAAGACTCAGCAGTTAAAAAGTACTTGCTGCTCTTGAGGATGGCCTGGGTTCGATTCCTACCACCCACATGGAGGACCACAGCCATCTGTAACTCTAGTGCCAGGGGATCTGACTCTCTTTTCTGGTCTACACATGCAGCAGGCATGTCCATGGTACATGCACATACATGTAGGAAAAACACCCATGTACATAAAAATAAGTAACTCTTTTAAAGAAAGAAAAGAAAGGAAATAAAACTTGAACTGTTCAAGCCAAAGCGCCCTTCATTAAAACACTGAGAAGATAAACAGGAGGTCTGGTATCCCTAAAGTAAATGCATCCACACAGTACAGGGAGCACAGACTAGCCCAGAGTTGTAACATGTAGAAAGGAGATGGCGTGGCCCCCCACCTCACACGTGCTTGGCTTACGGTAGGCCATACCATCTGTCAGAGAAATAACCCGATGTCTTAATTCCCAGAAGCTTTTCTGAATGCGAGTTTCAATACCTGCCTCGTGAACATATGTGAAAACTAAATTAGAAAGCATACGTCTCACAAAGGCCTATGGTATGTGCCTAACTGGGTAGCGCTCACCCTTCCCTGTTGGTCGACAGAAGAGGGGAAAGGCACACTCTACTGGGCCAGTGAGAGAGGGAGGCAGAGATCGTGAAGGGTACTTAGTACATATTAAGAGTAAGGTTCTTTGATTCTGAATTTATTTTACCTTTAACTGTTCATTGACGAGACTCCCTTCTGATAACTGAGGCATCCTTTAGTTATCTCTTATAGGAAATGTCAATGCTCATTCAAAATCTACTTCCAGGGAGAGCTGAATGATCAGCCGTTGTAATTAACAGTCTTCTTTTTCTTCGGTTGGGGTTGAGTTTGGTAACAACTCCATGTTACTGAAGCTGAGGCAGCCAGGCGTGATACTGCCTGCATACTTTTAATCCCGGTACCCAAGAGGCAGAGGCAGGTGGATCTCTGTGAGGTTGAGACCAGCCTGGTCTACATAGTGAGTTCCAGGACAGCCAGGGCTACAATACTTAGAACTGTCTCAAAAAAAACCTAAACAAATAGACAGACAACCTGAGGTTCTAAAGGTCCTTACACTATTTCCTTCTTCCTATGCACTGTTTCTCTTGCTACTAGCACCGTTCCTCATGTACTTTAAATCCTTCTAGTGGTTGCACTCGAATTCCAAGTATTGTTTTTTAAATATTTATTTCTTGACATACGGTCTTTCAGAGTTTGTTTTCTAAGTTGTAAAAACATCTCATTTTCTCCATCTGCTGTTATCATCAGATCTTGCATGTCTTGGCCATAGAATGATTCTGATTCTAAAGCTATAGAAGAAAGGCTAGCCCCAGTGTACAAATAACTTTTTTTCATCTTCGTGTGACCAAACAGCTGACAGAAGGAAGCAAGGATGTTTCTGGACCACAGTTTGAGAAGTAGTTACGGTCTACTGCAGTAGAGGAGGAACAGAGGCAAGGATGGAAGGCAGGCTAGTGACATCTCAGCCACAGTATAGAGGCAAACAAAGAACAAAATCTATCCGCAACTGCTAAACTTCAAGACTCTCCCCTAGTAGCCCACTTCCTCCAGGAAGGCTCTGCCTCCCACCGGGCTCCACAACCTGCCAGCACAGTGCTACCAGCTGGGGTCAAAGTGCACAGGCAGATGAGCCTATGTAGATACAGAGACACTTCACCTTCAAATCGCACCATGCAGGTCACCTGGAGGTCTTCTCCACAGGACGGTAACCTAAGCACACGGAACTGTCATGGCGCACATGGAAATGTCATGGCGTGCAGACAAGCATCCCAGGCACACAGACCTCTCATGGCGCTCCTCAACTCTTCAGTTTACTTTTTCTTGGCCATGTTGTTTTTCATATTTGTTGTCATTCAAAACGATTTACTTGAGTACTCAATTTTTCTTGGGATATGTGGTTGATAGGCATATCCTACATAAAAGCGATGTGTTTATACATCCCCAACGATAGATTAATTCTATGCCCATATTTAATTGATACAAGTATTTTCTCACTAAAACCCCTGAAGGTCCTACGTACAATGTTGCCAGGAAGAGGCAAGACACCCTGTCTACCTCTACTGTGTTAAGAAAATAGCCTTTTCCCAATTGCCAAAAGCCATTAGAATGTAAATTCTACACGAATTTACATGGTGTGAACATTTATTCATTAGTTGTCCCTACCAGTCCAAAGTTGTATGTCTTTTCATTATTCTCAGAGATTATTCCTTATGCCTCATTATTTTTACAATGTTTGTGTCCATTATATTTATTTTCTCCTTTGGGAACTTCTATTAACATTTTCTTTGCCCCCCTTCCCTATTATTAATGCTCATACTTACATTTTCAAATCATGTAGCTATTATATAATGTGATCTATTTTTAATTTCTTAGTTCTTCAAGTAATTATATATTTAATGTCACTGTAATTATTTCAGTTGTCTCAAGTTTGTTCTCGAGGGATTCCTTAAGAAAGAGCTCACAGGAACAATTTCTCTGATTTTACTAGTTATGTTTATCCCTCTTTGTACTTGAAGGTCAGTTTCACTGAACTTAAAAATCCTTGGTTTTTTAAAATCCTGGTTTTTAAAATCTCTGAGTCCAGCCTGTTCTTTCCCTATCCAATGGTTAGCCATTTTCTCTATAACAGCTCCCTTAGCTGCCTTCCTAAAATAATGAGATATGCCCATCTCTTACCCTTGTTAAAATTAAAGTTTAACAGGAAAATATTTAAAATACAAATGATAAATTAGGTTATTCGGATGTTAGTGATGTAAAATTTCAAAGTGGGGAGAGACGAAAAGCTTAGAGAGTAGACTGGAAGAATAATATTTTACTAGGTAATAGGTGAGGACCTATTAAGTAGATCTAACTATTGGTCAAGAATATGTAACTGCTTCAAGCTACTCGTGAAAAAAACATGATTTATTTTATTAATTTTGCTTTGTTTTGAAATTTTTATTTTTCAGATTATAAGATAATTACATCATTTCTCGATCCCCTTTCCTTCCTCCAAACCCTTGGAAGAGAAAATAAAAGAATAAACATAAAACACTTCACAAATCTCATAAAAAGAGAACAATAAATGTGAGTTTCGCAAATAACCCTCACACAGTCCTCACCACAGGCACGGACTCGGGATGTGGGAGATCTCAGGATGGAACCTAGGGTTGATGGAGTTGTTGGGGTGTGGGAGGAACCTCAGGATGGAGCCCGGGGTTGATGGAGTGGCCTGTGAGGAGATATAAGGTAGTGGGAGAAAGTTAGAGAGTGAATTATGATTCAGCAGGTAATTTGCGGTCTTTGCACTCGTAGGGAAAAAGAGGGCGAAGGAGGGTTTGGGGCCATTGTGGTTACTCTTTATTGTGGACTTGACTATGCTTAAAATCACATCCGAGACACACCTCTGTATGTGTCTTTGAGAATTTTTTCCAGAGAGGTTCGAGTGAGACAGGGAGACTCCTCCTGAACTTCGGTGGCACTGATTCGTGGGTTAGGACCCAGGGTGAATGAACCGAGGAGAGGAGAAGAGAAAACAAGCAGGCGCCATTGCGCTGTGCTATCCAAACACGGCGGACTGTATCCTTCCCAACTGTAAGCCAAGATCAGCCCCTCGTCACTCAAATCGGTTTTGTCAGGTATCCGATTGCTACAGCTAGAAATATAACTCATGAACTAAAGATAGATCCTAAAGGGGCGAAGACTGCCTCCTGCCCTATCTCCAGGGATCATGAAAAACAGAGTAGGCACGCTCTGAAGACAGGGTCACAGAATCTGTCCTTGTCACCTCTTCAGCAAGGTAGGCTTAGTCCTCAAACAGGTATTAGTGTCCATCTAAGCAGAGGAGGGACAAAGGAGACAGCAAGCTCCCAGTGCCTCTCTATTGGCTGCGTGCGCATGCACCTTCGGGAGTGCATTTCTAAAGGACGGAGAGATGCCCATGGGGCATGAGCAGAGAGATGCCCGTGGGGCGTGTGGAAGCTGGTACAGGAGAAAACAAGGTTTTCCATACTCAGACTAGGTGAACTGCTGAATGGGAAGTCTGAAGGAAAGAGATTATAGAGGGAAGTCTAGAAAATGAAAGAAGAACCAGGACCATGGTAGGAGTGACTTCCTATGCGCATAAACTGAAGACATTTACACAGAACACTACACAGAAGGTTTGCTCAGACTCTATGAGGCGGTGAGAACCACACCTGGATTGGTACAGACCAGCAGAAGGGCAGGTGGGAAGAAGTTCCATTCTAGTGATTTCAAATGTATAATGGTGGTGGCGCACGCCTTTAATCTCAGCACTTGAGAGGCAGATGCAGGCGGATTTCTGAGTTCGAGTCCAGCCTGGTCTACAGAGTGAGTTTCCATATAGCCAGGCCTACACAGAGAAACCCTGTCTCGAAAACACACACACACACACACACACACACACAATGTATAATGGGATCTGGATTTCAAGCCCCTCCCACCAAGGAATTTGCAGATTTGCAGGAGTCTGAGGGTGGGCATTACTTAAAGGTTAGAGAGCACTGTATCAATCACTTGAAACAAATTACTTCAAAAGGAAATTTCAAATGCAAGGTGCCCTTGGCTACTTTTAGGATTGCCCCTGATACTCTGCTGGCTCATTCTGGTCCAAAAATTACCTTTTCCAGAAAATGACCCCAGATCATTCCCTACCCTCACAAATAAGTGAAATGCTCTTTCAGGGTGGTCTCCCCAGTACCTCATCACGCCTTTACCTGAGCTGTGATTGTTTGTTTGCTTTTCTGCCTTCCCCAGAAGACAATGTTCGGGGCTGGCATCCCAGTGTGCCACGGTAAGTGCAGCTGGGAGATTGTAGCCGTGTTAGACATCTTGTGAAGAGACATTGGGCATTCCAGAGAGAGATCAAAAATTAGAATGTAAACAGATCTTGACTAAAAAGCAGAACGTGCGAAACAAATGAAAGCATCAAAGTGTTAGTTGAAAATGCAGATTCGTCATGGTTCCGTACCCATGATGCCCTTCGGCACAGCCACGTGGTTTCCCAACCGACTAGAATAAGTTGCTTTTTTGCTTGTACTTTCTGAAGACCTCAGAGAATAATTTTTCAAAAACTTGAAAATCATAGCAGTGATCTCTGAAAAGAAAAATCTCAAGTCGTTTCTCTGAAAAAGCTGTGTCGATTCTTAACGGTACCAGAAAGAGAAGATATGCATTTCACGCCTATAGCTTTAACAGCTATACAGTCCACAAAAGAAAACCAGAGTGGCTCTCACACAAAGCCACAGCGCTTGCTTTGTGCCCGTGATGTAGCATCAGGGAAGGAGGTCCACCCTCTGTTCTCTCTTTCACTGAAGAAGGAACCAATTAATCCAAATAATAATAATATTTAAATGTTGACAGGCCTTGGGAGGCTGAAATGAACGCAGAAGCGCAGAGCCTGTGTTCCGTGTGTGACCGGGGACTTGCCACAGCCCAAGGCAGAGTGTGGGGCTGCCTCCTAGACACAGAATTACGGAGGGAGATCGAATTTTCTGCATTGAGGATCACTCATTACATTTGTTGATGCAAGTTAAAATACCTCTTCACGCCTGTGTCATATGAGAACAAAAACAGAATCGCCTAGAATGCCGTGAAGAGCGTAGAATTCTCTCAGTGTGTCCTTGTAGTCGTCTACACAAAGCAAAATGGATCTGAGAGGTTTTTTGTTTTGTTTTGTTTTGTTTTTTTAAACACGTGAAGTGTTTGCACGGAACCCTGGGATTTCTGTGGCTGTACACAGAAGGACTTGACAAACCTAACAATGGGAACAGTTTAGGGAATCTGTGTGTTTTGTGACTGTGGCTTCTCCTGTATCCTTTACCCATTTTTTTTTTTTTAGACTGTAGCTATTTCTCGGTATGAAATATTTGTAAGAAAATAAAAATGTCGAATCTTTTCCAAAAACATAACTTTTATGCGAGCTGCCACGTTGCTTTTGCTGCAATTGCGAGAGACTGTGGTGTCTTCACCTCCTGTCACCGACTGCTCTGTGTACATGTAATTCTTAAGGATGGAGGGGCACGCGGATCTTTTTCCTACACGACTATCCTCGGTTTGCATGCTGGCGCAGCCATTTGCAAAAGTTTTGTGTGTGCCTGTGTAAAAGAGAGACGCCCACATACCATTATTCCAAACAATTAAACCGCAACAGCACAAAAACGAGGGGCCCTGTCTCTCTCTCTCTCTCTCTTCCTTTGCAGTGATTGCCTCGGCAATCATCTTTGATCAGGGAAAAGCAGAAGAGAGTCCTGCAAGTGACAGCCCTCATATAAATATATACATTTACATACATGGGGCGGCCGCATTGGCTCTGCAGCGTTCTCCTGCCTTCTGTGACCTGAAACCATTGTAACTCCACTGACACCTCATTTAATTGAATCCTTCCCTAGCAGTGCAGAAGCCAGAGGACTTGAAAGGGGGAGGGACACCGAAGGATGGGTAATCAAGGCAGTCTCTTCTGCCTGAATGTCTAGAAATGGCAGGGAAGTAATTGCTTTTGAAAAGCAAAAAACGGAAATAGGACAGATTTGTTCTGTTTAGCAAGATTTAAAAAAAAAAAAAAGGATAAATATACAACTCCTGCAACTTTCCAAAATACCTACCCCGAGAATAAAACTGATTTGAATTTCTGTGCAAATAGGAATAAAATGATTTTTATTAGAGAAGAAGAATAGGGGGAAAAAATCCTAAGAGGGAAAAACATCCAGAGGCTTTCCTAGTTCAAAATGGCCAGAGACGATAGAAAGCCATTCTGAGCCCAGAGCCACAGCCCGGCCCCTTTTGTCAGCTTCAAATCAGCCAGCCAGAGGGTCGAGTCAGTTTAACCTGCCTCTGTGACACATCACCCGCCCGCCTGACCCGAGATCAGCCTCATTTTTATGGATGCAGAGGCTCATGGCGGTGGCGGCATGATTCATTCCCGGGCACACCCCACTCATTCAGCTGCCTGCCTCTGCCACAAAGGTGCACGCTATTCTCTGCCTGCTGAGCCGATGAGATTTCATTCTGCTTCCTGTATAATGCAGCAGTCATCCCGCCTTAGAGCAGAAGAGTAATGTCCCTTACACAACATCCATACGGGAGCCTAGATCACTTATGCAAATGAGCGCACCTCCAGGGACTTCAGGAAATGAGCCTGGCCCTGGAAGAATCATCAGGTTTGGGGAAAATAAAATCTAAGGAGAATTTAATAACCCCCACCTCCATTGTCCTTACACCTCCATTTTTTGCTTTTTTTTTTTGATTATATGTTCAAGAGAACATGGAAATGTGTGCGCAGTCAGCAGCAGCGTTGCCCTTTGATTTAGTACATGATAAAAAAAAACGGGAAGAAAAATAGCATACAAGGAACTTATGACTAGGAAATGGTATCTTTATAGAGCATTCTCCCATACAGTATTAAATATATTTATACTTCACTACGGCCATGTATCGTGATATCTGTAGCCACTTTATGATCCCTTATATAGACCAGGAAACTGAAGCTCATAGATTTAAAAGAGATTGCACACACTCTCCACACCGGCAATGGCATTGCTCAGAGTCAGGAGGAAGAGCTACAAGGGCCCTGTTCTGGACTCCATCTTAGCTGTGTCCCAGCCCCACCTCCCTTTTTCCCATCATGTAAGGAACTGGTTGGATCAAGAAAGGTGGAGTACCCACTTACTGCCTCTGACCTCTCCACTTCCAGACCTCATTTCATTCTCCAAGACTCTTGACTTTCAAGCTTGCCCCCCAGGGGTATAGGATTCTTCTCTGAGAGCACCCTTTTGGTCTGCATCGGAAAGCTGGACTAGTAGCCAAGGGGGACAAGGTAATAAGTATGTACAGAAGTGAGGATGGATGGTAGGTGTGTATGCAGCATCCTTGACATGTGTGTAAAAGCATTCGCAGCAAGAGATAAAACTGGGGTAAGGAAAAAGGAGGACTTATAGACTGGGACCCGCTAACTACCCCTCTGGGCCTCTTATAGTCTACAGTCTAAAGGTTTCCTGACTAGGAACCTGGCCTTCCAGGCTGTTATGAAGATATATACTTACCAGAGTTTGAAGCCCGAATGAATGTGTCTCGTGCAACCATTTCATTTCTAATTTTTAAAAAATATTTAGACACACAATATGCAGAGGTGCTTCTGAACTCTTACTTCCGAGCTGCAGACGTTACTGGCCAGCTAGCTGAAGCAGTGCTGGGGTACATGGTAGAGATGAATGAAAGTCAACATGGTCAGCACTTTACCCACTAAGCTGGCTCCACAATCCATGAAGGAAAATTTGGAAGAAATTATATAAGGGTAGCAGATGTGAATTTCCTTTAGCTCTCCCTTAAAGGATCAAACAATATGTTGGTTTTCGAAATCACAGCATTTTTTTCCCTAGCAAGTTCACTAAACACAAAGGAAAAAAAAAATCTCTGATAGTCAAGGTCTGAAAGATAAAGCTGATTTCAAAGTAATGAGGATATCCTACCTGTGAGTGAATCAATTGGCTTGCTGCTGGTTATATCCCAATTCCTAAGTATTAGTATATTGGATCCTCCCAGAAAAATATCTACATTTCTTCTAGGAAGTTAAGGGCAAGATTAGGCTTAAAACTATGTCCCAGGCTGGGCGTGGTGGCACACACCTGTAATTCCAGCACTCAGGAGGCAGAGGTAGGCGGATTTCTGAGTTCAAGGCCAGCCTGGTCTACAGAGTGAGTTCCAGGACATCCAGGACCACACAGAGAAACCCTGTCTTGAAAAACAAAACAAAAAACAAAACAAAACAAAAAACAAACAAAAATCCCATATTCATGACTAAGTTGGTCCTTTATTTTCAGCAGGGCAGCCGTTTTGGAGATGAGACAGTCCAAGATACCTGAATAGGCCTCACTTTGGCTGCTCACTGCCTTCAAGAGCCTCCTGTGGACTTGGAAGCATACCTGCTCCTGAGCCTTTGTCTGGGTGGGAGGGTGGTGGACTCCCTGGGAGCACTGAACCACTGCAGCACTGTGTATCACTGCAGGGCAAGTGTTGAGCCGTTCCTTCATCTTCCTTCATCGCATTTCTGCATCTCTTGTTTGTTTGGATAGTTTCTAGAGGTCTGGAATCTTACAGCTTCCACCTTTGAACAATCAGCACCTAACAGCACAAAGCGGACCAGCGTGTGGCGAATGGATAAACAGACGGTTCTAGTTCTCCTTATTGGTTTTTCTCATCCTCTCTTGGTTTTGCTTTGCTTTTGGGTCTTTTAGGTGTCAGAGTTTTATTTTTAGTTTGCTTTAGTTGTTGGTTCTTGTTTTGGTTGGTCAGTTGATTGTTTTGGTTTTGTTCTTCGCTGTGTTTCTCACGCATGCTGAAGTCACCCCCAGGGTTGTCTCCACAGTATTTCACCAACTCTTAGCAGGGTTGTCCAACCTTTTAACAGAGTGACACAACATTGTCATCTAAATACTTCCTGCTGGAGAATTGATGTACTCAGGTTACAAAAAAGAAGATAATAGTCTCATGATGTTCTGAGTAAGTGAGTAAGTGTTCAGCTATGAATGAATCATCTGTATTAATCTCTTCCCACCCAAAACTCAGGGAACATTCAGAAGAGTGGGCCGGAAGAGCGTAAGACTGGCAGATGAGGAGGTCTGTGTGAAATGCTAACTTCTGGGCATGACGTGGTAGCTACACATTCGACTCACCACAACTGTGGTTACCTGCACACCGTCAAAGCAGACAGAGTTTGCAGTTTTGTCTTCTGACATATATGGTGAAGTCTGAAGAATATCCCCAAAATCATAAGCAAGGTTTTCCTTTAGCTTTCATCCCTGTGTATTAGCAATTAGAAGACAGGGTCTCTAGAAGGAAGTAGGGTTTAGATGAGGCAGTAACAAAATGCTGGGATTCGTGTCCTTATAAAAAGAGAATCAGCCGGGCAGTGGTAGTGCACGCCTGTAATCCCAGCACTCTGGGAGGCAGAGGCAGGCGGATTTCTGAGTTCGAGGCCAGCCTGGTCTACAGAGTGAGTTCCAGGACAGCCAGGGCTCAGAGTTCCTCAGCCAGGGACAGAGAAACCCTGTCTCGGGAAAAAAAACAAAAAAAACAAAAAACAAAAAACAAAACAAATCCAGAGAGAGAGAGAGAGAGAGAGAGAGAGAGAAGCAGGTGGCTGGATGGCACATGCTCATAGCAAGGGCAGGTCATGTCAGTTATCTTTAAGCCGGGGCCATCCTCAACTTCTACCCTCCAGAAGCACAAGTAAATAAGGTTTTACTGCTGTAGCTACCTAGCCTACAGCACTTTGTTAGGGCAGCTAAAGCAGACTGACTATTGGAAATGCTTTGGGCAGTAAGTAATAGAAAACACAATTTGTATTTGTTAAGTGGACAGTAAATAAAATGGTGTTATGAAGTTGCTAATGGAGAGATGTTAAGAATTCTCAGCAAATAATGGTGATGAACTCAAAACTCTCTTAGCCTTCTATTTTGTCACCTTTACCTTCTTGGTTTCTGTCCTTGTGTTTATCACTTTATAAAAGGCTGGTAAAATATCCAGTTAGAAAAGGAGACAAGATAAAATGGGCGTAGCCTCCTTATAAGAAAGTAAACTTCTCCAGCAGCCCTTTGGTAAACATACTCATAAATATCATTTGCCTTTTGCTCCAAGTGCAACAGCGAAGGGGAATGAACTCACCAGATGGGTTTAGAACAATCATGGTCCATCCCCTGAGGCAGCCACATTATCACTTAAAATAAGGCACAGGAGCTCTAACAACTGTTGGGTAGCCATGGAAAAGTATCTGCCACTGCTGCTTCTTAGCTGCTACATTATCCATAGATGCTTTCATCCATGTCTTATTTATTCCATTTGGGTTACTATCACAAAGTACTATAAACCATGTGGCTTATGACCAACAGGAATTTACTTCTCCCAGTTCCAGAGGTTGAGGAACCAAAGACCAATGCACCAGCAGGCTCTGTCTGTCCATAGACAGGACTTCTCCCTGAGTCCCCACATGGAGTAACAGGCAGAGGAAGACACTCCTTGAGGACCTCTTTTATTAGGATGCCAAGCCCTCTCCTGACCTAGTCGTGACTAATCACTTTCAAAGGCTCCAGCCATAACACCATCACACTGGTGTTTAGGTTTCTACCTGTGAATTTAGTGATGCAAATGTCCAGTCTACAGCATGACTTCCTGTCTATCCCAAGATATTCTACGTAGAAAGTGGACTCTGTGCTAGAATGCAAATGCTCTATGGTGATTGATATAATATCTATTACCCTATCATACCTAAAACACACAAACTCAGCAAGGGAAAAAAGCCACTAGAAATATTTTCTTAGACATTTAGTAATAATGGTAGAGCTTGAAAAAAATCTTACCCAGTGGTTGTATACATTAAAATAACATAGGTATTTTAACAGATGTTTTTTAAAAATGATGACTAAAGTATTGGCGAGCTTGTAGATTTACACATGTGAGTGCAATGTCCATGGAGGCCAGAAGAGGATTCCTGAGAGTTAAAACAACTATGAGCTATCCGATGTGGATGCTGGAACCACAACTTCTGGGTCTCTGAAAGCACAGTACATGCTATTGACCATTGAGCCATCTCTCCAACCCTAATATAGGATTGCCTGAAAACTACAATTGTTTAAAACCAGACTAGCTCAAGTTAGAATCTTTGAGTGGGGGCCCCAACATCAGTAAGGATATGTATATGATTCAAACTAGGAGTCAGGGGCAGGAACAACTTTAAGATTTATATAGGAAACAAAGATCCTAACCTTTACCCTCCTAGGATCCCTTCTGAGACTCTTGAGACATTTTCTCAGTGTTACACATATTTATGTTTCCCTTTTAATATATTACTTACGTGTGCACTATGTGCCTGTAGCTCTGTGAGAGAGGCTGGGGATGTGTGTTTAGAGACATTTTACACAGCTTCCACCCAAAGAACGTTCGTGCTCTTTGGAGTAAATCAGTAAAGTATTTGCATACTCAATGAGAAATGCCAGATAAGCATGCAATGGGGTGGCGAGTGAAGGCCCCCACTCAAATGTTAGGAAAGTTTGAATAGACCACTGTGAGGCAGATGTTGCAACACTGGCATGTCTGGGATGTTCCTACGTTAATTGGTTCTCATGGGGAGCAGAAAATAAGATGAGAAGCGGCAAAGGAACGTCGCTGCAGCTTAGAGGATGCCTTGGCGAAAACAGCCTACGATTGTAGGTTTGCAGGAAAAATCAGGAAAGGCCTCAGCTGGGGCTGGGGGATGAAGAGTTGGAAATATTCAATAAGTAGTCATGAATACAGGAATATGCAAAGGACAGAGCTGTGTTTGTGGCAAAGTTGGTTGTAGACTCTGGGAAGATGGACATGGGCAGAAAACTAGACTCTGGTCATTTACACATGCCCTTAGCAGCCATCATTGAGCTTTGTATCTGCTGGAATGTAAGTCCCTTGACACAGGCCTCATACATCTATTCATTAATGAGCAAATATTTATCCATCACCTGGTAGGGACCACTGACAGTAACACAGCAGCAAAGAAACAGGAACCAAAGCCAGAGGAGACAATGAGCGTAAACAAGACCATTTCCGGGAACCATTAAGTTCAGCTATGACAACCCGGATACAGGACAACGTTCATATGTATAGAGTTAGTTGGGTTTCTGTTGGATGAGGTTTCCAGCATCCAGAGGAGGTAGTAGCTATTGGGGAATAAGCATTCCAATCAAAGCATCAGCAAGGGCAAAGACCCCAAGAAGGGACTGAGTTGGCAGATCCAGAGTGGAGTATAGGTTAGGGATGGAGAGGGAGAACAGGCAAGCCCCCAGCTCTCTATTAGGTTAACGAACAAGGGGCCGGTGGGTGGCAATGAGCTAGTAGAATCATTCCCACCTGGAAATCGCATGAGGTCACGCAGGAAGAAAAAGTCTTTAGGGTTCTCATAGGAAGTGGGGTTTCTTTTGCTTGCAGTGCTGAGCTCCTCTCTGGTGTTTATTATGAGGACGGCATCATCTAGTTTGTCTTACGTATTCCCCCATCTCTTTGTGTCAGACAGGGAGGACCACTAAAAGATGGTGGTTTTGCTCACTTTTGACTCTCCCATGTCTGAGCAAAAACCCTGCTCCCCAGATGAGCCTGAGATAAATACCTAGCACCTGGGCCTACACAGTTTCAAAAAAGAAACACAAGAAGTTACTCAAGAAATGAAACACAGAACTCACAGATAACCATCAATTGCACTCTTAGTGGGATTTGAAAAACAACTGGAAGCCAGTGTCCAGATGGAGGTCTGTGGATGCTTATGGATATTCAGAACAACCACAAGTTAGAGACATTCAAACATCAACTGGTGCATGAACAAACGAAATGTGGTTCATCTACACAGCGGACTGCTGTGCTGTCGCAACGAAGTCCTGATGCACAGTTAGAATGTAGAAAATCCTCCAAAACCCGTGCTAAGTGGAATGATCCAGTTACCACAGATGAAGTGTATGACTCGGTTTATCAGAAAGGGAGGAACTGAGGGAGGTCGGGATGGAAGGGTGCATACTTAATAGGCTCAAAGTTGTCTTTAGGAGCTTGGTGTAAATGTTTTAAAGCTAGAGAGAGGTAATAGATGGAAAATACCATGAGTACATTAGGTGCCATGAAATTATGCACTTTGGTTAATTTCACATTATGAGTATTGGTTCCATAAGAGAGTACAGAAACAGACTTAATCCTATTTTGACAGAGAAAGGGAAGGTTAGATGGGCCATTCACTGGCTCTAAAGAGGTCTCTTGTGTATCTGAAGACAGAAAGTGAAAAGGCCATTCAGGTCCCTGTGAACTCTCTTGAGTCTTCCTGGGTCTCAGAAGCAGGAGACACTTTTATGTGCATAAAATACCGCATTCAGTCCCCTCCCCATATTTACACACACAGTACACTACACACACTATTCTGGACCCTTATGTGCTTTTTGTTGTTGTTTTATGATATATCACACCCACAGATATAATGGTCTTTCTGGACCTCTCCTATCATGTGTTTTATCTTCTTGCAAATTAAAAAAGAAAGGATTCCTATGTAGGAAAGTCTATAGCATCTCTACAGCTTCATAGTTTACCATTATGTGGATAGACCATTATTTATTTAGCTGGTCTCCTACTGATGAACCTTTAGATACCTTCTGATCCTCTATGATTACAAAGCTGCAATGCATAGACATTTGCATGCACCATCCCATAAGTATGCAGGAATATCTGTAAAATGAATTCATAGACCTGGACACACCAGGTCAAAGGGCATCAGTATGTTATTTTCATGCATCTTGAAAAGTTGTATCCCATAGGGTTTGTTTTGGGTTTTACTTTAACCAGCAACTCATAAACACACATGCATACACACACACACACACACGTTTTACTATACCTTAACAAGGTCATTATTTTATCACTAATTTCAGTATTTGTTACTGTATTAAATACAACACAGTATCTCAGTGAAGAGTTTGTGCTTTGTTCAATATAAACTGGTATTGTTTCTTTTATAGACATTTTTGTCTGTTTCTGATGAACTGTCTGTGTCTGCTTGGCTTATTGAACTTTCACGCGTTGACTTATGGAAGCTTTTACATTACAGGAGTTCACTATCATATGAATTATGATTTTTCAGTTTGTCATCTCACTTTGCTTTGCTCCTGATAACTTTGCCCTATGGAACGTGCTTTGTCTTTATTATTGTTAATTTACAAATGCTTGTAGCACCTAGGTTCTGGGGTCATCTTTAGAAAGGATTTCACTCCCTTCCCGCTCACTCTTTTGAGCCCTCAGTGACTTCTAACAACTTTCTGGCTTTCTTGGTACGTTACAGTTCATCTGAATTTATTTCAGTACATTTGGCATGTTTCTTGCTGTGACTCCAGGACCCTTTCCCGCTCGCTAAATAAATGTCATTTGTATTTATTCCTCCAATACAGCTGGAATCAAAATATTGCTTTGAATTGCCAGATGAAATAATAGTCACTGGATACCTAGTACATGCAAGGCATGATTATCATAATGTTTCTAAACTTTTCTTCAGAAAGGAGCAGAGACAGACTTAAGGTCAGCTATGTCCTCTTGTAGGGAAACCATCCCTAACAATAGAATCTCTGGATGTTAATAAATGCTACATCATCCAGGAAACAATGAGACAAAAAAATAAGTAAAGACTTAGCACAAGCTGGGATGTAGCTCATGTGCTAGTGCAGTGGTCCTCAACCTTCCTGCTGTGGGGACCCTTTGATCCAGTTCCTCAGGTCCCGACCCACAGGCCACGAGCTGCTGCACTGGAGCATCTGTCTAGCCTTGGGTTTCTGCTCTCCTTACACATGCCGGCAATCCCAGCACTGGGGAGGCAGAGCAGGAGGCTCAGAAGTTCATGTTTGCTGGGTGTGGTGGAACATGCCTCGAATCCCCAGTTCTCAGAAGGCAAAAGTAGGTATTTTTGTCAAAGACAAAGCTACATAAATTATTCATTATGAGTTTTCTATCCACCCCAGCAGGAAAATGAAATTGGTCATCAAAGACCAGAACTATTAGCAGCACCAAAATTATCTGTAGAAATGAGTCCTGTGAAATTTCACTCACAGTTGGCACTGAGAGATTCTAAAACTAAGCATTATCATACATATGAGAAAGGGACGGAACGCCGGGAAGACCACAACAATGAGCCTTGCATGGAAACAACCCTAGCTATCTAATTACTAATAGGGAGCCTATGAATTATAGCTTTTGATGACTGCTTTCAAGGCAGCCTGGAATTGCTGGCCAGTGACCATAATAACACTTATAGACAGGACTGAGCTCAGTTTTGGAATATTGTTAGCATCCATATCCTAGAAATGTTTCTAATGAAAAACCAAGATGTCGTCTGTCTGTCACAGATTGACAATACATAAGTGTGATTCATCCATAGAGACTGTCATAGAAATATTCCTGGTGGAGGAAAGAATGAATCAGAGAGTGTGAGTCACAGGCAGACAAGAAAACAAAATGCAAAGAGAAAATATCCCAGCATGCCAGTCTCTCTATGGACACACAAAACTGATGGTGAATGGTGGGGGGCAGTGTTTATATTTTTGGCACTGTCTGGATGTTATAGATTGAATATTGTCCCTCAGGTCCATATTTCCCCAGAATCTCAGTTTGTGACATTGTTTCTTCATCCAAATTAAGATGAGGTCATCTGGGTTTGAGTGGACCCTAAGCCTTTTGTTGTTCTTTTTGTTTTGTTTTGTTTTGTTTTGTTTTGTTTTGTTTTGTTTTGTTTTGTTGTTTTTTGACACAGAATCTCAATATATAGCATTGACTGGTCTGAAACTCAGTATGTCGACCTTGCTAGTCTCAAACTTACATAGATCTACCTGCTTCTGCCTCAAGAGTACTGTATGTGGTACAAGGCTAGCTAAACCCTAAGTCATAGCACTAGCATCCCCATAAGAAAAAAGTAGAAAGATACATAGACTTACAGGGGGGAAAGTCATATGAACACTACACGCCAAAGGTTCCCGGAAATTGTCTAGATCCACCAGGGGGAGGAAAAGGCATGGAAACATCTTCTAGTTCAATGCTTTCAGGGATAGCTTGGCTCTGCTAACAGTTGAGTTTTAGATTTATCTCTCTCTGCTACCTCCTGAGAATGGTGACTCACATCTGTAATCTCAGCACCTGAGAGGCTGATACAGGAGAATTGTCATGAGTTTGAGGCTGCATGTGTTCCAAACCAGCCTGACATAAGACCCTCAAACAAAAAGAAAACTGAATGTTAACTTCTGCTGTTTTGAGCTATAAGAATATACCACCTCTAAGATTTTTTTTGGCTCCTGCCAAAAAAAAAAAAAAAAAAAAAAAATGCCTCAGCCAGCTCTAATTACATGCCTGTCACTCAAGACTCCAGATAGGATCTCAAGGTCAGGGCTAGCCTGGGCTGCATAGTAAGCCACTATCTCAAAGACAACCAAAGAAACAGAAACATCTTTCCTTTGAAACACTTCATCTTTTTTCCAAATTTGATGTGAAATATAAATACTCTTTCAAGATGAATCATTGGGTCACCAGGTTTTCCAGGCCACCTTGTGATCTGGACCTCACTGGCTGTAATAGCTGTACCATATTTTAAGTCTTTAGGGAGGAGATGTCCTTGGTCCTAAGAAGGCTTGACAGATGCCCTCGAGTAGGGGAATTGAGGGCAGGGTTGCGGGAGTGGGGTGGGTAGAGGAACATCCTCATAGAAGCAAGGGGAGGGGGGATGGGATGGGGGCTTCTGAGAACTGGGGAAACAGGGAAACAGGATAACATTTGAAATGTAAATACAGAAAATATTTAATAAAAACCATTTTTTAAAAAATATCATTCAACAGCACTCTTAAAAAAAAAAAGATGCAGAGAATGCCTGTCTCCTTCATAAAGACGTTACTGAGAAAATTAGTTACTTCGTGTCAACATGCCTTTTAAATTATGAGATGATATCTGTATGCACGCTTGTTATCACTAGAGTTTGGAAGTAACGGGGCCAATCATTAGCCCATTTATCAGCTTAATTTTACCTACAGTTAATTAATTAAAACATTGTCTTCTGCATTCTCACACAAATTTTGTTTACATAGAGAAAGTAGACAAAAAAAAATAAGTAAAAACTCTTTCTAGGGACATTTTATTGAGCACAAGTTTCCTGCCAGGAGTGTGTCACCCACCTGCTCTCCTAAAACTATGGAGTGGGAAGCAAGATGAGAAGCTCAAGGTCAGTTTACGCTGTTGAGAGTGGATGCCTCACCAGTCTCAATGTTTCTGTGTCCTGACTGTGGGATAGGCAGGTGTTCTCTCCGTCTCTCTCTCTCTCTCTCTCTCTCTCTCTCTCTCTCTCTCTCTCTCTTCTCTCTCTCTCTCTCACACACACACACACACACACACACACACACACACACACACACTGTTTTCAGAGCTGAGGACACTTGGATAAGGTGGGACACCCTTGTCATCTACCCAGGTGTTTCCAACACAGCTTGTATTGAGGCCACAAGGGGAAGTTCTCTATCAGCCCCAGCTCTGCCTGGGACTCTTATCTCCTTTGTATTTATGTCTGCTGAGGAGACCTGAGGACATTGATACCACCCCTGAGTCTGGAACAAGTTGAGAATGTTGGAATCATTTCACCTTTCTTTGTTTTTCATCAAAGAAGAGAGTCTGTTAATGCCTCCTTGGCAGTTTTTTCTGACAATTGAATGATCTTGAATAAAGGACAGTGATGTTGTTAGTGATAGTCAGAGTCCCACAGAATACAGGTGAGTCAAACTGGCATGGTTCCACTGTTTGACCTTGGAACCATTCTATTCCACCTGAGTCTTCTACCTAAATCCTCCCTACATCTCCAGCCTGGCTTGAGATTTGGTTTGTCCAGAGCAGCAACCCAAACTGCCGGGGTGACCTCTTGATGGCAATACTTGACTTACTTCTAGTCCCATGTAGAGCACAGGAATAATTTTTGAAACAGTAGCAAGAAAGGATGTTTTTGATAAAATAATGAGCCTTCCTTATTGTGAGCCTTCCTTTGATGCTCGCCATCCTGCTCCCATTATGTCTCGTTGTCCACCATTGAAAAGGCCAGTGTCCTCAATTTGTGCCCAGCTGGAAAGATAACATGGAGCTGAAGAGTGCAGAGAAGCAAAGGAATCACACTGGGATGATATTTTCCTTTATGAGGACACTTCAACAATCATAACAGAGAGAATGTCTTATGAGCTGACAGTTGGTTTTAAATATGGAAAATGTTCCCTATCTCTAGAGTAGTCATTATGCCCTTATATATTTGATGTGACTAACAGAGCAATGGAAAAGTTTGTGCTATATAGATAACATATTTAGCATAAGGAGGAAAAAATATGATTGTTTCCCAAACCCTAATGTGTGCCAAGACTCCTACGTGTTTGGTAAGAAGTTACACCCACGTTCCCTACTCCCCATCTCTAGTTTATCCTCTCCGTTTTCATAATGGGTTATGTTGTTATATCACAGAATTTTACACTCTCTTTTATGTATTATTTGTAATTTCTACCAAGTTGTGTGTGTGTGTGTGTGTGTGTGTGTGTGTGTCTGTGTGTCTGTGTTGACCAAAGGTCAACCTCAGGTGTCTTACTCCAGAGATAGGGTCTCTTACTGGATCTCATGGAGTATAAGACCATTAGCAACAGAGGAATTCTTTTGTTTCTGCCTTCCCAGCACTGGGCTCACAGGTACATACATGTTTTTTTTAATATGGTTTTGGGGGTCTGAACTCAGGTCCTCATGACTGCATAGCAAGCACTTTACTGGTTACAAGATTGTTTTATCATCTGAAAATTTCAGAGGTATAAATCTGCTGCTTGGTTCTATAATTCTCTTAGTCTGTAATCTGTGGATATATCACAGGGTCATCTGCAAAAATCTTAAGTGACTTACATGAAGGGGCCCCTCTCCAGTATATTTGAGAGTTTGCTCCTGCAAATGTATATTACTGACCTGACAGCATTGCTTGGTTTTAGTTTCTTAAATTTATCAGACTAGTGATTTCTGATCTTATAAGTTTAGAATAGGAAGGGATAGATATAAATCCTCAGACCCAGTGAAACACACAGATTCTCAGAACAGACTAGCTTCCCACTTGCGGGCCAGGGAAAAGAAGCACATCCTTACAACAACCAATGGACTGTCCCCAGCCCAAGCCCAGCCTTTTAAAAGTCCAAGTATTGTATAGACATCTCAGTTCCAACTCATTAACTTCTATTGGTCTTTGTATTCATCTGACTACTAAAAATTAATTACCGTGGTCACTGCGACTGGGCAGATGCCATAATGCCTGTGTCCCAGGGCTCATTGCTCTCAGTTCAAGTCTCTCTTTGTACCTGTCACCTTGGGGAGTGGCCCACTTATAAATTTATCCCTTTGTTGTTCTGTTTTATTCAAGAATATCTTAACATTTTGGATGAAAAGTTTTCGGTCATCTGGTCTACCATCTGCATGGAAATGAAATTATCAATTCACTCTTCATGCTGCAGGCAGAGAAACCTTTTGAAAATACAAGCGTGACTGTATTATAGGCCTCCCCTAAAACACACTTGACTAGCTTCCCAATAGTCATGAGATAATGAGATTCATAGCCTCTGAAGCCCTGAATAGTTTCTCCCTTGCTTATTTCTCTAGCCTCGTGTTACATTATATTCCTCCCCATTCTCCCTACTCACACGGGTGTTCCTGTGGCTTTCTGGGCTGTATACTTCCACCCATCTATGAGATGCCCACATCACTTCCATTTATTCATAATTCAGATTTCAACATAATTATACAGTGGCATCTATTAGGGTACATTTCCTCCAACTCATGTGTGTTTTGCCTCAAATGTTTTTTTATACCACTTACCACAATTACTTTACATTTAATTTTGAGATTATTTTATTAATATTTCTCACTCACTGGGGTGCAAGCTCTCTGAGAGCAAATACCATATGCGGTCCTCTCACCTCATTAATAAAATTTAATGCTGGCTGTGCTCATATTAGTATGAACAATCTTAACATCTTGGTCATTTAACACTATGAAGGTTATTCCTCCTGCCATAGCCTAAAGTTGGTGAGTCATCTTTTCTCTAACTGGATGCCAAAGAACCAGATGACCTCTTCATTTTGTCCTCTCTTGATGTCACCTTTCAGGTCATATCAATGGGAAAAGGATGAGATGTCATTTGGGAGGCTTCTGAGCCACGTCAGGCATTTCTGTCCTACTCACATCCCACTGGCCAGATCTCAGCAGCAAAGTTCTACTTCAGAAGAGTTGAGATAAATCTATATTTTTCTCCCCTTTCTCAGACAAGGAGGAAAGGCAAGGAGAGAGTAGGTGTTGGTAATGTGTGTCTGTCACATTGTTTTATCATTTAGCAATGAATGGTTCTGGATAACTGGAAGTTCTCGAACACAGAATGAATGAGTCAAACATGGATGGCATTGTTATTAATGAGTAGCTTGTTGGTTCCACTACTGCAAGCTCTTTGAGTGTAGAGACCATGTCCACATTGTCCACCGTACTGTCTCTGGTGCTAGAAGGGTTTTTGCCCAGGTGTAAGATTATCCAAGGGTCTACAATTCGCACTGCACAAGAGATTCCATGGGGAAGATGGAAGGGTAGAGTGTCTTTTTAAAAGGGCTATGGAAAGAAACTAGAAATGAAGTTTGAGAAGTGAGTTTGTACGTCATAGAGACGAAGTGATGGAGAGAAGCAGCTGAGGAACCTTATGGGGTAACGCTCACATGGCTAACGTCATCTAAACACAATTGTCTGCTGAGTTGCAAGCTTTATCCTCGTGTCTTTGATATCATATGGAAGGACTAGGAGAGGGACAGACCCCTGACAGGCAGAGAAGGGGACCTCAGATAAATAATAAAGACAACAGTCCTCTGCCTGCTTCTTCATACTCCCCATCTATAAAAGGCTTAGTGGGCTTTTTCTCCTGCCGCCAGAGCTCCCCTTCTGCTGACCAGTCCAGGCTGGTCAGATACCTTCAGAGCCAGTCCTAAACATGTTCATCTACAGCCGTGTGCTTATCAGCTCCCTTTCTTTGTCTGTGCTGACCAATCTGAAATTAGAGGAGAGGGACCCATTCCAAAACCACATAAAACCACCCATGGGGTGGGGGAATGAACTTCAGCATCCAGCCCCCTCTCTGCTCTGCTGATCATCTTTTTCTGCCTCTAAGTGTGCCTGGCTGTATACGTGTGCATGTTCGCTTTTAATAAATTTTACTTGTTGCTTTCTGCTGCTTTCCTAGATTTGTTTTCTCCATTTTAATTCTTTTCTTGTCATAGGAAAACAAACCTGTTCAAGACCCCTACCTAGATGGTAACAGTTTAGCCTAATATGTGGAACTAGATCTCAGTCAAACAACCCCTTACCTCTTCCCTTCTTGCTACTATGAGTTTAAAATCGGTAAAAATCTCCACAGATGTGTGTGTGTTTAGATTGTCCAGAGTTGGTCCTACATAAGGGATTTTGCTCCCGTTCATGCAAAAGAGAAAACCACATTAGTTCCAGCCCCAGCTGTCAGCCTAGAATCTCACCCTCTCGTTTCCCTAATCAATACACAGAAACTCCTGGTGCCATTGGGAAGGAGCTGCATTAAAAAAAAAAAAAAATTTTTTTTTTTTTAAAGAATGAAGTAGGACAAACAAAAATCTTTGCTTGTTTTTCTTCAGCTCTCGGCCCAGAGGTGGAGACAACCCTAAGCAGTGTAGGTGGACATGAAGGTGCCACCCTGCATTACTACAGAAAACACGACCTGAACTATGAAAGCTACCTGGCTCTCTAATGCAGGCTTCCAAAGCATGCTGTTGGAGTTAGTGACAGGGGAGCCCCTCTACCTCTGGGGCTTCCGCAGTGCAGTGAGCTTTGGTGGATCAATACTTTAGTCTTGTCATGCTAATTGCTCATTGGTTGACATTCATGAACCTTCCTTGCTCCCTCCCTGTGTAAACTCGGTACAGCTGGAACAGATGCAAAAATCCAGAGCCTTCCAAGCCAAGCCCCTGCAGAAGACAGAAGGCCTGGAAGCCGAGGTACGATGCTCCCCCTGCGCCCCCACTTTCCTGTCCTCCCCCTACATTAAAAAGCTTCATATCTGTCTGAATGTGGTAAGGAAAGGGAGGTTCAGGAACAAATAAACGCACAGGGTAACTCTCCTGCAACACAGAACTGGTGTTGCTGTTTAGGAACAAAACAAGACCTCTGTTTCCTTCCACTCCCTCCAAACATAAACATGCAAACAAATAAAAACCAGAAAACACCCATCCACCCATTCTGTGAGTATGGTCGAAGCCCTTCTGTTTGGGTGATTGTGACTCTTCACCATTCCACAATGAGCAGGTATGTGCTCTGTCCTCTCTGCTCCCTGACTAGGGCACTTCAGACAAAGCTGAAGAATGAGAGGGGGGGGAGCAAGAAGGCACTGTGGGGTGTGTGTGTGTGTGTGTGTGTGTGTGTGTGTGTGTGTGATCACACCTACCATATTGGCTTCCTGTCCCTGGAACATCAGCTTTCTAGCTGGCTGAGCCTGCCCCCATGATTGTACAGGGTTGCCACTGAGCCTACCTCAACTCCTACCCTGTGAGCTTCAGGCCTGTGCTATTCCGGGTTTTGTTAAGCTGTTTAGTATTAATTGATTTTTTTTCTCCCATTTTTTTCTTTCTTTCCCTGGGCGGGTCAATAGCTGGATGCTTCAGGAGCAGAGGATCTATCAACTGCAGACCAAGCTAGGGAGCTGCCGCTGACAAACCTGGAACAGTAACGTGGCTAGCTCCGGGAGTGCCGACAGTACTCGGGGGCCCAGCAGTGGCCAGCAGGAAATGTGCCGTGGCCACAAGGCAAGAAATCGACTCTGACCCGATCATTGATACCTGGTAAGTTTCTTTACTTTTGAAAAGTGAGGCAAAAGATAACCAAGTCTTTCTTTCCTTACTCAAAAAGTATCGGCAATATTTTGGCTGATTTTAGTAATGAGCAAATTTGAGAAGCCCCTGCAGACCCGGAGCACGGGCTGGGGGGCAGGGAGAATGAGGATTCGTGGGATAGATAAGGGCTAACCAAACTGTGATCCGAAGGTGAGCCACTGCAGCCAAGCAGATGTCCTGGGCATTGATCCTTACATTGTGTTATTGATTTCCTCTTGGGGCCAAGAATAGGGTGGACCTATGGAGGACAAGAGAGAAACCGACACCTTCCCGGAGGGCCAAGCGGCCCTAATCGGTGATAACAGTGTTAAGTGGTCAGCCTAGAGATGAGGTTTGCTTGGATCTATTGATCTGTGCTCCCCTGGGATATAAATCCTTCTGAATTTGCTTCCGTGGATATAAATATTTATAATTAAAATAGCCAAGGAGCCTGGTATGGGCACAAGGAGAGCGGCCCATTCCAGGATTAAGCGCAATGGCCATCTCCCACACTTCCCTTCTTTGCACACGGCTCTCACTTGGCACCCCTTTGTACATCTTGCCCTCTGTTTGGAAGCCGATGCTGAGCGCCTCCGCGGAGCAGGCATGGTGTCTAGCAGAAGCCAGGTGAAAACTCCTTTTCTTTCCAACTGCAGCTTCCAGCTGAGGAGCGAGTGTGGCTTCCCAGTGAAGGCTGTGTGATTCGTATACATTCAGGATGCAGGACTCAGAAAGAAATGGGCTATCTAGGTGATGAGGGGGATGCCGGAGGGAAAAAAAATTACATGCTTCGTTTTTGCTTTTAGTGGTGAATCAGTTTGGATCACACAACAAACGGGCTTTGCGCCGCAAATGTTCTCCCCTAGGCTGATGAGACCCTGCACGGGCTAGCTTTGCGATATTCCCACCAGAACAACTTAAGGGGGTGGGGGTCTCACACTCCCGCTTCCCACCACCTCATAAATGTAGGCTTGGGAGGAGTAAGCAGAGCATCCTTACAAACAAGAATGGAGTTGGAGGATTACGAACAAGATGGGAATGGAGGGATACTACAGGGAACCTCCCCGGCAGCAGAGCCATGAATCCAGCCAGCCAGCCGGACGACATTGATTAAAGCTAGCCTCGTTGGAAGGACAGCCCCGACATCCAGCCAGCTTTAGGTTTTAGAAATCTAAGTGGAAGAACGTGTGGCTTTAAAAGAAAAAAAAAAAATCTGCAGTGTTCCTTAAACTAATCATCTGCTTTTGTGTTTGGAATACAATCTTTAGATATTGGGGGCTTCCATTTTGATCAGGCATCTGCCTTACTTTGGTATTAATAATGTGCCTGCCCTCAGCAGGTTTCATTAATGTGTAATTTATGGTAACAGAATTAAATGCTTGCAGATCTTAGATTGGCCAAGAATATATATTAGTGGGTGTGCATTACTGCATGGAAGACTGGGAAATTGTATTGTTTTATTTTTCTCCTGATTGTAGACTATTTCATCATCCCAGAAATTGATAAATGCCTGTGTATCTTTGTGCAGGTGTCTGGATTTGGAAAGCCGTGATCATAAGTAACTTAGCAATGAACACTTCTGTATTTGCACATGAATGTCTTTTTCAAGGATTCAAATAAGGCTTTGCTTTTGTGGGTTGGTTTGGTTTTTTTATCCAGGTGTACTATTTTCAAAACTCAGATGCATTTTGTTGGACTGTTTTAGTGGACGGCTGAAGGCTAGGGACTATTTCAACTGGCAGCGAAGGGTCAGCATTGGAGACTCCATTTGACTTCGATGATTTATACACAATAAAGTCTCACAAGTATAATTGCAATGGCTTTGTTTTGATGTGGGGATGTCTGCAAGTGCGCTTGAAGCTGAAAACCACTTCAAACTAGGAATAGAAGACACTCGGAGGTGTCCTGCATGCCTTCGTGTGCATGGAATTCTCCTCCCTTTGTTTGATTTATATAACACTCCCCCCCAAAATGTGATGTGTCTTCTCTGTAGAAATAATAGTCCAATATTGACGTGGAGATGGAAAAACCAGGATGGAACTTAAATTCCGCTTTCCTAGGCTCTAATGAAAAGCATAATTAATAGAAATAGATCTTTTTATCTATCCAGAGATCCGTGTCTTTCTCTTACTGTGCACGTCATTTGTCAGCGTTCGCTTGAATCTTCCTGTGGAGAAGCTGTGGGAAAAGCGATCAGAATGTTAAAATGGAATTAAATCCCACCAATTAAATGAGTATACATTTGTGCTCTTAGTGTCCCAAACTCTAGATGGCAGATAGGGTGAACTGATGTCTGTGTTTTTGCTACAGGTTGTGTTTGAAAGCTCATTGCCAGCTCTAAGGAAATAATTTAATTACAGGGTCATCTAGCTACTGAGGATAACAAGGCATTGCCTCCTAGGAATGTAATTCCTGGGTTGCAGATGCATTCACACACTGTATTCTCATTTCTTATTTTATACATATAGACAGGTTTTTTTTTTTCAACTCAATCTAACAGTTTTGATCTTCAATGTATTTAATAATGAAAGTTATGATGAAATCTCACTGTAATTTCTGTATTTATGCCAAAATATGGTTATATAAATATCTCGCTGTCATTTCCTTGTTAGTAACAGTCCCATTGTGTTTGAAAACTCCCGGGCATTTTGACATGCCCATTTGGGTCTCAGAACAAATGTAAGAGATAATGTAGAGCAATGGTTTATCACGCTGTTTTCAGGGTGATAAAGCAGGTACAAGGGGACACATTTTAAGGTCAGACTTAAGGTTAAGACCTGAAGCCATGGGTTTCTGGTCAAATGTTCTTTCCACAGTCATCAGCTATCTCTGTTAATGTTTGACAACATTTTAGCTTATTCAGCTACAACCAATGAAATGCATGCATGCAAAGGTTGATTGATCTTCAGTGAGCCTTAGCATCCTACCCATGCCCCACCCCAAAGGGCACAGAGGAGTTGTTCCGCCATTTTTCTTTGCCCTTTATCAAATCACAGCCTGCCCTTGATTCTGAGATCATTATAGACTTAGTTTGTTAGAAATTCTGCATGAGCTGTTAATATATCTTACAGATTTGCAGCCCAAAGGTGTGTTCTCTGAAAATTTGGAAAATGACTATCGCTCTGTATTTTACAGAGCCATTACATATATATTTTGTCTTCATACATTTTTCTCAATAAAACAACATGTAAAGTTTGGAACACAAAGTGATTAAAATCTAGAGTAAGCTATTCCTTTGGAGAATTCTTAACTTTGCTGAACCAGGTACTACCATAGATCTGAAATCCATGTCAATTTTTCAAAATGAATCTATTGTATATATGAAGAAAAACATATAGACTAACAAGGGAAGCCAAACAATATAGAAATTTACTTATCAAGAGATTAAATCAATTAAATATTAAAATCAGTTTCTTGTATACTAACATGTATTTTTATTAACACATTGATGTAGTAGATGCACTCCTATAATATTAAAGCAAAAATGACAATAAAAGATGTTAACTGCTTACAAGGATATATTTACATAATACAAAAACAGCTGTGCTTTCTATCAGTGACATTAATAGTGACATTATTAATGTTGCTGTGGTTTGTTTCCTATGTTTTCAATGAAAGAAAATTCAATGCTAATGAAAACAGAAAAGTTTTGTCTTGTTTCCCCGATCCATGTTCATAGGTTTGCTGAACTCTCTCTAGACCTTGGAAGTCTGTGGGTGCTTGTTAAGAACCCCTCCTCCTGAACAGTTTGCACTTCTCCTATAAAGCTTGACCGAAGCATCATTCAATAGAACTTTAGTGACTCTCCCTCAGGTGGAGTCAGTGGCTGCTTTTCTATGCCTAAAGGGCTCTACAGTCTTTCCAGCCTGGCACCTGACATTGCACAGAATCTGTGTCAATTTGCTTTTCCCTTCCTGCAAGAGGGTCGCTCCTGAGAACATAGACAATGCCTTGGACTTTACATTACCACCACCTAGCACAGTATCTAGTCTATATCATAGTCATTTTACTAGACGATGGAAAGAATAAAGATGGAAAAACTCAAAGGCAGGCAGGGAGCTTTTTAAAGACCAATGGTCTTTACCATGTGAAATTAAAGTTGGTGGATTGGTGGTTTGCTTGGGTCAAATTCACTCTTGATCCCAGGTGCTAAGATAACCACATGGACCCGTCCTGTTTCCCCTTCAGTGCAAGTATCAAGTAAAAACCTCTTTAAAGTCATATGTTCAGTCTGGAGGGTTGGCTCAGTTGTTAAAAGCACTTGTTGCTTTTGCAAAGGACCCAGGTTCAATTCCTAGCACCCACAATAACCCATAAATCTAGCTCTGGAGTTCTGATGCCCTCTTCTGGCCTCTTCAAGCTGCAGGCACACACAGGGTGCACATAGACGAATGGATGGATGGAAGGACAGATAGGCAGGCAGACAGACAGACAAAAGGCACACACACAGGGTGCACACAGACAGATGGATGGATGGATGGAAGGACAGGCAGGAAGGCAGACAGACAAAAGACTCACACATAAAACAAGATGGATAAATACAACAAAAATTAAGTCATATTAATGACCATTAATGACCTACTATGATTAGTACCTGAGGTTCAAATCTGCTCTGCTTCTTGTAAACATCTGTAAGGTAAGGGAACACCTTGACCCTCATTTGTAAAGGTGCGGGAAGGGCAGGCTGTCATGGAGATAAAGGTCTTTTTTCTGAGCTTTTCAGAACTTTACCAGTCGACTTTTAAAAGACAGGCAAACAGCTTTGATGCTGAAGCCATTTATAAAGTGTAAGTCCTCCCTAAAACTCTATGTACTGGAAAATCATTATTTAATATTTCCTTGAAAACCAGAACACTAATAATACTAAAGGCATCCTCAGTCTTTAGCATGGATGCTTTATGTGGGATAAACACAGATGCTCATATGCATAAAGCCCCATTTTCAGACATACACTCGGCTTCTCAATATTAATGTCACATAAAAATCAGGACTTATCCATGCATGCTGACTTAATTTTATGTGTACCTCCTTTTCCACAGTAATAAATATTCGTCATTTCTGTGTAAATGAATGGGTATTCGCAGATCAAAGTGAGGCTGCATATTTCTTGGGCATATTTATTTTGATCTCCAATGAACCCATTTATAACAGGGAGAAGATATATATCAGAATAGATAAAAATTGGGGAAAATATAGCTGTTTTTATTACCGAGTAGCTGTCTCCCATTTAATATCACTTTTGCATGAATGTGCATTCAACCCCAGTCTTTGATTAACAGTTCAGTGACACTCGAAACACCCCCACAAAATGTCTCACTGGAAAATGACAATAAACCTCACAAATTTAAGCTACTAAATTGAAACTGGATAAAGTTCATTTTGCCCCACCAATAAGGCAAAGACCCAATTAAAATGTACCATATTAAGGTCATCAGTAAGTATATTTGGGGAATGGACGCTAACACACACTTAAGAGCCTGGCTTGGGTTTCAGTACTGTAGCAGAAGGTTGAAAATTACCGTTCTGGATTCTCATTCTCTTTAACATTCCCAAACGGAATGTTACGGAAACTTTGACAAAAAAACAAACAGTGCAACAGTAGATGAGGCTAAGGAGCTCTTTGATCTGTGGATTAAGAATTGCTCTCAAAGAATTGGCCCCTGTTAACTCCTTTCTTTTGAGAGAAGGCAGCATAGATGATCTATGTGTTTTGGCTCCTAAGGTTCATAATTGACACACGCATCTCTTTACATATGCAGGCCCTTCTCCAATATGATCATCTTTCTCTTGGGTTACCATTTCTCATCTCAATTTCCTTGCTCTTACATAAATATATTCTTACTTAACCCCCAATTCTCTTGATTTGGTATACAACCCTGGAGTTCTTCAGGGGAAAAAAATCCACCCAAACCTGAAAAGTAAGACATGTTTAGGGTTTGAGAGGCTCCACCCAGCAACTGGCTCAGCCGGATGCAGAGACCCACAACCAATCAGTGGATGGAGCTTGGGGACTCCTATGGAAGAGTTAGGGGAAGGATTGAGAGCTCCAAAGGAGATAGGAACTCCACTGGAAGGCCAACAGAGTCAACTAACCTGGGCCCATGGGGCTCTCAGAGACTGAGCCATCAACCAAAGAGCACACACAGGCTAGACCTAGGCCTCCTACACATATGTAGCAGATGTGCAGCTTGGTCTTCATGTGGGTTCCTAACAACTGGAGTGGGGGCTATCCCAATAGCTGTTGCAAGTCTGTGGGATATGCTCTTCTAGCTGGGCTTTCTTATCTGTCCTCAGGGGGAGAGGATATGCTTAGCTCTGCAAATACTTAATGTGCCATGTTGAGGGATACCCAGAGAGAGCCTCCACCCTCTCAGAGCAGAAGGAAACAGGAAACGGGGCTTAGGGGGAGAGATTGTGGGAGTAGGTAACTGGGGGGGGGGGACAGCGATTAGGATGTAAATTGAATTAAAAAAATAAATATTTGGGAGATCAATCCAACCTGCCTAGATATGAGTAGAGAAATACCTCCCAAAACCTTTTTTCCTAGCAGAAGAAATATTTTAGTATAATATGGTATACATCATTCCCAGGCAGAAGGGAAAATGTAATAAGATGGGCAGGCCACTTCAAATATATTAAGTGGTATAGCAAGCACTTCTTTATTATTTTTAGCTGTGAGATAATTTCATAAAGAGACATAAATTTTGCTTCACTTACACGAGCACTTTAAGCATTTCTAATCTTCCATATGTTTGGTTCTTAGTAATATTTTAATTGCCTTGCACTGATTGTACCCAGTGCTGGGTCTCACAGATGCATTTTCATGCAAGTAGATCGTGTGCTTAGATCATATTCCCCCTTCCTGCCCTCTTTGTGCCCCTCCACGCCCCCTCCCTTCTACTACTACACACACACACACAAGCACACACACTTACAACCCTTCCAACCTGCTGAATCCATTTGTACATATTTAGGGCTAACCACTTGGAATTAAATAAAATATGGGCATGGGGGCTCATCCTTGCAAAAACCTGATTCTCCTCCTTTTGGTGGCCATTAATCACCTATAGCTCTTAATCTTGGAGTGGGACCTTGTGAAATTTTCTCCATTCGTGTTGACGTGGAATCATCACTGTTAGAGTCTTGTATAAGGAGGGCAACTGTATTAATGACATTTCAAGAGTGCAGTTCCCCTGCATATGTAGAAGACACCACCTCATAGCTGATGTCCTGATCCACTGGATCTTACAATGATATATCTTCCCCTCTCTCCTGAGACATCCCTCAGCCTTCGGAGTAATAATATTGCACATGGATCAGTTGGTGTTGGGCAGCAGACAGTCAGTTGTTCTTTGCGATTTGACTAGACATGGATTTCTGTGATGGTTCCCACTTATCTGTGGGTGTAAAGATAAGTATTCAGAATGCAGTTAGAAACTACATTAATTCAAGAAAGTGGCAGTAGTAGGGTCTCCTCTAGGGTCCATGACCTCACCAGCTATGGGTAGTTGCCTGGATTTACAGTACTAGGTATGACTTCTCTCCTGTTGAGAAGACCTTAACTCCAATTAAGCAGCTGTTGGCTACCCCCACAATATTTGTGCCACTGTTGTACCCTGGTATATACTACACCCTGGTATATACTGCACCCTGGGATATTCTACACCCAGGTATATGCTGCACCTTGTTATATACTGCACCCTGATGTATTCTACACCCTGATATATACTGCACCCTGGTATATACTGCACCCTGGTATATTCTACACCCTGGTATATGCTGCACCCTGATATATTCTACACCCTTGTATATGCTGCACCCTAGTATATACTGCACCCTGATAAATATTGCACCATGGTATGTAGTGCCATGTTAGTAGTGGTTAGCAGGCTTCACAGCTGGCCAGATCTGTTGGCTGCTTTTCTCCCTTGGCAGCTTGTGTATCTCCTCCTGATACCATGGGAGCTGGTCCTCAGGAAAGAGGCTTCCAGGTCAGCCCCAGCCCAACACTTCTAAGTCCAAAACATTAAACTACATTTTCTTTATCCTTTCCTCTGCTGACAGACACCTAGGCAAGTTCCATAATTTAGCTACTGTCCAAAAAATTGCTGTGCAAATATATTTGTGGTGTGCAAACTTGATGCCTCTTAGGTAAATAACCAAGAGAAGCTCAGCTGGGTCCTGTGGAAGATTTGTTTTTAGTTCTTCTGAATACAATAAACATTGCTTCCCCCCATTGGAATCCCCACCACCGGTGCATGATGGTTCCCCTGTGTTTATATCCTCACCCATATTCATGGTTCTTTGTCTTCTTGGTGCCTGCATTTGGACAGGGACAAGATGAAGGATCCGCCTAATTTTAAGTGTACCTCAAAGGTTTACTGGATGTTTGTCATTCATCTTTCAAGAACCACCCGCTAGTTTCATTGGCCCATTTGGTGACTGATTGGTTTATTTTATATCCTGTTATTTAGATATTTTTTAGTTTTTTCCCTCCTATATTCTACATCCAGTTCAGCCCTCTGTCAAATATATAACCGGCAAAGATCTCCCATTTTGTAGTCTGTCTCTTCACTCCTGTTCCCTCTGCTGTGCCGAAGCTTCTCTGCTTTGTGAAGTCACATTTTTCTCAGCTGCTGGTGTTCTTTCCTAAGCAACCGGAGTCCCTTACAGGAACTCTTCTTCATGGCCTCCATCATGAAGTAGTTTTCCTATTTTTCCTTCTGACTGCTTCAGGGAGAGGAAACCTCTGTTAAAAAAACAAACAAACAAACAAAAAAACATGAATGATCTGACAACATCTTCAGAGTCCTAACTTGAAATAGAGACTACATTAACTCAGTATGCTTATTAATCTAGCCGTCAACAAACTGTTTCAATGATCCACAGCTTGAATATTCTACAAACAAAAAAAGTGTTCTCAGTCATTGTCATCTATTAGATATGACCCCCACCCCGTTCCTAGTAATATAATGAATCCAATACAAAGAGAAAAATGATAGGAGAGAGGTAGAGGGTAGTGGTGTCACATGCAGGAGGAAGCTTTGGGGATAGAGACAGACAGGTCGTCCTAGACAAATGTGCTCACTCTTTTAAATCACCTTACAAGATTGATGGATGAAGGGGCTTCACTGAAGTTAATAAATACGGATTTTCCTAAAGCATTCGATACGCCACAGAGTGAATTTCCACTTGCAAAATTAATTCAAATTGGGTAGACTGTGTGCGGGGTCACATAGATTGAAAATTGCCTGCAGAGCCATAAACAAAGAGCAGTGGCACTGTGGGCTCCTCCCATCTGGGTTAGAGGCAGTGTCTGTTGCATCTGTGAAGACTGGGGGCCACCTCTGTGCCCCAGAACTACCTACCTACTAATCTTAAGGAAACTGCAGAATCCACGGATTTTGACTTAGGAAGTATCAGGGCTGGGGGAGATACGATTAAAAGACAGAGTTGAATATAAGAACAGAGAGCAGAATTTAGTATGGGGGATACCTTGTGTGGGGACTAAGAGTAGACAAGAGGATTCCTGGGGGGATGGCTACAAATGCTTTTTTTTATTTTAGTTATTAAAACACTGGTTTGGAAGAATACAGTTGAAACCATGATGTTATTAAATAAGGTCATTCTCTTTTTTTGTTAGACTCTGAAATGCTATGTTCCTATGTGCTTCAGATTTGAATTCACACAAAGTTCAACGAAATGACATAAAAAGCAAAGGGAATTCGTTCATAACTATTGTGGCTCTTATTAAATAAAACTGTTAGGGTATCAGTGATTTCCCCAAATATGTGATGAAGATAGAATAGATAACCATTCTGAGAGACCTTCACTTATAGGAGTCCTGATTAAAACAAAGAGAAACATCTCCAAGTCATGTTCCTCCTGTACGTGCTGGGCAATTCTTAATATTGTATCTGGTTGGACTGTTGGAGGTCTTTAAGGCCATAAAATTTCCATTGTCTGGAAGCAGAATGTGGAGTCCTTTAAAGCAAACAGCATAAAATTTGGTATTTCTTCTGTTGATAGCATCCTCTTACTTACCATCAGAGCCTCTTCCCGTCCACCATGTTCCTCATCCTCTTGGCCACACGGTTGGGGGGTGGGGGGGTCCTCATCCTGCAGTTGGAAATGCGGAGGCTGAGGCTCAGAAGGAGATGAGTGGCTTACACTATGTCATTCATAAATGACAAGGTTGTGTCTAAGAGGCTGACTTTATGATTGGCTAATGTCAGCATCTTTCCACAAAGCAACATGCGTCTCATGTCTGTTCTGTTTAAGAGTCTACCTTAGAAGCCTTATTCCTAGGGTCTAGCCTTGGCTTTAACTTTCTTCCCCGATGAAATAGATGATGTAATAAAAGGGCCTGATAAGAAATCTGATACATAGAAGGAACCAATAATGTTTAATTCGTTTCCTTCCTCTGTGCCTTTATACTCTTTCATCCCATAGCTATCAAGCCCTTGGTGGATGCTGAGCCCTGTTGGCTTCTCAGGCCAGTCATCCTAACTCCTCTTGGTAAGTTCACATCTCCTGAGTCAGGCTAGAAGCTCCATGAGAGAAGACCCTAGCATCTGCCTGTTCATTGCCGTGTCTCCAGCTCCCAGCATATGATAGCGAAACGCCTCATCCCTTCAAACCTCTGTTAAGATGTGACTAATGCGCCGTGTGTTTCAGCTATGCACCCAGCAGTGTACAAAATAGCCCACAACCCCACAGTACACACTGAAAAAGTAGAAGTCCTGGGGCATCATCTACATAATGTAGAAATTCCTATGTGCAATACCAAAGCTACCTTCTTGCTGAACCTCTCCTAATGTGTCCCTGACTAGTTCTCAGCCTCACAAAACAAAAGAGGATGTGCATATATAGTCCCTAGAAACCATTTAGGCCACAGATATCACTTCCCACACGTGGGTCCATTGTGTGGTTTTTCAGAAAGAATGCTTTGGTCACACCCACCCTCCCCTTCCTCATTAGACTTATTGCAGTTGGGTGAGGGTACCTGAAGTCTTCAGCAAAGCGTTGGGGTGTAATTTAGCACAGCCAGATGAATTATGGGATCGACCTTTAGGAAAAGGCTGGAAGCCCGGCCCTGCCTGTCAAATAGGTCCCTGCCTCCTAGTGAACTCTGCAGGTGAATGAATCAGTATTTGGCACATCAACATTTCATAGAGCATCCATGCTAATGTCTTTTTGAAATGAAACCGAGAGAGCTGTTAACCTCAGCTAGCTAGGTGTCCCCTCTGTGACCGGGATAAATCATCAGTGTTGAGTCCAGGGACTTTGTCCCTACTACTGTGGGGGGTTAGGACTGGACATAAAACAGGGGAATTGTTAGGAGGGGGGCCTCCAAATCTCAGAATACTAAATATGGATTATTTCCTCTTGCAAAAGAGAAATAGTTATCACTTCTCCGTACCCCCGCCCCAATTTTTAATTTAGTTCAACTGGATTTTTTACTTATCTTTTTAAACAGACCTTTGATGTCTGTGTCTATAGTACATGTGGGTATTTGGGTAGTGCATCTGTATGCATTTCTCTTACTTTTTGTTCTATTGCTGTGAGGAGACACCCTGATGAAGGCAATTTACAAAATGAAGTATTTAACAGGGAACTTGCTTGCAATTTCATAGGGTTTGCCCATGGCCATCATGGTAGAGAACGTGGTGGCAGGCAGGCATGGTGCTGGTGCAGTAGCTAAGGGCTTACGTCTTGATCCACAGGCAGGAAGCAAAGCGAGACTGGGGCTGGAGTGAGCTTTTAAAACCTCAAAGCTCCCCAACCCATTGATACACCTCCTCTAATTAGGCCTTACTTCCTAATCCTTCCTACACAATCCACCAACCAGAGAAACAGATGTTCAAATCTGTGAGCCTATGGGGGCCATCCTCATGGCAACTGACACAGTGTGCATGTGTGTAGATGTGCACGTGTGTAGGCGTACATGTATGTACGTGTGCACGTGTACATATACACATGTATAGGTGTACACTGTGTAGGTGTGCATGTATGTACGTGTGCATGTGTGTGCGTGTGCATGTTTGGACATGTGCATGTGTGTACATATATATGTATAGAAACTCCCAGAATATCTCACACCCAAAAAAACCTGACCTCCACAGGAAGAGTAGCCATGGCTAGCCAGCCAGAGATTCTCTACCATTTCTATAATATCTTCCCAAGGTTCAGATTCAAATAACGTCCCTTTGAAAGTCACATGTCAGCCCTGTGAGTCAGCAGTCACTAGTTCTGGTTTGGAAGTGTAAAGATGCAGTGGGGTTAAGCCCAGAACTTCCCTAGTTGTTGCAGCTACTGTACAACCAGGCTGTGTGGGATCAGGGACAGGGATTGTTTCCTCTGACAAGTCAGTACGCAGAGAGCACTGTGACCCTTCCTTGCTTCTTTGTGCCCCGAAGGCTCTTGCCTTCCAACTCTAGCTGTCCCAAGGAAAGCCTGTTTATTACTTGACAACACCAGTCCTTGATATTTACAATGAGGTGGACAGTTGCTTTGATTAACTCCAAGGTGAATGTTACTCCCTCTCACCTTTTCTTATAAGGATTCTGAACTTAAAACAAAACAAAAAGCAGATGGCTGAATTTTTTATTTAATTGTATGTTTTTACTTATTCACTTTTTTTACATCCCATTCACTGCCTCCCTCCCGGTTGAAAATTTTAAAATTGGGGTTCATGACTAAGTGCTCAGGAGAAGCAAGAAGAAAGATGCTAGAAGAATCGTCAACCAGAAGGGAAATAAAAGGATACTAACAGTGAGACAAGGTCATCTGAACAGCCTTGGACTCACACTACCAAACTTCTTACATCCTGGAGGAAAAAAAAAATAGAAAAGTATAAACCATGAAAAAGGCAATGGAAGGCGTCAAGGGACCTGCCTACCATGCGTGAGCAGGACAGGCTTTGCTATGGTGGTTTTGTTGCAGTGCCGGGGACGGGACACAGCCTTGCCTCCATGGAGCAAGAGGGCTGCCACTGAGCCGCTTCCCCTGCCCAAAAGGAACTTTCTTGAGTGTCTCTTTTCACTGTTTGCTTGATGGAGGGAGAAGCTGGCTTCCATTGATGGAATTTAATCAGCAAGGGAATGCAAGACACATCACATCCCTCATCATTTTGCTTGAGTTTTATATTTCCTGTGTGTGTGTGTGTGTGTGTGTGTGTGTGTGTGTGTTTGAGATTATAATAGAATTTTTAGAAAAAGGGAAACTGTAGCTCAGAAATGTTAACAAGCCTTCCTGGGAGGCAAAGCTTTTTCATTAAAATAGTAGGAGCTCAAGGAAAATCTCATAGGAAGTCTCGGTTCCTGCCTGCCCCATGCCAGGTACTGAACCTGAGGTTTTAGGCATGGTATGTGGCACTCTACCTTGGGCTATGCTCTCAGCCCATGAAGATGGTTTGCAGGAGTTTCTTTGCTTTTCAAACTCCAGTGTGATAATACCAAAGGAAGAAGATAAAAAAGACCATTTAGCATTCTTTAGTTTGGAGAAAACAGCCTTTATTTGATGGTTGACTGTATTTGTATTTGTATTATTTGTTGTGCTGGACATGGAACTAGGGCCTTCACTTGATAAGTAAATGCTCTGCCACTGACCTGTATGTATCCCCAGACCATGTTTACCTTTCATTTTGAGATAAGATTCCATGAGCTGTCTAGGCCAGCCAGGAATTTTCTCTGGAGCCCAGGCAGACCTTGGATTTGTAGTCTTCCTGCCAAACTTTCTGAGTATCTGAAATTACAGGTCTGTGCCACAAGGCTCCACTTCAGACATGTTTACATTTCTGTTTGACCACAATCAGGCCTCACCCACTCACCGCAGTGGAATCACACCATCTGCTCCCTTCTCCTGCCCTCTGTAAATTCATCAAGGTTATGAGGTCCTCAACCTCCATTGATGATGCCAAACATATCTCTGAGTGTCATTCATGCCCTCACATTGTCATTCATTTGTTCATAGATTTCTTGCCCTTATAAGTTATAAATTTCATGAGAATTGTCAACCTCAGCAATCCCCACATTTATCACGGTGGTTAGAAAAAAGAAAAGCCCTCCTCCCCCCCCCCCCACCCCATAAATTAGCAGAATCGAGTGCTATTGGCTTCCTGCTAACCCAAGGGGCAGTTGTGAATTCTCCAAAATCTGATGGTGATACAGGTCTTCTTTCCTGGGATTCCTGTTGAACTTGGAAAGTTTATAATAGTGGTCTCCATCCCTTGACTTCTCCTTAAATAGAAAACAGTTTACAGCTTACTTCTCTCACTGAACCTAAGCAGGACTGCAGTGGTTTGCAGATCCCCAAAATGAGTTTTCTCCTCATGGACACACCAGAACGGAGACTATGGGGGAGTTTACCACAGTTACCGGGTTTGTTGCCATTTGCTCACTGTTGTAGCCCAGGCTGACCTAAAACTCACTCTCTTCCTGTGTCTATCAGTCAAGAATCACTAGAGCAGTGGTTCTCAACCTGTGGGTCGTGACCCCTTTGGGATCACATATCAGAGATATTGCATATCAGATATTTACACTGCAATTCATACAGTAGCATCAGTATAGCTATGAAGTAGCTACAGTCGAGGGTCAGCACAGCATCTTAAAGTGTCTCCCAGCATTTGAGAGATTAAGACGACTGCTATAGAGGAAATAAAACTTTTAGAATGAGCACACATACACACACACACACACACACACACACACACACACATATATATATATATGTATAAATATATATACACATATACATATATATGTATATATATGAAGGGGATTTATTAAAATGGCTTACAGGCTGTGATCCAGCTAGTCTAGTAATGGCCGTCTACCAATCCAGGAGTCATTCAGTCTATGAAGCTGGATGTCTCAGCTGGTTTTCAGTATGTGCCCAAATCCTGAAGAAGTAGGCCCTAATGCCAGTGAAGAAATGAACGTGCCAGCCAGAGCAAGGGCAGGCAGAGAGAGCAAGCTTCCTTCATGGATGTCCTCTATCTAGGTTGCCAGCAGACAGTGAGGCCCACATTAATGGCGGATCTTCCCACCGCTATAGATCCAGATTATAAGTAGTCCTTCACACTTCAAGTGATTTAATCAAGAAAAAATAGTAATAATATCCTCACTGATATACCCAGTCATTGGGCTTAATTAATTCTGGAATTAATTCTGGATGTCATCAAGCTGACAACCGAGAATGGTCATCCAGCTCCTTCAGCCTCCCAATGGCTGGGAACACAGGTCTGCACTGCCTTGGTGAGCTTGTATTTCCTTGTCTTTAATGGTGTTGAACCAAAGTTTCTTACACACCGCGCGCGCGCACACACACACACACACACACACAACCACAACCACAGCAACCATGCCCCAAAATGGCAGAGATGTTGGAAAGTCAAATTATTTGACATCACTCTTAAAGGAGCAACACTGATTGTCAATGGTTTGTTTTTGAAACCATTCAAGGGAAAATTCTGTGGGTTTTTTTTTTCCCAATCTGAACATCAAAATTAAATTCAGAGGAATTTACTGTGTGTGTGTGTGTGTGTGTGCGCGCACACGTGTGCGCGCACACACACACTCGGATGTTAATGTGGTTTTCAGCGTGTAGGTGGGAGGGGAATTCTTCAAATCAGAAATGTGCGTCAATTGAATGTTTAAAAATACAGCCACATTCCATTGTAATTTCTTTAAGTGACTTTGTATTCCACTATTGCGCATCATCAAAAGCAACTTGGACCATAGTTAGTTTACATCCACCACCACCACCCCCACCACCCCACCACCCCCCACCTCCATCCCCCCACCCTTGTGGGGAAGTTCTGAGATATCCCATACGAAGAGGGTGTGGGTATAGCTCAATAACATAAATGCACGAATAATCCTCACATTCAAGTTCAGCTAATAATTGGGTTTGAGGCCCACTGCCTTAGATCTCTTTGGCCTTATTTGGCCAGGAAAGGGCCAGAGGAAAAGGAAGAAGAAAAATCAGAGAACGCTCACAGTTTGTACAGAGCCTGAATCTTTAACATTTTGATTTTAGTGACCAAACTTAATACCTGTCACAGGTCTGTCACCATCACCGCCGAAAAAGGCAACATTATTCCCCATCCTGTAGCCATTCTCCCAAAAATCTGTGCTGAGAGAGGATCCCATTGTGTTCTCCCCACACAAGGTGTGAGGACACCCAACACAGCACAAGAACTCTAGATTCTTTCTGATCGTTTGATCAGCTTTTTACCGAAGGGATTAAAAGGGATGTCAGCCCTTCCCATCATCCCTCTGGAGAAGAGAGGCAGAAAGAGAGGACTAGCAGGTACTGCAGCTAGACATGCAGCAGGCTAGAGCTCTTCGGGACTTCCAGGGGGTCTTCACTTCCTCAGACAGTCTTTACAGAGATCAGAGATCCTGTTTACCAACTTCCCTTTTACAGGGTATTGAAACCCAACCATACCCTCTCCTCTGCACACTGCTGCCTCTGGCTGCTTTCTCGCTGTGATAGCTGATTGAGTGACTGTAGCAGGGGCCATGTGGCCTGCTGAACCCAAAATGTTTATTTTCCTGCCTTTGACATAAGTGTTGACCTCCTATAAGATCAACCATGAGTGAAGAAAAGAGGGGAGAAATTGAATAAAAGCATAGAGCTCAATAAGAAGTTTATTATAGGGTTGGAGAGATGGCTTAGCCGTTACGAACACTGACTGCTCTTCCAAAGGTCCTGAGTTCAAATCTCAGCAACCACATGGTGGCTCACAACCATCCATAATGATATCTGATGCCCTCTTTTTGGTGTGTCTGAAGACAGCTACAGTGTACTTACATATAATAAATAAATCTTTTTTATTTAAAAAAAAGGTTTATTATAAATTGCATTTAGAGCCAGCAATTAGAGTAGAATAGAACACACTTGTAAGGAATAGGCAATAGCTTTTAGTCAGTTGGGACCACACATTATCATCATCATCATCATCATCATCATCATCATCATAATGTTAATAAAGGCCGGGCGGTGGTGGCACACACCTTTAATCCCAGCACTCAGGAGGCAGAGGCAGGAGGATTTCTGAGTTCCAGGCCAGCCTGGTCTACAGAGTGAGTTCCAGGACAGCCAGGGCTACGCAGAGAAACCCTGTCTTGAAAAAAAACAAAATAATAATAATAATAATGTTAATAAATATAAGTGAACTAAAGAAATAAGCTTCATTTCTCTCACATGAGAAGTCTGAATGGCATTCATTCAGCATCCTAAAGTGTCATCGAAGACCTAAGCTTTTTCTGTCTGTGCTACCAGAGTTACAAGGAGTGGGAACACTGGCCTTGCCTTTCTGTTGTGTACAAATCAAGTGCTATGTCATTGCTATCACATCTGAGCTCAAGGAATAAACATGAAGGAAGACTGAAGAATTATGGCCTCTGTCTGTTCCTTCCTACCTAGAAATGAGCAGCTTTCCAAGAGGGGCCCCTCAGGTGCCCCCAGAAGGCATCTGCTTGCACCTCAAAGCCTCCCCTCACTGGCTATGAGGCAAAAAACCACAAGAGTTTATTACTCAGAGTACAGGGACCCATGGCATGATCTGATCAGTAGGCGCAGGTCCTGAGTTTGAACATGAGGAGACATCACAGTGTGGTGGTCGAGAACACAGACACCGAAAGCAAAAACTGCCTGGGTTCAGAGCTCAGCCCCGCACCTACCAGAGCCTTCTCTGAAGGGCAGAGATGATAATATCACACGCGCGCGCGCACGCACACGCACACACACACACACACACACACACACACACGCCTTATAGGGCTCCAAGTATCAATTTTGTGGCTGACACATGATAAATGTTGGCTATTATTGAAATCATATTAGAGGATGAGCTTACCAAGGAAAGGATGGAGAAAGAGAAAGATGCCCTCAGGCACCTCAGATGTGCGTTTGGAAGTGTTGGTAATCTAAATTGTAGCTGAAATCACTATGAATGCATAAACTCACTGCAAGATTGAGTTCAGAGGAAACAAGAGCAGAGGGCCCCAGACAGATGGGGAAGATGGCAGGAAGGCAGACAAAGGAATAATAAGAGAATTCTGTTGGCCAGCGTATTAAGACCTCAGAGAATAATAAAGCCTTATACAGCAGTGGTTACTTGGCAGGATATTGAAAACCCTGGATGGACATTTTTGTTCAGTCCTCTGAGCCAGCCCTCTGTTTGCTCTGGCCTAGGCATTGCACACAGCAGCATTTCAAATAGTACTGCTGGACAAAGAGGCAACTCCCACAGTTGTAAAACCGCTTGTCATCAGTGGACGCTAGAGAAGTAAGTGACGCATTTAGTACCAGGTCCACAGTGGATCTGAACATGCATCTCTAAATCAACCAACAGGGGCCAATCTGACAACGACATGAGAACATTTTCCACAGGGTACCAGATCCACCCTCCTGGTACCAATTTCCTATCTTCCCACCAGAGGCTAAAGACGGTAAGAAGAATAAGGATATTACCAATAGCCACCCACAAAAAAAAAAAAAAAAAAAAAAAAAAAAAAAAAAAAAAGCAAAAATTGATGCAGATGGGTTTTGGTGTCAGCCCAGTACCAGCCTTGGCTGAGACAACACATTTGCACAGCACATGGTTACAATACCTAGGGCTGGATTCAGCAGTTGAGTGCTGGCCTGGGGTCACAGAAACAGAAGGGAGATGAGCAAGAGACACAGAGAGAAGCAGATCAATCTGCTGCGGGGCATCGTCCGTTCAGTTTCCTTCGCCGCTTACAGCTTACATGTGCTGAACTCCATTTGGTAGCAGCTTAGAGAACGTGTTTCTCCTTTCACGGGAGCCAGTGAGGTTAAAGTGCTTAAGGGTACAGCGGCCGCTAGGGATGGGGAAGCCTCTGTGATCTCACCAGGAAGATCAAAGAAGCTGTGAGTCCTCTGAGAGGGTCTTGAGGCTGTGGGTACCAGAAAAGGGAGCCATTTCGTTGGCTTCCCTTAAACGCTTCTGCTCGTCGTCGCAGAAGCCAGGGATGGAGGGCTTGAGGGGGAAACTCTGACTTGTCGTTAGTGTGGTTACATAATTGATCCTCCAGACTTTGACTGGGAAAGAGGGTGCACTGAACGCACTCACCAGGACAATACACATAAACGAGGACTGTCCCGGAGTGCTTAAAATATGCCATCAGAATTGCAGGTCTCCTGGTTCACATAGCATGGTGTTAAGAGCACAGTCTCTAAATCCAGACTAGCTAAACCCCAGCCCTGCTGGAAACCCCTTTTATAGTGTTGGCTTATTGCCTCTCTGTGGTTTAAAATACTCTTTGGTGAGATGGTTAAAAGTCGTTGCTCCCTCTGAGGGTCAGGATGCTGAGTGGATGGTCCTAGAGTGGTTCTGCTAGAGAGCGAAAGCTGGGTATGTACTGTTATTATTTCAGACCCAAGGGCAGAGCCCTTCCAGTCAGCTCTCTCGCTGCATGCCTCGGAGCAGAAGGAGCTGCTTGTGGAGTGAGTGAACCAGGAGAAAGAAGAAATGCTATCTCTTACCCAAATCCAAGTCCATGTCCCATCCCGCCCATCCTTTACCCTACGGGTCCCTCCAACATCCATCCCAAATACCCAACTCCTTCACTTTTGCATACTACTGTGCTTGTGTATTTTTCTACTTTAAAACAACAAGAAGAAGGGGGGTCCTCTCTCATCTTGTTCCTTCTGCTTACTAGTGAGACCTCATAATAATAACCCACGTGCATTATTCTCTCTTGAATACAGTTATTCCTCAAGCCCTTTAAAGTAGGCCAGCTTGAAAATGTCTTCTAGGAGATGATTGTTGACATTCTAACTCCTTAATGCAACGATTCCTCCTAGAAGCTTGTCATTTATGAGCCTGTCCTTCACAAACCGTGATCCTTGGCCTCCTTGGCCTGAGCTGATCTAAGTCACTTTTTTTTTTTGCTCAAGAATGCCTTCACTCTCCCATCAGTGGCTCTAACTAGGGATAGCCTGAGCTCCTCAAGACAAAGGACATGTTTATCATGTATCTATGTCTAGCCCTAAATAGTTAGCATGGTGTCTTTTACCCATGAATACAAAGGGAAAATTCATATTGAAATAAAAATTCCTTATAGGTATGAAGCTCTGACCATGGCTGTTCCTTAATGTAATTCTTCAGTTTCTTCTGTGTGTGTGTGTGTGTGTGTGTGTGTATGTGTGTGTGTGTATCTTTATCTCTCTATCTCTCTCATCTCTCTTCCGAACTCTGTGAATTGGTTTGTATAGGTCATTTTTCTATGCATTGATTTCCTCCATGGGTGATTCTGAAGTTAATATTGCAGGTGCCCTGAGTTCTCCTAAAATCTAATCATCTTTCATTGAGAGTCTTTGTCCAAGAGCCCAAACTGAACCAGTTGGTCAAGTACAGCTTCCTTTAGGGTCTAAGATTTTTGCTTTAAAGCTCTAAATAATTCTATACTATAGGGTTTTCATAACTAATAAAATATTGCCAATCACATAGTTTTTTCTAATCTCATATTTTCTTTTCATTTGGAAGACAAAGATTGGGAAATATATTCACACTCTCATATCTTAATTAGAATAGTCAGCTACCCTACTTTTCCATCTAGAGCTTTTGCGTGTGTGTGTGTGTGTGTGTGTGTGTGTGTTCATGAAATAGCTAGACTCTGATTATTCTCCTAAGTAGATTGAATGAACACACAGCAAGAGGCTTCAAACTACAGGCTTTAAGTCAAGGACACAGCTCTCTTTTTAATGTATAGTTGGGACCCACAGACAGAATTACTAAGGATCTGAAGTCATGGGGAGAAAAGGAAAAACAAGTGAAACAGTAGGTTGAAATGGCGTTTAAGGGCCAGTTTCTCTGCATGCCTCCGCTCCACAGAAAGGGTCCTAGGGCAGTGGGCAAATGGTGGCCTCCAGGCGGAGAGCTAATGTGGTACCGCTGCTGTTTGCATAGCTGCACAGCCCGAGGAAGGACCTGGGAAAGCTAGCTTGAATTCCAATGAATATTTACAATTACACTGCTCCAGAGCAGGATGCAATCACAGCGCTCCAGTCTACAGGTTTTATGCATCAAAAGAAAACGGGAGAAGAGCATCAGAAATGGAGTTGCCTTTGGAGGGACTTATAAACACAGATCCCAGTGCTCATGGCAGAACTAAAATGCTTTATTTCTGATAGGAGCAATTTATTCTTCAGGCACCTTCCTTGATAGCAGAAAGCACCCAGCTGGGTTTTGAAGTGAGAGAATCTTCAGTAGATTTTTTTTAAAAATTCTGAGCAGGAGAAGGCCATGGAGGGAGCTACGTTGCATAATTTCAATTTTGTTTTTTAGTAAAAGACCCTAGAGAAGAGTGGGGAAACCCCTAAGTAGGTTCGCACACGCCCTCTTTGTACAGTTTGTGTTTTCATCCTGTTCTTACCCATTGTCATTTCTTCGTGGAACAGCTCTGGGTAGGCTGCCGCCATTTTGTGTCTCTAGTTTAAAGCCTTGGTGTAGCTGGTTGCCAGTCATACACATGATCCCCTGGCTCACTTTTGGGTTTTTTTTTTTTTAATGAGCTGTTGACACAAAAGAACTGCAGAGAGCGTGGGAGACACTAGTCGGAGCCTCTTGAACCCAGTGAGACCATTTTTAGTTCTCCAAGGTGCTAGAGCAGATGCTATTGGGTGTATAAAAGAACTCCATCAGAACCCTATTTCCTGCTTCAGGTGACAAAGGTCTTGCATGGTTGGGACTTATATTGGATTGCAGTTTGTCAGCAAGATAGACCGCACCAGAGCCCTCTTGGCTTCCCACCTAGACTTTTGCCCACTTCTCAGCCCATTTTCTCCTACTGACATGATGCTGCCTTCCTGTCTGCCTAGATACTTGCTCACCAGCCCACCCAGCTTTACCACAACAACTTACTGCAACAAGTTTGTGTGTATCCTCTTCTATATCTGGAGAAACAGGCGCCTGCCTGTGTTTATGTGGCTGGCAGCAATGATTATAGTCATTGTAACCTGATAAGTTTTAGAATCACCATAGAAACATACCTCTAGGTGTTCCTATGGGGTCATCTCCAGAAATATTTGGAAAAAAAAAAAAACAAGATTCACCTTGAATGGTGGCAACACTATGCAATAGGTTGGCACCCCAGACTGAGTAAGGTTTAAAACAAGCTGAGAACCATTGGTCATTTATGTCTCCTTCCTGGTGTGTATGCAATATGGCTAACTGTCTAACACCCCTACAACCTTAAATGTGATGAGTGTAGCCCCTCAAACTGTAGCCCCTCAAACTGTGAGCCAGGGTCAGCCCTTACTCCTTCAAGCTGCGCCTTGCCAAGTGTTTGATCACCATAAGACCAGTAGCTGACACAGAGACAATTAAAAAAAAAGTCTAAGAATCTTTCTCACATTGCATCTTTTCAGATTCCCAGTTAGTTGTAGACAGCACAGAAGTGTCAGCCCAGGAGTTAAGGAGAAGCTTTGCCTCCCCATGTCCTCCGCAGTTTATGCCTAGTCTTGGCCATACATGGGTCATGTTTTCTTCGTCAGACATAAGTTTTGTGCACACAGCTTCAAGGTACTCTTCCAACTAGATCACTGTTTGGGAGACCCTTAAGGAAATTCTATAGCTACTGGGGTAGTTTAGAAAGTCCCCGCTGTATACAAAAAAACAAAACAAAAAAAAAAAAAGCAAATGGCCTATGGGCACGCACTATGCACATAATGGGATCATTCAATTGTTTACTCAAATGTTCAATGAAGTATTATACTTTGGCTTCATGGTAAAAGAAGGCCATGTGTTTATTTCAACAGAGCCTATATCACTAAAAAAGGAAAACAATAATAAAGTTTTTAATTAAAAACTAAAAGTGTCTCCAGACTAGATCTGAGCTTCCTCACACATATGTAGCAGATGTGTACCTTGGTTTTCATACGAGTCCTGAACACCTGGAGTGGAGACTATCTCAAAAGCTGTTGCCTGTCGGTGGAGTCTGTTCTAGCTGTAGTGCCTTGTCTGGGCTCAGTTGGAGAGGAAGCACCTAGTACCACAGAGACTTGATGTGCCAGGGTGGGGGGATATCCAGGGGATCCCCACATGCTCAGAGGAGAAGGGAAGGGAAGAGGGGAGAAAGGATTGGGGGGGTAACAAGGAGGGGGACAGTGAGCAGGATGTAAAGTGAATAATTAAAAAAAAAAAAAGTCTCTTCTGGAAATGCCTAGTAAGAAGGAAAGGGGAGGCAAAGAACTGGAATAGACTTTCCCTCAGGAAGCAATGCAGATGGCCAAAGGGCACAGCATTTGTCATTATGGAAATGCAAGTCAAACTATCAAATACCACTTCGCACCTGCTAAAATGGCTATTTGGTTTTTAAGAAAAAAAAATTAGTTTTTATGAATGTTTGACAAAACTGAAACCCTCACTGGTTACCAATAAATGTGAAATGGTGTCAATGCTGTAGAAAATTTTGGTGGCTCCTCTAAAAGCGAAACAGGATAATCGTGTGTTCCCCCCACAATCCCACTCTTAGGTGTGCATATTAACTAATTAAAAACAAGTGTTTCGATGAAGCTTCTGACTGTTTTATAACAACACTGTTCACAATAGCTGAAAGGTTTGAACACCCCAGAAATCTGTCGATAGACATGCAGATAAGCAGTGGGGCTTATCCATGCGTGAAATATCAACAAAAAACAATCAAGGCTGCGAAGGGCACAGTAGTGGCACACATACCTTGGCAGTAACCAACGGCTCTCTAATTGGACTGAAGATCCCTTCAACAAGAGTGAGTGCCTGGTGCCAGAAATCAAATCAACTACCCAAGGCTAGTAAAGAAAACTCCCTTCCTACGCTCTTAAATATTTATCTTTATACCAACAGATAAGTGTAGCCCTTGCCACTAATCAAAGAAACTTCTATTTGTGACAGACAGAGACCCTTACAGAAAATCACAACCAATCAAAATGCAGGCCTGTAGCTTTCAGTCCCAGTGGATGCACCACTCCCTTGTCTACAGCTCTGGGATCATTGCAGAGGAGTGGGCAAAAAGGCTGCAAGAGCTAGAGGAAATACGCTGTGAGATTCTGTGCCTTCTCGACTGTCAGATGCTGCACGCATACAGTCTCAACGACATGACTGCCTAAGTGTGAGATAAACAGCACAACAACAGAATGTGAAGAGTGATGGGGGACAGCCTGGGAGGCCTCCACCCTACACAAAGAACTACAGGCAACTAAGGAGAGCCAAGAGCAGAAGAGCACACCAACTGGTTATCCAATACCAACTGGTCAGCCCTGAAAACATACACACAAGTAACATTATATAGACTGATGGGTTACACTTACGTATTTAGGATATATGTGACAAAAATAATTTGGAAAAAAAGAGGCCAAAGGGGAAGCTGTGTAACTATGTTATAATCTCAAAGCAATAGAAGAAATGGTTTGGGGTTTTGGGTTTTTTTGTTTTGTTTTATTTTGTTTTCTTTGTTTAAGTAATCAGGGATGGCTCGACGGTTAAGAGCACTTGCTGTATTCTCAAAGGACCTGAGTTCAGTTCCCAGCACCCACATCAGACAGCTTGCACCACTTACAACTCGAGCTCCAGGGAATCTGACTCCCTCCCCACCCTCTGAAGGCATCTGCACAGAATCATACATGTTACAAAATTAGTGCATCAAGAGAAATCATGAAAGGCCACACAGTATCCCACACCATTTATAAGCAATACCTGAAATAGGTCTATCTATGGAGACACAATGCTGATTGTGGAAAGGTTGGACTGGGAAAGCAGAAAGCTATGACAGGGTTCAGTGTTTCTCCTTGTGAAGATGAAAGTGTTTTTATGCTCCCTGTGATAGTCATTTCCCATTCCTGTTTATGCATATTAAGGGGATAAACTAGCCAGGCGTGGTGGTGCATGCCTGTAATCCCAGCACTCGGGAGGCAGAGGCAGGTGGATTTCTGAGTTCGAGGCCAGCCTGGTCTACAGAGTGAGTTCCAGGACAGCCAGGACTTTACAGAGAAACCCTGTCTCGAAAAACCAAACCAAACCAAACAAACAAACAAAAAAAAAAGGTGTGGAGGGAGTAAACTATATAATGTATTGCTTATGTCTCAGGAAAGCTTCTATTTTTAAAAACAATGTTGTTTTAAAACCATGCTGAAAATAGTAACTCATTATTTTATGATGCTCTGTATATTTTTAGGTAAAGGAGAGCACTGTCCCGCTTTTTGTCCTATTTACTTCAGCTGTTCCATTCCAAATGATAGCTAGCGAGCCTTAAAAATTTAATCTACTCTAAAGCGGTAAATATTTACCATCCATAATAATATCCAAAAAGGCCAATAATGACATGAGAGGCTTGCCCAGAGATGTTTCTAAAATTTTTATTTGTAAAAAAAATAAAAATTAATAATAATAATAATAATAATTTTATTTATACCTGTGAGATAAATGGCCCATCACTCTTCTTGATATTACAAAGGGCAACTTTCTACACATGTTGATATACACATATACATTGACATATATATATATGTACTATATATATGTATATATAGGTGCACATACATATGTACGTAATTTGGTAGGTACGTGCTATATATTATATATTATATAATATATAATGTACATATTCAATTTTTATTTATAAAAACAAATAGAAGGAAACTGAATTGCTCATTAATTCTCATCAATGAGAAGGAAACTCATTACTCAATTACCTATTGGGCATGTATATGGGGCACACTTGAAAGCATGAGGCCCTTTGGGTCAGTGAGATGGTTCATCAGCTAAAGGGGACCAAGCAATATGTTAGTGATTAAAAGCAGAGAAAACACTGAAGAACAGTCAACAAAGCATTTTCCCAGAGAAATTCTTGGGCGAATTTTTTTTTTAAACCTTCTAAACGGGCCTTTAGCCAAGAGAACCTCCAACGGTAGTATGACTAATAGTCTTGACAAAACTTAGATTCAGTTTCTCTCACTTACAAAGGAGAGTCTCTTGCTTCTTCCCATAGTCACAGCCCTCTGACATTAAGTACCCTATAATTTTTATTAAAATGCTTCCTGCCAGCCCTTTTAGCCAAGGACAACTTCATAATAATGCAACAGGAGAAGGTGTTGTAGGAGACAGTGCCTTTGAAATCCTGTCCGCAGTGCTAATGATCTATGGGTAAAGGGAGTCGGTTGTATACTTCTATAGAATTATTTTAGGTTTTTGACATTTCTCCATTTGCAGAAAAAAAAATGTACTAAGTAAGTAAAAGTCATAATAACTAATTGCCTCCCCTACTGATGCCCGACTTCTGTAGCAACTGGGGTTCAAGTAGAAACTTAGACAGAAAATGATTTTTGTGAACTCAAGTGAAACTCTAATGATACCACCACATAAGAGAAAAGCTGTTACCATCACATAAAAAGTTAGCGCAGAGCAGATTCTTGTCTAATAGAAGGCCTTTCAAGCCTGCAGGGAGCGGTGTTTTCAAGAGTTTGCAAGCTGATCATTTTATCTGGTATTGTTTGAATGTTCAGATGTCCCTCGGAAGGACAGGTAGCATTCTTCTGTAACCTTGAACTACGCGCTCCATGGAAATGGGAAATAATGAGATTTTCCTGCGTATTTCTAATGCACTCGCCTCACTAATGGCTCGCACAGACACACCATTCCTCCTCGGTTGACTTGAGTCTACAGTCCATCTTCCAAAATCCTCAGTGTGTCTTAGAGTGTGGAAGGGATTTGTTCTTCGTTGACAAAGTTAAGATCTACTTGGATGCCTACTTTTCTGAAACTATTGGTCCTGCCTCCCATACTTGTTTATGTGTACATTTAGAATTAGCATGTAAATTTTACAACACCATGCCCAGAGGAATAAGAGACCAGTGTCTGTTATAAACATACCACATGGCAGACATAGAGCTAAGTATTTTACAGGCATAATCTCGTTTCAGGCTTCAATAAGGTCCGCAGTTAAAGGTGCATACTGCTTTTGCAGAGGACTCTGGTTCAGTTTCCAGCACCTACCCTGAGCGGCACACAGCCACCTGTGACCCGAGCTCCAGGGGAAATGACACCCTCCTCTGGCCTCCACAGGCACCTTCATGCAGGTGGTGTGCATTTGTACACACAGATGTGTATATGCATACCCCCCACACACACACACACATACACACAATACCTTTACAAAATAGCTTGGCACAATAAGATCCCCATTTTTATAAGAAATGGAGGTTCAGAGAGACTCTGAACATGTGGCCTTTGGCAAATGGATTCACAAGGAACCAAAGCCAAGTGGGAAGCCATCGTTCTCACGATGGTGGGGTTCTGCACATCCCCCACCTCTCCTTTCTGCCTCCTATGCCTAGGATCTGGTTTTCTCCCATCTCCTGTCCCCAGTCTCCTCTAGCCCTGCAAGCCTGCTCCCACCCCAGGGCCTTTGCACTGGGTTCCCTTCAGCTCATAACTCTCTCCTATCTCCTCCTCTCCCCTTTGTGTGTCTAGATTCCAGCATCACCTCTTAGAGGCCATCCTCCTGCATCTGTAACCCACTGAGCCCTACGTCTTCTTAGCCTACTTTGTTCTCGTCCTCCAGGGTTTCGTCTCTCCTAAGGTTGTCTTTATTTTCTTCTTATCATGGAGAACTAAGACATGGTCCATCTATTTTGTTCTTCGACGCTTTCTAAGTACTAGGCCTAGGGTTGTGTTATTTGTTGAGTGAATAAGTCAGAGGCTTACATGACCCCAGAGCAGATGCTGTTTCATTAACTGCCCTCATAATGAGAATCTAGAGGTGTGTCTTCTTCCTCCCTTCCTTTTTTCTTTCTTTCCTCCTTTCTTATTCTTGACAGGTTCTCACCATGTCACCCAAGCTGGTCTTGAATGTTACAGTCCGTGGGTCTGTCTCGGGATATCCAGGATTCCTTGGTCCAGGAAGGCATGGGTCCGGTTGAAAATGACAGACAGAACAAACCACACACACACACACTGAGGTGGCTTGAATCTGAATGTATTTTCGGGTATCTCTCCAATTCCAGTCAAGTTAACATCTCGAATTAAGCATCATAGACATCTGTAAAAGGCTAGCTAGGCTTTTTCGGCAATACAGGGTGTTTACCCAAAGTCCAGGGCCCATGTGGCTAAACTGCTTCTTCATCTTGGTCTCGATGTCGCGCTGGCTCGGGAGCTGAAGGATGGTTCTCGTGCCTAGCCTCCTGGCGAAAATGGCGGCATTGTAGAGCTTGGGAAGCTGCCTGGCTCGAGCTGTCTTTCAAGAGTCCTTTTGCCTAGTCTGCTGGTTGCATTCTTCTCTGTGCCATGCCTGGGGCCATTGTAGGTCACCCTAGGCCCTGGGCGATTGGCTGGATCCTCTCCAGCCTCAACCCCTTAGCTTGATGAATTAACTAACTCATTTCTCCTCTGAGTCTCTCTCTAAGTAGAGAGAACTTATTGCCTCTCTGAGTACAAAGTATCTACTGTCTCTCTACTCTCTCTCTCTCTCTCTCTGACTCAATTGAGTCTTCCTGAGTAATAAGTACATACCGTATCCTGAATCACACCTGGATAAGCTAAGGAAAGTTGTTTTCCTGCGTGAGGCCTGTAACACAAAAGGCCAATTCCTTATAAAACTTCCCTTGCTATTCAGGTGGGCCTGGGATAGCTTGTCTGCAAGCAAAATCAAGAGTTAACTAGATTAACTTGTGGGGAAAGGTAGCTGGGAACCAACTCAAATGTAAATTCTTTCTACTTTGCCCAATACTCATCTGTATGGTAGGGACCACACAGGATTTTTCAGAAGTAAATACCCTTAGTCTGGGCTATTGTCTGGAATATACCTGCCCTGAAAAGACAATGACTGGGATTTCTGGAATGCCTTTTCTACCATAATAACATAAATGGTTGGAGCAAAGCAAAGCAGAATTTTTTGCTATAAGATGGATTCTTATATATTTATATTTGTTTGGTTATACCATGTCCTGGCCATCAGAATTGCCAATTGAGATTTTCACCTTCTAAATATACAGAGAGGTCCACTATTCCCAAGAAACATTTTTTCTTTCGCCTCTGTCTGTAAAATATCATGTTTACAGACTTGACTGGGCCACCACGGCACTTGAACTCTTGATCCTCCTGCCTCAGCCTCCCACACACTATAGGTTATAGGAACATACCACCGTGCCTAATTAGAACCTCTCCTTCTGCACTCTCACTATCACGGTTTGCCTAACTGGAGAGCTAACACTATAGTCAACTTCTTAGCTTGTGTAACTGAGAGTAAGACTATGGGGCCTTATGGACTCCTTACCCTTGGGCATTTTGTGGTGGGCAGGTGGATTGTGAGAAAAATGGCCTGGGACTGTGTGTGCTCAAGAGAATGAACCGATCTTCTAGGTTCTCAGAAAGGGCGCACTGGGGATGATAAGACTCTGTTAGTCATCACACAAGTCAGTCAGTGAGCCATGGGGCACACCAGAGACCAGAGTCACAGACAAGGCAAGGAGCTCTGTCCCCCTCTGCCCCGTAATACCCTGCTCTCCCAGACCATTCTCTACCTGACATTACAGTCTCTCTTTTTTTTTTTTGATTGATTTTTTTAAATTTTTATTACACATGTGAGTATATGCACAAGTGCTGCGGTATCTGAAGAGGGCAGAGATGATGTCAGATTCCCTGGGGCTAGAGTTACACACAAGCAGTTTTGAGCTGAGAACTGCACTCAGGCCTGCATTGTTTTGTTTTGTTTTGTTTTGTTTTGTTTTGTTTTGTTTTGTTTTGTTTTTCATAACATGGTTTCTTAGTGTAGCCCTAGCCATCTTGGAACTGATTCTGTAGACTAGGCTAGCCTAAAATTCAGAGATCCACCTGCCTCTGCCTCCCAAATGCAAGAATTAAAGGTATGTGGGCTGCCACTGTGCAGCCACCACCACCACCCGGCAGTGTGTGCCCTTAACCATTGAACTATCCCTTCAGTCCGAGCATTTGCAGTCTTGAAGGATTCAGAATAACTCTAACCCTGAGTTGCATTTCTACCTGATTAAAATTCAGAACTTCACAATCAACAGTTAGTCACAAGGCTTAGTGGATTCTGGGCTTGGCTTGAGTAGCTGTTGAAATTCAAGGTTAAACTAATTCATCTTTGAAAGCCACCTTAAGTTTTCAAACAATGCGTAAGTTTGTTGGGAAAGAAACCAAGATCTTATTTCAAGGAAGAATTCTTCAGAGGCCTGATCACCTTGGTACAGAAACAGCAGCCAGCTATTAAGCCCTTTAAACAGTTACACACACACACACACACACACACACAGCCTTTGGATGTTGCTATGATAAGAGCGTGACAAAGACAACTTAAGGGAGAGAGGGTTTGTTTCTGAAAGTCTTAAAGGGGGGAATATAGGGGATTAGGTGAGTGTGGCTAGGCGGCGTGGGGGAAAGTGTCCAGGCGGGCACTTGCCTGGGCACCTCTGCCCCTGAGGGACCACACACACACAGACATGGTATAGAATAGAGTTTATTCAGAGTAGGGGATGGGAGTTAGTGGTAGAGAGAGAGAGGTAGAGAGAGAGGTAGAGAGAGAGAGAGAATAGAGAGAGTGGGGGCCAGCCTGACCAAGTGGAGGGGGGAAGAGCCCCAGGGGCAGAGAGGTGAGAGAGTGTGGAAGAGCAGAGAGCAAAGAGGGAGAGGAGGAGCAAGTAGCCCCTCCTATAGTGGGCCAGATCTCTGGGGCGGGGCATACCTGGCTATTGCCAGGTAGGTGTGGGGTGGAGCTTAGACAAAACCCCAACAGTTTCAGCTTACAGTTCAGAGGTTTAGTGTTTATGACAGCAATATCATGGCAAACGGCAGACATGGTGCCAAGAGCAGGAAGCTGGGACCTCACTCCAACTGGATGTGGACCCAGACTAGAGCATGCTTCTGCAAAGTTGCATCTCCTAAAGGTTCCAGATGGCCAAGTGTTCAAATGCATGAGCCCATGGGGGCGTGTCTCATCCAAATACCTCAAGGCTTGTCTGAATGCACACAGAAGGAAGCTTAGTGTCTGTTACTTCTGAACTGTAGGCTTCAGAGTGACTCTTATTTTCTTTATATTTTTGCATATTTTTTCAAAATGCTTCTAGTAAGTCAATGTTACTTTATAACCATAAAAGCAATTATTTTTAGTAGTAATCTTTAAATTTTTCTGTGATTTTCCTTGAAGGTCTACAGGTTTTCCCTAAGTTGATTTGAGTCCACTTGATTTCTTTTAAGCCCTGCGTTGAAAGGAATAATTTTAAAGTATTTCGTTTATTAAGAGACTGTCTGTTTTTTCAGTTAATTATACTTTTCAGTTTTCTACACTAAATGTGTGTGTTGTCTAGAAATCATGAAACCGTTTATAAATTGACGTGCTGAGGAAGGTCAGTGAGTTTATTTGTGTAAAGATAAGACAATATTTTATAAAGCAATAAAATGCAATGTTCTCCAGCTGTTAGGGACAAGCAGGGAGCGAAACGCATGCAAAATAACATGGGAAGACATTCATGAATACCTGTGAGGAGAGGAAAAAATGCTTACAAGTTGGGAAATGACATCTGTTATACCCCCTGCCCCCAGTGAGGAATATTTGAATATATATTTATGTGTACATGGAAAATCCAGAAGGGCATGGAGCAAGTTACCTGTACCAATTACTGCTTTAAAATGGAATTGGCAAAGAAGTTTTTCTTAAATCCTTCTTCTGCACTCTCTGAAATGTTGAAAGATTTGGCTGATTGGTTAGCTTAGGTAGACAGAGTCTCATGTAGCCCAGGCTGGCTTCCATGGAAACGTGCTCTGTGGTACAGGATGATCTTGACCTCCTGAGCACCTCCCTTGAATCTCAAGTGCTAAGATTATAGAAATGCTCTACCGTACCCAACTGTCAAATTTAAAAAAAAAATCACTAAAATCGAATTTATGTCTTAAATATGTTCATCTATTCCACAGTTGTTTACTTGCCCTAAGTTCCAGGAACTGTTGATACATTGTTTCTTTTCCTGAACTCAGATGCCAAATTAAAATCACTATTGTACTTCACCCCAAACATCCACAGTGTCTGTCATGCAGCAGATGCCTAGGAAATAAGAATGAAATGAGAGAATGGCCACTCTGGAGTACTGTCTGGTTATTTAAAGGTGTGAAACCCTGTCTGAATTTTCCCTATGCCTTCTTCTTAAGTGCTAATGATAGCATTATAGTTCATGTTTTTAACTTTAGAAAGTAGGTCCACAGCAGACATTCCCTACATCCCCCATCTTCTACAATTCTTCTATGACGTGTATGTATGTATGTATGTATGTATATGTTTGTATGTATATATATGTATGTACACACACACACACATATATACATACTGTAATGGCTACTCAATATATACATACTGGTTGTCAACTTGACTATATCTGGAATGAACTACAATCCAGAACTGTAGGACTCACCTGTGATCCAGATCGTAAGGCTGGAAGACACAAGTTTCTCACCTGGATCTTGGCATGGAGATCTTGAGGCACAGTGGCTATGAAAAACTTAGATCCAGGCAAGGTAGTATACACCTTTAATTCCAGGAGACTAAGGCAAGGAGATCTCTGAGTTCAAGGTCAGCCTGGGACAAAAAAGTCCCAGATCCAGGCGTGGTGGTACACACCTCTTATCTGGGCCACACTTTCTGCTGGAGACCTACATAAGGACGTTGGAAGAAGGAATGTTGCTCTTCCTTGCCTGCTTGCATTTACTTGTCAGCACATCTGTTGGAATCTACTTCTACAGAAGACCAGCTGACACAACTAGCCTTGTAGGACTGAGCAACTACTAGATTTTTGGACTTCCCATCCACAGCTGCCCATTGTTGGGGAGTTGGACTATAGACTGTAAGTCATCATAATAAATTCCTTCAATATAGAGAGACATTCCATAAGTTCTGTGACTTTAGAGAACCCTGGCTAACATTTATATTTAGATATATACATATATTTGTTCTAATATATATGTATGTGTGTATATACATGTGTGTGCGTGTGCACACACACACATATCAGAAATCTATCCAAGCCACTTACCTCTTCAATTTATAGGCAAAAACAAAGACTCAGCTGGAAGAAACTGAATTGGAGACACCAACTTCCAAACTCAGACCCTGAGAGAGGTAAATTGCATAGCTAATCCTTCTTAATAGATTCCAGAATGAACATGGATGAAACTTCTCTTGATCTTTTTTTTTTCCTTACCCAAACTGAATACTTTGATCACTTGCGACCAAAAGGTGGTATTTAAAGAAATAGCACAGGTCGGTTTTTATTATATACACGTTCCCAGGCAGCATACTACCTTGAGTAGCTGTTAAAAGGGCTCCCACTTCAAAAGGTAATTGACCTAAATTCTCCTTCCTGCTCTGCTGTCTGATGAGCCTTCTCCATGTGCAGCCCTCCAATGGATCTCACACATGGAAGAGATACATGAGGGTCCTCAGGAGCACGGGAATCTAGGCCACTGTGATCCACACTAATTCAAACATTATTTTAATGCCTGTGTAGAGTTTGCTAAAAAAAAAAAAAAAAAAAATTCTTAACTCCAGTGAGTGCCCGAAAGCTGCCAGTTGTACTCTGGAATGGATCAGAGGTTAATTTACAGAGAGGAACACTTTGAAGTGATTGCACCTGCTTTGCTCCCATCTGGTTGCCTATATGATGGGATGGAACTCTGTGTCTCTGCTTTCAAAGGGTTTGTTTTGTTCTGGCTTGTGAGCATCTATGATGCAGTCACTGTTTGCCAGGGGTATGGCCCCAGTCAACCTCACATTCCATCATTTCCAAGTCCCTTAAAGAAGTGTTTCTGTTCTGCTTTTGTCTTTTCAGATTTTCACTGGTTCTGCCAGGGGTATATAGTCTAAATCTGCATCATTATTATGATTCCCCGAATTATTTCACTTAAATTTAAATGATATCCGCTAGTGAAATCCTTCAGGTAATTGTTTAGCTGGCTAAAGTTCTCCAGAACTTACAGGAACATAGAGTTAAGGTTCGAAACAGCTAATACTGTTTCCTGGTTGTAGAAATCCTGTAGCTTTGGCTGATCATTGTTCCATACACCTTTGGAACTAACTGAAATAAGCAAGCATCTTTGGTACATGATCTTCCTGGAGTGTTTTGTGGCTTTCTCCCATTTGGGAAAATAATATCATTGCTATCACTTTAGAGTACTTCCACAAGCAGGCTTGACCTTGATGCCCTGACTCATCTTTAAAGCCATATGCCACAAATTACAGCTTTCTGTTCAGTACACAGTGAACCAGGGCAGATGTCTGGTTGGGTGAATGAGTGTTGTGCTACCTGAGGTCACATGTTAGCAGAACAGGGACCAAATTTATATTACTATTCATATTTCTGATGCTTGCTGCTATATGAACAACTGCTCATTTTGTGATCATCAAAGCCATAGCCACTGTTTTTGCTCTTTAGGTGGTAAAATATACATGTATTATATATGTGTATGTATGTATGTATGTATGTGTGTATGTATGTATGTATGTATATTCTTTATATGTCCTTTGATATGAGAAGAAAGAAATGTCTGAGGAAAGGGAATTAAAGCCAGGTTCCCCTACCCTGAGATGATATGAATATGATATGATATGACCCCCATACAAAGTCAGTTAATAATGAGGTCAAGAATGCTGAATAATTTAGCATACTTGGATCTTGATTTGTGATTGCCCAAAACTAATATTTCACAAGCCACATTGCACCTTGTCACCAAGTCCTATTTCTCCCTCAAGATAATGTCCGAGTATTAATGGACCCAATTTGGTGGAAATTACCTAATTGGCTAGAGTCACTTCAACTTGAACGTGACATTTCAGACTGCTCCGTAGTTGCAAGGATAAGTCGGGAGCTCAAGCAGCACGCTTGCTCTTTGTGGTAATTGTGGCTGAAGCTTGAGCTATCGCCCAAGCTTATTATTTTGCAAGTTGTACACTCAGCTTTTTGTAAAAACTGTACCATCAGGAAAAATCCCTGAGGAGGCTGCTTTTCTCTTCCGGTTTCTGTAAGACCCTCAGATGAGGATGGCCAAACAGAATTCTGTGTGGCTGCATTGAAGTTCATTTAACCTCTACCATGCCACCTGATAAAAATAAATTTCATAGCGCCAGGACTTAAGCAGAGGTCCTTACCCCTCTTTGTCCTGTAGAGTTTGTGAGCGTTCTGCCAACCAAATTACTGCTGGTGAATGGCGTTAGTGTAGGACACTGTCTGTCAGGACTCTATCAGACAAGTGAGTAGGAAATAAGAGTCTGCTCTCTGCTAGGATTGCCCTTGCTTCTGTTTGTGCCTGAGCTTTGTGCCTGTGAAAAAAGTTCCTTCCTGCAGACTACAAAGACACCAGACAATGGGCTTCCATTGCTAGTTTGTAACACTATGTACTTGTGATGCTCTACTGTTTCCAAGGAGGCGCCTTCCTCCCTTTCTTCCTTCCTTTGATATTTATGGAGTAAATAAGATGATCCTGGTCCTGTGCTGGAAGCTGAAGATGCAGAGATAAGCAACATAGTCTGTCCTCTAGAAGCTCCCTGAATAAGAAAAGGAGAGGGGAGTTGGGGGGGGGGGAGAGAATGAATGAATGTATCTGGTCAGTTACCTCACAATGACAAGCTCACTAGATGGATTATCACCCCATAATGACCAATGACCTAAATGGCCAGAACACAGAAAATGCCAAGAAGTCACACAGCCTCAGAGAGAAGGCAGGTCTAGATCTTGACAGAGTCCAATTGTTATGCTTTCTTAGTTCCTCACAGTAGCCTCAGGATGCAGCATTACCCAAGGGCAAACCAGTGTCCAGAGGAGCAGAAGGTTGGGTTCTAGTGGGACTCTACCACCTGAGTCAGTTTGTCTTTTTAACACTTCTCCTTGCATCAGTAATTTGATATTAATGCTACTGATCATTCAGCATCAGGGTTTCCCTGTATTGCTAGCATTTTCTGGGTGCTGTCAGCAACGGAGAGCTAAGGTGGTAACCTGGAGTTTCTTCAGCCAGTGAGCATCAGTGTGCAGCCAGTCTTAACCAACAAGTACTTGACAACACTGTCGTTTGCAATGGCGGTTTATTCCGTCATGTATTTTCACTCCGGAAGTAGATCTATAACAGCTAACAGACGTTGTGCAACTGCTGCTTGCAAAGGATCAAAAAATGCCATGCTGGGCGTACATGCATGTGCATAGGTGCAACAGCAGGTCATGTGAACTTCAAGAGATGGTTAGAGGGTGTAAGAGAACCCACATCAGACGGGGCATGGTGAGACCATCGGTCACCGAAGGAAGATTGTACCACACTGGAAAGCAGGCTGATTATACCACACTTACCTGAATGGGATTAGTGATCTCAGTGAGACAGGAGGGAGACAGTAACATCTTCTGCCATTGCCAAACTACCGGAACTTTGTCTCTAGAGGGCTTCCTTTCCAGGATCTTAGGTAATATCAATTCAGACAGGGCATCTCTTTCCTGTACAGAAAAGGGTGGATCGAAAATTCACAGCCAACTAAATAAAGGACTGCTGGAGAGCATGGGATGTAGTAGAGCCAAGCCAGGCGGGCTGGAAACCCAGCTCTGCATTTACTCCCTTGTGTACCGAACTTCACTGAACCTCAGTTTCCCCACCTGGAAAATGTGCGACCACCCTGCCTCCAAGCAGGAACTACAGTGATAACGGGATACTTATAAGGTACTTAGGTGACAGTCTAGCTCATATCAAATGCTCGGAAGTGTGAGCTGTGGTTATTTTCGGAGTTGCTGACACTGCTGGCTTTCGGTCTGTAAAATGGGAAGATGTGAATGAACAATCTAGGGTTCCTCCCAGCCATAACAACCGGAAGGGTCACTAGTTTGGGGAGAAAACTCTAACTTTGAGGGTATAAACAGCCCTCACCAGGGTTACACAGTGCGCACAGAGGGAAGGTGGAAAAATCAGAATTGAAACCCAAATTGTTCACTCTCCTATGCTTGTGGCTTTATTAATGTCTTTTAAATTAATTTTTATATTTTTTGATTTATTTTTATTCTTTTTTTCTTTTTTTTTTGAGATTGTAGCTCAGGCTGGCTGCAACTAACCATATGGTCCAGACTGGTTTCAAACTCAGGGCAATCCCTTTTCTGCAGCCTCCTGGATGCTGTGATTATAGGCCTGAGTTATCATGCCCCTCATTTCATAGTCTTCAGTGTACCACAAACTGTCCAGAACTTAACCAGAGCCTCTCTGCTTCCTAACCTCCTGCACCCTCAGACAGCAGAGCCCTGGCCTAGCTCGGTTTCTTTCCTTTTGCATTTATTTTTCATTTGTTGGGATTTTGTGTTTTTTAACCCCTTCTGTTCTCTTGCAAAGCATGAAATAGGGAGAGCTAAGTATTGTCTGTTGCCCTGGAGGAATTAACACGCAAGCTAAAGGGTAGTTTTAAAATCTAGATGGATGGGCTAGCGAGGAGGTGCATCTGGTGCATGCCATACAAGTGTGGTGACCTGGGTGCAATCTCCAGAACCCATGTGAAGGTCGAAGGAAATAAATGACTGTATAGAGTTGTCTTCTGACCTCCATACATGCATGCACTGACACATGCATAGCACACACACACACACACTCACGCCCACACCCACACTCACCCAAGCAATAACAGTAATGACAATATTTAAAATACTGTTAGGTTTATTTATTCTATTTATTTAGGGTTTTAATTTTTATTTTATGTCATATGAATGTTTTGCCTTGATGTATGCATGCCTGGTGCACACAGAGGCCTGAAGATGATGTCAGATCCTTCAGATCTGGAGTTACAGACAGTTGTGAGCTGCCATGTGGGTGCTGGGAATTGAACCCAGGACCTTTGGAAGAGGACTTTTAAGTGCAGAGCCATATCTCCAATCCCTACTTGTCTGTATTCTGAGATGAGGGTCTTATAATGTAGCCCAGACTGGTCCTAATTCAAATCATTTGCCTCAGCCTCCTGAGTACCTGGTTTACAGATGTTCACTGCGACCACACCTAGTATCTTCTAATATCTAGACATCACGCATCTTCTGGTGGTGCCTGGGCTACCAAGGGACTGAGAATTCTTTCAGGGCAAGTGGAAGGGTCTTGCGTCCAATTTGGAGAAACGACAGGTCTTTGGATGTGACTCTTTGTTTTAACTGGCCTGCATTCTCATTTAATATAAAATCTTAGTCATCTCCATTTCCCTCCTCAGGCAGTGATGGCTGTTCCTTACGGTCTCAGAAGAGAGGGGAGCAGGGAGAGAAATGGGGGTGGCGACAAGAAGGAAAGGGGATATACTCCCAAAGAATACTTCCTGCTTCTTTATCCTTTGCCACATATTTTCCAGTAGGGGAGACTCAAGCCTCGGGCTGGGGGGATGATATTCCTTCCTTTGTTCACTGCATCCTCTGTCCATCCACCTCAACACCAGGTCGTCAGTGTCCCCTTCACAGCTGAAATATCTACTCGGTATTTTTTCCAAAGCAGTATTTTTCATGTGACAGCACCAGTTTCATCAGAGGAGGCTAATCCAATGACTTTCATTTACAAACATCTTTCCCCTTTTCTTCTGTCTCCCACGTTTGATTTTGAGTACATGTTAAATAATTTTTGAAGGCTTGGGTTTCAGCATCAGCCAAATATACAGAATAGGCCCTGGACAGTCTCGAAATTTGATTGCGCGCAGGAAGCCACTGTTCTATAACCACTGAAAACTGGAAGTTCACTCTAGAGCTGTTTGTTAATGAGCGGGAGCCAACCTTTAGGACTCATTAGCATTCCACCGATGGAAACCTCGAGTGCACAGGTCTCCCTCCCTGACACACTTACACAGAAATCTATCCCTGTTAGGCATGCTGGGGTGTGGAGATTGGTCTGGGTCCTCCCCCTTAGCCCTCCCCTTTAATCTCTTGGTCAGGTTTAGGCAGAGATTTTAAACTATATAGATTTCTCTTTCGCCCTGCTCAGGGAGTGTGCTGTGAATCCAAAGACACATACTGGGTGTCTGAGTGTATACTGGGTTCTTCCGAGTCTGCCTCCCTCCATCCGTAAAGCAATGAAGTCACCGATGCTGGACGTAATAAATGGGGTGGGGGTGGAGGATGCTGTGGGAATAGGGGTGCTCTGTACCTGAAGGTAGAACTAAGAATGGGGGAGGAACACAAGAAGTAGCAAGCCCCTATGTACCATGCACACCTAGAAAATCACAGTGAGTTGCTTTCATGAATCCACTTGCGAGATGGCTAGGAACAGGAAGCCATGCTTATCACTAGATCCCTGTGTGGTGGCAGCAGCTGCTGTCCTGCCCTGCCAGCAAATAAGACCTCCAAATCCTCCCAGAGCGTGGCAGCATCCGTGTGCGGCAGAGCATTTAAATTCACTCGGCACTCCTCTGTAAAAGGCCACATTGAGGCACACAGCACCGCCACCGCGATTGCCTAAACAGATGGAGTAACTGCCTGCCGATGGAATTTGTGTTTTAATCACATTAATGTATTTGGTAGGGAGATCCACCTAAGTACACATTTCAAAGTCTGCCTTTGATCTGAGCCCCTTTGGGGCATTTCTCATGACTGATAAACTCCTCCTCTGAGTTCATAGACAAATGATGGAAATTGTGTTTTTAAAAGAAAGGGAGAAAGAAGCCAGGGCACCCACTTCCCAACTGGTCTCTCTGTCTCTTGGGGAATGAGAAGCTCCAAGATTCAGGGCATCTCATTCTCCTCTCACCTGCCTGGGCGGCTCCCCGAGAAGGACTCCCCGAGAAGGGCTCCCCGAAAGGACACTACTGACCACCCGGTTCCTTCTCCCTGGTGAACACACACACACACACACACACACACACACACACATGCTTGATGCAGAATCCATGGTCTCTGCCAGACTCCTGCTATTTTACAGAAGCCTGTTTGGATGCTTGTGGAGCGTTTGCTACCAACAGCTTCCCCAAGCATTTTCCCCTCTAGTCCCTCACACACGTCTGGGTTAGCTTTCTAATGTAACATGATAGAAATCAGAAGCTGCGTTCCTAATGAAAACGCTCTAATTGTGCGATCGTTTCTTTTTAACTATTGCACTGTGAGTACAGACGCACAGACAAGACCAAGCCCTGTGAACTTGGCGGTTTCCGGTGATGGCCACTGAGAGAAAAGCTGCTACAGAACCCTGCTCGGAAGCTTCTCTCTCTTGCCTCCTGAAATGGATGATCAACTATTTCCCTTCCCCTCTTAGGATAAAGAGGTCTGAGGAGGTTTTAAATTCGTAGATGAATTTTCTTGTTTGTTTGGTGGATTTTTCCCTTCTTTCTCCTAGACAGAACACAACTAGCAAATGATTGGATCTGTGACAGAACAAAGGTATTTTTGATGGCTCTGTAATCTAGTGCGCTAATGTTCCCAGTCCCCTCATTGTCTTGCTGTCTGATCCCATCCCTTCTGCCAGACAGTCACTGCGGGGTGAGTCACTTTTAATGTCTGATAATCAAGGTGAATTTTCAAAAAGCTGCCATTTTGGAATTATGCACTATATCCCAGCATCAGGGACTAGAAAAGGAAGGAGGAGGAAGGAAAGGCTAAGATAGACACCTACTGCATGTTTGGAGAACTGCAGGACCCAGCCAACATGGTGCCAGACAAGATGTGTCCGGAGGGTCCAAGTCGATCAAGGCATACATGATGAGAAAGAGACTATGTTAATTATAAATTAAAAATAACTTCTATGATAATGAAGATTATATGCACAGGAGAAAACGTCTTAGTTAAAACAGACTAGAAGGATAAAATTAAAACGCAGCCATTTGGGGCCATGGATTCTGTACCTACTGAATATATTGTGGTCTATTAAATAACCTAATACAAACTTAACATTTGAAAAAGAATAGAAGGGAATTGTAGCACTCTCCACTGAGACTGTATTGTCTGCCATCTTTACTTAAAGCGCTATCTGCTAAGAACATTACCTAGCTGATGAACACAGCTTCCCCCCAGCCAGGGAGACAGGATATTTCTAGAATCGTTTAAAGGAATACCCACCCCACTCCAGCCCACCCCACCAACAACAGAAAACCCCATGAAGCCCAGTGGACTAGCCAGAGAGATGCTAGAAACCCAAGGCAGACAAAGGGTAACAAACACTCTCTCCGGGTTTTGACTATTCGAGTATAGGGTGGTCAGTGTCTTCTCTGAGGTAATTAACTAGAGCCACGGCTCCAAATTGTAGAGCTTGTTTTTAATTGTGGGTGTTGTGTTAAGTGGTGGGGTAGCTGAAGGAAGATGACCTGAGCACAGCCCGCGAGTTCCGTTTATTATCCGGAGACGTGAACACTATAAATAGAGCCCGGCTGTTTTGACTAGGGAAATGCTGTCCTCATCACAGCCGGGGGATGCTGGGGGAGCTGAAGCTAAAGCTTCAAAGCTTTGTCCTGTTTTATAAAAGCGTGAGGTTTTTCATGGCTGTTTCAGTGGCTGGTCAGAGAGTCTGCAGGCGCTTTATCTGTCCTGGGGGAGGGAAGAAATGGCATTTCAGAGGATGCTATTTTATAACTGTGATGGATGCTTACATGTTTCCGCCAACAGAGGTATCTAAATACCTGGGCATCCTCTGTGTACAAGTTGTGTTTACAGATTATTATACTTATATTATCTACAATGGTTACCGCTAATCCCCCCTCTGTCTGTCTGTCTGTTTGTCTCTCTCTCTCTCTGTCTCTGTGTGTGTGTGTGTGTGTGCACGTGTGTGTATGTGTGTGTGTGTGTGCATTGTGTGTGGGGGGTGACAGATACACACAAATAAGCACACACACATGAGCACACATGCTATATCTCATAAAATGGCTATAAAATAGGCACATGAAGAACATTTGTCACTGCCGCATGGCTGTTCTTATGCACATAAAAGAAGATTTAAAATCCAGAGACTATTTGAGCTGTAAGCAAGTCCTTAGAGGTCATTTGGTACAGTCCTAATCGTAGTAAGATGGCAGAGACGTGACTTGTCCTGTGACCTTCAGCCAGAGGTGGGTGCCAGGCTGATCCTCGTCTCAGCTCAGCACACATCCCGTTGCCATGTGCTCTCTGCAGTGTGGCTAGTCACGATTCCAGCACAGACAGCATGGGGAGAGATTAAAAACCCTCAAGATTCACTCATTTATAATCTTGAAACACAAGAATAAAATGAAACATGGTATGAATTCTTTTTTTAAAAAAAAAAAAGGCAAGATGGGAAAGAACATGTATCTGACAGACAGAACATTCTCTACCTTATCCAGCATTGGATTCGAAGGCAGAATTGTCCTTTATTACTGACAGAGACATTTGGAGCTGGCTGAGAAAGCAGGTGCTGCTGGCGTAAACGATAGAGCTTTCCTCTTCTCCATACGCGGTTTCATTGGGAATGGCAGACTCCGTCTCAGCCACACAGGCCTTGACTCTCTAGGCTCCACAGAGAACCAGACACAGCAGATGCTAGGAAGGAAACAGGACTTCCTTTTATTTCTAGACTAAATATTTAGCAGGTGCGGGTAGCCTCACTTTCTGTTCAAAAGTCTGCCAGCTGTAATCTGGTGGGTGTTTTTGCCTATGAAATTTGCATTTCTCTTTTGCTGTGTTCTGACTCCTGTAGAGGTAAAATTCTGAGAATATGTATATGCATGTATCTGTGTATATAAATTTTCCCTTTGTGCTTAGCACCCTGGTGCCCAAAAACCCTTGTCAGGTCAAAGTCACCTCATGTTTTAATAGTAAACATGGGAATTTCCTTCACAAGCACTAAAGAGAACAGGCGCCTTGTCAGAGGCACTGGGTGGTGACCATGGTGAAGCAGCCATCACTATGAGTCAGAGCAGGGCCTCCAGCAGCTTCGTGTTTTCTTGTAGAAGAAAAAATAAAAAAGGAAAGGCACACACTAACAACTAAAAAGGAAAGAAAAACCAAAAGCGATATATAAATCAAGACTGTGTGTTAGCAGGGCAAGTGACCTTGGGAGACAAAGGAAGGTATCTAAGTGCTCTGCAAGACATTTTATTTGTTCTTATTTAGTATAATTGTGAGAAGCACGCCTGCGGAGGTTGGGTGACAAACTTATCGAGCTAATTCTCTTTGTCCCCCTCTCTGTGGGTTCTAGGGATCCAATAGGCGTCGGCTTGTGAGGCGAGCACCTAACCTGCTAGGTTATCTCAGTGGTTCCACCGTAAGAAATTTTAACAAGATGGAGGGTGGAGATGCCATGGCTGGTGAAAATATTACAATGAAACAAATGCAGGGGCTTTTCAGCCTACAAATTTTGACTCCTTCAAGTCCAACAAAACAAATGGCCTTTCAAATTCTTTCAAAAATTGCCGACTATTTGTGTGGCTGGTGGTGTTAACCTGGAAATACATGATCTTGTCCTCCCCACCCCCTTAGAGAACCACTTGGGTGTTGTTCAATGGTTCTGTTAAAAACGGAGATTCTCAGTCTCAGCCCTAAGAAAATAGAGAAGGAAAGGCATTATCCTATGCCTTTTCCTACGTTCAGCATCATCTGTGGGCTCCACCCAGCACGCACCAGTGCTATGTCCTCAGAGAGTTTTCACAGTGAGAAGTATCTCCTGCCACGGTCAAGTGTCCCCTGGGGAAAACAACTGCTGGTTAAAACAGCCAAATGAGAGAAGGTGACACTTTAGAAATGAGGTCCTTTCGTCCCATGGTTTGGAGACAATATTTACCTTCGCATTAAGTTCCTGCCTTTTGAGAGTAGGATCGAAGCCTAGAAGGTGTCTTATGGTTCCTGAGGTTACTTTTGGACAACTCAACTTCTAAGGAACACCGAACACTCAAGAGACTGATAATCCAATCTGACAGCCAGTATGCTTCCCAAAGTAACTGAGCAATGGGTTATTGAGAGGCAGAGTTCACAGGACCCAACAGGCTCAAAAAGTCGTATTGAAAGGGATCTCACACCAACAAAACCTTTGGGGAGAAGTCAAATGCCCAGTGAGATGGAAAGGCATACCATGGTCATGGATCGGAAGATTGGATAAGATCATAGCCCTCTCTGTACACAGCCATCACACTAGGTTTTCCCAAGGGACCGTTTAAAGCAACAGTGACTGGGAAACCGCATCTAAGAGGTTTCAAGACCCAGAGGAGATCGGCTTCTCAATGAATTCTTCAGATGTAACCAAAAAGGATAAAGAGGGGGCTTAACCAGAAAGTGGCTGTAGAATCCAGACAGAAAAATAGCCTCTATCCCTAAGGCCCAGTTCTGTTTTGTTCCACAGAGATTTTAGAATTGCTGTGAACCAGTACCAGGATTGCTATTCTTTCTCACTGTAAAGGGAAATGTCCCCTGTGGTCACTCTCAGGCAACTTCTGCCATTTTTTGAATATGTGGGCACAAGTAAATAAGCTTGACTTCTTCACCCTAAGTGCCTGGGTCAGGAGGAGCCACCCGAGACCCAGGCTTGAGTCTGTGAAGACATTACAGGAGACTTTAGCGTCTTCTCCAGAGAAGAGTGAAAATATTTTTCCCATAAAATGTGAGAGCACATGTCACCATGAGAGCAGGTAGCGGTGGGTTGTATGCTCTTCTCAGTTGTTCACTGGCTCTGAGTGAAGTTTATAGGTGTCAGTTGTTCTCACTTGATTCCCTGCGCTTATTGGTAAGCAATGGCTGCTTTTTTGACACAGAGCACAGTTACACACTTTTTTTACACCAGTATATGCATGAAGGTGATATACAGTTTCCCACAGATGCTTACAAAGTGTCTCCTCACTTCCTCCACCCCACCCCAACTCCAGCGTCTTACCCATCTGAAGACATTGAGCACTACTGAATTAACTCAGTCTCAGCTGATGAAATGATGGTTATGACCTTGACTAGGTCTTGGGTATAATGAGCCATAACGCGTATAGATATGTAGATATATGTCATTGTCAGCCACATTACTAAAAGCACCTCCCAACCTTATCTTCTGATATTTGGACATTGGAAATAGTTGGATTTTTTATGCCACCTTTATGACTTGTGTGTTCTTTCTTGGTCTCCAACCTTCTTGCACTTTGTTAAATGACATCAGTAGAAACTAAGGGATATTACCAACATGTTGTTTCTCATCTTTTTTTTACCTAAATCTACAGTGTCATTGAGTATACAGTCTGGTCTTCTAGGAAAGACAGAATTAATCAGTGCAATTATTAAATGCAAAACCAGACAAATAGTGGGTAAAAGCATAGTAAGTCTAACACTTTTGTGAATAATAATTAAACCTGTCAACAAACCAGGAGTACAAAAACATCTCCACCATAAAATAGAGCATCCACAAAAATTCCAAAGCAGATATTGGATCTGGGAGACTGAGAACCAGAAGGAAGACAGGATATGTCTCCCACTGCTTCTATTCAGTATTGTGTTAGAGACCTAGACAGTGAAATGAGACAAGGAAAAAAAAGTAAAGCATCCAGGCAGATCATCAAGGAAGAAGTAGGTCTGTCTCTACTACAGGTAACATGATCTTGTCTGTAGAAAATCCTTAGGCACCTATGAAGGAACAACATTTAAGAGGAAGAGGCCAGTGGGAGGGAGAGGGGAACAGCACAGTAATGGGAGGTGCATATGGTCAACATGCATTACCTATATGAAAGAAATGTTTACTATAAAACCCATTATTATTATTATTGTATTGTCTTAGGGTTTTACTGCTGTGAGCAGACACCATGACCAAGACAACTCTTATAAAGGACAGCATTTAATTGGTGCTGGCGTACAGGTCTAGAGGTTCAGTCCATTATTAAGGTGGAAGCATGATTGGGGGAGCTGAGAGGTCTACATCTTCATCTGAAAGCTGCTAGTAGAAGACTGGCTTCAAGGCAGCTAGAATGAGGGTCTTCAAGCCCATGTCCATAGTGACACACTTCCTCCAACAAGGCCACTCTTCCTAATAGTGCCAATCCCTGGCCAAGCATATTCAAACCATCACATATGATTATTATAAATTTATAAAACATTTTAAAGAGAAATAATTGTTAGATCAAGTGATGGGTTCAATTGTGTTACAGAATAAAATCTCAAGATGCAAATATCAAGTGTATTTCTATTTACTAACAATGAACATCCAAAAATGAAACTTATGAAAACAATTCCATTTTTATGATGATATTTAAAATAAAATAGGTAGAAATAAATTTAACAAAAATTTAAGACTTGTGACTACAGTTTTTTTCAAGGACCTTAGAGACCTAAATAAACAAAAAGACTCCCTGTTGATATGAGCAGGAAAATGTATTGTCAAGGTAGTACTGTTTCCCAAACAGATTTATCCCAACCAGAGCTCACCATATTTCCAGAAACTGCTTAGCTAGTCCTAATACGTATATGGTCATGCAAGGAATCCAAAATAGCCAAAATTCTGAAACAGGTGAAAGCTAGGGAACTCACAGTTTATAATTACAAAATTTCTATAAAACCAACCAAGTAGTCAAGGCCGTGCATTAATGATTTAAGGATCAACAAGACCAGATCAAAGAATTAAGATTTAAGTATAGTTTTCTATTATTTTCAAAAGGATGCTATAATAATTCAGTGAGAAAAAAAATATAGTCTAATCAACCAAAGAGGTTAAGTCAATTAGATATCCATATGCAAAAAATACACCATATGTAATAATTCAGATTAATTTTAAATGAATCATAGACCTTTGCCTAATATAGAGATAGATATTCAAAAAATGCATAGTCTTTGTTAAACAATTGTTTCTTAGGTATGACTCCAAAAGTAACAAAAGAAAATAAACAAATCACTAAAATGCTTTAAAGACCCCATAAACACAACACAACATGGGACTGAAGGTGTGGCTCAGTTGGTAGTGTGCTTGCTCAGCGTCCAGGAAGCCCTAGGTTCAACCCCTAGCACCTCATGGAGCTTGTGATCCTGCCATCTCAGAACTCAGGAGATAGAGGCAGGAGGACCCAACGTTCACGGTCTTCCTCAGCTACATAGTAAAATGGAAGTCAGGTTTACTATCATGAAACTCTTCCTCAAAAGAAAATTTTGTTTTAAAAACAGAAAATATTTTCAAGTCATCTAACTACTAACTTCTATTCAGAATATGTGGAGAAAGCTGGGCAGTGGTGGCGCATGCCTTTAATCCCAGCACTCGGGAGGCAGAGGCAGGTGGATTTCTGAGTTCGAGATCAGCCTGGTCTATAGAGTGAGATCCAGGACAGCCAGGGCTACACAGAGAATCCCTGTCTCAAAAAGACAAAAACAAAAGAAAAAGAAAATGCAGAGTATGTGGAGAACCTTTGCAAATCATCACTAGAAAGCCATTCCAACGTCAAATGTGCAAGGAGTTGGATAAAGATGCCTACAACAAGGATGTGTAAATGGCAATCAATAAATATACACAGACGTTCTCGCTATCGGTTTTCACTAAGAAAATACAAGCCAAAACCAAATGAGAGGCTACCTTACATTCACTAGGAGAGCTGAAGTTAAAAAAAAAAAAAAAAAAAAAAAAAAAAAAAAAAAAAACGGTGAAGAGCAAGGTCTCAGAAATGTCAGCGGACTTCAAAGGACTGCAGCACCCAGAGGAAGAGAGCCGGAGCAGCAACCCAACTTGGTAAACATGGAGATGCTACATTGTCTATGGCTCAAACTCCTGGGTGTGCCCTGAGAACATGAACTGTGTATCCACACTAGAACGTCACAGTAGCTAAAGGTTAAAAGGACTCAAGTGAACAGAAAGTGATACAGTCGGATAAGGAAATGTCCTTTGGCTGTGGAAAGGAGTGAGGTACTGATGGCACAGGAAGAGCCTCAGAGGCTTCGAAGTGACCGAAAGAAGCCAGACACAGAAGCCGGGTAGCATAAGCTTAGTTTCGTGCAGTGTTTAAAATGGGCAAAGCCACAGAGAGAGATTAAAAAAAAAAAAAAAAAAACTGAGGTCGTGGTTACTAGGGGAGGAGAGGGTTATGGTTTGGGTCTGACATGTCCCCTCACAGGCTTGTGCATTTCAGACCTTGGTCCCCAGGTGGTGGCACTATTTGGGACATTCTCAACTTCTAGGACTGTGGCCTACCTGGCAGAAGTGGGTTCCTGGCGGTAGCCTTGGAAGGTGATACTGCTTCTCGTCCAGCCCAACCTCTCTGATTCCTGATCTCCCAAGATGTGATGGGCCCTCCTCTACCATGAACTCTGTCACACCTTCCCTGTCATGATGGACTGTGAGCCACATGATCCTGTGCCCACTGAAGTGGCTTTGCCAGATACTGTCTCACAGCCAGGAGAAAAGCAGCTCACAGAGAAGAGGGAGAAAGGGGAGGAGGAGGAGGAACAGGAGGAGGAACAGGAGGAGGAGGAAGAGGGGGGAGGAGGAGGAGGAGGAGGAGGGGGAGAAAAGGAAGAAGAGGAGTAGAAGGAAGAAGAAGAAGAAGAAGAAGAAGAAGAAGAAGAAGAAGAAGAAGAAGAAGAAGAAGAAGAAGAAGAAGAAGAAGAAGAAGAAGAAGAAGAAGAAGAAGAAGAAGGGAAGGAAGGAAGGAAGGAAGGAAGGAAGGAAGGAAGGAAGGAAGGAAGGAAGGAAGGAAGGAAGGAAGGAAGGAAGGAAGGAAGGAAAAAGAAAGAAAGAAAGAAAGAAAAGGAGAAGGAGAAGGAGAAGGAGAAAAGAAGAAGCAGCAGCAGCAGCAAATAGCTACTTTACACTTCCAAGTGTTCCTTTGGGGTGATAAAATATTATACAGTCAGTGGCAAGAGCTACACAAAGATGAGCCACACACTTTAAAGGTTAGAATTCCATGGCTAAACTGTATCTCAATAAAGTTATATTAAAATGCCAGAAGTAATAAATAAAGGTGGTGTTTGGGGTGTGATCAGTGGATTATAAAGATGTATATCCCATTTGGCCTGCCCGAAACATTCCTCAGCCATGTGTTTAAAGACTCTAAATGAAGAAGGGGCTCATGAGGGTTTGAGAAGTCAACCTGTGCTCCAGACTTAAGCCATGTACCACTCACACTTTACTATATGGTGTGTGTGCATGTGTGTATGTGTAGGTGTGTATCCATATTGTGTATGTGTGCATGTTTGTGCATGTATATGTAAGAGTATGTATGTGTATATGTATGTATTCTATGAGTGTGTATATATTTATATATGTAAAAGTGTGTGTGTGTGTGTATGTGTCTGTGTGTAAGAGAGAGAGAGAGAGAGAGAGAGAGAGAGAGAGAGAGAGAGAGAGAAATTGATTTGATTTTGGTGGTATCCTAATGAAGAGCTCCTAATTTACATCTTCAACACTGAGAGTATAAGTTTTCCGTTCTCTACCCTCTGCATGCCGGTCCACTCAAATCATGGTTCAATCTCTACATTAATGATTGATTTCTCCATGCGTCATGTCTGTTTCCTGGTTGCTAAAGCTGCCTCTATCGTTTCACTTTCGGTGATCATGAGACCCAACTCTCATGCCACGAGAGACCTGTCAGGCCCAAGATGAAGCAGTGTGTCAAGCCCCAGAGTAAGGACGGCTCATCTACAAACAAGGTTTTAAAGGACATAAGGATGTCTACTCACTCTTTCTTTAAGTTGTTCCTACCTCATCAATACCTCTTAACCTAAAATAATAGTGGATGGAGCTGAGGAGCTGAGGTCTTCCTTTTGAAGTTCCAACACAGACTACACATCTTCTCCCAGAAAGCTGACTCTTTATTGGAATAGCAAGGAATCTTTATTGGAATCTTCTTGATGGATAATCATGGTTCAATAGATGTTGAATGAACCTGTTCCTCCACCAGTGTTTCAATCCTTGTCCATTAGCCTATCAAATGAGCTATCATAGCAATTGACCGGCTGAGACTAGTGAGGGAGGAGAAGCTTCACGGCTGACTGATGACTGAAAAATCCATTACTAAAAATATGATATATAGTCATAGCATATATGCATATACATATATATATATATATATATATATATATATTCACTCTCTGGTAAGGTTTTAATCTATGCAAGCATGTCCCTCTAGAGTGGTGATTCTCAACCTGTGACCTATTTAGGGTTATATTTATATTACATATAAATTATGTATTTATAAATTATAAATTATATTTATATTATATATTAGGGTAATTTATATTACAATTCATAATGGTAGCAAAATTACAGTTATAAAGTAGCGACAATAATTTTACAGTTGGAGCTTACCATCCCAAGAGTCGCTGTATCACAAAGGTTGCTCAAGAGGCTCACCAATTTCATGGGTATTTTGTTATCCAAGTCAACTTGGCCTGACTAGAGATGGGCATTTTCCAGGCTGCAGAGAGCCAAAATGTTTTCAGTCATTAATGAATGGCACCTTACCATCAACAGATTAGTGTGTGACTTTGTTAGGAGACTCTGTGAATATGTGTGTATGTGTGTCTGTCTGTCCTGTCTGTGTGTATGTGTGTATTTGTGTGTGTGTGTGCCTATCTTGTCTGTGTGTCTATCTGTCTTCTCTGTGTGTCTGTCTTATCTGTGTGTTTGTGTGTATGCACACGCACGCATGCATGCATGCATACATGTGGATGTATACATGTGGATGTCAGTTCAATACCTGGTATCTTCCATGGCCACTTGTCACCTTATAATTTTATGTGCATGTGTATGTAAAATTGTAGGCACATGTATGAGAGTGAAGTCAGTTGTCTCCATCACCTTGTAGGATCCAGGAAAGGAACCCAGATTGTTATACCTTCGTGCAACCATCACTACCTGCTAAGGCACCTCATAGGCCTCTTATCTTTTTTTAAAGATAGGGTCTCATTTACAATGGAGCTCACTGACTGAGCTCCAGGAATCTGCTGATTCTATCTTCCAACCTCTGGGATTGTAGGCATGTGCCACTATATCTGGCTTTTTACATGGGTGCTGGTTGGGGATCCGAACTCAGATCCTCACACTTGTACAGCAAGTGTCTTACCCACTGAACCATCTTCCTGTCCCTTGAATCCTTTAAAACAGCACCTCCCAAAGTGAGGCCCACAGACCAGTGCCAGTCTCTGAACTGGTTTTATCAGATTTGCAGTGTGATGAATGCAAAAACATTCAGAATAAGAATGTAAGCTGGGCAGTGGTGGGGCACACTTTTAATCCCAGCACTTGAGAGGCAGAGGCAGGCGGATTTCTGACTTCGAGGCCAGCCTGGTCTACAGAGTGAGTTCCAAGACAGCCAGGACTATACAGAGAAACCCTGTCTCAAAAAAAAAAAAAAACAAATTTATAAAAAGAATAAGAATGTAGATATTTTAATGGCGACTTGATATAGTAGTTATGTGTCTATATATAACATAGTCATTAAAAACAGTCCTTATGTTTTACATTTCTTCTGTGGTTCATTCATCTAGTATTAATTTTGGTATGTTTTACAAAACAAATAACTAGTCTAAAATTAGCTTTAAAAAAAAACTGGTCTTTACCACAGATGGTTTGAGAAATGCGAATCTAAAATATCATTTGTCACTGCTTCTCATTTCCCCTTATTCCTGTTGTCAGACTGTCCTTCCCTCTGAACATGTGAGTCTGGAACCATCTAGTCCTTTTTAGCTTTCAGACAGTAGATGTGTCAAAGACTTACAGCATTGATAATGCCCTGACTTAGAGACCTTTGTGCTACGGGGTCCAGCATAGTCATAAATCTAAAGAGGGACCCCTTCAGCTACTTGAACGATATATTTGCCATTGGTGACGGAGGGGGTAAGAAAGTTTGTCTCTGATGGTTGTAGCTTTGGCAGCTATGATGTCCAAACTGTAATAAATGGACTTTGCTAAGTAGTCCCCTCAACAAGCATGGTCCCAAGACCACGTGGACCTGGAGACACTGGAGAATCATGTTGACACGCCCCCTTCCAGCATGGCCACTGCATCATCTCTCCCCCCACCCCCCCACCCCCGTCCAATAAATGTCAGCTCTCCTTGGGCATTATTTCAAGTGGACTGATATATCGTCCGTTGTTATATTTCATTTGATTCTCATGCCAAACAGTCGCCCTGTCTCGAGGAGGCCTGTGTTTAACTGATGATGCCTTAACCTATGACATCATATTTTTTAAAGAACGCTGTTGGAGGACATTGATATCTATTGCCATTTGCAGCTCCTTTTTATCCAGATTGATGACACACGTTCTGGTGACAGGGAGGTGAATGATGGACGGGGCTGAGCAAAAGCAGACCCAAGGATGCCGGCCAGGGGGTTACCATAGAGATCCAGGGACAGAGTGAAGAGGGTCTGGTCCAGGGCAGCAACTTGTATATGGAGAAGGGATGGGGTGAGCAATATTTAGGCATTCGGACAGACTCTGGTGTCTAGTTAGAGGCTGGCGTGAGGGACGGTTGAAGAGTTGATAGTGGTCCTGAGTTTTTGGCTTATAAATAGCCAAATGGGCAGAGGCACAGTAGGAAGAGAACGTGTGGAGGCTGAGAGCAGTACATTACTGTACCTGGATCATCTAGTCAGTTGGATATGGAGACCAAATCAGCAGAGATTTTAGGCCTAGAAATGTTGAGGGCTTGTTTTTTCCTTTGTAAGAGATTCCCAGTCTATCCCGGGCTCCCCTCAAGCACAGTGATCCTTCTCCTTCAGCATCTCAAGGGCAGCCCTGTGTGTGTGTGTGTGTGTGTGTGTGTGTGTGTCTGCATGTGTATGTGTTTATATGTGTTTGTGTTAATATGTGAGTGTATTTATGTGTGTTTCTGTGTGTGTTTGTGTATTTGTGTGTGTTTGTATATGTGTGTGTGAGTATGTTTGTGTGTTTGTGTGTGTTTGTATGTGTAAGTGTTTGTGTATGTATGTGTGTGTGCGCCTGTGTGTTTGTATCTGTATATATATGTGTGAGTGTGTTTGTGTATTCCTGTGTGCTTGTATGTGTGTGTGTGTTTGTGAGTATGTTTGTGTGTGTTTGTATGTGTATGTGTTTGTCTGTGTATATGTATTTGTGTGTGCCCACGTGTTTGTATGTGTTTATATGTGTATGAGTGTGTTTATGGGTACCTGTGTGCTTGTGTGTGTGTGTGTGTTTGTATGTATATTTGTGTGTGTGTTTGTGTGTGCCTGTGTGTTTGTATGTGTTTATATGTGTGTGAGTGTGTTTGTGTATGCCTGTGTACTTGTATGTGTGTGTGTTTGTGTATATTTGTGTGTGTGTGTTTGTATGTACCTGTGGGTGTTTGTGTGTGTTTATATGTGTGTATGTTTGTGTGTGCCTGTGTGCTTGTATGTGTGTGTATTTGTGTGTGCTTGTGTGTACATGCCTGTGGAATCCAGACATCGACACGGATACTCTTCCTCGATCACTTGCTACCTTACTTGTTGAGTGGGACCAGCTCTCTCGCTGCACCTGGCGTCGCCAGTTCATTTACCCTGACAGGCCAGTAAGCCCTAGAGGCCTGCCTGTTTCTGGCTCCCGGTGCCGGCGTTACAAGTGTGTGCTGGCACAGTCGGCTTTCCTATGTGGATGGTGAGGTTCTGAACTCAGACCCTCCTGCTTGTAGGGGAAGCACACCACCCACTGCATCATCTTCCTAGTCCCAGATTGTGATTTTTTTTCAAGTTGGGTCTGTGTGAGTAGTTAAAATCGTGGGTTTGAGTATAATATCCTCAAGTATCTTAGCAATATTTCCATTTACTCAACCGCCCCTTAAAACGTAAGGGTTTTATAGTTATGATCCTTTCACTTCCCGTGTGATAGAGTGGGATTGTCTGGGTCGATCCTAATAGGTTGTATATGGACATCGTGAGAGTTTATAAAATCCATATCAATCAAATCCATTCCATTGTTTCCTAAACTTGGAACTCAAGTCCCCTGCCTTGGATGATCCAACTTCCCTGAGTCTCTCTCTCTCTTCATTAGCAGTCCATAAAAGCACACAAATGTATGTATTAGGATTTTATGTGTGTCAGCCCATTGGATTCAATTCAATCATCACATGACCCCTAAGAGGTATCATTAAACCCATTTACAGATGTGAAAATGGACTCAGAGAAATTACACGGATGGGAAGTAGCTGAAGTCACCACTCTTTATAGTTTATATCTCCAGCCATCTGGCGACATATACTGTTGGGCATCAACAGCCTTAGGGCCCCACTCTCTATAGGTCAGTCTAGTTGGGAATACTTCTGTCTGCTTCAACCAAATCAGACACTAAGAATATGGGTGTGTGTGTGTGTGTGTGTGTGTATGTATGTATGTATACCATGACCCACGGTCCCTGGGAAGTCCTACTTAAGATACTTATCCATACATACATATGTGTATTATTTCAGGTACATTACTGTGGTTGGCATGAGAATGATATTTTACCTGGCAATTAATGATCAGAAACAACCTAAATAACCAATAACAGAAATATAGTAAAATAGTACGGAGTGCTTCCAGTGTGCAAGCATGATGCTACCCACGGTGTCCCGTCTGTGATTTAGCCTGGGTAGAAATCACATTCACTGACTATCATCAGTGTAGCTGGGAGGTCTGAGGCTGTGTTAGCTGGTTTCACATCACCCCACAGTAAAGGACTGGAGCGGAAGTTCCACACCGGGTATGTCTGACTTTTAAGTGTGTGTTATACTACTACCTCAGCCGTATAATCCACATAAAGACATGCCATGCAGCCCTCTGAGTCCTACTTCCAAGGAGATTATATCTATATAGATAGATTATATATTTATCTATATATATATCTATATAGATATCTGTCTATGTAGTTATTTATATAGATATCTATATAGTTATCTATATAGATATATATCGGTATCTATATAGATATATAGATCCCTGCAATTTCCATTTTCTTTCTTAGATTTTCCTCCCAATTTTTCTTTATGTGTTCCAAAGCATGGCCAAAAGTTAAAGATCTTTAAAACTCCACAAAGACCTGCTCTCATCATTCCCACCCTAGTCTCCAAAGGAGGGATACCTCTCCAGTGCATCCCAGCACACCCCACAGTGATGCACATGCACTCACAGGATTGTGTGTGCACGCACAGGGGAAACCAGCCTGTGGAATGATTAGCCACGTAACCTTCCTTTGTCTAGTGAGCTGGGGAAGTTTAAGCTAAGTAGTCTTTATAATCCCTAAAACCACTAAATTTTATAGTCTTTTTTTTTTTCAGTACAAATGGGATGGCAGAGGACCCAGAGGGAATCTATTAAATTCTTGCCTTGGTTAGATTAACGTGGGCACGGAGAGGGGACGGGTCCTTTGTTTTGGTCTCAGCTTGCTAATAATATGATATTGTGTTCCAATGCATTCCACATCTAAGCACTGCTTTCAACGACAACCAAAAAGATTTTTTTTCTCATCTCATCCTCATTAAAGCCTTAGAGGTAAGCATTATTATATATTTTTATCCCCATTTTTGATGATGTAAATCAAGGGGTCAAGGTCATGCAAGGTCTTGCTGATATATTTCGGCCAGGTTCAAGACCAAATGGTTCTTCACAAATCCCCAGACAGTTGTTGGTTCAGATGTGACATATTCATCTGTTTGTTATTTCAACTAGCCACCGTAAAGGAAAAAGAAAAAAAGAGAGGGAAAAGCAATTCTCCTCAGTCTTTTGTTTTTACTGTAAGAAATGGATGGGTTCTTACAAGGAAACAATTCTGAAGTTAAACAGAGAAGAGTCTATAGCGGAGCGCACGGGAGCTATGGCACTGTCTGCATCTTTCAGTGAGAGGCCAACAAAAGGACATCAGTGTGACATTGCAAATGGGGACAGAAATAGTCACTTGTCATTAGTATGAAAATTAACCCCAGAAATGCTCGACTAAGTAGTGGAAGCAGGGGTATCACAAAACCAGGGCTCACGACCTTAAGAGAATAAATCAGCCCAAAGCCCCTCATTGTGCTAATTGTCCTACTTATTAACATTGCAGCCACAAGATGACCATACCCCAGAGTCACCTAATAACCAAAGAATTGTCCCAAGAAATGCACGCTGCTCTAAGAACCCAGTCTAGTTGGATTGAACAGCAAAGCATAAACATTTCATTTCATTTCAGAGGGAGATGGGTACCACAGCACAGGGTGCGGTCTCCAGCTGAGATGACCTATTCTATTAAAATATAGACCTGATGGGAAGAAGTGAGCTAAGGGCATCTTACATGAACATCACTGGCCCCGAGATGGGGGCGGGGCACGAACACACATGGACATGGGCGCTCACAGCTCAATAGGAAGAAGGCTTGATCCCATATGTAGCTGTTAGGTAAACAGAGAAAGCCAGATGATTGGCTCAACAGCAACCTAGTCTGATTTCTTGACACATAACTACTCATCCTGCATGTGTGGACTATATCCAGAGGGTTGTGTCTAAATAAGAGTTCCCGGGGTTTGGTGAGTGGCTCTTGACTTTTATCTTGTTTGGATTGTGTTGGGGAAGGAAAGTGAGGAGTCCCGAAGCTCAGATGCTGGATGTACACTCTGCTACCTGTCAACACTTCTGTGGATTCCTGTTGACACCAAAACACAGACAGTTTCATTCCTGAGACTTGTGGGGAGAGTGGGGGAGGAGGGGCCCTCGCTGATTTGTCTTCTATGTCCTCTGACGTGCGGGGAGGGTTCTGTTTTTGGCTCTACCCATACATCACCAGCTCCTTTCAGATAGTTAAAGACATGACTATTTCTGAGGCTCTGTTTTTTTGAGTAATGGTAATGTGTGAAGGAATATGATATACCAGAAGTGAGGGGTAGACCTTAAAACCAACTTACCCACAGGTGTCATTAAGTCTCCATTATTACGTTTATTTACATAAGGAACCTAAAATAAAAGAAGTGTGTGCCAGAGCGCTTTGATCTCATTTTAAATAAAGCCTAATATAATTTAGGGAGCCCTTTACTGTGGGCTACATGTAGACTCTATGGGGGACATAAAGGCGTAGTGTGTGTTGCTAAGGATCTTGTAACCCAGTGAAAGAAGGGGAGGCTAACCCGTCATTGCAGCTCAAGTAGAAGAGACAGGGTAAGCATTTCTACAAGCAAGTTTATCATCGTTCAGCAAGGATTGACTGGCACCGTGCAGGCTCCCAGTGTGGAGTAGACAGACCTCTTCTGTCAAGGGTGGGGTCATAGAAGGGACAACTTGTCCTGGGCTTTGAAGAAGAGCTGAAAGGTTGCCAGGCAGAAAACTGAAGCAGATGTGACACAGAGGCTTTGGTGGACAGTATGTGGACAGTTGTGCAGGAGTCACACCGTACCGTTAGAAAATCCGTATCTCGACAGTGAGAGAGACGCCTGAAAGGGTTGCTGTGCCCTGATTTCCCATGGCAATATAGACAAGTTCTAACTTTATAATTCTCTGCTCTGTGGACACTGGGAGCTTGGGGCAGAAATAACATGTTTGCATCACCTTAAGACCATACGACTGTCCTTCGAGGTATAGGAGACAAAGTGCGGTGGGAGAAGCCCAGAACAGAGGAAGCCAACTTAGGATGGAAGAGGACAGAGGAGATGGGCAGGTGCAGAAGATACGTGGGTTGCAAACTCCACAGAACAGGGACCGAGGTGAGGGCAGGGTTGCAGGGAACTTCCTTACGTGCTACCATCAGTGGCCCGCCATTTGGCCTCTCTTAAGGCTTTGACTTTCTTTCTTTACATCTAGGGAGTTCAGTACTGTACCTTCCCTCTGCCATCCACAGCCCTGTGATTGCTTTCTTTTCCACCACAGTCAACGTCTGTCATCTGGAAAGTGTGAGATTTGTCCTATCTGCTGAGAGCACCGTGTTATCCTCCCATGGCTCCTGCCCTACAGCAGACCTCTCAGCTGTAAGGTAAAGACAGGAGACTCTGAGACTCTGAGACTGGCTCCCCCAGTTCCCCCAGCTCCTTCCCAGATCCTCCCCAGCTCCTCCCCAGATCCTTCCCAGATCCTCCCCAGATCCTCCCCAGATCCTCCCCAGCTCCCCCAGCTCCTTCCCAGGTCCTTCCCAGGTCCTCCCCAGCTCCCAGAGCCACTCTGCAGCTTTCTCTTAACAAAGCTTTAGGGAGTCAACTCTCTCTCTTTTTTTTTCTGCCCAGGCAGGGTATTCACCAGATCAAATTTTTTGACCCTTGTATTAAGGCAAGGGTCATGATTAGGCAGGTGACCAACCCACGTAAGAAATATTTCCTATTTCCTATTTCCCTACCCTGCCTTGATCTGACTCTTCCTCGAGACAGGGGTGGTGCCTGAAGCACAGAGAGCTTCTTTACAGAAGCAGTCTCGATGGGCCATGAGAGACCCCAGCTGTGAGTCACACCCAGGGCCATCTCAGAACACCCGGGTGAGTGTTCACTCAGATCCTGCATCCCTGGCCCGTGACAGACCCCATGGCAAGTAATGGTCCAACCCACCTGTGATGGCGACTTCCATCCATCAGCAGTCAGATTAAACAAAAGCAACGATATGTACAACACAACCCACTCTGCTGTCTCTGACTCCCAGAGGTTACAAAACCAGTCTCCCAGCGCCTGCCCCCTGTCGGCTGTCTCCTGGGGAGGCAGGAAGCAGTGGGGAAGGTTCAGGACGTGGGATGTGAACCCACACCTTTCTCCCTTCAGAGGGGTGCTCCTCCTCCCAGCCTTTGAAGTGGCTCCAAGGAAGCTCAATAAAGGTGCAGCACATCCCCTGCCCCGCCCTCAAATCCCACTCACAGCCCGAGCTCAGATCCTTGACCCAACGAGGCTGTGTGTCATTACAAGCTGGCCTGGTTCTCATTAAGGCCCCGGATTATCCCCTGTTCCCTTTACTCAAAAGATCCAAATAATATTAAATACTACCCGTAAGGTTGCAGCTGTCCCTAGAAATGGGATTCTAATTGAATTCCTCCTGCTCCTTTAAGAGCCAACATAAATGTCACCTCTAAATAATAACTTCTGACATTTGTTCAGTGCTCACTCTGAGCTGGGCACTTTGCTAAGGGCTTCTTGGGATTTTCTCATTTCAGCCTCAAGAGGAAGAATGAAAGGTGGAGGAAGGGAGGGAAGGAGGGAGGGAGGGAGAAAGGAAAGGAAGGAGGGATTCATCCTGCAGTAAGGACCAGTATGATTCCCATTTTACAGATGTGGAAACTGAGGCGTTGAATAGCTTTCCCAGTGCCTCATAGCTGATAGCTAGGAGAGCCAGGGCGTTAACTCGGGAAGGAGTCATGGAGGCTCACGTGCCTATACAGAGTGGACATGCAGCAAAGTGACTGCGTGACAGAAGGTCTCTGTTGACAGAAGGGACCGTGTCCTAAGTGCATCTTCTGCCCCAGAACCTCATCTGTAGTGTCTCACCCAGCACCCATTTTCCTAACCGCAAGGAAGCCAGTACTCTATCTCCCCAGCCTCACACCACACCTGGCAGGTTACAGCCAACATCTGTGGAGGGAAGAAAGAAAATTATGAAAGCCTCTTTAGTTTTGACTGAACAAAATGAAAAACTGACAAACAAAGCTGACTGGAATACAAAAACAAAAACCTGCCACCGATGGCTTCACCGGGTTCAGAATAAAGCACCAGATTTGCAAACCCAACATGACTCCCCGCCACCAAACTAGCACGTTACCTTGGGCATCAGGCTTCCCGTAACTTCTAAAATGGCTCTTTCTTTTGGAGTTGAGAGCAGTTAGCTAGGATGGCATGCATACATGTGTGAAACCAGCAAGAGGCCTACTAACTACTCCATCTCCTATATAGTTCTTACTGCCCGCTCATCACAACCTAGTGTTATCTGGAAAGAAGGGAGCTCAGTTACAGAAGTGGCCATGTTTGTGGAGTGTTTCCTTAGTTGCTCATTGATACGGGTGGGCCCAGCCCACTGTGGGCAGTACCATCCCTAGGCAGTGGTCCTGGGCTGAATAAGGAAGCCAGCTGAAGGGAGGGCCAATGAGCAGCGTTCCTCCATGGTTTACACCCTGACTTCCCTCAATGGCGGATTGTGAACTGAGTGTGTTAAGCTGAATAAGCCCTTTGCCTCCTCCCGTTACTTTTGACCAGGGTGTTTGTTGTAGCAACAGAAACAGAAACCCCAGGTAATTGTTGACTATGGAGTAAGAGACACAAAGTTAGTGTGTTTCCCTGTCATACAGAGGAAAATGGATCTGAGATTCATATCACAGTGAAGGAGACCTGGAACAGTTTGGAGTGATTAGAACGAATGTCTCAACATGAAAGTGTGGCCTATGGAAGTGACATTAAGGACCCTCTATTCTATGTCTCTGGTGCTAGCTCTCCTGCCCTGAGTATCTATTGAGACTTGTAAACGTCCATTCTTTTCTCTCCCAGCTTCGCCCTCCCCCGCCCTGGTTCCTTCCCTCCCCCCCACGCCCTCCCTCTGCCCCCCTTCATCCGCCATTCACTTTTCGCAGACAAACTCCTCCTCGGTATGAAATCCCTGCCTTCTTTGTTTTCCTGGTTTCCATTTTGTAACCTAAAATATTCACTCCAAGTTCCGCTTGACAGACGTCCCTAATCTAATCTCCACGTCTGCTTTCTAATTTTCACACTCAGGATAAAACAAATCGGTTGGAGTTAATTGCCGGAGCAGCGGGCCGGAGCTCTGAGCTGTGATTTATGAGCTGAGCGCCGGCGCTCTGCAACACATTTTTCTTAATTTATTTTTAATGAGTCTCTCAATTAATTTTCTTGGAAACATCTTAATGATGTTGGAGGCGGGTGTTAATGAGGTCTGCACAGCTCCTAATTTTGCATATTTTAAAGTGCCTAATGTCACCTCGCAACCCTTTCTTCCCATTTTAGGAAGAGATGAGGGGGAGCGATTATTGTTGAATGGAGAAATTTCCCCTCTTCACATCTCCGTCTTTGCTTAACCTTTCAGACATCATGGGCTTATGGCGTGTCTCGGCGGCAATCACGTGTTCCCTGCTCCCCTCCCCCACTCGTGGCTCCCCGAATCTGAGCAACTGAAGCTAGAAAAGGAGGGACAAGGCAGACTCTCCAGGAAATGGAGAGTCCTGGAAACAGGAACTCCTAGTGAAACACTCGGAGGGTTCTTAATGCCTGGTGCTCCATCCTTTCCGAGAGCAGGGGATGTGACGAAGGGACGTGGGGACGCAGCTCATGGGATGTATGTGTTCAGAGCCTTGTGTCCCCAAAGGTCTCTGCAGCCTCAGAGCACCACATCCCCGCCAGGCCACCGTACTGAGACAGCATGTCATCGTCCAGCCCTCCCTGATTCCTTTTCAAAGCTGCAGTAAGCCTGCCCCAGGCTTCATTCTGTCTTTGTTAGAGACAAATTTATTTGCCTCTTTATTATTTGCTGATTAATAGTCATTAAAGATTTCTATAGAAAAAATTCAAAATAATGTATCAATAATACTGGCCAAAGGCAGTCTAAAAACTATAGAGAGACCCTATTAACATTATGCCGTTTCTTTCTCTACGTTTTCCTGTTTGGGGACATTCTAGTTTCGTTTTATATATTTGTGATGGTACTGGGTATCAATTCTTTCTTAAAACAAGCAGCAAGCTCATTTTAAATATCATTTTCATGGCTGCTTAATATTCTACTCAGTAAGTGTGTTTAAAGTTACTAAAGTATTCTACCATACTAAGAAACTCAGCTAAGTCTCACAAATATCCTGTGATCAATCTTTGTACAGAATGCTTTTTTAAAAAGCAGTTATTTTTTTAATAAGGCAGTCAAAGAAGTTGGTAGTGCTTTAAAGAATACAATTCCTTTTAAGCTTTCTGATACATATTTCTGAGTTATTTCCTAATCTAAAGGGTCGTACCAGGTGTCTTCTAATAGCACAACATGAGTGTGTGTTTCTCCCATCACGCAGTGGTCTATGTATTACGGTATTAAAAATAAACTGCCAGGTTTAGATTCACCTCTTTATTTTCTTCACTAGTTTAACTCTTTGGGATGATTTGTCAGTGAACCTTTCACTGGGCTTTAATGAAAGAGGCTATATCATCAGAAACCTGAAGCCAAGTGACCTGTCCATTCAGCACGTGTTTCCTGCCCTCCTCACAGATGCTTTCTGCCTCTGTTACCTCATTGTTCACAACTCTACATTTATACTCTGCTCCTCCCCATGTGTGGGAACACCAGCCTCAAACCTCAGTCGACAGTAATTCGGCTCTGTCTGGATCTGCCCCGTGGTCTCTGGGGCTCAGTGTTACTATCCCCATTTGGATGAAGGTCCCCATTCAAACCCTGGGCTCCAAACATGGAAGTCTTCTGTGGGGCAGCCAATACATGTGCATTCAGTCAGTGAGTCAGTCCCATGGTGTGTTGGTTTGAATATGTTTGGCCCATAGGGGGTGGTACTGTTACAAGGCGATGCCTTGTTGGAGGATGTGTGTTGGAGGATGAGGGGGTGGGCTCTCCTCCTAAGTTCAGCTGCTACCCATTGCAGGAGAGCTTCGTTCTAGCCACCTGAGCATGCCAGTCTTCTCCTGGCTGCCTTTGGATCAAGATGTAGAACTTTGTCTCCTCCAGTGCCACGTCTGCCCGTGCTTCCTACTATGATGATAATGGATGGACTGAACCTCTGAAACTGTAAGCCTTGTAAATGTTGTCCCTTATAAGAGTTGACTTGGTTATGGTGTCTCCTCATAGCAATGGAAATCCTAAGACACTTGGGATGCCTGCCCATACCTCATGGCTGCTTCCCCTGTTATTCCTCCAGCCTTGCTCTGACTCTTTCGCCTGGACTTGTGTCTAAGCCTTTCGGGTCTCTGTTACCTCAGCCGTTCCCTGCATGCCAGCCCCTTCAGCGTCAGAATGCTGTCTTCTAACGCAAGCAGGGGCCGTAGAGTCTTTCTGCCCTCTTTCTACGTAGAACTTGGTCCACGATCCTCAGGATGTCATGAGGAGTTTCATCCATTTGACATTTTGGGGTATTACCCATCTCTCAAATGTGTCATTTGCTTTGTTAAGGCCATTTCCAAAGCTCATGGTGCCCTTTATCATTCCCCTAGATTCCCCTCTGCGAAACGTAGTCAGCCCTGTGACTTCACCATGCCCAATGCAGGCCTTGCACACACATAGATGTCTGATAAGTGTCAGGGAAATGGATGTATGGAGGTGGCTGTACCCGTGGCTGCTGGACTTCCTGGAGTGTTTTGTGCACTAAATTAAGTCTTCATATTTGAAATAGTAAAGACTCCTTTGACCTGATGCTATCTGTTCATATTTAGAATTTTAAAGAAACTATAAACCTAGGAGGAAACTAGTTTCTCAAACCTTGTATTCCTGTGTGCTCCACTGATTTATTGCTGGAATTTTTAATGTTTATATTTAATGTATGTATTATCTATATGTGTGCATGTATATGTATACGTGTGTATGATGTATGTATGTGTATGTATTTATGTATGTGGTGTGTGTGTGTGTGCGTGTGTGTGTGTGTGTGTGTGTGTGTGTGTGTGTGTGTGTGTGTGTGTGTGTGTATAGAGGTCAGAACACAAACCAATGGTATCAGATAGTTCTCACTTGCCATCATATGAATTCCTAGGATCAAAGTTGTCTGTCCTGGGAACAAGTGCCTTGAGTCTCCAGCCCTGCACATTTAACTTTTGTAGCAGAACCTTTTCAATGTTTCCCTTAAAGTATCATCAGGTTACATCCCCTGAGAAAAAGTCCACACAGTCTAACTGGAGAATTTCCATTGGTTCAGATGAGATTCTGTTCCCAGATGTGAACCTAACTATCTCATCATCTTACAGTTAAAACGGGATCTTTCAGGAATCATCTTAATATTTCAAAAAGAGCCACATGACCAACAGTGATAATTCGACTTCACTGAAAAGGCATGATTCTGGTCTTTATCCCCAAACATTTGTCAAATAAATTAACAAGGTGCAGGGAAGCCAGGGGATTAGAAGACTGTCTGTTTCTAAGGTGCTTTTTAAGCCACGGGCTTACATTAGGAAGCAATGTGGATCACTGGCAGAAGGGAGCCAAGATGGAACAACAAGGTGATTCCCACAGCTTAGATAAGCTGCTGACAGGGAGGGGGGCTTTTAATATGATACATGACATCACCTTATTTCTAATGCTTTATTTTAGTTTGGGGAGCGTGGCTAAAACTGGTTATCTCCTCATAACCCTGGCTGTCCTAGAACTTACTACGTAGCTGGACTAGCCTCAGACTCACAGAGATCTGCCAGGGTTAGGGCAGATCTAGGATTAAAGAAATGCTTTATTTATCAATTCTACCATCAAGAACTTTGTTTCAGTGTGTGTGGTGTAGGGTGTGTGTGTGTGTGTGTGTGTGTGTGTGTGTGTGTGTGTGTTATAGTTTACCCTTGGGGTGCAACCACTCATCTTGTTCTCAGAGACAGAATTCCTCAGTAATCTAAATTCAACCTCAATTTTCAGAGACATGATACAGCAAACTATTATTTATTGTTTATGAAGTATGAGACATTTTTAATAAGATGGCACTTCTGAGCATCTCCCTAGTCACAGGGAGATGCTCAAGCTCCTCTGTCCCCTGGGGCATCCTTGCTGTCCTCACTGGGTCCTCAGCATTGGGGTTGGCATGGAGGAGTGAACTGAACAAGCATTGCAGGTCCTAACTGTCAGATATGGAGGTAGCGCGCCTCTTAAGTTATATAAGCATTAAATGGCTCAGAGGTAATTGAAACTTCACAGATGCCCACTTTATTATATTCTACCATTGCCTATCACAGACATTATCAATGTCTCCTGTATCTGTTAGTGGGAAATACCATATAATGGTGGCTATTGGGCATGTCTCCATGTTTGGTCTCTTGTTTAGTAGTTCGAAATCAACCCTGGTTAAGATATTTATACCACAGAAATTGTAAATCAGAGCCTGGTTTATTGTTTTGCTGATTTCTTAAGTATACTAGAAAGTTATAAAGAATTGGGAAGCCAGATAATAAAAACATGTTTTCATCAGACACTGTTGTGTTTGTGAATAGAGCAAAATACTGAGGAAATATCCTTCAGATATTTGAAAACAAACTATTGATTCAGCAAAGAAGTAACCTAAATTGGGGAAGAGTGAATAAATTTTGATTATCCTTCATTATATTTATCTTGCTTGCTCATTAACTTAAAGTATAAACCAATATTTATATAGATGCACTTATTATACTCATTAAGCAATTATAACCATAGATTGGCTAATAATACAGGGTTTGATAGAAAACAATGATGGAATTTTTGAGCAAATCAATCACAGGTATACAATATTGTATTCCTACCATGTAACTGTAGTAGTATTGACTGTAAACAATATGCTACACATTGCTTATATCATGAATGTATAATACAACCAAGTGTACTATATATGTTGTGTTCTAGAGAGCCAACAGCTAAAAACTCACCTGTACACATCCCTCTGTGCTTCACTGGCCAGAAGGCAGTTATGTGATTGCACTTATATATAAGAATTGAAGAATACTTAGTTGGGTTATATGTACAAGGAGAAGACAACCTGACACATCTAAGTTCCTGCTTTCTCTTAAATATACCTTCCTGGTCATGAACTCTCTGTTCTTTTCTTCTTTCTTCTTCTTACCACTGTCCATGGGAGACAGCCCAAAGTCCCTCTAGACACTTCTTCCTAACTCATACTGAGCTCTCTAAGTGATGTAAGATTTCTCTATCATATTAGATGTGGCTTCTGTACTGTCGCAATTAATGAACTAAAATGCCCTTTCTACAACCTGAGTATTGTATGGAAGTAAAATGCCTTTGATGATAGTAGTTATAAGTACCCTAGATCATAGAGAATTAAAAAGGGGGAATTAAAGTCACACTTTCATCAATATTTTTCTTTTTAAATTAATGTATAATCATTGTACAAAATGATAAAGTTTCATTCATTCTTCATACATTATTAGTGTGCCCCATTACCATCTTTTGTTTCTCTTCTAAATTCTCATTGGCCCCCTTCCTAGCCGCAAATGATACTCCTCTACATTTTATCCTTTTTAATGTGGCTTTGGGGGGAGGGCTGATTTTTATTGAAAACAAATATTTTGCCTCCCCAATTACTCTTCCATCATCTCAACCTCCCTGCCACTGTTATGTTCTTCTCTTTCAAAACACACACACACACACTAAACAAAACAAAAAAGTGACACAAAATTAAAAATATCAAAACCAAAAAGGTCAAAAAGACAAAAGAACTCAAACCAAATAGAAATGAAACAAAAAGCCACAAAACCAACTTTGAGTTTGTTCTGTGTGGCCAATTGCTCCTGGGCATGGGCCCTGCCCTGAAGTGTGGTTAATATGCCTGATAAGACTCCACTGAAGAAAATTGATTTTGCCTTCACCAATGGGTATAAATTTCAGATACCTCCTTGATTCTGGGTAGGAGCTGGTATCCACCTCCTCCTCAGTGCTAGGACCCCATCTGACCTGAACCCATGCAGGTCTTGTGTATGCTGCCCCAGGCTTTGTGAGGTCATGTGTGCTCCTGCTCTGTTGTATCTGGAAGACGCCATTCCCTTGGAGTGTTCTCCATGCATTGTCTCTGGCTCGTTCTGTCTTCATCATCTTCCACATAGATCCCTGAGCCTTGAGAGGAGGTCTTTGTTGAAGATATCCTATTCATTACCATGTGCTGTGAAGTTTCACTCTCTACACATTGCCGACATTGGGTCCCCGTTTGTTCCCATCTACTGCAAGAGAAAGTTTCTGTGACATGAGTTGAGTAAGGTTCTGGTCCATGGGGATAGCAGTGTGTCACTAGGAGTCATTTTATTGATATGCCCTTGAACAGAGCATTAGTAGTAGGTTTTCCTCTAGGCTCATGATCTGTCTAGTTTCTGGTTTTTGGCCACGTCAGAACTTCCAGGTATGAGGTTCCAACTTTGCATTTAGCCTTAATTCCAATCACAAAATGGCCAGTTATGCCTATACCATTTGTTCATTCACCAGTATAACTTGGGGAGGTCACTGCTGGGGGATGCAGTGTTTGTAGCTACGAATATTGATGGTTACATTTCTCCTGCAGTAGCCTGCAGAGGACCTCCCAGTACCATGAAGGCAAGTCAGTAAGGGAGAAGCTTCTGGTTAATTTCCAGCTCAACATCTCTGCCATCTATATCAATAAATGTATCCATTTTATCGATATTCTTGGCAAAGTACAGATTTTTTTTAAGTATGTCCTTCTGGTTCTCTGGATTTTTTCTGCGTCTTTTGTAATGTTCCCAATTCCCCTCTGATTTTATTAATCTGGATCTTCTTTGTCTTTTAGTTAATTTGGCTAAGGGTCTGTGAATCTTGTTGATTTTTCTCAAAAGACCAACTCTTCATTTCATTTATTCTTTATGTTATGTTTGCTTGTCTATATTTCATTGATTTCATGCCTGAATTGTATTATTTATTGCTGTCTACTACCCTTTGGGGTATTGTTTCTTCTTGTTCTATAACAGTGGTTCTCAACCTGCGGGTCGTGACCCCTTGGGGGGTCAGATGAACCCTTTCACAAGGGTTGTCTAAGACTGTCAGAAGACACAGGTGTTTACATTACAACTTGTCACAGTAGCAAAATTACTGTTATGAAGTAGCAATGAGAATAATTTTATGGTTGGGAGGTCACTACAACATGAAGAACTATGTTAAAGAGTCACAGCATTAGGAAGTGTGAGAAGGACTGCTCTAGAGGCACATTTAGCCTTAAATGCGCTCAGGTGTGTTGCTAATTAACCACATAGATAACTCCAATATTTGGGGTTGTTGGTGGTGGTGGTGCTGATGCTGCTGGTGCTGCTGATGCTGCTGGTACTGCTGGTGTTGCTGATGCTGCTGGTGCTGCTGATGCTGATGCTGGTGGTGGTGGTGCTGGTGGTGGTGGTGGTGATGGTGGTGGTGGTGCTGCTGCTGCTGCTACTGTTGCTGGTGGTGGTGGTGGTGGTGCTGCTGCTGCTGCTGCTACTGCTGCTGCTGCTGCTGTTGCTGGTGGTGGTGGTGGTGGTGGTGGTGCTGCTGCTGCTGCTGCTGCTGCTGCTGCTGCTGCTGCTGCTGCTGAAGACACGTAGTGCTTTGTACTTGCCTCTTAAAACTGCCTTCCTTGTGTACCCATCAGCTTGGGTATGTTGTGTTTTCATTTTCATTTCATTCTAAAACGTTGGTAATTTCCTTCTTGATCTCTGTCTTGATCAGTTTACATGAGGTCGTATGCTCCCTGCTATTTCTGTTGCTCATATCCAGCTTTAATTCTTGGTGGTCATGTAGAATGCAGGGTGTTATTTCAATATTTTTATATCTGCTGAGACTTGCTATGTGTCCTAGTATGTGGGCCACTGAGAAGAAAGTATATTCTTTTGTGCTTAGCTGTAATGTTCTGTAGATATGTGCTAGGTACATTTGATTTACCATGTTAACTCTCCCCCCTCACCCCCTCCTCTCTCTCTCTTGGGGGGGTGTGTGTCTAGATAACCTGCCCATTGGCAAGAATGGATTATTGAAAGTCCATATGTGACTTTAGCTGCAATAATGTTTCTTTTATGAACTTTGTTACCCTTACTTACATTTGGTGCATTAATGTTTAGAATTACAACATCTTGGTGTATTTTTCCTTCAAGAAGTATGAAGTGTCCTCCTCTATCTCTTCTGATTAGTTTTGACTTTAAGCCCATTTCCCACCCCCCTCCGGTATGAAAATGGCTTCACCTGTTTGTTCCTTGGATTAACTTTTTTGAAATACTTTTTCCATCATGTGACCCTGAGTTGGCATCTATATGTCTCTTGCGTTCAGCAAAAAGATGGATACTGTTTTCTAATCTAATCTGTTAGTCTATGTCTTTTTATTGGGCAATCAAGACCATTAATATTGAGAGTTATCAATGAGTAGTATTTGCTAATTCCTGTTATTTGGTTGTGTTGTGGACTATCCCACCTCTTTTGACTTACTCTTCTAAAATTATTTATTCTTTATGTTTTCACTTGGGTGTAAGTAGTTAACCTCTTCAGACTTAAGTTTACTTTCTAGTGCCTTCTGGAGTCCTGGATTGGCAAATAGAAATTGCTTAAATTGGGTTTTATTATGGAATGTTTTTCTTTTCCTGTCAATTGTGACTGATAGTTTTGCTAAGTATAGGAGTCTAGACTTGCATTTGTAGTCCTTCAGAACTTGTAGATCATCCATCCAGGCCCTTCTGGATTTTGGATATCAAGTGTTTTTCTTTTTTTAAAATTAATTTATTTATTTCATGTATGTGAGTATACTCGCTGTCCTCACACACCAGAAGAGGGCATCAGATTTCATTACAGATGGTTGTGAGCCACCATGTGGTTGCTGGAATTGAACTCAGGACCTCTGGAAGAGCAGTCAGTGCTCTTAACCCACTGAGCCATCTCTCCAGTCCTTTATAAGTATTTCTTGTTATCGATGTGATTTCTTTTTGGAATGTCTGCGAACCATCTCTTATGATACACTTCCCCATTATTTTTTTATAAATTTGTTATTTGTTGTTATGTGCAAGAATGCTTACATACAAAATAGAATCTTACCTATTCCCTGAGTATCAGTATGTCTTTATGGTGCACTGTATTCTGAACTTTCCAGAACTCAGTAGTCCCACACCAGTTTCATAGTAGTGTCTGAACTCAATTTTAATGCACTATGGTTGGTAAAGAAATTTATGGACATTTCTGCACCACACCTACACCTAGAAAGACTGGTTTCTAGTGCTCGTGGTTCTGAGGCAGACAGCCTACCATTGCTGCGTCCTGATCTTGCCAAAGCTTTTTGGTCAGCACCAGATCTGTCTACAGGGACTCTCATTCCTCCCAGTTGAGTTAAACCTATACCCATAGGCATCAGTTTCCCTCCATTTCCACACATGTGCTATGAAGTATCTATCCTCTGTCTTCCAGAAATGTTAATTTTCTTGATTTAAATTTAACCTTAAATGTTGTATTCAGTATCTTTTTGTTGTTGTTCATTGTAGTGTTTCTTGATGTTCCCATGTCTCTCCAGGGGACCAAGTTGACATCAAAGTAATAGATTCGAAATTAAGTTGGTCAGTAGAAGCAAAACTTAAAGGAACCAGGCTTTTTTTCCACCCACTTTCTGAGCTACCCTGGCTCCACCCCCATGCCCACTTTCTTTGAGATATCCTGGCTCCTCCCCATCCCCACCTTCTCTGACCTATCCTGGCTCCTCCCCATCCCCACCTTCTCTGACCTATCCTGGCTCCACCCTATCAGCACAGCCACTCGGGATTCTTCTGGCTGAACTTACTAATTGCTTCCTTCATACTTATTTACAGTGTTAGATATTATCCAGTGATTTCATACTATAATACTGAGAACCTAATTACCACATTCCACTTTCTCGCATTCTTCTTTTTTAATTATGTCTTTAATGTTTATGTTCAGACTGTTCTCTGTGGAGCCCAGATGTAAACAGTGATGGCATTCTCTGGTACGACTCTGGAAACTCGTCTGACCTTCCAGTTGCTTTTTATTTATGGATAAATTCCCTACCTACTTCTGTTGGACTTTGTCCCCATATGTTCTATGACATGACATTTTCACTTGATGCCTTTCTGCTATGCATGGCCATGTAACAAGCTGCTCTCAGATTTAGCATTTCAACACAGTATTTATTAACTCGCCATCTCTATATTGAAAAGAATCAAACTTGTATTAAATGGATCCCCTGACTCGGGTCCTCAGATGGTATCTAGAATGTCATTCAGAGCTATAAGCAACACGTCACTCATGAAGAGAAGGATCTGCTGCCAAGGTCATTCAAGTAGTTGTTAGCCAAACCCACTTCCTCACAGAATTTGGCCAGGAGGATCCCTCATGTCCTTAGATTTGGGGGCTATTCTTGAATATTTCCCTTAATAGTTTCTTCTTTCCATAATTCCTATAGGTTGGATACTGACTCTTCTTCATCAGGGTTAAGCAACTAGTTTCTTGAAGAGTTATACAGTAAATGTGTCGGGCTTGTGAACCACACATGCTCTATGTCATATGTTCTTCCTCAGTGCACTATTTATACATTCAAAAATGCGCTCTCAGCTTCAGGAGTGTTACAAAACTAGGCCGCAAGTGAGGGCAAATGTGTAGAGCCTTGACGGCGGTGAAACAGATTTGTGTAGGCATAAATTTCTTTCAGTCTGTTTTAATAAGGATTCACCTCTCACCACCCACCCACCAGAGGTAATAGAAAAGTTATCAGGATATGGGGAAAATGGACTCGATTAGCAATAGTTCAATGGGGAATGAACTTGATCTTCTTTGGCAACGGTTCAGTCCCAGAGTAAACACCAAATACGACTCAGCAGTAGCTGCAGACCAGTCCTCTAGGCAGGCAGGCAGGCAGCACAAATGAGCCAGCAGCATCAGTCCAGTCCTTTTGGCAGGCAGACACCAGGCACGAACCAGCAGCTACAGTTCAATCCTGAAGAAACTGCCAGACTTACCAGCCATCCTGAGGCGAGGCCATGCTAAGCTGACGTAGGAACCTCACGAACATCCATCGATGAGTTTCTCTCAATGGTGGAGTGACCACAAGTTGAGCTCAACAATGCTATGCAAGGTGAACCAATACATGTGTGTCATTAGGAAAAAAAAAAAAAAAAAAAAAACGAGGAGGCGCACACCAAACCTGCAAGCTCAGTGCTCGTCTCCAACTGTCTGCAGGTTCATGTCTATACTCCATCAAATGTTCTTTCACATGTTTGTATATCAAACTATCCTTTCACCTGTGTCTGCTTCAGGAAAACATTCTTTCATGTTAAAACATTTCTGCTTTAGCAAACCATCCTTTCGCCTCTGTGCTCCAGGAAAACATCATTTGACATAAATGACTTTCCAAAGAAACTAGAAATTTCTGCTTCAGATTCGTCCTCCATGTTTCCTATTTCTCTGACTTTTTGCTATGATTTCTGGGAGATCACCTTGATGTTCTCCTCCAGTTCTCCCCGCCACATCTGTCACTTTGGCAAACCTATTTGTAAACTCTGACATCTCTTCCTTATTTGCTTGCTATCACCTCACATGATTCCTTCCCCGATCCCCCTAATGATACAGACCTTGTTGCTTTTCAGGGTTCGTTTTTTTTTTCTGGCCATTTTCATTTCTTCCTTTTGTTTTAGAGGGTTTTCCCCTCTCACTTCTTTGTGTGACACTCTATTTAAATATGAGATTCCTAACAGTGCTGTTTCTTTGGAATGGAGCAGGACTAGTCAACTAATAGGCCTCACCTGGGGCTTGCCAGATGGAGACTGCTAATGTGGGGGAGCTAATCCCTAGGGCCATCCAGATTACCCAAGAGTGGAAACTTCTAGTCTTCTCCCTGGAGAAAGAGAGGCCTTGCTTCTCTCTTCAAACCTGCTGCCATTCCCATAAACTATGGGTTTTGTTTTTTGTTTTTTTTTATTAGAAAATTAGAATATACCTGTAATTCTGGGAAGCTGAGACAGAAAGAACAAAAATTGATGGCTCATCTGGGCTCTGTAACAAGACCCTCTCTCACAAAGAGGAAGCCCTGAGTACATTCACTCTTGTGCCCACTGGTCTGCATGACTATTCTCCTCCAAATAAAGTGATCTTGAGAAGATGATCTTTGAGAAGAAAAACAGGAAGAGGAAGAAAGTTAGATTATTTAGTAGATATCCTGTGATACTCTCTCTATATATATAGCTTTTGTGGGAATCAAAATACTTCAACACTGCAGATCAAAAAATATCATTAAATTATAATATTGCTATTAGATACATTTAATAAACACTGACTGCATATCTACTATGTGCCGGGCATGATTTTAGGCATTGAGGGGTCAGCAGTGAACAGACATAGCCTCTTCTCTCTTGAATTAGTAAGGTCATTGGTGAGGATAAGCAGAAACAGACACACAGACAGATGCATGCATGAGAGACAGAGGCAGAGGCAGAGCGTCTGACAGCCATGAAGAAAACTAAATCAAAATAAGATAGGATGCTGGCTTTTAGGGCGATCAGGAAAGTCTTCTCTGATTCTATGATACTGAGAAAAGACAGGGATGATTCCCCCGCCCATGCTATTACCGAAGAGAATTTACAATTGTGAGCTAACCCTCCCCCACACTGACGAACTCTGCCTCGTGCGAGTCTTTGTTTCCGTTCATCGTTGTTCGTATATCTGACATTATCATTATTCAAGGATCCTCTCTCTTCTCTGTTTAACCCACATAGCTTCATTGCTTTTATTCAAATTAATAAGCGTTATTTCCTGACAAAGGCTCAACTTGTTCCCCAAAGAAATCAGCGTGCTTACCTGAGTTGATTGTCTCTGGCTTACTTAAATTATTTCTCAGTATTTCTGCTGGAAATATGAGGGAGCCGAGGCACAGAAATCTAAAAACAGGGAGGTCTCTGATGAAACCTCGTGCAAACTCGTGCCCTCCAGCTCCAACCTCTCTCCTAAGATCTGAGTCTCCTTGTTGCTTTAGAATGGAAGAGAATTGTACCTGACAAACCCTTAGGTACTATCCTGGATTAATATCCTGGATACTAATATCCTGGATAATAAAACTGCCTGTTACCAACATTAACTGCTTAGACAAGCACTTAACCAGCAAAGACTCCACCTGCATGAATTTTCCCTTGCAATTGTTTCTAGTCTCTTACAGCATAGAAACAGGGCTCTTGGTAGTTTGGACACAATGATTAGACTTCGTTTTTTGTCAACTTGATGAGATCTGGAATTACCTAGGAAACAAGCCTCCAGGCACACCTATAAGCGATCATTTTGATTAGCTTAGCCTCTGGTCAGGCCTGTGAGGGAACATCTTAATTAGGTTATTTGAGCTGAGAAGAACACCCACTCTGGGTGGCACCATTCCCTAGGCTGAGATCCTCAATTACATAAAAAGGAGGAAACCAGATAAGCATGGGCATTCACCGTTTCAAGTCTCAAGTTCCTGCCACTGGGGATTCCCTGCTACGATGAACTCTGCGCCAAAACCCTATCTCCCTTGAATTGTTTTAGTCAGGGTATTTTATCATAGCAACAGAAAACACAACTAAGGTACTTGGACTGCTAGTGTTAGCTGCAGGGTATTTATTATGAACATTGCCGTGATACTAACTTATAATGCCATTTGCCCTGTGGACTTCTGGCTGTAGCAATAGAGACTGTGTCTCCTCAGTACTCTTTATTTGGCTTTGAGTGAACCATAGGATGACCCGGAAGCCATAAGCAGAAGATTGCCCCTGGTTTCCTCACAGCCTGTCAATCTGTGTGAACTCACCAAAGGCTAGAGAATGAAATCTTTGTTGTCCCTGTCCAAATGCGGCAGCTGTTTAATTTCAATTAGCGAATCTTGAAAAGGAACATTATGCCAGAAGTAATTAAAGCAAGGAGGAGTTCCCCGCTCAGCTCCTACGCTACAGCCTAATTGAGGGTGTGATTCCCCCAGCAGGGCAGAGCTGTGAAGTTTGGGTTCTAGGGAATTCTGACGCCTGGAGTTTTGATGTGGTTCTCTTTTCTAACAAGTGACAGGAGAGGAGGCGCAAGCCTCCAGGAAGGATTCGTTTAACTTTTTAAAGTCTAAGATTTAGATGCAAAGATTAGGTTTGTCTGTACCAAAGGCCAGCTCGTTCACTTCAAGTCCTTGATTTTTCTTCTCTGTACATAGAAGCCTGCTTTCAAAGCTCCTCCTTCCTCCCCTCCTGCTAGAAAAAGGCGACTCTTTCTCCTCCATCAAACAAGTATTTGCTCTGGTTGACACCCTGAATCTATACCAACAAGCAAAGTAACACCCTCCTTCCACCCCCTGTTGCTTGGTAAATTTCACTCAGGTCCCCCGTGAGAATCAACTCACTAATAAATGTGCACACAAAGGGAATCTAGAGAAGGAGCCACTGACAGGGAGTGCAAGGTCTAGGAGGGTAGGCACGGGATAGACCCTTGGGCCACCACAGAAAGATACGGCTCCTAGCCATAGGATGGAGGGACAACCAGAACCCCAGTGTCCACTGGGCCAGTGAAGACTGCAATGGGAGAGATGGAACCCACAGACACAGGAATATGGTTGAAGGAGACAGGAACGTGTGTAACTACCTCTCAGTCTCCTACAGGTACCTAAGACAGTCCACAGAGTCAGGGGAATCAACTGTCACCAATTGTGTGGCATCTCTTTTAGCCCAGCTCGTGTGGGGTCAACCTGAGAATCAGTAATATGCTTTTATATTTATCATATACCCCATGGTACTTGACCTAATCTTGAATACATGGAGGCTCAATAAGTTCTCATTAACTTGAGTGTGATCAATTCTAAACACAGTGAGAGAAGACATGTCACAGCATTGTGTAGTATACATACAATAACAGTACATAATGAAAATATGTGTGGAATATTATTGAAATCTTCCAATGGGTCTCAACTGGAAATACAAATAGGATCCTCCTAAGTAAAAGCCAGGACACAGCAACACCATGAGAAATGACCTTTGGTAGCAATCTATGTAATATCCAAAGATGTTTGGATTTGATGCTCAAAGATATCCTGGGCTCTGACCTACTGGACACGGTGCAGTAAACAATGGAAGAACTATGAACTCTAGGACTGGGCACCCAGGTCCAGCTGGCTGGGGGGTATCTAAGACCGCAGGTCTGTGGGATAGAAGAGATGGTGCTGCCAAAGAGGAAATAAGCGTAGCACGTGGGCTGCAGGTTCAGTGAGGCTTTACCACATGCCCTGAGGCTTCTCCCAGGTTCTGATTCTTCAGTTTCTCCCTATCCCTTTCTCTGTCTCTGTCTCTTTCTGCCTCTCTGTCTCTCTTTCTGTCTCTCCTATCTGTGTGTGTCTCTGTCTGACTGACTGAGTGTCTCTCTGCCTCTCTCTGTCTCTCTCTCTCTCTGTCTCTCTCTCTGTCTCTGTCACACACACACACACACAGGCAAGAACACAGGCATGCCCATATGCTTCAGCTGCCTAGAGTAAGTGACCAACTACAGAGTCTCTTGCTCAGTCCGTTCCATGAAGCATCACTGTCTGAAAGGTGTAGCTCCCTGAGTCTGCTTAAAGAAACTCTATGCCGCCGGGCAGTGGTGGCGCACACCTGTAGTCCCAGCACTTGGGAGGCGGAGGCAGAGGCAGGCGGATTTCTGAGTTCGAGGCCAGCCTGGTCTACAGAGTGAGTTCCAGGACAGCCAAGGCTATACAGAGAAACCCTGTCTCGAAAAAACCAAATCCAAAAAACCAAAAAAAACCAAAAAAAACAAAAACAAAAACAAAAAAATAACCCAAAATAACAACAACAAAACAAAAACAAAAACAAAAACAAAAAAAAGAAAAGAAAAGAAACTCTATGCCAGTTGGAAAGCTATCAAGAAACACACAGGTGACAAAGAGCAGCTCTGTGGAGGTTTGATCTTTTGATGTGTATCATAATGATAAGTGCTGCCCCTCCCCCCAAGGCCTGGTTGCTCCCAGGAACGAGAGAATCTGCACGTACAATAGGACCTTGCTCCTTGATTTAAAACCATTGGTTAAATAAAGATGCCTACAGCCAATAGCTAGGCTGAAGAAACGGGTTCTCAGGCGTGGGGTCAGAGAAGTCCATGAGGAGGGAGAGGACGTGGAGAGAAGACGACAGACCGTAAGGATCTTAAAATCGTGGCCATGAGGGCTGGCCAGTTGGAGTTAAGAGCAGCCCAGATATAACACAATAAGTAATAACTTGGGGTTATCGATAGGAAAGTAGATTTTAATAGTGCAGCGGGCAGATATCTGCCTAGCTCTACTGCTGATAAAGGCTTATTATAAATGTAAAGGTTATATGTGTCTTTTATCTGGGAACTGAATGGCTAAAGGCAGGATAGAAGCCCCCAGTTGTGATTAAATATTTCTACAACATATTGGTGTTGAGGTTTGGTCTGTTGCTGTGTGTTGTAATGCTAAATTCTAGGCCCAAAGCACTAGGCCTGTGAGTGAAATCTCACATTTACAAGCTTTTGTTGTGCAAACTTTGTTCCCTGATTTAAAACTATTGGTTAGATAAAATTGGCTATAGCCAATTACTGGAGCAGTTGGAGGTTAGGTGAGCATTGAGTTACCTGGTTGGGGGTAGAGAAGAGATAGAGAGGAGAGACCAGAAAGAGAAGAAGAAATTAGGAAGAGGGAAGGAGGAAGTCATCATGGGGGGAGCTGGACCATGAGAATGTGGCCAGGAGAGGCAGCAAGCATCTGGGGGACAGCACTGGGAGATAGCCAGGCCTGCAGTTATGAGAGCAGATTGGGGTGACCCCCCCCCCAGTAATTGTCAAAGCCAAATAAAATAACCATAGTCTGAACCTCATTTATTTGTAAACTAGTCAGGCTTAAATAGTTATCCCTGCACAGCTCCTGAGATGGCCTGTGGAGGCTACGTGTGCCTTTATCCACAGCACAGATGACCAACCCCAGGTCTCCTTAGTCCCACAGCATCTCCATCCCCTGCTTCTGCCAATGGCTGGCATGCCTGCCAGAACTGCAAACTACCTTAAATTTGCCTATATTCAATCTAATAACCTTCTCGTGGGGGAAAGAAGGGCTGGATGCGTGTCTTACGGATTAGCAGAGGAGTCAGGTTATGTCTCTTTTGTTTAGAGAAATTTTAGCTGACCTTGCTGACTCTTGAGATTCGTGCAAAACTGCCTTCCTCTAGCTGCCAAGGTTCTCAAGGGGGTAGTTTATGTCTTCCTCTTTTCTTTTACCTAAAGCATAATTTGTTAACCCCCAACAAGCTGGTTTCATGGTACTTTGGAGGCTAATGTTATGTGTCAACTTCCCTGGGCCATAGTGTGTGTCTATGAGGGTGCTTTTGGGTTCACGTTAACATTTGGGTGATAAACTTAGCCAAGAACACTGTCCTCCCTAGCGTAGGCGACCCTTATCCAATCAGGTGAAGCCTTACAAAAAGGCAGAGTAAAGGAAATCCTCCTGAGCCATTGTCTGGTGTTTTCAAGCCTTTGAACTTGGAAAGAAAAAAAATGGTGTTTGTTGGGTCTTGAGTGTGCCTGCTTGTGAACTGAGGGTTCTCTGAGCTCTCCTGGACCTCAGGCCGTCCTTGACGCTCCTGCCTGCCCGCTGCACGGCTCGACACGTCTCGGCCTCCATAATCATGTGAGCCTACTCTTTATACTAAATGTCTCTACATGTTTGTGTTTGTGTAGGTTCAGACACACACTCACATGAATGCACACACACATTTACACACACACACACACTCACATATATTCAGACACACATAAACACACACACTTTTGTACACTCAGACACACTCACAGAAACACACACATTTACACACACTCACCTAAGCACACATAAGCACACACACACAGATATACTCAGACACACACTTACATAAACATATACAAGTACACACACATTTACACACACATGCTCTCATACACTCAGATGCACACTCACATAAACATACACACACAAGAGCGTACACACACTTACACATACTCGCATAAATACACACACACACACACACACACACACACACACACACGACTTCTCTCCTCTCCAAAGCCCTGCTCTAAAACTCTGAAATGTTTCCTGTGGTCTTGCTGCCAGGCTCTGTGGACTGGCTTCCTCCGTAGGCCTGGGTAATGCTGACACCGTCTCTCGGCTCTCAACCTTCCTCAGTTCTCACTGCTGTGATCCTACTCTCAATCATGAGCCTGAGTTTTTCTACACAGCAGAGAACCATCCCCTAGTGCCTACAAGCCATTGCAACTCAGTACCCCTGTTTCATCTAAACATCCATGGAGCTAAGTCTCCCCTTCAACACTGTCTCTTGATTCATTTACTTGCAAAAAATGTCAGCATCTGATGTTTCCACCCCAGGATCCAGCTCTTACAAGGCCTGTTGGTTATCACCTCATGACGCTCCTTCTTTTCAAACCTCCTACTCCAGCCTTGCCCAGAACTCATCCTTGCACGCCACGAATAGCCTTCCCCTTTGCCCCTCGGAAGCCTGATACCCTGTTTCCCTCCGCAGTCCACTGATAGAAACAGAGCAATGTTAAGCATCTGCCTCCCTTACAACCTCCAGTCAGTAGTAACTCAGGACACAGTCCGGACTTCATTACTCGGAAGCCTGCCTGACACTGAACAGCCATTCAAAACTGGCTTAGAGCACAAACCAGTCTCCCAGAGAGCAGAGCCAAGTTGCAGTGATACCTTCTTCAATGCCTCATGTCTCCTCTAACACTGAAAACTATAGAAATGAAAAACTTATTTTTCCATTCAAAATTCCTTTTTTCTGTATTTTTTGTTTTGGAAGCACTGAGATAACCAGCTCTCTTGCTGAAACTATAACTCTTATATGATGTTTATCATAAGGTTTTCAAGGAGCTAAGTGTTTCCTAGCCTGCTCTGTGGTTTCTCTTGGACACCATAATCCTGGCCCAGCTGGGTTTAGCTGAATGTGGTAAATCCAGGAGGTAAGGGTTAACAGTGGGGTCTCTCCACCTGAACTCAGTGGAGCTGAATCCCAGCAGACACACCCAGGTGATGCAGTCTTGGGAAAGACGTGACCTCTTGGGACCATAGGTTTTATCATCTACAGGATAAAAGTAATCGTCACCACCATAGGACTGTTGTGAGGTTTTATGGATAGTGTAGGAACTGTCCATGCTCTAGCTGCTGATGGTGAGCTGGGAGCAAGGCTGGACTCTGCTTATCCTAGGGAGCTGTCCCCCTTGAAAAGCCAGTGTCATGGCCATAAAGAATTGGATGAGCATCCCAGCCCATGCCACCATCTTAGCTTGCCTCAAAACCATATAATTAGGTGCGAGCCATAAAGACTTTCAGAAAAAAGATGATTCTGGAATTGTGTAGGCAAGGATGTGAACCCTTCAGAGAACAAACAAGTATATGACTGGGGGGTTGTGCCCTCTTCCTGCAAGCTGTTGAGGCCAGAACTCAGTGTGTGCCCTGTCTCCTCGTGGGGTCTGAAATGCTGACGTTTAAGGACTGATTCTATGAGCACTGTGTACAGAAGGGTGCACATGTGCCCTCAGAACTTCGTGACAGGAGGCAACACTCCACCGGGGGACCTTGGCGTGTACTGCACTCTGTGATTGTATCACTTGTCTCAGCTCTGTCCTTGCCCCATGCCCTCAGTGTATGCAGCAAGAGCTAGAAGTAAAAACCTGGGCAGCCAGCCTCTAAAACCATGGCATACTGTGAACCACAGGCCCTGAATCCTCAGAAACCCTGAACTAAAGTAAATCTTTCCTCCTCTAATGTCTAACTCTCAGATATTTGAAACAAACAGAAACAAAGCGCTAACAAGGATCCCTGTATCCACATATGGATGATAATGATTGATGATGATGAGGAGGAGGAGGAGGATGGCGGCCAGGGCCTACCTCAGAACAGGCCTTTGAAGGCTTCTTCCCTCTGTTCACGTATGCACCGCCTGAGCATTGCTGGGGGCCTGTATACAGAAGGCATACCCCAGCATGGAACTCTCTGGGACCTATGAAGAAAATTTCAACTCAACTCCTGTTCCACAAATGGCTGACAGTTTGGTTCAAGATTATTATTTTTTTTAATGTACATAAAGAACAAAAGAGAGGGGAACGGGGTGGTTTCCTGTGAAAAGTGTGCTCAGGACTCATGGAATTCAGAGAAGGAAAAGCAGCTTCCAGCTGGGTAAGGGGGACCAGGAAGGTGGAGAAAAGACCATCCCATGCAGGGAGAAGGGCATGCACGAGGCACAGAGGCAGACAGGGTCTGGCCTGGCAGAGAATCCCAGAACACCCAGCCCAAGGCTGTGTGTGGAACCCCTGCTGACTGACTGATTGCTCCCGGCACCCTGCTGAGTGCTGAGGGATTAATGTCCTTGCCCAATCGCCCTCTATTTTGATTAAGGGTCAATGTCGGGAAGAAAATGCACTCAAGCAAGTTAAAGCAGGGTATTAAATGACTTACAAAATTTGCCAGGGAAGCCACAAATACGTTGAGCGAGCTTCCAGGAGTGACTCCGGGCCACCCTGACACCTCCTTCCTCAGCTGTGATCAGGAAGCTACAGTACAGTCAGAAAATGGCCGCCATCTATAGTTGCAACAGAGAAACCCCATCATGGCCTTGCCAGCACTTGGCGAGGACACAGGCTCAGCGTACGCTTAGCTTCACTTTGCTGTTCACTTAGATACATGTAATTTAGCAGAAGCACCGGTAGAAACGGTATCTGAGCAGCAGAGGCCGCTAGCTTTCCTGACTCCAAAGTACGGGCAGAAATGCTAGAAGAAATGGAAACCCAGTCCTCGCTAACAGGCCACACTTCATACCCACCCACATCAGGGGATCGGGAGGCCGGCCACACATTTATAAGTCACAGCCCGAGACCTAAAACAGAAAGCGAGAGGCAGCACTCAGAACTTCATTAACAGGAGGAAAGTCTAGAAAGTAATGAAAGGAGACTGGACGGCGTCTGTAAACAAGAGCTCCAGAGGCCAGAACCACGCAGCCTCTCTTTTCAGTGCTGGTTCCAATGTACAAAGAACTGCAGAATCAGCGGTGTTGTTGTACAAACAACTTTGATAAACACTGAGTGGCGCTATTTTTAGGGTGAATTTCCAAGCCTGGAAAAAAAATTAAAAAAACATGCCAGGAAAGCAAAAGAAACAGACAGTAGCTGGAGCTTTGGGGAATGGCTCTGAAAGCCGGCACCCGGCTCTCTGGGTTTGTCTGTCGGTTTGTCTGTCGTCTTAGTCCCTGCCGAGGAAAGCAGACAGCGGGCAACTGCGCAGCACACCTGTCTGTGGCAGCTGTTTGATGGTAGCGGGTTTTGATTGTCAACCAAGCAATTTGCTTAGGATTTGGAAACAAAGACAGACTGCGGAAAGCTGGGGGAGCAGGTGACATGCGGCAAGCCCGCATGCTCCCAGCAAGTCAGGAGGAGGGTGCATGCGTGAGATCAGCACCCGAGGTGCCGCACTGCCAGGAGATGACAGCCTCCTACAGGGACCGTAATGGCATCTCTGCAGCAGCAAAAGTAACACCTCCCTATCCTAGTAAGCCTGGATGCAGCTCAAGACAGTGTTACAGTAGAACCTAACCAGTATCAGGGCAGGACCTTAGGCAGAGGGGGAGGGAGACAGTGGGCGAGTTTGCCTTGCTTTTTTCCCTTCAAGCCTAGATAAAAACAAAACAAGGAGTTCCTGAAGGGTGCCAACGAGAAAGGTTTCTCACTTAGAGTGGCACTGTGCCACTAAAGAGCACCCGGACTTACCTGTCCTTCAAGATTTATCTCTATTCTCCAGTCAGCTCATCCATCCATCCATCCGTCCATCCATCTGTCCGTTCATCCATCCACCCACTTATTCATTTATTCACTCAAAGGTGTCTGCTCAATATGCTCTGTATCAAAGATGTAAAGTAAGCCAGGCAGTAATAGTGAGCACAGGGAGACATGTGAAAAAATTTTGTCTAAAATACATTCTCACTAATATGGAGACAGGGTGTGAATAAATTGCAAGGTTAAGGTATCAGGCCAAACAAAGGAATGTAACGGTTCCCCAGATGGAAGACCCAGTGCAGTTAGGTTAAGGGAAACCAGGAGGCGTTGTGAGAGCCCCACCCAGGCGAAGGAAGCAATCTGTTCGTCTTGGGCTCCTTGTTCTTGGATGTTCCCTCCCACAGAGTGGCCAAGGCAGTCCATGCTCACAGTACCTACCATGATCCACCTTGTAGAGTCAGTGGTCTTTCCATATCTGATGTCACTTACAGCTCGTTTAGATTATAAACTTGCCAAAACATTGTAATGGATTGAGATAATGTATACAAGAAGGGACTGGGAACTTAATGTACATTAACCCTTTCTGAAGACCAGAACGAAGTGTAGATGTGTGGCTGAACATGTACTGGAAATTCAGTGCGATCCTTTGACCAACCCGGGAGATAATGAGCAGCTTTGTTCGAATGCTTTGATATTTGTTTTGGACCCAGGCCCTTCAGTATCTTGGGAAAGGACTCGTTATCATGTCCAGGGGAATTGTTTTTGAAAATCACTGGTTTTTTTTCCTATGATATTCATAGAGTTAGAAACAAGGTACAGTGTAGAAAATATTGAAAAATAAAAAGAATTTCTGAAGAAAAATGTGAAGTTTTTTTTTTTTACCTCTCAAACTCTGACTTAAACTTAAATCCAAAATGCACCATTCTAAAAATCATTGTTCAGAATAAAAGTATGAATGAAAATTAGCGTCTCACAATCCCTCAGAGCAAAGCTTAGGAATTGAAATCCAGATTTTCGCTCTCCTATCAGGCAGCTCCAGGATGGATGGGGCGTTAACAACCTATTCATAAGTCATGTGTCCAGGATAGTCTTCAGAGTTCTGAAAATCTGTCCCAGAGCCAGGATGGGGACAAACTAAATATCAAAACATGGATAATGAATGGTCCAGCAGAAGGTCACAGTCCGTCTAAAGTGCTCAGAGATCTCCCACGTATGATACCTCATCGTGCAGAAGCGGGGCAGTCTGTTCTTCCCCAGTGCCTGATGGTTTACTGTCTTACCTCCCCAGCAGAGAAGGGAGAGAATGGAAATCAGTAAATCACAATGAGCTCCAGATGTGTGCCCAATCCATGGAGATATCCCACAGACCCGGTGCTGCCCAGAAATGAGAATCGGTCCCTCAGAGGAAGGTCCCACACACTGCCAGAGATGCACTGATTTGAAAATAGCAACTTGTTTTGTTTGTTTGTTTCTTACCATGGGAAACTATAATTCTCCTCACATCTTTAACATTGTGGAGTTTTCTCCCTGAGGGTCTGTGTATACCCAGCAAGTTGGTTTCATAGAGGAAAGTGGTGCCTTGGGGAAGCCCTGTAACAGAAAAGGGTGGGGTCTGGCAGCAGAGGACATGAGCATAAATGCTGCCCCTACCCCCTGCTAATGAGTGACACCTCACATCAATTCCTTAGTCTATCTGTGCCTTGGTTTCTTTACCTCCAAAAGGAGGCTAACCCTATTTTCTAACTATTAGGCATGAAAATGGTTAAGACTTCAAATAAAATTAGGACGCTGTCTGGGCTCTAGCAAGCACTACAGAATTAACCATTGCTGCAGCTGTTGCCATCGGCTTCCTGTGGGCAACTGAGTCTATATCCCCAGTCCTAGAAGACATGCTCTGGAGTGAGACAGCTTGCACACACACACCTCCCAGGAGACAGTATCGATGCCATATCCTGAGACATTTTTAGTGGCCATGACCAACTGAGGGGTGGATAGGGTGCTACTGGTATCTAACGGCTGAAGGTTAAGAATTCTGCTAAATGCCATATCATGCATAGGACAGCCCACATTACAAATAACTGTGTCATCTCTGCCAAGGTTGGGAAGGGCTGGCCTGGAAGTTCTGGGATGGGCCTCATTCCGGTTCTTGCTGTTCTCCTAGACACACGGTCAAGTCTCAGTGCACAAGTCCATCCACAGCCAAGAGGGATCATCACCCTTTCCCAGCTCTTCTCCCCCCCTCCCCTCCCCCTACCCCAACCCCTCCCCCTCTTCCTCACTGGTCTTTCTGATTTGGAGACTTTTAGTCTCCAAGGGATTCTTTGGGTCTCATCTCTCTGGGTGGCTTTCAGGTGCATGTATGTATGTGTGTGATCAGGGTGGCTTTCATATATGTATGTGAGAAGAGAGGAGAGGACAACCTTCAGTGTCATCCTTTGGGACTGTGCTAGGGCCCAGTGCTCCAAGTAGAACAGGCTCTAGGGATCAACATATTTCTATCTTCAGTATGGGATTGAGTACACACTAATACTCCCAGACTTTCATATTAGTTCTGAGGATTGGTTTCAAGTCAAGCACTTTGCAGAGTAACTACCTTCCTGGCCCCATGCTTGTCTTTCTTTAACACATTAAGCCCATGTTCCTAAATGCCCCCTCCCACTTAAAGAACACTGTATATCTTTCGGACAGCACAGGCCTTCGTGTGGAACTGTCTACTCATTGGTGGATAATTAATGCCACCATCCACAGGAGATCAAATGCCAGTGGCCCCGCCCCAGTCATTTGAAGAACCAATAAGCTCAGCAGCATCCATTTCCAAATCCTCTTTTAGGATTGGCATCGGCACTGCCCCAAGAGCACAGGCGTTCTTCGGTCCTGGAAGCCAGAGAGACTTTGCCGTGCCTCGCTGTGCACCTCCTGACTGGGGCTGACCTGATAGGTTGACTCTTGTCAGAAGTTAAAATATGTATGCTGACACATCTCATTAGCATCCAGACACACTCAGGGTATCATCTGCAATACGTGTCCAATGGCGGTATCCATAGAAAGTGGGGGCAGCCCAGGATTCTTTTTCTTCCTCTCGGTGAAATAGCCATCAAGCCAGATGCTTCTGTGGAGCCTTATCCACGAAGCCTTCTTCATGTGTCCTTACTCCAACAGCACAGGGTTAAAAGTCTATTTTGAGGAGTCTGGGATTTAGCTCAGTAGCAGGGCACTGACATTGGAAGCACAAAGCCCTGGGCTCTGCCGCCACAACTGAAAAGAAAATCTGCCTCCTATTGCTAGAGATCCGGCTGACTCCCAACCCGCCCCAACCCCATCTGTGTCTCACTAATATGGAATAGAGCTGGAAGAAGACATGCCGAGAGGTGAGGACACCTGTGTCTTACATCACTTGTGAGCTGCACACAATATGTTCCATCTTTTGGCAGAGCACGGTCACATCCAAGCCTCAGAGGCCATGTCTGCTCTGGGTCCTCCTGTTTCTGACCTGAACTCTCCAGTTGTTCCCCAGGGGATCAAGCCTCCCAGGAGACAGCACTGGACAGGACTGAGTTGAGTCGCCTCCCCTCACTGAGCAGAATCCATGCCAAACATTTGCAAAGCCTGGTGAGACTCAGGCACTCGCCTCTTAACTTTGACTCACAGCTGATTGGTTTCGAACCAGGACTCTAGCAAATTGGGCTACAAAGAACCACCTTGAGCCAGGTCCCCCAGAAAGCCCTCTGGCTGCGGGCCTGTCTAGTAATGTCAAAGGCTGAGAGACGACACTGGCCTAGGTGTCCTGAGTCTAGATCTTCGTCTTACTCTTTAAGATTCCGTGCTAGCCCAATCTTTCGTCCATAAAATAAACTCTGAGTACATCTCAGGGTATACTGTATAGATCAAATAAGATAACAGTTAGAAAAGTACTTTGAAAAGCTATAAGAACTGTAATGGTGTTATTCCTTGACTATAGACTAATGAACATAATAAAATTGCAATTGCCAGTATTAGCATAATAGCAGAGACTGCCCTTCCCCTTAATGAAATCCACCAGGCACACAGTGGCCTGGCTTTCTCCTCACATTCCCTTCCCATCTTTCTTCATTCGGAGACCAAAAGGCTCAGTCCTTCCCTGGGCATGTTCTTCTCACATGTACAGAAAACTATTCTGTCAAAGAAACATTGATCAGAAACAGATTAAACAACCCCTGAGAACCTTCTAAGGTACTAGATCCCTGAACAGCTCTGGTCAGAGGGTCATGAGTACTTTAGACTAGTAAGTACAGAAATAAATTTCCTGTAAATATCAAGCCACTGTTGCTTAGAGAACATACTCGAGCCTGACAGTGGTGGCACACACTTTTAATCCCAGTACTTGGGGACGCAGAGACAGGTGGATCTATGTGTTCGAGGCGAGCCTTGTTTACAAAGCCAAGTTCCAGCACAGCCGAGGCTACCCAGAGAAACCCTGTCAGGCAAAACAATGACAATAACAAACAAATAAACAATAAAAAACAAAAGTATAATAATATTCTAAAAAGAAAAAAAAATACTCAACTCTGTGACTAGAGGCAATTGCCTGTTTAAAAACAAAACATGACAACAAGAACCATAAAAACTACCTTTCCTCACATCCCAGGAGGTAGGAGCTAGCAAGCTGGCTCCTACCTACCCAAGGGGACCTTGTAACCCTGCTCGGTGCATAGGCAGGTTTGGGGCCGGCCTGGTTGACAAGGACCTTCTAGGGACTCCACCACAGCAGGTTGGGCGGAGAGTCACGCTCAGCCCGTGGTTTTCCTCTCTCCGAATCCAAACATCATGCCACTGACACCAAATTCATCACATGACTTCTTCTCTCTGGCTGCTTCTCCCTCATCTACCCCATGAAGATTTCCAATATTGTTACCAAGCTAGAACCCCGACAGTAGTCGGTCCTAATTCCACACAGCCATTGTCTCGTCCCGTCCCTCCACAGTTTTGGAACAACCGCCAGGTACTGGCTGAGTAAGGCATTTGCAACAATGTCTCCCTCGGCCATTTAGAGGCACCCACCTCTAACCCAAGCTGCAGCAGAAACTACTCCCCCTTTTTTTTCTTAAAAAAAAAAAATCCAATAATCTCCCTATTTTTAAGGTTCCTTTCGCATGACCTTCCACGTGGACTTTCTGAGAGCTGGACTCTACCTAGACTCCATTTAGCTATTCCTGCAGTTTTAACATCTTTTTTAAAGTAGCATTCATAAAAGGGGAAGGTCACCAGAGGGCTAGGGCCATGCAAAGACTGTCAGCTAGGAGGACTCCGCCTCCTGCCTCTGAACACAGACAGACTGCTGACAACACCTGAACCAAGGGGCCAGAGGTGACCTTGGGCTGGAGACAAAGGACTAAACCCGGAAGCCCACTTTCCCAGTCGGTCCCTGCAACAAGACAGCAACTCACCCTGGGATGCACAAGAGCACAGAAAACAAAGGCTCATTTGGCATCTCTGATACCATCTTTGGAAGTGAATAAGACAAATAGCTTAAAAGGGGAGGAGGGATCGATGACACGGCTAACTTGAGACTGTCCGTATGAGACACTCTGATTTATCAGCCTTCATGGGAGCTGATAAGCTCTCGAAATGAGTGTTCTGTGATAGGCGGCTGTACCTCCTGGGCGTCTGGGCTGCTCTCCTGGTTGGGGGGCCAGGAGGGAGGTGACTGTGATGGAGACTGAAAACTCACACTTTGATTCCGTTATTCACTGACCCCCCACGGGTTTTGCCTCATTACAATGGGACTGTTAATTGTGGTATTCCAAAGCACAGTCAAAAGCTGGCAGAAATTGTATTTCACAACAGGTTTAGGGAAAGGGGGTGGGGGTGGGGAGATGAGGGGCAACTATTGCTGAAAGTAGAGCGCTGTCTTTTTCTTATTGGTATTATTATAAAGGCTGCGTTTCTTGCATTAGCAACCAGAGTCAGAGAAAACCGCACAGCCACGTGGGAAGGAGAAGGGCAGTTCTCCCCAGGGCAGGGAGATGTGCGGGATCCAGCAGGCAGAGGGAAGCTATTATTGCAGATAAGAATAAGAAAATGGAGCTGTAAAGTGGGCGAGTAGCTGGGTTGAATATTGGTGCAGAACCGCGTCTGAACGCCGGCTGGCACTGCCTGAGTAAGATTAAAATCTGCAGGGAAATTTTTGTTCCTTAGCACTGGCAGAAATTAGGAATAAATTCAATTGCATTCTGCACAATAGCTGGAAGCGATTGAGGTTAAGTGGCCTCGCTCTCTGATGTGTTAGTATTACTGAGCGCTCTCCGCTCACGTGACTCGGCGCGATCTGCTCTTGGAACAGGTCGCCATGGCAACTGATGATTTCTATTACAGTACATTCAAGTTCACATTCTAGGCCTGTCATACACTTGGAAATTTCCAGTTAAAATATTTATTTATGAGAAAGGCAAAAGAAAAAAAGAAGAGGTAGGAAGGAAAGAAAGGAAGGAAAGGAAAAGAAAGGCAAAGCCACCCTCAGACTCTCGTAAGGATAGAAAACAAGTCACCTCTGATGCAGAATAATTCATCTGTAAACAAGAAGAGAGTGTTCTATTTGCTCTTAGCTATTGCCACCAAACAAAACATTTCCCATGGGGGTGGGCCAGCTTTTTGGGGGAGGGGCAAGTTAGCATCGTAGCTACCTAGGTCTGGGGTGCAGGTGTGTTATCAGAGCTGAAGCAGCGCGACAGAGGAAAAGCTGGCGCTCTGAGTTTCCACCCCACTCTCAGAGACACATGGTGCTGATTTCGGCTGTCCACCAAGCCTCTCCACTTCATCATACTCAGTGCTCAGGAGCAAAAAAGCTGCCGTCACCTCTCAGCCGTAACCATGAGGTAGAGGGATTTCTCGTCGTGGGTCAATTCTGTGGGGGTCTCCAAAGGTCCTCAAAGCTGACCCCAGTAGAGGAGGCAGCAGCCTGGGGCATAACATGGAAGACTGCTCTCTCATGGAAGTCACAGCCCTGCTCCATAATGGCTTTGTGTGGCTTGCAGTACAGCTACTGGGCACTTCCAAAAGGGCCCCGGGGACAACCCTTGCCCATCCCTACCCGTATACTAACCTAAGGGAGGCCTGTACACAGCCACTGGCTTGCCTCTGGAGAAAGGCAAGTCAGGGGTTAAACTAAACCTTTCCTGGGAGAGAAGTCATTATTTCCTGGCCAAGCAGTATGCAGGGATGACCTGCTAACAAGGCCTCCTAGCTTGGCGTATGTTTTCCCCTTAGTCAGACATATTAAATATGTTAATAAAACATCCCCCAAAGCTTTCTCTATCATAAGCTTCCAGGTGACTGCAGTGACCCTAAGTGCCCAATTACCTGGTGAGGTCACTCCATGGCTCACAGATGAAGCGTTCTCTCTCTCTCTCTCTCTCTCTCTCTCTCACACACACACACACACACACACACACACACACAGTCTCCACACTCTCTTTTTCTGCACGTGGCTTCTGCTAAGTCTGGTTACAGTCACATGCAGCTCCATGGTCAGAGCACCCATTTTGTAGAGCAGGGCAGTGTCTCCTGCGCTTGCCTAGCTGTGCGGGCGATAGGCTGCGAGTGTAAAATATAGATCGCTCGTGTCCGCCTCGGACCCACGGAGTCAGAGTCTCCAGGTGAGCAAGAGCACCTGCGTTCTTAAAACCAACTACATTTGACAAGCGCTGCCCGCAGACCATTGAGCAGGCTAGTGATATTACGGCTGTCTGTGGGTATATGGGGGGCACATACCTACTCAAGTCTGCAAGTGTGCCAAGGAACAAAGGTAGGCATCTCCCTCAGTTGTTCTCCACACTATTTTCCAAGTTAGACTCTCTCAAGGAAACTGGAGCTCACCTATCTGGATAGACGGGCTGGCTGCAGGCTCCCAGGACTATGCTGTCTGTCTCTACTCCCCGGTGTTGGAATTACAGACACACACCACCGTGCCTGATGTTTACACAGATACTGAGGGGGGGGGGCGCGGTCCAAGCATGGGTCTTCATGCTTGCACAGCAAATACTGTCCTGGCTGAGTCATTGCCCCAACCCAACGCTTTCTTTAAAAAGGCATCCTAATGTCTTCCTCTAAGATACTGAGCCAGAAGTCTTCTGGGGAATTCCTAACTGCTACTCCTGAAGAGCAAAGGCAAATCAGACCTGAACAATAGGTTTTTAAAACATGTAAAGATCAGGCTGGTAGCTATAGAGATTCCTCAATGGAAGCATGAGTAAATTTGGCCCCGTTAATACGAACGCACTTTCCATGCCACCAAATAGTTATTTCCTGTCTAAGGAAATAAATTCTTCTTAAAGCACAGATTCATCAATGTGTCAGTGCAGCTGCGCTAGGCAGAGAGTGTGCATGGATGGCTATCAACCATCGGGCGTGAGGCACGGTGTGAGGTTAGAGTTTTAGTCCCGCTCAGCAGCTTTTCCGTGAGGAATTACAAGACAGGTGTTATGCTTACAGATCGCTGACCGTGCGTGTAAAGTCACGCCGCCGCCGCCGCAGCATCAGAGATGCCAGGGCTGAAGGCAGAAGCCTGGCCAGGGCCCTTCCTGTTCTGTATTCAGCAGAGAAGATGAAGAGCAAAGCAGACCAGGGATCCTGTGCTCCATCCCCACGTTCTCCTACACCAGTGAAGCGTCGGCTGCTTCCTGAGGGAGTCTAGATAAAGCCTGCGGTGTCAGGATCCCTCGTGTTGGTCTTGCTCCCATATCTAGAAGCAAAGGGTAAAGATACTGTTGAACTTTCAATGTTCTGTCTATCCAGAAGTACGGGGTGAATGATAGGCACTTGGAGAATCCGTTTCTGAGTCAGTCCAAGGGCTCTCAAAAATTATTTCTCCCACTCTTTCTCCCCTTTCTTTCCCTTCTCCCCTTCCTTCTGTCTGTTTCTCTCTGTCTCTCTGTCTCTCTGTCTCTGTCTCTGTCTCTGTCTCTGTCTCTCTCTCTCTCTCTCTCTCTCTCTCTCTCTCACATACACACACACACATACACCTCTTCCTTGAGCTCTATGAGAGGGAGAGGTGGAGATTGATTGATTTAGTATGTTCTTCTAAAAGCCTGAATCCGGTATCTGGAGAGGAATAGGATTCTCAAATGGAACACAGACTGGCTGTCCACACCCAGCCAGAGGAAGGTAGAATCCGAAGCCATCGGCCCGGCCAGCTCCGACCAAGCCCAGCCCCGCTGCAGCCTTTGTGTGGGGCAGCAGCATCACCTAGTGATGCTCTGGTTTAAGTACAGGCTCTTTTACTGGGAACTGTCCAATTTCATCAAACTGTAGTAAGATGAATTAGGCACGATAATGAATGAGGGTGATGGTAAACATAATCCCAAACTGGAGGTGACCCCTAATTCCATTTTTATTTAGTCTGGAGTATATCCAACTGCCTACTGCAGCATTTGAGTTCTCTGTAAAGTAACGTGAACTCGCGCACTGCCGAGTTTGCGCCTGGCAGGACAGACTGGAAGGTAGAAGGGGGCTAACAAGGTTAAAAGGAGACTCAGTTCTGTCAGTTCAGGTGCTTCAGAAAGCAAGATGCTGGGATGACATCTGAGGAGGGATTTAACAAGAAATAGAGCTCAGAAGGATGGGGCGGGGAAGAGCCTTCATTCTGTTCTGTGGGCCCAGCATCTGTAAAAGGAGAGGGGGCACTTCAACTGCAGCACATTACAACAGGGAAACCTGGTGCAACGCTCTCCCACAGGGGTGCCTTGTACTGCCCTGGGACCACCCTGTATGGGCCCATCTTCTGCTGCAGCTCTGAAGACACTCCCAGCCAGGGGAGTCACTCCCAGCCGGGGTTTTTCAGCTAACTGTAGCTTCGTGCCAGGTGTCCTCCTGATACCTGGAGAGCCATGCCTTCATGACTGCTGCAGATTGAAGGAAAACAGTGGGTTGATGCATCTAAACTTGCTCCCTCAGGCACTGACTAAGAGGAACTCAACTCATGATCTGCAATCCCTGATGTCACCCTCGGACTGGAGGCCTTGTGCCTTTCACAGCATGATCCCAGCTCAGAAAACTGGGTTTAAGGTCAACAATCCAGACCACTAATTCACTTTTAGTTGAGGATCCATGTTGGGTAAGAGAAAGTCTATTTCCTGCCCCAGGCATGAGCCCGAAAGTGGTCTTTGATGCTGTTGACCAGATGGGCTGCCCAGGCGAATCCCCTGATCTCGGTGTCGAAAACATAAAGGAACTCGCTCCAGTTCTGGGGTTTTCAGAAATGCAGTTTGGGCAGAATTAGAAAGCCCAGAGAGCATGCCAGACAAGGATGCACAGAGTTTTCAAGACACAGTTAAGCCGTAAAGCCCAAGATGTCTTGAATGAAGAATGCAAGGAGCGGCTTGACAAAGGATGCTGGGATGATCCGACGATGGAAGGAAGCCCGCCGCAGAAATAAAGGACGAGGGAGAGGAGGGGAAGAGTGAACGCAGGCTCATCGAGGAAAGAGAAAGAGAAGAGCAGAAGAGGAGAAAGCCAAATGTACTAATGCCACCAAGGAGGTGAGAGGCAAGGTCTGAGTGGGGACGGGGAGCATTCGCTGGACTAATAAATAAAAGGGAAGAGAAATTAATGAGGACTGAATGACAGAGAGCCTGCGCTGCTCTTTTAAATGAGTCTTTAACAAGAAAAATAAAGGACTGGAACATAGATAATTAGGAAGTAATGAAGATCTTTAAATATAGATGTTGAAATAAAACCAGGTAAGGGAATACTTGAAAACATGGCACCATATGTAAAACAGCGGGCCAGATAATGCACGCTCCCCAGCCTTGAGGGAATCGGTTAATGAACTTGCAGAACTACCGGCCATTATTTTCAAAGGGCTCCAAGAGACCGAAGGCTATAAAATGAAAATATTTGGCCAGCTTTTTACCAAATAAAAGAGAGGCCTTGGTAATTACTATACCTGACACCATATACTCTCTCCCACCCGGGGACGTTAGAACAGCACACGGAATTAAAAATATTGAACCACCTGGCAGCATGGGGGGTGACAGTTAGCTCGTGATGGTGAGGTGTCCATGCTCTTGAGAACGATCAGGGCTAACACAGATGCTTGGCTGTGCATTCAACAGAAGGTTTTGGGGGATGGGGGGTGTCTGTGTATAATTCTTTGTTACTGTTGATTTTTTTCTTTTTTCAGGCTAATGTAAAATCAGTTCCCATACCCAGAGGGCATAACAAAGGGTTAAAAACGTCTTCATAATAGCTATCAATCTATGATTTTCCCCCCAAAGATAGAGAAATAATGGAATATAGGCAGTGTCAAAACTCTTCAAGCTCTCTAACAACAGTGTTCTCATTAGCGCATATTAATTATGCAAATTAGCGGGTCTCACTGTGACATTTTCATACACACGTCTAATACACGGTTATCTTATCGCCTGCTCACTATCCTCTCTTGCTCCCCGCCCCGCATCAGTCTCCGCCCTCTTCCTAAATTGTTCACTTCTACTTTGATGCCTTGTTTAAAAATCTAGACCCTGCACAGGCAAGAAAATGCTCAGTATGTGTCTTTCTGGGTCTGGCTTATTTCAGTTAACATGATGAACTTGTCCCAACTCATAAAAACATGATTTTATTCTCCTTTAGAGCTGAATGGTACTCTAGAGTGTGTGTGTGTGTGTGTGTGTGTGTGTATCCACTGTCTTTATCAATTCATCCATTGATGGTTGACCTGTCACCTGACTAGTGTAACTTATGCTTCAGTAACCGTGAAGAAGCAGATAGTGCTGACTGGTTTGTTTGGGTGTATACCCAGAAGTGGCTATGCCAAACATTTTTTTTTAAGGTTTATTTATTTATTATATGTAAGTACACTGTAGCTGTCTTCAGACATACCAGAAGAGGGCGCCAGATCTCATTATGGATGGTTGTGAGCCACCATGTGGTTGCTGGGACTTGAACTCAGGACCTTCAGAAAGAGCAGTCAGTGCTCTTAACCGCTGAGCCATCTCTTCAAGCCCCCAAACTTTTTAACCTTAGCAAATTGGGTGTAACAAGTTATTCTTCATTTTATCATACTAATAACCATCTAAAACTTTGCCGCTGCTCATAAATCTAAACCGTGCTCATCCACGGTGTTTCACATAACTACACAAGTTATTTTATAGAACTCAGATGGTCCTAACATAGGGTGATCTGCTTCCATACTATATAACGGGTTTCCTCCGCTCCTGTAGCACTCGGAACCTCTTGCATCTTTAACTGCACGGTGAGTTAGCCGATGGCTTTTGAAGGTGTGGGGTTATTTCTCAGGGAGAAGCTTGTTCACTGCTGTGTGAGGGGGGTGATGTAGCATCCTTAAATAGACATCACTGTGCACCAGGTCTGTTCTTCCCTCAGAATAAAACCCCATGAGAGGAAACTGCTGTCCCAGTGTGCTTTGGGGCGGGGGAAGGGGGGACTTTTGTCCCATTCTAATAAATTACTCTGAGAAGGAAAGCAATTAAGACAATAAATAAAAGGGTCAGCTTCCTCAGGCGCACACCAAGTGGATTCAACAGTAACTCTTTTTTAACGTTGTGTAAGAAATGACTTTAGATCACTAAATGGAAGGAAACAACTGAGGATGTTTGTAGACTTTCTAGGCTGGCCTTTAAAAAAAAAGCCGGAGGGGAGAAAAGAGAAAGGGACAGGGGGAAGAAAGAGAGAGATTTTTTTCTTCCCTTGGGGAACCTATGAAGATATGCAGCACAAGGATATTTTCTGCATGTGTGTATGTATAAGGTGTGTGTATATGTGTGTTCACATGTGTGCATTAGAACACATACACTGCCAGACAGTGGTGTCAGTCTTTAATCCCAGCAATTGGGAGGCAGAGGCAGGCAGATTTCTGAGTTTGGGGCCAGCCTGGTCTACAGAGTGAGTTCTAGGATAGCCAGCGCTACACAGAGAAACCCTGTCTTGAAACCCATCCCCACCCCCCACCCCTGGAAAAAGAACACATACACTATGTGTGGAGGCCCTAAGTTGACAGTGGATATTCTTCTCAGGCCCTCTCGACCTTACCCTCTGAGGCAGGGTCTTTTATGACCCTGGAGTTCCCTGAAGTGGCGAGGCCAGCAAGCCAGCTTGCCGCTATCTGTGGAGTGATGAGGTTACTGGCAGCTCCCATATCTGCCTGTCCTTTACCTGCCAGTCCAGCTTCCAAGTCCTCTAGGAATCTGAAGTCCAGTTCTCACAGGTCCGTGGTAAGCTAACCCACTAGTCCATCTCCTCAGCCTCCAAGAGTCATTTCCTTCAGGTAAATAGTAAACGTAAGATTGTAGGGTGGTTACCTCAAGGGGAGAGGCAGGGACTGGGGAAAGGAGGAAGTACATTTAGATGCCACTGTGTTGGTGACATTTCTGCTCCCTGAGAGGTTGTCCTGCTTCGTGTCTCTGTCTATGCTAAAAAGCATTTGAGCAACCCAACCCTGGATGGACTTTGGATTGACATGCAGGTGTCCATTTCTAAACACTTCAAATGGTCCTCCAATGTCCCTAGAGAGCATAAACAGCAGTCTAAGTTCTGAACCTCACTAGCAGGGTGGCAGCCACTGAGAACAGAACACGATTTCTCTTTCTACAGCACGCACGTGCGCACACACAAGAAAAGTGACCATGCCTTAAACCTGCAAGTAAAGAATTCCTCTCCTCTGGAGAATCAGGCAAGGAGAGATATGAACTACAATGTTCGACAGACGCAACTTCTGGAAGAATTCCCTAAGGCTCGTGGCTATGACCTTGCCAAGGCTACTGCCCAATTCCAAAAATAGCTCCCCAATTCTGGTAAACTATTAGAAGAAAATGGCCTATTTTTAAAATGAGAAGTCCTAAACAGCTAAATCATTTTGCTTAAGCAATGAGCCAAGTCGTTTCTAATGAGGTTGCAGCATTACGGGAAATGAGAGATATATTTAAATACATAGTCCATGCATTACCCCCAATAAATCACTTGAAAAATATTCTCATATGCACTAAATGTGTTTTTTTAGTGGCATGTGCCTGACCTTTCTGGAGGAAGAAAGATAATGTTGGAACATTTCGAGAATAAACATTTATCCAAATTAGTAGTCAAGACACTAGTAAAATTGTTTTACATTTTCTTAACACCCTTAACTATATCCTATGCCTCAGAAACCATTTATTTTTTTCCACAGCTTTAATAAAACACAGAATACATCTGTAAAGTAGCGAATGTGAGAATGGAAACTTTCTGGATGGCCCAATGAGAAATCCTGTAATGGTCCCATTACCTCACGGCCCGGGGCGGGATGCATATATGTGTTCGCAACATTTCCTAAAATGACTTGCAGGCCATAAAATTTTAGGCCTTTTTTTTTTTTATGACTGCATCTCCAAGTGTTTTAAAATCAGTGCCATATTCTTTTCTATAATATTCACAATAAAAATGTAAATAAGACCAATTTATTCAACAAACCCTCAAAGAGTCTGTCCCTGCCTGGCGCCCTGCTTGGGATGGGTGGGACGGTCAGAGTCCCTACCCTCTTTGACGGCAGCGTGTTAAATGTGCACCTTTGCAATCGTGCACTCCGCTGCCTGGGAGAAGCTGTAATTGCCTTTTGCTCCCAGGGGTGCACAGGAGTGAGGAGGGGCCAGGTTTCCAGCCTCGGCTGGGCTCCCTTACCCAGCCCTTCACAGTTCCCGCCAGCCTTCGTCCCCACACACGCCGCCCCCGACTCCGTGAGGTTTCTCTCATGCATCCCCTCTGCCCTCTGTGGCCCCTCTCTCTTTATTAGGAGACATTCGGGAAGGCAATGGGGAGGTGAGGGCTCAGTCTAAAGAGTGAGGGCTGAGCTAGTCTGAGGACCTCAGCTTGATCGGGTCCCACACTAGAAAGCCGGGTGTGGTCGTCTTCCTAGGCTTGACCAACATATCTCAGGCCCCAGTGAGAGACCCCATCACAATAAACAAAGTGAACAGGGCCTTTGGAGGAACAATAGTCAAGGTTGTCCTCTTGAATCACACTCATACACACGCGTATACTCTTACACACTCACACACATATACACTCACACATTCATACATGTGTACACATGCACATACACTGTCTAGAAGAACATACATGCTTCTCTTTCAGAAACTTTATCTTCCCAAAACAGCTGCTGCTGCTTCCTCCTCCTCCTCCTCCTCCTCCTCCTCCTCCTGCTCCTCCTTCTCTCCTTCTCTCTCTCCCTCTCCCTCTCTCCCCCCCTCTCTCTCCCTCTCCCTCTCTCTCTCTATCTCTCTGTCTGTCTCTCCCCTTCTTCCATAGCTATCACCCTTCTCCTTAGATATGCCTTCTCTGTGCCAAGACCCTTTCTCTGGTTTTCCTTCAGTGAGTTCCCTGGCCCTCTTTTCCAGCCCCCCTTTTTATACCTAACCCTCCCCAGGATCAACACCCAGCCTCCTGTGTCCCACCACTCTGAGCTCTGGGGCTCTCCTCATGGTCTATGTGTGCCTTTGGGCAGGCTTGTCCCTGTGCCAGGACAAGTTTTGATGCCCCATCTTATCCATGTCCTTACTTCCATCTTCCTGAACCCAGCCCAGTCATGTTCTAGAGACTGGTACACAGGGAACACAGCATATGGTGACTAAATATGACGACAGAGCTGAGAGCTGAGATCTGAGCTAATGAGCTGTGTGATCTAGGGCAAGTTTCCTGACCTCTCTGTACTTTACCTTTCTCTCCTAGAGAATGAATAAGATAGAAATATCTGCCAGTGAAGGAGTGTTAACATGTGTATGTGTGTGCATTTGTGTGTCTGTGTGTGCAAGTGTGTGCATGTGTGTATGTGAGTAACTATGTGCATATATGTGCATGTGTGCATGTGTGTAATGTGTGGGTGTGCATGTATGTGTATGTACATGCATGTTTGTGTGCAAGTGTATGTATGTGTATATATGTGCATGTGTGCCTGGATATGTGTGTGCAAGTGTGTGTATGTGTATATATGTGCATGTGTGCCTGGGTATGTGTGTGCAAGTGTGCATATGTGTATATATGTGCATGTGTGCCTGGGTATGTGTGTGCAAGTGTGCATATGTGTATGTGTATGCATGTGTGTCTGTGTGTGCAAGTTTGTGTGTATATGTATGCATATGTCTATGCAAGTTTGTGTGTATGTAGGAATGTATGTGTGTATATGGGCATGTGTGCATATGTGTGTGGATGTGCATGTGTTTGTATATATGTGCATGTATGTATGTATGTATGTATGTATATATGTGGGGGGGTATGGGTATGTGTTGGGTGGTGGCATGCATGCACTCCAGAGTCAGGTGTAGCTCCTCAGGCTCCATCTTCCTGGTCTCTCAAGCGTGTGATGCTCACCAAGTAAGCTATGCTGGCTGGCAGTAAGCTCTAGGGACCAAGCATTTTTACAGTTTCTGGGGATCAAACTCAGATCCTCATGCTTACACAGTGGGCATGTTATTGGCAGCTTAGCCATCTATCTCCCTGCCCCTCCAAAGATTATTAAAAAAAATTAATAAACTAATATTTATGAAGTTTGGTCCTCATTGTGAGTACACTGTGTGCTGAAGAAAAATGATCAACACTAAAAGTTGTCTGTTTTAAATGCCCTACCCCTCCCTGGCCGGTTTCATCATCTGTCTTTTCACTTAAAGTGTCACTGTCTCCCCAAGACACTCTGATCCGTTGTTCAGGAATCCTGTTCCAGTCATTTGTGCCCAGCCTGGCACACGACAGCTCTCAGCACATTTGTTAAATGAGTGGGAGATCGTTAAGGGTGAATTTTCCATGGCAAATTAGAGATCGTGGGCCTCAATTTTCCTTGGGAGGTATTCTGGCAGGGAGCAAGACTGAGGTTCTGTCAGGCAACAGCACCTTCCGCACCCCTGATTTCCCCAGTTCGGAAAACTGATCAGGCGACAAGACCCCTCATGGTGCCAAACCCAATTAATCCAAACCAGACCAGCTTGCGCCGAACCTCTCTGTATCCCGTCAACGGCGCTTTCTTCCCGGTCCCTCATACCTGTTTTCCTTCTCTTCGCGTAATGAGCTTCGTATTTAAAACATGAAAAGCCAATAAAACACAAAACCCGCACATCAACAGTGCTTTGTTCAAGGACGACCTGTTTAATCAAGAGACTGTCTCGAGTAACACGCTCAATTTACCCACCAGGTGCCAGGTGGCAACAGGCATTTGGGGGGGGGGGATGGGAGCCAGCCGACAACGGGGCTAGACCGTACGGGAGATGGAAAAGCTGTGTTCTCTGCCCCTGAGGACTCGCAACGCCATAGATGCTTTAGGACACATCCGCCACCCAAGGCAAGCATCTTTAGAAATCAAAACCACTCCCACCACCATTAATGGACCCGTGCCTTTAATTAGCCAGCAGACCATAGAACTCGGGGAATTTTCTCACCTCTTTTGCTCCTTTCAACTAATATCTGAACACTTCATTTTCTCATAAGCGTTCGCCACATAACAACCACTAATGAAATGACCAATATTAACCCATTGTTAGATTAAACAGAGTACACCATTGGCTGATGACATTCTGTATGATTGGAGTTTGAAAATGGGTCCTAGCCCATGATGAAAACATTTGCTATCTGCCTAATGAGACCATTCTTGTGCCCACAAAAAAAAAAAGACACTATATTAAAATACTGCGTATTAATGACAGTGTGCTCCATGCTTTCCACTCCTGGCTACATCTGTGGGTGAGGCAGGTTCCTCAGTATTAAATGTTCCAGTCAGGGCCGCATTCTTAGCGAGGTGTCTCATTGGCTACTCCCCAAATATAACTTAAATTGGCTTAAAATAGAACAATCACATGCTAACCCGGTAGCATTAGCAACTCTATTAACAGGCAATTTCACATCCACACCAGAGGGAGTACAAGGTAATTTGCTCATTATCAACACCCTCTGGCGGTGGAAGGAAATGACTGTTCATTGAAAAGTATTTTCCAACGGAACAAGAGCGGCACCCACATGTAACCACCCCACGTTAACCACCAACTCGTCCTTCCCTTCCAGGGCAAGATCCCCGAGAACAGCTACAGGGGAAGACTTGTAAATATCAAAGGGTTTGCCAGGAGTGGGCTGCTTACCTACCCTGATCCAAAAATCTTCTCTTACCCCATCTCACCTTTAACCTTTGTGGCTACAAAGAAAAGTCTGATGAATTATCCTAAAGGTACAGGTGAATTCTAGGACCACAGGGATTGTTTAGAGCAGAAACTTTGCCAAGTCCCAGACTCTTGACCGGTACCTCACACTGTTCTAAGCCAACAAGATAAAGGTAGGTGATTTTAGGAGATCACTGAGGAAGACCTGCTCTAAATACTCATCTGGTTTATAAAGAAAACAGGCCGTTGCAAAGGTGGTGTAGTCCTCTTTAAATCTCACCTATCCCCGGTCTTCATTTAGTAACTAACTCTTCAGATACTAAGTTCCTTTGTTTACTTTTAATGAGTGCTCAACAAACCTCTCTACAGGATATGCTTACATATTTGGATTAGATATTATACTATAGCACTAGCAAAGAAATCAATTTCTTGGCTATTGTTCTACTCAGTTGGCTCTTTTTCTTTAAGAAGAGTCATCTCCTAATTTCTGTGTAGCTGTTTAGTTAGGTCTTTCCCTTTTCTTCCTAGTTCTGGCTCCCTATCTCTTATACATGAAGGTCAGATTAATCTGACTGCAAGGAATTTTTTTTTCTCATATGTACCTATATGCAATATATGTAGGTGTATGTATGTGTATTTATTTCTAGAGAGATGAATGTGAAGAAGTGCGGTACAGTGTGTGTGTGTGTGTGTGTGTGTAGATGCTTGAGATTTAAGTCTGCCTTGGTAACTCTTCGCCTTGTTCACTAAGGCAGGGTTTCTCAGTTATCTCTACCTTATTCATTGAGACTAGGTCTCCCTGATGAACCCAAAGTTCACCCACAGTTAACATACCTAAGCAGTTTGCTCTGAGGATCCTGTCTCTGTCATTAGAGTGCTGAGATTATAGGCAAGCCACCATGCCTACTTGGCATTTAGGTGATTCTGGCGATCTGTTCATATTCACATGGTAAACAAACCATCTCTTTAGCCCTGAAGCAGAATTTTATGTCATTCCCAGATTCAGACACCTGTCAGCACCCCTGACTGCCTCTAAACAAATTCTAGACTCCAAATCCTAGTTGGAAATTTTTATGTCTCCTTTGTATCCTAGAGTACAGCCCATAACCATTCATCAGAATCAAGAGCAAAATCAAAAGCAATCATCCCCATAAAATCTCTCTTGATTTGTGATCCATTGTGCCTCTACACAACAGTGGGACTGCAAGTTCAAAGGGATTTAAGAGAAGGGAGAGGCATCCCTTAGAACTTAAAATAAGAAAGATGGGGAGAGCTTAACTCATGACAACGTAACTCGTGGCCAGCAGAGCCAGGATGGATTAGACTAAATAACATAAGGGGGGAAATCTTAACAGTTTTGTGATGGAGAGAGAGAGAAGAGAGAGGCATCCAGAGCCCTCCTAGAGATGCCCAGAAGAGAGAGCTTGACCAATAGACTAAGAGCGTCAACTCCATAGTAAAGACCTTAACTATCTGAGATACTTCTGTGATTCTGTCTTAACCAGTTGCCATTCAAGTGGATTATTTCAGGGTCCTTAGCTTTGTCACCTTACAGACCTCTTCAGTCTCTTATATCAGTCTACCCATAGGAAAGAGTATACTAATCATGGAAACTGAGTATCTTAGTCCCTGTGACAATGACTTCCTTCTAGAGCCATTAGTGTGCTGGTCTCCTTTCTCTCAGTCAGTATGATACAGCATCACTGTATGACAGGTAGTTGTCTATTAATTTGAGACAAGATGGTTAACAAGGAAAGCACGGTTTCTTGGTCTTCTTCTAGAGGAAGATGTGGACCAGTATATGCATGATTCTAATGAGGTGTGATGACTGTTCTGGTCAAGGGATCAGGGAACAGAATGGAAGCATGTTCTCAGACGAAGAACCCAGGTCTTGGGAACCAGAAAGGGTGTTCCGCAAGACATTGTATTTACCCTGAGTCCTGAGGGATCTACTGGGACCCCCAACACCAGCCTGAGGATGATGGGAAGAGGGAGCAGAGTAATACACACGGCATAAGAAGCATAGGGCAAAGGCAGACTTCAGTAGAGCTGTGGAAGGAAGAAGATAGAGAAGATGGTCAGAAACATGCCCCAGATCAAAGAAGCCTTCCTAAGCCATCTGACCTAAACTTCATCATGATATCAATATAGAGTGATTGAAAGACTTTGAACAAATCAATGGTCATATCATAGAGATAATTTCTGGAATGAGTATGGCATTTGGATGAGGATAAAAGACTCAACAAAAGCTTATTATAGAAAGTATGGGGGCTAGAGAGATGGATCAGTGGTTAGGAGTACTGACTGCTCTTCCAGAGGTCCTGAGTTCAATTCCCAGCAACCACATGGTAGCTTATAACCATCTGTAATGGGATCTATTGGCCTCTTCTGATATTTCTGATACATAAAATAAAATAAAATAAAATACATAAAATAAATAAATCTTTTTTAAAAAAAGAACATATGGTGGGAAGAATTTTGCAAATTATGGGTTTAGAGGATTGAAAGTGAAAGAGACAGACAGACAGCATATATTAAGGCAGCACCAGGTCCTTGGACTTTAACAAATAAAGTAGGCAATAGTTCTTTTAACTGGACAGCATACAGACACACAGTTATATGTATATTAGATAAACAATCAGCTTTGGAATATAGGATTACAAGTTTCCTAGCAGAGATGTTTATTACAGAAACAGTCAGTGTAGCACAACCATCTAGAAGGCAAAGCCATGCCAGTGATTCTATGTTGGAGCAATTCTGAATGGTTATTGATGTCAAGATGATAAAAGGGCCCTTAGATGTTACAGGATAAGAAAGAGGAGGACAGGAGAGAATCTTGGAGACCAGTTCAGGCACAGGCAGGAGGAGTATATGCCAAGGACTCAAAGGAGCAGCCAAAACATCTCAAGTTAACCTGAGACCGACTCTCAGAATCCAAGGACAGAAAGTGATTCCGGGATCCGGGTAGGGTGGTATTCTAAAAGTAGCCTTTGGTATCAAGTTTGTCAAACACAGTAAGGCCCATGTATTCATCAAGACAAGTGACTTAAGGTCAGGAGAGACAGAGTAGGTAAGGTCAAAAGGGATTTCTCCAGTATAGGGGAATGCCAGGATAGGGAAGCAGGTGGATTGGTGATCAGGGGGAGGTGGGATAGGATGGGGGGGGGTTGGAGGAGAAACCAGGAAAGGGGATAACATTTGAAATATAAATAAAGAAAATATCTAATAAAAATGAAGAAAAAATAATAAACAAATAACCAAAAAAGTGCTTATTTCTTTTTGTACAGTGGAAGAATTTAACTGTGTCCCACTGCCACCCCAAATTCCCATGTATAGTCCTAACCCCCAAGACCCAAAAACATGACTTTATTTAGAAGTGGGATTATTGTGATAATAATTAGTTAAAATGGGGTCATACTGAGTGGCTTAAAGTTATAATATACTCTCACCACACTGGGTACAAAACAGTTGAGTTCGGGGAATCGGCAAGGTTGGTTCTTTCTGATGGCTGGGGTGGAGAATCTTTTCCAGGGCTTCCCTAGTTTGGCTGATTCTCTGGCAATATCTAGTGTTGTTTGGCATATCCATCCGGGCTCTTTCATTTTCTACTGTCACCCGAATTGCATTCTCCCTGTGGGCATGCCTATTTCCAAATTTCGCTGTCATCAAGACATCAGTGACACGAGAAACTGAGAGACAGACATGCACCCATGGAGGGTGCCATAGAAAGATGAAGGCCGACTGAGGAGAGGTGATTCGGTACCAAGGGTGTAGAGAGCGCCCTCCAAGAGAACAACTCTTCAGATACCTTGATCACAGACCTCTAACCTTCTGTAGTAGTGACATTACAGAGCTGACTTAAGCCACCTGGTTGTGGGATTTTGTTAAGTATCTCTGGAAATGTGAATACAACTGCTAACAAGATTTCCCACCAAGTTTCCCTTATTAGTAAGCGTAAGAGCGGAGACTCGGTGATGTGCATGCACAGAGATGTGTGCATGGTATACGTAAGCTACAAAATGCCATGCTGTGCCCAGAATGCCGTGACCACTACCAGACCTCGAGAGCCAAGGTGGGGGAGCAGAGTGGAAATGGTCAAGGCGGTGACTGCATGGAAAAACCCTGAGAAAGGCATCTCTATCGTTCCTGGGGACCTTCCAGGGCAGAAGCTTAAGGCAACAGGCATATTGTGCACAGTCTTCCTTCTGTCTGTTCTGCTGTTGATGCTCTCTGCATTGGCCAAGCCAGGTTGGCCAGAGGCCAAAGAACAAGGGTACACCTTAGAAGGCAGAGAGCTGAAAGGAAAGGCAGATGGAACACCCACCCCAAGCCTTTTCACGTTTCAAAGCCCTATACTGCAAAGTACATTTAAAGTTTAAAAATGCTAATCCTGAGGCGATAACTCAGTCAGTAAAGCGTTTACTATGCAAGAATGGAGTCCTAAATGCTGGTCCCGGAACCCGAATTTTAAAAGTCAGGTATGGTGGTGTTTGCTTGGGATCCCAGCCCTAAGGATGAAGAGACAATCTGATCCCTGGTATTCCCTAGACAGACAGCCCAGCTGAATGAACACGCCCCTGGTCTATGGGAACCTGTCTTAGAAACAGGTGACAGCTCCTGAGGAATGAGAGGAGGGAGAGGAGAGAAGGAGGAAGAGGAGGAGGAAAGAGAAGGAGGAGAAGGGGGAGGAGAAGGAGAAGGAGGAGAAGAAGGAGAAGGAGGAGGAGGGGAAGAGGAGGAGGAAGAGGAGAAGGAAGAGAAGAAGATGAGGAGGAGGAAGAAGAAGGAGGAAGAGGAGGAGGAAGAGAAGGAAGAGATGGAGGAGAAGAAGAAGAAGAAGCAACCACCACCACCAGAGAGAAGCTGTGGGTTGCAATGCAGTGCTCTACACGAGGCTACCTACAGGAGAAATGTGGGGTTCCCCCCTCTGAGTTATGTTTATTATTGTACATTTCCATTTCACTTGCTATGTACTGAGTTCTCAAAATGTATGAATTGCTGAATAAATTAATATTTAGTCTTTTTCTCTGATCTTCATTCATTTGTGATTTGGTTTGATTTAGTTTGACACAAGATGTAGCTGTAGCCACCTTGACATTAACCTCACAATCTTGTTTTACACCCTCAGTGTTACCACAACCAGATAGCTTCTCATTTTCTATCTTTAGAAACAACTTCCCAGGGAGAGATTCCCCTACAACTGCTGGCCAGTGTCCTGACTTTTGGAGGAGCTATGTTGCAGCTCTCTTTTCCTGTGGGTGCATTAGATATATACCAGTACTCCTATGGAGAACAAGTTTGTGACTTGAAGACTTATACCAAGCAGAAAGTGACTCTGAGCTTTGGTCTATAGCACAACTGATAAGAAAAGTTCCTTTCCTTCATAATTATAGAAAAAATATTTAACTAACTCTACTCTAGTTAAAGAAACTATATTATCAGAACTAATAACATTCTGGTCTTGGAATGGGAGGTGTCTCGGTGGCAAAGCACTTGCTGAGCATGTGTCTTGGTTTGGGTTTTAGTGCTGCAAGGAGACACCATGACCATGACAATTCTTATAAAGGAAAACATTTAATGGGGCTGGCTTACAAGTTGAGAGGTTTATCACTTTCACCGTGGCATGCAGGCAGACATGGTGCTGGAGAAGGACCTAAGAGTTCTACATCTTGATCAGCAGGCAACAGAAATACTGGGTGGATCTTGAGCATAAGAGACTTCAGAGCCAGCCCCCAGAGTGACATACTTCTTCCAACACGGCCACACCTTGTCCAACAAGGTCATACCTCCCAGTGAGCCAAGCGCTCAGACACATGAATCTATGGGGGCCAAACCTATTCAAGCCACCATATTATGCATGAAGCCATGGGTTCAATGGCCATCACCACAGGGGAAAATTAATAAATGCTATTAAAAAATAAAACCCTAACACCTGTTGTGCTGGCTATATGTGCTTCAGCATTAGACCTGAACAGAATTTTGTTTCTAATATAGAAGTTGTCACAGGGACCCTTGGTAAGACTATCAAGTCTTCCATAATGAAAACTGTTGCTCATCTGTTCGCAGTATCCACCATTGGGTTTTACAGCTTGCAAGAGCTGTTTCTGTTGTTGCTGTTGTTGTTGTTGTATTTTGTTTTGTTTCGAAAAGGGACCCAGATATATGACAGTCTTTGAAACTCTGGATTGGCTTTTCCACATGAAATTAAGTATTTGGGGTTTTTGGGGTTTGGGGTTTGTTTTGTTTGTTTGTTTGTTTGTTTGTTTTGGCATGATTCAACTCTGAAGTCTTCAGCTTCTCAGAAGCCACATAGTCAGGGCTCTAATCTATTGGTTCCGCAGTCTTGAAACTGAAAGACCAACTTTAAATCTCAGCCTAACTCATGTATCTGGGCACTGTGTTATCTTTAGTTGGGGGGGAAGGGATCAATAAATTATAGAAGTTTTCATAATGGAAAAAAAGGCAGCTCATGGGTAAACCATTTGAGGAAAGTCAGAATTGAGCTTTGACCAAATTTCTCTCTCACATGAATAATAGGATTTAAAAGAGGAGGAGAAACAGGCCCCAGAGGACATCTGTGATGACAAATGAGGAAACCATGTATGTGAGAGGCATCATGGGTAAACCAGAAGTGCAGTACTGGGAGTCTGCTGGAGGAAACAGGTAGAAAGCAGACTCCTGGATGGAAAGAACAGGTGTAGGACCATGGGGTAAAAGACAGGTAATCAGGTACTTTAAATACATGCTTAATTTTCATAAAGCAAGGGGCAGGAAGAAGAGAAGGTGTCCTGGGACTTGCTCCAGGATCACCGCTGTCACCCAGGGGGCAGGATGGCCATGGATCCTAACAGCCTATCCCCAGATCTTAAAGACATCTCGCCCAAACGCTGTGATGCACGGGGGCTTTTCATTTCCTCCATTCGGTTTGGGTACAGGAATTCCCTTTGAAGTCTCCCTTGTTATTGGAACCCTGCAAGCGCCCGGGGTTTCATTGCTTGTCCCCGCCTGTGTGTTGATACGCTCTTGGTTACATAGCGCGGACCGCCGCCGCCTTCAGTCAATCGCTTTAGCCGAAGGCCTCTGATTTGTTCACATTTACTACAACACATACAGAGGGCTGTAAGATTTTTTTTTTAACTATTGATCTGGTGCTTTAAGAGGGGAAAAAATCTCCTTGGCTGTCTAAACACTATCGATCCCTGCTTGGGAGTCGCAGCAGAAGTGTAGAAAGGGCGTGGATGAATTGAAATTTCATTTCCGACAACTTGTTCCTGTTATTTTTACCCTTTTGGATGGGGAGAAACACGTTGCCGCAGCTTCAGTCAATGTGGTCGATAGCTCCACTGAGAAACTCAACACAGCTTCTGCCAGAGGTTTGGCAATGAGGCGCGATGTTGGATTTCAAACATGTGAAACCGAAGGATAATGGTAAAATGAGCTCAGTCTTAACACCGGACGCAAAGCATGTGGCTCTGGGCTCTAAATGCCCAAGGGAGCTCAGGCTCTGGAGGGAAGGATTCTGGTCACTAACACCACTCGCATCCGTGGAGGGCCTCAAGTCTGACTCTTACTGGCTTTCTGTGGCAAATCATGGGAGACATCCAGTTGAACCAACTCAGTTTTAGGCTATATGTTGATTCCTATATGTCGTCACCCCGACGTATGGGGAAAGTACCAGTCCAGAAACCGGAGCTGTGGGTTGGGCGGGAGTTAGCTGACGCTGCCGGCATTCAGGAGTGTGGTGTGTCTGCAGTGGGCATCCTCGAGAGGCACCACGGCCCCCTAAACACACCAACCAGAAGGGGAGGTCTGTGCCAGCTGCGCCAGCTTTGGTCTTTTATTAGATGTTCAAAGAATCCAGGAGAGAACCAGGCTCCTGCTTTCTCCTGGCAACATCTGGCTTTAGGTAGCTCTGCACCTTTGATCTTTTCGGATCCCAAAGCCCTTCACAGCCCACTGCGTTGCCAGTGGACACAGCAGCCTCTTGTTAGAAAACAGGGCCAGATGCCTCTCTTTGCCCATTTTCCATGTTGCAAGATGTACATGGTTCTTGGTTCTGGGGAAAAATGTGGATCTCAATCTCTCTCTCTCTCTCTCTCTCTCTCTCTCTCTCTCTCTCTCTCTCTCTCTCTCTCCCTCCCTTCCTCCCTCCCTCCCTCCCCTCCTCTCACCTCTCTCCTCTCTTCTCCTCTCTCCTCTCTCCTCTCTCCCCCCTCTCTGTCTCTCTCTAGTCTCTCTCTCTATCTCTCTCTAGTCTCTCTCTATATCTCTCTCTTCTCTCTGTCTCTCTCTTTCGCTCTGTCTCTCTTAGTTTGTTCAAATCCTGCTTTCTTTAAAGGCTAAATGTACTTCATAACCACTTCTTAATAAGCAGCACTTCATCTATATTTCCAATTCTTCTGTAGGCTCATTTCTGTCCCCCAGCCCCAGTCCTCCCATTGCAGAGAAATATGAAAACTCTCTTCTCCCCTGGGAGCCAAGAATCTGCATTGCCGATGAGGTTGCAAATTCAGACACAATAAACAGAATTAAGAAAAACCGAGCTGGCATTTGACAGAAATTGTAAAATGACACTCAGAAATGTTGCTCTTGTGGAAATTACTGATATTAAAATATAAATCAGTGTCTTGTGCTTCCTGTAGCACCAGGGGCCTCTATTAGGTTATGCAGTTTGATTGCTGAGCTGAACCTAAGAGACTTGGCAGTTCGGTGTTGAAGTTATCACAAAGTCTTTAACCCCGTTCTTGCCAGAGAGCAGGCCTCTAGGAGCATACCTCCTGGTGCTGTCACAACTGCCTCTGACAGTCTTCATCTTTTTCTGTGTGATGCTTAAAAACTAGAAGATAGAGAAGGGCTAAGATAAGAAGAAAAAGGGGGGAGGATTTGGAAAATCCTTTCTCGAGATAGGAATCTTGTATAATGCCAGGCTGAAGGCAGATAAGGCAATGCAAGAAAAATTCTACCCTCCTGAAAGCAAGGAAGGTAGAAGAGAAGAGGAGAAGAGAGGAGAAGAGAGAAGAGAGAAGAGAAAAGAAAAGGCCCATTCAAATTTTAAAAATATAACACCAGTCACACTTGTGGTTTTTATCATCTGGCACCACCCTGTAAGGTGGCTATTACCGTCCCAGTAGTTTCAAAGTAAGGATGCCAAGACTTGAAAGAAGTTACTGTGACTACTGTCACATGAACATGTGATCCCCAACTCCAGGAAGACGTGAGAGAAGGGGGCAGGAAATGCAACCTGAGGCCAGAGTCAGCATGCATGCTGTGGCCCTGGACATTACGCATGGGCTGCAGAAGTGATGGAGTTTATTCAAGGGTTAGTAGTTGATATGAAAGGACTTCCAACAATTGAAGTCGGAACCGTTGTGCAACAAATTGAATAGTTCTAGGCTACATCTCATCAGCTAGATATCCATGGGCTCACGGTAATACAAATAAACAAGTAACCAGGGATAAGGAGCAGCCCCTCTGTCCAGGGGCACCCCAATAAGTAAATGTAAAAGGAATGAGGGAAATCAAAAAACTCTTTTAGAATACTATAGTAATGGTTCTGGGCTGAGAGCCAATGTGGAGAACACTTGTCAGCATCCACATAAAAGCCACGCAGGCATGCCAGCCTGCCTGTAACCCCTGCGCTCCATAGCTAAGCACAGGGGACCCACAGGACAAGTGCCTGGTTGGTGAGCCCTGGCCTCAGGACGGCATCCTGCCTCAGTAGACAAGAGTGGAGAGCCTTTGAGGAAGACAGCCTCAACCTCTGGCTTCCACAGGCACCCACACACATGTGTGTCTCTACTCATACAAACTCGTGTGCATGCAAAAAAAGAAAAAAAACAGAAGGGAATAGCACAGCAATCATATTTGCAAGAGAATCTATCTTGCTAAAAAAAAAAATAGATGGTGGATAAAGTCTGAGGACAAGCAGAATATCTGTAACCCCCCAGATGTGCATCCATTAAAATCAGTTTACAGTAAATAAAACCAGAAGAGCCGAGTGACCCAGGATTGCGACCATCGGGATGAAATGTATTAACATCACGAGTACCTGATAGCATCCACTAAAACGGCTTATGACACATATGACCAAAATGTGCAGCCTTGGTCTAAGCATAGAGAAAATATGAGGAAAATCCAAACGGAGCATCATTCTATAAATTAACTGGCTAATAATCTTCGAATGTATCTAGGTCATGAAAGAGTAAAGGCCTGTCAGATTAGAAGAATCCCAAGTGACTGTCTTCGCAGATTTTCTGAAAATCTAAAATGATTTCAAAAAGGTCTGTATGCTTCTGTCCTCTCACTAGAGCAGACAACTGTTACCTAGATAGAAAACGCAGATCACCACATCCACAGTAAAGCCAAGAGGTCATGTTCAAAGACATGCACATAAATGTCTCTCCCAGTACTTCCCCATCCTCCCTCCACCTGATGCCCCCATTCCTGGCCCCCAGACCCTGGTCCATGCCCACCCACAATGTCTCTTCTATTTTCCTTTCCCAGGAAGATTCATGTGTCCCGCCCCACCCCCAGCCCTTCTTGTTACTTAGTTTCTCCGGATCTACAGATTATAGCATAGTTAGTTATCCTTTATGTAACAGCTGATGTCTACTTATAAGCAAGTACCTCCCATGTTTGCCTTTCTGGGTCTGGGTTACGTCACTTGAAATGATTTTTTTTTTCCAGTTCCACTCATTTGCCTGAAAAGTTCATGTTGTTATTTTTTTTAACACAAGCAATTCTCCATTGTGTAAATGTATCACATTTTCTTTACCAGTTCTTCAGTTGAGGGGCATCTAGGTTGTTTCCAGTCTCTAGTTATTATGAATAAGACTGCTATGAACATAACTGAGAAAGTGTCCTGTGGTATGGTAGTGCATCCTTTGGGTCTATGCCCAGGAGTAGTATAGCTGGATCTTGAGGTGGATTGGTTCCCAGTTTTCCAAGAAACCGCCATATTGATTTCTCAAGTGGCTATACAATTTTGTACTCCCACCAGCAATAGAGGAGTGTTCCCTTGCTCTACATCCTCAACAGCATAAGATGTCACTTGAGTTTTTGTTCTTAGCCATTCCTATAGGTATAAGATGGAATCTCAGAGTCATTTTGATTTGCATTTCCCTGATGGCTAAAGTCAGTGAATATTTAAGTTTTTCTTAGCCATTTCAGAGTCCTCTGTTCAGAAGTCTCTGTTTAGATTTGGACCCCATTTTTCAATTGGGTTATTTGGTTTGTTGATGTCCAGTTTCTTGAGGTTTTTTACATGTTTTGAAACTTAGCCCTCTGTCAGATGTGGGGGTTGGTAAAGATCTTTGATCATTCTGTTGGCTGCCATTTTGTCCTACCGACGATGTTCTTTGCCTTACAGAAGCTTTTCAGTTTCGTTTGGGCATCTTTGGCATGAACTAGAAACCTAGAACAATGGAAATTCCCAGGAATCTATAATAGTTACCCTAGCTAAGACTCCTAGCAATGGGGGATACCAAGCCCAAACTGAGCATCTCCTGTAACAAGGCAAGACTGGGACACCATCCCAGCCACAAAACTTCAGCCTACAATTTGCCCTGCCTGCAAGGTGTGCTGGAGTAAAGATGGCGCAGAAATTGTGGGAGTGGCCAACCAATGACTGGTCCAGCTTGAGACCCAGGCCATGAGAGGGAGCCTACCCTTGATACAGTCTGGAGGGCCAGAACCCAGAGGCTGGGTAGCTGAGAGACCTAGAAGAGAACCAAACATGACTTGCAAAAAAAAAAAAAAAAGTCAATGAAATTATTTTTTATGATATTCTGCTGTACTCATAGATTGGTACCTAGGCCAATTGTCATCAGAGATACTTCATCCAGCAACCGATGGAAGCAGATGCAGAGGCAGAGACCCACAGACAAACATTAGGCAGAGCTCCCAGAATCCAGTGGAAGAGGAAGGATTGTAGGAACCAGAAACATCAAGGACACCACAAGAAAAGCCACAGAACAACTAACCTAGGCTTATAAGGTACCACAGAGACTGACTGACAACCAGGGAGCCTGCGCCAGCCTGAACTCGGCACTCTGAACATAGGTTACAGTTGTGTGGCTTAGTCTGCCTGTAGAACTCCTAACAGTGGGAGCAGGGACCGTCTGTGGAACTCCTAACAGTGGCAGCAGGGGCCATCTTACCCTTGTGCCTGTTTTTGAGGACCCTTTTGCTCTGTGTTGCCTCATCCAGCCTTAATATAAAGGGAGCTGCCTCATCTTATTACAATATGCCATGTTTGTTGCTATCCATGGGAGGCCCGCCCTCTTCTGAAGAGAGATGGAGGAGGAGTGGATAGGAAGCCAAGCATTTGAATAGGGCGAGGGGCACTGGGGAGGACAAGAGGGACTGGGATGAGAAGAGGGAGGAGAAAGTAAAAAAATAATTGTAGAAAAAGAAAAAAAAAAGAAGAAAGTGTTATGTACTGATGTCAAAGATTTGTCCATGGTATACAAAATGTGCAGTCCTCCCTCTATGCATTCTAGGATTTGTTTGTATTTTAGGTGTATGAGTGTTTTGCCTACATGTTCATATGATTTTCACCATGGCCATGCAGTACAAGCAAGGGCCAGAAGAGGGTATCTGAACCCCTGAAGCCTGAGCTACTGTGTACATTCTGGGAACAGAACTCAGGTCCCCAACAGTGCCCTTAACACCAGAGCAACCTCTCCAGCACCCAGTCCAGAATGCATTTTAAAGCTAGTCATGGTGCTCGAACAGAATGGATCATTAGATAAGTCTCTCCAAGAGAAACATAGACAAGGGTTATTGTGCCCGTCCGCATTAAATTCCATAGCATGAAACAGAAAAGGGAGAAGATAACAATGACTTAAATAAGACCAAAATTGCTCGCTTTCTCTGTGTCAGAGCTGGCACGGTCATTGCATACCATTAAGGACCTGAGCTCCATCTCCATGAGCATCTCAGGTTCCAAATGGTTGCTGGTGAGCCAGGCACTGAGTCGGCATCCCAGGTAACTGGAGAGGCAGAAGAAACAGAGTTGTGTACTTCCTCTCTTTACAATGTCTTAGAAGTCCTCATAATGCTCACGCTTTGTTAGCCAAAAATTAAATGCATAGCTGTACCTGTGCAGGAGGCATGCTAGGGGATGAGGTTTACAGTGAGTACATAGACATTTCAATAAAAGTAGCATTCTGTTACTAAGGGCGGTAAGAGAGTGGATATAGCAACAGGCGATTAAAGCCTCCGGGAAATGTATCAAAAGAAGTGGGAAGCTTTAACCCAGGACAGAGAGTCCTGATGAATCCTAGAACACTTGACTTTTTCTTCAGATACCTCCATTCTTTCTTCATCCCAATGTCTTTCTGAAAAGAGTCACTGGGCTTCAGTACCAGAGTCCTCTTCCCCTCACACCCAAGCAAAACCTACTTCTGCATCAGCTGCTCCTGTGGCTCCACCCCCTCCCCATCAGACATGCCCCTCCAGGACCAAGGCTTAGCTCTTTTATTACTGGGCTTAAACCCAAAGAAATGAGGCTCTATATCCCATGGCTTCCTCCATACTTCCTGGGTAGAAAAAGAAAATTATCTCATGAAGGGTATCTCAGTCCATTTATAGTGGTCACATATTTTTAAAATCAAGAAAACTTTGAACATCCTATCATCAGCTCAGTGACTAATGTCTCTGAGAGTTGAAGAACTATCTAAAACCTGGTGTGAGTATGGAGAACTGACTGTAGGTAAGTCTAATCTGATTAGCCCCTGAAGCTTGTTTTTGTTTTAAATTGAAAGGCCTCTTTCTCCGAAAATCTGAAAGTATATTTTATTTGGGGAAAAATAAGTCCTGGATCTAGTCTACTCGGGTCAAAAAGGAGGAGGAGCCTGTGTGGTCATGAGCACTTGTAAGACTGCCACTCACAGGCAGAGGCTGGGTAATTAATTGTACATGCAGGGCCAGCCTGGAAGACAGAGGGAGTTCAAAGCCCACCTGGTGTGTACCTGTGTGTCACTGAACCTGTTTATCTCTTCACCTTTTTTTTGATTTGGCTTTTTTTTTTTTTTTTTTTTTGAGACAGGGTTTCTCTGTGTAGCCCTGGCTGTCCTGGAACTCACTTTGTAGACCAGGCTGGCCTCGAACTCAGAAATCTGCCTGCCTCTGCCTCCCAGAGTGCTGGGATTACAGGCGTGCGCCACCACCTCCCGGCTATCTCTTCACCTTTTACTTCCTCCCTCTAAAACTAAACAATGGCCCTCTGAGCAAAGAAAAGCAATGGGTGAGTTACTCAGAACAAAGACAAGATTGGGTCCGATCAAGAGGCATAAGCTGAGGCAGACTTAATGGAAACAATGCCTCCTAACAAAAGCTTAGCACAGTGATCTAAGTGAGTCTGGATCCTATATGCTTTCAAGGCAAAACACAGACTTTGGGTGGGGCAATTGGGTAGAGCAAAGCTAAAAATATGTATGTGTGTGTGTGTATATGTGTGTGTGTATGTGTGTGTGTGTATATATATATATGTGTGTATATATGTATATGTGTACATGTATATGTATATATGATATATATGCATATCAAATATTTACATATGTCAAAATCATAAAACATGAACCTCCAAGAGTGAGATGATACCAAGTGACTCAAATCCATTAGGAAAGGAAGAAAAGATATATGTAACGTGTTGCCCTGGATGAAGACAATGCAACACACCATAACTAAGAGAGACCCATGGCCATGAACCAGAAGCATGTGTATATTAGTGCTCTGAGAGAGCGCTAACAGGGGAGCAAAGGATCACTAGAATATCTAAGATTTTATTTTTTGTGTGTTCATGTGTGTTCATGTGTGTGTGTGTGTGTGTGTGTGTGTGCATGAAACTACATGTGCATATATACATGCATGCATAACATGCTGTGTGTGTGGAGGACCCAGGACCACCTCCAGTTTTTGGTCAGGTCTTACCTTCTACTTGTTGAGACAGGGTTTCTCTTGTTTCTCTTGAAGCATGCTTCAGGCTAGCTGTGCCAGAAGCTTCCAGCTGTCTTACCTAACCACAGGAGTCCTGGGATTGCAGATGTATGCTCCTATATCCAACTGTTTTCCTTCTTAACATGGGATCCAGGGACCAAATGCCAGGCATCGGGTTTGCATGGCAATTTCTTTTATATACTAGTCCATCTTCATGGGCCTCTAAGTTTTTATTTAGATGATGAATCAATTTTTCCTTGGGCACAGCTGTCACCAAGAAAAACACTGAAAACAGATGCCAGGACTTTGAAATGGACAAAACAGTTCCCTGGACAAACGTAACAGACGAGGCATGAAGACGCGATGGGCTCAACAGAGACGCAAGAGACAATGACACAAAGCCAGGGGACTTGAGAAGAGATGATACTGAAGAAGTCTTAGGTCCAAAAGAAACGGTAACCAGGGCTGTGGTAGACCATCCTATTTCCTCTGGGATGAGTATCCTTCTGCATAAAATGTTCATCAGTCATTCTCCTGAAAGGGTGCTGTGAGAGTTCCAGATGACTGCTTATGGAGTGCGGAACCTCCCTGTGTTGTCTTTCTCATCCACCTGGCAAACATTACATCAAGTGCCTCTAGGATGGACCACACACCCCTTCCTTCCTTTCAACCGTAAGTACTTCCAAACTGCCCACCACCATTATTGCGAACGACTCACGGGAGTCCTATGTCTTCCTTATGGGAAAAAATTCCATTATTGTTTCCTCTGACCTTTCACTTGCTACCCTCTGGTCTATTTCATGCGAATAATGAAGCCAGCACCTTCTGATTTCCCTTCGAAATACTCTTTGAAACAAGAGCAATCTGGAAAATTATTTGGGTGGGTTTTTCTTTCTGCCTAAATTTAGATATGATTTTATTTGAGAATCATCTGCTGATGATCCCTCAGACTTTCCCGAAGAGAAATGTCATTCTCAAGAACTTATTTTCAGGGTATGATACTCAGACCGAGTTTATAGTTCTTAGCAAATAAAGGTGTTTATCAGGATAGAACAGTAAGGTGAAGCTGAGAGCGAAGACAGACCAGGTCACTTACTATGGCATCTTTATCTCCAGAGGCCAAGATGAGGACTCAGAGAGATGAGGCCTTCTGATGGGCACGATTCACATGGTTGTAACCTTTCTTGGCTTTGCCTAGTGTGGAAATTATTTGTGATGTCTGCTAATATCTCCTTTGGAGATCAAAGGAAGTTAGGTGTGGTCACGTAATTTGTTTGGGCCAGTGAACGGTGAACAGAAATGAAGGCTCCACTTCCACTTTTTGAGCCAGTGGGTACTTAACCATGTTACCTGTCTGCTGTCACGGCAACAGACCACATACTAGATAATAGGGGTTCCACTAACTGAGGAAAATAAGGAGCCAATAAAGGCAACGTGGGGCAGAGCTCCATACGACTCACAAAGCACATGCAGCGAAAGTAACCCTTCCTGTTTTAAGCCATTGAGAGCTGAGAATTGAAATCACCCAATCTAGCCTTACCAGGTAAGATGGAGCGATGTCATCCTTCCCATGATGCATTTCTGTGCATGAAGATGTAAGAGGACCCAGAATGCAGAAAAGCAGAATACAGCTCCATAAAACATTCCAAGTTCCAAACCTCATAGCCATTCTTTCTTCTTGGCTTAAATTAGGGATGGGGGATGTAACTTATTACAAAGAATGAGTATTTGGTGGCTTCTCATTCTTGGAACCATTCTGCAGGTAAGTGCTTGTGGGAAATTCCCTCCAGCCCTATAGTTAAGAACATAATGAGTGAGATTATTTTAGTAAGCCCAGTGCATTGTGACCTCAACCGCATCACCCTGTACATGTACCAGTATGTGTGCGGCCATCTTTGGTTTCACTGGAAGCTTTTTAATAGAGATAATTCTTAGCACTTTACAAGATTTCTATCTTTATAATCCCCACCATGGCAAGCTGTGCTTCAAAAACAAATTCTCCCATTGGACATTTTGTAGTCGTAGTGTTAAAATGAATGGCTGAGCTTCATGGAGTAGAAAGCTAGTCTTTGTGACCTTGGGTAAGCTTCTTAACCTCTCTGGGCCTAAGTGGCCTTCCTCCTCTAGGTGATGGGGATATTAGTATTTCTTGCCCCCCCAAGTTACTATGGGAACAGGTCACATACATCCTGTGTGGTCCATAAAATAACTAAGTCTTAACTAAATCTGACCCACAGACATCTTGAAAGAAAGTTCAGATCAGCCCTTTTTTCTTCCCTACAATAGTGAATTCAGGAACTTTTTGGTCTACCACATAGTGGTTCTCTGGGAAAGATGTGAAACTATGGCCCAGCCTCCCTCACAAAGGTTTTAACCCATGTGAAAACACAGACAGATGGGCGGGGAAACTTGGGGTATTGTTAACAGTTTAGGAGATTTTTCCAACTCCCTTGCTGAGAGCATAGATCCAGCCAGGAAAATCCTTTAAAGGGCTGGACTCATTTATGCTTTTTCTACCTTCAACACTTGGACTTTTTCAGGTTTACAAAAATGCTAAAGCTTAAAGGAGAATTGCGATCTGCCAAGGGACTGAAAGATGAGGTAAGGCTCCCAACTAGCTGCACAGGTGAAGGTGGATCTTTGTTGAAGGGGATTGCTTTCAAGCTCCATGCTTCCAAATTCCAGGTATAAGCATCTGGAAACACCACGGGGAGAGCAGGCATCATAGAATTAAGAGCCGACGTTCGAGCCTCAGCAGCTCTGGGCCCACATCTTACAGCAGTGACCTGGACCATGTTTCTCACCCTCCCTGAATCTCCTCAGAGAGAGTATAAATGATGAGGCTGTATTTCACATGCTTGCTAGGAAGATTATCAGGTGCTGTATGCAAAAAGCACCTAATGGACATTTTCTAGTTTTTTAATTTATTTAACAAGCGCTCTGCTGCATATACACCCACAGGCCAGAAGAGGGCATCAGATCCCATTACAGATGGTTGTGAGTCACCAGGTGGTTGCTGGGAACTGAACTCAGGACCTCTGGAAGACCAACCACTGTTCTCAACCACCAAGCCATCTCTCCAACCCCAGACATTTCCTATTATTGCCAACATTTCACTTTATCTGGTAGGAATCTGTAAATGGAGTTTTCTGTTTTGCATAATAAAGTGTTGGCCAAATTCTCTGTATATATTCCTTCATTGTTCCCCATAGGATGGAAAAAATCCATTGGGATAAGTGTAAAGATGTCTCACGTGGCACGTACTTCTGCTAAGAAGTAAGCTGCCTCTAAAACCAACATTTCTTCTTTCCTGCTGGGTTACTGCTGCCATAGGGGACTTGCTGCTAGTTCTACTTGGGAACAAGAGCCTGGTATACATTTTCTAGGATATTTTTTATTCATTTAACATATGTCTTTGGAACACCTGCAATGTGTCAGGCATTGTTCTGCAAGTTTGACAAGTAAATGACAGAGAGATCCCTGTTCTGCTGAACCCTCCCCTCCAGCAGAATAGCCCCTCAGGACATGGTGGCCAAAATAGGAGGGAACTACGAAGTGCCAACAAAAAGCATCAACGTTCCACAGGTTGCCAGTATCCACCACAGACCACGTGTGTCTTAAAGCTTGCCAGTGTCGCTGGATTCAGAACCGTAACATGTCCATGGTCTTTGCTATGTGAGTAGAGCTGTTTCTAACATTTGTGCTCTTGGGGCAAAACCTTGAATGGCTTTCCATTCATTTCCAGCAAAAGTAATGCAAAACCATCGTGTTTCTATCATAGTAAACTCGGGACTTCAGTCCCAAGTCAGCAAGATCAGTGATCATGTTTAGAATTACTATAGATAGCTGTAAACTCAATTATTATAAGTAAAATGTAAAAGTTCCTGAAGCAACATTAGTTGCCTTTCTGATTCTGAAAAAATCGTATTACATGTAACTATTTAGAGGGGCAAGGTGGAGGTCAGAAAGAAACTTCCACCATGTGGGTCCCTGATCTCAAACTCAGCTGAGGCTTGGTAGCCAGAGTCATTACCTCACCAGTCCAAGATTTCTGCATCCTAAAATATAACCCTCACCATTAACTGGTATCAGTCTGGCGACTGTAGTATTGGTGATGGTTAAAAGTGGTTTTCCATTATTTGTTGAAGACTGACCTTTGTCCTCGGACAAATAATTTCCCAGAGACAGTTAACTGGGTTACCATTAGAATAAAGTTACCTTAGGAACTACAACTCCAAACCTCCTTCTTCAAGTCCCTAAAGCCTGAGAATGCCGCCATTTGAATGTTAGGTGTTTTTAGCTCTCCAAGTGTTGCTGAGTCATGCGCTTACATTTGACACAGTTCTCCCTGGGAATATACATGAAACTATTTGTGAGTCCTTTAAAACTCAGAGGAAAAACTGTCTTCCCCTGTTGAAATATATGTTTGAGAAGGCATAATAATTGACAAAAAGCTCATTTAATCAATACAGAATCAACTGTCATTAAATAGCTGACTTTCCAATAATTACCATGATCATGGAAGCAACTGTAGTATTAGCACTCTCTACTTTGCCTGTGGATGGATAGCTTGGCCAATGTCACGTAATTCCGGGTAGGTTTGAATCTTGTATCAGTAAAGCTGGGTGTCTGAATCCACAGCTTATGGAAATGAAACTTCACCTAGCTGCAGCAGTTTGCTATTTCAGCCATCACTAACAACTTGAGATCCAGGATGCTATAAAATGGTGCCCAAGGATCAACATTAAAACCCTTGGTTCATCTCCTACCTCTAGCACTGGTTACAGAGCTACGATTGACGAAATGTCAACTCAAATCTATACCTAATGCATATTGATGCTCTGAAGGCATCTGCCTGGAATTCATTCCCTATAAAGGACATAGGATTATAAATAGTTCGCAGCTAATGTCTTGAGCAAGGTATTAGAAAGAAATTAGATTTATTAGGACCCCATGAAAACTCGCCTTTCTTGAGTTTCTGAGCACAGCTTCCTCTTACATCTAACTGCATTAAAAATGGATGCTGGGGAACCGGTCATTGCTCCTCATGTACTTTCACTCCTGCTTGATACCTCGAAACTGTGATGATCTGCTGTTTACGAATGAGTGGTCACATTTTCATTTTAGAGGCAAATCTCATCTGGCATCTAGCAAAACGCATTTGTTATTCAACTGGTTTAGAGACCCTTCCAAAAAAGATCATTTATCCTGGCCCTCTTGTTTTATGAATGAAGACCTTTCCCCAGAGACTCCAAGCTGTTCCTAAAGATCCAACTTGGATGATGCTGAAGGGCCAGCCCTGAGGTCACGATGGTAGAGGAGAATGGGGTGACATTAGGCTCTCTATTCAGTGGGGAGCCCAACCTGGGGAGAGAGAGAGATTTTCACTAGCTTGAGAGAGTGCATTCAACTGTTGACTTGGGGAAGCCCAAGTTGTGTCTCACGGGCTTTTGTATGAATGAGCCCTCACTGGGCGTGGCTCCTTCAGAACAACCAGGGAACACAGTCCTCAACTCAAGACAAGCTTGGCATTGGCTGGGCATTGGTAGCACACGCCTATAATCCCAGCACTCTGGGAGGCAGAGGCAGGTGGATTTCTGAGTTTGAGGTCAGCCTGGTCTACAGAGTGAGTTCCAGGGCAGCCAGGGCTACACAGAGAAACCCTGTCTCAAAAAAAAAAAAAAAAAAAAAAAAAAAAAAAAGACAACCTTGACAGAGCAATCTCAGACTCTCCTGTAAGTCAATCAAGGCATTGTTGCCTACCTCACAGAAATCATACACATGATTCCTGGGCATCCAGCATCCCTGTGAGATGCCACACCAACCATCCCTCGGACTGCAACCAGGAGAAAAGAAAATGAAAGTACTCCAGGTTGAAACAGCTGCTCCCAGTTAGGATCAGAGATTTTGTTTTCAAGTTAGAAAACAGTGACTACATGCCAAGTTCTTTTTTTTTTTTTTTTTAAGCCACTCTACACGTATTCTCTTAAGAGAGTCCCCGGTAATTGTCTTAATGGTAATTACATGCTTGGGGCAGTTGACATCCACTGTTATTTTTCTGAAAGTGAAGAGCAAGTAGCAAGAGCTAAAAAGGAGGAGGGAGAGTTTTGAGATAATGAAATCCTTTTAATGACAGAGCCATGCCGTTAACCTAATTAAACTGTAAAGTGGGAAGAAGAAGAAGAAGAAAAAAAAAAAACCTGCAGGTATTAAATGGAAATGAAGTGACTCAGCTGAGACAGCAGTGCTTCTGGGAACCACATGGATTCCCGGTACTCTGACATTGTGGTTCCAGTTCCCACACTGCCCTCTGGCCCACCTTGGCCTGTTCGGAGGTCTCCTAGATGGAGTGTCCATTGTAAATGCCTGATTTACTGTGTCCACCTCGGATCTCGAGTTCCCATGGGAATGTGTGTTGTGTGGCTCATGTATTTCGGAAGCCAAGTCAGTGTGATAGGTCGGCAGAACCCTGGCTCCTCAGTGGAAAAGAACATGAACCCTGGCTCTTCTAAGTTACAAGGCTTTGGAAAGGTGACTCAGATTCCTGCCCCATTACTGTGTGTCCTTCCCTGGTTTATTTTGATTGATTTGTTTATTTGTTTGTTTATTATTTACACTCCATATTTTATCTCAACACCCCCCCTCCACCCCCGGACTGTTCCACATCCCATACCTCCTCCACACCCCCTGTCTCCATGTGGATGTCCTCACCCCCCACCCCACCTGACCTCTAAATTCCCTGGGGCCTCCAGTCTCTTGAGGGTTAGGTGCATCATCTCTGAATGACCACAGACCAGGCAGTCCTCTGCTCTGTGTGTGTTGGGGGACTCTTGTCAGCTGGTGTATGCCACTTGTTTGGTGGTCCAGTATTTGAGGGATCTCATGGGTCCAGATTAATTGAGACTGCTGGTCCTCCTATAGGGTCACCCTCCTCCTCAGCTTCTTTCAGCCTTTCCCTAGTTCAACAACAGGGGTCAGCTGCTTCTGTCCATTGGGTTGGGTACAAATATATGCATCTGACTCTTTTGCTTTAAGGCCAGGGAGGTCGCTTCACCTCTAAAAACAAGAGAGTTGGAAGTGCTTGAGAGCTCACACCGCATGGTGCAGGGTTTGGCCAGTGATATCATGGTATGGAGCTGGACTGCCCAGCTTTCATTCCGACTAATCAAGATCAGCTCTGGGATGTAATTATACTCCAGTATAATTACAATCTCCAGTAGGAGCAGGCTAACCTCATCACCCAGAGACCTTTGTGTGAGCCAGTTTGCTGGTTTGCCTGGGAGTATGGGGCTAGGAAGGAAGCCCAGCAGAGCTTCCCAGAATGCTTCCCGCTAAATTCTTCTCACATTGTCACCATCCACACTTGATGGAGAGCCCACCCATCCACCATTGCTTTGTACCCAACCCTCTCCCCACCAAAGTCACTACTCTCTACCAAATCTGCTTAGCTCTCAATCACTCTTTTCCGTTCTGACCTAGCAACAATTAGCTAACCCTTCTAACTCCTAATCAAAGACAAGGAGATCCTACTGCTCAGGCCAGGGCGTTCTCTTTCACTCCCATTGGTGAACGCCATTAAAGAAAAGCATTAGATTTATAGGCAAGAGGGAGTTGGTTAATGGATAAAGAGAAAGTTAGGAGATCTCGTAATCCCTCGTCAGGTCTATCACTAATTCACAGTAGTCTTGACAAGTTCATTTGACATGTCGATATGTTTATTTCATCAGTGGCAGAACCATTAATATTTATAGACAGTTCTCTGGGTGCCTGGAATCATTCTAAGGACTGACTTCCTTGTGAAAAACAGGGGAATTGTCTGATGCACCCAGAGCAGTGTGGCAAAGATTAATTAATATAAATAAGTAATTGTCTGAATAATGCAAGGCTCTAAGACACCTCACAAATGGATCCTGTGTAAATGTTACCCCAGATGAATAATAACAGCCCATGCTCAATAAACAAATTTCCAGCGAATTCAGCTCCCTGTCAACCCGTTAAGTGAAGGAAAGCGAGTGTTTTCTAAATCGTTCATAATTGATGCTTTTGTTTTTCTGGCTGCCTAGGCTGGGGAGAGAGACAGAGAAGTCAGCAACCTGAACAGCAAGCTCTTGAGCCTACAACTGGACATCAAGAATCTCCACGATGTCTGCAAAAGACAGGGGAAGACCTTGCAAGAGAACCAGCTCTGTGTGGAAGAAGCTATGCTGAAAACCAACCACGTAAGGCACCGGGCAGCTGTGCCTGTCTCTGATCCCTTGATCACTGTCACTTCTGATGGGAATGAGGGGTCATTCCACTGTGGGCAGGGCAGAGTAATAGCTGAGTGTGCTCAAGAGAACCAAATGCACCACACATACCCTGACATAGAAAAAACTGATCATATCTTTCAATTTAGCTATTTCCAACATTATCGAGATACTGAGGATTAATTATCCCTTTTCCTTATCTGGAGGTAGCTCATCTGGAAAATACTAGGATGGGTCTCAGACAAACTTCCACATTAGCCATGGCAATGAGAGAGCCACCTCTTCTGTTCTGAGGCATCTCCATGCAAGAGGAGTTCCTAATGCCACACCTGTGCCTTGCTGCTGTTCTTCTAGAGGCTGGAATCTAGTTATTCGATAGGCTAGCGTGCCAGAGAGTCCTCAACCAGTAATAGGGAGAAGTTGACCAAATATCCATATCCTTTTCCTCTTAGTCCAAGTTAACTCAAGAATGGCTCTTAGCTCTCTCCCAGAATTCCTCAATGGGATTGAGCCCAGTGAACCAGTCCTAACCAGCTTGGTCTACACCTCTCCCTTTCTTGTCTCAATACCCAACTGGTCTGAGTTTTCTATAAGCAGCACCCACTTAAAATACTTGGCACTCAGTGGCTTGTTACAGGGCCTGATTTCACAGCCCAAACAAAGTGACACTGGGTAACCCTATTCAAGCATGGAAAGGGCAGACCTCACAGCATGGCTATTTTTCTCAAGTCTGACTTTGCGCGTTCACACAAACCAAGAAGTCTAAGCAGTTCACCAACTGAACAATTTCACTTTGACCTTTGGTTCTCTTCTTCTGAGGAATCTCTAAACCTGAAGTGTTTACACCAGTCTTTAAATTTGTTGACACAAATCGGAGACCAGACACGGTTGCTTTTTCTGTTTATAAACTTGGTTGCATGTACACATGAAGAAGCTAGTGCTTGCACAGGCAGTTGCTGGATCCCTGGGTTAGAGCCTCAGCTGCTGTGTAGGTAGCCATGTGTTCTGGTGCTTAAGGACCTGGGCTCTCCACACTGTGTCTGTTAGCATGCTTCCGGGACTCGTCAACTGACAATAGAAACCTCACATTGTTCTTTGCAGCTGCCTAAATATGCTATCAACGAAATAATTTCACCTCATCTTACTGGCCTGGCCACCCCTTCCTCAGGAAGTCACAAAGTGGGGAGGAGGGGAGGAGGGGGAATCCACTGGTCTCCCTAAATCAATCTCAAGAAGATGATCATAATTTCTTTATAAATATTAACATTTTAGGATATTTCTACTAGAGCTGTTGTGAGCTTACTTATTGCCCCAGTCAGAGAAAAGCCATGTGGTTTATAAATGTATCTGGCAACTCAGAAGGAGAAAGGCATTAAATTGCATTTTATTATTCTAATTGCCTAGGAGAAGGTCTAACAGCTTGAGACAAGCTTTAAAACAAGCTCTCTTTTTTTTTTCCCTAGCACTTAGCACAAAATTTAAATTGCAGACCATGCATACAAATACACAATACACTCAGACCTCCACCCATCTCCTCAAAACTCCTTTAAGACCTGCCTTCCATGGGAAATGTACTATGCTGACAAATGAGAAACCCCAGGCTTTCTGGAATTTTGACTAATACTGATGAGGAGCTAGGGAAGTAGGCAGGAGGTCATGATTGAAGACCGACCACATTTAAGGGAGAAAAGTAAAATATTCTATCAGATGTTATAGGTAATAAAAGAAAGAAGAGAGAGATGCGTGGTGGAAGAGAAAGGTCACGACCCTGTAAATCAAAGATTATACTCTAAAACCCAGAAGCAAGCTGACTGTGGCAGCAAGAGTAAGGTTCTGGGGATAGGGAGCTGACTCAGCTATTAAGAGCACACAGTGCTGGGCAGCAAGCAACCTCTCAGAACTCCAGCTCCAGGGTGCCTGACGCCCCCTTCTGACCGCCAAGTGTACTACATGCATCCTCTCCTCACAAACCCACACTCAGATACACATATATACACAATTACAATTTAAAATAAAAATCGTTTTAAGATAATGAATTATTTGAAAGTAGGGTACCAGAGTGAAGAAATTATGAGCACTTCACTTTTTGGGTACATCCTTTGGATACGCGCCTGACCATAAGACTAAGTATTTCCTTCAATTCATACCTTATGCTGCCCCACCAATCTAATCAAAGCAACTCAAAGTGAAAGAAAAGAAAATAGAGATATTCAGATAACATTACGATCAAAGACTGGTGTAGTCCATACCTGAAATCCCAGAGCTAGGAAGCTTGAGGCAGGGGGATTACCAGCTGCAGACCATCAATGGCCTATGTAGCAAGCTGTAGGCTAGCCTGAGTCATGCAGCAAGACACATCTCTAAAAACAAGTCAGAAGCTGGAGAAATGACTCGGTAGATAAAGTCTCTGATACACAGGCATGCAGGCCTTAGTTTGAATCCTCAGAAGTGGCAAATGAAAAGTACTCATGGAAAATGCTGTGGTAGTGCATGCCTATAATCTCAGCACTTGGGGACCCCAGAGCCTTGCCAGGCAGCTGGTCAAGCTGAATGGGAAAGCCGTGTGTTAGTGGAAGACCATTTCTCAAAACATAAGGTGGACAGCAACTGAGGAAGATGCCTGACATCAAGTGGTAGCCTCCACACAAATGCACACAGACATGCATACTCAGAAACATACAGGTCACATGTACACACAAGCTGAGACCACATAAACAATCAGAAAAAGTAGACCCTTAATAGCAATTTACCCAGGTTTTATCCACATTGGGGGATGGGGAGCACGCCGACGTACTGAAACTCCTATTGTCGAATTAATTTTGGAGATGTATGGGGGACACCATTTTTAGCATTAAGAGATATAAAAACAAACATTATCCTTTCAAGTGAAACTAATTAGCTGGATATCTAAAGATTAGCAGAAACCTGGTGAACATTCTCTTAAGGTATCATTTTGAACCATCTGTAATGAAGGCAATTTCAATGAATTTGCTCAGTGCAATGTGTGGTCAATGAATTGGATCCTAGAACAGAAAATTAAAAACTAATAGAAAAATATGTGAAACTCAAAACCAGAATCTAGTTTCATTCCTAATCCTCCACCAGTGTTGATTTCTTAGTTTGGTTGCATATGAAGGAGAATCCATGGGAAACTTGTCTTTTGGAATTTGTCTGTGAAGATAAAATCATTCCAAATGGATTTTTTAAAAATTGGATCCCATGTAAGCAGAGGTCTGGTGAGAAGAATGTCTAGACCACAAGTATTCATTTGAATAAAATGTTTATCGATAATCACACAGCTCTTCTGCCCTCATCAAGAAAAGTACACATAGTTTACAGGTGACATAGGAAGTAATGGACAAGCCTCAGTACTGATAGAGAAGGCTAACCTGATACTCCAGGGGAATAGCTTACTCAATACCTCAAGGACTGGAAAAGAAGTTTGTGGCAATGACTGGGAGAAAGACAGAGAAACTCTAAGTTCTTAAACAGAAAGCATCAAGGACACAGTTATCGGAACAATGCCAACCTTTGACAGCAGAGTGTGCAAGCTGAAGAGAGAGTAAAGGGTTAAAAGGTATTTTGAAAAGCCAGCTCTAGGCAAATCAGCAGGGCCTGATGATATTCTTCTAAGAGTGCTTAAGGAATTGGCAGGTGTTATTACATAGCTGCTAGTGATAATTTTTGAGAACTCAAGAGGATAAAGAAAATCCCTGTAGACTGAAAAAAAAGGGTAAATGAAGTGCTCATCTTTTTAAAAAGGAAGAAAGGACAATCCTGGTAATTATAGACCTGTCAGCTTCACTTCAGTATCAGGGAAAATATAGAACTTAACATCAATCAATTAGAAGCAACTTCAAAAGCACAAAGTATTGGGTGGTAACAACGTGACTTTTCAAAAAGAGAGTCATGCCAGGCCAATTAATTTCCTTCTGTGATTAGGTGGCTTCATAAGCAAGGAAGGAGCAACAGCTATAATCTCTTGGACCACAGTGGGGCTGAAAGGTTGACTAAATATGGGAACATTTCCTCTGGGCAGCCAGACATCTCCAACTTTTCACGTGGCTGATACAAGGGTATAAATCTAGATGAGAAATCTGGTAGATCAGATGGCCTTAAGAGTTACATCCAATGATGCACAGTCACCTAAAGAGCTAGTTTTACTTTTTTAAGAGCACTTCAAACTCTCTTGTTTTTTTTTTCCCAGATCCCAAATTAAAAGTCAAGGAAGAATATAATATCTAGAGCTTCACTAGGAAAAAAAAACTTTTAAGAAGACTGAAACTAGGGGAGACGGTTCCATGAGTAAATCACACACACAGGGACCTGAATTCATATCCCAGCACCCAGTACAGCTGGGTGTGGTGGCACACATCTGTGAGCCTAACACCCAGGATCAGGAGGAGATGGCAAATCCCTGGAACTCAGAGCTAGCTTAGTCAAAACAGCAAGCTCCAAATCCAGTAAGAGACCATGTTTCAAAACAATTAACTGAGGAAGATGCCGAATGTCAGCCTCTGGCCCCACACGTGTACACATACACGTGTGTACACAAACATGTGTGCACACGCATACAATAGAAAGTGTAGTGGTGACTTTCTTGATCTGTCCTTTCCCCCAACATATAAGTAAAATATGAACTTAGACTATTGTGCATTATTTCACATTTATCAAGAGTTAAGAAAAATATACTTTTAAATATATAAGGACAAATAAGTAGAAATTTAGTAGGTCTAAAGTCATTTTTAGACATTTCTCATAGTCTTTAAAATTTGGTTTCTCCAAACCCATAGGTATCCTTAATGTACAAATGTCTAAAACTCCCATCCCATAAAATCCAAGCCTCTCTGTGGATTTAAGCATTTCTTGGACCTTCCTAATCCGGTATATTAGTTTAGGTGCTATGTTTGCTATGGACAGCAAGAGTTCAAAACACCCCATTATCTAGCCAGTCTTTGAAACTAAAGTCCAGAAAACTTCCACATGACTTGTGGAGGAAAAGAAGTGACTCAGAGCTCATTAGGATTGCTGCCAGGGTTTAGAGCTTCATACACAGTGCTCAGGAGAAGACATTCTATACCCACAGGAAGTTTCAAAGCCAGTGAGAAATTCTGGATTCTCCTGGCATCCCCAGGTACGGGGAAGAAAAGCCTGAAAGACAATTTTGCTTCTCTCAATGTTTTTCTCATTCTTTTGGACAATGAAGAGCAAAATGGTGACATAAGAAATAGGAGATGCAATGAACTAGGAAATAGGAGATGCAATGCATTAGGAAAGAACAGCTGGTTTTTCAGCTGGGGCCTCCATGTCCAGCAGCAGACAAACAGATTCAAATCTGTTACCTACTAGATCCAAGGTCCTAACCCTCAGCAGCTAGCCTGCCTTCAAAAAAGCCAAGAGGGAGAAAAAATAAATTGAGCAAAAACAACAGGAAACTTGGGGGTATTTTCGTCACTGAAGCGAGTCCCTCAAAATCAACCATAATCCAAAATGTTCACATCTCCTTTTAACTCAGTCCACATTAAGTATTTAGCTGTAAGAACTATAGTTCCTCTTCCAATACTTCAATAGTTCCTCTATCTGTATAGACTAGAGGATTTTGGCTTTTGGAGAATTCCCTGTACGCACATTTGCATCCTGTGTGCAAAGGTACGGGCAAAGAGACAGACACAGAGAGTCACACATACCCTTGTGCATGCTCATGCATCCCAAACTCCCTCTTCTCCAAGCCTCATTTACAGAGGAGCCGTGAGAACAGCAACACTCTTAGCTTGGGAAGACTGAGAGCACCTAACAGTACTTCATACACACATAGACAATTACAGCTACTTGCTGTAAACACAACTTTTATTTTTTGTTTGGCGAGAAGTCTCATCACCTTCCCTGCCACTGCATTCATGAGTTTCTTGGTCCAAGTGTTCACCCTGCCTCTGCAGACTGTTTCTTTTGCTGGTGACAGTGGTGGTCTGTTTCTTGTTCACTGTCTCAACTCTGAGGCATATGGGTGAGAAACGCTTCACACAGTCAGCATCTGCCTTTCTGGTTCTGAGCTGGGCTGTACCTTACCTCTGCTAACCATCCTTCTCCCGTAAGCTTTCTTTCCTTAGGCCCTCAGCTAAGTTTCATTCAAACTCCATCTCTCCAGTGACTCCGGCTAACCCATTAAAATCACTCAGTCTTGGATGGCCATGATTCCTCCACAGTCTAACATCTAACCCAGCAGTGAATTCTGTTGGCTCTGTTTTCAAAATAGATCTAGAATGCATCAACTTCTCCTAACCTCCACTACTACGCCCTGGTCCCACCCCACACTCTCTCCCCCATTGCCTGGATCTCTCCAACAGTCTCTGTGTTCTCTCTGCTCCTTGTTTCCTTACAGTTGACTTTCAGTAGGACAGGCCATGCGTCCTCTGTAAACTCTACACAAGATCGTGTAATTTCCTTCACAGTACTTTCTAGTGGACTGTCACCTCTTGAAAGAAGCTGGGGACTTCATAATGGCCTCCTTACCCAACAGGACCTGGTGTCCTTTTTCTCACCTCCTCTGGCACCGCTTCCCTGCCTTTATGGTCTCTGCTCCGAAACATACACAGTGACGGGAGCTTCCCCAGGGATCTCAGATCCCACCAGGCAGGTTTGCACCTTGTCTATAGACTTTCTGTTATCTGTCTCTGGAACATTCCAGAGACTTGGGTCTGTTGTCCTCATTCTCCTGCCTCCTTCCTATGTGGACTCAATCCACCTTCTCTATAAATTTTTCCATAAGACTTTTATTCTGAAATGATAACCTGCTCTATGCTACCTGTCTCATCCCCCTGTCTGCTTTATGCTGCTCTGTGGTACTTTTGCCCACAAAGCACACTACTGTTCTCTAGTTTCTCTCTTATGCCTGTCTTTCTCTTGCATGCACACACACACACACACACACACACACACACACATCTATGTGTTTGTCATGCATGTGTGTGTGAACGTAGAATGCCCATGTACATATATCTATATACATGAAGAAGCCACACAAATGTCTTCCACTATCCCTTTGTCTCTTGAGACAGGGTCTTCACTGAATCCAGAGCTCACTGACAGGGCTACCTCCCTATCCTCACCTGTCCCTATGCTCTCCCCACTAACCAATGCTATCACTACAGACTCTGGTGACAACACTTGATTTTTACCTGGATCCGGAGATTTGACATCAGGTTTCTTTGCTGATACTGCAGGCACTTTAGTAACTGAGTCATCTCCACAGCCCACTCTTATAATTCTATAAATGTAGCCACCCAACTATCAAGTTGCATGCTTATCAATGGCAGGATTTTTATCATTTATAGATTATTAAAGTTTAATAAATCTATAGAAATGTTCATTTGTAATGCCTTAAGAAGAGTCCAAGAGACAAAATAAATAAATAAACAGTATAGTTATTGTTGTTGCTCTTGGTTCTGGGAGGAACCTAAAGGTGACACCCTGTTGTGAACACATCATATGGTACATGGGAGATGCTAGTGAGGGTTGTCACCTCTGTTCCCTCCTCTAAGTCAGTCTTTCTCCCTACAAAGTCCCAGACAAGCCTGAAAATCATTGTGAAGACCAGGATGTAGCTTGGAATGACACCACTGAGCTGCAGCCCAGTGCTTTGTAACCCTAGCCTTAGGACAGGACTGAATTTGGACCCACCAGGGCTGGCCTGACCTGCATGACTGACATATGACTAGAAGCTCATGCAGAGTGGTTGATGTTAAACTCCCATATACCAACCAATATGACTGCTCCCCTTTACATGCCATAGGCTACAAATGAGGAACTCATCTGAGTGTAGGAAGAGAGCCCTCCACTGCCCTAGGCTAGACCACATGGAATAATCTACCTACCGCTTTGTCTATCAGCCCTTGTTCAGTGTACTCAATAAGCAAATGGTTCCCAAGGTTCCAGTGCTGACTGTAACACATACTTTGAACATAGGACTTGGAGGAACTGAGCTGGAGCTGGCCCGGAAGCCTTCTGAAGACTGACTGCCATAGTATTGGGAGGGGCTATGTGAGCTACCAAGAGACAAAAAGCAATCAAAAGTCTTGGGAATCTGGAAAACCTACAAACCACAACAATCACCAGCCTGGAAAGATATATTTGGCAGGACAGTAGTGGCACCTTCATCTTGTGGGTAACCAACAGCTGCCTGATTAAACCAAAGATTCACCCAATAGTCAACAACTAGCTGCCTGATTAAACCAAATGTCACCCAATAGTCAACAGCTAGCTGTCTGATTAAACTGAAGGCTCACTCAATAGTCAACAGCTGTCTGATTAAACCAAAGGCTCACTTGATAGTCAACAGCTGTCTGATTAAACAGAAGGCACACTCAATAGGAGGAAATTTCATACCTGGTTCTGCAAACCTAGAGAACTACCTGTAGCTAGATGTCATAGGCCCTAGAGAAAAGCCTGATACTGCCATTTTCTAAACCAATATAATTTCTAAATGTATTCTAAAATGCATCCTTATATCCACAGATCAGTGTAGCTCTCACCCCTCATCAGAGAATCTTTTTGCAGCATATAGGAACTATTACAGAGATCCACAACTCGGGCAAAGTGTAAAGAACAAACGACCCTAGTCTTGGACCAGTGCTGAGTTTGAATGGAAAAGGACCATCACAATTTGTATGACAGACTGTAGACTGCTCAACTCCAAGTGATGGATATCTACACCTCTACCTCTACACCTAAAGCTTAGGAAGAATCACAGAAGAGTGGGTGGGAAGATTGTAAGAGGCAGAAGATCACAAGACTGGGAAGCAGTGCCCGTGAGTCCTCAACCATATGGATGCTTAAGTAAGACCTGCACAGTGACAGCACCAGTTCATATACCAACATGGATGAGGGAAATCTCATGAGACTCTCCCTAAATGAAGATCTGCAGGCAACCAAGAGCTGCTGAGAAAAAGAATTAGTTGCCTTCATAGACAAGACCCAATACAGGTTACTCAATCCCAAGTACTCAGACCTAAACATATACACATACAGTCAACACTAAATTGACTCAATAGGTCAGATGGATATATAGGCAAGTAGATAGATACCTAGATAAATAGATAGATAGATAGATAGATAGATAGATAGATAGATGATAGATGATTGATAAATGATAGATGATAGAGTTCATAATAACTAAAGAATAAGAGATCATGAATTTCAGAGGGAGTAGGGAAGACATGGGAGGAGTTGGAAGGGATGATGGGAAGATGAGGGATGGAAATTATGAAAATACAGTATTCATATACGAAAATAGTAAAAAAGAAAATATCCCAAAACCTGTTTGGATACTGTTTTCTTAAATGTATTCTGTTAGTGTGACAGAAGTCATTGGCTCAAGTTCTAAAGAGTCAACAAAATTTCTAAGGCCAGCCTTTCATTCCTTTTATTCAAATACATAGCCATAAATCTCTAATTTATGTCCTGTAGAAATAGGCATAGTTTTTTCCTCTGTGGGAGTTTATAACTCAAGTAGAATATAAAATACGCAGAAATAATTGCAGGCAAAAATAAGAAACACCACGTCAAGGAGTTGCCAGCGAGGTCTGTGGTCCTGATTCAAAGGCATTAGGTAAGCTCAACAAAGAGAGAGGGCTTCAAAGAGAGCCTTGAAGAATGAGTGGAAAGATGGAAGCTAAGGCCCACCACCAGGCCACCTTCTTGCCCTCCTCTCTTTCCCATGTCATTGTCATAATGAGTGAAGATAAGAAAACACAGAAGCACCAATGCAAAACTTTGATTTTCCTGGACAAATAACTCAGGAAGTGTCTCCCAGCAAGCCTGGGACAGAGGGGGTGCCCAGTGTACAAAGTGAAGGATCCAGAAGCCTTTTTTGGAAGACTTTGTACTGGCAGGAAGGGAAGGAGGGAGAGAACACAAACACACACACACACACACACACACACACACACACACACGCAAAAATGTGCACATATACCATCTACCAGGCCACATCTTTCTTCAGGAGAGACAACAGGTGCCCAGCTGTGAGCACTGTCTCTGCCTACCATACTCCAGCATCCAGAAGTCCCAGAAGCAAGCAATCTCAGTGTTCTGTTACCTGGGTACTTGTAATAACTAAATTCAGCTCAAGAACCTCCCAGGTCAAGCTTGTCATCTTTCTATGTATAGGTCCATGTATACACAGCATTAACCATATCTCTCTAGATCATTTATATGTATACTTTTGTTTCTTCTGGATTGGGGATGCAGGGTAATGAGATGGCTCAGTGAATAAAGGGGATGGCCACCACTCTTGATGGCCTGAGCTGGAACCCCCAGACTCAAATGGTGGGTGGAGAAAACCAATTCCCAAAAGTTGCCCTCTGACCTCTATAAATAGACCATAGTGGGTACACACCCACACATCCACCCAAATAAATAAATGTAATTTTCAAAAATTTAAAAGAACTGTCTTTTCTTCTTCAGATTCCATCTTGCAGAGTAGGAATAGAAAGTGACAGAGTGCTCAGGGGATGTAGCGAAATGTTCAGAAATTTCTCTGTGGGTGAACACATCAAAGCCAAAGAGTGGCTGCGTGGCCTTCTTAGGCCTTAGAGTGGCCTCTGTGGCCTTCTAACCCTCTTCTGTATATCCTGTCTGTGCTACAGAACAAGAAGCAAGCCCAGACGTTAGTATTCACGGATAACCAGATGGACTTCAGGTCCAATAAGCAGTATCATCTCAGGCAACTCCAGCAACTGAAGAAGAAGCTGCTGACCCTTCAGCAGGAGCTGGAGTTCCGCACCCAGGAGCTGCAGGCTTCCTACTGCTCTCTCCTGCAATACCAGTCGCTCCTGGAGAAGCAGACTTCTGATCTTCTTGTTCTTCACCATCACTGCAAACTTAAGGAAGATGAGGTATCCTGAGATTAACCTTTGATGCGCCCCAGGTTGCCCTTGTACCTAACAAAAGCCAAGCACTGCATTTCATAGGGAGGGCTTTGCACTACCTTGAGTGGGCTTAAGAGCCTTCCCTCTTTAGTTCATGACCAGAATGAAGGTTAGCAAAGGGAAACGAAAGGGAAACTGGCATGACTCAGTCAACATAAACAGTGTTAATGTGAATGGGGTGTGAGGTGTAGGGTTTGTGTACATACATGTAGCATGAGAGGCCGTCCTCTCCATATTGTTATGGCTGTTAAAATTCAAGAGACTCCAGGTCTCTCAGAGAGAGAGAAAAAAAAGCAAAAGGCCCATTAAATCAAGTATTTTTAGGAAAGTCAGCTGCACAGATGGTAAGAGGCCCAGCCCCTGGTCAAGCACTGGTTCTAAGCGGTTACCGAGCGCCATTTTGTTTCTTTGAGCTAGAGAAAGCCTTAGAGACTTAGCACATTCTGGACATTCACTTATATTGATGCTCCAGGGAAATGTTTTTCTTTTTTAAAGCAAGGACCAGCATGCCTATGAAATCCCAAGTAAATTCCAAAGACCCACAGAACTGAGATGGGTTTAGCAGGAGGGCTGCAGACAGACTTAGCACTGTGTTCTAAGTAATAGGGCAGGCAGGGCTCATGTGTGTGCCTTCCCCTGACAGTTGCCTCTTTTAGGCTTAACAAAATCTCTGAGGAGTATTTTAGACAGTGTTTTTGCTGAAAGACTAACTCCAGGGACTTTAAAGGGGGCCTTACAGGGAGTATAGAAAATTCTTTAAAGGGCAGAGTGTAGCCTTGAAGGAGTTTGCTGGAACTAACTGGGAGGGAAAGGGAGAAAGGTGATCCCACAAAATGCCATTTGGGGGAAGTCTGTGAGCTTCAACTGTGGTTTAATAAAGCTCTTAAGTGTTCAGACTGGCTGTTCTCTCCATCCTAAGCCAGAGTCCGCTTGGGGAAAGGAACCCCTAAGTTAGATTGGATGCTACTTAGCAACATGGACCAGAAAGAGCCATTACTGATAGTCAGAGATGGGTGACCTGTTGCTGTTATGGCAACTGCACGTATCACTACAGACCTAAAGTCTGTCTTTTAGCTTCTATCACCACATCCACCCAAGCCATCCATTCCCTCAGTCACCCGAGGTGTCTGCCAGAACTCTAGCAATCACATCCTTATTCCAAATACCTCAGGTGAAAGGGAAGATGGGAAGAAAGTAACACGCCAAAAGTTACACACTCACACACACACACACACACACACACACACACACACACACATGCACTCCACATGACTACAGCTAGTTTCTAAGAAGCCAAGTCTAAATCAAATAAATGCTCAGCTGCTAGGAGAGAGGATAGGATATGGCACCGTGGTCACTGCCAGACCTCAATCTGAGAAAGCACTGCAAAATGTATTCTAAACATTCTACCAACCTCTCAATGCCATTAACACAGAAGCATGGCATGCCTGTCCAAGGCTGGGCTCTGCCAACAGCAGACCCTAAGATGAGCATATGAGCACAGGAAGTGGTTCTAAGAAGCACGAGGAGGTGTGGTCAAGAAGGGCAAATCCCGAATGAAGTGGATTACCTGCTCTAGGCAAATGGGGGTTCAAGCCCTGGGGATCTCTGGACGATGTTGTGGACCATTCTTCAGAGCAAACTTTCCAATCCAATACCACTCCTGGTATTCACTCCTGGGGACACTCACTCAGCAACTTGTCTCACCTCCTCTATCTGTCCCTTCTGGTGCAAAGAGCAAGCAGCCAAACATTCTTATAGTTGGAATGGTCTGTGTGCAAAGAAATAGTGAATCCTTAGAGCTCACTGTCTATAGGAATCTTTGGACCAATGTAAATAGACACCCACAGAGCTGGTCCTATACACACACTGCATATAGATACACGTGTATGTGCATGCGTGTACATGAATATGTTTAAAAAGTATGCTCTAGTATGTGGGACCAACTCTTCCTGCTATAATACATGAATATCAAATGCCCCTCTCCTTCTGCCCTAAGAGATGCCTTAAACTAAATGGTCCTTTCCTGAGAGGAATCTCAGATGGGAAGCAGTTGGTTTAGCCAGCTTAATGAATGGGCCGATTTCTGTCGAGAGTCGAGCAGTTTGAAGCAACATGAAGCCTTCCATGGGGATGTTCCTCTTCACTCTTTGAACACATATAACCGGACACGCAGTTTAGCACGCTCGACCACATACAGTCATTTGCTAATTTAAAATCTAGTCTCCTCGACATTTTGAGAGAGGTGAGGCTGTGTCTCCTATAATCTATCTCATCCAGTGTGATGCTCCAGAACATCTTAGAGATTCCTGTCAGGAGATGACAGATTAGAAAACTCATTTGCATAACAATCGCACACATCTCAGAGGAACTGGATCGTGGCCCCTCTCTGTCTCTTGGGAATTTGCTGACGTGGAACTGTGTTCATGTGAGATTCCATGCTTTCCAAATGAGATCTCTAGAGAGTGTCCAGGAAAGAAAGGGGCATGGGCATTCCAAGGTCTTTCAGTACAGGGAATGGCTCAAACCCCATTCCTGTTAATCATCAGGTGTCTATTCAGAGAGAATGGGAGAAGATACTAAATAGGACATCCTGTTTAGTTTTTTAGTCATTTACAGTCTGACACTGGACCAGGGCCCTTAGACCAGCACTGTACTTAAATGCTGTTGATTTAGGCTTATAGTTCAGATGTGCTCGATACGGGCTCTCATGGTCTTATCCATGCGGGCTGTTTGCATGGCTGCAGTGTGCTTCCCCCTCCTGCACTAACAGGTCATTCTCTACGAGGAGGAGATGGGAAATCATAGTAAGAGCATTGGGGAGAAACTCCATCTGGCGCAAGAGCAGCTTGCCTTGGCGGGGGACAAGATTGTCTCCCTAGAAAGGAGCCTAAACCTCTACAGGGACAAGTACCAGACGTCCCTGAGCAACATAGAGTTACTGGAGTGCCAAGTGAAGATGCTGGAGGGGGAACTCAGCGGACTCATTGGTCAGGTAGGACCTAAGCCACACCCCTTAGCCAGGAGCTGCAGCAGGCAGACGTTTCTCCGGTGGTTCCCTCTACGGGTTCATTCAATCCCTAGAACTACACAATAAGTTCAAGGCAGTTTCACAAGACCCATCCCATCTCAGAAACAGGGGTGGGTGAGAGAAGGAGAGAGACTGCTACATCAAAGGATGTGCACATTTTGAGTGATTGTCATGGAAACCAAAATGGTTCTACCGTACAATACTTTTACCAGCAATAATTAATAATTTTTCTGATCCTTCTAAGTTGTGTTAAACTGAAGGGTAGGGCAAGGAATACTTTCTCTCAGTGCAATCCTCATTCTCCCTTAATCCTGATAGAAGTCAATTGAGTTCTCCAGAAAAAGGCCCAGGTAGATTTGCATGCAGTGTTTGTAGACAGAGATCTTGTCATTAGCCTGCAAGAGAAAGTGGAGCAAAGTTTAAGTTACACAAAGAGGAAAACTACCCTGCAGTCTCCCAAAGGCCTTGGCCTACTCCAAAGAGAGACGGGGAGCTTCAGAAAGTCCCAGAGCTGGGGTTGAGGAAAAGGATGCCTTCCACCTGCATGTTATCACCCACCAAGTGAGGGCTGTCCCTTTGTGACTTGGGCAAAGCACTTTACTTCAAGGACCAGGAAAGGCCCTTGCATGGCCTGGTGCTAACAGCAGCCCTTGCCACAGCTAGACAAGAATCCCTAGGAGGCTTTTCACTACCAACAGGATCTGGTTTCCACTGAATTAGTAGTTTTAATCCTCTTGTATTGACTTACGGGAGCTTCTTAATATCTACAATAAAAATTCTTTGCTCTGTTGAAAGTATTCCCCGCCGCCCATGGCATTTCACTTGGCTTTATTCACGACGGTTTTTACCACGCGAAAGTTTTAAACATCCGTGGAGCCGAACCCTCACACCCCTATAGATTCCAGGCTTTACATCATGCTTTGGAAGGTCTCCTCGACGCCCAAGATCATAAAACGTTTTTTTTTTTATTAGTTTTGTAAGTTTTCCATTTTATTTGTCTTTAGTTTTCAGTCCATATGTGCATAGGAAATGAGATGTGGCTTTAATTTATACTCGTGTATGTGGCTCTCCTGGGGTCCCCAAACCATTCCCAACCCTCCCCCACTTGCAGGAGCCCTGCAGAGGTACACAAGATTCTCAGGACCCCCCCCCCCTTATTTGCCTTCCTCCTACCTGTGACAGGGCTTCTCAGGGACTGTGACTGACAGCCTGTTGACAAGGGTACCTTGTAGCCCCTCGTCCTTCACTGTGTGCTTTCAACTTTCCTCAAGCATCCTTGGACTTCTTGATGAAATTCACATGGACGATGTCTAATGCTCACATTATATATTACTGTGGGAGATTAGCAAGCCCTGACTAGCATGAAGTGTTATGATTTTATTCATTTGTTTTCGTTGAGGGTTTTACACTTTCCTTTATAGGCCTGGTTTCATGAATAGGAATTCCTGTTTTGCTTTGAGATAGGGTCTCACTATGCAGTCCTGGCTAGTCTGGAACTTTCTTAAAAAAAAAAAAAAGATGTATTTATTATTATATCTAAGTACACTGTAGATGTCTTCAGATGCACCAGAAGAAAGCGTCAGATCTCTTTACGGATGGTTGTGAGCCACCATGTGGTTGCTGGGATTTGAACTCAGGATCTTCAGAAGAGCAGCCAGTGCTCTTAACTGCTGAGCCATCTCTCCAGCCCCAGAGTCTGGAACTTTCTGTCTATAACAGGATGGTCTTAAACTCACAGAGCTCTTCCTGCATCTGCCTAAGTACTGACTGAATATGCTACTATGTCCAGCCTGAAGAGGGACTTCTATACGTTTAATCTTAAGAATTATAGAGGCTGAAGAGGTGGGTCAGCAGTTAGGAGCACTAACACCAGCTGCTCTTACAGAGGACCCAGATTCGATTCCCACCACCTGCAACTGTAACTCCATTTCCCGACATCTGACACCCTCTTTTGTCCTCATCAGGAACTGCAAACAAAGGTGCACAGATACACATGCAGGCTAAACACATACATACTTTAAAAAAAATGATTACTGGTGTACAGAAGAATTTATGTCTTACCAGACACTTTACCAAGCTTCCTTGCTAGATTTGTGACTGAACATCACGGGATTTTTTTTCCTAAATTTCACTTTTATTTTCAAATTTTTCTCAAGTCGGGTGTGGTGGTACACTCCTTTAATCTAGCACTTTGGAAGCAGAGGCAGGTGTATCTCCTCAGTTGGAAGCCAGCTTGGTCTACATAGTGAGTTCAGGGACAGCCAGAGCTATATGGTGAGACTGACTCAAAGGGAGAGAAAAGGGAGGCGGGGCTTACTAGCTTTCATCTGGTCTCATTGGACAGAGCTGCCTGTCAGAGAATCCTCCTTCTTAGATCTCACCACTAAGCACAAACCCATTCTTTTGCTAATAAGCGTCTCTCAAGTCGAAGGTATGACTGACTATTTATGTCACTGCCAGACATGGGGACACATGCTTATAATTCCAACACTTGAGAGGCTGAGGAAGGGGGCAGGGATATAAATTCAAGGCCAACCAGGGATACAAAGGAAATTCAAAGCCAGCTTAGGCTACACCTGTCCTTTAACACAATGGATAATGTCTTCATATTAATAAATTTCCATATACAAAATAATCCTGTATTTGTGGAATAAATTCTACTTGATCATGATGTCACTTTTAAAACTTTTTTTTTGTTAAAGTTAAAGAAACAAGATTAGTTTGACAGTTTAAATTTCTATTTAGTGACATGACTATCTGTCTACCTTTATTGTTTGCTGGGAATTAAACCCAGGGCCTTGCACATAGTAGGCAAGAACTCTCCACCTGAGCTCTGACCCCAGACCCTTGTGCTCCCGTGTCTGATGTATGCAAACCCATGATAAGTGTGGAGGTTTCTGCATTTTCCTAAGGCTTCAGAACAGTTCCCATAGCATAGGAAACGGCTGTTTCTTTAGGATGGCAAACAGCTCCAGCGTTTGCCTCTCCTTGTGCCTAGCTGGGTCTCTACCCAACCCACATTCTCAGACTTTCCTTTTTCCTATAATAATTTCTTCTTAATTCTTTCAAAAATGGTTGTGAAGGGCAAGCTTTTTCAATATTTTCCTCTCTGTCCAAAGAGCATTTGGGCATAATCTCGAAGGCTAGCCAGCTGGATGTACAAACTGACCAAATCATCTTCCCTGGGGTCTCTGAAAGCCTTGCAGCACTGCTGTGTTGCTCAAGGACCAAAGCCCAGCAGGTGATGCCAATCTCTATCCTGTGTTTCAGCAGTCATAGGTCATCTCTTTTCCCTGGTCCCGAGGGGTGGGGAGGCAGGGCAAACTAAAGATGTTTTCATTTAGTCTTTATCACACCTCTCAAGCTTAACAGACTTTTCATCCAAAGAACTATATACTCAAGAATTTTTCTTTTATGATTTAACTCAATTTCCACTTTTATTCTATAGTATGGAGATGATGTTAGAACCTATAGGTGTTTTCTTGCTGTGTCTTCAGTTTTCTATTTGGTTTTCCAACCCTTCACCTCTTGTATGCTAAATTATTTACATGAGCATCGGATGTGATCAACTCTGGGTTTCTGGTCTGACCTTTCTCCATCTTGCTCAGGCGTAGCTTTCACGCCCAGTGAACACGAATTTATTTCTGACTTTGCCTGGAATTAGAGTGCTTTGGGAGTTAGGGAAACAAGCTTAGTGGAGACAAGACTCACCATCCACACTAGAACTCTGAGCTATTTTAACTATGTGCCTCGGTTTCCCTGTTACTAGCATGGGCTGATGACAAAATGAATAGTGAACTTCATGCATGATTTTAACTGCCTATGGAAAATCTTTAGATATAGCTAGAAGTGAGGAGGTAGCTCAGTCAGAAAGGCACCTGCCTTGCAAACACAAAGACCTGAGTTCAATTCCCCAAATCTCACATAAAAAGGCTGAGTGTGGTGGTGCTTGCTTGCGATCCCAGCACGGGGGATCAGAGACAGAAAGATCCCCGTGGCTTCCTGACCAACCACTCTAACCAATGAGACCCTATCTCAAAGGAGGTGGGAAGCGTTCCTAAAGGTGACCCCTGAAGTTTTCCTCTGGCCACCACACACACTTGCTAGAAGGATCCTCTCTGAAAACTGGAGAGAGTACAGGGCTAGAGGTAGGTGTCAAAGAGAAATACACACTTGTCAACAAGGTGTCGGTATAAAGAGTAGACAGACACAATGTTTCTTTAATTTGAAAGTAATTTAAGAACAAGATAGACTGGGCTGGAAATACGGCTTGGTGGTTAAGATCATTGACGGCTCTTCCAGAGGTCCTGGGTTCAATTCCCACATAGTGGCTCACAACCATCTGTAATGGAATCTGATGCCCTCTCCTGGTGTGTCTGAAGATAGCAACAGTGTACATAAAATCAATCACTTTTTAATACAAGAATAAGATAGACTTGGAGGAGACAGCTCAGTAAAGTACTTAATCTGCAAGCATGATGACCCAGGTTTGATTCCCAGAAGTTGAGTGAAAAAGTCAACCTTGAAAGTATTCTTTTGCCGGGTGGTGGTGGCGCACACCTTTGACCCAGCACTTGGGAGTCAGAGGCAGGCAGATTTCTGAGTTCGAGGCCAGCCTGGTCTACAAAGTGAGTTCCAGGACAGCTGGAGCTACACAGAGAAACCCTGTCTGGGTTGGGGGGGGCGGGGGGGAAGTATTCTTGTAATCCAGCATTGAGGAAAGAGAGAGACAGGAAAATCCCTGGAGCTGGCTGGTCAGTCAGTCCAGCCAGATCAGTGAGCTGTGGGCTCAGGATAAAACTCTGTCTCAGAAAATAAACCAAGGAACAATTGAGGAAGACACCCGGTGGTGACCTCTGGTCTCCACACACATGAGCATACACAGGCATATATCTGCATGCATGCACACATGCACACAGAGAGAGAGGAGGGAGGACTACAACAGATCTATCAATAACAGTATGGGAAATATCCTCAGCAAGGTATCACATGAGAACATCATTAGACAGCTTGCAGCGACACTCATTGGTAAAAAGGAAACTATCCAGCTATGTCTGGAACATCAATTCACAGCTACCAACATCACTGGTAACACAGGGCGCCACAGGAGTCGCAGAGACACGGATGCATGCTCTTGAGGACTGGTAGGAACTTTCATCTTGATTCTGCACTGGTTGATCTATTTTTTTTCTTCTGATGAGGACATTCTGCTAACTGAAAGTGAACATACACTTTTAGGGCATGAGTCTACTTAGAACCATAACTTTTATTCTCCTGTAGTAGTTGTCTCTGGGGCTTACTGCCTCAGTCTGCTAACCTAAGCCTAGGCCTGGAAGTTTCTATCCTCCATACAATCTTATCTAGACCTAGACGTTTTCAGCCTCTCAGATTTGCCCCCGAGTAAGCTCACCCTTCCTTGTTCTTTCTGGACTCTGGCTGGTTCAACTCAGCTGCTCTGGCACAAACTCCTCTCCGGGCTGTTTGATTCAATCTGGCTTCTTTCTCTGGGCCTCTCGTGAATTGCTCTGCTTGGCCTGATACTAACTTTGGAAATCTGTTCTAGTCTTCTGGCTCCTTCTCGTTCTCTGGCTCGTTCTGTCTTCACCTCTGTTTAGCTCGTTCTTACTCTGTCACCTGTCTCCCTACAACTGTCCTTGTAAAACTGCCTCTTTCTTTCCCTGCCTCTCTGCACTGCCCCTTAAGTAGCTTCTCCTTCCTCTCTCTTGAGAGTCAGGCTCATCCTATTCTGTTAAATCTTTCTCTGATTCATCATTTTGTCTGCCTCTCAATTAAACGTCACTTTCAAGCACAGGTGCTTCCTTCTACAAATTATACCTCCATTGTTTGGGATTAAAGATTGGCCCTAAGGGAATTAAAGGTGTGTGCTAAGGCAGGACTCTACTAGCTATTTGTTTCTGTTTTTTACAGTAAATAGCACAAACTTTGGGTTCACAGTGTGATCAACATCTAGTAAGACTCTGAGATTGACTTGAAGATTTCAAACAAAGCCAATTCATTATTTTTAAATGTCCCAGGACCCTGAAAACAAAGGGGATCACCCGAAGGTTCGCATCTACACTTCTCCGTGCGTGATTCAAGAGCATCAGGAGACCCTGAAGCGACTGTCTGAAGTCTGGCAAAAGGTTTCTGAACAGGACGACCTCATCCAGGAGCTTCGGAATAAACTGGCCTGCAGCAACTCTTTGGTACAAGCCTCCCTTTGGAACACTGTCCCGCTAGAGTCCCCATAGAGCCGTGAGAAGGCGGGGGGCACCTAATCTCTTTAGCCAAGACTCCTCAAATATCACAAAAATGTGACCCTGTCTCTTGATCATATTTTTTGTAGCATGTGTGCTCACCATATTCAATATTCTAAAGAGATACGGCAAACACAAATTTTGTGTTCCTTAGCGATCACTCTCGGCCACTGGTAAATTAGACAAGTTTCCCACAGCCTCCCCTAAGCCTGCTTCCTAAAGCAAACATCACAACGCATGGAAGTCCAGAAAGGATCCAAAAGGAGGCCACTGGCAGAAGCAAGGCAAACCACTCTGTATGATTTAAACAAGACTAAGAGCTTAATCCCCTCTCCATCCCAAGCCCACTAGAAGGGCACTGTGAATTATACAGTTATACCAAAAATCTATGCTGCAGGGAGGAGCCCACTGCCAACCCGGGTGTGTGTTACTGATCGAGCACCCTGACTGGCCTGCAATCTCTTGCAGGTTCTGGAGCGTGAGGAAGCTTTGATAAAATTACAAGCTGAGTTTGCTTCCTACACAGCCACCCACAGGCATCCCCCTACCTCCTCAGAAGACTGTGAAGACATCACAAAGGTAAGGGTTCCTTTGCTTCTCTGTGGGATTAGACTGAGGGAGATTGCTTTTGGGTTTCTCTGGTTGTTTTATTTATTTATTTGGTTGGTTGGTCGGTCGGTTGGTTATTTGCTTAGATAGTATGTTTGTAAGTGTTCTGTATTTGTGTAATCTTGGCCAGCCCTGCCAAAAACAATACTGTGGATAATGTACTCCAGCCCCAAAGACTGTGGCACTGTTAGGCAGTCTGTAGAACTTGCCCACCTTCTAATCCACTTCTAAGGTTACATCCTAGCAGGATAGCATTCCTGTTGGCTTGACAGATTCAGACTCTACAAACTCATAGAATCTGTCTAGGGATGAAAATATGGAGAAAGTTATCAATACAAACCCATCAGTCTTTTTCTTTCTTATTCTGTAACATCAAAGCAGTATCAAAACTTGGCCTAAGGAAATGACTCTGCGCTTAAGAGCTCTCAAGTTACAAAGGACCCAAGTTTAATTCCCAGCACCGATATCAGATGGCTTATAACCTCCAGTAACTTCAGCTATATGAGTGTAACCCCGACAGGGGCTGGCATGCACGAGCACTTACCCACACACAAACTCACATGCATGTATGTAAAATATTTGTAGAAGAGCCATTGCAGGTTGATTCTAATAATAAACAGGAAGTTAAGCCATGTAAAGAAATCTGGAGTGTTGATGAACCAGTAGTCAAAATATAGACCCAGAGGTGAGTTCTTAAGTCAGTCATGCCTAAACATTAGGTCTATGACAAAACCAGCTTGAATGATAATTAGGAGAATGCATGCAAGCTTGCATAGGTTTGAATGGAGATGGAGCACACAGTAAAAACAGACAGGGCTAAGAAAGGAAACAACACACAAGCTCTCTAAGGGGACCTCTAGTGGTCAGGCAGACTCTTCAAGACTTTGCAATCCCAGTTCAGATGACTGTAGCATGGATACTGAGCTTTGAGGATCATCTTTGGAATGACGTATGTCATCCCTGTTTGTTGAAATGGTCACATCTGGACCTGCAACACCACCTCATGTATGACAAGACTTTTCCTGGGGAAACACAATATATGCATCTCATCTGGACATCTTAGTCCAGATAGAAAAAAAAATATCAACAAAAACTGTAAAAGATTGACACCACTAATGTACATCTTGGTGAGCTAATGCATTCTTTTAGGGTTTACTCACCAGAATATGGGTAAGGGGTGACTTCCAGAAGCAGAAATGTCTCAAAGATAGCTGGTCCCCAAAGCCCACCCCAGCATGGCTGACTGCTCACAAAAGCTGGGGACCTGAAGCACAATGCACAGGCTGCAGGCAGCTCAGCAGGTTGGAGAGTGTCCTTTTCAGGGGAGTCAGCTGATCTATACATCTTGCAGATATCTCTGCTTCTTCCAGGCAGCCGGTCTGACCTCAAGGTCTTTGCAGGTTGTCCTGTCTAAGAGAGACAGACTCTCAGCTGCCTTTTTTACTTTCTCTGGCAGGGAAGGGCCTGGTGAATCTGGTCAGTTTCAGGGACTGACATTCAGAAACTATTTTGAGTTGCTTATTTTCTGTTTTAAGAAGCTTCTCTGCAGGATGAAATTATTCCATCTCAGAGGAAACAGCTACACAACATCATCTCATCAATAGCCACTTTGAAATAATGCCTGCTTCTCTGAGAGAGAGAGAGAGAGAGAGAGAGAGAGAGAGAGAGAGAGAGAGAGAGAGAAACACTATGTATTATTTTTCTCATTACTGTGACCTGGCAAGGCACACCTTAAGGGAAGAAGGGTTTATTTTGGCCCACACATTGAGGATCCTTGTGGCAGTGAGTCCTGGTGGCAGGAGCTTGGGTGGCTGGTCACATTTATCCACCATCAGGGAGAAGAGAAAGATGAACATTGGTGCCTAGCTTGCTTTCTCTTTTGCATTCACTCCAGAAACCAGCCCAACATTCACGGTGGGTCGGTCCGCCATCTTAACTGATCCTTTCTGAAAACAGTCGTATAGACACACCCAGAGGTTTCTAAGTCTTATCAAGCTGACACAAAGATTAGCCTTAACAATCTTCCTCCCACCATTTTGTATTTCCTACCCAAAACTTCCCCCAGCTGATGTCCTGTCTGTACATCATCTCCTCCCAGAAACTTCTCCTTCCCACAGTTGGCACAGGTTGCTGTAAGTCCTTGAACCCCCACAGTGCCCACACAGGGTCACCGGGTGACTGCCCTGCACTTCTCCAGCTGTCACCTCTGTCTTTAGGCTGCAGTTCTCCCTACGAACTTAAAAATCACCTAACAATTCCCTCATCACCCTGGATGCCAGGTGGTCCATTTCTAGCCTCAGCCCCACACCCTGCCTCCTCAGCACTGGGAAGGCAATGCCTTCTTTAGAATGAAAGGAAATATTTGAAGACACTCTGCTCCAAGCACAATGGGATGGACCAGAGCTCTTCATCTCTTCCTGCTCTTCCCCCACTGTTCCCATGGTAACCCCTGGAGCCTCCTCTCTGGCATCCATCTAGTTCCCTGTCCGTGGCCAGTCAGTCCCTATGTCAAAGCTCTCCTGTAGGTATCCCAGCATGCCTTCCCCAACCCTTCCCCAGTAAGTCCCTGTATGGAGATCCCCTTCCCAATGAGGTCAACCCACCATCCTATTTACAAAGGCAGTGCACGCCCTTCCCACCACACCCTGTGCACCCCACCACATTCACTTTGCTCTGTGGTGTCTTCCATGGCACTCGATGACCTCTGGCCAGCTCTGTGGGGCATTTTTATCATCCCTGTCTCTCACTGCTAAAGACCAGCTTCCCCAGGCAAGGACCTGTGTCTGTGTTCTATGCCCCACTGTCCCTGGTACCTAGGATGGTTCCTAGCTGGAAACTCTATTAGATATTTTTGCCAGGATGGCATTCTGTGTGAGCATCGTAAGTCTTCCATTCCCTCTTAAGATGAGTTATTTTAAATGTCAGATTGCGATAACAAACACATGGTTAGTATAGTCACAAGATTAGGCAACAGTTACTATTGTCTGAGTCTAGAATATTTTCGTCACCCCTGAGGAACTCCAACCACTAGTTGTCTTTTCCCTGTGTCCTCACTGGCCTCTCGGGACACTCTCTTCTCTGCTGTCTGTCCCCAGGTGATTGTACTGTGGACATTTTGCCTTAGAGGAAGCAACCTTAACAAAGGGGTTAACGAGATGCTTTCTATGCAAGTGTGGGTGCTTGACGTTGGCACCAAGCACTCATACAAAAAAACTCAATATGACGTTACATGTCTGATCTCAGAGCTGAGGAAGCAGAGACAGGTCCTGGGAACAAGTCTAGCCAAGGGGGTGAGATTCAGCGAGAGACCCTGTCTCAAAAACAAACAAACAAGGTGGAGAATGACTGAGAAAGACACAGGACATCAGCCTCTTGTGTGTGCACACATACAAACAGGTGCCTGCACACACATGCACACACTGAAGAAATAGAAAACATGGATGGAAGGAAGGAACAAAGGGAGGGAGGGAGGGAGGAAAGGAGGGAGAGAAGAAAGGAGGGAGGGAGGAAAAGAGGGAGGGAGGAAAGGAAGGAAGGGATGGAGGGAGGAAGGGAGAAAATGGAGGGAAGAAGGGAGGGAAGGAAGAATAGAGGGAAGAAGGGAAGTAAGGCATGGAGGGAGGGAGGAGTTGGTTCCTTTGCCCTCCCATCCTGCTCTGCTTCCTTCCCACACTTAGATCCTGAAGCACCTGCAAGAGCAGAAAGACAGCCAGTGCCTGCATGTGGAAGAGTGCCAGAACCTTGTGAAGGACCTCCGCACAGAGCTGGAAGCTGTGTCAGAGCAGAAGAAAAAGATCATGAAAGGTAAAAGAGAACTGTGAGCCACAGCCAGGGAGTGGGAGGGCACCCTGCCTCTGATGGGTAAGCAGCGCTGTCTCACCCACACTAGACATGATGAAGCTGGAGCTAGACCTGCACGGGCTGCGGGAAGAGACGTCATCCGTCATCGAGAAGAAGGACAAGGAGACTGTCTTCCTGCAGTACCGGCTGCAAGATCTGCAGCAGCAGTACACAGAGTCACAGAAGCTGTCCCTAAAGAAGGACAAGGTGAGCTTAGCCCTCCGTGGGTCCTGACTGGAACCACCAAAGCAGCCAAGCATGAAGCCAGTCTTGGCCAGAATCTCCCCTGCCTTATGTGGCTGCCATAGAGACCAAGGACTCCTCCAGCTGGGCTTCCCTCTCAGAACTTTCTTTGGCATTTCCAGTAACAAATGAGAACTGGGTATGAAGCTGGGCATGGTGGTGTGTATGCCTGTGATCCCAGCATTTGGGAGGCCATTGCAGGAAGATTACAAGTTCGGGGCCAGCCTAGGCTCCATAATGATCCTGTGTCAAAAACAAATCACGCTAGAAGAGGGGAAATCATTTGAAATGTAAATAAATTATATCGAATAATAAAAAAAAAAACAAATCACATGTTCACACACAAAAATTCACAATTGTCTTTTGCATATATAAGTCGTATTTCAAATTTGCATATGAAATGTTAGTGGAGTCATTGTTGTGGCCTATGAGGTCTGCCGTCATCATTATAAATGTGTTCCTGGAACCAGTTGCCAAGAACGGGAAGATTTTGAAATTAGTATAAGCCTTGATGGTCAGCACAATCCAGACCCTGTACTTTCCTCGGTGCTATGAAAAATAACACAGTCGATTTTTCATCATTAAATCCCCTTGTGTTAAAATAAGGCTGAAACCCACCACCAGCCAAAATAGAAGCATCCAGAAAAGTGGATCATAAAAAAATATTTAAAAAAAGCAAGGAGACTGTAGATAACATTCTTTCATCACTCTTGGGTGCTTACAACATGCTAAACACAGGTCTACACCCTGGCACACACACCACGAAACATGCTACCACCCCGGCCTCACTGCACTCACACCCTATGTTGCATAGGGAAATGGTACCAGCAAGTAACAAAATTAGCATGTCAATCCTGAAAGAGCTGCAGTGGAGACTGACCAATCCCTGAAACGAATGTCATCCCTGTTTGTTGAAATGGTAGTAGTCGCATCCAGACCTACAACACCACGTGCTGTGTGACAAGGCTTTTCCTGGGGAGACACAACATACATACCTCATCTGGACATCTTAATCCAGATAGATAACCATTGATGAAAGTGTAGACACCACCAAGATCCAGCTTGGTGAGCCAGTGCTTGGTGGCTGTTGTTCTGGGTTGGCCCCATGGTGTAATGGCTAATATTCTGAGAGAGAGCTGAAGGCAGGGGTCTTAAGAAAGAACAGTCCAGACAGAGGGCCCAACAAGCACTGAGAGCTTGCAGGTCCAGGAGGCTAACTGAAGCTGTGACGGGTAAGGGCTCCTGGATGCAAAACCAGACAGGCAGCCTAAGTAGGACCAAACCATGAGCCTCCTGGGATGTGGCTTTAAAGACTTGGGCCTTTTTCTAAGTAGGGCTGGATAGAGCCAGCAGAGGGTTTTGAACACAGGTAGCTCTGGCTTGTACTCTGAAAGTTCCCATCTGGCTGCTTTAGTAAAAATATAGCCTGAGGAAACCCAAAATGGTAGCAAGGAGCACATTTAGAAGCTTCATGGGACATCCCAGCCCTGCATGCCAGCAGCGTGCACGAAGATTCCGTATAACTTGTAACGGGACCAGGGGCTGGTACCCGGCCCTCTCCCAGCATCCTTTCTTTGACACCCTCAGTTGCTCCAAGACAAGGATGAGAGGCTGCATGAGCTGGAGAAGAATCTGGCACAGATGCAGAACACCCTCAGGGAGAAAGACATGGAGCTGGAGAAGCTACAGAGCACGACGAAAGAGCTGGACGCAAACCTCCAAGAAGTGAGGCAGAGCACATCCAAAACAGACGGTGAGGCCCTGCGGGCCGAGATCCAGAAGCTGAAGGAGACTCTTGAGGAGGCCAAGGAGCAGCTGAAGGTGTCAGGTGAGGCCCAGGCTCATACGGCCCCGCCACACTTCCAACCCTCTCCTCTCCACGACCTCACGGCTTTATCTTGGAACTCCCAGCAGTTCCCTTAGCAATCCTGTATTAGTTTGGGTTCTCTAGAGTCACAGAACGTATGGGCAATCTCTATATAGTTAGGGAATTTGTCGATGACTTACAGTCTATAGTCCAACTTCCCAACAATGGTCAGCAGCAGCTGTGGATGGAAGTCCAAGGATCTAGCAGTTGCTCAGTCCCAGAAGGCAAGCAGGCAAGGAAGAGTAAGCCTTCCTTCTTCCAATGTCCTTACATAGAGCTCCAGCAGAGGGTGTAGCCCAGATTAAAGGCTGTAGGTCTCCAGCAGAGGGTGTGGCCCAGATTAAAGGCGTGTGCTCCATGCCTTTAATCCCAGAAGATCTTGAACTCAGAGATCTCCTTGTCTTAATCTTCTGGAATTCATAGCCACTATGCTTCAAGATCTCCATGCCAAGATCCAGGTCAGAAACTTATATCTCTGAGCCTCCAGATTAGGATCATAGTTGAGCCTTCCAATTCTAGATTGTAGTTCATTCCAGATATAGTCAAGTTGACAACCAGCAATAGCCACTACAAATCCTGGACTCTCACCTCTAAACCCTGGACCCCTCTGAAGCCCCCACTATAGCCTCCTGGTCCCATCATTCCCTCAGCCACCTTAGATGAGTGAATGCCCCAGAGAGGACAGGGCTCTGCACATGCTTCCTGACATAAAGTTTTGGCTCTGTCTTTTCCAAGCTGTTCACCACACATCTCATCTCATCTCCTTTTCAATCCTACCGACTCCGTTCAGTTTTCAAACACACTCTGTTTTGTAGCGTGTGCTCATCATCTCTGAGGAGACTGCTTTCTCCACTCACCAATCTATTCTCACCTTGGGTGGAAGTTTTCTTCGGGATGATGACAGTGTTTTGGGGTGATTTTGGTTTTGATTTTGGTTTCATTTCTTTTTTTTTTTTTTTCAAGACAGAGTTTCTCTGTGTAATAGCCCTGGCTGTCCTGGAACTGTCTTTGAAGACTAGGCTGGCCTCGAACTAACAAAGATCTGCCTGTCTCTGCCTCCTGAGTGCTGGGATTAAAGGCATGCACCGCTTCACCTGGTGCAAGGACAATGTTCTTATCTTGATAGTTATATAAGAGCATATAAAACTCTCTGCATTGGCCACTCCTCAGAAACTTTGCAGCTGTGATCAGCCCTGCCTTGGAAAGACAGCATCTCCTCAACACCCCACCTCCCCCTCAGCTCTTCCATACTGGAAAAGAATCTCTTCTGTGCTTTTTGTTTTTTTAATCTTCCTGACTCCTTTTTACAAAACTTACAATTCCGTCTTCAGTGACACCATCCTTCTTCCCAGTATACCAGACCAGGACACTTCCAGGAAGGAATGGGAGGATGGTGTTTAAACAAGAGTAGGGTGAGAAAGCACATTCAACCAAAACAAAACAAAAACAAAAACAAAACAAAAAAAACAGTTCAACCAGGCCTCTCCCCTCAGCGGAAGCAGGGGGATGGAAGGATACTGTTGGAAGTCTTCTCTTCTGTTTGTTTGTCTTTATTTATGTGAGACAGAGTCATACCACATGGCTTTGGCTGATCTAGAACTAGAACGCACTGTGTCGACCATGTTAGTCCCCCTAAAGCTCTCCCTGCCTCCAAATTACACCACCATGCCCAACTTGCACTAGGATTTTCCTACCGTGCTCTTTCCGGGTCTCTGGTTACTGCTTCTTCCAGTCTAAGCACTTCTCTCAGGCCGTTGTCAATCTTCTGATCGCCCCTCCCATTCTCCATCCCAGCTCAGCCAATCATCCCTCTCCTCTCCGGCAAGCTCTTCATGGCACATTTGTTCCAGTGACCCCCTTTCTTAGAATGGGTTCCTCCCCCTCCTAAGTCTGATCATCATCTCTCCCTCCTCACAAGTTCATCCACGGCTGTCAGGCCGCGTCCATGGGCAGGGTGAGCTTAACTCAGCAGAGTTCTCAGGCCAGCATGTAGCTTGGTGGTAGGACATATGCTTTGTATGGTGCTCGGTTCCCCCCCCCCAAAAAAAGTCAATAAATAACATTTCTGTATTCTATGTAATAGATGGGTAATCATCTGGTACTAAGCAGACTAAACTCCTTGAGGACTGGGATTTGTCCCCAATGACAGAGTGAGCTACACAGGAGATGCTGAACAGTTTCTAGCAATCCGTTTCAATTTAGTCAGAGAGGAATCCATGGCTAAAGGGTAGTTGACGACAGACAATTTAGCAGAACTCCTGATGGCATCAGGAGAGGTGAGGACAGGCCGAGAACGGAAGTATGTCACAGAATAAAAGAGTTAGTCTTCAGTGAGTCCTGACCCAGCCAGCATAATTCGATGCGCTCCCCCTCTCACACGGAGCCCTCCTTGGCTTCTTCAGATCAGAATCTAACCCAGTGTAAGGAGGAAGCACACCTCTCTGCAAGCAACCTAGAGGATGCTCATCGGAAGATCGAGAACTGCCTTCTCCAGGACAAGCGGAAGGAAGACATCATTAAGGATCTGCAGAGCCAAGTGCAGAAGCTGCAAAAGGAGTCTTCGGAAACTGAAGAGGAACGAAAACGCAACAGGTACCCCCACTCCGCCCCACCCCGCCCATCCCTCCCATCCCATCCCCCCACCCCCATCCCCCCATCTTCCCCACCCCCCACCCCCACCCCACCCCCATCCCCCACCCCCCACCCCCACCGCTGGCCCTGAAGCTCTTCCTATGATCCCTTCCTGTAGGCAACAGTTACAGGAACTGAGCTCAGAACTCAGTGAGGGCCAGAGAAGGCTTTCGAATGCGGAGAAGGAAAAGGCGCTGCTTCAGAAGACACTGAACGAGGATGAAAGGAAAATAGACGAGCTGCTTCACGGCACCAAAGTTTCTGAGCAAAAGGTGAGCGAGCAGGCGGGCAGCCTGTCCTGCCTGAGACCCAGTGGTTCAGTCTTTATCACTTTCCGGAATTTCTGTTAGACTGCTATGCCAGCCACTTACGAACCAGTCCCCGTGGCCAATAGTAGGTGTTTTCAAGGGTCATGTTTAAAAATAACCAGAGGACAATGCAGATTGTCACATTGGTCACTTGGCTGTAGTAAAACGACGGGGCCAAGGAAGTTTATTTGGGCTTATGTTGCAGTGGGTCTGAGTCCATTGTGAGGGGTTGAGGGGAAGGGAGGGAGAGGTTGGTAGGCATGCTGGCTGGAACAGGCTGCTCGGAGATCTCAACATGAACCACAAGCACAAAGCAGAAACAGGACAGGGCCTTAAACTCTCAAAGCCCGTTCCCAGTGACGTATATCCTCCAACAAGGCCACACCTCTGAATCTTCCCCTGAAAACAGCGCCAACACCCGGGTATTCAAATACCGGAGCCTGAGAAGGACCTTCTCATCCAAACCACCAGAGCTGGCTCATCCCTCTGCTTGCCCGCAGTAAATGCTCGCCTCCCAACCTAGACCCCGCCCCCAGCCTCCACAGCTCTTTTTCTGATGATCGCAAGGCTGCCTGTGTCCATCAACTCAGTCTCTGATCCCCCCAATGCATCCTTTCTGTGCTTTCTACGATTTGCTTTTTATTCAAAGAAGTTTATATGGGAAGCGTCGGTTCAATGGGCAGGAAGTCCGCCATTATAGCAACTGGACCCTTACATGCATTGGTTTAGCTAAGTTGTCACAGAGCATTATAGCAAAATGTCCCTCCCACATCGGCTGAGGCCCCCTCGTCTGTATAGAACTGTCTGGATTTCTTTCCCCAAATATAATAGTATGGAACTGTCTTTTTGTTTTTTGTTTTGTTTTGGTCCCCCCCCCCCCCCGCCCTTTCAGCAAAGGGAGCTAACTAACTCCATAAGGAAGCTAGAAGAGGAACTTGCGGAGATAAAAGGGCTCTTGGAGGAGAAACGGGAACAACTGCGGAAGAGCAAGGAACAGGAAAAGGCGCTGGAGGGAGAGATTGAGGCTCTGCGACAAGAAGCAAAAAAGAAAGAGAAGATGGTGAGAGACTGAAGATCAGACCATGCATGCCGGGTGGGGCTGGGGGGGAGGGGCGGGAGTCCAAGAGGGGGGCAGCCAGCCAGCCAGCCAGGGAGCTCAGCGCTTGCTCAGCAGAGGATGCTGAGAAGAGGACCAGTCAGGAGGAGAGGGAGAACTGAGGAGTCACAGGGCAGGGGAGGGGAGGGAACGGGCAGGGGAGGGAAGGAGTTTCAGATTAACCCTTTTCCGGTTCCGGGGGTGGGCTTCACTGTTTCATGGGTGGGCAGGCAAAGGAGCATTTGAGGAAACTGGAAGAGGAGAAGGAGAACCTCCAGACAGAACTGAACTCCTGTTCTTCACACCTGGACACCTCGCTCAACAAGTACAACAACTCCCAGAAGGTCATCCAAGAGCTCAACATGGAGGTGAGTCAAAGCAGCCCCAGCCGGCCGGGGAGGGGGACCCCTGACATCACACCCACCCTCTTCTCTCTGCCTTCACTGGCCACAGGCACCGAGGCCCTGGCAGCTCATCTCCTGTCTTTTAAAGGGTGACAGAGGTAGCTACAGACCCTGGTATCTGGGGTGGGGGAGAGGGAGGTTCTTTGGTAAGTAATAGGTTTCTTTTCGTACTTGGGGAACCCCTGCCTCAAACTACCTGGAATTTTCCACCAAATCGTCCAACGTTACAGACTAGACAAAGAACTCTGAATTCGTTGTTTGGAGCCACTTGAGAGAGAACATTCTCAAACCTAATTGGAAAGCACAGAAAATGTGCCGGGCGAGGGTCATTTGATTCTGGCTCCCGGTTCGTTACGCAGATGAAAGGCATGGGGCTGTGACATCTCCAGGAGCTGCCCTTGAATTCGTTCATTCTCTTTATGATGTCGGACCCTCCCTCTGTTTCCGTCTTAACAGAGTATATACATCACTGTGATCCCCCATTTACAAAGGAAAGAAAAGGCCGAATCCCAGGGCCACTAATTAGTAAGTGATGGGATGAACCGGTGTTTGAACCTGGATCATGCGACTCTAGTGTATGTCCTTTCTCTCCAGCACGCACGGTGATGCTTTCCCCAGCGGAATATATTAGACCTTTCTGGACAAGAAAAAAAAAAAGTACTTGGTACTTAGAAGACCAGTCTCTTGAGCTACAAATGAAAACCCAAGCCTCCCTTAATCTTTCATAATACAAAAAGATCTGAAATCGCAGGACGACTCTAAGCTTAAATTAAGCACTTCCCACAGCACTTTGTGACTCACTGTGGTAACAAAAAAGTCACTTGTCTGCGCTGGCAGTGGTGTGACCACCGGCCATATCTTGGCCCTGAGAACTGAGGAACTGACTTGTAATTAATACTCACTAACTCTGAGTTTACGCAGTGTACAGTCGCGGGTACTGCCATTCCTGGAGTCTTGTCCTCTGGGGCAGCAAATCTAGAGGTCTCAGTCATTTGGCTTCCTGAGAAGCCTCCTTCCATCTAAGGAATGCTGTGCCAATGTTCAGTGTGAGCCTGACATCAAAGATAGCCATGTACATCTAGGAGCAAGAGCGCCAATATCGGGGTCCCTCTGCTCCAAAAGTAAAAGGAATTTTTTTGGTTTTTTGTTTTGTTTTGTTTTGGGTTTTGTTCTTTTGTTTTTGTTTTTTGGGGGTTTCTTTTTTTTGGTATGTAAACATTTTCCCTTTTTTAAAAGAGGGTACTATCATTGGGAGTCAAGGTAGAACCTTTAAAAAAAAAAAAGATTTATTTTACTTATATAAATACACTGTAGCTGTCTTCAGACTCACCAGAAGAGGGCATTGGATCCCATTACAGATGGTTGTGAGCCACCATGTGCTGGGAATTGAACTCAGAACCTCTGGAAGAGTGGTCAGTGCTCTTAACTGCTGAGCCATCTCTCCAGCCCCATTTTCAACGTTTTTTTATGTTCAACTTTTGGAAAAGCATTTCCCATAGATGTGATAGATCCACTGAATCAATAGTAGCGGTTAGAAATGGGCTTAAGTTTGCTTTCTAAGTAGGTACTTCCTTTAATCAATATTCTACATTCTATTTGGAATTTTTGCTATTCGAAAACAAGGAAATACGTATTAAGAACTTTTGAATATATTTGTCTCCTGTCCCCACCATATTTTATAATTTTGGGGGGGGGGGGGGTTGGATTTGTTTTTTTTTTTTCGAGACAGGTTTCTCAGTATAACCCTGGCTGTCCTGGAACTCACTCTGTAGACCAGGCTGGCCTCGAACTCAGAAATCCGCCTGCCTCTGCCTCCCAGAGTGCTGGGATCACAGGCATGCGCCACCACCGCCAGGCATATTTTATAATTTTTAATAATAGTATAAAGCCTCGTTCATTTATATATATTAATTCTATGAATATCTTAGTAAGCTCGCTTATAAGTTATAAGCGGCATTCCGTTTATTCTCACAAGGTGTGTGCTTGTGTGCATGTGTATACAGTGCTGGGGTGAAACCCCAGGCCTTTTGTACACTAGGCCCATGAACTTGTTCATTCTGAGGCAGGGTCTCACTAGCCCAGGCTGTCCTCAAACTCATGGTGCTCCCACCTTTACCTCCTGCATGCTGGGATTAACAGCATGTGCAACACCGTCTAGCTTGTGGGTTACTTTTAGTAAGAAAATCAAATCATTTCTAAGCAACACAGTTCTTTAAATATGTCTTTGTAATATTTATCTTTGTTTTATTCTTCTTGCCTTATCACACTGGACGCTATCTTCAGTATGATGATGGACTGCAGTGCCGGCAGGCATCTTGGTTTTTGTTCTTAATGCCATGCACCCACCTCAGTTCGATGTCCCCGCTGGGCTTGGTGCCGCCTTTATCGACTTCAGTTCCTCAGTGACTAAGAGCTTTGTCAGTATAGCTGTTGAATCCTGTCAAGTGCCTGCTTCTTACTGTCAGGATAATAGCATCTTTCTCCTTAACTCAGTACTGTAGCAGAAGCAATCATGGTTGTGGCTCCCCTTGGTGTTTCTAGTGAGACGCCTGTTCTGTGTATCATGTGTGTCTCTTTTAACACATGCTTCATCTAAGAAATGGAGGAGGAGGAGCCAGGCGGTGGTGGCGCACGCCTGTAATCCCAGGCAATCCACTCTGGGAGGCAGAGGCAGGCGGATTTCTGAGTTCGAGGCCAGCCTGATCTACAGAGTGAGTTCCAGGACAGCCAGGGCTACACAGAGAAATCCTGTCTCGAAAAAACCAAATCCAAAAAACAAAAACAAAAACTAAAGAAATGAGGCCAGTGTAGTTAAGAAATTTTGAGCTGTATTTTTAAGAACCACGAAAAGCTATTGAGGGGATTTCCTCAAAAGGGACGAGACACCCAGAACTCTGATTAATGGGCAGAAATGTGTTGGGGAAGAGGGAAGCGCATCTGCGAGGAGACCCGCTAGGAGGATATGGAGATCAGAGTCCTACTAGAGAAGACAGGCTGAGGGGCGGACCATGGGACAGAGCCGGCCATCAAGGTTGGCTTGGTGAGTACTTATCCTTAAGGTTTCCTTCTGCTTCCAGACTTAGAAACAGCAGATCTCTGTCCTGGACTTAGTCTATAGGGAGATAGGAGATGACTCATGGTGATTCACATCCAGATGGTGGCTGATACGCTACAAAGCCTGTCTACACGCACCATCTCATGTGGCCATCCCGAACACTGCGTGGAAGACTTGAAAGGTCCCCAGCCTATGAAGAAAGAGCCTGGAGCCTGAGAAATAAGCAATTGAACCTGGACCTCAGCCCATATAGTGTGATTCCGCATCTCAACTGCCTGTAATCACTCCGGTCTACTCGTGGCCAAGTTTAAGACGTAGAGTTGTTTTAATATACTTCTGCCAAAGTTGTGTTCAGTAAGACCCCGTACACCACCGTACAATATTTGAATCTCTAAATCGACAGTGTAACTTTTTTTTTTAACTTTAATGTATGAGTGTACTGCTGCATATACATCTGCCTGCCTGCAGAGGGCGCCAGATCCCCCTATAGATGGTTGTGAGCCACCATGTGGTTGCTGGAAATTGAACTCAGGACCTCTGGAACAGCAGCCCGGGCTCTTAACCGCTGAGCCATCTCACCAGCCTGTAACTTTTCATTTGACAGAAAACCTAAGGTTTCTTATAGGACTATTGCGTGGCTATTTTGTGTTGGGACTTTGAGGCCCCACAACGAGGCAGAAATGACTGAAATACATAAAGGGCCGGGTAGGCATAATGCTCTATCCTGTCTATGAGCTGGTGTTGGGTTCTAGATCTGTGTGTGTGCAGGTGCACACAGGTATTCGTGAACATATATGTATGTGTGTGCATGTGGAGACCAGAGGACGACCAGGTAATTACTCATCTGTCATGTCTTTTTTTTTTTTTTTCCTGAGACAGGGTCTCTCAGAGGCCTAGGGATCACCAAATAGGTTTGTCTGCTTGGCCTGTGAATCCCAAGGACTTACTTGTCTCAATCTCCCCAGCACTGGACTGCCATACCCAGCATCTTTTTTTTTTAATTTTACATCTATGTATGGTTTGCCTACATGTATGTCTGTGTACCACACGCATGCAATGCCTGCCGAGGCCAGAGAAGGTACTAGATTCCCCAGGACTGGAGTCACAGATGGTTGTAAGCCACCATGTGAGAACCAGGAATTGAACTTGGGCTCTCAGGGGCCATCACTCCAGCCCTGAGACCCATCGTTTTGAAACAGGTTCTATGAATCCAACTCAAGTCCTTGAAATCACTGTGTGGACTGAGCTATCTCCCCGGCACTATCTCCCCAGCCTTAACAGACATCTTTGCAGCTGTGAAACATATTTCACCTATTTAGCAGATCCCGGTGCTTTTTTTCTACTGGCGATATGGTAACCATAAGGGGAAATGTAGCTGGAGAGACACAGGGCAGCTTAGAAAGAGCTCTGCATTTCCTGTCAGTGAGGTAGAGATGTGAGCATGAACGTCAACAGCTAGGATAGAGAGCCTAACTCTCTTCCCATCATGCATCTGTGCATGCCAGGAACAACCTTGATAGTGATGTTCTTATTCCCTAAAGATAGCCCGCCAGAAAGACTCCATCATGATTCTGCAGACACAGCTGGATTCGGCTATTCAGAAAGAGAAGAACTGCATCCAGAACATGGTCAGTAAAGAAAGCTATGAGGAACTTATGCGGAAGTCAGGCATTTGCCAGGATGACCTGACACAGGCCCTGGAGAAGGTGAGGCCACGCCTACTCTCTGCCAAGAGTATTCAAAGAAACCCGGGAGCTATGAGTGGACAGGAGTTAATTTCTCATATGACTGACACTCCTCAGTGCTTTTTAATCCTTGCCTGGGCGGGGCTGTCTGCCCAATGAGGGCCTAAGTCCTCTTAGGTTCACACATTGGTGTCCTTGTATTCATTGTAGGGTGGCAGAGATGGTAATAGCCAACCAGTCTTCCCACTTACTGGTGATTCACGAACAGGGTTTTTCCCAAAGTCTGGATTGTCAGGGGAATCCATGCCCCATCTCTGGTGGTCATGTCTACAGATCGATGGATCAGAGTAGAAAAACTGGAAATGGAATGAGTACAGATGAAAGACTGGGGAGGGAGGTGCAGGAAGCCGCCCACTAACCTGACCATGGCATCAGCACAGAAAGGGCCTGGAACCTTCTGTACTAAAGGCTCGGCAGAGAAGACCCAAGGCCCCTGGAGGCCACTCTAATCCACTCTGTTTTTTCACCGAAAAGCTCACTCATGCGACCTCCGAGACAAAGAGCCTACAGCGCAGCCTGCAACAGACCCAAGAGAGGAAAGCCCAGTTGGAAGACGAAATCTTGGCTTACGAAGAAAGGATGAAAAAGCTCAACATGGAGTTAAAAAAACTGCAGGGCTTCCAACAGCAGAGTGAGCTAGAGGTGAGAGTCTGGGGTGGAGGGGGCGCTCGGGCTCCCTTCCTATTAGAGGTCCGCAAGGTCACCTTTTGCAGGCAGAATTATTTAGCACTCAGCCATAACCTTTGGCTGCTGGGTTCACTCCACCTTCTCCGCTGCTCGAATGACAGGCAGGCAGGAAGCTCAGAGCAGGGGCGCCCTCTGCTGGTCACTGGAATAAAAGGCACACCCCCTGCAGTTCCCCCCTCCAAGCCAATCTTCCAGGGTAGAGAGGGCACTCTCCTCCTTGCCTGGTCCTGCCCCTGCCCCTGCCCACTCCCCTCACTTTGCACTCCTGAGCAGGTGCACAACTTTGACAAGAAACTGGAGGAGATGAGCAACCAGGTGTTGCAGTGGCAGAGGCAGCACCAGAGTGACCTTAAGATGCTGGCAGCTAAGGAGACACAGCTCCGAGAATTCCAGGAGGAAATGGCTGCCCTGAGAGAGAACCTCCTTGCAGATGAGAAGGAGGTGGGCACTGTTTGGATTCTGTCACTTCCTCTCCACCCCTCCTGACTGGGCAGTTTTGGGGGAATGCCAGGAACAAGGTACACACACACACACACATACACACACACACACACACATATTATTCAGCAGGGAGCAGAGTCTGGATACTTCTGGGTCATCTCTAACCAAGACAAAGCCTTGTCCCAGCAAAAGGCTCAGGTACACCAGTTTCCTTCACGACACCGGCCCCCTTCCCACCTCTCCCAGTTTGCTGCCCTCTGAGCAAATCCTGCCTGATTTTGCCATCCAAGTGGTTAAACAGCTTTCTAGACAAGCCACACATCTAGCAACCAGAACAGGGACTCTCATAGCAGGAAGTCTTGGTACATCTTAAGGTGACCACAGGGCCCTTGCTCAAATTAAAAAGAAGCACCCCCTCTTCCTGCTTCTCGTCTTCCATTTGCTGTGATGTTGGCTCAGACCACTACTGTTTGAGAACAAGTCACTCCACTGCCATTAGCCTGAGAATCATTACCCTAAGTGTACATGTCTGCCATGAAGGATGTCTCCTCAGAGATGTCACCGCTGTGAGGAAGGCAGGTCCCGCATGTGGCAACTCGGGCCTCAGGTTGGACAGGAGAGTTGATTTTTTCCCCCTTTTCTCAGAAAGAAGAATCCAGGTTTGGGGGAGGGAGGTAGCAGTCGGTGTTCTCATCCCTTATAGTCTCGTTCTCTTCCTGCATGCAAAGCCATCTCCCCCACCCTCAAAGCCAGCGCCCAAAGAGACCTGCAGGCACCACCGGGAGAATGACCAGATTATGACCAACATGGAACAATGGGCGAAGGAGCAGAAGTAAGTATTGAGACAGAGGTAGGGTGTGTCTCAAGGTCAGGAAGACCTGAGAGCCACCGTGACAAGTCAGTCACTCGTGCCTGGCGGAGAACTCACACACAAGAACTGAGAGTCAGACAGAGGGGCCTCACCTATATTCAGGGCCAAACCCTGCACTATAGCAACAGAGTAGCTTCCGAGGCAGGGCCAGTTTCCATGAGGTGCACATTTCCACTTCCCCAGTTAGGGTCCCAATCCCTTGAAGACTAATGTATCAGCTGAATGTGAGTCCCTCAGTGACTGACAAGGCTCAAGGCTCTCCCTCTAGGGAAGAGGTGATTGATGGGGGGTGGGGTGGGGCCAGGGCAAGGAGCCAGCAGAAACCCTACCGGGAAGACTGGGTACTCGTCAGTCAGCTTCTGGCAGACCTCAGGAAGAGTCGTTCTTCCCCTGTGTCTTTTGTTACAGGATTGCCAATGAGAAGTTGGGGAACAAGCTGCGAGAACAGGTTAAATACATTGCCAAGTTGACTGGCGAGAAGGAGTAAGTCCCCCCCCCAAGCCCCCCACTCCGGACAGATGCCTCTTGGGACCACCCCTGGTTGATTGACATTCTGTATGGGGACCTCGGCCCCGCCACAGAAAACAAAGATCCAGGCAGATCCTGAGACCTGAAACAGTTCCTTTGCAACACTAGCATGTCACTCGACTACGCTGGACCTTGATTCCCTCCCTCAAAGGCAGTACAGTGAGAGACCGCCCACCTCCCACCTCCACTCACCTCCAGTTGAGTTTCAGAGGCTGAGGGCATTAAGAAAAGAATGAGGAGTGGCAGACAGGCCATGTGTAGGGACAGCGTGTCTGGGAGAGAAATCCATGAACGAAGGCCCAAGGAAGCCTTGGCTCTCTGGTGGAACAATTCAAGGCAGGAAGTCGAGGCTGAAGGTTCCCCTGCTCTACCTTGCCCTCAGGACACTGAGGCCCCTGCACTTAAGGTTCTGCCCTCCCCATGACCCTGCTTCACCTCCCGGTTAAAGATTTGTTCACTGGGCGTGAGGCATGGGCATGGAGGGAGTTTGAAAACAGAGGTGAAGAAATGAGTATCTAATGGTAGAATCTTGGAGGTGGTAAGGTTCAGGCCATGTTATGACCTAGGAGAAGGATTCCTAGGCTTTTCCCTGGGAACATAGACACTACCATGTTTGACATTCCAGGAAGGTCTGGAGAGGGTTTGCACGTGGTGGCAGCAGTTGCCCCAAGCTCTGTCGTGAAGGCTGAAGATGTCAGTGTCTCTGACACCTGGACCCCATCTGTGGCTCCTGGGAGATAGCTCCATCCCAGGCTTTGACCTTGCATTGGATAATGCAAGGGGAGAACAGAACCACTGTGAGTGGAGAGTAAGAGACCAAGGCCAGGTGGAGGTGGGCTGTTTGGAATGTGCAAGACACACATATGCTGGTAGAAGAAAAGGACCCGTGCTAGACCCTGCCTAGGGGACACAAGGACTGGGGTGCTATAGGAGAAGAAGCCAGATTTTCAGAGAGCAAGTGGATAAAACATGTGACCAGAGATGAAGCCGAGGACCCATCCTGTCACGTGACTGCTCTAAAGAAGGACCATGACACTTTCCAATGGAGGGAAAAACAGTTTATGAAAAGATTTAGCTAAAATAATAGTTCTCATATCTCAAAAGCCCCCATACCCAGTGGCACAGGCCGCCGTAAGTTCAAGGCCTGCCTAGGCTACAGATCTAGTTCAAGACAAGACTGAGCAATTTAGTGAGACCTCGTCTCAAAAAATTAAAAATTGGGGGGGAAAGTGCTAGGGACATAGTCCGGTGGAAGAACACTTGTATGGTTTGAGTAAGACCCTCGGCTCAATCACTGGGACTGACAAAAAAAAAAAATCAGAATGTAATAGATAACTCCAGGCTTTTTGAAAATATTTTACCAAGTTCCAGAAAAAGCCATTTTCACCGTGAACTCATTCTTGAAATTCCTTGGTTTTATCTGAAGGAAAGCCATTCTGATAATAATGAGGCAAGCCCTGAGCCAGGATCTCTTCATTTGGAAGAGGAAAGAAATTCTCCCGGGGGCCAAATGTCTTCCCCTGTCCCCATAGAGTCTTCTGTCATCTACTTCTCTCAAGACTTGTTAGGAGAAATCCATAGGTTGATAATAGTTGTCATCTCTTAAGCCATGGAGAAGACACTAAGTTATCTTTCCTTTGCACTGTATCTCTGTCTCTACCAATGCATCTGTAAAATGGGAATTTAAAAATTGGCCGTGTTCTCAACAGAGCCAGAACCCCTGCGCTCTCTCCTCTTCTAAAAGGGGAGTAGAGAGATCTAGGGCGTTGGCTTTGGCTGAGAGGGCTTCCCAGACAAAGCTATGCGCATCCAAAGCGAGGAGAGTCAGAGCAGTCCTCTGGTTCTTCTATCCGATTTCCATCATTTGTCAAACTGAATCCTCCCAAAACAGGCTTCATTGTCCCCATTCCCAAGTATAGATGGGAGGCCTGGAGTTGGCAGAGTGGGCCTCTGCCTGGGTCTTCCTCACTGCCAGGTCTAAGCTGCTTCCATGGGACACAGGGCATATGTAAGAACCCAGCTCTGAAGAGGTAGGGCCCTCATTACACCTCCACTGCCACAGCACCTGGGTCCTTTCCAGCAAGGAGCCAAGCGGGTGGACCAGCCGCCTGCCGTCCTCACCTCCCTCTCCTCCTTCCCACAGCCACCTCCACAATGTCATGGTCCATCTGCAACAGGAGAACAAAAAACTCAAGAATGAGATAGAGGAGAAAAAGCTGAAGGCTGGGAACCCGAGGATCTGTGCCAAGGTCCTATCCCCGTGCAAACTGGAGCTGAAGGAGCCAACCCAAAAGGGGAAGCTGTGCGGGGCACTGGGCTGGAGAGGCATGCCCCAGGACCCGACACCGAAAATGGACCTCACCAAGTACATCGGGTTACCTCACTGCTCAGGTGTCCGCACCATTAGCTCTTGACTACTGTAATGTCTCCTTTCTTTGTCTCATGACCCAAAACAGCAATAATGTGACATTATTTTTTTTAAAGATAGTTTGGGGTTAGAAGTCATAAAGGAAGCCGGAAACAGGTCGCTACAAACCTTTGGTCATACACTTAGCTTGCCTTAGACCAGTAGTCAGTCCTTCCAACAGCTGTAGTGGCCCTCAGATCTGGGAATGTTGGGGAGACACAAGTGCCTAGTATCTCAGACCTATCTCCTCCCCTGACTCCCCTGTCGTGGGGTGTAGGGAAAAAGGGGGAGGAAACGACTTCTTCCTTCTGTTATGTGCCTGGAAACCCCACAAGGGCACCCCTAGCCCTCCACTCAGCCTGTGGTTCCTACCACCCCTTCATTCCATGACACCCCAATGTCACCCTACAACAGGGCTGCGTAGCCATGAGGCTGATCTCCTAAAGGATTTGCTCATTCGTTTCTCCTCACATTAAAACTTTCCTCTCTTCCCGGTTCCCCAGGCTCCTCCTACTGCTAGAGTCGGCTCTTCACCCTAAGCATCAGAGGGCGGTCAGAGGACAGTGAGCTCCCACCCCTCTTTCTTGACCAGAACCAGCTCCTACAGTCGTCTGTCAAGGCCCCTGCCTAGTTTGCAAGATGTTCATGCTTTACTGAGTTTTGTCTACTTCCTGAAGTGGAGCTGTAGTACCCCACTCCCCCCAGACTCTGGGCCCAGACTCTGAAATAAAGATACAAACAACCAAGCCTCCACGGGCGCCTGGAGTCTCTGAGATGTCTCCCCAGCAGCCGGCTCCTCATCGCTGTGTTTTTCAGGTCAAAACCTGCTGCTCTCTTTACTTCTGTAGGAGGAACAATGTTCCCAAAGTAAGCTACTAAGTTACCTGGATAAGGTTTTTAAACCAACAAGAGTAGTGCCTTTCCCAGCCCCACCCCTTATGTCTCTGTCTGGAATTTTACCCCCTAAAAGGGAAACAGTTCTAGGACCCAAAAGAAAGTGCTAGAAATAAGTGATGTATTTTCCACGTGGCAGAGGGAGAGCACACCATCTGGTTCCTCCCTGGCTGCCATATTACATTCCTCCTTTTAACAAGTTTATTTTTCTCCTCAGCTAGGGCAATACAAGTAAAATTCCATTATAACAAACTCCAAGGACAGCTAAACTATTTTATTGTGGTAGGATTTTGTTAAGCTGAGTACATGTCTGGAATTTATATTTCCAGTCTATGGGAAATAGAGACAAATAGCTACCAGGGTAAAATAAGAAATGGAAGAGCTTGCATTTCTGAGAGGGGGGAAGAGGGGAGGAAGAAGCCCACCGGTGGGCAATGACTCAAATACTCTCACCTCCCTCCCCAGTCAAATCAAGGCCAAGAAAACTCTGTTAATCGTGGTTTCAACCTCGCCAGTGTGCAGAAGAGCTCAGTTCCAACCAGCAGAGAGAAGTGGGGTACTGAGAAGCTCTGGAAACTTCTCTCGTGGTGTTTGATGTCCATCTGCTTCAGTGCTTCTAACTGGGTCTCCCCCCCCCCCACCCCACCCCCACCCCTGCCCCACTTGGTTTAGAATAGCATTTATTTCCTAGAGAAAAGTAGAAATACCTGGAAAAGAGAAACACCTGATACCAGTGAGACTTACATCCTAGACTTAGCTATGGCCCATTTATTCAAACACAAGTTCAATATACTTGAAGTCCACAGTCCAGTCTTCTAAAAAGGCAGGCCTATCTAGCTCCATAATTCATGAAGAGGTTTCATCCACGCTGGCCAAAATAGCAACCTCCAGAATCTGTGAATGTAACAGAGTCATCCAAAGCTGTCTTTCACTTTCTCTGGGGGTGACTATATTAGATCAAAGCAGGAGTGAATTATGGGAAGCAAGGAGATAGGAATGTTTTACTAGGGGCTGGAGAGATGGCTCAGCAGTTAAGAGCAGTCATTGTTCTTCCGAAGGTCCTGAGTTCAAATCCCAGCAACCACATGGTGGCTCACAACCATCTGTAATGAGATCTGATGCCCTCTTCTGGAGTGTCTGAAGACAGCTACAGTGTACTCACATAAATCTAAAAAAAAAAAAAAAAAAAAAAAAAAGGAATGTTTTACTATTTCACCCAGTCAGCTAGCTCTGAAAGCTCAGACTGGAGAAAGACCAGAGTTGGCAGAGAGAATAGACTGTGAGAGGGGAGGGGGAAGCTAAGTGTTCCTTAAGAAGTAACCAAAGAGCCCGGGGCAGTGGTGGGGCACGCCTGTAATCCCAGCACTCTGGGAGGCAGAGGCAGGCGGATTTCTGAGTTCGAGACCAGCCTGGTCTACAGAGTGAGTTCCAGGACAGCCAGGGCTATACAGAGAAACCCTGTCTCCGGAAAAAAAAAAAAAAAGTAACCAAAGAAGTTAGAATTCAGCCAAGTGAGGAGGCTAGCAGGAAACTGCCTCTGCGTGATAACATCTCCATATGACCCGGGCAGTATCTGCGCTCACCTTTAATCACAGTACCCGTGAGGTAGAGGCAGGCAGATCTCTGAGTTCGAAGCCAGCCTGGTCTACAGAGCGAGTTCCAGGACAGCTACGGCTACATGGAGAAACCCTATCTTGGAAAACGAACCAATAGAACAAAACAAAACCCCAAAATGACTTTGTAGGAAACGCCCACAGCTTCATGCTCAAAGCTAACAGATTACCACAAGACAAGGATACTCACTTTCCCACTTTGACCCCTGGTGTTTAACACAGTACCAGTGATTGCAGCCAGAGTGCTTAGGCAGGGAGAAGAAATAGAAGATTTCCAACTGGAAAAGGGGGCTGATGAGATGGCTCAGCAGGTGTAGAGGTTTAAATAAGAATGTCCCCCATCAGCTTAGAGACTTAGACACTAGGCCCCTAGCTGCTGGCACTGCTTGGGGAGGTTTCGGACACACAACCTGGCTGGAGAAAGCATGTCACGTGGGGTGGGCTTTGAGGATAAATAACTTCACCCCACTTCCTGCTTGCATTTAAAGATACAGCCTCAGCTTGCTGCCACCATGCCTACCACTTGCTGAGTGCTTCCACCCCACTACGATGGTCTCCCACCCCTCAAAAAAACTCTTCTCTAGCCTTGCTCACGGTATTATAGCACAGTAACAGAACAGCAACTAATATAATTGCAGGTTAAGATGTTTGCTGAGCAAACCTCGATACCCAGATTCCAGCCCTGGAACCCATGTAAAAATGCTGGATATGAGCCGGGCGGTGGTGGCGCATGTCTGCAATCCCAGCACTTGGGAGGCAGAGGCAGGTGGATTTCTGAGTTTGAGGCCACCCTGATCTACAGAGTGAGTTCCGGGACAGCCAGGGCTACACAGAGAAACCCTGTCTTGAAAAAAAAACAAAACAACAACAACAACAAAAAATGCTGGATATGGTGTCACGTACCTGTAATCCCAGCACTCCTACAAGATAGGAAGCAGAGAAAGAATCGCCACGGACATTCATGGGCCAGCCCGGCGTATGCAGCTGGGCAGAACAAGAGAGACTCTGCCTTAGTAAGGTGACTGGAGAGAACCACTGGTTCACAGATCGTAGTTTATATCTGTGCTGGGAATGCAGCTCTGTCAGTAGAGTGCTTCCTGAGTAAGTACAAGACTCTGGGTTCAACACCGCATAAAACACACATGGTAACCTATAATCCCAGTACCCAGGAGGCAGGAGAAAGATCAGGACTCCAAAGTCATCTTTAATTACATAGGAAGTCTCAGAACAAGCTGGGTCACACACGACCCTGTCTCAAAAAGGAAAAAAAAAAAAAATCCTATTCATTCCACACAAACAAAATAAAATAACTTCTATAATAGACCAACTCAATAAAGTAGCAGGAGAAAAAGTAATAGACAAAACTCTATTACATTTTTATATACTAATAATGAACAGTCTAGAAATTTCAAAAGCAATCCCGTTTACTACAGAATCAAATATATCGGGCATGGTAGTGCACAACTGTAATCCTAACTAACACTCAGAAGGCTGAGGCAGGAGGATCCCAAGTTCAAGGCCAGCCTAGAAAACAAAACAAAAAATCAGAATGGGTCAAGAGGATTGTACCAGCTAGTTCTTACGTCAACTTGATACAGGCTATAGTCATTTCAGAAGAGGGACCCTCAGTTGAGAAAATACCCTACAGATTGGTCTGTGAACAAGCATGTGGGGCATTTTCTTGATGTAGTGGTGCAACCCCTTGGGATGGTGGTCCTGGATATGTAAGAAAGCAGGCCATGCAAGCCATGAGGAACAAGCCAGTGAGCAGCACCCCTCCGTGGCCTCTGCATCAGCTCCAGCCTCCGAGTTCCTGCCCTGACTTCTCTGGATGACAGACTGTTAAGCTGCAAAATGAAATAAACCCTTTGTTCCTCAAGTTCCTTTTAGTCATAGTGTTTTATCACAGCAAGAGGAACCCCAGCTATTAACAGAGTGAACAACTGACAGAACTATAACACAGACATAGAAACATAAATAAGCAGACATAAAAAGAAACACGGTCCATGTTCATGGACTGAAAACCTTAGTATCGATCTACTGATACGACCCAAGTAGATTTATAGATTTGGTACAACTTCTATCAAAATTCCAATGATGTCCTTTGCAGACATGGAAAAACCCATGCTAATATTCACATGATTTCAGGGGAACACAAAATAATCATAAAAAGGAAGAATAAAGCTGAAGAACTCACAGTCTGAACATCTATGTTCCAAATGCAAGGGCACTCTCATTCATAAAAGAAACTTTATTAAAACTCAAAGCACACATTGCACTAACACAATAATTGTGGGGGACTTCAACACTGCACTTTCCTCAAAGGACCGATCAGGAAAACAGAAATTCAACAGGGACACAATGAAACTAATTGAAGCTTTGGACCAATTAGATTTAACATATATATATAGAACATTCTATCCTAAAGCAAAATAATATACCTTTTTCTCAGCACCTCATGGTACCTTCTCCAAAATCAACCATATACTTGGTCACAAGACAGACCTCAACAAATATAAGAAGATCAAACTAATCCCATGCCTCCTATCAAATCACTATGGAGTAAAAGTGGTCTTCAATAGCAACAAAAACAACAGAAAACCCACATACACGTGGAAACTGAACAATATTCTACTCAATGATACCTTGGTCAAGGAAGAAATAAAGAAATTAGACTTTTTAGAACTTAATGAAAATGAAGACACAACACACCCAAATCTATGGGACACAATGAAAGCAGTGCTAAGAGGAAAACTCATAGCCCTGAGTGCCTCCAAAAAGAAAATGGAGAGAGCATACACTAACAGCTTAATGACACATCTGAAAGCCCTGGAACAAAAAGAAGCTATTTCACCCAGGAGGAGTAGAAGGCAGGAAATCATCAAACTCAGGGCTGAAATCAATCAAGTAGAAACAAAGAGAACCATACAAAGAATCAACAAAACCAGGAGCTGGTTCTTTGAGAAAATCAACAAGATAGATAAACCCTTAGCCAGACTAACCAAAGGGCACAGAGACAGTATCCAGATTAGCAAACTTAGAAATGAAAAGGGAGATATAACAACAGAAACTGAGGAAATTCAAAAAATCATTAGATCCTACTACAAAAGCCTATACTCAACACAACTGGAGAATCTGGAGGAAATGGACAGTTTCCTAGACAGATATCTGACACCAAATCTAAATCAGGATCAAATAGATCAACTAAACAGTCCCATAACACCTGAAGAAATAAAAAGGGTCATAGAAAGTCTCCCAACCAAAAAAAGCACGGGACCAGATGGCTTCAGTGCAGAATTCTATCAGACCTTCATAGAAGACCTAACACCAATACTCTTCAAACTATTCCACAAAATAGAAACAGAAGGAACTCTACCCAACTCGTTATATGAAGCCACAAAATTATGCTGATACCAAAACCACACAAAGATCCAACAAAGAAAGAGAACTTCAGGCCAATTTCTCTTATGAATATTGATGCAAAAATACTTAATGAAATTCTTGCCAACCGAATCCAAGTACACATCAAAACGATCATCCACCATGATCAAGTAGGCTTCATCCCAGGGATGCAGGGATGGTTCAATATACGGAAATCCATAAATGCTATCCACTACATAAACAAACTCAAAGAAAAAAAACCGTATGATCATCTCATTAGATGCAGAAAAAGCATCTGACAAAATTCAGCATCCTTTCATGCTAAAAGTCTTGGAAAGAACAGGAATTCAAGGCCCATACCTAAACATCGTTAAAGCAATATACATCAAACTAAACGGAGAGAAACTTGAAGCAATCCCACTAAAATCAGGGACTAGACAAGGCTGTCCTCTCTCTCCATATCTTTTCAATATAGTACTTGAAGTTCTAGCTAGAGCAATTAGACAACATAAGGTCAAGGGGCTACAAATTGGAAACGAAGAAGTCAAATTATCACTATTTGCAGATGATATGATAGTCTACTTAAGTGACCCGAAAACCTCCACCAGAGAACTCCTACAGCTGATAAACAACTTCAGCAAAGTGGCTGGTTATAAAATCAACTCAAACAAATCAGTTACCTTCCTATACTCAAAGGATAAGCAGGCTGAGAAAGAAATTAGGGAAATGACACCCTTCACAATAGCCACAAACAATATAAAGTATCTTGGTGTGACTCTAACCAAACAAGTAAAAGATCTATATGACAAGAACTTCAGGTCTCTGAAGAAGGAAATCGAAGAAGACCTCAGAAAATGGAAAAATCTGTCATGCTCGTGGATCGGCAGGATTAATATAGTTAAAATGGCCATCTTGCCACAGTCTGATTTAAAAAAATTTTTAAAATTGAATTGTTTTAAATGTTTCTTTTATGTGTATGGATATATTGCCTATACATGTGTCTACCAGGTGGGGGCGGTGGGAGTTACAATGGTTGTAAGCCATCATGTGGGTGCTGGAGAATTAAGCCTAGGTCCCCTGCAAGAACAAGTGTGCTTATTCCTTGAACCTGCAAAGCTACTGTGGTCTTGTCATGAACAGTCCTACTGACCGATAGAACTGTACAAAAAACCCAGATAAAACACCTTGCACATAGGGCCACATGATTTCTGCCAGGGGCAGCAAGGCCATTCAATGGGGAAAGGGACAACTTTGAATAATGGGTACTGGGAAAAATGGCTATCAATATGCAGATAAACGAGAGAGATTTATTTAGCAGCATACATAAAATTAGGTCAACTACAAAGGATGGACTTGGAGGATTGAGAACAAAGCACCCAGCTCCAGGCAGGGCCATTTTATAGACTGCATAGACACCAGTGCCCCAACTCCAGGAAGTCCACAGTGTTAGGAGCTTACTTCAGGGACCTATGTCTAAACAGAGACCACAGAACGTTTTTAGAAATGTTTCTGTCCACTAGAAAGAGAATCGGCTATCACCAGAGGAAGCCAGGAAGAACTGGTGGTAAGGCTACCTTAAACGGAAAAGTATCTGTAATCATAGGAAAACTTTGTTAGAGGCCGGTCCAGACTAGATCTCAGGCAGACATTTTAACACTGAGTCACCGTTGGGCAGACAAGCAGGAGCAGAGGCGGTCCATGATCTTGAGGCGCCTGTGTCCTTAGCTAGGTGTTCCCTACTTTTAAGTTGCTGCAGACCCTTTGCTTTCAGAATAGCCTGTTTTTCTCAGCCAGGAGCATGTAACGTGGTTTCTGCCCATGGTCTCAGCTCAGCAGTCATAAACTCTCAATCAGAACCTCATTCTTCCCAGTCCACTGCATGCTAAGCCTGAACCCGCACACAGGCCCCTACCCAGCCATCTTCTCTGGGCCATCTAGATACCCTCTCAGCCTTCTCACCCAGGGCCAAGGTTAAGTTTCTCAGGCAAGCAGTTGGAAGCTTCTAGACAGCATACATGTCTTAAAGAAGCTACCCCACTCTCCCACCCGCCAACGCCCTGTCCCTGGGGGGCTAAACCGAGCCCCTGCTCCCCTTTCTCCCATATGTAAGTCACAAGGTCTCGCCATCGGCTCCCTGCCTCAGGAGCAGCTGGCATTCCCAGAGCATGGCCTGTCCTGTGCTGGATGTCTGGAGCTATTCTCAAGCCTCTACGTCTCAGCTAGGTCCCAGTCGACGCTTCCTCCAGGAAGCCCGGCCTAGAGACTAAGAAGGTGGCTCAGTCGGTGAAGTGCTCACCACAGGAGAGTGAAGACCCAAGTTCAGATCCAGCACCCAGGAAAAAAGCCAGGCAAGGTATCTTACACCTGTAGTCTGTGCAGAAGGGGCAGATGCAGGCGGGGCGGGTCCCTGGGCATGCCCCACGGCCCATCTAGCAAAACTGAATTCCAAGTCCGGGGAGAGAAACTATCTCAAAAACTGAGGTGAAGAGATACCCATGGTCACCCTCTGGCCTCTACCATGTACATGCACGCCACATGCATGCCACACACACACACACACACACACACACACACACACACACACACACACGAGAGGTAGCGTGAGCTGCAGGTGTCATCCCTGAAGCTGCTGGCCATTGGGTCGGGAAGGCTTTGAGGCCTATTGGTTCTGTTGGGTTCCTGCTCAGGGAGGGACACACACACAAAAGCACCCAAACACGTGCGCACACACACTCATGCCCACATAAAAGCCACTTCCTCTCCTGTCTATGGCAGGGATAAGACCTGTAAAAGAGAAAGGAGATTTAAAATACAATCACATTGTACAAATAATATATTTATTTATATTATGGGATTATAACAAATCCCATGTTATGGCCAAATTACACGTTTTTCTGCCTCGATTTCACTTCCCCTTACACAGGATTAAAAAAAGTTTCAGTCCCAGCGAGGCATCATCCTGGGCAGGTTCAGTGGGTAAGATGGTCACGTGCGCCAAGCGTCCCGGGCAGGCACAGTGGGTAAGTGGTCCAGCCACCTCTGCTGCTCAAGCAGCTCCTGTCGCTCTGCACAGGGCTGCTGCCGAGCCTGCGCCAGGACTGCTTCCTCCTGGGGCAGAGCCTGACTCAGCAGGAACTGCCCCAGCCTCGGTGCCCCGTCTGAGTCCTTAGGGAACACGGGCTGGAGAGCAGAGAATTCAGCATGGCTGCCATCCTCTGGGACAGCCTCGGCTCACAGTCCGAAGCGGGCTGGTGTGCGGCGAGGTGTCATGGGCTCCCCCTGCTCCTTCCGTCCTGGAGTGTAGATCTTTGTGGATCTGGACACACAGAAAGAGGAAACAATGCTTCTCCTGAACAGGAGCCCAACAGAAGCAAAGGCCTCGAAGCCTTGCTGTCCCCTCCCGGCTGGAGGACCTCAGCTGCAGCTCACGCTACCCGCCATGCTTCCCCACCTCCGAAGAGACTAGTAAAGCAAGTCTTCCACTCGGACAGCTATTAAGGGACATTCACAGGGATTTTTAAACAATTCCTTTTGTGGCCTCTAGATAACTAGGTTCCTACTTCAACTGTACAGCCAAACGATCAGGGCTTCTCTGCTACTCAAAGAACACTCCTGACAGCTCACGGTCACAGTGAGTACGCTGGAGCTGGACCTGGCCACAGAGACTGGTCTAAAAGCTCAGGTCCCGAGCCATGCACTATCAGCCTAACCCACGGGGACAGGGGCAGGGGCAGGAAGAGAACCGGAGGCGGCGTCACAGCCACGGGATGATCACCGTCCCACCAATGCCACTGAACTCAGGTAACCATGAGCTCGCTGGAGTGTGCCTGATTGGCAAAACCTGTGAGCATATACTGTCACAAATCAATGTGCCAAGGTAATGGCCCAGGGACAAAGGAATCTTCACATTTTGGGCACCTCCTCCTATACGTCTCTTCCTTTGGTTGATTCCAGTTCTTTTTCAGTAATAAGAATTATCAATTAAACTGTCCTCAGTTCCTGACTCCAACCAGAAACCAGAGCAAGCCTGTGGGAATCCCCAGATCTAACGAGGAAACTTGCCTGTGGTGTGTGAAGTGAGGACAGCCCCACAGAGGACTGTGCCCTAGCTGTCACTCCCAGACTGGCCTGACTCCCTGCTTTCCCTGAGCACAGGTGCAGAGGCCTGAGGCTCTCTTCTGTCTAGCATTTCTTCCAACGCCCTTGCCTGAGAGTTCAGCTGCAGGACACAAGACTCAACGCACTTCGGGCCCTGAATCTACAAGATGACGACCAAGAACTGCAGTGGACACCTGTGCCTCCACACATGGCCACCCGGCACAACCACCTCTGCACCAATTTCCGATTTAAGCTGACGACTTTTCTTAGCCCTCCTCAGCACCCGCCTGCCCTCACCTGACACTGCCCAGCGGGCTGCGCTTCTCCTGCTCCTGCCGCCGGGCGCGCAGCTGCTCCTCGGCCAGCGCCATCTCCTCTTCCATGGCAGAGGCCTCCTCTTTAGCCCGACGACGATTCTCCTAGAGGAAGGCAGATGGGACTGGCTTCAGAAGCGACATTTGTGCTAGGACCAGCTCTAGGAACCCAGGCCTGTGTAGCTCTATGTCCCAGTCCAAGGGCACTTTCCTTGTACAGCTCAGGACATTTTGTAAAATATTCAAGATACTGGATAAGCTGGTCTGAGCCAGTCACAAGCCAGTCAGTACTGACATTCTGTGTGTGTGTGTGTGTGTGTGTGTACATTCACACATGTGTAGGTAGATGTGGCCATGTACAAGCCAGGGATAGGCTGGTTCTCCTTATTCCCTGAAACGGGGCGGGCTCTCACTGAACCTGAAGTCCACCCAGGCTCACCTTCACCTAGGCTTCCAGGACCCACCTGCGTCTGACCCCCAATAACGGGTGACAGACACGCATGCCCATTCCCAGCTTTTGCATATGGGTGCTGGGGATTTGAACTTCAGTCTCCATGCTGACACAGCAAGCATCTTACCCACAGAGTCTCCCCAACCCAAAGAACCATCAAGGCAACCTCAAGCCAAGATTTCCTGTTTTTCTCCTGGCCATATTGGAGAGTGAACGCACGCCAGTAGTCTACTGGTGAGCTACAGTCACAGCCCAGTACACATGTTCTCTAATCAAGCCACGGCCGCTCCAGGAGGAAGGGAGAAATCAGGAAGATACTGCGTTTGTCCCAGTGTGGAGAGAAGTGTGTGAAAAAGTGGGGATGAAAAGCAGCGCCACAGTTCACAGCCTCAATGACAAAGCCAAGTGTCACTCAAATCCCTGAGTGGGAATCACGGGTGGAAGGAACCGTCCGAGCCGAGCTGACACTCCCAGGACCACGGATGTGTCTGAGCAGCTGAGCACCATCACCACAGCGACCATGCGCACACATCCTCAGCACAGCCAAACTGACCCAGCCAGGCCTTAGTCACTGGAGAGTACGTGACGGAGACACAAGTTAGCCACTGTTAAAGGAAGGGATCAGCCAAGTGCGTGCTGTGGAATATCCTATAGGACAGATGGCAATCGCTCCAATAAATCAGTGTCATAAAGACAGAAAGCGGGTCCTGTCCCGGAACAAAGGTATTAACACACACGGCCGCCATGGCAACGTCCCATCCTAATTCAAGTAAATCAATTGAGAGATGTTATCTTAGAGATAAATGGGGAGTCTGGATGAGAACTGGAGACTCAGGTGACACGGAAGATTAACTATTAGAAGTGACACTGGCGTAGAGGCCATGTTGTGGACCATGTCCTACCATCATCAAGTACTTAAGATAAAACAAGGATCTGGGGAGGCACACGTTACAATTCTCTGGGAGGACAAGGGCTGAGGGGAAGTAAAAACGAAGACAACTGAAGTCAACTACAGAGAGTAAGAGTTAATTATGGTGGCTTCTTTAAAGTATTGTCTAGCTTATGAATATGTGAGGTTTTCAATTAAGTTTAAAGAATAAAAAGCCGGGCGGTGGTGGCGCACGCCTGTAATCCCAGCACTCTGGGAGGCAGAGGCAAGCAGATTTCTGAGTTCAAGGCCAGCCTGGTCTACAGAGTGAGTTCCAGGACAGCCAGGGCTACACAGAGAAACCCTGTCTTGAAAAAAGCAAATAAAAAAAAAAAAAAAAAGGTTAAAGAATAAAAAAGGCCCAGCCAACCCACCAACTGGAGGAGCTTTTTCATTTGGAGAGAAGTGTGGGGTTAGACAATGACAAGCCTTCCACGGGTGAAAAAACAATCTTTTCCACAGGCAAACAGCATCTCCCCAGAAGCCCAGGACCCGTACCTGCCGAGATTTGCCTGCCTGTTTCACACTGTAGAACATGGGGCCCAGCTCCGCCAGCCATTCTCCATCCACGGCAGTCACACACTGCATGTACTCCTGCGGGCACAAGGCAAAGAGAGAGGTCACCAGGGAGTTATGAGAGTTATGACCCTCCCAGCGTGATGTCATCACAGGGAGCCATATGGTAAGGGTCATCCAGTAGGGCTGGGAAATGTCACTAAGGGACACTAGGATTGTCATCCCTTCTCCACCTACATGCCCCTGTGTGAGTGAACAGCCTTCAGCATCCAACAGGAAAGCCCGCCATGCAGGCAGCTCCTGTGAAGACACTGGCAGGGGCTGCTCTTGCCAGCTGCCAGCAGGGGGCAAGCCTCTGGCTGAGGCCATAGTACTCTTTTTTGTTAACTAGAGGATCCCCACAGGCTCCCCACAGGCTCCCCACAGGCTCCCCACAGGATCCCCACAGGCTCCCCAAGCTGAAAAGCAGCCGCAAAGGCCCTGAGCCTCCAGTCTCCAGAGCTCTGTACGAGGCAGGAGAAAGATGCACAGGCCTGGCTCCAGCCCGTGGGCCCCACTATGGGAGCTCCTCGGGCGAGACTCACCTTGGTGGTCATGACCAGCTCGTGATACACAATGTAGTCAGGGGTGTAACCCATGCCGAAGAGAGAGCTGGTGGGGTGTAAGTGGCAGGGCATCCCTGTGCGGATGTTCACATACTCCCCAATTCCCTAGAGAAGAAAACAGGTGGCCACATCACCAATATGGCCTTGACATACTTAGGGAAGCCTAGATCTACAAAACTGCCTGAGAAAGCAGGCGGACCTGGAAAACTGCCTCTACAGAGGAGGCAGGAAGAGGAAGGAAGAGGCGAAGCTCCCTGGGGCTCCGGGCTCACCTTGAGCTTGGCTGCCTGGTGGAAATAGGCAGCACAGATGCACTTCCTGACAATGTCCCAGTCAGTGCCGCACGAGGCCAGGCTCATCCGCTGCTGCACCATGATATCCTTGAGCTGGGCCCGTACCTCCCGGACCTGAAGATGACACAGGCAAGACAAGACAGAGCCCTCCTCCCTCCCCTCCCCCGCACCACCCCTTCTCCAGACCACACCCCCTGGGCTGCCACCCACCTTCCGCATGGCCTTGGCATGGATGAAATGGTCGTTGCACCAGATGGTGGAGTAATTGTTGTTCTTCCACTGCAGGTAGACATTCAGGTAGGTCAGGTGGTCACTTTCAGGGACAGCAAACTTCTCCCGGATTTGATCGCTCTCCTCCTCTCTGCCCTAGGAAAAGAAACGAGGACTTTTAACAGGCATGGGGAGGCCGAACCCACAGGGCGTATCCCGAGGATTCTCACACTCACCTGCTCACATCAATAGGTCTAACAACACGGAATAAAAATAGTTTATAATAAGATAAGCTAAAACATTAGGTCTCAGGCAGGACCTCCTACTAACCAGCCTATGAGAAGACAGCAAAGACAGACTCTCCATCCCATACCCGTGACAGTGACAGAGAACAGACCTGCTTCCCTGCCAACGAGCCCTCGAGCCCCCTGGGAGAGCGAGGCCGGCACTGCCTCCCTACCTTGGGCCTGTAGAAGATGGCGGGGACGGAGAGCATGGAGACGATGAGCAGGATCTCGGAGCTGCAGCCCATGTCACAGGACACGATGAGCATCTTGGAGAGGGCCGGGTCCAGGGGGAACTCCACCATCAGCCGCCCCGTGGAGGTGAGGCCGCCTGGGAGGGGAGAGCAGAGCCAGCGCTCAGCCATCAGTGGACAAAGGGGAGAAGCGTGCCAGTCGCCTGAGTCAGGCCACACACCTGTGTTGTCCAGGGCCCCGAGGATCCAGAGCTGATACATGGAGTTGAGCATGTTGTCCTCCGGGGGTGGGTCCATGAAGTGGAACTGCAGCAGGTCCTGCACCCCCAGGGACTTGAGCAGCAGCACCACGTTGGCGAGGTTGGTCCTCTGGATCTCGGGCACGGTGGTGGTCAGGAGCTCATTCTTGTAAGCGCTCTGTGTGTACAGTCTGCCAGGAAGGAAGAGGTGACTGGGCCGCGCCCCCCGCTGGCCTGCCAGCCTCTCACGTGGATTAGCTACACTCAGGGCCCTCAGCAGAATGTCAGCAGAAGCTACTCCAGTCTCACAAGTGTGACCACACCGGCCAACAAATCCTACAAGCAGGGACGTGCCCCACCCACCCACCCACCCACCCACCCATCTGCTTTGCTTTCTTCTAACCTTGGCTCTGCTGCCAAGCCTCCTAGTGCCTGTGGGAGCCAAAGTGCCTGGGACTAAAATGACAGCAAGAATTATGTTAAGACTGTCTTAACATTTGTATCATTTCTGAGTTTCTGATGAATGCATTATTTTTAAAAATCATAAAAACAGGAGGAAAAACTAACTGGGCAAGTCAAAACGCATCATGTCTTACTCAGGCCCGGCCTGTGGAGGGCAGCCTGCCGTCCGTCCTTGCTGCTGTTCACTGAGGTCCCTCCCTACAGAACTGCCTAGAGCTCAGAGCTCCCTGAAGACTAGAGGCAGCAGCCCTCAGCACCCAGACGAGGCCCTCACCCCAACCGCGCCTGGGCTCTGGGCAGTAGCTCAGCACTGCCCTAAGAAGCAGGCTGGCACAGGGCTCCTACCTGAAGCACTGACCTGGGCCCGTCCTGCCAGCTCTCCCTGACCTCTGGTTGGCATTGGCCTGGCTAATGGGGTAAATCTGCAGAGCATCCATGCCAATCCTGGGGTTGAAGACCTAGTGGGGGACACAGAAGAACTGATGAAGGAAGGAGTGAGGAGAGAGGAGTGCTGAGACTAAGGTGAACAGTTACTGTTCACCACAGAGGATGTGACAAGCAACACTGGCAATTGTCAATTCAGTCAGGAGACTGGAGAAAGCCTCAGAGGTCTCGCCATCACGCCAGCCCTGTGACCACTACAGAGCCACTCGAATCATCTATACATCAAGCTCCCGCAAGGACAGGCTGAACCAAACATGTGGAAAGGTCAATGCTCCCTGAATGGTCGTCTAGGACCTCCGCCGTTCTCACGCTCTGAACAAGTGTCTCCATGCTGAGTTCACACCGGGCGCAGCCGCAGGATCCCGCCTCCTGTCTCCCCCTCACCTTTAACTTGCAGTAGCCAGAGTCGATAACAAACATGATGCCATCAACAGTCAGAGACGTCTCAGCAATGTTGGTAGCGACGATGCACTTCCGGACGCCATCTGGAGCCTGGGCCAATCAGGACATGCAGGAGGAAAGGTAAATTTTGGGGAGGGAAAGACTGAACAGGCAAGAAAACTTCACTCCTTTTCTTCTAGGAAAAAAAACACCCCCTCCTCTTGCCCCTTTGAGGGACACCGAGAGACACGCAGACCAAAGCAGCGCACCTTCTGGAAGATTTTGGCCTGAAGGTCAGACGGCAGCTGGGAGTAGATGGGCAGGACGGCCAGGGCAGGCGCGTTCTCCAGCTCCTCCAGGTGCTCCACGATCTGGTCAGACGTCACCTACGGCACAGGAGGAGTCATGAGACCCCGGAGCCCCAATCCCTCATGTGGAGGTTTCCCATCCACCCCAGTGGTGACCACAGCACGCACCTCAATGTCCTCTTGGCCAGGCATGAAGATAAGGATGTCCCCAGGGGCCCCAGACAGGTGTACCTGCAAGGACTGCTTCACCGCGGCCTCCACGTAATCTTCCTGTGGGGTCTGAAGACAGCAGAGGGAACAAGGGCACCAGAGGTCAGCAGCCCCCAGAGGACACACAGCTTCATCGTCTGAGCTGCAGCACTAGACCGATGCCAACCCCAGGTGAGCCCGCTTGCAGAGGCCCTTATAGGCTCCTTCCTTCAGAATCAAGGACTCAAATCCTTCCTCAGACACAGTTCTACGCCCCACCTGAGCTCTGGAGTTGCTGCAACCCCGTTTACCTCATGCCACTAAACCTTTGGCGACTCTGTACCCCTCCTCCAGGTGATGTGTCACCAGAGAATGTCAAAGGACAGAGGCCTCTGTACCTTGCTGAAGAGGATGTCAACAGGAAAAGTCCGCCCAGGGATGTGGAAGATGGGTACATTGCCAAAGAAAGCAGCAAACTTTTCTGCATCCATAGTAGCTGATGTGACAATGAGCTTCAGGTCTGAGCGTCGAGCCACAACCTAAGAGAAGGGGACAACAGGGGCTCCTGTGGACTGGGACCTCAGTCTCAGCTTGTTACCACAGATACCACTGGTAGTTTTGTCTGACTGAGCAATGGGACTACAGCATGGACCAGAAGCCACTCAGCTTAGTATGAAGACACCAGCAGGGCTGACTAGGCGACCTGGGAGCTTCCGAGGAAGACTCACCCAGAGCGCCTAGGTGCAGAAGAAGCAGACCCCACAGCACAGCCCTTACCTCCCGGAGCAGCCCAAAGAGCACATCGGTGTTGAGGGAGCGCTCGTGGGCCTCATCCATGATGATAGCGCTGTAGTGGTCCAGGTCAGCCTCCCGGAGGGACTCACGGAGCAGGATCCCATCCGTCATGTATTTGATCAGGGTGTTTTCAGAAGTGCAGTCTTCAAAGCGAATGGCATAGCCCACCTGGGGTCAGAGGCAGGCTCACAAAGGGCTCCTACTTGCTGTTTGCCCTCACAGACTGGGTCAGGCTTACGCAGACCACAGCCTCCGACCAGCACAAAAGGCAGACGCAATCGGGAAATGGCTACACGGCTCAGACCACAGCCACTCACCTCCTCTCCAAGGTTCCCCCCCATCTCTTCACTGACTCTCTTGGCCACTGACATGGCGGCCACACGCCGGGGCTGGGTACACCCGATCATCCCATAGTCCGTGTAGCCATCTTCGTGCAAGTACTGCGTCAGCTGAGTGGTCTTGCCACTCCCTGTCTCCCCGACCACGATCACAATGCTGTTGTCTCTACGGGGAAGAGCAAGCAAGGCACTGAGCGGCCTGAGTGGAAAGCCAATCCTGAGACAAATCCCCAGGAAGCCGTAAGTCTTTGCCTCTGGCAAAAGCTAGCTCTCCAAGAAGCATGCTTGGCCAGAGAGTTCACCAGAAACCAGCGGCTTGTGGGGCTCCCACATGTAATGCCAGGACACACCAAGGTGAACCTGAACCACGAAAGGAAGGGATGTCATCTTACTTCACGCAGCATACACTCAGCCAGCCTATAAGGAGAAGGTATTTGCCTTCCCCGTCAGACATGATGCAAAACAGGAGACGGGGCAGAAGGCACAGGCACAGGGCCTGGGGACATTACCTGATGATGGTGAGAAGTTCCTGCTGTACAGCAAAGATGGGCAGGTACTGCCTCTGCTCCAGGATCGACTTCTTCTTTGCAAACTCACTGCTGGCCTCGCTTTTCTCCTTCATGTGATCTGCAAACTTCTGCTCTGTCCTGGGAAGCACAGAGGCACGCGTGACCTCCCAGACTGTCTGCCCCTCATGCTGACGTTAGCTGCCCTTCTTGCTCCCAAGAATGTGAGCAACTGTGACAACAAACAGTCAACCTCTGGGACACCAGAGAAGCCCGGGCATCCATGACTGTACCTAAACAGACCTAAGGAGCAGATCACAGAGACTCCACCGTCCATAACACACAGCCCAGCGCCCTCACACAGCTGCACAGGGATCAGACATCGGACTCTCGGGTGGGCAGACCGCCTACCCTAAACCAAGTGTGGCCAGAAGAGGGGCTGAAATTAACCAGCAGGTCACCAATTTTGAAAGAAGATCCTGGGCAATTTTAGTACCAGCCTTAAGGGGCTCAACCAACCATCGGGGTCTCCCAAGTTCTGGCTACACAGTATAGGACATAGATCTGAATCCCTCTCCCTTAACAGGGCTACAGAGTGCAGAGGCCTGCAGCTCACTTAGATTTGCCTTGTTTCTATGTAACAATCATGTATCAGTGTCTGATACATGCACACACACATCCCAAGACCCGTCCACCCACCTTCTCCCTCAGAGTTCTTTCCTCCCTCAGATCTGCCACAAACTCCTTCAACTGTCTATTCTAAGTTTGCTCAGTCCCCTGGTCACCTGACAACTGGAACCTAAGGGACTCCAGCAATCCAACCTCGGATTTGGGACACTTTACACAGACGTACTAGCTAAAAGCAACAGTCCCATGGGACACAACATCATCAGGGGATCCAGAGGGGGAAGGATGCTTGAGTGTAGCACCTAGCCAAGGCACGGACTCGGACAAGCAGGGACAGAACGGCTGCGTCAGACCCCATGAACAGAGACACCACTAAACCAAGCGCCCTAAAGGGCCTGTGAAGCCAGCCCCCCTTTCCATGATGTGCTGAAATCTGACCAAGAAAAGAAACCCTGCCTGGACTATCATTTGACGCTAATTCCTTAACCTCCCTGAGCCTCAATCTACCCAACCATCACTGTATCAACGGTGGTGACAGCGGGGGGGAGGGGAGGGAGAGCTAAAGTCAGAAGACAGGATTCAGGAAGGGATCAGAATGCAGCAAAGATTCTGTCACAACCCACAGCCTTGGGCGTTAGCTGCTACTTGCCAAGACCACACACCTGTAGTCCACTTTCCCGTCTTCTGTCACAGCTTTATCCGGCTCCTCTTCCTTTTTGACACCCATTATGTCTCCCAGTTTGGTCCCTGCCAGTTCCCAGTGTTTGTGCTGAGCCTGAAGATGAAAACAAAGAGCTAAATCACTCCATCCCCTGGCAAGACGGTAGGCTGTTGAGGTGATTCTGATGGAGGGCAGGCTTTATCCAGCAGACAGTAAATTCCCACAAGGCCCTGGCAGCACCAAGCCACACATCTCAAGCCTCATGCCTCCAGTGAGTGACACAGGCCCATGGTTGTCTAAGCAGAGTAGAACACAGTACTCTCCTTGGCTGCCTCTTGATCCGCACAAGTATGTCCTCTGACTGCCACCGGGAGTCACCGCATGAGTCTTGACATTCCCCACAGGAGTGAGAGGAGCCCCGAGGGCCTCAGCCCTAGCAGCACACCACCAACCTTTCTCCGTTCTTTCTGTTCCCTGTGCTTGCGGACTGTCTGGCTGCCCTTCCGAGCAATGATGGCCAGGTCTGAGGTGGCGTCCTTCACTGGGATCACAGGCTCTGGCTGTGGAAAGCAGGGGAAGAAGAGAAACTCCTCACTGGTCACTAAGGCCAACCAGAGGGTCTGCTGTACGTGGGCCCTGGTAAAACGGGCACTACCCACTAGCATCGACACCCGACTGTACCAGCCCTCTCCTCCTCCCTCCTTCAGCACTTTCTAACCTGCAGGTCTCAGAGGCCTTACCTGCTTGGTGAAAACGATGCGTCCATCCAGAAAGGGAGGCACCAGGTTGTGCACCATTAGATGCACCTTGGCCGCGTTGTCCTCTTCAAAGTCCTCATCCACCTCCAGTCGGTGGACCACGCCACTGGTGAGCATCCGGTTAGTCTCCCAACGCTCATTATCCTGCGGGACACACGGAGAGCCACATTCAGCCTGCAGCTTAAAGGTGATCCTGAAAGGCCAGCAAGCCAGCCCACAGGATCGTAACGGGACTCTGCACCCACAGCTCCTGAAACAGAAGTCACCGGAGCTGAGGCCTTGCAGTACCTTGTCCCAGGAAGCAGCTGGGCACCAGCCCTACCACAGACACAAGCCACACGCCCAGGGCAGTACCACGATACCATCCCCCAACAGGCCCCTCATAGCACAGTACACGAGAGAGGAGCAGGAGCCAGGTTTCCTGAGCAACCCAAAGCTCCCCACTCACGCTGTCACGCAAAGGCACATGTGACCTGGTCGTCTGTACAAAGCCAGCGGTGGTGTCCCATCGCCTGGCACACTGAGACTCCCCCCACACTCCCCACCTCTGCTCCAAGCCCGTGCCAGCCGCCGCTGCTGCCTCACCTCATTGATCTGCCTGCGCTGCGCGGAAATGCGCTTCTGTTTCTGTTTGTGCAGGTGCTGCTCCCGCCGCCTCACGTAGTCCTCAGAGGAGTAGGCCAGAGGGTTGTGGAACTCATCGTAGCCCTCGTCCATCATGTACCAGTCCCGGTCTGCTTGCTGCAGAGAGGAGACAAGGCATGAGAACAAAGGGTAGGTCACACTCATGCGGACAGGCAGCCAAAGAGGAGCAAGACAGGTAAGAGTCCGGAACTCCAGAAGAACCTTCATGATCGGTACAAGAGACCTGGAGAAGGGCAGGAGGAGCCTCCACAGCTCTGATTTCGCATGGCAGGCGGCCGAGCCACGCTCCTAACACTTCCCACACAGAGGCGCCCACAGCCAGAGTCATCTGACTGGCTGCATCAGGACAAAAGGTTGCAGGGCTCTGAACAGCATTAGGCACCTTCCTCAAAGCCCGGTCCTGCTGGAGGGCCCCTCGGAGCCCTTGGCTCTAACACCTTTCACCCTGGCCACCACTTCCTGTCCAGCCCCTCAAAGATGTCGCCTTTACCCTCTGGTCATCCTCCCACTGCTGCCGCTCCTCCTCTGTGTCAAATGCGATCCCTTCTTCGCCATCCTCACGTCTTCCTGAAGGAAAGCAGGTGGCAGAGGTCAGTCCAGCTGACTCCAGCTGACCCCAGAGGACAACGGGAGCGACAAAGCCACACAGCCTCTTAAGCACGGCCTCTGCCCAGCCCCACCTGGATCAGACAAACCTTTTGTCTGCCTCCTGCCCCCCAAGGCCTTACCTCGGCCCCTGGACAGACGTGGGGTGGACCCCAAGTGTCTTCTATCATCAGCCCACTCGTTGTACTTGTAGGAGGGGGTCGGCAGAGGTGTGTCGTCTGAGGGCTTGCTCCTCACAGACCTGGGAACCATCAAGATCAGCTCTCACTGAGCTCAACTGTGTCCCCAGCTGCCACAACGCTCCCTGCCCACGTCCCATCCATCCATCACCTGTCTCGATCTCGAGTGGACGGCCGATGACTCCGCTCAGAGTCCCGATAGGAAGGTGTTGGGGAGGGTGTTTCCCACTGAGAGCGCCTAGAAGAGCCATAGCCACTGTCCTCCTCCTCCCAGGTGGACCTCGAAGGGGTGGCCGCATCTGGGGCCACAGAGACATCCACAGTAAACATCCAATGTCAATGAGACATGTCTTTAGATAGCATGTCTCTATGTAGCTGACACTGGCTTCAGACTTACAATCCTCCTGCCTCAGCTTCCAAAGTGCTGGGATTACAGGCATAAGCCTCCATACCTACTTTCACAACTTATTCTTACCTCTATTTACCTAACTCTGTGTGTGTGTGTGTATGTACGCGCGCACGCCACAGCATGCATGCAGAGGTCAGATGACAATTCTCAGTCGTTGGCTCTCCTTCCATCATGTGGGTCCTCATGATAGAAGGAGAGCCAAATCTCAGATCTAAAGGCGTGACAGCAAGCCCTCTTCAGCAGGTGAGCCATCTGGACAGCCGCAACTTATTCCCGTTTCATAACCTCGTACTTGCTTGTCACAGATAAGACACTACTGACAATGTTTAAAGAGACTGAACTTAATAGTCCAGCTTTCACTGTTTAAAACAACACTGAACAAATCCATTTCTTTCTTTATCTTAAAACCAATAGTTTCCTTTCAATAAATCCTTCTTGGTCTGCCACATCTTGGAATTAGGGCTTCCGACTCACTGCCTGGGAACATGGCTGACTACCTCTTATTCTGCCCTTCAAGCACCTGAGCCCTCACCAGCCACCGCAGAGGACAGTTGGGAATACCTTTCGGCCGATGTCGAGGACTCTCAGGTTCATTTCTTCTGCTGCTGCGCTCTGAGCCTCCGTCTCGTTCTGATCTGCTACTGTGCCTGCTTCTGTCCCGCTCATCTGTTGGAAGAGTCACAGGGGGCTTACAACCACGCACCTCGTGCCACCACACACACGTGCATTGGGCAGACCGCACAAGCCTCCTCACTCACACTCGCCCATGATCCAAGGGCTGAGACCCACATGCTCACACTTCAAAGGACAGAAAGGGCCAAACTCAATAGCTACTTCCCAACAAGAACCGAAAGTGAACAGCTACATGCCCGCCATGGAAAGTTCTGTGATAGCAGACCTGATTCTGAGCAAGGCCAGTGCTGGACTTAGTCCTTCTTTGTCCCACACACTGTCCTCTCCCCTCATCAGAGCCAGTGTAAACTCTGGTTTCTTCAACAGATTACCCATCGTTTCCTTTATCACTAGTTTTCACAATAAAACAAGACCCACACACTCAAGCAAAGCAGCTGTACTACAAGCGAGGTATCTCTCCTTAAACTCCTTCCTAATCCTGGTCTCAAAGGGTCAAACCACTGGGACACTCATTGTACACACTAAGTTGTCCTATCAATGAGTATTACTGTAAAAGTTCTTGTGACAGGAAAAGAAAAGCTTGCTGGTGCAATGCTAATGGAGCCAGGGGGTGGGGGGGGGGGGGGGCCCAGGCACTGTACCTCTGTCTCTCTTGCGATCATAGTCTCGATCCCGGGATTTCTCCTTCTTCCGATCCTTTTCTTCTTTAGATGAGGCGTAGACCCCATGCTCCCTCCGATCCCGTTCTCTCTGTCTACTGCGTTCCCAAAACTCTTCACTCACACCGCCGGGGTGGGAGGGAGTCTCTACGCGAGCAGATCGGTAGTGCCTGAAACAGGGAGGTCAGTGAGGAAAGGGTCCCCCGTGGAAGAAAACACTTCCCTCCACCTCCAGCCACGCTAACAAGCAATATGTCCAATCCACTGCGTCTCCCTGGTGCCGACAGCCTGGACATGGCTAGAACGCAAGCACTCAGACTCCATCACTCAGACTCCATCACTGCTTAGCTGCTGCCCCACAAATCTTTACCAATTCCTACCTGCCGCCAGTATTATGGAATCTCAATAAGACCATAAAGTTCATAGGTGTCCGACAGGATCTAAGGAAAATCTGGGCTATTATTTTCTGACCACCAACTTTTACCCTCTTTCCTTACCTGTCTCTCCGGCTACTCCGGCCAGCCTGCTCATCGCCCTCCTCCTCGGCATCCTTCTGGTCATCCTTACTCTCCTCCCAGTCTTTGTAAGAAGAGATTCTGGACTTTTTCTTGTCCTCCCCATCATCCTTCTCCTCTCGCTCCCTCCGTTTCAGGGACGCCAGTAAGTCCAGGCCCAGCAATGAAGGGCGGGGAGCAGGAGCTTTGAAGACATGCTGCTCACTGGCTGCACTTTTGGTCTTGCAAATAAGACCACCAACCTGAGAGTCCAAATTGGTGCCTTCCAAGCGATGGATGGAGGTGTCCTCACCAGTGTCCTCCATCACAGGCTCTTATTTCTCTGGAAGGAAGGCAAACCATTAGAATTGGACATAAGAAAAGCCAGCTCTACTGTACCCCAGAAGAGCGAGTACATTTAAGTGGCTATCCCTGCCTCCCTGTACTGAGGCCAGAGCATCTTCTGCTAGCTAGTGTGAACATGTATTGTCATGCTGGTGCACAGAAAGCCGAGAGGCCACCGTCAGGTATTTTTCTCAGTTGCTCATGAAAAAAAAAAAGCTCTTGAATAACAATCTGTGTTCACCAAAATTACTTCTGAGAAATGTTAGGAAACAGCATTTCAGTAAATTGTTTAAGAGACTGTCACATCTCACAGATGGTCAGTTGATATCAAATTCATCTTCACCTAACACCACCTGCTTATAAGCATGAACCTATGCCGGACATGCAGTTAAGTATTCTCATTCCAATTAAGCTGACAAAGCATGAGAACTATACCTTTGGAATCTAAACTTCTTTTGCATGTTCTAATTAACATGCACAGCTCTACCAACGAGTGCTGCAATACTGTGTGGATGAAGAAGCAAGTGTTTCATGAGGCAGAAGAGAAAAACAAAGTTGCATCTGTATGCATATGAGGAAATCTTGACAGGAAGACTGAGATACTCAGGCTCTCAGCAGTTACTAGCTAAAATGTCTTTTGTATACCAGCAGAGACTCCTGTCTGTCTTGTTAATTGCTGTAGCCCAATAAAAGGCAAAGTAAAGTTCTGATTAAATATCCCTTATTAAAAGGGAACAAGAAGTCAGACATTTCTCTGGACAGGAAGAAGTTATTCACAACACAGGACAAGGAAGGACTTAATTAGCAGCTTAAAACAGCAAAAAAGGAGTTCCACGGCCAGACTACTGAGACAGTGGCAAAGAAAGCACAATGAACTTCTCAGGTCGACAATTACTTATTGCATGTGTCTTTAAGCCACTTAACTATTCTCAACAATACCAATAAAGGAAAAACAAACTCCCTACCCTCTTGGGGTTATCGTTCTACTTATAGACTATCTGCCAGATCTAGTGGAGACCCTTCTGTGAGAAAGGAGGAAGGTACTAGACGCCCTACCCGGCTCTCCAACTACCCAGTAACAGGTTTGAGGGCCGTTCCCAAACACCGGGATGTAACCAGAACAAGGACAAAGTCCGAGGAGGCTGAATGCACACAGGACCGCTCAAGTAAATAGAGAAACTAGGGTAACAAGGACTAGAGGAACTCTGGAATCAGGGCCCAAACATAAGCCTTGAGCCGACACCGGCAGCCTGGAGCCGCCATGGCTGCCGAAGATCGGATCTGGAAAGAGAAAGAGACACTCACCTCACCAAGCACGACTCTCGAGGCCTTCTGTCCCTGATCTGGGGACGCCAGTGCGGCCACCGCTCGATCAGATGGTCTCAAAGAGGCAAATTCCGCTGTTTGAAAGCGGCCATCATTGTCCCATAATGCCCTGCGCGGCGCCCTCTATCCGTCCAAAAAGACCATCGAGAGCAACCCACAAATAGAAGGTTTCCGGACGCCAGAGTGAAGACAAGGAGAACAGGCCTTCCAAGCCTCAGTGTCTTCCTCTGGGCTCAGAGTCTCCTTGCAACCAATCGCGCTTGGCGTAAGAGTTAACAGCCCGCCTCTGGCCTGTGGGCGTGCAAGGGAGGACAAAACGAGGTCGGCCATATTTACTACGGGCGGAAATGACGTAACTTCCGTCGGTACGGTGCAAAGTGGAAGGGAACTAAAATAACGCTCTCGTTACCCGGCTATTGACTGGGGCGTGCAATGGTACATTCGTTTTCTACGTCCCCGTTTCTCACTTCCGTTTGTGAGGATTTCAGGTCGGAGGAAGCATTTCTAAGGAACAGCCCAGGTTAGTTGGGGTTAAGGTCCTTTCCTGGGATGTCAATGAGGAAGGAGGCAGTTGCGCCTTAGCTAACCGGTGGAGGAGCCCGGGTTACTGACTTGTAGTTTGAAGTGTCCTCCCAGGCACCTGTGAACCAGAAGTGACCCAACCACCAGCATCTTGTCAAACACATAGCTCAGGATGTTTTGTAGACGTTGGTCTGACATAAAGTCGTCTACCTGGCGTAGTGACGTACCCTTGTAATCCCAGCAGTTGTGAGATTTAGGCATAAAGATTGCCACAGGTTTGAGGCCACGCTGGGATACTAAGCGAGACCCTTGGAAAAATAAGTTCTTGTTCAAAATGTCTTTGATGATATCTTGGGATCCTTATTTCTATTTTCCTATGAAAGTATTATACATTAAGTTTCTACAAAAAAAGAACAATCAGACTTTACATACTGCTTCATAACCTTTTCTCAAAGGCTGTATAAGATAGGTCGTAGGACTGGTTATCAGTGTCCTGTTGACGGCCATTTAGGTTGTTGACAGCTTTAGCCATGATAAATGTGTTGAACAGCCTGTGAACCTAAGTCTTTGTGTCTATGTTCATATTCTCACAAATAGAGCTGTTGTTTAAAGAAGAGGCCAGTTTTCTTTCCAAAGAGCTTTTGTCTCCGAATTCCAACAAAGTAGTCATGCCTTTGCTCTCTCTCCATTCTGAGTGTTACCGGCTCACTTAATGCATTTCTTAAATCTGCCTTTTAACTTGCTATTCTTTATCTGCTTGCAAAACTGGGCTTTCCAAATGTATTTAGTGTTCATAATTTTTATGATTTGCAATTAATATCCTTCATGTGGACTTTGTTTTGGATATGGTCTCAGTTTCCCTCTCCTTCCAACATCTGTGCTGTACCACACGGACCCGCTCTGTGGACCACACCCTCCCTCTTCCTCTTTTTCTTACTAGCACAGGATTTGTTTACTTGAATTCTAATGGTGAGTCCGGTCCAAATTCTCTTTGTGTTTCTCTTTCATCAGTAGTTTGTTCTGCACTCACAGTTGATGAAATCCCTCCTGGAAGTTAGCTTCCCTATTTAAAGTGTGACCTACAGGCTGGAGAGATGGCTCAGAGTTTAAGACCACTGGCTGCCCCTCCAGACGGCCAGGGATTCAGTTCCCAGCACCCATGTGGCACCTCACATCTATCTGTAACTGCAGTCCCAGGGAATCTGACATATATGCAGACAAGACATGCACGTAAAACTATTAAAATAAATTGTGGCTTATAGCTGGGACAATCTCATTTCTTGTAAAAATTTTATTCATATCTTGGGTCTGCATTGTTGTATATGTGCATGTATGTGCATTGTATGTACTCGTATGTATATACACTTGTCTGTTCACTTTTATACACCAAAGACAACCTTAGGTGTTGCACCTTGGGTGCTGTACACTTTGGGTTTGGTGTTTGTTTTGTTTTGTATTGTTTGAGACAAGGTCTGAGGTTGCCCTGTAACTCACTGAATAGGCTAGGCTGACTGGCCATCAAATCCCAAGGATCTGCCCGAGTACACTGGGTTCGTAAGGACACTCTAGCATGCAGGCTTCTTTTTAGATAGATTCCGGGGATCAAACTGGGTCCTCACCATTGCCAGGCAAGCACTGTACTAACCAAGCCACCTTCCCAGCCCAAATCCAGACTGTGAAATATAATTTTTGATGGAGGTAAATGGAAATCACATTTCATAGCCACATCAATGAGCCTTGAAGCTCAATTCAGAGTAACTAATATCCCAGTATCTCTTCTGTGGATGCTCTTGATAGTGAATCTTCAATCATGGGATTGAAATAGGAAATGTCTCCAGGTGGTGGTGGCACATGCCTGTAATCCCAGCACTCTGAGAGGCAGAGGCAGGCGGATTTCTGAGTTCGAGACCAGCCTGGTCTACAAGAGTGAGTCCCAGGACAGCTAGGGCCATACAGAGAAACCCTGTCTCGAAAAAACCAAATCCAAAAAACCAAAACAAAAAAAAAAAAAAAAGAAAGAAAAAAAAGAAAGAAAAGAAAGAAAGAAAGAAAGAAGGAAAGAAAAGAAATAGGAAATGTCTAAATGACAAAAATTAGGAGCTAGACTAGCAATTTTGTAGCATGAATTCTAGTCTTTGTCTTACAGCTAGAAGGGTAATAGAACGATGGTCTATAGAATGAGGAGCCCAGCACTGAAGGGAGACAGAGAGAAGGTCAGAGGAGGCCCCTCTGCCTCAGGCTCTTCTGAGGCATTTATTTAATTGTGACTTTCACACACTCTTAGTTGGCCTGTTTTCCATGTGATTAAGTGTATGTAGGAAGACTCCTAAGTCAGGATTTGAGAAGATACAAGCATCCACCAATGAAGGACCGATGAAGTATGATCCACAGATGAAATAGGATGCTGCTCTGATAGACTCTGGAAGTCTTCTGTGTAGGGATATGGGAAACTCACTAAACGTTAGATTTAAAACGATGCAAAGCACAGAGATGGGTGAATCATGTAGCCACCTCTGCCGCCCCTCCCTCCAGCCACTCTCCCTCCTACTCTAGGCTGCTGCGGTCTTGTCTGCCTCAGCACTTCCCATAAGTTCTGGTTCCATCTACAGTCTGGCAGTGCTCTGAGGCACAGCCACATCCTTTAACTGCAGGCCGACCTCGCCTCCCTACTCAGCGGCCATGGCTCCTCCAGGCCATCGGGTGGGGACGGCGCTCTGAGGTTAAAGCTTTCCCTTGTCCTCTGACTGTGTTTTTTAAAGATTTACTTATTTTATGTATGTGTGCACACTGTAGCTGTCTTCAGACACACCAGAAGAGGGCATCCGATCCCATTGCAGATGGTTGTGAGCCACCATGTGGTGAACTCAGGACCTCTGGAAGAGCAGTCAGTGCTCTTCACCACTGAGCCATCTCTCCAGCCCCTCCTGCTCCGCGTTCTAATTCAAATCTTAAATTTCACTGAGAAATATATGAGAAATTACTGTGAGAAGTTACCTAGTGTGTCAGGATGGGCCCAAAGATGGCAGGCAAGGCGTGTGGCGTCTGCACAAAATGGGCTTCCTGAAAGTTTTCTTTTTAAATCACCTCAGTGTCTGGTCAGCACTAAATGACGGTGTTTTGCTCTTTCCGTTAGGACTCACATACTTCATCTAGGCCGCCTTTAGACACTGCAGAGTTGGTAGGGCAGACCAGCATCGGACTTCTGCAACATGAGCTTCCTCTTGCCCAAACTGACCAGCAAGAAAGAAGTAGACCAGGCGATCAAAAGCACTGCAGAGAAGGTGCTGGTTCTCCGGTTTGGGAGGGATGAGGACCCCGTCTGTCTGCAGCTGGATGATATTGTGAGTTTTCATTATGAAGCCTTAATGAAAGGTTCATCCGTTATAACTCACCAGTCCTGAACAGGAACAGGGTTGGTAAGAGCCGATCCAGTGCCTGTCCTGATCTGAGGCCCAAATGGACTGTGCCGTCTGTCCTGACGCCCTCCCCCACTAGCACCTGTCAAAGCTCACTTCCCTGAGCAGGCAATGCCAGCAGAGCAACAGTCGCATAGAGAAGAGCGCGAAGGTCTAGAGAGGGCTGGGGAAGCGCCTCCAAGGCTCGCAGGTTACAAGCAGGAGACCTGAACTGTGCCCCGGCCACACCCACCTCTTGTTCACTGCTCCTAGAGTATGCCTAGTAGAGAGGTCAGGTCTCCCAGTGTCTTCAGTCAGTAAGAGGGAAACTGTCAGCAGTTATCTGTGTGTGTTTCTGTTCCACCATGGAGGCTGAACTAAGGTCTTGCCTCTCTTGCTGCCCATCTCCGTCGCAGTTGCTGTGGGGACCAGATATAAGGGTAGTCATTATGTAATTAGTACAGTGACTGTGAAGCTGGTGCGGTGGCAAAGCAGGTGATGTGCATCCTGCGCGAGACTTGGAACCTCAGTCAGTCTCTGGGATCCACGTGGAGGAGGGACCCGACCCTGAAAGGTGTCCTCTGACCTCCACGCTCATCACACTCACACCAGTCGGTAGGCAGGTGTCATCAGAAACTCATACTTTGAGCTATGGGGAAAAGTACACATTCTAGGCTGGAAGAGTAGCTCAGTGGTAGAACAGTTGTCTCTAATGTATGAGATCCTGAGTTCAACGCTCAAGGTCAACAAGAGAATTAGATTGATTGATTCTGAAACCACACTTCCAAAGTTCAAATCCCAGCCCTGCTCCTGAGGAGTTGTGTGTCCTGAAACAAGTAACTACCTCCTGTGCCTCAGCTTTGTCGCCTGTAAAATGGGGGTGCTATGCGCTGATGATGTAAATGGTTATAAGTTAGAGGTTAAATGGTTTGACAAGTATAAAGCATTGAGGACAGTGAGCAGTGGGAGGGGCGCCAGGTTCTTCTGATTTTCCTTTCTAGAAGGAAAGAGCCTAGAAGGAAAGAGTGTGGGCATCCTAAGTTGTTGCCGGAGGGTTGTCAGAAGCTGTAGTTTTGGTTTTGAAGTACTAAGCATTGAGACTAGACCTAATACTCTACCACTGAGCTGTGCTTCCAGCTCACTCGTAACGAGTGGACAGTCCTGTTTTTTCTTCTTGGAAATAATCAAGCACTAGCCCATGAGATCGCTCAGCAAGTCAGGTCTCCTGCTACTAAGGAAAGGCCTGGCCTCAACAAGCTGTCCTGCCTGCTGGACCTCTGCCCCACCCCCCCCCACACACACACTGTGGCACACATACAAAAATCTTAATTTCAAAAAGAAACAAACATCAACAAAAGAAAGGAAGAAAAATCTCTTCCCTGACATGTCTTAATTTTACATTTCCACTGCTGTGAAGAGACACCATAACCAGGACAACTTACACAAGAACAGTTTATTTGGGGCTTATAATTTCAGAGGGTTAGAACCCATGGCCATCATTACAGGGAGCATGGCATCTGAAGGCCATCATTACAGGGAGCATGGCAGCAGGCAGGCTGGCAGGCCTGGTGCTGGAGAAGTAGCTGAGAGCGCACATCTTGACACAAACAACAGAGCTAACCAGGAATGGTATGAAACCTCGAAGCCTGCCCACAGTGACACATCTCTTCCACCCCTCTTAGCCACTCCTCCTAACCCCTCTCAAACAGTTCCACCAGCTAGGGACCCAAGTGGTTAAACCAGTGAGCCTATGAGGGCCATTCTCATGCAAACAACCACACAGTGCCTCCTCCCGACCCTATCGCCAATGACCCAGCCTCTGAACAGTAATATTGTGTCTAGCAGGGCATAGTGTACACGTGTAATCCCTGCACTTGGGAGGCAGAAAAGCAGACCTCTCTGAATTCACGGCAGCCTGATCTACATAGCAAGTTCCAGAGCTGTGTCCTAAGAGGAATTCAAATGGGAAAATTTCCCAAACAAAATTCTTCTCAAAATACTATAGTGCACGTCATGTACAATATCACAGTGTGTTTCACAAAAGAAGCATTCTTCAGCTGCCTTATAGCTAACCTCCATCCATCTGGTCAATCCCAGCTCTCAAAGACTTCCGCTGACCTGAGCAAAATGGCCAGTATTTACCTGGTGGACGTGGACCGCACCCCAGTTTATACGCAGTATTTTGACATCAGTTATATTCCCTCTACCGTATTTTTCTTCAATGGGCAGCACATGAAAGTGGATTATGGGTGAGTTAAGTTGGCTATACATTCTGCAACGTTGGCTTTCTCAAGGCAGGTTGTGACTGTCGTTTCCTTATTTGATGTTCTTTAGTGCTAAATGAGAGTGTTTTAAGTGTGACTGTAAGATTTTACTTTCCAGCTTAAATATGAAAAAAAAAGTATAGCTTTTAAAGGACTGGCTAATCATCACAGATGATTTTGTTTTTCTTAAAATTTCTATAATCAATACTTGATGTTTAAAATAATTCATAAAGTTTTTTTATTAATACCCACAACTGAGAAGGTCAGTGATGAGGACATGAGAGGCTGTGGTGAATTAATGGAGTTCTTTCAGAGACACTGAGCAAACTCTGCCCACCCCAGTACTCAGGGAACTCCACATGATAGTGGCGTGGGAAGCGATGGAAAGGCAGGCTCCTTCCCACACCCAGACAGCGATGGTGGGCCTCAAAGCCCTGGATCTAGTCCCGTGTCCTGGAACTGCAGAAAAGGCAGTGCTCAGGCCGTCTGTAGAGAGACAAGAGGAAGGAAGAGCCCACTGCTTGCTCACCCTGCAGGCTTCACGCACCAGAAAGCTCTGACCACGGTTATTTCCTCTGCTGCAGGTCTCCGGATCACACTAAATTCGTAGGAAGCTTCAAAACCAAACAAGACTTCATAGATTTGATTGAAGTTATCTACCGGGGAGCCATGAGGGGAAAACTTATTGTCCAGAGTCCTATTGATCCCAAGAACATACCCAAATATGACCTCCTCTATCAAGACATTTAGCACACTCACTGCTGTTGGAGATGAGAGAAACAAACCTGGGTTCGGGTTGAAACAGGACCTGAACCCAGAGGGCCTGTGGTCTGGAGTCCCTCAAAGACATGTTCACTGCCTGAGCAAAGGGGTTCGAGGTGTTTGTAATCAACAGCCCCTTGGCAGAGGCCCCAGGGCGCCACGAACCAAGATGCCTAAGTGTCCGTTCCCTGAGAGCCTCAGCGTGGTGGTGTGTGTTTATAGCTTCCCTTTATCCTGACTTTTCTTACCGCTTAAGGTCAAGCATCCGCCTAGACACCGTGAGAAAGCTTGATTAGCCATGTTTGTGCACACGTGTTCTCCCCATGCCCGTTCGCTTGCCCCTTTTGCTCCCTCCTATCCCAGCTTCTTTTGAACTAATAATTAGATGCAGGTGAGGTCATTGTTTCCTCACAGACCGAAAGCAGTTCCCTGTCCACGTATTTGTAGCTGGGAAGCATAAAAGGGCTCCTCAGAAGGCATTGCCACCACCCCTTATTTCAAGGACTGAAGACCAAAAGGATATCAGATTGTTAAGGGGGAAATGCCTTGAGGGGTTTGTGATCCCAAGGGCTTTTGAAGAATGTGACCCAACCTCAGGAAACTTGTGTTTTCTTAAGCCGTATGGTAGTGGTTGTCCCTGTCACTCTGGAATCAGAGAGCAGGCACAGCGCTGGAGGGCAATGGCCAGGCTGCTGTGGCCTGCTGGGCAGCAAGGGCCTTGTTGCCAGCAGAGGCCCAGGTGTGTAGGAGGCAGGCCCACCCTGGCACCAGCTGCTGGGCAGCAGGGGCCTTGTTGCCAGCAGAGGCCCAGGTGTGTAGGAGGCAGGCCCACCCTGGCATCAGCTGCCCCTTTCCAAGCTTGTCCTTTAGGGAAGTGAAACAGGACCTGGTTCTGGTAGATGGGGCACAGGAAGAAGGTGGTTTAGGTTTTCTGTGTCCTCTGTCTGAAACTGAGAGCTGCCTCAGGGATGGGCAGAGAGCCCTTTCCCACCGTCTCGCCTCCGTGTGTCATGGTGGCTATAGCCGCCACCCTGGACACGTGCATGAAAACTGGAGAGTGTAAGAGTCAGATCTCTGATGCTCCTGAGGTCCTAGGTGAACAATAAGCTTTCCTCCCCCTCCCCCTACCCCCCCCCCCACGATGGAATAAAAGGTCTTTGTCCAACGCACTGTCAGCTGGGTCTTCTGTCTGTCTGTCTATGCACTCAGGTGCAAGCAAGATCTCAGAACGTGCACAGGGGAGATACTCTCAGCTTTCTTCCTAAGGAGTAGGTGAGGACGGGTGGGGGGACCTGTAGTCTGGATTCATGTTTTAGATGCTAGCTTGGTTACTTTCCCTTCCACAATACTTTGTTTTTTCCAAGACAGGGTTTCTCTGTGTAGCCGTGGCTATCCTGGAACTCACTCTGTAGACCAGGCTGGCCTCGAACTCAGAAATCCGCCTGCCTCTGCCTCCCAATTGCTGGGATTAAAGGCATTCCCGGCTCACAGTACTTATTAAGCATGTGTTGTATACCCTATCCAGTGCTAGAAACCATGCAGCTATGACTCCTGAACAGAGGTCTCTGAGGGGAGAAGAGGAGGTCCTTATATGGAAAGAGATGCATTGCTGGGGAGGGAGGCGGAGAATGCAGGAAGGGCCCAGAGGCCTCCTCTTTTTCTATAGCAGTAGCCTGCCACCTGCTGTCAGGCGGTGTGTGGTGTGACTGTGCTGTCCTCTCACTTTCTGGCTGGCTTCTTGGTTCTGGAATGTGGGTCCTTGTCTCCCTTGGTCCCCATAGCTTCACCCTGGGGGCATGCACCAGTGACTCTGAAGATGCGGTTATCTCGGAGGTAGAAGGGCATGTGGCTTGCCAATGACCCCAAAACAGGGTGAGATTCTCCACCGTGGAAGGAGAGCCACTGAGGAAGAGACCCCAACGCTGCCAAATCCCAGAGCATTCCAGCCATGGGACTCTGCAGTGTCTAGTGTTCATCCCTAATGGACAGGTGAAAGTCAGGGAGCAAACCCAGGCCGAGCTGATGGGGGGACCACTAAGCCCTGCCTGCCTGCACGTGCCTGTGTCTGCATATGGAAGTACTAACAGAAGAGCCTCTCACAACTCTCGCTGTCCCACTCAGAGCTCACACTCCTCATAGGCATTCCTCACCCACTCCAGAGAGGTGACGTCATGTGAGAAGAGCCAACGTTTGCATTCAGACAGACCCAGGACCAAGGAAGGGACTCAGTGATCTCTGGGAGACCTGCCTCTGGCAAACATGATTACTGTAGGCAAACAGTCTCTAACACCCTAGGGGTTTCCTGGCTCATCAGGATGTGCCCATTGGCTGCCCGGGGCTGTAAATGAGAATAAGAACCGCAGTGGACAAAGCCCTGAGATGGGTCCGAAGCACATTTTTTATTATGGCTGAGCAATGCAGGGCTAGCACCCCTCCGATTATGGCCCAACGCTTCCACCCCTCCCCTCTCCCATGGCTCCCAGCCTGCCCTGCTGTGTGCAGCCTTCTGGTCAACCCTGGACTAGTTATTGGCCATGGTCTCCTGAACCCAGTTCTTCAGGTCGGTTGTCCTCACGTACACACCGTACTCAGCTACAGCACAGCTCTTGTCAAAGCTCAGGATCCCAGCTGCGTACCAGGTGTCATCCTCCTCGTCGTGAATGGCAAAGGCACTGCCAGCGTCACCGTAGCAGGTGTCCTCCTGGTACTTGGTGAGGCCAGCACAGAAGGTATGATTGTTCAGGATGGGCTGTACCCCAACAGGACTCGTAGAGTTTTTCTTCTCGGGCACTGTACTTTTCTCATAGTGCACCACACACCTCTCCTGGTCGGCCACAGGCAGCATGACGTACTTGAGACGTTCAGTAAATTCAAAGTTGGCATTCCGCCCCCAGCCAGACACGTAGCCCATGCGGTTCGGTACTACGTAGTCTTTGGAGGGCAGGCAGATGGGCATCACCCTTTCGGTGACAAGCACCTTCTGCTTGAGCTTGATTAGCCCAATGTCCACCTTGGAGTGTTCGGGATGGAGAACCACCTTCTCGATCTCCACCGGCTGGTTTCTTCCCACGTAGAGTTTTAAGGTAGGGGCGATGTCCTTGGCTGATGCCGTTTCGCTGTGATTCAGGAAGAGGTTTTTGGCTGTGGTCAGCAGCCACTGGTCACTGATCAGCGTGGCCCCAGTGGTGAGTCCATGGCGGGAGATCATCTTGGCCTGCCAAGGAAAGCTGCCTTTGGCGTCCATAGAACCACCGATGATGCGCTGCAGCTGGTCCACTGGGTACTTGGGCTTCCCACACACTGCAGAGGGAGGGAGGGAGGGTGGGAGGGAGGGAGGGAGGGAGGGAGGGGAGATGTGAACAGCAGTCCAGAGCAGGCCCCACCTGCAGAGGCCCTGGAAGCATCGGCCACTGCTGCTTCCACACCCAGCAGTCCGTGAGCACTCTGCCCTTGCTGCCTGCCCACGTTTCCGGTATTTACACACTCCCTGGCTGGTAAGCTATTATATAAACATAATTTACATACATATATAAACATGGTCTCACACACACAAATCCCACAGTTCTCTGAAAGTCAATGAAAGGGTTGGAAGCTGTGTGTGTATTTCATTCTTAGACAAAAATGGCCCTGCAACAGCATTGGCAGGAACACAGGTTTTAAGGATGTAAAACAGATAGCCAAAGTGGGGAAAATCCTCGTCCAGGCAGAAGAGGGGAGAGCTGTAGAACTCGAGAGTCTGCCTTAGCCTTGTGGACTCAGCTTATGTTGTTTCCTCCCTGGCCTGGTCCTTCCTGGGATGTGTCCTTGACCTTCAACCAAGGCTTTGTGTCTGTAAGCAGGTGTTCTGGATGGAGGGCACCTCCGTGGGAAGCCGCTGATCCAGCCAACCCCTTAGCCTAAGTGAGCATGACACTGAGTTCCCTGGGAGTGATCATGTCCCTCCTTTGCCAGCTGTGGTTCTCTCTGACCCATGCCACACAAGAGGAACATGGCCACATTTTAACCCCGTGCTCTAAGACCTCAGCACCCACCTGCCTCACATTCGGGGAGTTTCTCTCCAGCAGCTGTATTCACCCACTGCTTCTTACTGTTTAAGGCGTATACTCCTGAAACAAAAGGAGATGAGCTCAGAGAAAAATGGATCTGGCTTGGGGATTAAAGAAAGAGTCGGACAGGAAGAAGTTAGATACTGTCAGGAATGTAGGCTGCACAATGCCATCAATAAAGACTACCCTCCCAGGTGACAGGGGCCATGAAATTGTAGCCCCTTAACCAGACAAAACAAGTTAGTTTTGTGGAAGGACCACCAATGGGAGATGGGAACAATTCGAATCTTATTGCACTGGTTCCAGGCAGTCCTTGAGAAGTTTCTGGCCATGTACCCAAGCCTCATGCATCATGGGAACATCAGTCAGGGCCAGGGGCATGGACAGAAGGATGCTCATTCCAGCCTTACCATCTCCTTCGGTCCGTAGTCTGTAGAACTGTCGGCAGCGGTAGCGAACCATGTGCTCCACATAGCCATTGGCAATCTCTGGAGGCTTTGGGCAGCTGTCATCTGCCAAGAAAACGAAGCCAGAAAAGTCTGTGGGTGCTCAGATGTCTCCCTGTGACAAGTCTGCAGAGACAGAGCTGCCCTGAACACCAGACTCCCTTGCACGCGAGTGGAAGCTGAGGAAGGGAGGCCCCGAAGATCTAGGCGAGAAGAGGCTCTGGGTCTTCCTTAATACAGTGCGGAACTGATGTGGTCAGACTGGGCCACAGCTGAGCTGGGGTGCACGGCTCCCGGGGAACCCCAGAGACTCACCTTCAATGTCCATGGCATCATTGCTCAGCTCCACAGCAAAAAGCTGACCGCAGAGCAGGAGAGTGACAACAGCTCCCAGGGCTCTGTAGAGAGGTGGCAAGAAGGAATGGGGCTGGTCTCCTTGCACATGTGCATGTACACAACACACACACACACACACACACACTTAAACAGAGAGTAAAGGAAGAGAACGAGACACTAAGACCTAAGAACTGCTTCCCACCCACCCAGAGGCACAGCAAGCTTGGTGTCTCTGAGAATGTTGTAGAAGCTTAGAAAGGGACCACAGTGACAGAGGAAGGAAAGCACCACCAGTGTGGTAGCATATGTGCCATCCCAGCTCTCCACACTCTGAGGCAGAGGCAGGAGGATTGGGGGCTTTGACCACAGTGGCTGCTACACAACAAGTGCCTGTCTCAGAAAAGCTGAGAGGTGAGAGGTGGAAAACAAGAGTGGAGAGGAGAGGGGGCACAGGGCGAAGTCGCCCTCTGGCTCTGGTGGCATCCACGATGGCACCAAGGGGAAGCCTCTGCATACACCCACTAAGTACCGGGTTATGAGGACATTGTAAGCACACTATAGCTAACTAAAGAGGATGGCCATAGTTTATTTTTGCTATTCTCACTTTTGGAAATTTCCCATAATGGAAAGGTTGTTTTAATGTATGATTTGTCAGTTGTCTTGTTGTTCTTAAGACATGGTCCCATACTTTACCCAGGCTTGTCACAAACTCCTGAACTCTCAGACTCATCCTGCCTCAGCTTCTAGAATCCTAGGTATGTAGATAGATAGACAGACAGACAGATAGATACATACATACATACATAGATAATAGATATATCTCATATATGTATATATATACATACATACATATACATATACATATACATATACATATACATATACATATACATATACATATACATATATATATATATATATATCAGATGTTTTTGTTCCTATTACTTCATAAGTATTTGGCCTTTAAAGGATCAAACGCAAAGTTACCTGGAGAAAACTGGTTTCCTAACAGAATGACTGCGGCCATCTGTGGTACACAGACCGCACTTAAACGGTAGCCAATTCTCTGCAGATGCTGGCCAGGCAGGAATTTCTTTTGGACACTATTCTTCTAGTCTTTTTTGCAACCTTCAAAATCTTTCTATTTTGTTTTTTTAAAAAAAAAAAAAAAAAAAAAAAAAAAAAAAAAAAAAGGTGAGTGCCTTGATGGTGTCACTAAAATGTGTGACTATTATCTTTTTTTTTTTTTCATTAAAATAGTGCAGTCGGCATTGGAACTGCTGCATGCCTGGTTAAAACAAAACCTTTTCATCTCAATGAGCAGGTCCTCCTTAGAGACAGACAGCCCCGTCTGTCCCTGCCCTTCCCTTCTGGATACAGGAGGAAGGGGTTCAGTCACTGGCCCTTCGTTCCCTGAGGGTCTAGGCACATCCCGCCTTTGACATTTCAGCACGAGATCGTCACCTACAAACGTTCACATTCAAACTGTATAGTCAAGTTACAAGACAAAAAAAGTCTCATAACGCTTTAGGTAAGCTTACAGCTAGCTCTTTAGCGATGCATTTACAGTTATCCTCAGCTGCATGCGGCCTGTAGGCTGCGCCCATCGGCCCGGCTCCGCATCCCGTTTTCTCACCTCTCCCGTGGATATACACACTGTGTGCTCAAAGTATGGAGTGTGGACTCACCTCATCGTGGGCCTCTCTTCCCTCGCTCTGGAAGGGCTGTGCTGCACTGACTCCTGCCGAGCCTTTTTATGCCTTGGGGTTTTTTACCCCACCTCCTTCTCTTCCATTTCTGTGTTTGCACAACATTGGCCTTGCTAAGGTCACTGGCTGTTCCAGTAACCAAACCACAAAGCAAACCCTGTCAAAATCTGAGCTCTTGCCTCATACTTGGCTCTCCGAGAGGTGTTATTTTACAAATCATGAAGAAATCAAGCAACTTCATGACCCCTCTCACCCACCACAGTGGTGGATAACCCCGAGAGAGAGGGATGGGGAACAGGGGCCTGTTAATCTGACACTTAATTGGGAGAGGGTATTGGTTAGACCTTTATTACTATTTTATTATTGTTGTTGTTGTTGTTGTTGTTTTAAAGCCCTTTTAGACACCCTTGTGACCCAGCCTTTTTTTTTTCTCCAACCATTCTGTGTAAATGTGGCCATTTCCTGAGTGTGGAGAGCTTGGGAACTTGCAATCAGCAGACGGGGTTTATTGAACTTGGTCCATTGCTCTTTAATCTCAGAATGAATAAAGCTATAGTGTAGACTGACTCTTGTACCGGCTCTTTTCTCTGGAGTTTTCAGTGCTGAGAAAGGTTTATCTCAGAATCATTTCAACTCCAGTGTAGACACTGCTGCAATCTCATTCAGAGAGCAGTAAACAGAAATCGGTTCCATTTCACAGTTGCCCCCCACCCCACCCGTGAGGACATCTTCCTGTTGCTGACAGTGTTCAACTTGAAATCAGTGAAATGAGCCTGCTGTGTCTCCTCTGATTGTCTGAGGAAAATCACACCATGTGCTTAGTGTAGACACAGAGCAAACTCAAAGGCAGGACTTTCTGTAGCTTCACAGCCCAGTGGCCAGTCCACATGGGCAGCTGAGAATAATTAATGTTTCAGCCAAATACCTGTGCTGGTAACACTGCTGTTCCCTCAAATGTAGCAACTCAATCTAAATGGCTTCACTCATTTAAAAGAATTGTTTTTAAATTAGATCTTATCACAGAATCACTTGGGCTGCTCATAGTGGCATTGGTGCAGTACCAGATCAACTGGGAAGAGCCCAGCTCCCTAGCAACAGGAGACTGGTAACTCCTGTGCGGAGTGGTCACTCGATGGGATATTGTATGGCCATGCAGGCGCTTGGACAACAGAGAACATGGATGACCTCACATTTCTGAAAAGTAAGGACAGAGTTGCAGAGGAATGCAGCGGGAAGTTCACTGCTCTTACAGAGCTCAAAGCCAAGCACAGTTTGTTAAAGGACACCCAACTCACACACAACATCAAGACAATGAAAAGGCAGAGCTGGAGCTGTGGCTCAGAGGGACTTGTTGCTTTTTCCTAGGACCTGGGTTCAGTTGCCAGCATCAGATGGTTTACAACAGTTCGTGATTCCAGCCCCAGGACATCCAGTGCCTCTGAACTCAGATGCAACACACACACACACACACACACACACACACACACATGTCATGTGGAAACAATAGAAGTAAAAAAGATGCAAAATCCACAGAAAAGGGGAGAATGTTTGCAGATGCTCTATCTGATAAAGGCTTAATATCCTAAATATTTGAAGGTTTATCTCCTACAGAAAAATAATAAAATGACAATGCTGTTAAAACATGGGCAAAATATCACAGCATTCGGGAGGCTGAGACCCAGGCTTTAAAGTGGGAACCTGGCTGGGCAAAAAGAAGCAAAAATATAAATAAAAGATTTGAACAGATAATTCTTTAAAAGACACACATATGGCCAAAGAACTTGTGAAAAATGCAAAATGCTCAGGTAGATTAAAGTCACATAACATCCCCTTCTGGTGTATACACACACACACACACACACACACACACGCACACATACACACACACTTACACTATGTGTGTGCATATACATACACACCTGTATACCGATACACTCACATTCATTCTCACACTCATACATGTACACACATTTAATACATGCTCACATACACATACACATGTATACACAACTGTACACACACAAAAATAAAACACAAGGACACACAAGGAAGAAAATTTACTCAGGAGCATTGAAACATGTCATTAGCAAAATGCTATAATCACATTTACTAGAAATGGCTATAAATTGTGGGTGTTGGGGGTGTACATGTGTGGTGTGTGTGTGTGTGTGTGTGTGTGCCTGTGTGCATGCAAAAAAAAGCATTGGGAAAGATGTGGAGAAATTAGAATCTTTGTGCACTGTGATAGGAGTATAGACTGGACCATGCTCCACAGCACAGCTCTATCCATGGTCTATCCAAAAGCCAATAACAGAATTACTGTGTGTCCCAGCAATTCCAGCTATAGGTGTGTTGTTCAACAGTTTCCTCCCAAAGAGAACTATTTCATACTGCAAGGAAGCTCCTTAGGTAGGAAGGGAAACAACTCAAAATAGTTTCAGGAAGTTCCTGAAACTGATCAGATTCTCTAGGCCTATCCCTCCCAGAGTAAGTGAAAACGCTAAAAAAAAAAAAAAAACAAGCAAACAAATAAACAAACAAAAAAACACAAAAAAAGATTCAGACAAGTTAAGATGCAAAGAAGACTCTGAGATAAAACCAGTTGCCTGGAAGGGTTTAAGATCTGAGTCCTGTGGAAAGGACGCTCTCCAACCTGTCAACCTGTTGCACTGCCTGCAGGCTATGCAGTGTGCTCCAGGTTCCCTGCGTTTGTGTCTGTCATTCATACTAGGGTGGGCTTTGGTTATGCATCCATCTTTGGGTCATTTCTGCTCCTGCGAATCACTCCTCACCTCACCCATATTCCTAGAAGTAACCCCATTAAAACTCACTGTCTCACCAAGTTAGACACTGGTGGTGTCTGTACTTTAGTCTGTCATGGGATCCCACTGTGATGTGAGTAGATGTGCGTGTGTGTTGCATCTCATTTGTATGGTGTCTTGTTTGCACCATACCTTATTTGGTCTATTTTTTTTTATTTATGTGAATGTGTCGAATACTGCATGCTGTTAAACTTGTAAACATGGAGGTTTTAATGGTTTCTCCATATTGACTTCAGCTCCAACGGTGCTTACTGAACATAGTAACTTCCAAAACTGGCTTGTCTCCTTTTCTCAAGTTCTATTATTAGGTGCAGTCAATTTTAGGCTTATTTTTGTATCTTCCATTGGAATTGAAATATACTTACTTATCTCTAGTAATCCTTTGTGCCATAAGTTTCTCAGGATGTGATAACTTTCTTTTTTTGTTTGTTTTTTTTTTTGTTTATTTTTTGAGACAGGGTTTCTCTGTGTAGCCCTGGCTGTCCTGGAACTCACTCTGTAGACCAGGCTGGCCTCGAACTCAGAAATCCGCCTGCCTCTGCCTCCCAAGTGCTGGGATCAAAGGCGTCTGCCACCACCACCAGGCTTGCTAACTTTCTTCTGACTAATATTCCTGTACTTCATCTTTTCTATATATCTTTATTACCTATAGAACTTATCTATCCTTTGCCTTTTAACTGCAATATTTGTTTCATTTATATTTAGTGTAATTAGTAGGTTAGTTTTAAGTATATCATTGCTCTATTTGTTTGGTTTTTTTTTTAATCAATAATTTCTATTTTCCCAATTTCTCTTCTCCTACTTTATTACATTGCTCGGTTGTTGTTGTTTTGAGTTGGGTTTTGGTGAGGGAACCTTTGTAACGTCTCACTCTGTAGCTCAGGTGCCCTGGAATTCCTTAAGTAGCCCATCAAGTTGTGGCTATTCTCCTGCCTCTGCTCCCAAGTGCTGGGTTACAGGCATGAGCCACCATACCTGTTTGAATTATTCAGTTTCTATATTACTTGTTTGTTTGTTTGTTTGTTTGTTTGTTTCATTTTGCTTTGTTAGATTTTGGAGGCGATGTTGTGGTCATGTGTGTTAAGTTTTATTTCCTTTCTTATGTGTGGGGGTGGGGCAGGGAAGCATGTACATGCATGTACACACCTGTGCCACAGGGCACATGTGGAGGTCAGAGGACAACTTTGGCAGTCGGTTCCCTCCTTCCACCAAGGGTTCCAGGGGTTGTGCCAGGTTGAATGGTGAGTACTTTTTTTTTAACCACGAAAACATGGCCCACGCTCAGTTTTTAAAAAGATTTACTGAGGACTAGGGAGGAAGACTACTGAAGAAAATACTTGTAACAGAAGCTTGAAGACCACAGTGAGGAGCCCCAGCACCCCATCAATGTCAGGCAGCCATGGGCCTTTCCTGTAATCCTAGCCCTCAGGAGGCAGAGACAGGATCCATGGAGCAAGTCAGCTAGCTAGACTGGCTGGAAATGGTGAGCTCCGGCTTCAGCGGAGACCCCCACCTCAGTACAGAAAGTATGTAACAATCAACAATGTCGTCCAGTGTCAACTTCAGCTGCAAGCACACACACACACACACACACACACACACACTCACTCAGATTTGTTTACCCAAATACACGCAAGCACATACACAGTAAAAGATTAAGATCTTGTACTAGTTTTAACAAGATGAAGTTCAAGCTTAAAAGTTTGGACTTTTAATAAAACTTAACTTTTTCCGGAAGAATTCTTTTTGAGATAGGGTCTCATGCCAGTTAGCCTGGAACTCACAGGGAGCCACTCACCTGCCTCCACCTCCCAAGTGCTGGAACTAAAGGTGTGCACCACCACATCTGGCAACATCTAAAACACTCTGTCCTCCACTGGCTGTTTTGTGATGTGTTCCTGCATAGCTTTTCTGTTGTCACCATCATGATTTCAAGGGACGTTTCTTCACTCTTCACAATCCGGGTTTGTGCCTCCACTACTCACACAACACAATAGCCCTCGCAGCGAAGGTGACCTCTCTCCCCACCTTCCATCCTGGGGTTGGTTCTGTGTCTCCCACCTTAATGGTGTCAGTGCTGCACACTTTCCAGCTGCACACTTAGATCCCAGTGTTGTGGTCTGAATAAGAAATGTCCCCCACAGTCTCATGGATTTGAGCACTTGTCTCCCAGGTGGTACTGCTTTGAGGCACGGGGTGTGGGTGGGCACTGTGGAATTCTTAGAGATACAGCCTTACTAGAGGAAGTATACTCTGGGGCTGGGCCTCATGGGCTTAAAGGCTTGCTGTACTTCCTGTATGTGGTAAAAATGTGTTTTGCCAGCGTCCTGCCCCTGTCAGCTGCTGCCAGGTCTTCCTTCTCGTTGTGTACCCTGTCTGGGACCATGAGCACAAAGAAACTTTGTTTAAGTTCTTCTGCCATGGAGCTTTATCCCAGAAACGTAACAAATACAGAAGTTTGTATCAAGGTCGGGTCTTTGTCTTCGTTGTCTTCAGTCAAAGGAAAAAGAAGCCAAGAACTGGAAAGATAGCAAGAGGTGGGAGCGCAGGGGAGGGGTTGGAGAGAGGAACGGGAAGAAGGCCAATGGTGCAATTGGAGTGTTATCACAATAAGACTAAAGCCGAAAGAAAGAAAGATTGGGGCTGTGGCTCTGAGGAATGTGACCATGTTAGGGTTATTTTGGAGGAATGTGGAAGGGTTTGGAACTTTGGGCTAGAAAAGCAGTTGACGCTTTTGTTAATGGGCCATTCTAGGAGAAGCCAGAAGACTGTGCATAGAGTGATGTGGATACTGAAGGCCTGGCTCCTGAGGTCGCAGAGGGAAGCCAGGACTTGATTAGCAGCTTGGCTAGAGGCCATTCCCATGATATGTTTGCAGAGAGCCCGACTTCCTTCTGCCAAAGCCCTAGGAACTTGCTTGAAGCTAAATTTAAAAGTGACTAGCTGGTTGTGGTGGTGCATAGAAGGCAGAGGTAGGTGGATGATCTCTGTGAGTTCAAAACCAACCTGCTCTCCATGGAGTACCAGACTGGAGAGCAGTTTTTAGAGTTATAGTAACACTCTCTTGCCTTTGACCTTTAACCTGTTTCTTACTGGAAAAGGCAGACTTTAATGAAAACTGACAGAATTCACCTTTCTCCATCCTGCTGGTCTGTCCTTGCTGGAAGGGGTTGGCTTGAGGGCTGTGTGTAGTTTGGCAGCCAACATCTTGGAAATTCCTCACTTATGCAATGTTTGGGTTGATGGTTTTGGGGGAGGAGGTTAATATTTTGGAGAAGTTTTTCTCTTTTTTTTTTTTGGATTTGGGTTTGTTTGTTTTTGTTTTGTTTTGTTTTGTTTTGTTTTTCTTTTCCGAGACAGGGTTTCTCTGTGTAGCCCTAGCTGTCCTGGAATTCACTCTGTAGACCAGAGTCTGGCCTCGAACTCCGAAATCCGCCTGCCTCTGCCTCCCAGAGTACCGCCCGGCTTGGAGAAGTTTTTCTAAAAGCTTGAAACTTTCAGTGCACATGGTGCAAACGTTTGTCTACCAGTGGCCCGGGTTTGGGGGACAGAATCTCAGGCAGTCAGAAGCGTGGCTGGGAAGCAGAGCCTGTGTCCCCAGCAAGGCAGTCCCTGGAGCTGACGGCATGTTCCGGAAAGGGCTGTCATAACGGGAGCGCCTGTTTAATTTGTTTACTGAGACAAATTGCAATTTTGAGCAACATGCTCCAGGTCCCTGCACTCCTCTTTTGAGCCTGTGGGAAAGCCATGTGCACCCCAGGAAAACATGGGGTTCCCCGCCCAGGCTGTGCATGGACATGCTGGCATTTGTTTATCCTGTGCCCGCGGCGTCGCCAGCACTGCCAACGCACAGCTCGGGTCTGTTTGCTGAACTAAATGCAGAGTAAACAGAACCTCTGCCCTCAAAGTTTTCGGAGGGAACAGAAATTATGCAAAACACGATCAAGCGCTACCAACTCTCTGCCTACACTGGCGAAGGGCTGGTCCTTCTGGAACCACCCTTCCAAGCCCCTTACAGAAAGAGGCAGTCATCACCCAGAAATGGCAGGCCACATGTGAGGGTCCTTACCCTGGGCCAGGCACTTTTCTGCATGGATTCTGACACCTGGTGATTGGATTCTTCCACGTCACTGAAGCAGGAGGTCCTATCATCATTTAACAAGCCTGTCTTTGCAGCTGAGACCCAGGACTAGGAATTTGCTCAAAGTAATAAAGCTAGTAAGAAATAGCAAGCGGAGAGACAGGTCTGAGATACAGGCCAAGCCCACAGTCACCCAGGGGTCCTGATCTGTATGCTGGCCTTCTCTGGATTAGGGCTCTTCCACACCAGTCACCTCTAAGAGTCAGCAGGCAACAAACCCTTGAATCCTGGGTCAAAGCGTGATTTACCCAGAAGAACACTGGCCAGGCTGGTGTCATCTCTCAGGAGTTCTGGGGGTCTTGAGGAAATCTGTATGTCAGATTAAAACTGTGACCATGACAGTGACCCCAGCAAGATAGAAAGAAGGTCCTGAGACACTGCCCCCCCTCCCCAAAGCTGGGAAAGCCAGCACTATTCAGAAAGTGAGGCTCTGTCCCTGCTGGGGCTTCTCAGCCCAGGCCTCCAGGGACATCCAAGGACACTGTGAGAAAGGCAGTGAGATGCTAGCACAGGATCTCACTAAATCTCACAGAATCATGCATGTAGAACATGTAGAGCTGGGAGGTACATTATTAGGCAATAGCTCAAGGAAATGGCCTCACTGCATTCAGGCAACAGAATCTGAGTACCAATCAGACCCTGGGAGGAGCCACCCAGCCCAGTCCCTTGACAGATATCTCTAGCAGGGTTGGAATTAAAATAGAATTGAACTTTTGAACATTCAGTCCAAGGAGTCAGGCACCACGGATAACCTGGCAACTCAGATGTGACTCCCCTCCCGCTGTGGAGCTCGGACTCCTGCTCCCGACATGGGTTATAATACATAGGATTCATGTGTGGCTTCCCAGAGACTAAGAGCAGCAAAGCGAGGTTATCTCCATCCCCGCCGCAGAGCCCAGGCACTGACAAGCAGGGTCTCAACAACCTGGGTAGACTGTCAGAGCACAGCTCAGCGCCACTTATGTTCATGTTTGTGTTTGTTTTTAATGGTTAGAGACTCACATAAAACTGAAATTCTAGTCACACCAGTCTGATATATTTTGTGTTCTAAGACTCAGGATCCACACCAGACTGCTAAAAATCGGACTAAAGGGAGGCAGAGGCAGGCAGATCTCTATAGCTCGGACCAGTCTGGTCTACATAGTTTCAGTTCACCTAAGACTATATAGTGAGATCTTGTCTCAAAAAACAAAAAAACAAAACAAAACAAAAAAACAAAAAACAAAAAAACACTAAAGAGAAAAGAAAGGAAAGGTTCATTTTTGGGTGGTGATGACACACACACCTTTAAATCCCAGCACAAGGCAAATAGTTTGGAGGCCATCTTGGTCTACAGAGCAAGTTCCAGAACAGCCAGGGCTACTCAGAGAACTCCTGTCTCTGAAAAACCAAGAAGCAGAGGAGGAAGAAGAAGAGGAAAAGAAGAAAGAAGAATGGTAACAAAACCCGGCCTCCACGTCCAGAGCAGCTGAAATTTCCGGGGCAGGGCACGGCTGGGTGACTGTGTCTGGGGCAGGAAGAGCCAGTTCTGATCCTTTGAACAGTTTGTTCCTGGACCCAAGCCAACAGGGTGACAGGACCACAGATACAACAGCCACTCAGCCCCCTGTCCCCTTTTTAATTTCCGGTAGGGTAGGGTACTCTCCAGCAGGGATTCTCCACACCCACAATCCCCCTCCTGGTCGTCTGAGTGGCTAAGTTCCCTCCCACTCCTGAAGGCCCTGCCCTCCTGAGAGCCGACCCTGGTGTCAGTTCCCAGGTCCTTACCAACCCTGCGGAAAGGTTGCTTTTGTGTGTGATTTCCTTCCACAGCCCAGCTGGGTGCCACATCAGGTCATTCCCTAGGTTCCCGCACAGACAACTCTCAGCCACATCTCCGGGTCCAGGTGCACTGGCTTTATTTCCTATCTATCTAGCCACAAGGTTCTGACGGGAATGTCACCTGACTGCCAAGACTCACTCGACACAATAAAGGTCAAGACTAGGCGGTCAGTGACCCCTTGGCTCCCACAGAATTCACTGACCAAGACCTGTACCTGGAGGGAAAGGAGCTTGAATCACCTCTCAGCAGAAAGCAAATAATATCTCTTCCAGGCCAATCAGGTTGAGAGACTTCAACCCCCCTCCTTACTAACTGGGGTTAAGTTTGGCTGCGTATGAAAGAAAATGGTCCAGCACACAGCAATAGAGGCGAGAGAGGAACCCTGCCTCAGGAAAAAAAAATAGGTTTCAAAAGATTGACAGAGCAAACACACACAAGACAGAATTCTCAAGTCTAGATTGGAGACTGGGTATTGTCCTATTTGTTCAGATTTTCTGCATGTTTAAAATTTCTTCCTAAGCAGGGGCAGTCATTCTACACTTGTTTTGGCTGCCCCCAGACTCTCTCATGTGAGGCTGAGGGGCTCCCGGTGAGAGGCGGGGCTCAGTGCAAAGGGCAGTGAGGTGGATTCCTACATTCCTACCCATAGTGCACCACCAGGCGGCTGGGTGTGAGAGAGAACATTGCACCGGGGCCTCAGATTCTCCAAGAGCTGCCCCTCTACTTAGACTCATCAAGTGGGAAGGGCCTGTCGCCTGTTAGAATGGCATCATGAATGTAAGACATCTCACCAGGACACTCTGTAGAGTGGACCATCCACTGGACTTGGAGAACTGGAAGTCATCTTCCGTCACTTCTGCCCATGTCACTGTAGAACAGTCAGTTCACATCCATCTGGACAGTAGGAATGACCACCTGCCTACTGGCTGTCTGAGGACTCATAGATCATATGTAATTGTCAACGTACAAGATGACAAGGAAGGTGACGGTGCTTGTCTCACTGAGACTCCTGGGGGAGGGGGGATATTTGGCAGATAAAGGGAAGGGAAACAAGAAGGCAGCTAGAGAGGGTGCTGAGACAGGTTAACAACAGGCATGGGGGCTGGGCTGTGTTTGCAGAGTGCTCGCCTAGTGCGCCCGAGGCCCAGTGTTGGATCCCTGTAGTATGGTGGTATGCACTGTAATCCCAGTAGACGGAAGCAGGGCGATCAGAAGGTCATCCTCTGCTGCCTACTGAGTTTGAGGGCAGCCTGACCTACACGAGACCATCTTGAAAGTACATGCATGTACATATGTAGGAAAGCGTGCTAACAAATATGTTATCTCCCATACTTCCCATATCTCCCATACTTCCTGCTTGAGGCCAATGAGGATAATGATGTAAACCACCAACTCTTTAATGTTCGTCTCACCAGAAGTAAAAACCTAGAGCTGGGTGTGGTGGCACATGCCTGTCACCTCAGCCCTTGATGGGTAGTAGGTAGGAGGATTGTAACTTAAGTGCCAGCCTGGGCTACATAAAAAGTGTTAAGTCAGCCGTGGCTATACAAGAACCTGTGTGCATATGGTAACTAATCCCCCTGCCTTGAATGGTGGGTTAGATTAAGTGGCTGGTTTTTAACTATAATCACCAGGTAGGACATGAGTTGCCCAGTTAAATGAGAATTTCAGATAAAGAGCCATGACCTTTCCTCTAATACATTCTGCATGTAGAATCACAGACCTATGCTAAAAGTTTATCTGTCCTTCATACTTGATTGTGCATCCTGTTATTTAGGGCTAAAACTGTCAGCCCCACAGTGAATGTGGCTTAGTAACGGTTTAACTTCTAAGCCCGAATCATATAGGGTACCCAAAACTTTGGTCTGCTCCCTTGTAGACTGCCACTCTGGAGAAGCCAGATACAGTATTGTAAAGACGCTACCACCAAGCTTTGAAGAAATCTCCCATACTTCCTGCTTGAGGCCAGCACCATCTCCCCAGTCAGGTGAGGAAGTGCCTTTTGTTTGAAGAAATCTACACTTCCTGCTAAAGGTAAGCGCATCTCCCCAACCAGGTGAGGAAGTACCTTTTGTTTGCTTATTTGTTAAGCAGTGGCAGAACCAGGTTTGTAACTCTGTAGCACAATACTTTCCTAGCATGCTCAAGGGCCTAGGGTTGATCCCAAGTACTGAAAAAAAATGCTTCAAGTAATACGATTTAGTTGGCAGCCCATCTCTCTAGTGTGCATGTTCTTCAAATGTGTGCAGAGGCCAGAGGACAACTCTGCATGCTGTTCCCCAGGCACTCTCCGCCTTTCTTATTTTCAGGCGGTCTCACACTGGCCTGGAACTCTCCACGTAGGCTGGGCTGGGAGGTCAGTGAGCCCAGGCCCCGCTCCCCTGCTCCAGGAGCAGCGCGCACACAACCCCCAGCTGGTTTCTTACCCTAGGTCCCAAGGATCAACTCTGTCTGGTCCTCACGCTTTTAACCTGGGGCCTGACTCTTCTGGACTTGTGCTTTGAAGACATTATTTAATCCCTCAAAACCCTTGCCTCTTCTTCCCCTGTCATACTAATATACTAATACAAGACTTTTATGAGTAATATTAGAAATAGCAGCTAAAGTTTCTTAGTTTGGGATGTAACAAGCGAGACTTATTTGTCCTTACCCCCTTTTTACACATTTGGAAACTGAGGCACACAGACTATGCAGATGTCCATAGCAGATAAGAACATATTATCAGTCTGGCAGGTTGTGGGCATCTTTTAAAAGTTGCTCAGGTATTTTTAATCCAAAGCAGTACTAATAGAGAAACCGAGCTGCAGTGCCCTGAAGTAACTCTTTCCAGGCTAGCTCATCGCCACTCTCCCCTCCCCCACCTCAGTGACACAGCTGGGTGCCCCCCACCCTGCCACAGCTGGGTGAGCCCTTCAGATGTACCTATTAGTGCCCTCTGGGGTGGACCTAGACTGGAAACCTAAATTTGCATGTGGCCCATAAGCCAGTTCCAGAGATTAGTTCATCAGCTTATATTGTACAAAGTGGAGATGCCACATCAGATGTGAAGATTTCAGCCTTCTCTTACGAAGTCAGACGGCTGGGCGGAAGGCCCAGAGCTAGAGGGCAAGGTCCTCTTCCAGCCGAGCTTCTGGCTGACCAGTCTCTCCACTAAGAGCAGAGCCCAAAGAGCTCACACTTGACAGCCCTGTCACAAGGCTCACAACGTCACCACCAGTGACCTGCTGAGCTCTCCAGACTAGATACCCAAACTGCTACCCACCCTGCCCAGCTCCCACTTTTCTATGAGGATGGCATGTTCTCCTGTTCAGGTCTTCATGGGCAACTGGACAAAGAAGTACTGGGCACAGAGCCCACCCCAGAAGCAGACCATCGGGAAGTCAACAGGTGAGCCAGCTGCCTTTGTCCAAGTGTAACTCACCAGGGCTGGCCAGTCATGACAGCTCTCATCACACATGGGGAAGCCGTGCTGCCACTGCCTCGGAGAGGTTTCGGCCAGTTGCCAGGCATGGTGGCATATGCTGTGGTGAGCTCCAGGTCATCCTGGTCTACAAAGCAAGTTCCGGGACAGCCAAGGTTGTTACATAAAGAAACCCTGTCTCGAAAGAAAAAAAAAATGTTTTAGCAGTAACAGGATATGCTAGCGTTCTATGCGGATGTGTTTATATGCAGAGAAAGAGAGGAATAGAAGCCACTTGACAGACAGTGACCCCTGGTGGATCAGATGAAGAACACACAGACTGCGCTGACTATTCCTAATAGTCTCAAAGTCAGAAACTTAAAATAAGTCAACTGAAAGGCAGAGTTTTGGGGAGCCCCTACAGACCAGGGAGCGGAGGCTTAGGAGGACCTTCTGGGCAGAGACGTAGCCCCCAAGAATGGATGGGATTTAAAACAGGTTTAAATGGTTTTATTTTCTCCATGATTTTTCCTCCCAAGAAACCAATGTCCTTATGATACAGAGCGATTCCCAGGATTTAGACCTAGAGATTTAGGATTAAATTAATCATTTAATCAATGAAATTTAGATCTTGATGAGACAAGTCTCATCAAGTGCCTACAGAAATCCTTCATTGGCTAGTGATGCCCACGACTGGCTTGTGCAGTCCATCCAGGCCACAGGGCAAGGCACATGGCTTGAGACAGCTCTTCCCCTCACGGTGCAGTCACACAGCTTGCTTGAGTTGGTAGGCATGTTCTGCATAGGGCTTCCGGGCAGGTACCATTACCTCCGATGATCCGCTCCAATGGCGTCCGTGACTGTGTTAAAGCCCCGTTCTCTGGAAAGAAAAGCAGCAGTCTGTTACTGCAAGGAGCCCAGCTCACACGAGCACACTGCCTACTACGCTGTCCCACCCACTACACCTGTGACCTCTGCTCTATCCTCATCCACACGGCTGCACAAGTGTCCACCCTGGCCTTCCTGGCAGGAAAGGAAGTAACTTTATACCCTGCAGCTCCGGGACACTGAGTCAATGTAAATTCATTACCTGCTTTGCTCTGCTAGGATTCCTCCATCCCCAGGGGCCCGAGAAAGTGGCAAGCCTTCCTGGTAACCAGCACTGCCTCAGACTCATTCTGAACTCTCTTGGCACTGTTGGTCCTTGGTCAAAGGTGCAGCAAAGAGATCTTCCCACCCTGCCATCAGCGGTTCCCTCCAGCCCTTCAGGGGTGCACAACAGACCAACGACAAGCATCACTTTCTAGTTTAACCTCTCTGTCCAACTTCCCTGCCTCGAGCTGCATCCAACACACTCACTTCAGAAGGGCCTCCAGCTCACGCTTCACCCTGACCACGACTGGCGGCCCCAGGAAGGTGAGGGCCGTGTACAGCTGCACCAGGGAGGCCCCTGCCTGGATCTTCTCCAAGGCATCCTGTCCGCTGCTCACACCTCCAACCCCGATAATGGGGATCCTGCCTGCAGAGAACACATAGCAGCAGCAGGAAGGAAGGAAGGAAGGAAGGAAGGAAGGAAGGAAGGAAGGAAGGAAGGAAGGGAGGGAGGGTAAGGACCCAGGGCTCCATCAGGCTCCAGTCCCCAGTCCCAGCAAACACAGAGGATGCAGGAAGAACCCAGGCTCCACACACGTCCAAAGACGCCTTGCCTTGGGTGAGGGCGTACATCTCCCGGATGGTCTGGGTCGACAGATCTCGGAGTGGCTTCCCACTCAGTCCTCCTGTCTCAGAGCGCAGAGCACCCTGGAGGCCAATAGGGCGACTCACTGTGGTGTTTGTGATAATCAGTCCATCGATGCCCAGCTACAGCGTGAGACAGAGAAACAGCCTTAAGCCATGGACCTGAGGGACTCAAAGAAACCAAGACTCTCACAGGCCTCACCTACATCTTGACTGGAGAAGCTGACAGAACGAGCCTCTCAGTGTGACAGGGCAGCTGTCTCATACTGAGCCCATCACACAGTGCCTAAGGGGGGTTGGCGCCTTAGAGCAAGCTGTCGGGAGAACCAATCGTGTCTGAGCCTCAGGCAGAGCAAAGGAGAACCAGGATTTAAGTCCAGGACTGCTGGGCCCATGTGTTCCCACTTCTCTCCTTAGTCAGAGGCCTGGTGCTCAGAATAGCTAGAGAGGGGGACAGACAATGATCTAGTCCCAGCTGAGACTGGCAGAAAGGCTAGCACATCCTTTCTGGGTGACTGTAGATCAGGAACAAGAAATAGACTCATCAGACATGTTTTCAGACTCACTGTTTGCCACCAAATGAACTACATGATGACAGACAGGCAGGCAGACAGCCTTCCACATCACAGAAAGGAAGTCACCAACCAGGCCACTCTGGGTTATCCCAGCAGGCAACAGACAATGAAGGCTGCCCCTGCCCCGCCCTGCCCCACCCTGACTCAAACCTCTCTCGCCACGCTGGCAATGTCCTCCTTGTCCTGAGCCGTGAGATCAGGGGCGATCTTCACCAGCACTGCTGGCTTCTGTGCTCCCTTCAAGGCGTCCCTCTCGTGCAGCACCTAGGTTGACAAGCCAGAGACAGGGACTTCAGAGCACAGCCCAGCAGTGCAGATCAGGATTTTACATACTGTCAAGTAAAGAACCAACAATTATCCCAAGGAGAGCCGTGCCTGCTCTGGCTGACCTGTGGTTATAGCAGTCAACTGCCTATTGCCTAGGACTGGGGATGCAAGAGATGGGAGAGTGCTTGGGGATGGTGTGGTGAGGGTTCCTAGGCCAGGCGTGGAGAACAGCTTAGCTTCTCCTTAGTGGTCCTGAAAAGGAATGAGGAGGCCAGGCCGGGAAAGGAGCATGCGGTGGTGTAATGACATACCTTGGACAGCAGGCGGCGCAGCTCAGTCTTTCCCTGTAGGCTTCTCAGACCAGCAGTGTTGGGACTGGACACGTTTACCACCAGGTAGTCAGCCAAGGGGCCCAGGATGCGAACACCCTCTACATAGTCTGCAGCAGCATCCACCGAAGTCTTATTCTTGCCCAGGTTTATCCCCAGAGGCAGCCCATCTGTAAATACCAAGTTTGTCCTCACAGGTTAGCAGGAAAAGTCCTCTTGAAGCAGAAGACAGAGATGGCGAACCACTCATGCCTGGTGTAGCTAGCTGCCTGCTGCCTGAGGAGGAGCTTGTCAACGCTGTGTGGTTATCAGGGGTGTGAGCACACTGAGCCTTTTCTCTTGTGAAATTTAAGTGGAGAAAATAGAAGGCCTAAATACTAGAAACAACATAAAAACTATAGGAAGCTAGGCAAAGTGGGCCCTTGTGATCTCAGTTCATAGGAGATATAGGCATGGAAGTCAGGAGTTCAAAGTCATCCTCAGCGACTTAGCAAGTTCAAAGCCAACAGGGGCTACATGAGAGCCAGTCTCAGACAGACGGACAAATGCAGGGTCATGGAGCTATCATCTGTGTTGGAGCACATGCTTGGCTCACACAAGGCCCCTAACATCAATCCCCAAACCAAAAGCAGCTTCAGAAACTCAGTAAAGCCCCACTCCCAGTAGATCCCACAGTCTCCCCCAGGCTCCCTCCCCCACCCCCATCCCCTCAGCTCCAGGAGGCACTGGAAAGCCTCCAAGCCCAAGTGGTCAGGGGATCAGGTAGGCAGTCTTCTCCCTCTTGTCCTCCAGGCTTTGTGGCCTCCCCTTCCTCTCTGTCCCCATCCCCACACGGACCCCAGGCGTGCACCCAGCTCTCCGTCCTCCTGTGGACCTTCTCAGCACCACTTTCTAGGTTAAGCTCACTCCTTAATGTCTGCTCCCAATGCTGGGACTCCCAGCGGCCACACTGGCAGGATCTCAGAAGCATTCCCTACTAGGCAACCAACCCACAGCCAACACACTCTCCTAGGGGGCAAGAAAAGCCAAGGAACAGAACCCCAGCCACACAAAGCAAGATCAGAGATCGGCACCTAGTATTACAGTGTCTCAAACCCAGATGCCTAGATGCCAGCATAAAAACACAGTAACAGCATCTCTTCTAGAGCCCAGCAACCAAACCACAGTAGGCCCTGAGAGCCACAATACAGGGGAGTGCAAGACAAGGCTATCAGAATAGCTGTTCGGAATCGGCTCAAGGTCCTCAATAAAAGCTATGGAACACAAATGGGTGAAATGAAGAAAACAGCTCAAGACACAAAAGAGGAAATGGAGTCACGAAAGAAAACCCAAACTGAGGGAATGTCGGAAATCAAAAACATAGGAACTGGAACTGAAACTTCAGAAGCAAGCCTCACAGATGTAATATAAGAGATGGAAGAGAGAATCTCAAGCATTGAAGACCAGAGAGGAGACAGAAACCTTTAGTCAAACAAAATGTTAAATCTAAAAAAACATACCAGGCACAAAACAGCCAAGAAATCTGGGAAACCACAAAAAGGCCAACTCTATGAATAATAGGGCTAGCAAAAGAAGAAGAAACCCAGGTCAAAGGTATAGAAAATATTCTCAACAGAACCATAGAAGAAAATTTACCTTGCTTGTCATTGTATAAGAAGCAAGTAGACTAGACCAGAAAATAAGTTCCATGCTATCCATAATAATCAAAAAACAAAATGTAAAGAACAAAGAAAGAATAGCAAAAACTGTAAGAGAAAGACTGATAACATATAAAGCAGATAGTCCTACTAGACTAGCACCTGACTTGTCAATAGCGACTCTAAAATCCAGAGGGGCCTGGGTGGATGTTCTATAAACTAGGAGACAACAGATGCAAACCCAGACTACTATACCCTGCAAAACTTTTAATCACAATAGATGGAGAAGCAAAGGTGTTCCGTGTTACGCAGTGGTTATATATAAATCCAGTTCTATAGACACAAGAAGGACAATGGCAACCAGAAGAGGTTAACTACACCTGAGAAAACACGTGAATAAACAATATCAGACCAGCAAATCAAAAGAAGGAGGGGAACTCACACTGCACCAACAAAACAACAGAAGGCAGCAAACACTGACTATTGATACCTCTCAACATCAATGGCCTTAATTTCCTTAGTAAAAAGACACAGACTAGCAGACTGAATTAAGAAACAAGATCCAACCTTCTGCTGCATCCAAGAAATACACTTTAACATCCAGGATAGACATCACCTCAGAGTAAAAGTATGGAAAAAAGGTATTCCAAGCAGATAGGCCAAGGAAGCAAGCAGGTGTAGACATGACAAAATAGACTTTAAAACAAAATAATCAAAACAGGTAGGGAAGGACACCACATATTTACCAAAGGAAAGATTCACCAGGAGAACATGGAAGTTCTTACACCTGTGCACCAAACACAAGGGCACCCAAGTTCATAAAAGAAACTCTGCTACAGCTCTAACCACATATTGACCCCTCACACACTTATAGTGGGAGACATTAATACCCCACTCTTGCCAAGAGGCAGATCATCCAGACCAAAACTAAAAAGAAAAATGTTGGAACTGATAGTGTAAAACCAAATGGACACACCAGATATCTACAGAGCATCTCATCCAAGAGAAAGAACACACCTTCTTCTCAGCAACTCATAGAACTTTCTCTAAAATTGATCACATACTTGGACACAAAGCAAGTCTCTTAACAAGACAATTGAAATAACCCCCTATATCCTATCAGACCACCCTAGATTAAAGTTGATATCAACATCAGAAACAAAAGAAAGCCTACAAAACCATGGGAACTCAAAACAACTCTCTACTAAATGAAAAATGAGTCAAGATAAAAATTTAAAACATCTTAGAATTGAATGGAAAAAAAAAAAAACCACAACAGCCTGGCAGTGGTGGTGCATGCCTTTAATCCCAGCTCTTGGGAAGCAGAGGCAGGCAAATTTCTGAGTTCAAGGCCAGCCTGGTCTACAGAGTGAGTTTTAGGACAGCCAGGGATACACAGAGAAACCCTGTCTCAAAAAAAAGAAAGAAAACCAACATAGTCAAACTTATGGGACACAATGAAGGAGGTTCTAAGAGGCAAGTTAATAGCACAAAGTGCCTACATTAAAAATAAAAAAATGGAGATCTCATACTTAACAGCACACCTGAAAGCTCTAGAACAAAAAGAAGTCACACCCAGAAGCAATAATCAAACTCAGGGCTGAAATCAATGAAATAGAAACAAACAAAAACAATACAAAGACTCAGTGAGACAAAGCGTTGGTTCGTTGAGAAAAATCACAGTACTGACAAACCTTTGCCCAAACTAACTAAAAGAGAGAATATCCAAATTAACAAAATTGAGATGAAAATTGACACCTTCCCACAGCCCTTCACCTTCCTGGTCATCAGCTTCAATGTAAGATTTGTGTAACTCATTTCCTAAGTGGGCTGGGATTAGACTAAGTCATACAGAACAAGGTCTTGAAGTTTCTCAAGTCTAGTAGCCAGCAAGCCAGGATCACTTGTAAGCTTTAGCCTGAGTAAACTGGCTTAAGAGTATGGCTTCGGGCTGGAGAGATAGCTCAGCGGTTAGGAGCACAGACTTCTATTCCAGAGGTCATGAGTTCAATTCCCAGCAACCACATGGTGGCTCACAACCATCTGTAATGCTGTAATGGGATCTGATGCCCTCTTCTGGTGTGTCTGAGGACAGTGAATAAAATCACTTATAGAAAAAAAAAAAAAAAGAGTATACCTCTCATGAGGTAACTAGACCTTTCTCTGGTGGTCACTTGTCCACACTGACAGGATGTCAGGAAAGGCGGAACTACACAGAGCACTGCCTCTTCCCTTCAACCTGTCCTGTTCCCACGCATGATGCTGGTAAAGGCTTCTAGAGGCTGCTAGCTGCCAGCAATGGGCAGGGCAGAGCACGGGCACAGGACTTGGCCTCATTCCAGTGAATATGTGAAGATACAGACTGAGGGTGAAGGGTAGACATGGAGAAATGGACGGTAAAGCTAGCACACGCAGCCCTGGGGGCACGCGCAGCCCTGGGGGCACACACAGCCCTGCAGGCACTGAGAAGAAAAAACAGAAAGCAGGAGGCAGAAGTGGACAGACCATGACGGACATCATGTTAAGACCTCCGAGGTTCTGCGGAGCTGGCAGGATCTGATTTTGTCAGTGCCAGGGGGTTAAACACTGTCATTTCCTGTAACCGGAACTTGGCCAAAGGCTTCAGCCCCTTCTCCCTTGGTTCCTCAAAGAACTGCAGAAGTCCTGGCTTCGTCATCGCGTTACAAGAACATCAACTGATACTAAGATCTCCTGAAAGATTCCAGAGGCAAAGGAGAAAGCCTCCATGGGTTACAGAGGACGCCAGGGGAGCCATGGGCAGGCTGCCGCCACCCAGGACCTTCACCTCAAAATGCACCTCAGGGAACAAAGCAGACCACAAAGAACAAACTAGAGCATCCCCACGAAAAGCCATCAGAAGTGCAGGTTGCCTGGAAAGTGAGTCCTGAGGACGGCTGGTCCCGAGTGGGTGGAGTGTGACAACCTTACATCCCGCTTTAGCTCTCTGGGAATGCACACTGTTAACGTGGTAGACGAAAGGATAGCAGGGTAGGATGTGGGAAGGCGGCGCGTTGGTCCTGCTTACATCTTACCTCACACGTGCTCTCTGCTCACCTAAGACCCCAGGTGAGGACACAACCCAAGTTCTCCTGACCTGTGACATTCACTTTGAGGCTGTGGTGGAAGTTGGACAATCCCCCAAATGGGAGGAGGCTGCATTGCTTTGTGTGGTCTTCCCCCCACCCCACTGCTGAATCAGGTGCCATTCCCATGTTTTCCCCATTTTTCTTTAAATTAAGGAAGAAAGACCCTCCCCCAACCCCTGACCTCACCTGCAGTGAGCTGGGTCTGCTTCTGCTGTCTGGCCCGTAGCCGGTGTGCCACCACTGAGAGCCCATGGCTGTTGAATCCATACCTGGTGCACATAAATCCACAGCGGAAGGGTGGGGTTAGAGGGTGACGATGTAGAAAAGGCATAGAGACCATCCCCTGCTGTCACCACTGGTAATTCTTTTTTTTTTTTGTTTTTTTTTCTTGTTTTGTTTGTTTTTTTGAGACAGGGTTTCTCTGTGTAGCCCTGGCTGTCTGGAACTCACTCTATAGACCAGGCTGGCCTCGAACTCAGAAATCTGACTGCCTCTGCCTCCCAAGTGCTGGGATTACAGGCGTGCGCCACCGCGCCTGGCTACTACTGGTAATTATTTACTGCCAACTGGATGTGATTCAGGATTACCATGGAAACACACCTGGCTTGTCTGAGACCGTTTCCGGAAAGTTTAATGGTGCTGGAAGTCCCACCATGAACGTGGGCACACCACCCCACGGGCTCACATCCCAAACTGAGTAAGGAGAAAGTGACTCAAGAACCAGCGTTCTTCACTCTTCGTCCTCTCCGTTGGTGCAAAGCGACGCGCCGCCTCAGGCTCCCCACCATGAGGCTTGTACCCTCGAACTGTGAGCCACATAAACCCTCACTTCCTTAAGCTCTTCTTATTGGTGTTTTGTCCCAGAAACAAGACTAATTAATAATTAACAGGGTCTCGACACATGCCTTTGTTGCTTACAGCCAGAAAACAGCATAGACAGTGGCATGGTGATCTGCTGACGTAGTAAATACTCCCCCATCCCTTCAGCATGTCCACTCCGATCACATATCACGTACACAAGCAAGATGGTACTGTGTACAAGTGCCTGCGAACACAGGCGCCCACCCCTCGCCAATCCCTGTCCCAAGACTCTACTAAGTACCACTACCCTGAGACCTAAGTCACCTGTAACGGCCAATCAGAAACACATGTATATTGCCCGGCCATTCCCAAAGACATCGGTCCCTGCCTGTAATGCAGCAGTAAGATCGGTCGGTGGCTTGTAGGGAAGCTTCTGAAAATAAGTAGGAAGCACAGCTACAGCCAGCCAAAATCCCCACAAGGAGGCTCTCCAAAATTCACTTAGCGAAAAGTAGAAAGTTCCTCCCTCTGTGATCTTACTAAGTGCACAGAACAGCAGAGGCAAGTTTTTATACAGCTAGCAGGAATCTTCCTCCCAAGAGCAGCTGTACACTCTAAACACTACGACCTGGTTCACTGAAAGCAAGGGAGACCTGTGCAGTACCAGGGCTGCTGACAGCATGTGCCCACCAGACCCAGGTACTGGAGAACCATAAGCCGAAAGAAAAAGAAAAAAGAAAAAAAAAGGAGAATCGTTAACCAATGATTTTTACATTGACTGCATGTTAAAATGACTTTAGAACAAACTGTTTATAATTAAATTGTAATGATTATAAGTATATTACTGAGTTCATTTCCTTTTCCAGTTTTTTAATGTAGTCATTAGATTAGTTTAAATTACATGTGTAATTATTATATTTCTATATGCCAGCACCAGACAGAGTCAACAGAGCAACAGTGCTTTACACACTGTAAAGTCTGCTGGCCTATGTCTTCCCAAGCCATTCTCCCTGAGCAGCACCAACCAACCCTCAGAGCACCTGGGAAAACCATTATCTCTGTTTCCCAAGGTTAGGCTGAGATCTCTGCCTGGTACACAGCAGATGTTCAAAAGACTCCTGAATATTTAGTGACAAAATGACCATCTAGCACAGTTATTCTTAACCTGTGTGTCACAACCCCTTCCACAGTGGTCCCATAACTGTATATCAGATATTCACATTACAATTCACAACAGTAGCAAAACTACAGTTATGAAACAGCAACAAAAATAACTTTATGGTTGGGGGAGAAGGGTCACCAGAACATGAGGAACTGTATTAGAGGGTTGCAACATACCTGTTAATGACAGCTTGGTCCTCAGGGAGACGGAATACTCTGGGCCTGGGGTTTCCTTCCTGAGGCTGGGGAGTCACACTTCCTACCTCCACAAAACCAAAGCCCAGCTTGTAGAGTCCGTCCACAGCTTCCCCATGCTTGTCAAATCCTGCAGCAATCCCTACTGGATTTCGGAATTTACGGCCCAGGACTCTCACTTCCTGGGAAGGAGACAAAGTCAGAGGTATACAAGGCTACACCGAGTGGTCTCACCACAAGGTTCCCAGCATCTGGTACCAGAATTCCCCTGGAGATTGCTAAGCATCGCTGGTCCCCCAGAATAGGGACCTTCTGGAGGAAGGACACCCTGAGGGGCTCTGCAGGTGTTCTGGTACCTGCTGGAGTCTGACACCATGAGGTCTCAAGGCTACGGGAGAGGCAGTGTCCCACCACAAGTAAACAAGAGACAGGAGCTATCTTGTACAATTACAGAGTATCTTCTTATCTGTTCAACCTGGGTTAGGAGAAGGGATCGTTGGTGACAGCCTTTGGGTCAAGTTACTCTGACACCAATGGGTACCACGCAGCAAAGCTATAACCAGCCTTCTATGCAAGCCCCAGTTGACCCTTCCTCCACAAGTGCCAAAAGCCAGCCCATGGGCACCAGAGAGAGTTGGAAAGAAGACATCAGCAGACGCTCGTGCTGGCTCCAGGGAGCTCTTAAAGGTGAGGTAATTGTTTTTAAGGGAGAAGCCACATGGCTCTGGAAGCAGGAGATGAGAACGACCACAAGGAAAAGTAAGTGTGCACACAGCACTTCAGAACCACGAGGCAGGAAGTGCAGCAATAACCGGCCCTCCCTGAGGGTAGCGTTCTCAACCCTAGCTGCGTGACTGAGCCTTTCTGAAACTGGTTAAACTGGTCAAGCAGGAGGTCAGGGCAGCAGAGCGTTTCCAAAGCCCCCGCACCTTCCCAGCAGAGTCTACTCGGGAAAGTGAACTGAGGACTTCTGAAGAAACAAGGAACTAGAGAGGTAGGTAGAGTGGGCTAAGAGGATCAGCCGGCCGTGCTGTGGAAGTGTAACTCAAACTCAGAAATCCGCCTGCCTCTGCCTCCTGAGTGCTGCCTGGATATATATATATAATGTATGTGAGCACACTGTAGCTGTCTTCAGACACACCAAAAGAGGGCATCAGATCTCATCACAGATGGTTGTGAGCCACCATGTGGTTTCTGGGATTTGAACTCAGGGCCTGTAGAAGAGCAGCCAGTGCTCTTAACCACTGAGTCATCTCTCCGGGCCAAGAGATGTTCTTTCTGATCCTACAAAGTCCCCTTAGTGTTTACTGTACAGCTGCAGGAGACTGTCTGCTGTGGGATGAGAAGAACCCTCAGGGATGGAAAGGAAACATGCAGAGCAAAGGGCCCTAGATTCTCAGCAGTAACTCTTCCCCCAGAGAGGTCTGCAGGCATTTGACTGGGTTCCCATGTTCAAATCACTGCCGTCTCCCATTTAGTGAGAAGTGCCTTAGAATTGCCAAATGAATATAGGAAGCAGACACTGGGAGGGGGTGTGCTTTCCCTGAAGTCTCCTGACAGCCTGGGGGGGGGGATATGGGGGGGGGGGGGACAGACACAAGGCAAAAACAGTGCCAGGTGGGCCAGAGGAATGAGTCGTGGCTGAAGGTGGCTGGGGCAGGTGGCTGCCTAGGACTTAAGTCCTCCCCCCCCTCCCCCAACCCCATGATGATACAACATACAGGACCTGACTCTGACCCAGCAGGCCAGGCTCCAGCACCCTCCCTCCCTTCACACACACCTAGGTGGACGACATAATATCTACAAGTGACAAGTGACAGCCCTTCCCTGCTAACACTGTCCCCTGCATCCATTAGCTGTCTAATGACTCCAGAAGATGTCCTGCTCAGCCCTGGGATCTCAGCAAGGCTGGACAGTGGCCAAGGTGGGACACTGCAGTTAGACTCCATGGGTTTGAATCCTGGTCCTGCCACATACTAACTGTGTGACTTCAGGCAAGTCACTTAGTCTGTACAATGGTTTCCTGATCTGTAGATTGAAACTAGAATAGGACCTATCTCAAAGAACAGTTGTGAGGAATAAAGACCTATACGTAAGTGCTGTTTTATACATACAGGATGTCACATAATAGAAGATGCCTTCTCGGTCTAGGCTCCAGATTCTGGCTGCTTTTGAACCTGTAGCTCCGGTTTTCAAAAGCACAGTCGCAGCAGAGATGTATACAAGTGCTGAAGACTGCGACCTCCCCCGGGGCACCTAAATGTAACCCAGGATGACCCAGGGGCACCCACCAGCATGTCGGAGTCCTGAAATGTGGCTCTAGGAAGGAGCCCCAGGGAGGTGACTCGAACAGCCAGCCGGTGGGCTGACTCTGGATCGAGCAGCCTCTGCAGAGCTGGCATCAGGTATTCAGCATAGAAGTGGTCATCCCCCGTGGCTGTCAGGTAAGAGGTGAAGAGAAGTCCTCCACCCCCAAGGATGATGGCTGCATCCAGAGCCCGCTTCTAGTAGGGGAAAAGAAAGGACAGTGGAGACCCCCATCAGGACAGGACGCAGCACCCTTCCTGGCCCTTCACACCTACCCAGAGGACATAACATCTACACGAAATGACAGCCCTTTTCTGCTCACACTGATCCCTTCTCTTCCTATCCACTCACACACCAGTCTTTGTAGAGGCTGTATCTAGCCCTGAATATATTCGAGGGATCAGCCAGGGGATTTTCAAGGCAGGCAGTGCTGCCCCCTAGGGGCCATATGGGGGAAAATTTACTAGTTAACAAGGTGTACAGAAATCAGCGTAAAGTCGACAGACTAATTTCCCTGTGTACTGTACGATGTTTGAACTTTCCTACTGATGTTTATGTAGGCTAAAAAAATCCCTTCCTATTATTTGAGCCAAGGGACAAGCCATAGTTCACCACAAACACCAGCTGCCTCCCACATGATCTTACTTATACACAGAGAGCTTTCCAGGAATACTGGTGCCTTGTAATTGAAGGACATTTGTACAACTTACACAAAACATTGCCAAGAATAAGTCATCACTTCTATAACCTCACCAGAAAGGGTATGATGATCTGCTTGTAAACCAGTGCACACCTGAGGCAATCATTTCTAAGCAGAGGCTTAAACACGTGACCATCCATATTGGTGAGTGGTGTTCTGACCTCTACATTCTAAAATACATGTTCTCCTTTCTCCTTCATATTGTCGAAAGGACATGGTGTTTGTTTATACTTTTTTTTTTGTTTTGTTTTTTGTTTTTTGTTTTTTGAGCCAGGGTTTCTCTGTATAGCCCTGGCTGTCCTAGAACTCACTCTGTAAACCAGGCTGGCCTTGAACTCCACCTGCCTCAGCCTCCCAGAGTGCTGGGATTACAGGCATGCACCACCTCCGGCCGGCATGGAAGGATCTTGAGAAAGCAAATTAAAGCTGACTTTCAAAGGTTAGACCCAAGCTAAAGAGGAGGTAGCAGCTAGCTAGGTGGGTGGAGCCAGTGAGAGGGGCCCAGGGACGGGGACAGGGGGGCAGCGGCTTGGAACTAAAATGGAAGCATTGCTTTAAATGAGGCAGGAGAAATGAGAGAGGTGTCTGGCCAAAATTTGGTTAACAGATTTGGTTAAGTGCACTTGCTGCTCTGCCAGAGGTAGAGTTCGGTTCCAGCTCCCATGTCAGGAGGCTCACAACCCGAGCTTTAGTGGATCCAAAACATCTGGTCTCAGGATGTACCTGCACTCACGTGCACACATGTACGCACGCGCGCGCCTACACTTTTTTTTTTCTAAGTGGGATAAGTAGCGGATATGATCAAATTTGTCTGCAACACAAACCCTCGGGGATTCTGCAGAAATGCCGCAAGAGTCAAGCACCAGTATCTGAGCACTTTTTCCAAAACGGCGACACAACTAAGGGCGCTTCACCCGAAACTCCCATTCTGATCACACTTAATCTAGAAGGGTGGCCTTGGAGCATAGGCGATCGTGTTCTCACAAAGGCCCGATACTAGCTCAACTTAAAAAAATGCCCGCGATCGCTCACGCTCAGCCTAGCCTCTGCCCACACACGCTTGCTTTTTGCATGCCCCTAGCTACGCACGTGCAGGCCACACTTCAAGGGCCCCAGCCTTTCAGTTTCCCGGCCTCATCCCCTCCCCGCCAGTGTGCTCCGTTATCCAGACCACCAGTGAGCTTCCCGGCGCCGGACTCACTCTCAGCTGTCTCCACGCCATGCTCCTTCTGCCACTAGGCCCGCCTCTGCCTGTGTTCCATTGGAGAAGGTGGGTTCGCCTCCACCTATCTCTCAAGCCCCGCCTGTCGGCCTGGCCCCGCCCCTAGATGTTGATTGGACGGATGAACGCGTGCGCTCTGCCGACCCAGGCTCCGTGGCGGGACGTGCTTAAGTTCTGTTTTGCCGCTGTCACGCCTTCCTAAGGAAAGCGGCTCTGAAATCGCACACCCTTCCTTCCGTGCATCAGTGAGAAGGAGGCTTCCGGAAGCGTCGAGTGGTGAGCAGACTCCTCCGAAGTCTGCAGACCAACCCCAGCGCCCGCCACTGCGCACTACCCTAATGCTTCCGCGTCCTTGGGAAGGAAACAAAGAACTATGCCGTCGGAAGGTTCCGCGTGGTTGTCTTTATGCCAGCGCTGCCGTATGGCTTTCACACACCCCTTTCTAAAACAGAAATTATAAGAATTCTGTTTTATCAGGGAAGTGGTAGCGCCGGCCTTTAATCCCAGCACTCGGCAGGCAGAGGCAAACCTGGTCAACAGAACGAGTTCCAGGAGAGCCAGAGCTACACGAAGAAACCCTATCTCTATACTGAGAAGAAAAAACAAAGTACTGTTTTACTGAGCACACTCAGCCATCACATTATAAACTACAAACACACAAAAGTTTACCTTATGATTTAAAAAGTAAGCTCTGCTGTGCTGATACGTTGGATTTTTTGTTTTTGTTTTTCGAGACAGGGTCTTTCTGTGTAGCCCTGGCTGACCTGGAACTCACTCTGTAGACCAGGCTGGCCTCGAACTCAGAAATCCGCCTGCCTCAGCCTCCCAAGTGCTGGGATTAAAGGCGTGCACCACCACTGCCCGGCTGATGGTTTTATTTTTGAGATAATCTTGTGGTGTAAGCCAAGTTTCTCTAAATAAACTTGTCTAATTCTCTAAAATAAACAATCCTCCTGCCTCGGCACCCAAGTGCCTCTGTGTCAAATGTCCACAGAGGCCAGAGGAGGGCATTGAATCCCCTGGAACTGGAATTATGGTCCCAGGTGGTTGGACCCACGCCCTCAGAGAAGTCACTCTCAACTGCTGAGCCCTCTCTCAACCACCACTCTGACCCTTAACCTTATGTTTGTCTCCTATTTGTCCCCCTTCCCACTGGTCCCATTTTCTGAACTAATACTCCCCCACTTTAGGTCATAATTTGGGGGCAGGTTGCAGGAGGCTGGAGAGATAGCTCAACTGTTAATACTTGATGTTCTTGGAGAGGACCCAAGTTCCCTTTCCAGCACCCAAATCAGGTAGCTCACAACTGCCTGTAACTCCAGGATCACATTCTTTTTTACATACCCATAGGCAGAGGCAGGTGTGTGTGTGTGTGTGTGTGTGTGTGTGTGTGTGTGTGTACATAAATTACAAAAATCCTTTTAAGTTCTGTATTCTGCATATGAGAAAAAAACATATTTGGAGGTCTGAGATTGGTTTGCATCATGTAACATGATCTCTGGCCCCATGCATTTTCCTGCAAATTAACTCATTCCTTTTAATGTCTAAATATTATTCTATACTATATATATATAATTATCCTTATCTGTTTGTTACTGATTCCATATGTTGGCTGTTGTGAATAGTGCTCAAAAAAAAAATAGGTGTACAGGTACCTCTGTCATATGCCAACTTGGATTCCTTAGGGACTATATCTAGAAGTTTGGCTTGGTGATTGAATGTTTCTTTTAAATTTGTGTTCTGTGTGAGAGAGGGTTCAGGCAGCAACCTGCTTTGGCAGACACATGTAGGCCAGGCGATTCAATGGCCTCCCCCTGCCTCTGTGGACATTTGACACACAATTCCAGAGTCAGTTTTTGCTTTCTACTTCGTAGAGGCAGGGCCTCTCTTGTTTCCAGACTTCTAGCTTCCAGATATTCTGTCTGTGTCTCCGATCTTCCAGTAGACGTTCTGAGATTGCAGGTGCTTGCCACTGTATCCTGTGAGTTCTGGGGTTCGAACTCAGGTTACCAGGCTTTCGTATGTAATGGCGGTGTCAGTTTATATCCACACAGTGTCTTAGTAATGGTTTCTATAGCTGTGAAAAGGCACAATGCCCACAGCAACTCTTATAAAGGACAACATCCAACTGGGGCTGGCTTACAGTTTGAGAGGTTTAGTCCATTATCATTGACTTAGTCAGGGTTTCTATTCCTGCACAAACATCATGAGTTTATAGGTTATTGGCGTCCCAGTCATAAAGTCTTTGCCTATGTCTATATCTTGAAGGGTTTTTCCCTATATTTTCTTCTATTAGAATCAAAACTGCAGGTCTTTGATCAGTTTTTTCAGTTGTTTTGGGCAGAGTGAGAGGTGGATATAGTTTCATTCTTCTACATGTGGGTATCCAGTTTTCCCAGCGCCATTTGTTAAATGTTTGGGCATCTTTGTCAAGAATCAGGCAGCTGTAGCTGCATGGGTTGATTTCTGGGTTCTCTGCTATGTTGTGTGGGTCTTTGAGTCTGCCTTTATGCCAGAACCATGCAGTTAGTTGCTGTGGCTCTATAATACACCTCAGTCCGAGTTGTGACACTTCCAGCATTGCTCAGGATTCTTTTGTGTCCCCAGTATACATTAGGATTGGTTTTATATTTCTGTAAAGAATGTCAATGGAGTTGTTCTGACAATTGGATTGGGGCAGTAGATCATTTTCAGTAGAGTAGCCATTTCTACAATATCCTGCCAGTCCATGAACATGGGATGTCTGCCTTCTAGCACAGCCTCCAATTTCTTCTTCAGTGGTTTAGAGTTTTCACTAAGGAGGTTCTTTATTGCCACAGTTAGGTTTATTCCTGGGGACGTTTTGTTTGCCTTGTGTTATTTGTTGTTAATGAAATTTTCTCCCAGAAATAGTTCTCTACATGCTATCTACTAAACACACATCAGAAAAAGAAAGAAAGCTAATGGTATTTTGTAGCTGGTTTGGTTTTAAATTTACATTTGTGTGTGTGTGTGTGTGTGTGTGTGTGTGTGTGTGTAGCATGGCACATGTATGGAGATTGGGGCACAACTTGTAGGAATCAGTCCTGTCTTCATCGGGTGCATTCTGGAAATAGCACTCAGAACTCAGGCTGTCAGGCTTGGCCACAAACACCTTTACCCACTGTGCTGTCTCGCTAGGTTTGTTACGTTGTTACATTGGTTTTGTTTTTGATTTTGATTTTGGGTTTGTTTGTTTGTTTGTTTGTTTGTTTGTTTTTGAGACAGGGTATCTCTATATAGCCCTAACTGTACTCCAGGCTGGCCTCAAACTCAGAAATGCCCCTGCCTTTGGCTGCCTAATGTTGGGATCAAAGATGTGTATCACCATGGTATATTTATTTTGTATCATGCTATTTTCCTGAAAGTTTTTTATTGTCCATACGAGTTTTCTGATGGAATTCTCAATGCCTTTCAAGTATAGGCTCATATGGTCTGCAAGTAAGGATAATTTGAGTTTGTAGCTCCTCTATTTCTTTCTCTTGCCTCATTTGCTCTCCAGCGAATAATTCCAGTGCTGTACTGAATAAAGCTGGAGAGCGGGCACCTTTACTCACTGCTGATTTTAGAGGAAATGCTTTCAGTTTTCTCCCTTGGTATAACATAGGATAACCGTTTGTCATAGACAGCCTTGGTTTGTTTGTTTGTGGTTTTTAAAAAGTCACAGACGTTTCTGGAATCCCTTCCATTACCTTCTAGAGTGCTGGTTCTATGGCTGTAAATGGTTTAAGTGCACTTGTCCTACAAGGTCTTCACAGCTCCGTTAGCACCAGCAGATGACATTGTTGGGTCCAGTCATCTTGGCTGGCACACCTTTGCTCTAGGGATTGTATTATATCCCTGCCTTTCTGGTTAATAGGCTCTCTTTGAGTAGTCTGGGAATTGTGACAGGTTTGTTTTTGTAAATGAGATAGCCTTTCACTCCGGGTTCAACTCAAATACATTACTCATCTGAACCGTCTTCCTCTCAAGCTGTCCCTCTATGGTGATAATTTTTCCTCTTATTATTAACAATTTCTTCCCTTTTTTTTGTTTTGTTTTGTTTTGGGTTTTTTGGTTTTTTGTGCCCCCCCCCCCCCCCCCCCCCCGCACTCCTCCCAGACAGGGTTTATCTGTGTAACCCTGGCTGACCTGGAACTCACTCTGTAGATCAGGCTGGCCTCGAACTCAGAAATCTGCCTGCCTCTGCCTCCCAAGTACTGGGATTAAAGGCCTGTGCCACCACACCCAGCTTCATTTCTTCCCTTACTAGACCTTTGCAGAGTATGGGCCATGCTATGCCCTTCAATAGAATTCTGCAATATCTTAAAACTAAGGGGGTATGTCCTCAGATTCTGCTCTTTTGAGGACTTTAATTTTGACAGCTGCTTCTGCATTGGTTTTCAACGGGCACAAAGGCATTAAGAGATGAGAGCGTCACTCAGTAGTAGAGTTCATGCTCAGAGCCCTGAATTCAGTCACCATAACATACTCAGCAAACACAGGTGGAGAGAAAATAGGGATTAATTGTGCTGGTTAGATGACCATCTTAACCCTGAAAGCTGCCAAGCGTTTTCAGTACTACATCTGCTTACATTTATGGTAGAAAAGAAGAGAGCCAGCTGCATAGCCCAGAGAAGGGCACACAACAGGGGAAGACCAGCGGCAAGCTCTCTAAACAAAGGGTTTTCAGCAAAACAATGACCAGAACCAGGGTCGAGAACTGAAGCTTCACAACGCTTGAAGTACTGTGCCTGCCACAGTCAAAGGAGGCTGTGTGGTCAGAGGCCAGAAGCACACGGGTCTGCCGTGAGGTTCAGCCAAGCTTGGGATTTGTTGGTTTCTGGCATTGTCTGTATTTAATTCGTGCCCATTTCTTCATCTCTTGTTTATCTGGGTTTTTTTTGGGGGGGCGGGGGGGGGGGGAGGTTTTTTTTTTTGGTTTTTTTTTTTTTTTTTTTAATGACTGGCTAGGAGCTTCAAGATACAGTTCACATGCAGTTTTGGTATCATGCAGGTAAGAAACAGAATATAGCCATCTGAGCCAACCCCAGTGGCAGCAAATATGGAGGACACACAAGCCTAGAGATTTATCGGCAGTCGTCTTTATGGTCTCATGCAGTAGAATCCTGCTGGGAGCGGGGGTTCCTGCTGCATGAGTAAATCTCAACTGCCCGGTCACAAAGGCATTTTCAGAGGTGACCCTGAGATGACAGACATGTTAATGTACTTCACTACATCATATTAGCTAGTGTGTCCGGAAACACACTATATGCTTTATACAATGTGTATTACAATGTGCATGTTCTTATATAATGTATATTATAATATATATGTTCTTTACATAATGTGTACTGTAACAATACACATTCCTATTCTATCAAAGAGCTTCCCTGTAGTGTTTCCAGACATGAAAGAATCCTGTTTCAGTCGGGTTCATACTCCTGACTAAGCTATCTTACCCTCTCTTTCTCTTCCCTCTCCCTAGTTCCCTGAGCTTCCCATAGTGTTTCCTCTACTCGTTCCAGACTGCCTTTAAATTCTAGCCTCTGCAGATGGGAGAAAACATGACATAATTGTTCGTCTGCATCCGATTTATTTTTGCTTAACACGAAAACTTCCAGTTCCATCCATTTTCTGACAAATGGCATGATCACATTCTCTCTAGCTAAATAAAACCCTGATAACACACACACACACACACACCACACACACATTTCTTTATTTAATCATCTGTCATCTGTTGACAGGCACCTGAGCCTCTGCTGTAGCTTGGCTGTGGTTAACAGTACTGAGATCAATACGGACACGCAGGCTGTCTTCTGTATGCTGGCTTCATTCCCTGCGGGTATACACCTAGTGTTCCTATATCTGAGTCACATAGCAGTTCCTTGTACTTTGTTTTTTAGGAACCTCCCTATAGTTTGCCACAGGTTACACATGTTTACACTCCCGCCAACAATATACAAGGGTAACTTTGCTCAATTTTGATGAGGGCCATTCTGCGGGACATGAAATGAAATCCTGCTGTAGCTTTGGGCTGTATCCTCCTGGTGGCTAAGGATGAAGGGTTAATGGCCTATGAGCACCAGCTGGACAGAGAGACTCTGGGCAGGAAAGCTGATTGACAGATGACACCCCTAGAAGGTCCTGATCAGGAGATCCGCACAAACCCACTGGTAGCTACACTTCCTGACTACAGGGGTACTGACTGACCTGCAAATAGACTGGGCTCTTCTGTCTCCAAAGTCCTATAAAACCCTCAGCCCCTGACTCCACATGTCCATGGTCCCTGTTCCTGTGGAGAGACCATCATCCTTCCTTACGCTAAGGAAAGAAAAAAGCGCTCCCATGGAAGGCCAGGTTACTCTTGTATTTCTGTGGCAACTCATTCAATCCTTATCTAACAAATGGTGTTTAGCGCGCACACACACACCATATTTATCAGCCATTAGCGTCTGAGAAGTGTCAGCTCAGATCACTTGCCAGTTATTGATTGGCTAACTTTTCTGAGTTCCTTATACGTCCTGGATGTAATCCTTTGCCAGAATACTGGGCTGACAAAGATAATATTTGAAAAAAATCTCAATCGTAGGGGGCTAACGAGACGGCTCAGTGGTTAAAAGCACTTGTTCTTGCAGAGGACCCAGGTTCAATTCCCAGCAGTACCCGCGTGCTGGATCCAGCCTTCTTCTGGCCTTGAAGGTATCAGGCCTGTACACGGTATATACAGACATACAGGTAAAACATACATAAAATAAAAATAAATATTTTTTTAACTTTTAAATCAATTACAGGGCTCAGTGAGAATAGTTTTCTCCTCTGGGCATAGTGATGCGTGCTTTTAATACCAACACTCAAGAGGCTGAGGCAAGTCCAGCCTGGTCTATATAGTGAGTTCCAGGACAGCTAGGGATACATAGTGAGACCCTGTCTTGAAAATAACAACGACAACAACAACAGAATAGTTTTCTTTTTCATAAAAAAGTGTTTGTTTTTCTGGACACACGCCCCAGTGCTTGTACAGCGAGCACAAGGTTCTGTGTTGGAGCCTCATGCTGCAAAATCTAAGCTCACCAAGTCTAGTAACAGTGGCTTAGCGATCCACCAACCTCTCCCTGCTTGCAGGTAGCCTTGGCTTCATAACGGATCTTTATTTGCTAAAGATACATCTGGGCTTGTGGACACAGATGGAGACGTTTGTGCCCCGGCTGTAAAGTCCCATTGCTATTCATTTGCAGCCGGCAAGAACTCCATCTGGGCTCTCTAAACAAAACAAAATCTCCTTGGCAGGTTGTTCCCAACCCACAAAAGAACAATTCGAACGATTCTGACAAACTCACTGGGTTCTATTTAAAAGCCCAGACAGCTGCCGAGCCTCCGAATAGCTTCTCTCACTCGGTTCAGAGAGAAAATGCCCTTGCAGAGACGGTCCTGGGTCTGGCTGTACATTAGAATGGGCGCCATTCTGGGTGTCTTGCTGGGACGTGAACCAAGCATCCCGGGGCAACATGGGAGAAACAGCTGCTATCAGCTTAACAGACTTTACTGCAACTTCCAGGAAGCAGAATCGTACTGCCACACCCAGGGAGGACGCCTAGCCTACACTTGGAACCCAAAGCTTCAGGATCTTCTTCAAAGCTCCCCGAAAAAAGAAACAGTGTGGTGGGTCGGGGAAAACCTAAAGCTGCCCAGAAAGCATCCAGGGGTAACCCAGACAGGTAGGGCTCTGGCGTCGTGTGCTGAGGGAAAAGCTTCCTTGTACCGTGTTCTAGGGTGAAAGAAAGTTATCTTTGGTCTTTCCACTTTATTTTATTTTCATTTATTTCAAATTACATTTTAAGATTTTTTTTTCCTTTTTGAGGTTTATTTTATCTATGAGTGCTTTATCTGCACATACACCTGATTGCCAGAAGAGGGCGTCAGATCCATTACGGATGGTTGTGAGTGTCCATGTGGTTGCTGAGAATTGAACTCAGGACCTCTGGAAGAGCAGCCAGAGCTTTTAACTGCTGAGCCATCTCTCCAGCCCCTTTTCAGCTTTTATATCCGAAAGAGGGTTTGCTTGGGCATCATCTCTCTCTGAAGGCGTCCCACTTTTGTGCCTCGGCCAACATTTGTCTCCATAGCAACGGCAATGTGTGTGTGTGTGTGTGTGGTGTGTGTGTGTGTGTGTGTGTGTGTTTCCTAAGACAGGGTCTCTATGTGTAGCCCCGGCTCTCCTAGAATGTACTCTGTAGACCACGGTCCTGGCCTTGAACTCACAGAGATCCTCCTGCCTGTGCCTCCTGAGTGCTGGGATTAAAGGTGTGCACCATCACTGACCAGTGGCAATGGGTTTTTTTTTGTCAGAACCTGTCTAAAATTTAGTTTCTCAGTCTTCATGTATGATGTTATTTTGCTTTATTTGATTTGGGGTATTTGGGACTTTTTGTTCAGTGTTGTTTTACATTTGAGACAGTTTTGCTTTATAGTGCACAGTGTCCTGAAACTTGGTATTCAGCCCAGACTGGTCTCAAACTCTCAATCTCCCCTTCTCAGCCTCTTGAATGTTGGCTTTCCAGGGATATAAATAACTGCTAATATGTAAGATTCTAAAGAGAAAATATCTTTTTACGGTGACTTTCTTTATTATCTTTGCCTTCAGATTTCCTAAAACAGAAGCTAGGAGAGAAATTACTTATTTATTGCCTTTCTTATAAAATCTGGTACCATAATCTTGCAGTTTTAGCAAAAAAGAAATCCAAGAAATTATTATCTCATCATTTCTCATTAATGTCTACATAATTAATTCTAAGATCTATGATTTAAAAATTATCTAAATAGGGTCCTCAATGGAGGAGCTAGAGAAAGGACCCAAGGAGCTGAAGGGGTTTGCAGCCCCAGAGGAGGAACAACAAATATGAACCAACCAGTAACCCCCAGAGCTCCCAGGGACTAAACCACCAACCAAAGAGTACACATGGAGGGACCCATGGCTCCAGCTGCATATGTAGCAGAGGATGGCCTTGTCGGACATCAGTGAGAGGAGAGGCCCTTGGTCCTGAGGAAGCCCCACGCCCCAGTGTAGGGGATGCAAGGGCAGGGAAGTGAGAGTGGGTGGGTTGGTGAGCAGGAGCAGGGGGGATGGGATAGGCGTTTTCAGAGGGGAAACCAGGAAAGGGAATAACATTTGAAATGTAAATAAGGAAAATATCTAATAAAAAAGAAATGAAAAAATATCTAAATATTGAAGAGCAATCTATAATACGCAGGGAGAAGTTGTTAACTTTACATTTGCTGGAAGCCAGAGAAATTGGGCATGTGTGGGCTTTAGTGCCTGAAGGCCAGGTATCAACTCAGCGGTTTCACCTCACCTTCCACCTTGTTTGGGGCAAGGTCTCTTTTGTTGTCTGCCACAGTGCACCCCAGGGCCCACAGGTCTCTGAGAGTCCCCTTCCTCCATACCCCATCTCACCTAAGAGCACTGGGATTACAGACATGGGCTGCCATGCCTGGCCCTACATGGGCTCCAGGGATTTGGGGTCCTCACACTTGCCCAACAAGTGTCTGGCGCCCCTCTCCTCCAGGAGGTGTTGCCGCCTCAAGGAACCAAAAGCCTGAAGAGTGCACTTCCATGGTCACACACGCGGATGCTTTCTTCTCAGGACGGGACCAGTGCGCAAAAAAGCACCATTTTGTTTGCCAGGCTGGTGAGTAACCAAACTACATCAATTTTAGTTTCAAAACTGATTTTACAGAAGGAATGCACAAGAGACGATTTCTTTTAAATAATCTGTAATCCGCCACAGGACAGATATAAGAATTTCTATTTTTAGTTTGTTTTTTTTTTTTACATGTCTTGTTTACCTGTGGGAGATGGGAGTTGGGGGTTGGCGCATGTGCAGCAGGACACATATGGAGGTCAGAGGTCAAGTTGTGGGAATCAGTTCTCTCCTACCTGGTGGGTTCTGGAGTTAAACTCAGGTCATCAGGCTTAGTGGCAGGTAGGTGCCTTTTGCCTCCAAGTCAATCCCTCCAGCCTGCTGTTTCATGACACTGGTTATCCCAAGAAACTGCCCGTTGGAGTGATTGATGTCTTCACCCCTCCTTGCTAGCCGCTAGATGAACTCTCGTGGTCACCTTGGTTGAAGTGCGGGAGAAACTGAACTCGTAGCTTTCGCTCTCCGAATGTGTACCCCTAGTCTGATCAGCACTGGGCTGTAGAGACAGAAAGGGAAAGAAATGAGAATGTGGCATAGGAAAACGATAAGTCCCAAGGCCACGAGCTCTAAGTGTGCATCCCTGCATCTGGGAGATTGGAATGGTCAGTCTGGCGTGCGTGCGTGTGTGTTTGTGTGTTGCATGCATGTTGGCATGACTGATATTTCTATATGTGTCCATAAGAATACATGAATTCATGTTCCTATAGAGGCCAGAGGCATTAGATTCCCACTGGGGCTGGAGTTAGAAGCAGATGTGAGCTCCAGACATGAGGGCCAGGACTCAAACTCAGGTCCTCTGCAAGAGGTGCACACACCCACTAAGCTAACTCTTCACATACCTGCCATGTTTAATTACCCCTGGCAGTGGCATCTGCCTTCATAAAGCATCCAGCCTTGACCCGGTGGATTCTTGAAGTCCTTGCAATATCACACACAATCTAGACAGACATTTCATCTCACATTTTTTTCTTTTTGACAGAGTCTCGCTTTTATAGTTCTAGCTGTCATAGAACTAGCTCTTTAGAACAGGCTGCTCTCAAACCCAAAAATATTTTCCTGTCTCAATGTGTTCTTAACATATTGAAGCTGCTGTAGCTAACAGAAACAGAATTCATTGCATTATTACTCTGTCTCAAATATATAGACTTAGAGTTTCATCACTGTTAAGTGACATCATGACCAAGGCAACTTTTATAAAGGATATCATTTAATTGGGCCTGGCTTACAGGTTCAGAGGTTCAATCCATTATCATCATGGTAGGAAGCATGGCAGCATCCAGGTAGATATGGTGCTGAAGAAACCAAGAGTTGTACATCATGATCCAAAGGCAACCAGGAGGAGACTGGCTTCCCCAAGCAGCCAAGAGGATGCTCTCTCTTCTGCACTAGGTGGAGCTTGAGAATTAGGAGCCCTCAAGGCCCACCTACACAGTGACACACTTCCTGTTCCAACAAGGCCACACTCATAGGCCAAGCATATTCAAACTGCCACAACCACCTTCCTTAAATAAGAGTAGTAAATGCATTCATCTCAGTGTAGTAAAGTCTAGCTTCTAGCCTCTAGTGTTCACTGTTCCCAATGCCTCGTGATATTCACGTCTACTTTACATCACTAGACTTCACATCTGCTGTTCTAAAGAGCTTGCCACTGTTAATGAGGCCAGGGTAGTAAGGATGAAACCCTCCCAGGTCAGCTGCCCTTGTTTCCCCCTCACAAGCCCCCTCCCTAATAGTTCCTAGCTGTATCACAATTGTGAGTCGCCCGTGGTCATTGTAGAAGACTGTTTCACACAGCCCACTCCATCTGACAAAAGCAATTTTTTTGTTTGAGACAGGGTTTCTCTGTGTAGCCATGGCTGTCCTGAAACTTGCTCTGTAGACCAAGATGTCCTTGAATTCAGAGATTCATCTGACTCTGCCTCCCCATTACTGATATTAAAGGCTTGCACCACCACCACCCAGCAAGAAAAAAAAGCAATATTTAGTTAATGTAGCTTACTTGATATGGCCAAGAGTTTTAAATGAGTGTAAAATGTTTGACACTTAAGAATTCCTGGCTTTGGACTCTACGAATACAGTCCTCCTCACCCCTGAGCTGTCCGCAAGGGTGACCTTGAACTTCTGTGTTGGTCATCAAGTACATCACTGAAAATCCAGCTTCTGTTGGTGGAGAATCTAACAAATGAAACCTTTTAGAGGTTCCTAGGCCACCAGGGCCCTGCCCTAGTGACTGTTATTTGGTGATAGTCTCCTCCTCTGTCTTCATGTGAGGCCATTACTGTTTTCTCTGCCACCTACTCTGAGGATGTATCCCCTCACCAAACATCATGATTTTTAACATTTCCAGCTCCTGAATTGAGGAGATTTAACTTCTGTTTTTTCTTTTTCCATTTGTTTCTCTCTTCTCTTCTTTTTCCTTTCCTCTTTTCTTTCTTCCTGTGCTTTACTACAATCCATGGTCTTGTTCACACTAATCAAGTACCCAATACCAAGCTGAACCCCCAGCCCTAAATTCCTGCCCTTTATAAATTACTTTGTGATACTCTATCAGCACAAAACAAACTAAAAAGACAATAACACACTTGGATCAAGAACTTTACAAAGCAATCCCCCAAGTTAAAATGAAGCCTTGAACTGTGTAATAATTTTCTCGACATAATTTTGCTCGAGATCAGAAAAGATTCAGAAGCGTGGTTCCAAAGGTGACAGAAGCTGTTGTCTTCTTGTAATTGTTGTTTTGGTTGTCATGGTGACGGGTGGCTCGAGCAGAAATTGGGAACTCACGTGCAGTACACAAGCACAAGCACAAGGCAGAGAGAGAGCTAACTGGGAATGGTGAGAGCTTTTGAAACTTCAACATCCCCAGTGAAACACTCCCTCCAGCAAGACCACGCCTCCTAATCCTTCTCAAACAGTTCCAGTAACTGGGAACCAAGCATTCAAATATATGTGTCTATGGGGGCCATTTGCATCCAAACAACACACACACACACACACACACACACACAGTAAAATAAAGTAACAGGTAAGTTGTCATCTGCCCTAAGGAGCATATAGAAGGCTCCTGGTTGCTGGAGGTTGAGTAAGGAGGTCACAGAGTGATGCAAGAGTGGTAGCGGCCTGACTAGATACACTGCTGACCGGCAGGAGGTACGGATGCAGGCTGAGGAAGACCGCAGTCCTAACTTTAAGTTGAGATGCCGCCAGTGTGGTATATGATTTTCTCTAGTGTTCTTCAGTTTGCATGTGTGACGAACCTGTGTGTACGTGTGTAGGAAAGGAAGCATTCCAGAACGTCAGTGTTGGGCTAAGAGTATGAGTCAGCAGTGAAGTGCCCAGTGCTTGACCTCACCACGAAAGCCACCCCTGCTGTTTCTGGACCCTGAGTTCTACCCACCAGAGCAACAAAACCACAAAGGAAGATGATTTGCTCAGCATGCCCTTTCACACAAGTAGTCTAACCCTCTGTTGCTCATGTGTTGGCCTAATTAGGCCCAATTTTAGATGCCCAGTAGTATACAGTAAGATTTGGCTATGAGGGCTATTTCAGAATCTCCATGCTGTCATTTAGAGGAAATGATTGATAATCTTTGTGTTTTCCTGATGTGGGGTGTGTGTGTGTATGTGTGTGTGTGTGTGTGTGTGTGTGTGTGTGTGTGTGTGTGTAATGATTATTTTAAGCTTACAGCCAGAGCCATAACCAACAGATAATCCTTTGTGTTGGCTCCACACAGCTGCCTTTCCCACTCAAGGTGCAAGCATTTGGAGAAATGAGCTTGGTGCTCGGATACCCAAGATAAAAAAAGGAGCCGAGACAGAGAGACATATGATCCCAGGTAATGTGTTCATTCTCTAAGTGTGTGATCCAGTCATCCCTGGAGGTTCCCAGAGCAGAGCTAGATCTGAATGAGTTATTGTATCAGAAGCCAAAGAAGTACCTACTTGTGTCTAGGTATCTGATCTCAATGCAAAAGTATGGAGACCTTTTCTTTCTTTGTGGTGCTGGCTATCAAACCTGGGGCTCTGTGTATACTAGGCTAGTACTCTGTAGCAGAGCCACACACTCCAACCTTTTGTTCTCTCTCTCTCTCTCTCTCTCTCTCTCTCACACACACACACACACACACACACACACACACACACACAAGAACAAATGTTAACTGGCGAAGATGCATTTGCCTGAAAACACTTTAGTCTATGTCTTAGTTAGGGTTTTATTGCTGTGAAGAGACACCAGGACTAAGGCAACTCTAATGAAAGAAAACATTTAATTGAAGCTAGCTTAGAGTTTCAGAGGTTTAGTCCATTATCAACATGGCGCAAAGCATGACAGCATGCAGACATGGTGCTGGAGGAGCCAAGAGTTCTACATCTTGATTCAAAGGCAGCAAGGAGGAGACTGTGTTCCAACACTGGGCAAAGCTTGAGAATAGACCTCAAAGCCCACCCCATAGTGATACCCTTTCTCCAAGGCCACACCCACTCCAACAAGGCCATGCCTCCTAATAGTGCCACTTCCCATGGGCTAAGCATTTAAACGCATGAGTCTACAAGGACATAGCTATTCAAACCACCACAGTCTATATCCGCATTGGATGATTAGAGAGAGCACCAGACAGGCTGAAACTAAGACAGATTTAGTGGATCTAGCAATTATTCTGGAGATCACAGACGACCTCACTGAGAGACATGCACATGAACACGAACACACACACACACTACAAAATAAGAGAGACAGGTGAAATGGCTCAGGTGGTAAAGGCACAGCTATGGCAGCTGGGTAACTTGAGTTGAGTTTCTAGATGGCACAGAGCCTCCCACACTAGTAATAAACGGAAGATTTAGAATGGTCACCATACCTCTTCACTCTCATGCCCACAATTTTATTAGTATAATCTGTGGGTTGTTATTTGACTACTACTTTTTCCCCTGGCAGGACTAGAGGTTGACTCTAGGGCCCCACTGATGCTGGGCAAATGTTCTACACCCCGGCTGAAAACCCAGCCCTCTAAAGCAGTGATTTTTTCCCCCATGACTTTTTAAAAGCAATGCTTTCATGAATGCTTTCATGAATTCTTTGAGAATTCCATACAGTGTATTTTTGATCAGATTCCTTTTCCAAATTATTTCAAGTTAATCACACACAGTTTTGCTGTCTTATTTCTCTAGGAGCTGGTCACCCGTCAGCCATGTGTCACCAACCCGCTCCTTCTGAGCTTGTAAGTACTGTAGTCACAAGACACGTGTGACATATTCACCTCTCTGCTGTCTGATGGGTCCTGCCAGGATTTTATTGTCTCTTGGAGTGTGCCAGGCACAGCCTTCTAGAACAGAAAGCACAGGGCAAAGCCAAGCTAGCGGGTACTCTGAAGAAGATCCTAGCCACCGGTCTCTGGGGTCCCATGCAGATGTGATGGTCACCTCCTTACAGCTGTTTGTAATCCCCCTCTGATTCATTCAGAGAACTCGTGGCCGCCTTCAGAAACAGGTAAAATAAGCTCTGAAGGGCTGGAGAGATGGCTCAGGGGTGAAGAGCACTGTCTGCTCTTCCAGAGGTCCTGAGTTCAATCCCAGCAACCACATGGTGGCTCACAACCATCTGTAATGGGGTCCGATGTCCTCTTCTGGAGTGTCTGAAGAGAGTTACAGTGTGTTCAGATACATTTAATTTTAAAAAAAAGATAAGCTCTGAAAAAAGAGGGGAGAGGGACAAAGGGATGGGAAGGCAGCAACCGTCAGGGCAGCTACCAGAGTTTCCGCGCTCCCTTCAGAGTCTACATGGCGACCTGTTGGGACCTATCTAAAATGCTGTGTCTTTGGTTCCATGTCAACTGGAGAAGTGTCTCTAGCAATATATAAAAAGATAAAGATGAAGTGAAGTTCCCTTCTCAGCATTTTCCAAGCTGACAGCCATAGAAACACTGCCCGACGGAGGGACCGTGATGCCTGAACTGCCACATCTGCCCCCTCAGTGCTCCAGTTCTTTGTCCCTTCCTGTCCTGTCTGACCTCAGCACTGGAGTCATCCACTCTGCTCAGTCCATGCCATCCCCCACCGCCTTTCTTTTCTGGCCTCCTACTTCCTCACCCAGCACACACACAGCAAGCTTTGGCCCCTCAGATGCCCTCAGACATGTTGGCAGAGCCCACTTTTTCCCCTGTACTCTCTCTCACATCTGAGAGCTAGTCTGAAGCACAGCCTTCCTCTCCCACCTGTTTGCCTAAATGTTTCCTTCACAGCATATATTAAATACCTGCGCTGTTCATCTCCATTCCCATGAAGGCCCTAGGATGCCTGACACTAGACTGATTTTGCTCAAATTCCCAGTTCTCCAGAACACAGCCTAGCACAGAGAAAGTGTTTGATAAGTTATTAAATGTTGGGCAATAAATCCACTGTCCTCAACGCGTGAAATCATGTTCTCTCAGAGGAGTTCGACAGCAGTATGCAGGCTGTGTCCTAAAGAACACAGGTCCCAAAGGGAAGACAGAATACTGCCCCAGTGCTACTATGCTTGATAAAATAAGATTCAGCCTCTTCATTTAAATGGTTTTATCTTTTAGTCTGAAACTCAGTGCTTTCCCATCGACCCAGTTTCTTCAGTACCTCCAAAAGCCACACACAAGATGGCAATCGCATCGCCAACTAGAAGTTCACAGGTGACATCAGTAATAATTGCATCCAGCAGCAGCACACCACAGGCTACAATAGACACATCCACAACCAGCAGCCCATTGCGGGTGATATCACAGACCCCTACATCCAGAAGCCCACCACGGGTGACAACAGCCACATCTGCATCCAACAGCATTATACCACAGGTGACATCAGACACACCTGCATCCAACAGCAGCCCACCACAGGTGACATCAGACACATCTGCATCCAGCAGTCCACTACAGGTGACATCAGACACACCTGCATCCAACAGCAGCCCACCACAGGTGACATCAGACACACTTGCATCCAACAGCAGCATATCACAGGTGACAACAGACACACCTGCATCCAACAGCAGCATATCACAGGTGACAACAGACACACCTGCATCCAACAGCAGTGTACCACAGGTGACATCAGACACACCTGCATCCAACAGCAGTGTACCACAGGTGACATCAGACACACCTGCATCCAACAGCAGTGTACCACAGGTGACATCAGACACACCTGCATCCAACAGCAGTGTACCACAGGTGACATCAGACACACCTGCATCCAACAGCAGTGTACCACAGGTGACATCAGACACACCTGCATCCAACAGCAGTGTACCACAGGTGACATCAGACACACCTGCATCCAACAGCAGCCCACCACAGGTGACAACAGACACACCTGCATCCAACAGCAGTGTACCACAGGTGACATCAGACACACCTGCATCCAACAGCAGTGTACCACAGGTGACATCAGACACACCTGCATCCAACAGCAGCATATCACAGGTGACAACAGACACTCCTGCATCCATAAGCAGCCCACCACAGGTGACAGCAGACACACCTACATCCAGCAGACCACCACAGGTGACAACAGCCACATCTGCATCCAGCAGCCCACCACAGGTGATGTCAGATACAACAGTACCAAACAGCCCACCGTTGCCTGTGATAACAGCAGTCACCAGGCCTGAATCCACAATACCAGTTGGAAGATCTTTGGCAGACATCACTACAAACACACAGGAAGACTCTTCCCCAGGAGTCACCTCTACCCATTCACAGACGTCATTTCCGAGTTCAACCAGTCAGGTAAGTCTGGAAAGCAGAAGATAACTGGGTAGCTTCATGACACTGAAAAAGCACTTACAGGTCTGAGGATGTGGCTGAGTAGTAAAACACTAGCCTAGCATGTGTATGACCCAGGTTCAGTCATCAGTGTTGAAAAAAAAAAGTCATGAAAAGAGCACGTGTGTCCTATCACGACATCCCCAGGGCTACGACTTTAAACAGAAGATGGTTACCCTCTTACCTCCCAGGAGAACTGTACACTAAATCAAAATGAACTGAGCCCAAGGCACTCTCTCCCAGTGGGCTGAGTGCACACTTCAGATCTTGATGGCTCATTTTGACCTAGGACTCATCTGTTCACCATTGGGTGCTGAAGGACATCTGCTAGCCTGCCCCACTGTACCAGAGGTAAAGCCACTGAGGCAAGGCGACTGGCAAGAATCCCATGCTCACTCCTGGTAAAAGTCCAAACCCTCTTCATATGCAGCCTGGCACATTCTCATTAAACATCCTATTTGCTCTGCAATGGAAGCTACAGATTCGCATTCGTCCCAGCATCGTCTCCCACCAGGGAAGGACCAGCCCGCATTAGCTTAACCTAAGAATGGAGTTTGGTTTGCTTCCTTGAATAAAAAGAAGCTAGAAATGTAGAATGAATGTCCAGCAGGTGTTTATAGATAAATGTCTAGAGCTGTTAAGAGAAAGACACTGATGTTGCCTGACTCAAGATATGTGTGCAACAGTGAAAAAAATTAGACACAGGCAAGTGATGTAGCAGACACCTTTATCCCAGTACTCAGCAGGCTGAGGCAGGAGGATTGTAAATTTAAGGCCAGCCTGGGCTACATAAATATTAAGATATGCCACAGTGTGGCCCAGGTTTCACTCTGGGTTCTAAAATACCAAATGAGGAGTATGTCTCCACAGCTGCCTATAGCTAGGATCAGAAAGCCCAGCTTCTAGTGGACCATGGAGTGGCAGCTACAGCTCACCCCTACATCATCATCTTATTTGCACCTCAGTCAAAGCCACAACACAGTGGGTCTTAGTCTAGGTACTTCTATAAGTGACCTCTCCCAGGAAGTCAGGAATAACCTATTGAACCATGCAACCCATGAGGATGGTGGGCTGAAGAGGTGGTCTAGCTTATGACAGCTTGACACAAGCTAGAGTCGTCTGAAAGGACAGAACCTCAACTGAGAAAATGCCTCCATAAGACCCAGCTATAAGGCATTGATCAGAGATTGATAGGGGAGGGTCCAGCACGTTGTGGGCGGTGCCACCACTGGGCTGACAGTCCCGGGTTCTATGAGAAAGCAGGATGAGCGAGCCATGCTGAACAAGCCAGTATGCTGCGGCATTTAATGGCCTCTGCACCAGCTCCTGCCTCCAGGTTTGAACTCCTGTTTCAGTTCCCATCCTGGCTTCCTTCAGTGATGGACTGCGATGTGGAAGTGTCAGCCTTTCCTCCTCAAATTGTTTGTCTGGCATGTGTGTCACCACAGCGATAGAATCCCTCACTGAGACAGATGGGATTGTGACCCATTGAGTACGCTGTGCTCATCTAACCCAGCACCCACAGAGCACACTGGGGACTTGGTCAATGTCTCCTGAGGACACGTGAGATGTGCAGCTGTACTCCAGAATTCAAACAAGGGACTCACTGAGCTTCCATGGGGATGAGTAAAGGCTTCAGCTCACCCCCACTTCGACTTCAAGTGTCGAAGCCTCAGAAGCTTTGGTCTTGCTTTTTCTGTCCGGGAAGTGTTTGACACTCCGCCTCCTGCTCCAAAGGTTTTCCCCTTTTGAACACAAACTCTTTTCCCATTGTTGAGCCTTGAGCTCAGAGTCTAGTATTTCTAGGTTAGCTCTCTGCGAACTCCTTCCTATAATCCTACCAGCATCCTCATCTGCCTTTATCCTGTTTGTCCCATAAGATTCCTACTCATCTTCCCTATGTATCAAGGCAGGGAAAATCAGTTCCACCCGCCAGCAGGGATTCTGCCTAAAGTAACAGCACTTTTGGAGCCTGTAGTTCATGAAACCTAGAATACTATCCTCGACCAGTGTTCATTAACATGGTATACCAAATTCCAAATGCATGAAAATAATTCTGTATAAATAATTTTTGATAAAGTATTATCTTTTAAGTTTCTATTACCTTCATATGTCTGTGTGTTTGGGAGTGTGGGTATGCCCACGCCATGTCACTCACGTGGAGGTCAGGGAACAACTCTTAGGAATCAGTTCTGCCCTTCCATCCCGTGGGTTCCAGGGATCCAACTGGGGTCCTTCAGTCTTAGCTGTAAGTGCCCTTTACCTACTGAGCCATCTCTCCAGCCTGAAAAAAAAAAAAAAAACCTTTTCTTCCCAGTCGGTCATAGATGAGACATCAGGGAAACTGATCCCAGCAATTCCTGATTTTCAAGCTCACGGTGAATTCCAGAAAGCTTGCGCCATCCTCCAGAGACTGAGAGACTCCCTGCCAGCGTCTCCCACCGCAGCTCAGGTAAGCCGAGAGGAGAAGGTGACACAGCAACAGGAAGGGAAGGGAAAATGTGGAGGTCGTGCGCCCTGTAGAACTGGGCATCATGGAGGTACCTGACAGGAACAGAGCTGAGTATTTTCAAGTCTGAAACGAGTGTGTTGACAGGCAGTAGCGTTCTCAGAGTCACGGTTTGTGACACATAGCTTGCTGTAGATACAGGGGGATGGTCTTGGGACAGGCGTCAAAATCAGTCTGCTCCTGGCTTTTCGGTTTTCTGCATCCGTGCTTGATGATGTCACTTCCTCATAGCCATAAGGCTGCTTCTTATTCATAAAAAGGTGGTAGCGTAAGAAATTCTATGTTCCTTTGTCTATTTTACCACAATAAGCATGTCTATGTGCCAGACCCTCCCACATCAATCGTTAGTCAATAAAATGCCATATAGACTTGCCTACAGACCAATCTTACAAAGGCATTTTCTCAGTTGAGAGCCCCTATTTCTCATTACCTCTAGCTTGTATCGAGTTGACAACCAATCAACCAGCCAGCAGGAAAAGAGGCATTGTACTGATTTCTTAGGAGGCTGGGCCTCCCTCTCTGAGCTTGGGCATTTGTAGCTGTGTTTATGACTTTGTTTCTTGGTCCTGAATGTGTATTCCGCCATTGAGATGCGCCCCTCCCCTTCAGTCCTCCTCTGGACTGCTCTGTGCTCTCCCCCCTCCTTCCACTCCTCCCCTCCCATGTTAGAGACCTTCATTGTTGAGGCTAACTGTTGTTATCCTCCCCCATAGGTGGTACACAATCATATATTTTCCTTGCCTGCCCAATGGTGATGTTGCCTTTCATAAAATACATCTGAACTGTATAACCGATATTGATCGGTTATACAGTTATTGATATACAGTTATTGATATATTGATATACAGTTATTGATATATTGATATTGATATTGTATAACCGATATTGATCAGCCCCTGTGGGGCTGGGGAAATAACTCAGTTGGTGAAGTGCCTGTGCACAAGCTTGAGACTCCGAGGACACATCTGCAGCATCCTTGTAAGAGCCAGGCGTGGCCCTGCCTGGCTGGAAACCTACGGATGGAGAGGTGGAGAGGAGGGGAGCCTTAGAGTCTGCGGGTCAGCTAGTCTAACGAGTTAGTGAGCTCCAGGTTCGATGAGAGGCCCTGTCTCAAAAGAGCGTGGCAGAGAGTAACAGACGAAGAGACGGGACATCAGTCTGGCCTCTACATGCACATACATACACACGAATATGTGCATGCACCACACACACACACACAGTCATACATGGAAGGAGGGAAGGAAGAAGAAAGAAGGGAAGGAAGGAAGGAGGGATGGTGGGAAAGGAGGGAGGGGTAGGAAAGAACGTGCTTTTGTGTGGACTGTGCTGCTTATAAGAAGATACAAATAAATCTGAAAGCGTCGCAAGCAGCCACATGCGTCCCCGTTCTGACATCCCCAGCTCAGCGTGGCCAGTTTCCTCATTGACCTGAGCGAGCAGCTGCTGACGCTCCCGTTTCAGAAGAACAACAGTTGGAGCTTTCAAACTCCGGCAGTCAGCTGCCCCTTCCAGGCTCTTGGAAGTATACTGACAATCAAGAAAAACAGTCACCAGATGGTTCAGCAAGACACTGAGCAGGTGGGTGTGCGGTGTGCAGGTGGCCGGCTCTGCCAGGATCTCTCTCTCTCTCTCTCTCTCTCTCTCTCTCTCTCTCTCACGCACGCACGCACGCACGCACGCACACACACACACACACACACACACATTCAGTCCTACAGCCTCTGCCCAGGCTTCAAAAGAGAATTCAGCTGGTCTCTGGTCTCTTTCTCCAGCCCACCAGTGGGCAGAGAATGCTGAGTGCTTGCTTCACTTTACAATCAGCTGAAACTGACTTAGCAAAGCATGCCATAAACCCTCAGTGGGAGAGTCAACACCCCTAGGTCTTAGGAAAATGCAAAGGTGCCAGATATAGTGGTGCGCACCAGTACTCATGAGGCTGAGACGGGAGGAGAGCAACTTCAAGGCCAGCCTGGGCTGCAGAGCAAGGCATGGTTGGCAGGAAAAGCATGGGAAGGAAGGAAAAAAGAGGGTGATAGCAATTCACACCAAAAAAGATGGGCAAGACAGGTGTGGCCGCTTGTGTCTGTGATATCAACACTCAAAAGGCAGGGCAGGTTCAGGGGCAGAGGCAGAGGCAGGTGAACATGAAGGGTTCAAGGTTATTCTCAGCAGAATACTGAGTTTGAGGCCAGCCTGAGATATGTGAGACTCTTTTTTTTTTAAGTCAACATGAGAGAGAGAGAGAGAGAGAGAGAGAGAGAGAGAGAGAGAGACCCAATAATAGTAAGGAGGCTGAGAAATTGCAACCATTGTAAATTGTGTTGTGAAATAATGTAGCAGTCCCACAAATGTTAGAAATAGACTGGTCCTGTCTCCTAGCAACTCTGCTAAAAGCAAGTCCACACAAAGACACGTTCAAACGTTCAAACGCAGATCTCTCATATAGAAAAAGAGCCCAAAGTGGAAAACAGCGCGACTGTGCATGATCTGGAGAGTGGATAAATTAAACACAGCATGCTCACAAAGACAATTTAGCCACATGAAGGAAATAAGTACAGACACATGCTACAGCATGAGTTACCCTCAGGACGACATGTCACACAAAAGGCTGTTTACTGTAGTTCACCTTGTGAAATGTCCAGAAGCATCAGATCTGTGGAAGGCGGACTCAACCAGTTTATTTTAGGGGATTAAATTTAAAAGCTGAATGTGGTAGTGGTTTCCTATGTAGATGTAAAATGTCTGAGTCTGAGTAGGTGGTTTTTTACCACGTTTGGAAGTTTCCTCTCAATAGGGCTGTTTTCAGATCCTCATCCTCGTGCTGAGGCTGTAGTTCAGCTGGCGAAGCCCTTGCCTATGCTGCAGAGTGCTTCTGTTCCATCCACAGCACCCCACAGCCAGAGCATACACTACATTTGGGATTGGCACAGGGGGATTGGAAATTCAAAGTGATGTTTGGCTATAGAGTGAGTTTGAGGTCAGCCTGGGATACCAGTGACCTCGCCCCCTCCCCCCACACACACACTCCCAAAGAAGCAACTAACTCTAGGGAATTGAGGAAAATGCATATTAAGTCTGAACAAAAGCTCCTCACACTAAACCATCCATGAGGCTGATAAACTGATCAGAACGTCAGTGATTTCGGAGAGTTCAGAATGGTACAAGTTCAGAGACAAATCATCTGGAGCCATCAGCAGTCCTCTAAATAGCCATTTGTTGTCTGTATGTGACCTAGCATCTAGGTGACCATTGGGTAAATCCTTTGAAATGTCCCCGAAAGACACCTAACTCCCACTAACCAAAAAGTCAAGAATGCTATCAAAGAGCATCTGAGACCCATAGACTAGAGTCCTCCAGCTTCTTTAACCCACCCTACCCAATGTTCCCACCCATGTGTTTGAAAACCACCTTGTTTAAGACTTCATTTGTTCTATCACTATTGAAAACCTCAGGAAACTCTTACCGAGATGGAACATGGAATTTGGATAACCTGAGTCTGTGTCCTGGACCCTGATCACTTGTAGTGAGCTCCAAAATAGACTCTCTCATCCTCTTTGAGATAAAAATGGTGTCTCTCACCACCATGGGCCAAGAAAGAAAGGGGGGGGGGAGAAAGAAAGAAAGAAAGAAAGAAAGAAAGAAAGAAAGAAAGAAAGAAAGAAAGAAATTAATTCCTTTGGCTACCCCTCTTAGTTCATGCAAAGATGTTAGACTCTGAATACTTCTATGAGATTTCCAAGTCCACTCCAGTCCTGTCCCCTTTCTTCATGCCACTATCAAAATCCCTGCCCTGCTTGTAGCCCTAACAGAACCGTGTCACTCACAGTCCACAGATCACAAGGACTCTTGCTCCAAATGCAGGTTGAAGACGTGCTGGAGACATCCTTGATGGCCCTGGGGGAGATCCACAGAGCATTTTGCCAACAGAGTTTGTGCCCTCAGTCGGCAGTGACCCTGGCCTCTCCCACTGCTACCCTGGTGTTGAGCAGGTTAACGGGCTAGAGGGCTGGGGATGTTTCATTTTGATTTTGACCTGTAGAGGGCATTCAGAAAGTGATGTGCATTCAAACCCTTTCAGCCAAAATGCGTCGACATTGCCCCTGAGCACCTACACTCTGGGTGAGCCTGCGCCCTTGAGGTTGGCCTTCCCATCCGCAGAAGCGCTGAAGGAGCTCTTGGAAAAACACCCAGGAGTGAACCTTCAAGTGAGTGTGAACCGGACTGAGATGGGAATGAAGTGGTGTGCGATGGCCGTGTGGTGCTGTAGGGGGAGAAAATGCATTGCAGCTGGGCAAGACGAGGAAAGACCATGGGTGTAATTTATCCTTCATTCTGAGAGGAGAACAGCCTCTCAGAAATGATCTGGGGGTGGGGTGGGGCGGGGCAGAGAAATGGCTCGGGGGTTAAGAGCACTACTGACTGCTCTTCCAAATGTTGAGTTCAAATCCCAGCAACCACATGGTGGCTCACAACCATCTGTCATGAGATCTGATGCCCTCTTCTGGAGAGGCTGAAGATAGCTACAGTGTACTTATATATAATAAATACATCTTTAAAAAAAAAATGAACTAGGGGATGGGGAGGTGGCTCAGTGGGTGAGAACACATGTTGTGTCAATAAGAGGACCCGAGTTTGAATCCCCAGCACCCTTATAAGTGTGGGCATGGGAGTGTGTGCATTACAATGTTTGACATCCCTTCACCTAACATGCATTGAGGAATCCCAGCATTTAATTTATAACTGCTACGATGTGATCCATTCGGGTCTCCGTTATGAACAATCTGGCTGGCAGTTGGAGGGACTGGAATGTGCTTCCTCTGCAGGTAACAGGTCTGGCTTTCAACCCTTTCGAGAGCTCAGATGACAGGAATATTGTTGGAAGCATTGGCAATGTGCTGCTGAGCTCTGCTCATCAGGCGATCGGCGTCCACGACTTAATAGAAGACATTGAGGTACAAGCATCTCCATGGAAACAGGACATGCTGGGGTAGAGGATGGGAAGATACAACAACTTAGCGATTTCCATACATGTTGGCGCTAAGAACATGACACATGTGTTAATGCCAGCACTTGGGAGGCAGAGGCAAGCAATTTCTGTGGGTTCAAGGCCAGCTAGGTTGCATAGTGAGCCCTCTATGCCAGAAAGGCTACGCAGTGAGACCCTGTCTTACAAAAAGAGAGATGTGTGGCAGGCCTTGTATTTTGTTACACATCTCAGGAACCTTCACAAAGACACAGACCTAACTCAATCCCAGGAGAAGCCGTTTAAGACTGTGCAGCCTCCACTAATGCTGGCTTTGTCCTGCCTACTAAGGCCCAGTGAAGTAGCCTCAGGAATTCCATTACCTCATCACTGCAAGGAAAACAGAAAGGCCTATCTTAACCTAGAGGGTTTACTGTCTCCCTTTCTAGATTGTGCTCTGGAGAAATGCCAGCATGGAGACCCAGCCCACCAGCCTCAACACAAGTACAGACCGTTTCACAATCTCTGTGAACGTCACTTCCTTGGAGAAAACCCTCATTGTGACTGTCCAGCCCGAAAGTCCCCTCCTAATGACACTCCACCTGGGCTTCCAGGACCAGCCAGATCACACTCATTTCTACCTCAACATCAGCCTGCCGAGGAGTCAGGTGTGGCAGAAAGGTAACTGTTGGCCATCTGATGTCTTCAGGGGTGTAGCTCTGTGGTAGGACATGTGTCTAGTATGACAGGGCCAGTGTACCACTAAGATGGCTGATGATGTTTTTCAAGCTGTGTGTATAACCGGGGCAGGGTGTGTGGAGGAGTCAGGGAGTGTCAAACACCTCCATCAACTACTTTTATACTTTATTCTTTGAAGTGAGGTGTCTCAATCAGACCCAGTGCTTGCCAAGATGTTCTGTCCTGGTAGCCCTCTTCCGTAGGAATCCCGCTTCCTTCCAAGGCTGGGCTTAGGGGCAAGTTGCCATACCCACCCAGCATTTATGCAGCTTCTGGGGATCTGAACTCTGAGCCTCTTGCTTACAAGGGAAGCACTTCACTTCAACTGCTGAGCTAATGCTAAGCCATTTTTTTTAAAGTAAATGTTTTATGTAGCCCAAAATAGCCTCAAACTCACCACATAGCCAAGGCTGATGCTGAACTTCTGATCCTCCTGTCTCCATCTCTCAAGTGCTAGTATTTGTACCACTGTGATGGGTTTATTGTATTTGTACCATTGTGGTGGGTTTATTGGTGCTAAGGATCTAACCCAGGTCTTCATATGTACTACACAAGCACTTTATCACTGAGATGCTTTTCCCACGGTCTTAGCATCCTCTTGCTGTGAACGACCTCAGCAATGCTTATAAAAGAAAGCATTTAGTTGGAGCTGGCTTCCGGTTTCAGACATGTAGTTCATTATCATCATAGCAGGGAGCATGGCAGTTTACAGGCAGACATGGTGCTGGAGAAGTAGCCGAGAGTTCTTCATCCAGATCCACAGACAGCTTGGAGAGAGAGAGACTGGGCCTGGCTTTGGCTTTTAAAACATCAAAGCCCATTCCAGTGACACACCCCCACCAATGATGAAGGCCACACTTCCTAATCCTTCTCAAGTAATGCCAGTCCCTGATGGCCAAGCGTTCAAATATATGAGCCTATATGGGCCATTCTTATTCAAACAACCACACAGCCCGTGTGTGATGGTTTCTTTTTTCTAGAACTCATAGTGCGTTCCAATTCATTAGGCCTAAATGTGCATGTCTCAAAAGAAAATTATTCCTGTGGCAGTCTGAATATGCTGTGGCCCATGGGAAGTGCTATCATTAGGAGACGTGGCCTTGTTGGAGTAGGTGTGGCCTTGCTGGAGTAGGTGTGGCCTTGCTGGAGTAGGTGTGGCTTTGCTGGAGTAGGTGTGGCCTTGCTAGAGTGGGTGTGGCCTTGCTGGAGTAGGTGTGGCCTTGTTGGAGAAAGTCCTTCACTGTCTGAGTAGGCTTTGAGGTCCTATGCTCAAACTCCACCTAGTGGAGAAATCAGTCTCTCCTGGTTGCTTTCAGATCAGGATATAGAACTCTCGGCTATCTCTCCAGCACCATGTCTGCCTGCAGTCTGCCGTGCTTCCTGCCATTATGATAATGGGCTGAACCCCTGCACTGTGAGTCAGCCCCAGTGAAATGTTGTCCTTTATAAGAGTTTCCTTGGTCATGGAGTCTCTTCGCAGCGATAGGAACCCTAACTAGACAATTCCTTTTCTGGATTATGTATGGTGCCGAGTTCAAGATGGGTCACTGGTCCCTTTTGCACATTTCTGGTGCTGGACTCACAGCCTCATTTGTGAGATAATAGTAGTGAGTGATAGTGGTTGTGGGTCTGAGGGGGTCTTAGCCCACTGGGAATATAATGCAGCATTCTTCTTTGTCCTAAGATGAGGAGTACACGTGGGTGCTGACACCGGAGAGCCTGTGGTATGGGACTGGCACCTACTACATAATGGCCGTAGAGAATAAAAGTGCAGAGACCACACAGCGCACACCTGTCCCGGTCTCAGTGGTCACAGCTGTCACCCAGTGCTATTTCTGGGACCGATACAACAGGACATGGAAGAGCGATGGATGCCAAGTAAGGGGCGGGGGCTCTCTGAGACCTCCGCTGCACCCCTCCCCCTTCCATTTTGGGGATAGGCCAGAAACAACACCAATCTGAAGGGTAGCAAATCAGCCTGGGACCACAATGGAAGGTGGCCGGTGGTAGCGGGGCAGGTATATCTCTAGAACAGCTGCCGGGCTGTGCTTTTCTAATTCCCATTGTGACGCAGCTTCAGGCAGTGACAGTGCTGGGCACAGAGTGACAGCTGATAGATAAAAGATAGAAAGCAAATGTGGAAGCTGTGTGCTAAATATCCTGCAGCTCAAAACGAAACAAGCCTCCTGCTACACAAAAGAAAACTCTTTCCAGTTGGGAGTATGTTATAGGCAGGAGGCGGAGAGTTAAGAGCGTCCCCTGCTCTTTCAGAGGATCGAACGTCAGTTCCCTGGACCCACACGGTGGATCTCAGCCACCACCTGTCACTCTAGCTCCAGGAGATCCACCACCTTCTTCTGGCACACACACACACACACACACACACACACACACACACACACACACACGGCTACCTGTGTCTCCATTCTCTGCTTGTCACTCCTTGTCCCTCTAAATTACATTTCGGGTCTTCAATCGACTTCCAGGTGGGTCCGAAGAGCACCATTTTAAAGACACAGTGTCTCTGTGACCACTTGACCTTCTTCAGCAGTGACTTCTTCATCGTGCCCAGGACGGTGGATGTAGAAAACACCATCAAACTGCTTCTTCACGTGACCAACAACCCTGTCGGGGTGGTGTTGCTGGCCAGCCTTCTGGGATTCTATATCCTCTTAGCTCTGTGGGCTTGGAGGAAGGATCAAGCAGATATGCAGAAGGTGAGAAGGCTTGGTCCCCAAAGGCCACAGTGCATTGACGATGTCACGCTAGTTAGGGAGGTAGAGACTGTGGGCCAAGGGCAGAGAAAGCTCAGTGTTACTGTATTAAATCTCTCTGCATGCCTACTCTCTCAAAACAAAGAGGGGGTTTTTAGTTTGTTTGTTTGGTTTGGTTTTGGTTTGCTTTGGTTTTGGTGCTAAGGTAGGATCTTCACAGGAGTCATGCAAATTAGAAATACACCAGAAAATATCTGTCATAGGAGCTTAACTGAAATCAGGCCCATATTTATCTCACCTCGTATACTATACAAAGCTATGCTGAGTCAATTTGTAATTAAATGTAGCTGTGGTATACAGGAAACTAGCAAGAAATTGTTTTCTGGGGCTGACAAGATGGCTCAGGGCAAAAGCACTTGCCACCAAGCCTGCTGACCTGAGTTCAATCCCCAGGAGGCACGTGTTGGAAGGAGAGAGTGACAAGTTGCCCTCTGACCTCCACTTGTGTGTCATGGCACACCTGTGCCCAGATACTGCACACACATAAAGAAATGCTAAAGTTTTTTAAAGTTAAAGACAAGATACTGTCCCCGCACCTGACCCCCAAAATCTGTCCCCCAAAACCACATTGTATAGCTCAGGCTGGCCTTGATATAACGTAATCCTCAAGTGCTAAAACTACACATGGGAGCCACCATACTTGGCTAGGTTAAAAAAAAAAAATTAGACAAGGTCCCATAGTACAATTCCGACTAGCCTGAGACTCAGAACATAGCACAGGCTAGCCTCAAGCCCACAGAGATCCTCCTTACTCTGCCTTTCAGATGCCACCACACCTAGCTAAGACCAAAAAAAAAAAAAAAAAAAAGCAGTAAAATTCTTGGGCAGCTTTTTCCCGATATTTTTTTTTGTTTTATTTTGTGTTATTCTTTTCTTCCAGGCCTTACACATGCTAGGCAAGGGCTCTACCATAGCTACAGGTCCACCTCTTCTTGTTTATACTTGAAGTTTTAGAGGAGGAATATGCATTTCTTATTGTCCTGGATGAAGTGTTGCCAGCTTTAGTAAATAAAAAGCAAGACAGCAATTTAATTTGCATTTTGTAAAAACAGCAGGTGAATCTTTAGCAGGCCCATGGCCTTTAGTGTTTACCTGAACCCCAGTTTCCCTGGGTATCCTCTGCCCTGTGCGCTCCTCCTTCCTGAGTGCAATGGGGGTGGGGCCTGATGGAGTCAGCTGATCCTGGGATGCTTTCATTTAGATACAGAGCCTGGAGTTTCATCCCTCTGCCCTCTGCCCTCTGGTCACTTTGCTGACACCACCTCCCCCTGCTTCCCAGTGGGGTCCCAAAAGTGCCACAGGGAAGCCTCTCCCGGGCTGGGGCTGTCCTGAGGAGAGACCCTGCAGGCTCGTGGCTTCTGCTCTTCCTGCAGGTGAAGGTCACAGTCCTGGCTGACAATGACCCCAGCTCTGCATTCCACTACCTCATCCAGGTCTGCACCGGGTATCGAAGGAGAGCTGCGACAACATCCAAGGTCAGCGGCGCCCGAGCCCATTACTGTGCCCATTACTGTGTCTTCTGCAAAGTGTGTCCAGCATGCACTAACCTGACCTTATCTTGGTGTCCAATAATGCTTTAAAAGGGAACGCCAGGATTGGAACTGCCCAGGCCTACTGTGGTATATGAGGAACCCTCTGGACTTGCCTCACATCTAATGGATGCTTCCTTCCGCTTAAGAACAAAGCCAAAGGCCCCGTGTTTCCGCGCCTCGTATTCCATCTTTCCTCATTGTATCTTAGGTCGCTATCACTCTCTATGGCTCAGAGGGGCACAGCGAACCCCACCACCTTTGTGACCCCGAGAAGACAGTGTTTGAGCGTGGAGCGCTGGATGTTTTCCTTCTTTCCACCGGGTCCTGGCTGGGGGACCTGCATGGCCTTCGGCTGTGGCATGACAATTCTGGCGACAGCCCTTCCTGGTGAGTGCCTGCCCCGGGCTGCCTCACTCATCTTTTTCCTTTATTTTTTTTGTTTTCTTTTTCACATTGATTTATGTTGAATGCACACACTGCTCACACATGTATGGAGGTTAAAGGACAATATGAGAATCAATTCTCCCCTTTCCACCATACTGGTTCTGGAGTTGTTATAATTGGATGTGCGGGCATCCAAGCTTTGCTAAACCATCTATGGAGCAGAGGAAGAACAGATTCAATCCAATTCCTCAGGACCCTAAGATTTTCAGAACAGTAAACTAGCATTTGCCACCACTTCTGGTCACCAGCAGCACCGATGCTGAGAACTGACTTTTCCATTCTGCAATGAAAATCCAAGATGGCTTCTTCTTCTTCCAATACAGCACTGCCCTGAACACCTGTTGAGTGCCACCCTCTTCGTCCAGGGCCTTGGCTAAGTCTTCTGGATCCTCTTCTGCATCTTCTACATTAGTCATGGCCCTTCCCTTTGCACTGCCATGTCAGGAGCAGCTTCTTGCTGTAAACCACAATGCCAGCCTGCCAGCCTTGACCACTCCTGCTACTGTAGGACCTTGGGAAGCCTTCAGAGAACTGAAGAGAGTTACAGTGTTGCTTGGCTCCTGTTTTGGGAACTTTGTAACTTATCTGATGTTGCTCAGAACACAAAAACTTACTCTGTTATCATTTGGTTTTATCATTTGGTTTTTTTCAAGACAGGGTTTCTCTGTGTAGCCCTGGCTGTCCTGAAACTCACTCTGTAGACCAAGCTGGCCTCGAACTCAGAAATCCGCCTGCCTCTGCCTCCCAGAGTGCTGGGATTACAGGTGTGCGCCACTACCTGGCTTAGGGTGGTTGATCTTAATTTCCTTCCAGACCTTTTCCTTCGTCTTCTCAAGTTGGCTGCATGTGGGCCCACGGGCACCAGCGCTCCGCCTGTCTCAGCACTGAATGAATGCCTTCCCCACTGAGCCTTATCATTCCTGGTTCTTGATTTAAAGAAAGAGGCCGAAAGATTCTGACTTGAACATTTAGAAGCCATTGTAGAGTCACTAACTGGCCAAATTTCAATATTTGATCATTGTGCCTCAAAGAATAGAGAGACCCAAAGAGGTGGAGAGAACTGTGAGAGGGGCTAGTCGGTGGAATGGTCAGAATGAACACGATAGTGACTAATTAAGCTCGCCATCTCATACACAAGCTGTGGTTTGCGGCACCCTACAGCACTTACAGACCGAGCATCAGAAGGCCCTAATCTCTGTGCACTGTGACACACCTCTGAGCAGGGCCAAGGGCTCTGTGTGCTGTTCATTTGCTCATCTATATTTTAGAGAAAAAGCTATCTATATTTTAGATTAAAAAGCTACAGCACTGCAGCTGAGGGGTGGGGAAGGTGGCTCCGTGGCTAAAGGACTTGCCATGCAAGTGCAATGACCCCGAGTTTGCGTCCCCCAACCCACATATAGCCAGGTGTATGAGATGGCGTTTGTCTTCCCTGAACTCCTCTAGCATGAAGGGGTGGGGAGAAGGAGAATCCCTAGTGGATGCAGCCATGTGCAAGAGACCCTGTCTCAAAGAAGGTAGGAGAGGTAGGGGTGAGAAGTCATTAGTATAAATGTCAAATACCAATGGTGAAAAATTGAGGTACATGGATACTTTAAGAAGTAATGGGCCATTATCACACGTGGTTAAAAAGAAGTTTAAAGATGCACGTGCGCATCCAAATTCTCAGGGAGTAAAGTTTGCGGTCAGCACCTTGGACAAGAGCTTCCTGAGGGCAGTAGGTGGGCCTGGATCATCTGCCTGTCATTCCTACCCTGCAGAGCATCCATTACTAACGTAGGTGCTCAGTGTAAGTGCGAGGCAACTTCTCACCCAGAGAGCAGTCCCCGAGCACCTTCCTAACGTGGGTGTCTTTATCTGACTGCAGGTATGTAAGCCAGGTGATCGTCAGTGACATGACCATGAAGAAGAAGTGGCATTTCCATTGCAATTGTTGGCTGGCCGTGGACTTGGGCAACTGTGAGCGTGACAGGGTGTTCACCCCAGCCTCCAGAGGCCAGCTTTCTTCCTTCAGGTATAATTGAGACAGCACTGGCAGGGCAAACTTCGGTAGCACACACACACACATTATACACAGAAAGCACACATACATTACAAAAAAAGAAATAGTTGTGAAAAGGATCAAGTCTAAGATCTGAGGAAGAGATCTCAGCTTCCTCCTCCTCGTTGTCTTCCCATCAATCTTTTGATTCACTGTGTTGAACGCTTCTTGGCATTTCCCTCTTCAGACCAGAATGAGTGACTGTAGGAGGCCAAGGATGAGAGCTTACATAAAATGCGTGGGGGGGGGAGGGGCAAGTGTCCCATAACCTTTCCTCGGGAGCCTTTCTCCCCTCTGTGGTAGGAACAAAGCTTCCATTCCATCTTAGGAGCCCCTCCCATTCTGTTGCTACCGAAGAAATCACCCCTCCAAAAAGTTTTCTGCTTTTGCCATCATTTTGAGGGTCAGAAGTTAAGGGAAGGCCATGCCTGCATAGCTGGCTTCCTTTGGGTTGGCTGGGTCAGTAACCACCCGCCACTCCGCGCTGGCACTGTGGTCAGCAGGTGGTGCCGGTTGTCAGACGCACTGCACCTGCACATGATCACCTCTGCGTGGCAGCCTCGGGGTAGCTGGGTGATTTACCTCGTGACCAGTTCTTCCCAGACTGGCATTTTAAGAGAACTAAGTAATTCCTTGCTCTCAATGAGCCACCTCTAAAGATTAGATTCCCAAGGAAGAGACAGAGTCTTCCATTTCATAGGAGAACATAAAAGGAATTTTGAAACCGTATTCAAGTTCTTACATGAACATGAAGTTATAGTTTGCCTTCCCAGCAAAGGCTATGTGGCTTGACTTTGCCTGTGTCCTTAGGTGTCCTCAGTCACATCAGGTATGTGCTAGCTGGTTGCATAGGGTCCCTCTGGGTCACTTTGGCCCGTGCTGAAACTTGTAAACAACGACACAACAAACTGGACAAGAACAGCTTAACAGGCTTTGAATAGTTGTGTTCCATAGCCTGGAAAAAGCGTCTCATGGTTCCCTGTCACTGCAAAGTCAGATGTTACTAGAACAGAGGAAGGAAGGAAGAAATGGCATGGGGTTAAGCGACCAGCGAGATTTGTCACTGTGCAGGGATGGTCTTCAAGCTGCCCCTTGAGCGTCTAGAAGTAGAATTTCCGAGTTGACAGATACTCATGTTGTGAAACAAAAGACAGCAGGGTGCCCAGGCTCTCCAGGGAGCTTCTCCTCACTTGCTCATGGTAAGCTTCAGTTCTCAGTTCTACTTTTTAATTGTAATTTCTAGTCTCCCAGTCTCCTATTCAGTAAGACTAAGATGCCACTTACATTTTTGGTTCTTGGAACCTAAATCTCCATTTGATTTAAAGTAGTTGATTAAAAGTCTTTGTCTAGAAGTCAAGTGTGGTGATGCACACCTGTAACCCCAGCGCTCAGAGGCTGGAGCACGGGGATCGTGAGTTCAAGACCAGGCTGTGCTGCCAGTCTTTGTTTAGTAAGTACAATATCCTGGCCGCCTCACAGGGAATCCATTTACTGTCTCTTCCCTAAAGTTATCAGCCGTGCTCTCTCCTGTCTTTACGCTTGTTTAAAAGCAGGCTTTTTATTGCTGACTGTTCTAGACCCTGGGCCTTTCTCTGCTCTGGCAAGCTTTGCTCTGTTTATAGATGCCTGTGCACTGAGTGACACTTCTGAACTGATTCTCTGAGGTCTGCATTCCTTGTTGCGTCTAGCAACTGAAGTAAATAAAATAAATAAACTTTCAAAGCTGGGCAGTGGTGAAGCACGCCTTTAATCCCAGCACTTGGGAGGCAGAGGCAGGAGGATTTCTAAGTTCGAGGCTAGCCTGGTCTACAGAGTGAGTTCCAGGACAGCCAGGGCTACACAGAGAAAACCTGTCTTTAAAAAAAAAAAAACCTTTAAAATCATTTTAATCTATTATAATACATATTATCTGAGAGCTTCATCAGAGGGCGTTAAGTGGAGGTTGAAAAACTGCTCTGCTCCCCCCTTCAGCTCCGTCAGTCCTTCCCTTAGCTCTTCCATTGGGGTCCCTGGGCTCAGTCCAAGGGTTAGGTGTGAGTATCTGCATCTATATTGGTCAGGTGCAGAAGAACAATATCAACTAAACGAACCACCCAGGGCTCCCAGGGACTAAACCACCAACCAAAGAGTACACATGGAGGGAGCCATGACTCCAGATACATATGTAGCAGAGAGTGGCCTTATCTGACATCAGTGGGAGGGGAGGGAGGCTTGATGCCCCAGCATAGGGGGATGCTAGAGGGATGAGGCGGGAGTGGGTGAGTGGGTGGAGGAGCACCCTCATAGGGTGCAAAGGGGAGGAGGGAGGGGGAATTGGGATGGGGGGACTGTAGAGGGGTAACCAAGAAGGGAGATATCATTTGAAACATAAACAAGTAAAATGATTCAGAAAAGAAAAGAAAAGAAAGAAAAGAAAAGGAAAGAAAAGAAAAGTTGTTCTGCATCTTGTTGCTGGAGAAACCACACCCTAGTCTAGGTTGCTTCAAAGTGAAAGTTCAGGACGGCTCAGTGGGTTAGCTCACATGACAAGAGTTCAGTCCCTGGAGCCCACATAGCATGGGGAGAGGACTGACCCCCCCTCACGAGCTAGCCTGTGACCTTCCCACACTTGATACAACATATGTGCCCCCACACACAGGCAAATCAGATAGGCGATTTCTGTCTTTTCTCATTTAATGTTTCATTTTAGATACCTGTTCTCCTCCACGATCGTAGAAAAGTTCACCCAGGATTATCTGTGGCTCTCAGTTGCAACTCGACATCCCTGGAACCAGTTTAGCAGAGTCCAGCGGCTCTCCTGCTGTATGACACTGCTCCTCTGTGACATGCTCATCAACGTCATGTTCTGGAAGACGGGTGGCACCACTGCCCGGAGGGGCAAACAACGTGCGTGTGAGCCCTGGTGTGTGCTGTCCATGTGGGTGACGCTCTGCCTGTGTCCATCCTTATTTCAAGGCTTAGAAACCGAGTCATGGTGTGCCTTCGTCTCCCCTCCGTTGTCCTAATCTTAGACGTCAGTACCTTCTCCGGGTGCTCTCGTTGATAAATGAACAGTGTTAGGAACCTACCAGGATCTTCACTGCCGCGGAACGATTTCTAACCCCAGATAAATCCCGCCATAAGTAGTCCTGACCCAGGCAAGTGAACATTAAAGCCACGACTTTCCTTCAGTAGGTCCACTTGCTGTGACCTTGTCGGAGCTGCTCACCAGCATCCAGACCTCCCTCATCCTCTTCCCCATCCATCTTATCTTTGGGCGGCTCTTCCAGTTGGTTCACCCACCAGAAGCTCTGCCCCCGCTTCCTCCCATCCAGGCTGCCCACCCCTCAACTCTTGTCCGTGAGTCCCCTTCTCTTACACAGGTGGTCAAGGTAAGCTTGGTATCTATTTTTTTATATGTAAAGCAACCCCCCCCCTTCTGTGCTGTGGGAAAGAGTCATAGGAGATTTCTTGGGACATCCTGGTCCCTTTGATGTCTTTCCCCTAATTCCTGTCCACTGAGATGCGATCAGTTATAGTCTTAGCTTTCTTCCAAGGTTATGAACTGTTCCAGAGACTGAGTGGAGTGGCGTGGACTACTCACACGCTGTTTAGTTTTTTATGTCTGAGCAAACTGTCCCGCTCATTCCATTGTCTCTCATAGATGTAGTTTTGAAGAGGTACAGTGGTAAGGATGAATCGTCTCTGAAAAAAAATTAAAATTGAAGGACTGAGTTTCTTTACACTAAGCACGTGCCCCTGAGTACAAGAAACAGGGTTGCTGTCTGTAACTGTGCCCAGTGCTGGGCTAACACAAGGCAGACTGAAGTCTCTCAACTCGCTTCCATACCCAGGAACTGAAGGAAACTGTGGGATTCCTGCTCAGGAGAGACACACATCTGCTCTCGGAGTGTGAACAGTCCTCGTGGAGTTCTTGTGACATTAACAACCTGGCGAAGCTTTTATCCAGCCTCGTTTACTCTCACTTAGCCGATCAAGGCTCTCACCAGCAGACAGAACCCCGCTGGGAAGACGGTAAAGTCCGGCGATTTCAGTCACTCCGCTAGCACGGCCTCCACTCCCACGTTTACCTCATATTCTTACTCGGCTTTTTGCCTTTCAGTCCAAGGCAACTCACGCTTAGCTGATTGCATTAACCTTTCAACCTTGAGCTGATAGCTTCGGTCCCTAGAGATCTACACAGCCTGGTGAGGAAGCCAGAGTAATAATTGTGAAAACGTAAAAGTAGTCAGGACCCCCACCCACACACACACACACACACACATCCCGTCCACTGAAGCCTGTCTTGTCATCATTTTCTTTCCTCGAGTGGAGAGGTGGCAGGATGTGTGGGTTTCGATTGCGGCTTGGGCCCCTGCTGGTCTAGGCTGTGTGCGCTGCAGCTCTGGTGGGAAAACTCAGTAAGGTTTTGAAAGTATCCAGGTCCAAGTTGAGAATGGTACAACAGTGATGTGCGATTGCACCTTGAGAAGGGAACAGTGCCTTGGGTACAGGAGCTTGTCCCCATGGGTGCTGGGAAATGTTAGCTTTCCTATCACCTAATAAACTGTTCTTCTCCATCACCGATCTCTACTTATTGAAATCTCCCATATGTGGACATGCCGACCTGAAATAAATCCACAGCAGTGTCTGAAAATCATTACCATTTCTGCCGCTACCTTCTCCGAGTTCTGCAGAGACTGAACGCTCACTTAGATGCTCTTGGTACTGTCCAGGATCACCAGCCTTATGACTTCTCAGAAGCAGTCAGCCAACTTCAAACCCTCCAGGGACTCCTGGAGACACAGACTCTTCCCAAGGAGCCAGGGCCATGCAGGTAAGCGCGTGGGCTCGTGTTGCAACCCATCCATTTTCCGACCCTCTCCCGGCGTCAGCAGGAGATAATTTCTTCAACTTGTATTCTCCAGGCATTCAACCAGTTTCTCCATCCTAAGCCCAGAAGAGGGGATGAAGCCCATGTCGTTTTGCCTGTTCAGATGGTTGAAGTACAGCTGCTGGCTCCTTCTCGGTGCCATCAGCCTGGCTTCAGCCTTTTTTATAACGCTCTATAGCTTGGAGTTGAACAAAGACCAAGCCACCAGCTGGGTTATTTCAATGATGCTGTCGGTACTACAAGACATCTTTATCAGCCAGCCGATAAAGGTATGTGACAAATGGAGCCAGTCAGCACAGCTGGAGGAGACTGGAGAGCCCAGGGCCTCCATAAGAGTGTTTTGGCTGTAGGCAGAATGGCGATTATTAGAGATGCATGGGAAGGAAGGGCAGAAGACAACCCAGCAGCAAATAGATTAGCATACATGTGGCAGAGAAAACTGAAGGGGGGGATTTAGAAAAAAAATCAAACACTGGCTGGTGAGATAGCTCGGCAGGTTAGAGCGCTCTCTCTCTGACCCCTCAAGTCTACTTAAGTTTCATCCAACAACCCACATGAAAATAGGAAGCAGGGAGCGATGGCTCAGCAAATAAGAGTCCTGACTGCTCTTCCAGAAGTCCTGAGTTCAAATCCCAGAACCACATGGTGGCGCACAACCATCTGTAACGGGAACCGATGCCCTCTTCTGGTGTGTCTGAAGACAGTGACAGTGTACTCATATAAATAAAAACAAATAAATCTTTCAAAAAAAGAAAAGAAAAAGAAAATAGGAAACAACTCTATGAAGCTGTCCTCTGATTTCCACAACAGGCACCCAACATCCAACACACACACACACACACACACACACACACACACATGTAATGGTAATATTACTACTCATAATAACTAAAAAAGTGACAAAAGCTTTTTGAAAAAATAAACAATGATGAGCCACTTTTTGAGGAACTTAAATGGAGCTAGAAAGATGGCTCGGAAGTTATGAGCAATTGTTGTTTTTGCAAAGGTTCCACGTTCAGTTCCCAGCTCCCCCTGGGTGAGTCACAGACACCCTTAATTCCAGTTCTGAGGGATGTGATACCTTCTTTCTGATCTCTACGGGTACCAGGCATGCAAGTGTTATAGGCAAAACACTCATACATATAAAATAAACAAATAAGTATTTTAAAAAATTAAGGAATGGGGGCTGGAGAGATGGCTCAACAATTAAGAACACTGACTGCTCTTCCGAAGTTCCTGAGTTCAAATCCCAGCAACCACATGGTGGCTCACAACCATCCGTAATGAGATCTGATGCCCGCTTCTGCTGTGTCTGAAGACAGCTACAGCGTACTTAGATGTAATAATAAATAAATCTTTGGGCCAGAGTGAGCAGAGAGTGAGAAAGGTTAACTGGAGCAAGCAGGGCCGACCTGAGTGAGCGGGGTTGACCGGAGCAAGAAGAGGTCCTAAATTCAAATCCTAGCAACCACATGAAGGCTCACAGCCATCTGTACAGTGTACTCATACACATAATTATTTATTTACTAATAAATAAATCTTTTTTTAAAAGTTAAGGAATGTAAAGATTTTTAAATGTTTAGTTAAGGAAAAGTCAAAACACACCAAAGTATAGAAAAATAGTATAATGAATTCTCAAATTCTGTTACCCAGCATCAGAAATCACTAATGATGACTAATATTTCTTCATCTGGTTTGAAAAAAAGAAATTCAAAGTCCACATGAACTTTGCCTGGTTATCTATAAAATGTGTCTGTATGTCTCTAATAATTAAACTTTTCAAGTATAAAATCGTTACGACACCTAAATAAGTTAACAGTTTCTTAACATGGTAATTCCATGCAAGGGCCTGGTCAGGTCAGTCAGCTGCGAAGGGACTGAGTTTGATCCCTGGACCTTACGTGGTAGAAGGAGAGAAGTCACCCCAATTGCCACATAGTTGCTGTGGCCACAAGCTAACAGAGATGTGTAAGTAAATGGCGTGTGCTGTTAGTCCCCACCCCCACCTGCACGTATGATGTCATCTTCTGGTCCCCACAGCACCTGCTCATGGAGTTCCCCTGACTCTTGTCTCCAGGTGATCTTCCTGACTTGTCTGTTCTCCCTGATGGCGAACCGCATGCCATGGCTTAACAAAGACAAGGAACAACACGCCCGGAGAATTGTAGCACTTTGGGGTAATTCAAATAGTTCTAGCTACTGTTTAATTTAACAGAGATAAAAGCAAGAGTTCATGCCGCCTCTGCGATCCGAGAGACGTACCCGGTCGGAGGCTTTGTCACTTGGGCCACTTCTCTTTTTCTCTGCCCAGGAGCCCAGTGTCCCAAACTCATCTGTTCCTCTGAAAGTCAGTGCATCCTCCCCGTGTGTTGGTGCTTGGCTCTGTCTATCCTCCTTCCTGAGCCCTGGATGGTACTTGTCCCGCCTGTCATCTCTGGGACTGAGCTGTCTGCCTGCCCCACAAGCCCACACTTTGTATTTATTCTCATCTCAGTCAGGCGGCGTTGCCCCAACGATCCTCGCACGTTAGCGTGATCCTAAGTGCCCTTATCCCCTACATCCAGTCACCAAGCCTGAGGGGGCCCAGCCTTGAAAAAAAAATACAGACTCAAAATTATTCACACACATGGAGGGATATCGCAAACAACAGTGAGCTACAAGGTGCAGGGTGCGAAAATGTTAGCACAGTGCTGTGCACGTGTTGGCTTGGAGACATAGGTGTGTCCCCTATAACTCTATGTGTAAGATCTGAAGAGATGAATGGGAATAATCTCTAAAGCTCAGGAAAGGGTTACCTCTCTGAGGGAACGAAGGGGGTGCCAACACAGTGGAGGATGTGACAGCCATGAAGCTACCAATCACCCCTTTCAACTGAGCACTGGACATGCCAAGGACTAAGCACTCCAATCTTGGTGAGGTCTTAAAACTCAACAGTCTCACTCAGAAGTGTCTCTCTTGTCCTTATTCAATTTCTTGCACATTTGAACTATTCTCTTTCTTTATGTGAACTGACTTCTTTTTCAAAGTTCTGGAGTTCTATGACCTGCCCTTACAGACAGATGTAGCATGGGGTGTGGTTGAGGGGGAGAGTGTTTGCTGGCGTATGAAAGGCCTTAAGCTGGGACTCGCAAACCTGCAACCCTGCAAAAAAAAGGGGGGGAAAAAGAAAAAAGAAAAAAGAAAGAAGAAAGAAAAGAAAAGCCAAATTCCAATTTCTCTGCAAAGGCATCTCCAACCTTCCTTGGGGAACTTTTGTTTATTCTCCAGTGATTGCGTAGCATTCACACATGCATGCATATGATTTATGTCATTTACCTCTTTTCTCTCCTTCCCTACCCTACCTATCGCCTTCCCTACATCCTTCTGCTCAGTATAGTCTTTAGATCAAACAATTGGCACCTCCTGGATTCTTCAGGAACATTCAGTGTTGGACCATCTGCACTGAATAGAAGCCCAGATGATTTCTACTTGTGTTGAACTTGAGAACAATATCCCCAAAGGAATTCCACTGAGTAGAGTCCCTGATCTCTAGTCTAAGATGCATACAGCAAATTGGTTTATGTCTATTGAATAGAATTCTTTTAAATGAAAAAGCTAGGGACATATTGCGTGGTAGAGCACGTTTCTGGTGTGCCTGAGACACCGCCTGGATTCCCAGCACTGAAAGAATCCTTACCAGTGAGTTGTGCTGGTGCATGTCTGTCATCTCAGCATCTGGAAAGCTGAGGTGGAGATCATAAACTTGAGTCCAGCCTGGGCTATATTTCTGACAACATTGATTGTGCTGGCTGGTTTTGTGTGATAGTTTGACACAAACTAGAGTCATCAGAGAAAAGAATCCTCAGTTGAGGAAGTGCCTGCATGAGATCCAGCTGTAAGCATTTTCTCAATTAGTGATCAATGTGGGAAGGGCCCAGTGCATTGTGGGTGGTGCCATCCCAGGTTGTTGGTCCTGGATTGTATAATAAAGCAGACTGAACAAGTCATGTGAAGCAGGCCAGGAAGCAACACCTCTCCAAGGTCTCTGCATCAGTTCCCGCCTCCAGGTTCCTGTCCTGTGTGAGTTCTTGTCCTGATTTCCTTTGGTGATGAATAGTGATGTGGTAATATAAGCAGAATTAACCCTTTCGTCCCCAACTGGCTCTTTGGAAATGTTTCATTGCAGCAATAAAAACCCGTCCTGATTGCCTCCAATGAGGGACCATGATCTGGAAGTGTAAGCCAAATAAACCTTCTCCTCCCCACCTTGCTTTTTAGTCCTGGTGCTCTCATCACAGCAAGAGAGACCCTAAGGGAGACAGAGACATTGTGAGGAAAAGGAGGGCGGGGAGGCAGAGTGAGAGAGTGCTCTGCGGCCGAGCCGCACGCCTATGCTTACATTTAGCTTTTCTGGAAACTGACTTATATTGTCTTTTATGAGTCTTGTTTCCAGTGGGTTGGAATTTTTCATTGGTGATGTTGTGTTGTTTTCCATGACAGAGATTCTTTGTGTATCTCTGGCTGCCCTGAAACACTCTCTACAGACCAGGCTGGCCTCAAACTCACAGAAGTCTGATTGCCTCTGCCTCCCAAGTGCTGGGAGGAAAGGGAGGCACCGCCACTGCATGGATTGGAATTTTAAGAAGAAAAATCAAATCCAGGCCTTCTTCCATAGACAGAGAGCGGCCGCTTAGAGAGCATCTTATCCGCTCCGGCATTCACCAGGAAATGCCTGGAGGAGGTGCTCAACCGTTAGCAAGCATGTCATGAATTCTAACATTTATTTGGCCTGCATTTCAATATCTGGCAGCCAAGTGTCCTTCATCGGCGCCTGGCTTGAGAGATGAGAACAATCCTGTCTACACTGCCCCAGCAATGAACAACCTAGCCACGTGCACAAAGAAGGCCTGGAAGAAGCAGCTCTTCAAGCTGACTGGTGGCACACTGGGTACGACGGGGAGGGGGGCGTGGCAGCAGGCACCTCCGCAGCACACTGTCTGGAGTGGGAGGGGTGGGAAAGAATAAGACAGAAAACAGGGAAAGGGAAGGGCAGAAAAGTGTCTTTTAAAATGAAATTTGGAATCCCAGCAATTTAGATGATTTTGTGCATGGCGCGCGCACACATATATTGGGTTGAACTATTTGAAATGGCCCATTTCGACTATTTTTTTTTTGGTTGGTTGAGTTTTTGGCTTTTTCAAGACAGTTTTCACTATGTAGCTCAGGCTGTCCTGGAACTCACACTGTAGACCAGGCTAGCCTGCTTCTGCCTCCTGAATGCTGGGACTTAAAGTGTGCACCATCACATCCCAACTTTATTTTTACTGCTATTGACCTGCAAAAGTGAGTAAGTATAAGAAAAATGAAAGGGCACTCTGGGAGGCAGAGGCAGGCGGATTTCTGAGTTCGAGGCCAACCTGGTCTACAGAGTGAGTTCCAGGACAGCCAGGGCTACACAGAGAAACCCTGTCTCGGGGGGAAAAAAAGGAACAATGAAAGGGGTTTAGAGTTCTATGATAATTACTTGAATATGATTTTTTTTCTCTGTTGTAAACTAGTACAAATTCTCTTCCTGGCCCTGCTGATGATGACCGTCTACTCTGCAAAGGACTCTAGTCGGTTTTTCCTCCACCAAGCTGTCCGGAAGAGGTTTTCTCACCGTTTCTCAGAAATCAAAGCTGTAGAAGACTTCTACAGCTGGGCCAACCACACCCTCCTTCCTAACCTGTACGGGGATTACAGAGGTAAGGACAGTTCTTGGGCGAGTTAGTCCTCCTGAGATCTTAAAACAGGATCTTGCCTAGTATCTAGTTAGTCCTCCAGAGATCCCTTCTACAGCCCATGGAAAACAACAGGTCAACCAGCTTCTTGATAAAGCCACACCTCTGTGGACAATGCAAAGTCCCCAGACTCCATCCAAGAAGGTTCAGTTGGGGACTCGTGGTGACGTATGGAGTCTGATTCCTCTGGTCCAGGTCACAGGATGAGCAGTGTGTCACATCCAAGAGTAGCTGCTAGGACCCTGGGACTCAGCCATACACCATGCAGAGAATCAGGCTCTAAAAGAAAACAGTCTTTATGTGACTGCGTATCCAACTTTTCTGTGTGCTGGCCCAGTTTAGTCCCACAAGCATACAGTGAAAATCTGCAGTCCTCAGGGCCTTTCCTAGGAGCTGATTTTTTAAAATGCTCTCAACAAACCTCACTGAAAGGCATTGCCACACTTTGCCCTGCAGCAGGCACGAGTGGTTAGCCTGCTCCCCCCTCAGACACAGGCTCACTGTTTTCTCCCGTCGCCCAGCTTTGCCATGACATATCTCTGTGTTCTGCTGAGAAGCTGAGTTCTGGGAATCCTCACTTCCTTTTACCTCGGGGTTGGTGGTTTCATGGTGAGATTCAGGGCAACATCCATGTTCCTGAAGAGACTGAAGCGTCTGTTCATCTTAGCAAGCACTTCAGCTTCCCCTGAGTGCACTCGGTGTGTGAACACTCTCACAGAAGGCAACTCCTACTCATTGCATGGTGACATTTTGTTTTTAAAGTACAATTTTGGATAACAGTTCTGAGACTCGGAAAACATTCTATTTGTAATACATAACTCTGCACTGAATAAAATATTGACATAATGATTAGAACCTGGGACAGCAAGAGTTGAGGCCATGGGAGGGCCAGTCTCCTCTTGGGCTGCTTGGCTGTAGCATAGCACCACAGCATAGAGCAGAGAGCGCCCGCTCAGATTCACACCCACTTCCCAGCGTGTAATCCTGGGTAGAGTTCTCAGCCTTGGCCGCCTGGTTTCCCCTGTTCAGGGAGAAGCATCCTTGGCCCCGCTCCGTCCTGCAGATCTGAATGCTCAGAACAGTGTGTGACACGGGGCACTGACGAAGTGCTGTCAACAGTGGGGAAATGGGGCTTTGCTATTGAGCTTTTGAACTGGCAGCAGCTACCCAGATGGACAAACTGACAACTGCAACAGACCTCAAGACGATATTAAGAAAGAAGCACACCACGATGGTGTTTATAATCCTGGCACTCAGGAGGTAGAGGCAGGATCTTGAATTCGAGGCCAGCCTGGGATACTAGGCAAGACCTTGTTTTAAGAAAGATAAGGCATGGGGTCAAAAGCAGTTAAAATTGACACTAACAAGCTGGGCATGGTGGTGCATGCCTTTAATCCCAAAACAGAAGGCACAGGTAGGTGGACCTCTGAGTTCAAGGACAGACTGGTCTGCAGAGTGGATTCCAGAACAGCCAGAGTTAGTCCTGTCTGTTACAGACAGACAGACAGACAGGCAGGCAGAGAAACCCTGCCTCAAAAAAAACAGTGTATGTGTGTGTGTGTGTGTATGTGCACATGTACACACCAACATAAATTACATACTCTAAAAATCATTGTTTTCAAAATTGCTACAGCCCAACTCATCATTCGACTCCTGCCCACGCCATTGGATTGGCCTTTGGAGAGGAGCCATAAGTAAGCCTGGGAAGACATTCGTGGACCAGGTCCTTGGGCAGCCCAGAGTTGCCGCCATGTAAAACCCCGCTGACCTTCCTCAATTTCACATGAGTGACAGTAAATGATAGCAAGCTACACGCAGTGTCACGAATTTGGCTTTCCCCTAGTTTACCTGGGAGAGTCCCCATATACGAGGCTGCCCCTGCTCCGTTTTATCTATTTACTATACAGAGGTCTGTTATACAGATGTAGTATAACTTCTATAATCAGCTAAGACTATTAGTACCGCACACATGGCCAAGTGTATTTGAGAAATTCCCTGGAAAGTATTTGCTAGGTCGGAGTATATACACATTGTTTAACTTACTTTCTATTTCATGATTTCATGTGTGTATTTTACCTGCATGAACGCATGTATACTGTGTGTGTGTGTATGTAGTGTGTGTGTGTGTGTGTGTGTGTGTGTGTGTGTGCAGTAGTCTGTGGGTGTCAGAAGAGGGTGATGGAGCCCCTGGAACTGGAGTTACAGGTAGCTGTGAGCTGTGGGTGCTGGGAATTGAACCCAAGTCCTTTGCAAAAGCAGCAACTACTCTTTATCACCGAACCATTTTTCTAGCCCCCATATACAGATTTTTTACATTTATTTTTATGTATGTATATATATATATATATACATATATATATGTGTGTGTAGGTATGTGTGTATATATATATATATATATATATATATATATATATGTATGTATGTCACATGTGTGTAGTAAGTTCACTTAACAGTTGGGCTATCTCTCCAGCTTGTACATTTTAATTATAAAAAGATAATGCCAGGGCTAGAGAGATGGCTAAGCAGTTGAGGGCACTGACTCTTCTTACAGAGGACCTGGGTTCAAATCCTAGCACCCACCCAGCTCACAGCTGTCTGTAATTCCAGGATCTGACACCTTCACACAGACATACAGTCAGGCAAAACACCAATGCACATAAAATGGAAATAATTTTTAAAAAGATATTTCCAGGCCTGGAAAGTTGGCTCCTCAGTTAAGAGCACTCGTTGCTCTTGCAGAGGACTCGCGTTCAATTACCAGCACCAATGTGGTGGCTCACAACTGTCTATAACTCCAGTATCTGTGACCCTCTTCTCAACTTGGGCTCCAGACATGCATGTAATACACATACATACACGCAGGCAAAACACTCAAACATGTAAAATATAGTCTAAAATAAGTATGACCAAGTGGATGTGGCAGTTCATAATGAAATCTAGCAGCTGGGAAGGGGAAGCCAGCTGGGCCACACAGACTGTCTCAAAGAAAGCAGAAAAGAAACAAGGGCTTGGGTTGTCAACCTGTGGCCAGCCACCTGCACTGGATAAAATAAAAATATTTCCAGATTGTTGTTACTGTGTCAGTAATCCTAGTGGCAAAGGACCAGAGTTGTCCACACCCCCAACTACACAGTAGAAGTGTGCCCAACCTGTACAAGGGGCTCTGGAACAGCAGAAGGCTTTGCAGCCACACTTGGGAGACAAATGTAAGAACCAAACCAAGCAGCATTTTCCACTTTCATACAAGCAAACCTCCTCCCATTCTTCATCTTCTCTGTGTTTTTAAGTTATAAAGCTGTAAGTCCCCTGTTTAAAATCCCCTAGTGGAGACATTTAGAATAAAATGTCAAATCTGCCCCCCAAAGCAGACCTGCTCCATGCTGCCCTTAGCTGCGTCAGTCCCCTCATCTCTTCCCCGTCTGACCCTCATCTGCTATATTAGTCACGCAAGCTCCAGTGACATTAAATACATCAATCATGCCATCACCTTGGGGTCTTGGAACCTACTGTCCCTGCCTGGCAACCACATTACACTTCTGACTCTTAGGGTCCCTCAATGCCATTCCATCAGAGATATTTTCCTTAATCACCTACAAAGCACTACTTCCTACCACCCAAGCATTGCTTATCACTGCTCCTTGTTCCTCACGTGTGTGCTCTCCAACAGGACTGCCCCTGTATCTGTCCCTAACGCCTAAGCATGGCTTGGCTCCTGTCAGCACAGAAGGTGTGTTGAATGAATGAAATGAATGAATGAATGGGTAAATGAATGGTTTTTTAATCTTTTGTTAGGTTCTTTGGTGTTGCTCTTTAAATGATATATTTTATTTCTGCACCTATTGTAAGTGGTGTGGTAGATGTACACTATTTTCTGCCTAGTAACCCTAAGTTAGCATTTTTTTAAGTTAATAGTTTTTCACTGGTCCTCTTAATTTATCTAGATAATATATATCATTTACAAATTATCACACAGTTCCATTTGGTTTTACACCTCATTTGCCTGCTTGCCTTAGTTCATGTCTCTAAATGTTTTCAAAATTGCTGATAAAGTGTACCTGAGCTGCCTCATTCAGTTAGCAACAAAACAATTGTTTTATTGTTTGTTTTACTTTCTCACTAGGATTTATTACTGATGGGAACTCCTTTCTTCTGGGCAATGTCTTGCTCCGCCAGATTCGCATTCCTAATGACATACTCTTCCCAGTATCTCTCCATGAACAGATGAAGTCATATGCCCAACATCAGGAGGACAGAGAGAACTATGGGGCTGGCTGGGTCCCCCCTGATACAAACATCACCAAAGCAGACAGTATTTGGCATTATCAGAGCCAGGAGTTGCTGGGAGGCTATCCCATCCAAGGGGAGTTAGCCACTTACTCAGGAGGAGGCTATGCAGTAAGGCTTGGAAGAAACCACAGTGCTGCAACCAGGTGAGTGTGCCCTGTGCAAGAGGCCCGTGACAGGACTGCCAGGAACTTGGGCCCAGCTGAGAAGTTCAACAGCTGTGATGCTTCTATCCCGGTGCTGGTACACGCTTCTACTTTACACTTCTAAGGAAATAAATCCTTTTTTTTTTTTAATTCCTTGGTTCCTGTGGATGGTTTGCTTGCATTTGTGTCTGTTTACATGTGTGAAGTGCCCTCAGAGGTCAGAAGAGGGTGTCAGACCCCCTGAAACAGGAGTTTTAAGATGCCACGAGGGTGCTAAGAATCAAACCCAGGAACTCTGGAAGAGCAGCCAGTATTCTTAACCACTGAGCCATCTCTCCAGCCCCTGGAACTGCATTTTTTTTTTTTTTTTAGATTTATTCATTATTATATGTAAGTACACTGTAGGTGTCTTTAGACACACCAGAAGAGGGCATCAGATCTCATTACAGATGTTTGTGAGCCACCATGTGGTTGCTGGGATTTGAACTCGGGAACTTTGGAAGAGCATTCGGTGCTCTTAACCACTGAGCCATCTCTCCAGTCCCTGGAACTGCATCTTTAAGTTTAAAATTTTCTTGGTCAACTTCAAGTTTCAGATATGTTTTGTTTTGTCAAAAACAGAAGACTTTTTTTAATCTGGAAAGAGAATTTTAGTTTCAGTTATAGGGGTAGTTGATCTTAAATGAATCTTAGACACACTGTAATCTTCAAATATAAATGGAAACATTACCCCTTGTAAACCATGATATGAACATCAACCCAAAGTTCAAATGCCCAAAGTAAGTTGTTAGGCATTTGCAGAGTTGTTTAATACATGAATCCTGATCGTCTTTGTTATTATGGATGACAAGGTCTAAACTGTCTTCTGAGCAGGCAAGACGGCTCCTCAGGTAAAAATCCTTGCCACCATGCCAGAGGCCCTGAGATCACAATGATAACCTGGGATTCTAGGACCCGCATGATACGTAATCCTCCACATACTCCTTTAAGTTGTCCTCTGACCTCCACATACTCACTGTGGTGCGCACGCACATGCGCGCGCACACACACACTCAATAAATACAATAAAAATGTAAAACAAAGATATTTTCAAAGTTATAGCATCAAGGAACTACTCAAAAAAAATGTCAATCAAAAAATGACCTTTACCTTTCATCTCTTGGTACCAGATAGGATACTCTAGTAGTGTGGAGTATTGAATGTTTCAAATAGTAGTGGACAGGGTTTATAAAGTTAGTCCTGACTTACAGAGTAAATGGCAAATGCAGTTTCCTCAGTCTCTGCCCTTGGTGTAAACGCTACTGTGAACATCTCGTTTCTTAGTTAACTGTGCTACCACCATCTGACCTTGCGAGTGACTAGTTGTGAGGTCTTTTATAGGATCACTAGGTCAAGGGATGAGGCTCCCCATGTAACAGTGCCAGGGTGCTGTTCTCCACTATAGTATTACACGGCTTTGTTTCCCTGGGTCTCCAGGGTGCTGCAGCATCTGGAGCAGAAGCGCTGGCTGGACCACTGCACTAAAGCCCTCTTTGTGGAATTCACGGTCTTCAATGCTAATGTGAACCTGCTCTGTGTGGTGACCGTCATCTTGGAGTCCAGTGGTGTGGGTACGTAGGCCTTCTCTCCTTGCTCTGCCACTGGCTATCTCGGGACAAGGCACCTTTACTGATTATATACCATTCATTCAAAGAAATTTAATTCATCACTCAGAAGTATGATTTTTTAATTTTTCTATGTGTATTGGTGTTTTGCACACGTGTGTGTGTGTGTGCGTGTGTGTGTGTGTGTGTGTGTGTGTGTGTGTGTGCGCGCGCGCATGCATGCATGCATGCATGCTAGATTCTGGAACTGGAGTTACAAACCACTGTAATCTGCCATGTGGGGCTAGGAATTGAACCAGCCTCAGGAAGTATGATTTTTTTTTTAAAGTCAAATAGCTCAACAGCCTTTTTACCTCCCACTCCCCAGATGCTACTTTTAGTTTCAACTGATATTAAATTTTTATTACATTTAAAAAAATTTTTTTGACACAGGATCTCTCTGCCTCCTGGCTCTCAAGAACTCGCTACATAGACCAGGCTGGTCTTGACTCGGAGATCACCTGCCACTGCCTCCTGAGTGCCGAGATGAAACTCGTGGATCACCACATCAGACTTTGAAATGTTTTGAATTGTTTATTCATTCATGGATTTTTTAGTGTTACTTTTTTTCTAGAAGGGCACTTAGCTGTGCTCACATGGCCCTAGCATGTGCGCGCGTGCACCTTTCACATGACCCTAGCATGTGCACACCGTCTCCCATTGCTTTGTCTTCATGACTGAACGTTTGCCGTTCACATGGCATTGCCAGGGTACTCGATGACAACTGTCACCTTTGTCATAGGGGCATCTCACAGATGGCTAGACGCTAACTGTTCCTTTTCAGGAAGTCTGCCTTGATCCAACTCCTTTCCTCCTCTTCTCTGCCCTAGAATTGACTGACAGGTATTTTCCCATTAACCACTTCGTTTTGCTATTAATTGAGGAGCATCTCCCTCCCAGACCAGCAGAGCAAGCAGCTTTTACCCTGCTCTCTAAATCAGTGGTTCTCAGCCTTCCTGATGCTGCGACCCTTTAGTACAGTTCTCATGTTGTGGTGACCCCAACCATAAAATTATTCCATCGCTGCTTCATAGCTGTAACTTGCCTACTGTCACGAATCATAATTTAAATATCTGATATGTGACACCCAAAGGGTCTCGACCCGCTGCTCTAAATGCCCCTGAGGGCTTCCTGGGGTTTTTAGGGTCTTAGTTAAATACCAAAGACACAAGTAGAGGAGGGCTTACATCTTGAGAGTTAGCTGTACAAAGTAAGAACATTTTGTTCCTAAATGTTCTATTTCCGGGGTACATCTCTGTTCCAGTATTTCAGGATTAGAATTCACAAGGCTTTTCATAAAATTATGAAAAGCTTATAAGACCATAAATCTAGGGTACATTCTCACAATCCTTTTAGGTTGCATCTGAAACCATGTAGCCCATCCCCATATAAGCTTCCGGCATTCACTGGATATTGGTCCTTTTGTTTTGACGTCTGCATCCGTTCTAAGTTGAAAAGAGGAACACCTGTTACACCTGAGGACTCCTCTGCCCACTTGAGTGAGATGGACATTTCTCCAGTAACTTACCCATGATTCATTTCATGTTCTGGATAGTTCCACAGGGAATACTAAGTAGAACGGGGAGACTGAAATGTTTGAAGTTGAGGACACAGGGGCAGCAGGGTTGTTTTATTCTATGAAAAGGACAACTGCTTAGATTCTTAACTGCAGGTGTTTTCCTCCTCAGGGATTTTCTTCGCCTCCATGCAACAGGACAGTTTAACTTCCCTTCAGTCATCAGAGCGGGGCTTTGCCTGGATTATCTCACAGGTCACCTACTACCTTCTGGTCTGTTACTACGCCTTCATCCAGGTGAGCTGAACATGGCAGATGTGCGCCCAGCCAGCAGACAAACCCTCTCTGGAGGGCTCCATCATGACACGGCACTACACACATAGTTGGCATTTTGGTCCTTTACTCAAGGCCTGGATTTGGAGGCTGACTAATTTCTACTGAGGAGAAGCGCTTACTCAATTCTGGCATGTTCAGAGAACTGAGTTGGCTCTTAATACACAATATTTCACGTAGTCCCCTTTTTTTATGTGTATGAATGTTTTGCCTGCATGTATGTCTGTGTACCACATGCCCATAGAATTCAGGTTTCAATTCCCCTGGAACTAGTTACAAATGGTTGCCAATTGCCATGTGGCTCTAGGGACTTGAACTCAAGCTCTCTGCAAGAACAAGCAGTGCCCTTAACCACTGAGCCATCTCTCTAGCCCTTCCATATGGTTTCTCCTTTTCTTTTAAAATATTTTTCTAGCCGGGCGGTGGTGGCACACACCTGTAATCCCAGCACTCTGGGAGGCAGAGGCAGGCAGATTTCTGAATTCGAGGCCAGCCTGGTCTACAGAGTAAGTTCCAGGATAGCCAGGGCTATACAGAGAAACCCTGTCTCGAAAAAAACCAAATCCAAAAAAACTAAACTATTTTCCTAGACTTTGTACTATTTATTTCATTTCTCAGCTTTTTATGAGCACACTGTAGCTGTTTCCAGACACACCAGAAGAGGGCGTCAGATTCCTTTACAGGTGGTTAAAAATTCAGCCCTTTTATACAGTTTCTTTCTTTTTTTTGTTTGTCTTTTCGAGACAGGGCCTTTTATACAGTTTCTTAACCCTTATATATAGTAATGTCAAAAAAGTATGCTAGGACTGGAAAGATAGCTCAGGGGTTAAGGGCACTGACTGCTCTTCCAGAGGTCCTGAGTTTAATTCCCAGCAATCACATAGTGGCTCACAAACACTATTTGATACCCTGTTCTGGTGAATGTCTGAAGTCAGCTACAGTGTACTCCTCATATAAATAAAATAAATCTTTAAAAAAAAAGAAAGTATGCTAGTCAAAACACACTGGGGGAAAAACAAGAATTATTGTAAACAGTATTTTATTGTCAAGCTTGATAAACAATGAATATTTTATTTTTTTTTAAAGATTTATTTTATATAAATACACTGTAATTGTTTTCAGACACACCAGAAGAGGGCATCAGATCCCATTACAGATGGTGGTGAGCCACCATGTGGTTGCTGGGATTTGAACTCAGGACCTCTGCAAGAGCAGTCAGTGCTCTTAACCACTGAGCCATCTCTCCAGCCCAAACAACAAATATTTTAAAGCTTATAAATTAAGTGTACACGATAGTTTTATAATCTCCAAGAATGATAAAATGTTTACTAGCAACTAACTTTCCTTTTAGCAGTATGAGAGACTGCAGAACAGTCCCATGTCCACAGTCCATGTGCTTGGCCTGGCCAAGTCCCAACAGGGCAGACTGTTTTTCTTAGGGTCATCCAGACAACAGTGGTGACTATGCTGTCTTTGTCAGGGCTGCCGGCTAAAGCGGCAGAGATTGGCGTTCTTCACTAGGAAAAGAAACCTTCTGGACACAAGCATAGTCCTCATTAGCCTCAGCATCTTGGGGCTCAACATGCAGAGCATCTCTCTACTTCACAGAAACATGCAGCAGTACCGCGGTGACCGGGACAGGTGAGGGACCTGAGCTGGAGGCATACCCACCTCATGCCGAGGGCTTCCTGACCCCCCCCCCCCCGTCCTTCCTTCTCTTCCCCTTCCCCACCAGATTTGCTGCATTTGTAACATGCAAGTAAAACTAGAACTTGGACTTGTGACCATGGCAGAGATCAACTGACTAAGGCATTCGCATGAGCCCTGCCAAAAGGCTCTGTGGTGCTCACATATCCATTTAAGTTTCAGAGCAAGGACTTGGAATTTGGGGGCTATACTGTATGCATAAAGCCTGAGACAAGTCAGATTATCCTCCTTTAAAAGGATACAAACCCAATACAAGACGCACTTACCAATATCAAGCTTTCATGCTGTTTTTTTTTTTCTATTACCCATATCAGGCTGCTGAATATTTTAGATCAGGTATTTCCAAAGCTAAGGGCTCGAGATGTAAAACCTTTCAAAGCACAGCCCTAAGTAGCTCTCTGTTGAACTGCCTACACTGGGATCGTGGGTCTGTGTAGCCGACAGCAATGGCAGCTGAGCTCCAGGCCGCTGTGTGGTGCTGCCTAGCTCAGTGGTTCTCATCATTCCCAATGCTGCGACCCTTTAATATAGCTCATGCTGTGCTGACGTCCCCAACCCATACAATTATTCTTGTTGCTACTTCACTACTGTATTAATATTGTTACGAATCATAATATAAATATTTTTGGAGATGGAGGGTTGCCAAAGGTGCCGAGACCCACAGGTTGAGAGCCAATGGCCTAGACCTTTACCAACAGATCAGCGCTCATCGATACAGGAGTCTCCAAGTAAGCTGGTTGCTGTGAAATGAAATGTACTTCACACAACAAAATGGAACTGTGGGACAAATTTCTCACCTCTTTTAACACTCACTATGATTACAACTGCTCACTGTGTCCCTACTGTCAGAGAACACGGGATGCTAGAAGACAATCCATGACAATGACATATCTCCTTCGGGTAACTCCCATTTTGAGAGATTTCGGCTCTAACAACCATGGAGGAGGGTCCCCGTTTCTAGGATATGAGGGAAAGACATCAGCTAGGAGCTGCTTTGAGAGGCTGTTGGGCTGTTTGTGTTTCCATAGCGTTTCTGACCACGTTAGAGCCAGGAAGCAGTTTCACCACAGCGGGTGTCTGACATAGCAGCTCGGCTGCTACCCTGTGGAGAAAGCCCTAGTGAGGCCGCTGGCGAGCGAGGGCCCCTTGTGCTAAATAACAGTCATTCAGCTTTCCTTGGCTACAGGTTCATCAGTTTCTACGAGGCACTGAGAGTGAACTCTGCGGTCACTCACCTCATGGGCTTCCTGCTTCTGTTTGCAACTGTGCGGGTGTGGGACCTACTGCGACATCATGCCCAGTTACAGGTCATCAACAAGACACTGAGCAAGGCCTGGGATGAGGTGCTGGGCTTTCTACTGATCATCGTGATCCTGCTGAACAGCTGTGCCATGACTGTGAGCCCCAAAGCCCAGCATCTTCCCCAAGCAGAGTCCTGTTGTCTGTTCCCTCAGAAAAACCATCAGATTAACACTGTTTTTTTTTTTTTTTTTTTTTTTTTTTCAGAAAAGGTCAGATAAGAAAGCTGGGTTTAGTCACGTTCCATATTTCATGTCTTAAACCTAGATGTGTTATCACGTCTCTAAGACACAGACAAAAAGAGATCAAGGGTAGCACAGTGATCAGATTTTGTAGTCATGGTAACGTGAATAGCCACAAGGAGTTTCCGTTGCTTCTGTTGCCCGTAGCAAGCACTCAGGGCAGGGCAGAAATGAGATTGGTTACCACTGACTGGCCTTTCTCCCGTTCAGTTCAACCTGCTGTTTGGATGGAGCATCTCTGACTACCAGAGTTTCTTCAGATCTATAGTAACTGTTGTTGGCCTCTTAATGGGAGTATCTAAGCACAAGGAGGTAAGTTTGCAGGTGGGTGGAAGCAGCCTCGTTACCTTTCAGATTGATGTTTACCTGTGTGGTGCGGTGGGGTGGGGTAACTTAACATGCAGCCTCCTGCTGCACAGGAGAGCTACATCCCTTACCCTTGTCTCAAAGTAACGCCTGTGCATGGCCCTGCACTGCTCAACTATTGCTTCCTAAACACCTGTGCGCCTCCTCTTCCCCCATATCCTCACTCTGTGGCCAAAGGACACCTGGCCCGAACCCGCGCCAGCCACCGATGCTCTCCATGGTGCTCTGACACTGTGGAAGGGATGCAAGCAAAGGCGTGTCAGGAAGAATTGCATTAGTTCTGTTTACAGTCAACAACCCTCTAAGGAGGTTTACTCCTCCCTCACCCACACAGAGCCCTGTCTGCCCATGTTACATAAAGCGCAAAGAACTTCACATACAAAAAAATAGGTTTGAATTAGATAGACTGGTCGGAACATTAATATTATTTTTAAAAGTCATACAGTACTGTGGGTATAACTTTATGCAAAATTAAATCAAGTGAGGGAAAAACTTCAACTCTGCATTTTGTGAATATTTGGATCCTAACATTGAAAGGGTTGTGCGACCGGGAAATTGATGGAACTGGTAACACTTGTCCAATGAGTCACTTTGATGGCCCATTATCTTAGGGTTTCTACTGCTGTCATCAAACACCATAAACAAAAAGCAAGTAGGAAGGAACGGGTTTATTTGCTTACACATGGAGGCAGGAGCTGATGCAGAGGCCATGGTGAAATGCTGCTTACCAGCTTATTCTCACAGCTTTGCTCAGTCTGCTTGCTTGTAGAACCCAGGACCACCTGCCCAGGGTGGTACCAGCCGCAAACCGGGCCCTCCCACATCACCACTCACTATGAGAACACTGCAGTGCAGGCTTGCCTCCAGCCTAGTATCATGGGGGCATTTTCTCAGTTGAGGTTCCCTCCTCTCAGATAACTACAATGCCTGTCAAAAGGTACCATAAAGCTAGCTAACACACCCATGACTTAAAGGTTACTGATTACATAGGTTAACCACTGGTTTTCTTCCCAAGAAAGGATGCAACAACCATTTGCTATACTGCTATGGTTGTAGCTTTCACAAGGTGGTAAGTCACTGGCTAATAGGCAAGTAGCAACAAGGAATGGGCCAAAATCCAAAGGTGGATGTGTGTGTGAGACCATTTGTTAAAAAGAATACCTCACAAGGCTAAGTATAGAAACAATCCTAGTGAAGATCAGAATTTACAAAGTTCTATATAGACAAGTGAAATAACTACCAGTACTTAAGACCTTACAAGAAAAGTCATGGTGGAAAAACATTCAATTTCCCCATTTCCAAAGCCTTGCTCAAAACCTACCACAGGTACCCCAGCCAAAGTCAGTCTTCCTTAACTTTTACTGACTCTTGTGTCCAGAGCTTCCCAAATGGCAGCCAGGTTTCATGATCCCTTCTGGAATGCATTTATTCTTTCTACATGCTTGTTACCCCAAGCTTTTATGTTTAGACAGATATTTTCAGTTTCCGAAAGTTAGCAGGGATTTGAATCACAATCCTATTACTTACCTGGTTTTCTTGTAAAAGCTGAGAAATCAAATTCTGATATCCTTATTCATGTTATGTCCACTTAAAAGTATTTTCCTTAGGATCTTTCTCACCCTAGTTTTATCAGATTCAAACACGTGCTTAGAAATAAATCCCAGACTTAGCAGTCTGTGACCTTACTGTCTTCCCAGGTCATTGCTCTCTACCCGATCCTGGGCTCCTTTCTGGTTCTCAGCAGCATCCTCGTGATGGGACTTGTGATCATTAATCTTTTTGTTTCTGCCATTCTCATTGTCTTTGGAAAGGAAAGGAAGGCCTGTGAGGTAAGTCACTGAACTGGAAAGTGTAATGATGTTTCCTAACACTGCGACCCTTTAATATAGTTCCTCATGGTATAGTGACCCCAAACCATAAAATTATTTTCATTGCTACTTCGTAACTGTAATTTTGCTACTCCTATGAATCTCAGGTGACCCCAGTGAAGGGGTTGTTTGACACCCCCCAATAGGGGTCTCAACCCCCAGGATGAGAACTGCTGCTTTAAGAAAACAGGCATGAGAGGATGGCCTTGTGGGGCATCAGAAGGCTCAATGCCCCAGTGTAGGGTAATGGTAGGGCAGAGGGGGTGGGGTGGGACTGGGGTAGGTGGGGAAGCACCCTTCTAGAAGCAGGGGAGGGGGGATGGAATGAGGGGTTACCGAAGGGGAAACTGGGAAAGGGGACATTTGAAATGTAAATAATGATAATATTGAAATAGTTGAAATGTAAATAGTGATAATATTCAATAAAAAGGAAAAAAAGAAAACAGGCATGGTGACACACACCTGTAATCCTAGCATATGGAAGTGGAGATAGGACTTAAGAATTCAAGGCCAACCTGGGTTACAAAGTAAGGCCCCAGGACATTACAAACTGACATACTACACAAGGATCAGCACAGTTTTAGTAGTCTCAACTACTTTTCTACCCCCAAAAAAGTTGTCAAGACATGATACTCTGTAACCATAAGTAAATGGCTGGTCTTCAACCATTCCCAACATGTGACAGTAAGCCCTTAAAGACTTAGTATCTTTACTAATTACTATGTGTTTGTGGGGTTGCTTGGAGGGGTATCGTTGGTACTGTCAGCTACAATTTCAGTTCACTTTGTTTCTTTTTGTCTCCAACTGCTCAGAAAGAAGCTACACTGACAGATCTGTTATTACAAAAGCTATCAAGTCTGTTAGGAATCAGCCAGCACCAAAATCCTTCATCTGTGAAACACGCTGACAACACTGGGTATTGATCTTAGCATTTTATGTATATATAAATATATAAATATATATATAATTTAAAAATATTTATTATGACACTAATGAAAGCAAATATCCACTTTAGGAGAGACCAGGCCCCAGACTTTGGGCCGTATTTGTGTTAATTCTATCACTTAATCTTTTGAAGTCTTCTGGAGTAGCTGATCTTAGCATCTTAAGATGCGCTCTCTTGCTTTCGTTACTGCCTAGCATAGCTCCACTTCTCGGTATTATCACACTTTGTATGTGTGTTAGTGGAGAACCAAAGCCCACTTGTCTCCATATTCTTGCTGATGGGTATCAGCGCTAAGGATAATGGTACCGTAGGAACCCAGCACCAACCAGCAGGTAACAGTGCTCACCACTCACAACCCAAAGGGGGAACACACCTGCTGTTTACTAAAAAAGCAGCAGCCAAGCAAATTCATAAATGCCATCTGAACTCAAAGGATGGAAGTGAGTCAGTCCCCAACGGCCCCTGGCCCTAGAGTGAGAGGGAAGTGAGGGCTGGATCTGCCTTGTACACTAACATGGGTCACCTGGGTAACTAATTTCCACTAAAATCCAAATTCATTCATTTGGCCAACACTAGAGAAGCAGGACATTGGATCTTTATTAGCAGCTAGAGCTATGAGATACAAATAAATCAAAAACATTGACGGCCCCTGGCCCTAGAGTGAGAGGGAAGTGAGGGCTGGATCTGCCTTGTACACTAACATGGGTCACCTGGGTAACTAATTTCCACTAAAATCCAAATTCATTCATTTGGCCAACACTAGAGAAGCAGGACATTGGATCTTTATTAGCAGCTAGAGCTATGAGATACAAATAAATCAAAAACATTGACATTGAAGTTTCTGGAGACAGGTATGTACAGAAATATTACAGGTAAGCAAAAATCTCATCTTCCAATCCCAAAGCTAACCTCTTGGGGAAGGACAGCCTGGGGGTGAGGGGCAAAGCAGCACATAAGTTACCATAATAAAGTCTCACCCACCCAGGAAAGCAGTGAACTACAGCTACATGGCACCAAAACTTAGGATACCAGTTTGTAAGGATTCCCTAATCGTAAAAGTTTTCAAATGAAAACACGTGCCCCTCTCTCCTGTAGGCTTCCAGATCTCTACCCAAGAGTCTTGAGTACTTCTATTAAGGCAACTGGAAGCCTACACTAACTCAGATAACAACCTGCACTTCCTTCTAACATGCTATGGGGAAAGCAAATTTCCACAGTGCTGCTCTTTCCTAAAAAGGAAACAGCACTCAAATAAAGGAAAAGGCCACAGAGGGCTCCCTGAGAATCCAGTAAAACTAAGAGAAGTTTCCAAACAGACTTTGCAACTGGATCCAGGTGGAACAGTGCCCTGCAGCAAGGAGTAGTGTACATGCCAATGAGAAGGCCCAGCCTCCAGGAACCGTGACGGTGGCTTCCTGAGCCATCTTCTAACTCATTTGAGAAAACACATGGTAGCCTTGATTCTCTCTACAATCACCCCCATGCAGAGGGAAGTATTTACAAGTCAAGGTTGAAACTCGTCGTAGGGTACTCTTCTATGGTCCAGCCATCTTTGGCAACTCTACCCACAATACTTCTCACTCCCTGGGAACAGAATGGCCCGGAAAGAACCAAGGATCCATGTGACAGGAAGACAGACAGGCAAACAGCCAATAGGAGCCAAGTGCTCCCGCCAGAGTCTCTAGCTGTTAAGTCTCTCAGGATCACTGGAGAAGTGGAAAGCAACACAACTGGTAGAGCAGCAGGAGAGCCCCAAGGAAGAGTGCTCAGTGATGGTTAACAGAGGAAACGGAATTTCATGGAGATTCATTGTTACAAGGAGAACTGTTCAGAATGTGGGCATTGCCTGGTTTAAGAGACCTATGTTTTCTTTTTCAGTTCCTCAAATCTCCGGGAAAGATCATCAAAGTCTATGTCTTCTGACGCTGAGGTACTGGCTCCAGCAGATGCAGTTGGGAGTGTGTCTGGCACCGATGGCAACTCTGGCAGTACAAAGGTGTTGTAATTATCCACGGGTCTGGAAGGGGGCTTTGCAGGAGCTTCTGGCTTGGGACCTAATTAAATCAGGTCAAACAGTACAATGTTACATGTGGCAGAGGATGACTCAGCCAGCCTTTGACAAAACTAGTACCAAACCCACACAATCCTATTTGGCAGAGAACTAAATAACTCTGCAGGGGATGCTGGGATGGGGCTCAGTTAAGAGTGTTTGCCTAGCACACAGAAAGCTTAGTTCGATCCCCAGCACTGCACACAACCGGACAAGGTGGTAAATGCCAGCACTAGGGCGGTAGAAGCCAGGTGGATAAGGAACTCCAAGGTCACTTTAAGACTGGTACCACCTGATTTAACAGGAATAGTCTATTCTGTTTACAGTTCCTCCACTTTGCTTCTCTTCCTTTTCTTTCAATGCTGGAGATCAAGTCCCCTACCACTGAGTTTATGGCCTCAGCCCCCCAGTGTACCTCAATACCCAACTTCTCTAATTTCAAATATGCTGGTAGCCAGGCAGTGGTGGCACATGCCTTTAATCCCAGCACTCGGGAGGCAGAGGCAGGCCAATTTGAGTTCGAGGACAGCCTGGTCTACAGAGTGGGTTCCAGGACAGCCAGGACTACACAGAGAAACCCCGTCTCGAAAAACCAAAATAATAATGATGATGATGCTGGTAGCACTTCATTTTTTTAAAAAAAAATTATTTTCATTTTATGTGCATTGGGGGTTTTCCTGCATATAAGTCTGTGTAAAGGTGTTGAGTCTCCCAGAGCTGTTGTTATGGACAGTTGTGAGCTGCCACGAGAGTGCTGAGAATTGAACCTGGGTCCTCTACAAAAAAAGACAGTGCTCTTAACCACTAAGCCATCTCTCCAGTCCCATCACTACATATTTAACTTACTGAATAACTACAAAAACATGCCTGCTTATGAAAATTCACTCTTATGGTTTGTGCCTATTTTGTCCTCTGTGCTGGTTAGTTTTATGTCAGCTGGATGCAAAGCAGCAGCATTTGGGAAAAGGGAATCTGAATTGAGAAAATGCCCCACCAGATTAACATCAGAGGCCCAGCTCACTGGAGGCAATGCCTGCCCTAGGGAGCTGGTCCTGAGTGGCATAAGAAACCAGGCTGAGCCGGGGGTGGGGGTGGGGGTGGGGGGGGGGTGGTGGTGGGGGGGGTGGCGCATGCCGTTAATCCCAGCACTCTGGGAGGCAGAGGCAGGCGGAGTTCTGAGTTCGAGGCCAGCCTGGTCTACAGAGTGAGTTCCAGGACAGCCAGGGCTACACAGAGAAACTCTGTCTGGGGGGGGTGGGGGGGTAGGACAAGTAAACAAACAACAACAACAAAAAAACCCCAAATCCAAAAGAAACCAGGCTGAAAAATAGAGCTGGCCCTGCTGGCACAGGCATAGGTGAGCCAGTCCCGAGGGCCTGAGAGTGAGGGAGCTGGCTCCACCCCTTGCCAACTGGATAGGGTTAGTGGCGGCAGTGCTGGAGAGCTCCCCTTGGTGGTGCAGATGCAGGAGATCTGACCAACTCACTACCACCCAGGGCTTTGAGTTGGCCCACCCCATCTATGACCTGCTGGAGCATGAAAAGGGACCAGTTCTACAGATCCAAACTTACAGGGTCTCCATGACACAGGGCAACAACAGGAGTCCCAGTGAGGATCCAGTACTGACAGCGTAGAAGCCTTGTACCAGACCGGCGACTCATGGCAAAGTATGGACAAAGGGGTTTACTGTGGGATTCACTGTGACTCTACAGCTTCCACAACAAGATTAGTGGTGGTGGTTGGTGTTTGCAAGGGTGTTATTGGGATGCATGATGTGAAATTCACAAAGAATCAATAAAAAGTTTTAAAAAGCTATGAGTTTAAGCAGGTAATCATTCAGCCCTAGCTTCCGCCTCAAGATTCCAGCCCTGACTTTGACAAAGGACTGTGATATTAAAAATAAGCAAAATAAACCCTTTGTTTTATCACACAGTAGAAACCTAACACCTCACTTCAAAAACCAACGGAGGAAGGGGGAGGGCCTCAAGCAGAGGCTCAGTGGTTAAAGCTTGATCCAGAGGACATGGGTTTGATCCCCAGGACCCACATTGTCTCTCACAACAGTCTTAACTCCAGTTTTGGAGGATCCAGTGTTCTCTCTGGTCTCCAAGCGTACTTACTGCACGCACATGGTGTAAAGACATACACGAAGGTGGGGGGAGGCTAAAGATATGGCTCAGTCATTGAGAACACATGCTACTCTTCCAGAAGACCCAAGTTCAGCCCTACCCATGTCAAAACCACCTGTCAAGCTAACCATGGGGGTTGGGGGGGAGGCACATGCCTTTAATCCCAGCACCCAGGAGGCAGGTGGATCTCTGAGTTCGAAGCCAGCCCAGTCTACAGAGTAAGTTCCAGGACAGCCAGGGCTATACAGAGAAACCCTGTCTTGAAAACAAACCACCCATCACTGCAGCCCCAGGAGGATCCTTCAGCCTGCATAGGAACCTGCACTCATGTATAAACCCACATATAAATAATGAAAAATAACAGAACTTGAAAAACTGGGGCTGAGGAAAGCAAGAAGTCCTGACTTCTTTGTTAGACATATTTGGGAAGAGGATATGGACCATGGGTTGAATGCCACAGACCTGGAGAGAAACTGTAAGAGAATAAGAGGATGCAGCACTGTGAAGCTTTCTGAAACACACTTACCAACGATCTGTGCAGAAGAAACATTTTTATCACCATTAATGTCATCAACCTGCAAAACAAAGATTGTTACCAAAGGAAAAAACAACGAATGGCATCTCTATAGACAAAGAACTAACACCGGCTCCTGTTTTCCAAAGTTAAGCTAGTCACCAAAAGCAACAGAATTTGCTCCTAGGAAAATGCCTCCTCATCTCTCCATGCTTCTCTGAACCACTTAAGACGCCATGCCAACCTCTGCCCTACTAAGCAAAGAAAGAAAAGTCTTACCACAGTAATACTTTTCAGCTTCCAGGCATAGCAAACTAGGAAATCTACAAGAACCAAGGCCTCAAAGACTGAAGTTCCACCTCATTCCACAAACAGTTGGCCATGTTTTGATATATGGAATGCTAAAGTTCGAGAAAGACTCAGTTCCAGAAGAAAACACATCAACTAGAGATGGAAACCAATGGGAAGAATGATAAGCAAACTCAGGATATGGGAGAGCTTCCTAGGTGAGTAATGAACATAGCACATCCCACACCAACTTGTTTTCTAAGCAAACCATAAGCTGGAAATAGCTTCAAAGGCAAGTATGTATGTATGTATGTATGTATGTATGTATGTATGTATATGCAAGACTGGCAGAAAACAAGTAATTCTGAAGCAGAGGCACAGTTCAAGGCACCTTTACCACATGAGCCATTTATGTAAATTTCCATATACCCTCAAGAACTGGGAGCTGCACCGAGGGCACCTCCTGCACAACGGACACGCACCCCACTGCTGAACTACTTCCGTGGTTTTTGTTTTACTTTTCACTTTGAAACAAGGTCTTAGATTGGTGATCTATCAACTTCAGCTCCCAAACTGCCACAGGTTTGCTCTATTTTAAGTTTTAACTTCAAGAATAAAATGTGGACTAAATGCTACATGCCAAAAATGACTAACAGGACACTTTTGGTTAAGTCAATTACCCCATTACTATCCTTTCCCATGAATGTTGTGAACTTAAAAGACAAAGAGCCTGATGCTCTAATAAATATAGTATCAAATTACAGCAGCTCTGTGTGATTCTCAGACTGGTTTAATAAGACAAATATATCTACATTAAGTGCTCTAGAGGTACACTACTTCCCTTTACTGTTTTAGATGGGCTCATGTAGTCCAGGCTGACTTGAACTCCTGAACCTTCAAAGTGCTGAGACTGCAGGCATGTGCCACCATGCCCATGTGAGTACTATAACTTCCTAAGCGCAGCTCCTTCCCAATCCCTGGCTTCAGTGCTGACAGAGCATGCCCACCACAAATGCCACCAACAGCACTCCCCATCTCCAGGGTGGTATGAAAGCCACAAATAATCCAGAAGCAAGACCAAACCCATACTAAGTTGATCAAAAGTTTGCCTTCCCTGTTGTCATTATTTTGCTCTCTTCATGGGATTCACTCTCCTGCGGTTTACCAAAAGGCTCAGGCACTTACAGATTCATAGGATGGGGGAGTTGCTGGTATCTGAGGTGGGTGAATGTTAGGAAAGGCCTGGTAAGTCCCCACTGGCAATCCACTGAAATCCGACTGCAAAAGAAAAGCAGTATCAGAAACATTGCCTCCCAATCTGTAACTTCTAGATTGCCTAGGAAGAAATATGTATAAAAACACATTATGTATATATGTATATATTCAAGATCCTCAAAGGGGAAAAAAAGGCTCAAAAGTATCATATGTGGTCACAAAGACTAATAGTGTTAAGATCTACAAAGGTTATTCTTCAGTTATCACATCAAGTACTTTAATGTCTGCCTCAAGGGAAAAAAACTGAATCACTTGATTGCTACCAATGCCCTACTATGAAACCAACATCCCAGCAACAAAGGCTTCTCAGCCTGGTAATAAAGGGAGGCTCTTGTTTTCAGGAAAAAAACAAAAACAAAAACAGAAAACCTACTAACATTACTACAACAGGTTCCCAGCTGTCCCAGTAACCTTCCCTAAACTGGTTTTCCTAGTGCTAGCTATAGATTTTTCTACCTTCAGTTCTTGCAGCTAAAGCCAAGGACTTTCCTGGATCTGACATTAGTCCTCAAACACTTGCTTGACTAATCAGCTAAAACAAGTATTGTTATTGTTCTGTATTCCTGGCAACCCACAACTTCTCAGTGTGTCCAGAGCCCATCTGGTCTCGTCTGCAATACTTCCTAAAGCTTCTGTCCACTTTCCTTATACACACATACTTACTGGTCCCTTTGGCAGTGGGTATGCGAAGGGAGCATTTGGAGATGGCATGGGCATGGGCATGGGCATGGGCACAATCCCATCAGGTCCCCCAACAGGGGCTGTGAACCCGCCCCCTCCTCCTCTTCCAGGACCACCTTTCTTCACATCATCTGTAAATCCAACATCAATAAGATCCGTCTCCACCCCAACAGGAGCTTCTGCCTAAGAAAAAGACAGAAGCACTGATTAATCCCCAGCCATGGCCAGGTTCCCTAGAAAAATCTAGGGATGCACATATAAGCACAAAAGCTGTTTACTTTGGTCTCATATAGCCCAGGCTAGCCTTGAACTCATCCTCTTGCTTCTACCTCCCTAGTTAATGGGATTAACGGCCTTTTTGCTAACCTGATACAGCTTTTCTTTCAAAATGGCCACACCATGATCAGTTGTAGTGTAAGTGAAGGCTTTCACTCAAGTGAAGGGAGAACACTACACTCTGAAATGCTGCACCACAGCCTCCGACAATTCCACAGGAAACCAGGGGAAAGCAAGGGAGACAAAGGTCTCCAAGGGAGGGAAAGGGCCGAGTATAAGGTTTAACAAGTCCATGCCCTAGGAGATTCAGAAGAAAATGTCCCAGGAAAGAACACTTTCTCCAGCAGAGGGTCAACTCTAAAGAACATGCACACATTGATACTCCTGAGAGCTGAGGAAATGCTGCTGTCTGGGTGTGTCTGTGCTGCAGGTTAGTTAATGTAAGAATCTCTACCACACCCTTCTGACTTGAATTGCTGAATCTTTACTAGAGTCAAGACAGAGACTTTGTTGTCCATGTGTAGCTACACTCAGCTTTCTCACCACCCCTGAATATAGCACAATAAATGAACTATATGGATCCTGGGGTACTGCTATGTACAAGGGGGTTGTCGACTTCTTCAAGCTCACTGAAGGGCAGAAATAAAATGCTTTAGCATTTCTGTCAAGGTTGTGCATTCTCAAACTGCCTTCATTTGCTTAATCTCATGCTTTAAATGCCCTATGAGATTTGCAGTCATAATTACTGTTATTTAAGAAGATACCCAAAGGGCGGCGGTGGCGCCTGCCTTTAATCCCAGCGCTTGGGAGGCAGATGCAGGCAGATTTCTGAGTTCGAGGCCAGCCTGGTCTAGAGTGAGTTCCAGAACAGCCAGGGCTACACAGAGAAACCCTGGGGGTGCTTGGGGGGAAGAGATACCAAAGGCTTACATGCACCAATTCAGCTAGTATAAATGATAGCTCCCTGCTTCCAGAGAAGTCCTACACAGTCTCATTTTCCTTTGTGCTCAGACATATACTTACCATGACCACAGAGTCAGGTTCATAGGGCACATTGTAGTTCTTGGCAATTTCAATCAGGTATCTCTCCACTAGGATCTTGGGCGGGGCTTCTACACTCAGTTTGTGCATTAGCTATGATAAAAGACTGATGTTAAGAAGCATCCACACAGCCAGCCTAGTCCCCACCTGCTGCTTCTAAAATTCAGTTTCTCTCATTTTCCTGGTAAAACCAAGGAAGATAAGAATCAAGATGAACTCCTTCCCAAGCCAAAGGTCCATCCATTCCAGGACGCACGCTTTCCTCACACCTGGTCATTAGACAGTACTCAGCACTCACGCCTTCCCCATTTCATTCCTCCAGTCCTTCTTTCCTCTTTCCTCCTGCCTTCCTAACTCACAGTGGACAGAAAGAGAAAAGCTCAACAATCAGGTTCCAGGCAGCGAAAGGGCTGGACTGCACTGCAGGCCACACAGGCATCCTCTGCCGTTCGCTAGAAAATAGATCCCCAGCTACCTCAACCACGCACCTGTACAACTCAAATACCTACTGGTAAGAAAACTACCAGTCCCAGCAGAGGTTCATTACCCTGTCATTCACAGTCCCAATTTGGTTGGTCCTGCACAACTTGCCATATTCCTTGCTATATTTGGCACAGAGCTGATCGGCAACCTACAAAGAAAAAGAAAAACTATTGACAGAATCCACTCTCATAAACAGCTTCACAATTTCTCCTATCAACATTAAACATATCTTTATTACTAGGTTTTGAAAAAAAGAAAAAACCCAATGTCTACTGTTTTTGTCTTGTTTTTTGAGACAGAGTTTCTCTGTGTAGCCCCAACTGTCCTTGAAGTCACTGGCCTTGAACTCAAGAGATACACCTGCCTCTGCCTCCTGAGTGCTAGAATTAAAGGCACTATGTCCAGCAAAACCAAAACACAATGTCTATAAAACCTTGGTAATGGTTTTACCATTGGTAAATTTTACCAATAATGGTAATACATTATTTTTCATTTACCCAGAAAGCAACAACCTAACACCAAACACTTTCATTAAGCATGATAAATACTGAAAGTACAACTATGAGCTGAACACATGGCATACACCTATAATCCCATTAACTAGGGAGGTAGAAGCAAGACCACAGTTCAAGGCTAGCCAAGGCTACATGTTCCTACCAAAAGCAGTAATATGATAATGAACAAAAAAGACACTACTCGTCTAAGCGGTGGCAGTGCATGCCTTTAATGCCAGCACTAGGTGGCACAGGCAGGCAGATTTCTCTGAGTTTGAGGTCAGCCTGGTCTACAAAGGGAGTTCCAGGACAGCTAGGACTATACGGAAAAACCTTGTCTTATAAAACAAACCACAAGAACAAAAACAAGACACTATTCCTAAGGAGTCATCTATGTGCAAAATAATAATATTAATAGTAATAATAACCTAACAAAGGTCCACCTGAAGCTAGAATAAATGCTACTAAAGGAAGGTACAACATGCAAATAAGACCTCAACAGAAGAAAGAGGTGAGGTTGCCTGTGAAGAAAGCAATGTTTTGTCAATATTTGGAAGATTGTCAGAAGTAAACTAAGCAAAGAGCTGGGTACTACTGTATATCTGAAACCCTAATGAGAGACAGAGGCAGGACCCCCACAAGTGTGAGACCAGCTAGGGCTGCATAGTAAGAAACAAAACAAGTTAACAAGATAGAAAGAAAATTGTTCTAGGAAAATATGTAAAGGTTTGGGGAGGCTAAAACATGACCAGTTCACAAATCGAGACAAAGTCAGTGAGTCAGAGCAGAACCTGTGGCATTAGTGACAACTGAACGTGGGAGCCAGATGCCACATGTATGGAGATGCACAACACCAGAACCACAGAAAGCTACTTCGGGATTCTAAAGACAGGAGTTGCCCTAACATAGGATTTATTACCATAAAATGTTTTAATTTTATGGCTCACAATTGTATAAGAACTGTAAGTTGTAAACTGTCCATAGTAAGGCCTATCATGCCAGAACTTAGGAGTGCAAGGTTACTTTTAACTACTTAACAAATTGGAAACCACTCTGGGTTATGAGACCCTGGGTGGTAGTTGAGTGTAACTGATCCTCACAGGCTCATAAGGAGTGCACTATTAGGAGGTACATAGGATGTGGTCTTGCTGCTGGAAGTATGTCCCTGGGGGAGGGATTTGAGAGGTCTTACATGTTCAAGCTAAACCTAGTGTGTTACACAGTCTCCTTCCGCTGCTTGCAGACCAAGATGTAGAACTCTCAGCTACTTCTCCACCACTATGTCTGCCTGCACACTGCCAAGTCTCCCAACATAATCAACTAAACCTCTGAAACTGTAAGCCAGCCCAAAATTAAACGTTTTCCCTTATAAGAGTTGCCACGGTCATGTTGTCTCTTCATAGCAATAGAAGCCTTAAGGCTCCCTATCTCCAAAAAATTAATTAAAAAATATAAAAATAAAATAAAACAAAAATAGCATTTGCTATGGTGGCTCACAACTGCCTATAACTCCAGTTCTAGGGAACCTGGAACTCTTGTAGCCTCTGCAGAAACCAGGCATGGACATGATGTACATACATACATGTAGGCAGGCAAACACTCATACACATAAAGAGCTTAACAACAACATTCTGGAGATGCACAGAGTTCAGTACCTGCTCAGTGTGTGTGAAGATTGACCCAGCTGTGTGAGGGCCTAGGTTTGACCCCCAGCACCACAAAACCAAGATGACAGAAAGCAAAATGCATAACAAGCAAATGTATCCATGTCTAATAGCCCCCCCCTGTCCCTCCCCGCATTCCTGTCCCTTTCAGACAGTCATGGAGTGAAGTCCGGACTGGCCCTTACTCATGCTCTTGCTGCAGTCTCAAGAGCACACACAGGACTCTATGCACAGACTACCACACCTAACTAAAGACTAATTTAAGGTTCTGAACTGTCTGGTTTTGTAAGGTAGAGTCATCAGACAGAAAGGAGCCTCCCTTGAGGAAATGCCTCCATGAGATCCAGCTGAAAGGCATTTCCTCAGTTTCCTCAGGGGCTGTGGAGCACTGTGAGTGGTGCCGTCCCTGGGCTGGTGTCCTGGGTTCTATAAGAAGGCGATCTGAGCAAGCCGGGGGGAGCAATCCAGTAAGCAGCACCCTCCATGGCTCTGCATCAGCTCCTGCCTCCAGGTTCCTGCCCTGTGTGAGCTCCTGTCCTGACTTTCTTTAGTGATGAACAGCAATGTGGAAGTGTAAGCTGAATAAACCCTTTCCTCCCCAACTTGCTTCTTAGACATGATGTTTTGTGCAACAATAGAAACCCTGACCCGAAACAGGTGGTGGCGCACGCCTTTAATCCCAGCACTTGGGAGGCAGAGGCAGGCGGATTTCTGAGTTTGAGGCCAGCCTGGTCTACAGAGTGAGTTCCAGGACAGCCAGGGCTATATAGAGAAACCCTGTCAAATCCAAATCCAAAAACCAAATCAAAAAGAAAAGAAAAGAAAAGAAAAGAAAAGAAAAGAAAAGAAAAGAAAAGAAAAGAAAAGAAAAGAAAAGAAAAGAAAAGAAAAGAAAGAGAGAGAGAGAGAGAGAGAGAGAAAGAAAGAAAGAAAGAAAGAAAGAAAGAAAGAAAGAAAGAAAGAAAGAAAGAAAGAAAGAGAAAGAAAGAAAGAAAGAAAGAAAGAAAGAAAGAAAGAAAAGAAAGAAAGAAAGAAAGAAAGAAAGGAAGGAAAGAAAGAAGGAAGGAAGAGGAAGGAAGGAAGGAAAGAAAGAAAGAAAGAAAGAAAGAAAGAAAGAAAGAAAGAAAGAAAGAAAGAAAGAAAGAAAGAAAGAAAGAAAGAAAGAAACCCTGACTAAGACAGGCAACAACCTTTAGCACATAAATTTAGTCCTTTAGAAAGTTGTTCAAATTCTCAAAACACTTTCTATGCTATGAAGGTCTGAAAAGAAGCAACTGATAACAATGCCTATTTCAAAGCCAGAAGCTTTTCTACAAGATACCCCGTTAAATAAATAGACAAAAAAACAACAACAAAGGCGGTGCATGATGGCATTTCCTTTAATTCCAGCACCCAGAGGCAGAGGCAGAGGCAGAGGCAGAGGCAGTGAAGAGTAGATTTCTGTGAATTCTAGGTTTAGATAGAAGTTCCAGGCCAGCAAGACTGACCAGTGACACTTTGTCTATAACAAAACCAAAACCCTATAGACATTACAGAAATTGCTTATACTCACTATTTTCAACTCAGCCACTTCTGACTGCAGCCGGGGAGCAGCCCAGATCAGTGTAGACACAGATTCAGCCAGACCAGAATCTAGCTCCCTGATGAAGAAAACAATATGTAATTTAACATCCTTTAGAACAAACCAGCAAAAGCCATAGTCATTGTGTCACCTTCCAGATGACGACCACAGCTACTTCACAAACAACACAGGCTTCTGCTAACTGGCATTCTAGCGATTTCATTTCCCTATTTTGCTTTTCGAGAAACTAAAACTAAGTGACACACCAAAGTGCAGAAACCTCTCACAAGCTGACCCAAGCGAGACTCAAACCTGGGACACTGGACTTCCAAGTCTGCTTTCTTTTCACTAACAGGCAGCAGATCCTTGGGAATGTGAAAGAAGCGCTCAGTGCTCGCCTGCTGCAGATCCATGTAGTCTGAGAAAATACTACTCCATCCTCAAATTCCAGATATGTTTAGCCTCTGAGGCAAGATATCTTACTTCATAGACTGGATAAGGCCGAAGCGAGCCAGCAGCAGGTCACAGTACAGCTCCAGGATCTCCATGGCTTCCACAAGGTAGTCCTCCCGGATTATGTGCTCCACACGGATGCGTGCCCGCTCATCCTTCCCAGCAGCCAGATAGTCCGCAATCTCCTTCCTTGCTTTCTGAGCCAGTTCCGCTGGGACACAAAGCCCACTCCAGTCACACAGCAGTAGTGCACTGGAACCTGGCCAGTAGGCAGACCTCCACCCACCAGAGACGACGGGTGCTGTCATCTACAGTATCCTAGCTCATACCCCCTCAGCACTCTACTCTCATTACTGCTCTAGAATTTGCCATCCTGTACAAATAAGGCTGGACCACTGGCTGACACTCCCAACTCAGGAGCCACCAGTTCCTGGAGGCTCAAGTGCCTAAGACATAGAAAATGGCAAAAAATGTACAATCATTTATGCTCAGCCTCCTGCACACTTTTAACCACATTTACTTACACTGAATTACAGAAATGCTACAAAAATGGTTGTTGTAATGGTTTTTTTTTCTGGAATAACAAGAGAATTCTGTACATACTCAGTACAGATGTATATTTTCTCTGAATACTTCTGATCAGCATTCATCTGAATGCATGGATGTGAACCCAGGGACGCAGAACATACAGATACGGAGGGGTCAACATTATGTCCCTTTCTCTGCAACAAAGTGTCTCAGTTTAACTATATATAAGAGGCAGACATGTATCCTAACCACACAGCCATGAGAAAGACTCCACATACTAGCCTGTGAGATCCAGCTTGGGATGCTGGCAGCCCATAAAAGAAGGCGGGGAGGTAAGGTTGGAACAGTAGCAGTACTCACTTTTTTTTTTCTCCAACAGTTTAAGACGGTTTATAACTAATCTCAAATTGACTCGTAAGCGCTCAGCTTTGAAACCAGATCCCAGCATGTTGTCCTTCTCCTCCTGGAAAAAATAGCAGCACAATAAGAGTCCAAATTAGTTCAGGAACTAGCACTACTTAGAGGCAAACTAGTAACATAGACCAGAGTGGTCTCTCTCCTTTTTTCTTTTTGGTGTTGGGAACTGAACCCAGGGCTATGTAAATGCTGAGCTATCCCCTCAGCCCCTAGGGTTTTTCTAAAACAATGACATGATCTAAACATCTTGTTTACATATTTTACCATTGTCCAAAGAACTGAGTAGGAACAAGTAGATATAAAATCTAAAAGAATGTGGTGAAAGATAAAATTAGGCCATGAGAGGAGGGTAATTAAAAAGACAAGGAGGCCAGGCACCATGGGTGGTACACACCTTTAATCCCAGCACTTAGGAAGCAAAGGCAGGCAGATCTCTTTGAGTTTGAAGCCAGCCTGGTCTACATAATGAGTTCCAGGATAGCCATTGCTACAAAGACAGACTGTCTCAAAAAACAAAACAACAAAAAATAAGTCAGAAAATATTCCATTAAAAAAAAAAAAAAAAAAAAAAAACCAACTTGGGTGGTGGTGGCGCACGCCTTTAATTCCAGCGCTTGGGAGGCAGAGGCAGGCGGGATTTCTGAGTTTGAGGCCAGCAGGTCTACAAAGTGAGTTTCAAAAGCCCTGTCTCGAAAAAACAAACAAACAAACAAACAAAAACCTTTCAAAAATGATGATCTTTTAAAAAAGATTGCCAAAGTTAGAACCAAACTCAAAATCTTCTCATGTTAATTTCTCAAATATTGCTACTAAATCTGAGTCTTTGAGAAAAGCTGTTGTCTGGTACACCTCAGAAATGTCATTAGCATCACTCAGACACAAAGTGTTATATAAGGACATGAAAGCATGAACTCCTGCTTTATGAAGTTGTAGGACTGAGTGCTATTTACCAAAAACTTCGCCAAGCAGCCATTACAGTCAACATAAACACAAGACGTCAGGACACATATTATGCATTGACCACTGTATATTGTCTCATTACAGTACAATTTCTATTTCTCTCATTTATTTCTAGACTCAAAACTTTAAAGCAGGGCTGGAGAGATGGCTCAGCAGTTAAGAGCACTGTTTTTCCAAAGTTCCTGAGTTCAAATCCCAGCAACCACATGGTGGCTCACAACCATCCGTAATGAGATCTGACACCCTCTTCAGGTGTATCCAAAGATATCTACAGTATACTTACATATAATAATAAATAAACCTTTTAAAAAATACTTTAAAGCAATATAATATCCAAGCAGAAGCTAGATGTGACAAAGTAATCAAGGAAAAGACCAAACAAACAGTACAAGCAGTAGGACTAGCATCTGCTTGTGTAAAAAGCACTGTCAGAAGATAACAGGCTGGGCGGTGATGGCGCATGTCTGTAATCCCAGCACTCTGGAAGGCAGAGGCAGATGGATTTCTGAGTTCGAGGCCAGCCTGGTCTACAGAGTTAGTTCCAGGACAGGCAGGACTATACAGAGAAACCCTGTCTCGAAAAAACCAAATCCAAAAAACCAAAAAAAAAAAAAAAGATAACAGGATACTTTCTTTTGTAAAATGGCCCCCAGAAACCTTTCTACTATACTAGATAACTTCTATCCAGAGTCAGAAAGCATGTCTGATCCATTATGCTGAAATACACTCCATCCATTCAACAAGAATTTATTGATTATGTGTCAGAACCTGGAGAGATACTGGAAATTAGGAGAGTAAGTACAGCCTCTGATTCTCATAAGGAAATTCTATTCTACTGAAGAAAAAAATAATTAAAATTCAGGAAGCTATCATAGTGCTTGAAAAAACAAACCTATAATCTTAGAATCTCTCAACTGGGAGTGACTGGAGACATCTGCATTGTCATCACTGGAGAGGAGGCTATCAGCAACTTGTGGGCAAAGGCCTAGGATACCACTAAACATGCAAGAATGAACAAGACAGTGGCCTTACAAAATCTGCCCCAAACCCCAACAGAACTAAGACTGAAAACCCTATTGTAAAGAAATGCCCCAAATGATTAGGACAGTTACCAAGAAAGGGTCCCCCAGAGGGCAAAGCCTACGTAAGCTGCATCTAAAGAACAACCCAGACACTTGCAATGGAGGACTCTGCTCCTGATATGGTAGCACAGGTTGAAACAAGATGCTATCTCAAACCAAAAATCTCCCAAGCACAAGGAGTTGTGTATGTAAAACCCCAGGTTCCAGAAAACAAGAGGCTTTCTGAGAGTTAGACTCTAGCAGGATACTTTAATGCCAATACTTTAGTAGATAAATCCAAACTATCAATATTCTCAGGCACTCATCATAACAGAGCTGAACTGGAAGTAGGAAAAAAGACAATCATTAACAACTATTATACTTTACTTTCTAGTATCCTGCAACAAGTCAGCCAGCAACAGTGGGTAGAACTGAGAATAAAACTTAAAACACAAGCCAGGCATGCCATCTGTAACTCTAAACCCTAAAGGAAGAGGTGGTAAGATTCCTTGAGCCCTAATAGTTCCAGCCTGGGCAATATAGGGTGACACACCAAACTAAAACCTGAATTCACCTGAAACCAAATCCCAAGTAAGGGGTCCATATCATGTACCACTAAGTCCTTTATTGCACTATAAACTATAATAGAGTTCAGATCACATGTACAAGGCCGAGGAGTGTGCCCAGAGAAGAGGGTGAGGAAGGACTGTAGAAGCCAGAGGGGTCAAGGACACCACAAGAACACAGCCACAGAGTGAACTATGCAGGCCTCATAGGAGCTCACAGAAGAGGAAGTGGCAAACACCGACCCTGTACGGGCCTGAGCTAGGCCCTCTGCACAGACCTTATGTTGTACAGCTTGGTGTTCTTGTGGGACTTCCAACTCTGGGGGCTGTTTCTGACTCCACTGCCTATGCTTGGGACCCTTTTCTCCTACTGGGTTGCCATGTCCAGCCATGACATGAGGGTTTGTGGCCAGTCATTGTATCTCATTTAGACCATATCTGGTGGACATCCCTGAGGAAGCCTACCTTTCTTTTTCTTTTAAAGGAAACAAAGGAATTGATCTAGGGAAGAGAGGAAAAGAGAAAAAAAACTCGGAGGACTGGAGGGAGGGAAACCAAGATTAGGATATAATGTATGAGACAATGTTGTCTTAAAAAGAAAAAAAAAATGGGAGCCCGGTGGGGTACTGTAGAGACTGCTTAGTTGGCAAGGTACTTGCTGCTCAGATCTAACAATCTGAGTTCAATTCCTAGCAACTACAAAGAAAGCTGGGCAGGCAGAGACAGGTAGACATGGGGCTCAGAGGAGCCAGCCAGCCTAGCTTACCAGGTGAGCTCCAGATTTTCATTTAAAAACGTGTCTCAAAATACAGAGTTGACAACTCCCGAGGATCAACACTGGAGGTTTACCTCTGGGCTCTACATGTTCAAACAGCCTCTACAACATGTATTGAATGCCTCCTATACTATAACAAGCCCTAGCAATACACTAGTTAGAAGAAAATGGACTGAAGAGGGCTCCTGGCTAAGAGCACTTCTTGCAGCCGGGTGGTAGTGGCGCACACCTGTAATCCCAGCACTCTGGGAGACAGAGGCAGGCGGATTTCTGAGTTCGAGGCCAGCCTGGTCTACAGAATGAGTTCCAGGACAGCCAGGGCTACACAGAGAAACCTTGTCTTGAAAAAACCAAAAAAAGAAAAAAAAAAAAGAGCACTTCTTGCAGGAGACCTGGATTCACCTGTGAGCCCTGACATGACAGAAAGCTCACAACCTAACTCCAGTTCCAGATCCAATGCCTCCCTCTGGCTACCTGGGCACCAGACATGCACAGTGCACAGACCTACATTTGGTCAAAACACTCATATGTATATAATAGCCCTAAACAAACAAAAAAATAGTTATTGCCCTTGTGGAATCTATAAACCAGAGAAATGTATCATATCACTAATAAAAAACACTAATCAGTGACAACCCCCCTTCAAAAAAAAAAGTTGTAGAGTTTTTTTTTTATGACCTTGTCAGCCACCTGTTTGGAAATTGTCATGAAGGCAAAAATAACAAAATTGGACCATAATGCAGAGTTGTAGTGCCAAGATTTCTACAGTTTTTAACTAGGCTATGTTGTGGTCTATGTCAATTCTATAATACATGAAAGAAAAATTTTAGTCACATTTGTATTTTAAAGGTTGGAAAACAAGAAATGGAAAGATGGCTTAGTGGCTAAGAGTACTTGCTACCTTTACAGAAACCTCAGGTTTGGTTCTCAGCACAGGTACAGCAGCTTACAGCTGTTCTAGGGTTGGGTGCCCTCTTCTGGCTTTCACAGTTGTGCTCATGGTGGACTTGCAAAAATTACAAAAACTAAATTTAAAGAAACAAAAATCTTAGAAGAGTAAGAAACTTGATGTGGAGTATCAGTAACAGAATGGAAAATTATAGAAGTCAGTGCACTTAAAGAGACATCAATAAAAGTCTCCAATTTGAAAAGGAGAACTATTAGCCAGGCAGTAGTAGTGGTGGTGACACACAGCTTTAATACCATCACTCGGGAGACAGAGGCAGTCAGATCTCTTTGGGTTCAAGGCTAGCCTGGTCTAAAAAGCAAATTCTAAGACAACCAAGGCTATATAACGAAACTGTCTCAAAAAGCTGAAGGGGGTGGGGTGGGTAAAAGAACTATTAGTTTAAAAAAAATGACAACCCCACCCCTGGGGGAAAAAAAGTTACAATCTAGACAAGAAACCATCCAAGAGCTCCCTTAAAAAGTGTGCTAAGAGGAGTGCTAGAGAGATGGCTCAGTGGTGAAGAGCTCCAATTCCCAACAACCACAAGGTAGCTCACAACCAACTGTAATGGGATCAGATGCCCTCTTCTGGTGTGTCAGAAGACAGCTATAGCCAGGCGGTGGTGGCTCAGGCCTGTAATCCCAGCACTCTGGGAGGCAGAGGCAGGCGGATCTCTGAATTCGAGGCCAGCCTGGTCTACAGAGTGAGTCCCAGGACAGCCAGGGCTACACAGAGAAACCCTGTCTTAAAAAAAAAAAAAGAAGAAGAAGAAGACAGCTACAGTGTACTTACATACATAAAATAAGTAAATCTTAAAGAAAAAAATTGTGATAAGAATGCTAAAGTATATCTCCACAATTGGGAGCTTTTGGAAGCAGGGGTCGAGGTGGGAATGTAGGGATGAGAAAGACTTTTTTAAGGGGCTGGCTACTGGGAATTTGACCATGCTCCAGCTCCAGCGAGTATACAGGCAACACAAAATTGGGGGGGGGGGGGGATTAGAAGCGTGGAGGCAGGCATGGAGGACTGGAGAGTGTGATGAGAAGGGTGATGGTTTGTATATGCTTGGCCCACGAAGTGGCACTATTAGAAGGTGTGGCCTTGTTGGAGTAGATGTGTCACTGTGGGCAAGGGCTTTAAGATCCTCTGAACCTGTAAGCCAGCTCCAACTGAATGTTGTCCTTATAAGAGTTGCCTTGGTCATGGTATCTGTTCATAGCAATAAAACTCTTAACTAAGACAGGGTACATGATGTGAAATTTCCAAATGATCAATAAAGACATTATGAAAAAAAATCTCATAAAAGAAACAAAACCATCATTGGAGATGGCTCAGTGCTTGTTGTACAATCATGAGCATGGGAGTTCTCGTTCCAGCATGCATGTAAAAAGCCAGACACCCCATATATGCCTGTGACGCTAGCACTGATCTAAGTGGAGCCAGGCTCACTGAAGCTTGCTGGCTTCCAGCCTCACTAAGAAAATCAGAATCCCAGGTTCAGACATACCTTGCATCAAAAAAACTAGGCAATGTCCTAGGACACTAGACACCCACTTCAGAACTCCATGCAAGAACACCGAATTACACACCTGCACATACAGGTGCATGAACACTAAACACACATATACCAAACCCATAAACACACAAATAAAAACAAAGTACACCAGGCAGTGGTGACACATACTTTAACCCTAGCACTCAGGAGTGAAGGTAGAGGCAGTCAGATCTCTGAGTTTAATGCTAGCCTGGTCTACAGAATGAGTTCCAGGACAACCAGGGCTACACAGAGAAAACAGGGGTTGGGGACAACGAAGTATGAAAAAGGAGCCCGTTAAATTCGAAGAGCATCAGGGAAGGGTATACAGGAGGGCGTAGAGGGAAGAAAGGAGACATGTAATTATAGTCTCAAAATATTTTTTAATTAACAAAGCCTCGAATAATGTAAAAACAACAGAAGAGTCTTCATGTATCAAATTCCAGAGGGACTGGAAATACAGCTCAATGCTAAAACATTTAAGATGCCCTAGATTTGAGCTTTACACTATGCAAATTAAAAAAAAAAAAGCTACTTGAAAAGATACTAGCTAGAAATTCCCCAAAATTAACACATATAAACACATGGACTGGAAAAACTCCAAAGGTAAAGATTTATGCCTCATCTTATCATAATCAAATTGCTGAAGTCAGAATCAGAAATCTTTATTTTTTCGAGATAGGGTTTCTTTGTGTTTACCTAGGTGTTTTGAAATTCAATCTATAGACCAGACCAGCTTTGAACTCAAGAGATCTACCTGCCTCTGCCTCCCTAAATGCTGGGATTAAAGATGTGTATCACCGCACCCAGACATAGACCATAGATTTTCAAAAAAGCCAGATAAAAGTAGTATATTACCTATTACCTACAGTGTATCTATTCAAATGGCCAAAAGATACTGAGGCATGAACCTACTGCTTTAGTTACTTGGGATGAGGAGAGGATCACCTGAGGCCAGTCCAGCAACATATCCAAAGTCCCAAAAAGCAGAAAAGCATGGCAAGCTATAAATTTTACCTGAGATCATAGAGACCAAAGAAAACAAAGTCATTTTAAAATACTAAAAGAAAAGAACCATCAACCCAGAACCCTTACATCCATCAAAACATCCCTCAGAATTAAAGGGGAAACAGGATGTGATCTCATGAGGGAAAGAGAAGTTTTGGCTTCAGAACTGCTGTAAAAGAACTGCTGAAGAGGGGCTGTGGAGATGGCTCGGCAGTTCAGAGCACTGATTGTTTTTCTAGAGGATCCAGGTTCAATTCCCAGCATCCACATGGCAGCTCACAACTGTCTGTAACTCCAAAGATCTGACACTCTCACACATATATACACATAGGCAAAACACCAATGCATATAAAATAAAAATAAATAAAACATTAAGAAAGGGAAAAAAACTTGCTAAAGAAAAGGCCCATGAGATAGCTCAGTGTAAAAGTGTTTGCTGGCAGGCCTAGCAATCTGGGTTCATTCATGCCCAGAACCCACAAAAAGGTAGAAAAAGAAAATCAATTCTAGAAGTGTCATCCTCTGACCTGAACACACACAGTATCACTCATCCCTTCACACAGCTACAGAAACGACAAATATATCAATAAATGTAATGGGTTGTTTCTCTCAACTCTGTTAAACTTGACAGTTCAGAGTATCACTTTATGGGATTTTCAATGTCATAAGTATAATATTTAGGATAACCATTACCTAAGGGGAAGAAGGTAAAATAACCTATATAATGCTACATTCTACTGTAAGTGGAAAAAGTCTCTAAAAACATAGCCACATCTATCACTTCTAGAGCAATATCATACATACACATATGCAAACACAAAATAACACTTTAAAGATTTTCATTTTTAATTATTTACTTTTATTTTACGTACACTGGTATTTTACCTGCATGTAGGTCTGTGTGAAGGTGTCAGATCTGTTGTGAGCTGCCATTTGGGTGCTGGGAATTGAATCAGGGTCCTCTGGAAGTGCAGTCAGTGCTCTTAACTGCTGAGCTACCTCTCTGGCTCCTAAAGGTTATTTTTATTCATGTGTATGTGTGTGTCTATCTGTGTTAGCCACATGCGGGTGGGAGTCCTCAAGAGGCCAGAAGAGGGCATCAGGATCCCTTGGAGCTAGAGTTACTGGTAAGACACCAGAAGTGGGTGCTAGGAACCAAAACTGGGATCTGGAAAAGCAATAAGCACACTTCACTCCTTAGCTATTTCTACTTTAAAACACATTGGAAAACTAGAAACTGGACAAATAACCTAGAGGAAGAAGTAGTAAGAACAATGAAAAAATGATCAAACAGAAAGTAAGCAGTTGTCCAAATATACAGTGAATATTTAACTAAATGTGAATGGAAAAACACCATTAAAAGACAGATGATTAGCCAGACCTGGTGGCAAAGGAATTTAATACCAGCAGTTGGGAAGCGGAGACTGGAGGATCTGACTTTGAAGCCAGTCCAGTTTCCACGCAAGCTCCATATCGGCCAGAGCTCTCTTAAAAGCAGCAGCAGCAGCAGCAACAGCAACAAAACAGGTGACGTCAAGAATGGCAACATAGGGTTGGAGAGATGGCTCAGTGGTTAAGAGCACTGACTGGTCCTGAGTTCAAATCCCAGCAACCACATAGTGGTTCACAACCATTCGTAAAGAGATCTGATGCCCTCTTCTGGTGTGTCTGAAGACAGCTACAGTGTACTTAGATATATAATAATAAATAAATTTTTATAAAAAAAAAAAAAAAAGAATGGTGACACAACACTAGCAAAACAAGTGAAGTCAACAATGGCGAGCCAGGGCATTAAAGAGAGGGCTCATGATGTCAGTTAAGCGCATCACTGGCTGCTCGCTCTTCCACATGACCCTGGGTTGTATTCCATGCACCTACACGGTGTCTCACGACTGTCATTCCCTGGGGATCTGATGCCTTCTTTTTGGCCTATGAAGGAACCATGCATGGATGTGATATGGACATACATGCAGGAAAAATATGCACAAAAGAAAAGAGTACTGGTACATAAGTGGTTTCCCCATATGAGAGACAGGCAAGATCACAAGTATAACCAGCCTAGACTATACAAGAAACCTGTCCCAAAAAAGAACCCATGGAGCTGGAGAGATGGCTCAGGGGTTAAAGAGCACTGACTGAGCTGGGCGTAGTGGCGCACGCCTGTAGTCCCAGCACTTGGGAGACAGAGGCAGGCAGACTTCTGAGTTCGAGGCCAGCCTGGTCTACAGAGTGCGTTCCAGGACAGCCAGGGCTACACAGAGAAATCCTGCTCGAAAAACAAAAAACAAAAAACAACAACAACAACAACAACAAAAAAACCCAGAGTACTGACTGCTCTTCTGAAGTTCCTGAGTTCAAATCCCAACAACCACATGGTGGCTTACAACCATCCTTAATGAGATCTGACTTCCTCTTCTGGAGTGTCTGAAGACAGCTACAGTGTACTTACATAAATAAATACAACTAATTACTGTTAACAGGAGGAACATTCCATATAAACAGGTGAGCTCACCAAGAAAACACAACTGTAACTCTGAATGCCTCATGAGAAAAGATTCAAAACACATGAAACAAAAATATGGCAATCTAGTTATGGTTAGAAGTCTCTATATACCCCCTTGGTGATTCATCAACCTAGCAGACAGAACATCAGCAAAAATAACTGTTGTATTGACTATTAATGAGTATGAAGCAAACAATTGAGAGTGCCAACTTAAGAAGGATTTTCAAACTTTGTGTGTGTGTGCGCACATGCATTTGCAAGGGCCTCGGTACAAGCATTTGTGTGTGTGTGTGTGTGTGTGTGTGTGTGTGTGTATACACATACATTGGCAAGGGCTTCAGTACAAGCATTTGTGTGTGTGTGTGTGTGTGTGTGTGTACACATACATTTGCAAGGGCCACAGTACAAGTATTTGTGTGTGCACATGCATTTGCAAGGGCCAAGTACAAGTGTGGAACAATTGTGGGTACTCTACCATGTAGGTACTAAGGATCAACTCATATCAGGCTTGGCCACAAGGGCCTCTAAATGCCTGGCCCTCACATGAGCCTTCCTCCTTTATTCAGCCCAGCTCCTGGCCTATATATGATGTTTACTTGTAGAGGACCTGGGTTCAGTTCTCAACACCCACAGAGGCTCACAACTGTCCAACAACTCTAGTTCCAGGGGATCTGAAACCCTCTTTGAACTCCACAGGCACCATGCACACTCGTGATGCTGATATACCTGGGACCCTAGACAAAGGATCTGAGCAAAACACCATACACATAAAATAAGAATAAATACTTAAAGAAGAAAAGGAGACCTCATCAGTAATTTAAGGGTTCCACTTGAAATCATTTGCTTAGACTACACTTTGTTTTACAAAGTGTTTTGCAGTTGTACTTTAAAATACAACAGTTTACATATAATTGGGACTTGATCCTGATTAGAACTGAAATTAAGTGGGCCAGAGTCCACTTAAGGATTTCTAGAGGCTCAGGTCTAACAAGAGGCACAAGAAAACCAGAGGCACAAGAAGAAAAATGGACTACACAAAGTAATCTGGGGAAGAAAACAGTGTTTTCATCAAGTGAAACGTTAAGAAGCTATTAATGTATCAACTAACGTTTTATTAAGCTGGAAAAATACACGCATAAGGAAAAGTATGACTGAAACAATGAAATATAAGTCGATTGTTTGATGGAGCAAGTATACTGTTTTGTTCTCGTAATAATACTAAAAAAACAAACAAACAAACAAACAAACAAAAACCCAGAACCAAACACCATGAAGGCATAACAAAAGAAATGACAATCTCCTCCGGGAGCCATTCAACATCAGACTGAACACAGAAAGCCCCCCCCCCCCCCGGTACCCTCCCTCTGAGATCAGTCTACAGCCCCGGTCCTGTCCGCATCTTAGCTCAAGTTCAAGGTACTGAGTGCCACGCCTGACCCCAGGACCCGGAAGAGGAGCGCTAATTCGGGCTCTCCCTGTCTGACTCACCCCGCAGCGACCGCGGCGGTGGGGTCAAGGCTTTCTTTAGGGTCCCGACCCGAAGACACAACAGAGGGGCGTCTCCTCGGAGCCCAGGTCGTGCCCGGGAACAGCGACGCCAGCACAGGTCTGGCGGCCCCACCTCCTCCCATGGCCGGAGCCGGACCTCAGGCCTGACCCCGACTGCTAGGGCTTCCCAGCTTTCTCCCCCGCTGACACAACGCGGATGGCTTGACCTCACGGTCCTAACACCGGCAGGAGTCCCGTAAAAGCGGGGCGTAGAAGGAAGAGGGAGACAAAGACGCCCAAGTCTAAAGAGGGCACGCTCACCTGGACGGATCCAGACGCGAAAACGGAAGCAGACTTCCGATTAGTTGCTCAGCATCCAAAATGGCGACTCCCTCGACCTCACCACAGCGGACTCGAGCGGAGGAATCTAAGGGGGCGTGTTAACCACGCCCTACCTTGCCGGTATTGGCTGCGCACACCGCACGGGGCGGAGCTGGGGACTATTTCCCACGGCGGAGTCGCGAAACCTGACTCAAGACACCTAACGTCACTCAGTGGGTTGAGTCTCTTGCTAGGGGCGCGTCTTGCAGTTTGCCCCGGGCGCGGCGAGGCAGGTGGAGGCTTCTGGAGTCTGTGCCCAGTACCCTTGGTCCAGATTCTTTCAGCCCCTGGAAAAACCCGCTGCAGACTGCCTCGCAAGCGCTCGCGTTTCCGAGCGGAGGCTGGTTCCCCCGCCTAGCTCACCGATCGGTCGGTCCTGGGGCTCCGACCTCTGAGGGGCAGTTGGGCGGGATTCAGCAATGTGGAGCCGACTTTCCCCCACTGCCTCTCAGCTTCTGTCTACCTACACTGATCCTCCCTTCTCCTACACCTAATCTGAGGTCCGCCCGTACCTTCACTAATGTTCTCTCCGCACAGCCTCCGCTCTCACTTGCTCTTATTTTTGTATCTGTATTCAGAGGAGGCTTTTCTGGGTTTGAAGGTGTGAAAAGAGCCTTCCAGTACTCTTGCTCTTGGCCCTGCTATAGAGGTCACAGCTTTCAAGACCAACATTGTGGCTTGTCTTGGATCAGTGGTAAAACGAGAACTGCGGGTTACCTTGGGAGGATTATATGAATTGAAAGTTACTGGCTTGTATCCATGCGCCGCATTTCAAAGCGCCAGGATTCAAGGACCTTAGAATAGACTATATTTGTTTCCCTAATGTTCAGATCATTCCCCTCAGCAAAATATTTGCATATATAAATTGTAGTTCTGCAATAAGATCATGGCATTTGTTGCTAAAACTTTCTACACACACACACAGTCCCAACAACAAAGTACAATGATAGGAAAATTTCCCCTGAAGCACAAATTAGTTTATTGGGCTCGTTTACAGACCATAGGTGACAAGTCACTTAACAGGCATATGAGTAATCACTCGCCTTCAAATAAGTTTGCACTGGAAAGTTTATCCAGTAGAAGGCATGGATGGAGCCCACTTCCCAGCTGCTCTCCAGTCTACACTCTAACCCTCCCCGGGCACGCAATTAGGGCAGAAGTATGTTCTGACAGCTGGTATAGCTTGCAGGCATACCCAGGTGCCGGTTCCAAGACCCTCTTGACCCCTCCTTCAAAGAAGATGATCTTTGCCTGTGGGCACAGCTAAATTCCTGAAGATGGCTGTTGTTTGGCTCGGATGATAGTAAAGTATCACCGCATTTAAGGGGGCAGATTGTTCAGATTTAGGTGCCTAGAGACACCCTAACCAAAGGTACAAATATGTGCGGACGTTGTTAGATACAGTTTCAAACTAACACATTGCAAATGATTTTTTTCAGATGAATGTCATTAGATAAAGGTCTACATATCAAATATTATTGCTATTTTGAATAAAATCCTTTTTTTTTTTTTTGGTTTTTTTCGAGACAGGGTTTCTCTGTATAGCTCTGACTGTCCTGGAACTCACTCTGTAGACATGGCTAGCCTCGAACTCAGAAATCCACCTGCCTCTGCCTCCCAGAGTGCTGGGATTATAGGCGTGCGCCACCACCGCCCGGCTATAAAATCTTTTAATGTAAGAAATGCTTATGTATATAAAGGTAAAATGGCGGTCATAAAGCTTCAGTTGTTTAATGGGAGGTGATGAGTACTGGAGTGTCCTTACTAGCTTTAGTATGTTTTCAGATACTAATGTCAGGGCTGAAGAAATGACTTGGTGGCTAAGAGTGAACACTGCTCTTCCAGAGGACAAGAGTTTGGTTTCCAGCACCTGTGACAGGTGGCTCACAACCACCTAATTCCAATGCCAGGGGTCTCACACCCTCTTCTGGCCCTTCTTGGCTACCAGCACTCACATGCAGAGACACAATCACATAATTTAAAAAAAAAAAAATTGGGGCTGGTGAGATGGCTCAGCGGGTAAGAGAACTGACTGCTCTTCCAAAGGTCCTGAGTTCAAATCCCAGCAACCACACGGTGGCTCACAACCATCCGTAATGTGATCTGATGACCTCTTCTGGTGTGTCTGAAGACACCTACTGTGTGCTTACATATAAAAATAAATAAAAATCTTAAAAAAATAAAAAAGATAAGACCCTGCCTCAAAAGTAATTGTAAGCTGGAGTGTGGGGATCAGTAGTTCAAGGCCATCCTCCCTGCTTAGCAAGTTTGAAGCCAGCCAGTTAAAAAGATCATTAAGCTCCAGCCTAGCATCTGGATTTATTTAGAAAACTAACTTCCTATTTAAAAGTTTGCTTGGACTCAGTGATCATCGCCTTTACCTTGGCTTTTAGCAAAAGCCAGCTGTCTAATATTAGAGACTCTATAACATCTCAGGTATTACACAAAAAAGCCTGCATGGATAGCCAAAGAAACCTTATATGGTTTTGTTTTTTTTGTTTTTTTTGTTTGTACTACAACCAGCCAAGTAGACCAGACACTATCTGGAGATGGGGGTGGGAGCCATGCCCATCTCTAGCCCAACAGACCACTTTCACTCAGGAGCTAAATACAATCAAAAGACCTACTCTTTTACTTGAACATCTTTTGTTGTAGAGCAGAAATTAACATATAAGGTTTAGAGCCGGGCGGTGGTGGCGCACGCCTGTAATCCCAGCACTCTGGGAGGCAGAGGCAGGCAGATTTCTGAGTTCGAGGCCAGCCTGGTCTACAGAGTGAGTTCCAGGATAGCCAGGGCTGTACAGAGAAACCCTGTCTCGAAAAAAATCAAATCCAAAAAACCAAAAAAAAAAAAAAAACCAAAAAAAAAAAAAAACATATAAGGTTTCTTTGGCTATCCATGCAGGCTTTTTTGTGTAAGTCCTTATAAATGGTGGCTGTAACTAAAATCTGACACAGTGTGAACTCAAAAAAAGTGAGTTTCTCACTAGCAGGCCTGTCAGACCTGTTTTTGACAATCCCCTCCAGCTAGGATTGGCTTTGTACTTTGTTAAACGGTTGGGAAAGGACGGTAGCAGGGCCATGGCGTGGTGACCTTGCCTTTGCCACAAAGCCTAAAATATTTACCACTGGGTCCTTTATAGAAAACATTTGCTAGCTCACGAAATAAAAGTATTGCATGTGCCGGGCGGTGGTAGCACACACCTGTAATCCCAGCACTCTGGGAGGCAGAGGCAGGCTGATTTCTGAGTTCCAGGCTAGCCTAGTCTACAGAGTTGAGTCCCAGGCTATACAGAAAAACCCTGTCTGGAAAAAAACAAATAAAAAAAAAGTATTGCACGGTATATAAAAGAAATATGATGACACAGTTAACCACACTGGGTTTGACTTATATTTTGCTGTTGCTTTAAGACAGTCTCATGTAGCCTAGGCTGATCTCAAACAAAATATGTAACCAAGGATGACCCTGAACTTCCCTTCCTGCTCCCTTCTCCTATGTGCTGGGTTACACTCAGGAGGACCTGCACTCAGACCCCGAGCATCCGCGTAAAATGCTAGTGTCGTCTCCCTCGTCTGGAACACTAGGAAGCAGGAAACAAGACCAGGGCAGATTTGGAGCTGACCGCCCAACCCAGGTTAGCCCATTAGTGGGCACCGTGTCTAGTAGGAGATCCTATCCAAAAAAAAAAAAAAAAAAAAAAAAAGATAAAGGAGGGGACCGGAGAGACGGCTCTGTGTTAAGCACACTGGCTGCTCTTGCAGAGAGCCCAGGTTCTGTTTCCAGCACCCATATGGCAGCTTATAATTTTTCTGTAATTCCAGTTCCACAGGATCGACACTTTCTACCGGCCTCTGTGAGCACCACATACACAGATATAATGCAGGAAAAACACTCATACACATAAATCTGTGAAGAGCAATTAAACATTACATCTGATATAAACCACCATGTGCACACACAGTCTTGTGTACCCATGAGCACATTCACACAACTATATTACATACGTGCACGAGTGTGTCCACATGAATACATTACATACTAAACACATTTGGGTTTTTTTTTTAATGTGAGATTCTTAAGACTATACAAGGCTGTCATAACCATATTGATCAATGCAATAGAACTGAAATAAACCCATGTGTTCTATGGCCAATTGTTGCTAAACAAGGACATGGAGAGAACTCAATGGAGGAAGAAATCTTTTCCAAAAGTCATCCTAGCTGAGGATGGTGACACATGGCTTTAGTCCCAGCACTTGGGAGGCAAAGGCAAGTGGATTTCTATGAGTTCCAGGTCATCCTGATCTACCTATCAAGATCTAGACCCGCCAAGATTATCCTGTATCAAAAAAATAGATAGCAAAATCATTTTGGATTTTAGACACAGAGTCTTGCTTTGTAGCCCAGGCTAGCTCAAATTCAAGATGCTCCCACCTCAGCTTCCGAGTACTGGAGTTACTTCAGGACTGCAGAACTGCACCTAATCACATGGAAGAGAGTGAAGGTGGGTCTTCCTGCCTTACACTATACAAACACCGATTCAGGATGGACTAAGTAACTAAGAGCTATAGTCATAAAATTCTTTACAGACATTACAAGTGCTCACTTCGGCAGCACACATACTAAAATTGGAATGATACAGAGAAGATTAGCATGGCTCCTGCGCAAGGATGACATGCAAATTCGTGAAGTGTTCCATATTTTTTATTTCTTCAATTTTATCAGAAATATTTTCCATGTAAATCTTCAATTTTATCAGAAAATGCTTATAATTGTACTTTTGATCAACTTAGAAATATTTTTAATGCCTATCATTTTAGCTGTGTAATTTTCCATGATAATCTTCAATTTTATCATGTTATTCTATATTTCCTACAATTTTATCAGGAATATTTTCCATGTAAATCTTCAATTCTATCATAAAATGTATTTACTTCCTTCTTCAATAAAAAAAAAAAGAAAAGAACTTGAAAAAAAGTCATTACAGGTATAAATTTTCAGCACTTGGTGACAGTTCCTTATGACAGCCAAATGAGGGTGACTGAAGGAAAGAAACAGGCTTCAGGGAGATAGAACTTTCCTGCTTTGAATGATAGCATTCATTAATTTAGAAAGATAACACACACAGTAGAGGGAAATGTTTGGAAACCACTTAATAAGATAGACATATCCAGAATACATTTTTTAAAAACTACAGCAACACAAGAAAAAAGATGGGGGCTGGAGGGGTGGCTCAGCGTCAAGAGTCCAGACTGCATCCTAGAGAATCTGGGTTGAGTTCTCCACACCACATGATGGCACACACCCATCTGCTACTCCAGTTCAGGGGATCCAGTGCCCCCTTATGGCCTCCTTGGGCACCAAACATGCACACGTTGCACAGATATACATGCAGGCAAAAGACCCATACACACAGAAAATAAGATGACAACTCAGTTAGGCACAGTGACCCACACTTGTAATCCCAGCCCCTAGAAAACTTAGGCAGAATGCATTAGGTTACTTGTAACAGTTAGCTTTAGCTGTTTATGTGACATAACCTAGAAGTATCTTGCCAAGACCAGTGTGGCCCTGGTGGCGACAGTGTCATGGTGACATGGTTCCTGCTCCTGGGACAGGGCCCCAGTGTGAGCCTCCGCAAACGTTGATGGCTTCTGTGGGTGTAAGGCTTGTTTGTGTAATGATGTACATATTTTCACATTCCTCTGAGCAATGTCCTCTCTGTTAATGACCCCATGAGAATTAGAAATAGCAGAGTCTAGGAGTTGAGGGTGTGGCTAATGTCTCAGCAAAATGGTATATGTTGGGACCTTCAGGACAGCCTTTGAAGCTATGAAAAAGAACTCTCAATATATGAGTTCAATATATATATGATTTCTCCACTGTGCAAACTATAACGATGCAATATGAATTATGGGGGCTTCATGAATCTAAAGGAACAAAGACAGCTACACTGTGAGCCAGCTTGTTGGAAAGATAGAAAGACAGGCAGATTCCTGAGTTCACGGTCAGCCTGGGACACAGTAAGGTTAGGCCCAGGTGTGGTAGAAATGGTAGTTTCAGGGTAGGGTCCCCACCCAACTAGCTTATCATTTATGCCTACTGAGGGCTGACAGATCTCTGAATTCTTTTGCAATGTTAAGAAAAAAATGTATACTTGCTGTCTCTTAAGAATCAAAGAGTTGGGGTCTCGTGATGCTGATTCCTAAGAAAATCAGAAGGAAAACCTGGAGTAAATGACTGGACTGATATGTAACTAAAAACTGGGCTTTTGGTCTGCCTGAGATGAGCTCACAAAAACCGATAGCAGTTCTTCTTTAGAATTTTCACTTGTGAGAGCTGAGCTGTCTGGAGATCTCTAGAAAGCAACACAGCTCTTTAAGAATTTTTTTCTTGCCGGGCAGTAGTGGCACATGCCTTTAATCCCAGCCCTTGGGAAGCAGAGGCAGGTGAATTTCTGAGTTCGAGGCTAGCCTGTTCTACAAAGTGAGTTCCAGAACAGCCAGGGCTATACAGAGAAACCCTGTCTTGGAAAAAAACAAAACAAAGCAAAACAAAACAAACCAACCAACCAAAAAACAGGATCTCTGACTTGGTGAGAGGATCCAATAATTTTTTTCTGACTTGGTGAGAAAAGCTATCAACTATCCAGATAGCTTTTAGGTTTTGTTTTTTTGTTTTTTGTTTTGTTTTTTTTTTGTTTTTTGTTTTGTTTTTGTTTTTGGTTTTTGGTTTTTGGTTTTTTGAGACAGGGTTTCTCTGTGTAGCCCTGGCTGTCCTGGAACTCACTCTGTAGACCAGGCTGGCCTCGAACTCAGAAATCTGCCTGCCTCTGCCTCCCAAGTGCTGGGATTAAGGGCATGTGCCACCACTGCCTGGAGCTTTTAGAATTTTTACTACCAGAGCTGTCTCAACCAGAGGGTTTTTAGAATGGCAAGAAAAAGCTGTCTAGAGCAGAGCAGAGCAGCTCTCTCTCCTCTCTCTCTCTCTCTCTCTCTCTCTCTCTCTCTCTCTCTCACACACACACACACACACACACACAGGGGGGTGGGGAGAGAGGGAGGAAGGGAGGGAGGAAGGAAGGGGGGGGAGAGAGAGAGAGAGAGAGAGAGAGAGAGAGAGAGAGAGAGAAAGAGAGAGAGAGAGAGAGAGAGAGAGAGAGAGTCTGGAAAGCCAACTGATCAGAACCTAGGCCGCCAGCTTGGCCCCACGGTTTGACTTTTCTTTTCGACACTCCCAGACACCCCTTCTCTCAGAACCCCTCTCCGTGCAGAGGCTGGTCCTGGGCAGTATCTGGGAAGAGAATCTAAATGAATTGTTTAGAAGACATTGGCTTTGTGGGCTTGTCTGCGGAGGACTGCCTTGTGTTAATAGATGGTGAGACCATTACCTAGGCAGGTGGTTTGAACTGATCAGGAGCCAGCGGAGCACGAGCCTTCTCAGGAGCCTGCAAGCGGCATCTTCCAACTGAACTTCTTTGGTTGTGAAGGGAATTCCTTGGTCTGAAGTAATACTGTGTGATAAGTGTAAGCAAGCCAGCCTTCAAGTGCCTGTCTTGAATGCCTAGAGTGATGGACTGTGGTCTGGAAGTGTAAGGCAATAAACCCTGCATTCCTTAAGTTACTTCTGGTCAAGATGCTTTATCACAGCGCCAGAAATAAAATTAGAAATAAAACTAGCAACTTCTCTGTGGCTGAAACAAAACTCCCGACAAAGTCAATTCAAGGAAGAGTTTATTTTTGCCTCACAGTTCCAGGATACAGGTCCATCTTGTTGGGGAAGGCAAGAGAGGCAGGAACACGAGGGAGTTGGTCACTTTGCATCTGTGGTTAGGAGGCACACAGCAGTGAATGGTCTAGGATTCCATCCCAAGGACTGACAGCACTCACACATAAGGTGGGTTTTCTTACTTTAATTAACCTAATCTTGATAATCCCTAGCAGGCATGCCCAGAATTTTTTTTTTTTTTTTTTTACATCCAGAATGTAAACCCCATTAAACTGGCAAGTTTAGCCATCATCCAGGGTCACTGTGAGTTTGAGGCTGGGTCTTGCTCTATACCCAAGTACCAGGACCAGCTAGGACTACAAGGTTTTTGCTTTGTCTAAAATCAAAACAAAAAAAGATGGGTAAGAGGGGTAAGAGGAGTAAGAAGGGTAAGCCCCGTTGCTAGAGTGCATGTCTAACCTGCATGAAGTCTTGGCTTCAACTCCCAGCATGAGATGGGATAGTTTACTGAACTTGGAGGCTGGTTGGGCAGCTAACAAGCCCTATCAATCCTTCTGTCTCCACACGAGACAGCATTAGGATTGTGGCCTATATATGGCTATGTTCAGTTATTATGTGGGGGTGGGGATTTGAACTCAGGTCCTCATGTTTGCACAGCAAGTGCTCCTACCCCCCCCCCAACCATAACCCAGCCCATTAATTATACCGAGGAGAAAGGCCTGTGTCACCGTGGCTATGTAGAGGCGATTCTGGAGCCAGTTCATACCTTCTACCTTTATGTGGTGGGTTCTGCTGATAAAACCTGGTTTGACAGGCTTTTGAAATAAGTACCCTCAGGACCTTCTGACCAGCTCTCATGAATTATAGTTTACTTTTAAAAAAATTTGGTCTGGGGGCTGAAGAGATGGCTCAGTGGTTACGAGCACCGATTGCTCTTCCGAAGGTCCTGAGTTCAATTCCCAGCAACCACATTGTGGCTTACAACCATCTGTAATGAGATCTGATGCCCTCTTCTGGGGTGTCTGAAGACAGCTACAGTGTACTCATATAACAATAAATAAATCTTTAAAAAATTTTTTTTGGTCTGGAAGATGGCTCAGTAGGGGAAGAGATTGCTACAAAGGCATGAGGACAGAGGTTTGGCTCTCACTAACACCCATGTAACCACTGCAGGCATGCAGTGGGCTGCCTGTAATTCCACAGCCCAGGATATAAAGATGGGGGACTCCAGAGTAAGATGGCTAGCTAGACTAGCTGGATTGCCAAGCTCTGAGTTCAAGTGAGAGACCCTGACTCAGTACGTAAGGTAAAGAGAGGCATATGACATCAACCTCTGGCCTCTACACTCACATGCACACATGAGTACAGGTGAATCTGCACACACATCCCCGCACAAGCATGCAAATGCACGCATGCACACACGCACCAGTACACACACATATCCATGCAAAAAAAAATATGTAACTGGGGTTCTGAAATGTTTCCTGTCATTGCTACTGTAATGTGAAGACTTAATGAGATCATTGTAGAAGCCAATAAATATAAAATGGATTTCAGTACTGGGGAGGTAGCCCAGTAGTCAACTGGACTATGTGCTTAGTTAGCATGGGCTAGCCATAGGTTCAGCCCCAATACAGAAAACAAACAACGGCAAAAGTGTGTGTGTGTGTGTGTGTGTGTGTGAGAGAGAGAGAGAGAGAGAGAAAGAGAGAGAGAGAGAGAGAGAGAGAGAGAGAGAGAGAGAGAATGGATTAGGAAGATATTTCAGTTTTGTAACTTATGGCAGGACAACTATTTCACAAGCACAGTGACAAAGAGGGCAGGGTGAACCTGGGGCTAGGAGATGGCTGTGGGACTATCCAAAAGCCCAAACCTGATGCCCTGAGTTCAAATCACAGAACCAACACAAAAGCTGCGCGTGCTAGCAAACGCATCTCTAATGCTACTACCCCTCGGAGGAGGGCATGGGAGGAAGACACAGGACAGTCTCTGGACGTTCCCAGGGCTAGCTAGCTTGGTTTATAGAGTGCAAAGGGCTGTCTTGTGACCTGCACAAGAATGCTTGTACTCCTACACAAACCCATGCACAGACATAGTAAAACTCAAAAGAAAATCTATTACTAATTAGAAAGCCTTCCAGATCTAGAATCAGTTTAGGTGAGCAGAGGTAAAATAAGTATGTTTTTCATTACTTGATCATGAATCTGAATCACAACACTGTGGAGACATTTTCAGAACACAGGGAACTCACAAGAATAGCATTATTATGATTCCATATTATCATAAACAGCCCAGCACCCCCTACACAACTGCTGCAGAGTGAACCCAGGTCCTGTCTACCCTTGAATCTAAGCTGTCCAACATTACACAATGAGTTAATAACAAACTCAAGACATTTCATTGGAGGCTAACTATCAGTCAGCTATTTTCTTGTTGAAAATGTCTGTCAGGTCAATTTCAAAGTGATCTAACAAGGCTATGCTGCATCTCTAAGTCAAGAATTACTGAGGTCTTAAAGTTGCTGTTATATCAGTTTGTATTCATACACAAAAGTCTAAAAGCTAGTTTGGTGAGAATATTTCATTTCCTAGGTATGTGTACAAATCAAATTCTTGAGTTTGAAATGTTTTCTTGACTGATACTGAATAGTTACTCCTATCTAAACATTCCAGTCATAGAAACTAGCAAGAGCAATTTACCTACAGCATTGTCAAGGACCAGGGCTCTTCAATTCTAGCACATTCTGCAAGATACAGGCAATCTTCATCTCGTTGAAGATTGAGGAAGGAAGAATTTGCAAGAATGCTTTATGCAAATACTCCGACTAGTCATTTTATCAGCAAGTCAGCGCTCTCGTTTGTGCTGCCTTGTGAAGCCGCAAATCATAAGAGAACTTGCACAGGGCTTTCAGAGATTGTTTTACATGACTAGCACAACTCTTGAGAGGGCCAGAACAGGGAAGTAACTAGCCCAAAGAGACTGGTCGGTGGCAGAGCTGGCACTGAAAGTTGGGCCTTCTAAAAACAGGGCTCCTCTTTCTACTTCTCTACGGAGAGACTTCAGAGGTAACTTTGGGTTTTCCGCCCAAGTAAGGGGAAAGAAGGGAGGGCAACAGAGAAATAATGAAACGGACAGTAACAGGAGTTGCGTTAGAACGAAGTGAGTCCAACCACGCTCAGCCTTTCCAAATACCCTTTAGATAGCAACAAGAACCATGGCTACTTAGGTCCTGCGTCTATGACCACCTGACAGCTTAGTCCCTCCCGCAGAAGCTGTGGGCCCTCTTTGGTTACATTAAACGCCTCGGGAGCTGAAGAGCCATGGGACTTGTGGGAGTGACGAGAGCTTGTGACTAAGGGACCGGTGGCTCAGGTTCGGCTACGGAGGGGGGAAGCCTGCGGTGGAGCTGTGGTTGGGGGATGTGGGTTTTGTGGCTGAAGTCGAAGTTGGGAGAGGAAACCAGGGGGGGAGATGACAGCTGAGTGGAGTTCACCCGCTCTAAGGGTGCGCGGAAGCACAAGGATACCTCCGAAAGCCCCTGGATGCTCAGCTACTTGTCGCCAGGACCAGGACGCGGGCGGGGCCCCTCTGGAACGCCGCGATTGGATGCTGCCTAAGTCCCGCCTTCCCGGACCCTTTCCCTGAGGCCCCGCCCACAGCGCCAGGCGCGCGCCTCGAGAGCCGGGAGGGGTCGGGGCGGCAGCGGGAGGAGAGAGGTGAGGTTCCGGCACGCGCCCCACTCGCTGCGAGAGCGCGAGCAGCGCGCTCCCGTCGTCCGCGTCGCCATCTTTTTTTCCCCCCTCCGTCCGTCTGTCTGCCGTTGGCTTTGTCTGTCCGCCGAGCCGTCCCTCGCTTCCCCGCCGCCAGCCCGGCCCGCAGCCATCCTCTGCCCACCGGGTCCGGGTCCCAGGGAGCCCCGGCCCGGCCAGCCCGAGCTGCGGCCGGGGCCCATTGTCCCGCGGTCTGTCCGTCCGGAGGCGGAGCCCAGGGACGTGGAGCGCCGAGGCTGCGGGTAAAGTGCCCCCGCGCCGGGAGCCAGCAGTCCGCGTAGCTCCCGTCGGCCCGCGCCGCCGCCCGCCTTTTGTCTGCTCGCTCCTAGGGAGGGGCGGACTGGGTGCTGCGGCGGCTGGGTGCGGGCCTCGCGGGCCGGCGTCTGACAGGCTGGGGTGGAGCTGGGGGAGGGGAGGATGGGCGTGGGAGAGCAGACGAGGCGGGGGGGCCCCGGCCGTCCTGGCGCGGGCCGGCTGGCGGGCGGGAGGGCGGAGGAGCTACTAAATTTAGATTTCGGAGAAGGCTAAGTGGTCTGAGGGTTGGTCAGAACCGCGTAAGAAGATCTCTGGCTCCAGTCTAATTACCTGGGATTTACCTGTGCCCCTGTTCGGAAAAGCTAGAGACACCCTCTCAACTGATGGCCCACCCGAGCTCCAGCGCCGACCCGAGAGGACCCGGGGACGGTGAAACGGCTGTATGATCATCTTTCTTTTCTCCCTTTGGGCAGATTCACATCCCTCGGATTCGGGCGAGTTTACTTTGCTCCGTGGGAACCTCACCAGAGCTGGAGGTGGGAATGCACCCTCTTTTCTTAAGGCTGGAAAAGGGCACGCGCGCGCGCACACGCACGCGTACACACACACACACACACACACACACACACACACACATAAAGTCTGTAGTGTGCACTGCATCCTAACACCTGTGAGAAAGCAGAGGAAGGATGAAGGGGGTTGGGGGGGAGCAGTGCATCCCTCCCAAGGACTCTTGACTGGCTCTATAGATGACAAAAAACAAAAACAAAAAACCCTGCTCCCTTTAAAAGTCGGATCCCTTGTAGGTCAGAGCCTCAATTTACCGTCCTTCCCAGTTTCCTCCCAGCTGAAGATGCTCAGGCCGCTATCTATCCAATTACATTCCGAGCTTAAGTTTCACATTTGGGCAGTGCTGAAAGCAAAAGGAACCAAGTGACCTTTTGTACCTAAGAGTTTTGTTTTAATAGGGTTGCAACCTATAAAGCTAACCTCAGATATTCTGCTGTTTGGGTCAGGAGTGGCCTTCCGGTGCCATTTGTCTGTTTCCTTACTTATTTTCAATGGTTTCCTCTTCTGGACTTTTTCTTTCTAGTGGGTGTTTCAATTACTGTGGCTTGGCTTTGTTTTGTGGGAAGGGAGGGTGTGTTGATTTTGCCTTGATCCCTCAGGTGTGAAGTCCCTGAGGAACCATCTGGTCAGTTCCCCACTGGGCCACTAGGAGGCTGGTGAGAAGCTGGCTGCTGCCGAGGCTGCAGGTCCAATCTCTTTGCCTTGTAGTTTTACTGTTGAACCTTGTCTTGCCTGGCACTCCTTCAGACAGACCTTATTACCTCAATCTCAAAGCTTCGATTCCTGATCTTTATGGGGTAAATGTAGATGAGGCTTTATTTATTTATTTATTTATTTATTTATTTTGTTACATAATAGAGAAATGTAGAAAAATTGGCAGTCGGCATCTCAACCAGCTTTCTGCTTTGGGAGTCCACAGACAAGAGAAAGACCTAAAGTGTGCTATTCATTTATAGTTTATATTAAAATGACTAGGAAGAATAAACCGGGTGTAGTGTTACCTCTAATCCCATTAGCCTGAAGGCTGAGGTCGGAGAGTCATGGAGTCCAGGCCTTTGAGGTCAAGATACAATCTCTGAAAAAGAGTAGGGACAGGGGAAAGGAGTGATTACCCCCTACAATGGGGGTGGGGGGGGTGGGGGTGGGGGTGTTGGCGTAGTTGGGAGAGTGCCTGCCCATTAAGCACAAAGACCTACCTTGCATTCACAGAGTTGAGGTTAAGACCCCAGCACCATGTAAATCTGGGTACGGAGGCAGGTACAGCACCTGCCTGCATTCTGTTGAGATAGGAATATCAGAAATTGAAGATCAGTTTTGGCTATATATCCAGTTCAAGATGAATAAAGGACGCATGAAACTCTTACCTCCAAGAAAAAGAAAACCAGAGAATGCATCCCCTTTTATTAGATGCCAGTATGCAGCTCTCTAAAATTGTTTTTTTCTGTTGTACATATTAGGAGTTATTTTCCTTTTTTTAATTGAAGGTCTGAAAAGAACTGTATTTGGTATGCAGATATGATAGAAGACTGCCTGCAAGCTGCTTCCTTTGCCACTTCCTGTGGAGGCCTGTCTTTGCCATTTGCGGTTTCTTTCTTCTTTTGGTAAGGGGAGACAGGATCTGATTACAGGTTTGAGGGACTTCTAGATACATAGAGGTGTTAGTTGGCATTATCAAGTGAGCTTCCTTAACTGGAGTGCATAGTAAAACTAGTAGTTTGTCTTAAAGCAGTGAACTATATATTTCTATGTGTGAGTCCAATTTAAGACAGCAGGAACTAAAAGGAAACAGGGAATGACTAAATCCACATCCCTAACTTAAGTAGAAAAAGAAATATTACCTCTTCCATTACATTTGTTCACTCTGTTGTGTTTGTCTTGTTTCGTGGTGTTGAGAATTGAATCCAGGGCCTGATACATGCTAAGCAGGTGCTCTGCCAATATAGCACACCCACAATCTTCACTCTGTCTTGTAAAGAAAAGGTCACAGCTTCTGCAGCTTTCCACTTTAGAGTCTCCTACAGTGCTTATGGCTACAACGGTGGTGTCGTTACTTGCCTGCTCCTCCATTAGAGGGCATGTGCACATCTCTGCTGCTCTTCACTCCTCCCTGGTCTCCTTGTTACCCAGCAGAATGAGAAGAGGCTAGAAAATTATGACTTTTGACTTCTCCAGAACATCTGAGCAGGGCCAGTTGGTGTTCCACATTAGGAGACTGAATTAGTACCCCACCATGGGGAAGGCATCTCCTCTCTGGTGAGAGCTTATCTTGAGTGGTGGAAGTTTGATTTGCTCCTGTGTCATCATGCTAGGGCCTGGTAGTGTGCCTGTATTGCAGAGAAGTGATATCTTGCTACCTCTAAGCATCATTCGTTAGAAAACCAGAGGTACAGACTGCAGGCTTGACTTCCAGCTGCACATGTGACAGGTCAGCTGCTGCCAGTCTTTGTTGTCTTTTTTGCTTTCTTTCACATCTGTGGGAGTCAATCCCTTTATCCCACAGTACTTCTAACCTTGATTGCCTGTTCTATCTTGTGGTCTTGATTGTGACCACTTAGTAGTAGTCTGGATTCCAAAGACAGCTTTATAGAAGAATTCTCATAAGTCCTCTAAAAAGTAGTTGCCTCTCAAGTTTCTTGTTCCTTGACTTTGGGGTTAGATATTTACTTACGTTTTTCATTTCATTATATCTAGTGAGTTTTATATACTCAAGGGGTATTTTTTTAATGCCTTAAATGTTCTCATTTTGTAATTTCTGGGAAGAATAACAGGCTAACAATATCACTTTTTGATATTTTTATTTTTGTAGGTCAGCACCTTACAAGGAGGTAGTGACCTGTCCAGGGGTGAAACTGGGAAAGAACCGAGCTTGTATATCAGGGAAACATGTCCCGTAGGAAACAGACAAATCCAAATAAAGTTCACTGTGAGTACTGGGCTTTGTCTTTTGAAACCTGGGTTGGAATGAAAAAGAATCCTAAGTTTTGGGGAAGAGGCTTACACTCATTTGTGGAGAAGAAAGGGTTAAAGACTTCCAGTTTGGATTTGAAGTATGAAGTTATTGGAGTGATGTCTAACTTGTCCAAGGGGTATGTATATGCATTTGATTCATTCTTAATATTGACAATTACAGGAAACTTACTTTGTGAAAAATATATTAGGTATCAAGGCTATAAAACAATGTAAGATAACTAAACTGTAATACAGCTAGCCATACAGACATAGGAAACATACAAATAGAAGCTAGTATCTGCTATTTGCCCAGTAGGGGCAGTATAGATTATGTACCACAGATGTTAAAAATAGGACAGTTTTGGGGGCTGGTGGTGGTGCACGCCTTTGATCCCAGCACTTGGAAGGCAGAGGCAGGCGGATTTCTGAGTTCCAGGCCAGCCTGGTCTACAGAGTGAATTCCAGGACAGCCAGGGCTTCACAGAGAAACCCTCTCTCCAAAAAACCAAAAAAAAAAAAAGAAGAAGAAAGAAAAGCTTGAGAGGCCTTATAAGGAAGGCTGTTGAGACTCAGTATGTGTCAGCAGTGTCCCTTCTACATAGTGAGAAGCAGCAACAAAAGCAAAATCCAGAACAAGTGCTTGTTGAACAAGCATGAGGACCTGAGTTCAGGTCTCCAGAACCCATATGAATAAAATTAAAATAGTTAAAAATAAAAAACCCTTAGGGGTCAATGAGATGGCTCATCAGGTAACCTGCTTTGGCAGCTGATGATCTGAGTTTGATTTCTGGGACCAACACAGTGGAAGGAAAAAACCGACTCCTGCAAGTTGTCCTTTAGCCTACCACATACATACTCACATACATTTACGAGCATAATACATTTTTTAAAAAAGATAGGTATAATAGTGTGAATTAAGTGTAATAGTGTGAATTTACAACCCTCCCCATCCCCTTCTGCTGGAGGAAAGGGCAGAGTCAGGTAGATTCTGAAGACTTGATGGTCAGATAGTCTAGCTGACACAGCAAGGTTTAGTTTCAGTTAAATACCCTGTCAAAAAAAAGAGCAATAGGTAAAAACATTAACCTCTAGCTTCTACACTCCGTACACACACACACACACACACACAAAGAAATTAATTATTTACTATCAATTTGTGATAATTAGCCATTTTCCTGTATTCAGGTTAGAGAAGCATTCTTGGAATGTTCATAAAATAGACAGGTGGCTAAAGTACGGAACAGCAGCAGAAAATTGAGAGATGTACATGACCTTCCTGTGATGGGCCTTACACATGCTCAGCAGGGGCTCTCCCACCCAGCTCGAGACTCATCCTGTAAGACTGTCTTCTTAAAGCAATAAGTAAGCAAAAATATTGGAGAGGAGTTATTATGTGAGAATAAACATGACTAACATTTATTGAAAACGTTGTGACCAAAGAAGTTATGATAGCTTTGATATCTCATAGTAATGGTACTGGGTAGCAAACGTTCATATATGATCATTTTTTAAGTCCTGAAATATTGAATAAGGTAGAACCAGGTGGGTGCTTCCAGCTGTTAATCTGGGATAGGTAGATTTCCAAGGCTGCTTAATATTAAAGGTGAGTAATTTAGGAAGATTTAGAAGTTGCTTCTAAAACGGATGTATTGTGCCTACATGTAAAGAGACAAGGGAGGTATCTCCTGTATAAGTCACCCACCACAGGGTTCCCCAGAGACTGAGTAAAGTAGCTTGTGGGGTGACAGCATAGTTGTACCAACTTGGCCAGGGGACTAGCAAAGCTTGAGTGGCCTGTGCCTATGTCTACATAGCTTCTGTCCGTCAGCTACATGCCCTTCCACCCTAGACAGCCAAAACAACGACAGACTGGGCTGGTACTAGAGACAGAAAACTTGAGGCCCTGTATTTTATTTTTAATTTTTTATTTGTGTTACATAGCATAAAGTGGGTGTTCTATCTATAAACAGTAGGTGCTCTGATTGAAGAGTAACCCTTTCTCCAACCTTTGAATTACAGAAGGTTGTGAGCCACCATGTGGGTGCTGAGAATCAAATCCTCCAAAAGCAGTGGCAGGCTTCTTTAACACACACTATGTTTTTCTATCTAAATCATCCCAACAGCCCATTCCTGTGTCCTTAGCAAACTCAATACAAAATTAAGAACCCAGAATTACTCATAAAGAAGTTGCCACTGAATTGAAACTTTGTGTTTTAGACCTTCTCCCTTACCTGCTTTCTTCCCTTTCTGAGTACAAGTCTGTGGACTCTGGAGAATTTGAAAATGCAGTCCTTTGTATGCTCACATTTCACATCCTGAAGTTAAGGAAGACACCAAATAAAAAGCTTCCCTCAAGACACTTGGCTCTCAGGTTGCAGGTCCTGAGGCTGGAAAGCTGCAGTGGGAGTCCTGCAGGTCTAAAGGCATCCAGGTTCTTTCCTTTCTGAGAAGCTGGGGGTGGAGGAGTGGGGGTGGGGGGATTGTCTCAGTTCACTCTGCTGGCCTTCCTTGGATGGAACTGCTGTTCCCCACATAGCCAGTACTACTCAGAGTGCCAGCTGGGAAGGATCTGCAGTGTCTCTCCTCACCACGCTCCCCTCCCCCGCTCTCACACTGCTGCTTTTTCTGAAGAGACATCTGCTCACTTACAGAATGTGTTCAACTGGGTAATTTCAGGAAGCCCAGACTTGCATTTATTAAACTATACTAGGGACTCAAAGGAAAAAAAGCAGAATCTTTGTCCTTTGAAGACTTTTAACTTGGTCTTTTCAGCTTTTTTCAATCTGGCTTTCATCACCTTATTCCTCACTGGTCTGTGAATCCCTAGGGAAAAGTAAGTTTAACACTGCATTTCATACCAAATTTAAATAAAAAAGAGTGTCTGGAGTTTTATTGTGGAACCTGCCTATTGACAGGCAGATAAATGCCCACATTTAATAAGAAGCTGACCCGACGTAATATCTGGGAGCTAGAGAATTTTAACTTAATCTAAGAGTCTCAAGATAGAAATAAAATTTATATTATAAAAATAGGTAATTCACTGGGCTAGAGAACTAGCTCAGTGGTTAAGAGCACTGGCTGTTCTTCCAAAGGACCTGGGTTCGGTTCCCAGCACCCACATAGCAGCTCACAACTATCTGTAACTGCAGTTCCAGGGCATATGTCACTCTCACACAGACATACATGAAGGCAAAGCAGAAATACAACTAAAATAAAAATATTTTTTAGGTGATTTGCTTCTTTTTTTAATGTATTTTTTAATTGGATATATTCTTGATTTACATTTCAAATGTAAACCCTTTCCCAGTTTCCCCCCCCTCCTGGAAATCCCCTATCCCATCCTCCCTCTTCCTGCTTCTATGAGGATGTTCCTCTACCCACCCCACTCCCTGGCCTCAATTCCCCTACACTGGGGTATCTATCAAGCATTCATAGGACCAAGAACCTCTCCTCTCCTTGATGCCTGACAAGGCAATCCTCTGCTACATATGCAACTGGAGCCATATGTACCCCTTGGTTGATGTCTTAGTCCCTGGGAGCTCTGGGGGTGGGGGGTCTGGTTGGTTGATAGTTGTTCTATGAGGGTGCAAACCCCTTCAGCTCTGTTAGTCCTTTCTGTAACTCCTCCATTGGGGACCCTGTGCTCAGTCCAATGGTTGGCTGCAAGCATCTGCTTCTGTATTTGTAAGGCTTTGGCAGGGCCTCTCAGGAGACAAGCCATATCAGCCTCCTTTAAGCAAGCATTTCTTGGCATCTACAATAGTGTCTGGGTTTGGTGACTGTATATGGGATGAGTCACCAGGTGGGACAGTCTCTGAAAGACTTTTTCTTCAGTCTCTGCTCAACATTTCATCTACATATTTGCTCCTCTGATTATTTTGTTCCCCTTCTCAGAAGAACCAAAACACCCACACTTTGGTCTTCCTTCTTCTTGAGCATCAGGTGATCTGTGAATTGTATCTTGGGTATTCAGAGCTTTTGGGCTAATATCCACTTAACAGTGAGTGCATACCATGTGTGTTCTTTTGTGATTTGGTTACCTCACTCAGGATGATATTTTCTAGTTCCATACATTTGCCTAAGAATTTCATGAATTCATCGTTTTTAAAAGCTGAATAGTACTCCATTGTGTAAATATACCACATTTTCTGTATCCATCCCTCTGTTGAAGGATATCTGGGTTCTTCCCAGTTTCTGGCTATTATAAATAAGGCTGCTATAACATGGTGGAGGATGTGTCCTTATTACATGTTGGAGCATCTTCTGGGTATATGCCCAGGAGTGGTATAGCTGGGTCCCATAGGTAGTACTATGTCCAATTTTCTGAGAAGCCGCCAAGCTGATTTCCAGGGTGGTTGTACCAGCTTACAATCCCACCAGCAATGGAGGAGTGTTCCTCTTTCTCCACATCCTCGCCAACACCTGCTGTTCCCTGAGTTTTTGATCTTAGCCATGCTGACTGGTGTGATTTGAAGTCTCAGGGTGGTTTTGATCTGCATTTCCCTGATGACTAGGAATGTTGAACATTTCTTTAGGTGCTTCTAGGCTTCTCGGCCATTTGATATTTCTTGGGTGAAAAATCTTTGTTTAGCTCTGTGCCCCCCCCCCCCTTTTTTTTTTGGTTTTTTCGAGACGGGGTTTATCTGTGTAGCCCTGGCTGTCCTGGAACCCACTCTGTAGACCAGTCTGGCCTTGAACTCAGAAATCCGCCTGCCTCTGCCTCCCAAGTGCTGGGATTAAAGGCATGTGCTACCACTGCCCAGCTGAGTACCCCATTTTTTAAATAGTTATTTGATTATCTGGTGTCTAACTTCTTGAGTTCTTTGTATATATTGTATATATTAGCCCTCTTTTTTTATTTTTTATTTTTTAGTTCTTTGTATATATTGGATATTAGCCCTCTTTCTTTCTTTTTCTTGAGACAGGGTTTCTCTGTATAGCCCCAGCTGTCCTGGAATTCACTCTGTAGACCATGCTGGCCTCGAATTCAGAAATCTGTCTGCCTCTGCCTCTGCCTCTCAAGTGCTGGGATTAAAGGCGTGTGCCACAACTTCCCAACTTTAGCCCTCTTTTGGATGTAGGATAGGTAAAGATTTTTTTCCAATCTTGTTGGTTGCTGTTTTGTCCTATTGACAGTGTCCCTTACCTTCTCTCCAAAGGATAATTCTGGACAGTGGGATTTAGAGATTAGATAAAAGTAACTACTGGACAAATCATTTACTCTTGTTAGGAAGTTTAAATCACCTTTATGATTTAAAAATATATATATTGTTCTATGTTGTAAATAGGAACAGCCTTAAAGGATAATATTTGTTTTAGGCTTTTCCATAGTCAGGAATGGAATAAAAGAGTAGTGTTTCTGCACTGCTATAAAAATAATGTATCCCAAGTTCCTTAGCTGAGAATACAGAAAGAATCTTAGGTAATAATCAAGAGACTCTGTTCTGTTCTAGAAAGGTCTGGATAGTTGATAGAATTTTGAGTTCATGTTGATAAATATTAAACTGAATTATTGGCTCATTTCAGAATATTCATCTGCTTTTAAATATCTTTTAAAATTCAGTTTAATTTATGTGTATTTTTTCCTTGCATACCTAGTACCCATAGAGGCCAGAAGAAGAGTGGGTATTGAATCTCTTACAATCAGAGTTTATAGATGGTTGTGAGCCACCATGTGGGATCTGGGAATCAAACCTGGGTCCTCTGGCAGAGTGGTCAGTGCTCTTAACCACCAAACCATCTCTACCTTCCTTCTAGATGTCTGTCCCCTGGTACAGTGTGACAGGGAGAATTTTTATTGTTTATTTCTGGCATGTTATAAATCCACCTTGGTTCCTTATAGACCTGAAGCGTTATTGATGAGAATTACTGACAGTAATTTTTTCCTTAGTGCCTGGTCTGTCTCTGGCCCATAGGTCCAAGAACATGAACCAATGTAGAGGAAGTCACTATTAGAGTTGGCCATGGTTTTGCTCTTTCAGTGGACTTTTGCAGAGAAGGAAGAGAAACACTATACAGTTTACTTTTGCCTTCTCTTATATTGTCTTAGTAACTTATAGCCCACATGTTGCCTTAGAAATTGTGAACACAGGCTGGGTGGGCGTGGTGGTGCACACCTTTAATCCCCACTCAGGAGGCAGAGGTAAGTATCTACCTGTGAATATTCAAGCCTAGCCTGTCTGTCCTACTTAATGAATTGTTGGCCAGCCAGAGCTACATAGAGATAACCCGTCTCAAAAACAAAACAAAACAAAACAAACAAACAAACAAAAACAACAGCAAAAATGTGACCATGGTTTTAAAACAACGAATTTTTCCTTTTCTTGAGGTCTGTATACCTAGGAAAACATCCTAACCCTCTCCACCTCCTTTATTGCCACAGGACAAGTCATGATTGTCTCAGTGTCAGTTTCTCTAATTGGTATAGTTGGTCTAGACCCAAGGAACAACTAACTTTCTTAACCTTGTACTCTGTCTCCCAAATCTTAGCCTGTCTACTGTCCTTTCCCTTTTCAGTAAGAAAGAGCCTAGTCTACAAACATTTCCCTGGGGCTTTTGATTATACTCTCTTGTTGACTGGGGAATTGGGCCTGTAGTTTCATTCTTAACGAGATAAGAGAAACCTATCTCTCTTTTTCTCTCTATACCTAGCTCCTGGAAATTAAAAGCCTCTTGCAGGTTAACTCTTCAGTAACATGGATCACAGGCAGAGTTCATGAAAAATAAATGCAAAATCAAGGATGGCCACAAGGCCACACTGACCCAAGGAGACTGGCTGGATAAGTAGTATCTGTTGTAGGTTAGTTGGTGTGTTCCAGGGATTGGTCTCAGTGAGTTAGAATATTATTTCCCCCTCCCCTCTTCTTCCTTCCCCTCCCCATTTGTTACTTAGCCAGTCATGTTTAGTGTGGTAATTCCAGTAGACATTAGAGCAAGGCAGGAGGAACATTAGAGCATAGCTAGGAATGGTGTTGAAGGAAAATGGGATTGGAGATTTCCTCAGAAGGGTTACAGAAGCGTTTGTGAAATGAATGAGATGGAGTGAACTGGGCTGTACTGACAGTGGTTTCAGATAGAGGTTTGCCCGGGCTCTTGCCATGTATCCATCCCACTGCTCCTCTTCTTCCCTCTGTCTTCCCAATCCTAATGGAAGGTTGCAGTGGAACTGAGATTCTGCAGTTATGTTTGTAAAGTAGTGATTAATCACCTTTCCAAGGGTCAGGAATAGGAAGAGTTAAGATAAGCTAACTGCCCAGGAAGAGTAGCTACACCCAGAAACTACTGGAACTAGTAGCATTGCTTGGAGATGAATGAATCCACACAGAGTACTTGCCTCTCTCCTATGTTTGAATGCTCTGAGCTTCCAACTAGTTTGCCTAGGCATGTATTACTCAACTGGTGGCCTGACTATTTTTTTCTTGTGACCACCAGGGGATCAAGTATTTGCTGGGCTAGAAGAACAAGCCCGACAGGCAATGATGAAAAACGATTTTCCTGGAGACCTTGGCAGTCAGCGACAAGCTATCCAGCAACTAAGAGATCAGGACTCCAGTAGCAGTGAGTTCTGCACCTTCTGGTAATGACTCAGGGCAATGGGAGAGGAACTAATAGAGTGTGTTTTGTGGGGTTGTGCATGGGGGTTGGGAGGAAGATCTCAGAAGATATATTGATCTCAGGTCTAAATATGTTCACTCAGAAAGAGGATAGTGGCATGTTTTATAACTCATGGACTCTAGTGATTGATACTGTTGTACCATATACAGATAGTTTCATGGTGATTGTGATAGAGGACATTCTAAGACAGATGATTAGTGCAGGCAGCTTTTAGGCCAGGTCAAATAAAAAAAAAGGAAATCCCTTTATAGTTAATGAAGTATGAGTGGCAATAATGAATTTTTTCTTGAGGTTCTAGTTTTAATGTTTTACAGATTTGCTTAATGATGAGATTATGTGGCATATAAAATGTTGAAGTCCAAGTTTTCCCACACTAAAGGCCTTACTAGATGTCTGTGTTTAGGAGATCAAAAAAAAAAAAAAAAGTCTTACAAGTTAAGGCTTATGGCTTGTCTGCCCCACGATCTGCCTGAACAGACTCACTCTGAGCTGTTATTTCCCAGAAAGGTCTCTACACTTTCCTGATTTTATCCACTTGATACTCATTCCTCTTCCCCTACCGCCACCGACAGGGTTTCTCTGTATAGCCGTAGCTGTCCTGGAACTCACTCTGTAGACCAGGCTGGCCTCGAACTCAGAAATCTGCCTGCCTCTGCCTCCCAAGTGCTGGGATTATAGGCATGCGCCACCATGCCTAGTTCTGATTTTTATTAAATGTCAGTTTAGAGTGACATTTCTGTTTTTGTTTTTTTAACCAGTTGAAAGTTCGGGGAGAACAAAGAAAAGAGAGTATGTGTGTTCTGAAAGCTATAGACAGTTCTACAGTGTTGCCCAAACTAATAATTAAACAATAGTAAGCACATGTATGCATGCAAAACTAATCAGGGAGAAAAAAGAAATGAACCCTAGAATTGCTCAGAATCCTATGGTACACAGCAGTTTCTAATAGGCTACTGTTCTAAAAAAAAAAATAAATAAAATTTGTACCATCCTTCTAGACATCGTACTTTAAAAAAAAATGCTCCTGCTAGAGATACTCAGATAATTGGCAGGTTACAAAAGCGGATTTTATGCAGTAGTGCCTTAGACTAGGCCTACAAGTGTTCCACACTGGATGCTAGTGAGAAAATGGTTTAGTCTGGGCTGACCCTTCATTATTGAGATGGATTTGAGTGAAAGAAAGCTTTAACAAAAACATACCATACTCTTCAGCACCCAAATGAGGTCCACCACATGACTGATAACAGCTCATATAGACACACATAGCTACCAGCAGGTGATCTGGTAGGAATTTTGTCATTAAAGGAAATTTAACCCAGTGTTGTCCAAAAAGAAATGATCTGTATTACAGATTTAGAACTTACGCAAAACAGAAGGGGAATGAGAAGCCCTGTCAGCAGGAAAATGAAGCTCCTTGTGCTTGAAGGGTATGGTGAGACTCCTCACAGTAGTAGCCCTAGGAGTCCAGAATCCAAGCAGAAATGAAAGGGGGGGAGGGGCTATCACTCAATGACTCCTCTCAGTCGAGGCTTCCTCTGTGATCTTTAAAACACCCATGCCGAACATCATTTCTTATTCTCCCATCAATCATTTTCCCCCTCTATTTTTATTTATTTTTTTATTTTCAATGATGGACAAAAATCAGCTCACACAAACTGTGCAGATTCATTAGCTACAAGTACATTACCTGGCAACCACATGCTTCCCTGCTAAACTAAAACAGTTACTTCTGTCTGAGGTGAGGAACAATACTTCCCCCAACTTCTTTCACATTTAGTTTTCCATTAGATAAGCCAGAGAACCACCTAAAACAGGTTTTATTAGCTTAAAATGTACATTACTGGAGTATTAATAACAGAGTGGACAGCTGAGCATGGTGGGGCACACTTTTGATCCCAGCACTTAAAGGCAGAGACAGGAAGTTCTCTTGAGTGTGAGGTCAGCCTGGTCTACATACAGTTTTAGGACATCCAGGGCTACACACAAAAACTGTCTCAAAAGAGGGAGGAGGGCAGTGGGGGGGGGGTACGAGAAAGAGAGGAGAAGATAAAACTTGGACACCTACCCCATAAATAAAACTGTCCAGGGTTGGTTGCTATGCTATGCTAATTCTAATTTTCCACTGTAATGTATAGCCTTTTCCCTATAAACTGATATAATTTAAAACTAATTGATTCTTATATCCTTACTGATATGAGGAAATAAAGTTCTGTTACTATATATAGAAGTATGTATTAATGTTTGTTGTGAGGGAAGAGAGTGGTAGCCTCAGGGTAGAACTGTCTGAGGCAGCATGGGAAAATTGTGCATGTGGCTTAGGAGACAAGTAAGTAATAAAGTCAGGAAGAGGAATTGCTCAGTCAGAGATTATGTGTTGTGGGAGTGAGTTTGGAATGATATGCTTCGGGAGGTATGATCTCAAGTGTTAAGATATTGAGAACCATGAATAAGAATGTTTTTGCCAAGCATGGTGATACATGCCTATAGTCACAGCACTTGGGAGATAGAGGCCGGAGGATCAGAATTTCATCCTTGAATATGTAGTGAGATTGAAGCCAGCCTGGGCCTCATAAGACCTGTTTCAAAAACAATTACTGTTTTGATAATGTAGGAAGCTAGTTACCATTTGTAATGTAGATTTGCCTCCATTTTCCATGTAGTGTACATATAGCAGAGTGGGTGGTAGGTAGAGCTGATTTGTGCCCACCAAGCACTGATGCAAACTGTATTACCTAAAGTGTGAAAATGGTTTTCATTGTAGCTGCAGACTGTTAAGTGGACAGCAGCTCAGGATGTATTCTTATAAAAATCAGAACAAGTGACCAGTTTATGTGTTCCAGGTGACAGTGAAGGTGACGAAGAGGAGACCACACAAGATGAAGTATCTTCCCACACATCAGAGGAAGATGGTGGGGTAGTCAAAGTGGAAAAAGAATTAGAAACTGCAGACGCACCTGTCGGGAGTGGGGACACACTAGTAAAGCATGAGGCAAGTGCGTTAGCCCTCGTCCGGCAGCCAGCCAGCAGCCTCCCTCCACCCCAGCCTGCACCCTGAGCACAATGAGAACTGCTCTCAGGGGCTTTACTCTCGGGAGGATGTTTCTAGGTTAAATCAGAGTCAGGCTGTCTTGTGGAACCAGCTTCCAAATACATTGTATCCTGAAGATCCATGCCAGGAACATGTAGAAGGGAATCTAGTCCTTTCCCTACAGAGTCCCCAGTGCAGAAAGCCTTGAAAATTGAAGAAATTTCATTTCTTTCGTTCAAACAATATTTTATCCTTCAGTCTGCAGTGGGAACCTAAGACTACTGAAAGAGGTGGGGCAGGGAGCAAACTAGTGAAGAGTCTTCATGACTTGCCTGTTTGGTGGATTTGCAGGTCACAGAAAACCTAAATTCTGACCCCTTACTTGAACTCTGCCAGTGTCCCCTCTGCCAGCTAGACTGTGGGAGTCGGGAGCAGCTCATTGCACATGTGTACCAGGTATGGACTGGGGAGGGAGCTCTGGGACTGAGTGCCAGCAGTTTAGAGGTCAGATACTGCAGTGGCCTTTGCCTCTGCAAAGGAAGCTCAGGTTATTGGTTCTACTAGGACTCCTTCCACCCCTCGGAACCATTTTAGAAGACAATGGTTGAGTTCCAGACACATAGTTAACACTGTAGAATTAAGTATCATGATCTTGTTTTACTAAATTGTTTGATACAATTAGTAGTGAAATAGAAACTGACTTCTCTTAACAAAGATGGCTTTTAAAAGTGGGGTAGGGGCTGAAGAAATGGCTCGGCAGTTAAGAGCACTGACTGCTCTTCCAGAGGTCTGGAGTTCAAATCCCAGCAACCACATGGTGGCTCACAACCATCTGTAATGAAATCGGATGCCCACTTCTGGTGTGTCTGAAAATAGCTATAGGGTATACATGTACATAAAATAAATAAGTCTTTAAAAAAAAGTGGGGTAGGGCCAACATTAATTCTATGTGAGTTAACAAGATGGCTCTGGTGGTAAAGGCACCTGCTCCCAAGCCTGATGCCCTGAGTACAGTCCTCAGGACCCACACAGTGGAAGGAGAGAACTGCTTGCCTTGTTATCCTCTGACCGCTACACACACATGCATGCACAGGTACAGGCATGCCACATAGATAAAGCACAGAATGACATATTTTGGGGTGTCAGTGAAAGTACAAACAAGGAAAACAGCAAAATACATGTCCCCCTAATAGTCACATAACTAAGAGTGTGCCTACTCCTGGTGCTCTGTGTTCTGAGACAACAGCAGACAGCCCAGGTTGGACCAAGCAGAGATCATACCTGTAAAGATAATTGGTTCATTAGAAGTTCTTCTTCAGAAGCCGAGGGAAGACAGTCCATAAATACTTGTTACATGCCACTACTCCTGCCCGGCCCCTCACTGTACTCTTAAAATGCAGTTGTATCGGTACACTATGAGCCAGGGAAGACAAAACTATCAAGAGCATGAATTCCTCTAAGGCTTTGAGGTGGGCTCTGGAACTCCATTATTCATCAAACCATTCATGGGCCCCAGAATATGGCCAGAACTTACAATAATAAAATCTGAGCAATGGTCTGAATGGCTGGGCTCTTCTGGAAATCCACAGCAGGCTGTGCTTTTTCCAGGAGCTAAACAGATAGTTCCAAGTTCCTCAGTCTACGGGAAAGAAAAGGAAGGGGTGCAGACTGTCCTGAAGGGGTGCAGACTGTCCTGAATGCAACAAGCAATTGACACCTTAAGGCTTTGTTTTACAGCACACTGCAGCAGTGGTGAGTGCCAAGAGTTACATGTGCCCTGTCTGTGGACGGGCCCTTAGCTCCCCAGGGTCTTTGGGTCGCCACCTCCTAATCCATTCAGAAGATCAGCGGTCTAACTGTGCTGTGTGTGGAGCCCGTTTTACTAGCCATGCCACTTTTAACAGGTTAGTAGAACACCTAACCTTGTACTCAGAGCAAGGTACGGGGTATAAGATGCTGCTTTCCGAGGTCAAAAGAAACACAAGAGATAATTCAAATGAACTGACAGGACAATCTGGAAATAAAAGCAATTAGACTTGGAGATACGACACAGTATGCACAGGTTATCCCTTAAGGAAAATTGCTTTTTTTCCCTATCAGAATATTTCCTACTAGAAAGTGATACAGAAAAATGTAAGAACTTGCATGATAAAAACAGACAGAAGTTGCAGTATGCTAAGAGGACCCTGATGTAAGGATACACTGCTGTGTTCTAGGAAGACTGAAACACTGTCTGCCTTGTCTGTATCATGCACAAGCTACTTTTCCTTATGGGCAGTGTCAGATAGGAAGTGGTTAGGCAGTAAATTCATTGTACCTGTGTGAAAGAAATTTCCACCTCCAGGCCCCTTCATTTTACACACTAGGCTTAGACCAGCACAGCTCCTTAAGAAATTGCCTTGCAGGGTTAATCTAGGTAGGTTTCTATGGCAGGTGACTCATTTGCTAATTCAAGGTGGGCCTTAAAACAGTGGGCACCCTAGTCCAAAGAAGAGAGGGGTCTTCTAAGCATGCAGACAAGTAGTAAGCGTGGCACAGTTTGCCTAGTGGTTAGGGATTAAGGTTACCTACTAGCTACAGGGAAATACTGACCATCAAAAATCTCTACTTCTCAGTGAGAAACTTCCTGAAGTACTTAACATGGAATCCGTACCCCAGGTCCATAGTGAGGGTCCCTCCAGTGCTGAAGGAAAGGACATTGCCTGTAGTCCGCCAGTGTACCCTGCTGGAATTCTGCTTGTATGCAACAACTGCGCTGCTTACCGCAAGCTGCTGGAAACACAGACTCCCAGTGTGCGCAAGTGGGCCCTCCGTCGACAGAATGAACCTTTGGAAGTAAGGCTGCAGCGGCTTGAACGGGAACGTACAGCCAAGAAGAGTCGGCGAGACAATGAGACGCCAGAGGAACGGGAGGTAAGACGCATGAGGGATCGTGAAGCCAAGCGCCTGCAGCGCATGCAGGAGACAGATGAGCAGCGAGCTCGCAGGCTACAGAGAGACCGTGAGGCCATGAGGCTGAAGCGGGCCAATGAAACCCCAGAGAAGCGGCAGGCCCGGCTCATTCGAGAGCGAGAGGCTAAGAGGCTCAAGAGGAGACTGGAGAAAATGGACATGATGTTGCGAGCTCAGTTTGGTCAGGACCCTTCTGCCATGGCAGCCTTAGCAGCTGAAATGAACTTCTTCCAGTTGCCCGTGAGTGGGGTAGAGTTGGACAGCCAGCTTCTAGGGAAAATGGCCTTCGAAGAACAGAACAGCAGCTCTCTGCACTGAACCACACCCTTTTGCCTGACCTCCCGTCCACTCCAGCCCACAGGGATAGGTGCTGCAGTCACACAGGAGGCCAGAGTCCTTGCTGCCACAGGCAGGTCCAGGTTGGTTGCAGGGAAACCTGTGCACCCTCTGCATTTGGGAACAGGATGGGGTCAGGAGGGATCTGGTTCAATGCAGCTCTGGACAAGGGAGCAGGCACTCCAGAAACCTGGACTCTTCAGCCCATGGTGGCGGCCAGGATGATGGGACTGTAGGACCCAGGATGGTCCGTGAAGCTGTGAGGGCAAATAAATTAATTTTATCTTTACTTGCCCTTGGCTCTTTTGTTTCATTTCTGTTTCATCCAGTGATGTGTGGCAATAGAGAGCTTTACAGGGATTTGACGGTATTTCTGGTGGCTTTTTCTTTTCTGAGACAGAATGTTCTTCAAGTTAGGCTGTCCAAGCAAAGGACTAGTGATAGGGGAGATCAAGACATCTATGGTGAAGACTAGAGCAGAGCAACTCTTGCAGTCTGGCCGCCAAGGTATGTAGATGAGCAGCCCATCTCTCTCTGCTGGTACGAGAGTAAGCCTAGAGCTTCCCTTAGGCCGCATCAAAGCTCATGTACAGTTGGAATATTTATAGATCTTGAGGGCCAGAGGATGTGCCCTAGTTAATTTGCTGCCAGAAAAATAACTATGCCAGGAATGTGGACCTCTTCCAATGAAACAGGGACGTCTGGATTCCTCTCCCACCTCTAGGTCTAAGGCTGTTTAAAAGTGTCAAGTGAATACCAACAACGCTGGATGAGTCCTCCCTGACCAGATGAAAAATACTCTGAAGAATTACATTGAAGCATGGTAGCACACACCTTTGATTTCAGCACTCAAGGCAGGCAGATCTTTGTGGTCTACAAAGTAAATTCCAGCTAGGGTTGGTTGTTACAGAGAAATCCTGTCTTGAAAACAAACAAAAAAACAAAAGACCAACAACAACAAAAAAAGAGTTGCATTGAAAAGAGAGAAAAGAGATTAAGTACTTAATTGATCCAAATGGCTTTCACAGAGTTCCCTGCTGAAGTCCTCCTTGGACTATTTCACATGACTGGATGCACTGTGTCCCAACGAATATCTTATCCACTTTACATGGATTAGCTTATCCTTTCCACTTATCCTTTCCACAGCATTCTGAATTAGTACAAATTCAGGAATTAGATAAGAGGGTTCAAAACCCCAGATCAGTGGTTGCTTGCTTAACATGCTGGAGGCCCTAGTTTTGATCCCCATCACTGCAAAACCAACCAACCAAAACCACAAGAGCTAGATGTGGTAATGTACATCTTTTATCCCAGCACTTGGGAGGCAGAAACAGCCTGGTCTATACAGTGAGCTCCAGGACAGAGTTATGTAAAGATACCCTGTCTCAAAAACAAAAACTAGCTCACTGTTATTGAGCCAGTTATTTAATTGCTGTCAAAAAATGCTGGTAATACTAGTGACAGATAATTGATAAATCACAGGATAGTTGTGGTACAAAGTAAATCAATGTGCTTGAGTATCTCACCACCTAATCAGAAGTAGCGGCTATGATTGGTATTACTTAAGTGTGTGGCAGTATGCCAGAGGAAAGGACTACGTGGATAAATCAGCAGTTAGGATATCTATGGGTCCTAGAGATTGATTCTGCCAAACTTAGTCTATAGGTAGATTTCCCAGACTCTAAAATCCACAGCAGTGGGAGCAAACCATGGTTCAGGAAGGTCCCACCATTTGCCAAGTTAACCAGTGACCCACACCATCTTTACTCCAAGTGATCCCACCCAATGGCCACCCATCAAGCTGAGATAGGAAAAAGGCGCAAACACCAAAAGGAAAAGCTAGTAGTTTATATAGATCGATATATAGATATATAGATATTGATATATATTGTGTTTACATAGTCCACAAGTTAAATGCAGGTATCCATAAGAAGAGAGCATTAACAATAAAAATACAATCTGTGTGTAGCCAAGTACAGAGACTTAAAATGGTAAAACAGCAAAAAGGATCTCACAAAAGTACAAATATACAGTACAAATTGATTTATTTAAAACAGTTACAAAAAAGCACAACAAAATAGAGATTATCCTTAGAATTATTAATGCTTTGTTAAAGATCAGGTAGGATTAGAGGGTAAGAAATGGTATTGGGTGGGAGGAGCACCTGACTAGTTCTAAGGCTTTAGATACAATGCAGTTGATTACATATTAATTCAGCCATTACATACTGGGGATAGTGGTTGGGGGACCAGTAATTTATCTACAGGGAACTCCTACACAAATCAGATCCATCCAGACCTCCCCAGTGCCATTCTTTTCTACTCCTTAGGACCCTAAAGCCACCTGGATGACAAAATTCCCATCCTTCCTCCACCCCAATACCTATCCATTTATCTTCCCTCCCCTAAGGTGCTATGTAAGCTGAGAGCAGTCTGCTCTCTGCAGCTGGAACATATACTGTTTTGGCTACAGGGATCCTGCGTTACTAGGAAGTGTGTAGAGGACAGCCTTATTTTAATACTTCAAGTTAGCCGTGAGTACAGTCTCTTCCCCAATCCAATTCAATGAGTGCACTAGGAAGCAAGTATGGGGTCCACCCTGCCTTCAGCAATACCAGCAGCTCACCAACCCTCACCATTTACAAGTACAAGCAAAGTCCCTGGCAGGGGCTGGGATGGGCATAAAACCACTGTTATCAGTTCTCTCTCTGAAGTTCCTAAGACCCCCTAACATAAAGACACACGAAACGCTTGCAAATCGACATTAGGTAAAGGCACATGGGCTACCGCCACACACACTGCAGGCAGGAACCCAGTCTGGGGCCATCTTTACTGCCAGGCATTTACAGTGGAATGGCTTTGGGGTCACACAGACTGTTGAGTTTGCAATCTACTAGGGAAAGATCTAGGCTTAACAGGAGAACAAAGAAACCTTTAGTGTGAAAAGTGCATTTATTACTATTATTCCTGCTGAGAAGGCTCAGCAGGGCAAGCCACACCACCTCTCCCTCTGCTCTAGGAACTGTGCATAGTCTGCAGGTAAGGAGAGAATGCAGCCAACTCTAGCATCAAGGGCCAATGTCATCCTAGGCCCAGACCAGACTTTTGGTCCAAAGATGGATCCTAGAGTTGAAAAACAACTGACAGCTGCAAAGACCCAAATGCTTATTTTATTATTGCATAATGTGGGAGACCTTTCCTACCCTGGGGAAGCTAGAAGGTAAAGGCTTCCAAGTAAGGGCTCATAACATCCATCCATAGTAGAATTCAGCTCTTCAACTGTAGTGTACAATTTTTCTGATCTAGAAAGTATAATAGCTTCAGTGTAGTTTAGTAAACTTAGTCCTAGGACGTTAACACATCTCTAAAACATGGCCTTTGTCCTGCTCACTTCTAAGACTGGCCTAAGCTTCCTCAGCCAATTGGATCAATCTGGTTATCTTTACCTCAATGGCCTAAGCCTTTCCCAATATCCATCTTCAGCTCACACCCATGTGACCACCCAACTCTTCAATGTTCCTGCTCAGTACAGGTTTGAATTATGCTACCATCCTGCTCTCTTAAAATGCCGATCATACCCACTGGTAAAAATACAATAAAACCCAACTTGAGAAGCTATTTCAGCCAAACTTCACTTTCTCAACCCCAGAATCGGGCTAGACAAATGCACTAGGATGCTGGCTCAAGCCCTAACTCAGTTTCTCTTGTTCTGAGAAGTACCATAAAGGAGAGAGAAAAGACCATTTTTCTCCAAATTTCTGGAGCCTAAGGGTTCCTGAGAGCACTGAAGCCACATCCTTTCCAACTTACCAGCCCATCTTTACCAATTTACAGCATTCACGCCTTCCTTGTTCAATATGACTGTGCTACACAGTCATACTGGCAGAACACAGGTTAAAAATGGACAGGATGCCTGAGAGTCTACATGGCCAGAGACATGAAGGACAGGAGCCGCAATGAGCAACAGGCAGGACAATGAGCAGACAACAGCAGTGGCAAAACAGCAGAGAGCAAACAAAGCCCATAGTGTTAAGACCAAATGGGGCTGCAAGTGTGGAGGGTCAGTCTAGCTCTCCTTGGGTCCCTGTTGGGTCTAAGCTCTCAGCTCTGAGGACCTGAACCCCTTCCCCACTTCTCATCATACAGATGCTCACCCTTTACCAAGTTCCCCTTCTATATTGGCATAGGTGTTTCTGTTAGCTTCAGAAAGCAATTCTATCTCCAAGTTTTGGGAGTGTCCTACCATTAATTAGGACCAGACTGGTCTTTGTCAACTGCCCAGTCCCCAAAAGCTGACAACTAACCACTGAAATGCTCACTCTAAAAGCCAGTCACATCTCTTACATACTCAGGGTTAAGTACTGCCACAGCTTTGACAAGCATTAGCACAGTTTTCCCCCCCTAGGGTGCATACTTCAGGAAAGGTAGCTTTTAGCAAAATCAAGTTACATATGCATGGCGCCACATTAAGGGAGTTGCCATTTTTACGAAACAGGGATAAGAAAAGGAACCACAGCAGAAGTCAGTGCCCAATTGTCAAGGCCGTCAACAATTTCTTTTTCCAAGGATTCAGCTACAAGCAGCCTAAGTAAAGAGCAATTTGACTTCAACTACTAGCCAATTACGTTTGCCCCATGAGAAGAAGCTCAGTGGTATTCTGGGTAGACATTTCTTGAGCATCTACAGTGCATGTCACTAAATTCCATGATGAATCTTCTAAGGAAGGGGGCTTTGTGAGAAACCCACACATGCAATAATACCTAGGAACGAGTTGTTCATAAACAGGAGATGATACCTTCTCCTACGGCTCTCATCTGAGAGAATTCCTCAAGACTCAAGCCCACAGGCCCCCACTGTAGGAAACAAGTCAGAGAAGCAGCAGAGAATGGGGGCAACAGAAGGGGAAGGATGTGATCCCCAATGCAGCACAAGGTTGGTGTTTGATTCTGACATAAACCAGAGACTTCAGGATGTGCGGTCAGGTGAAGCAGCTTCTTTTGAATGCCCCCCTAAAAGCTCGCTGACCAGGTATCTGCTCTCAAGGTATCAAATAGAATGTAGGATTTATAGCAAACTAGCCAGTTTCTTGTCACTCTGTTCCCAAAGAGAACAACCTTTAGCACCTGAACACTAAGAATGACTCCATTCTCAGAACTTCCCCTCCCCCCAGGAGGTAGGTAAGATTATTTATCCCCATTTGGCAGCTGGGGAGGAAGTGAAAGAGAGATCACAAGACTTGCCTTAAGTTTTGCTCATACTTCAGAAGTGTTACATCCTGATGACAGGCCAGGTCTTGGCTGGTCCAAATCTATCTATGAAGGAAATGCCACAGTCATTCCCTGGGAGAAGCCTAAGTACATAGCTGGGTGGACAATACCCTGAGTTGCCTTCAAGAGTCTAAAGGACCCCCCCCCCCAAAAGAAAAAAACCTTCATAGGAAATTGAAACCACTTGAAAGCTGGTGTGGGGGAGCCTAAATCCTAACATCCAATGGAATCCTACAATTCAAGCTGATACTACTATGAGCTGTAGGGAAATATGGGAATAAGACAGATGGTAGCAAATACAACCAAGATAGAAAATACTCTTTCTAGAAGAATCCACTACCATACAAGAAAACATCTGCTAAGATGTTACACAGACTATTCTAGACTTTCAGAGCTGATACTGGGACGGTACAACTTAGGCCGAAATGCTGAGAGGTGATGGGCTGTGAGGGAGGAGGCTGAGTAAACCCACTGGGGTGGGAAGGCCCAGCCTAGGGCAGGGTTTCTTTCTTGTTTCTCCACTATATTGCTGCCAGTGGAAGAGGACATGATTTTGAGTTTCTAAATATAAAAATAGGGAAACCAGGGACCCTTATACACCAAAAACTAGAGGTCTTAGTGGACAAAGGCAGTGCAGCTACACATGAGGCCCAGGTCAAGACACCATGCAGAAGTCAGGCAGCAGAAGGGTAGGGGCAGTGCAGGCACTAAGGCACAACATAGACAGACAATGGAGGAGTGTGGGTGCCCAAGGAAGGTCCTCCAGGTCTTTCCGAAGTTACTACTACAGACTGAATGAAATATCAAAGCTGGTCTGACAGGTGAGTGGGAGTTTAGGTAGCAGCCTTTCAAAAGCTTTGCCTAAGTCCCAACATCTATCAGTCAAATCTTTCTCCACAGTCCCACTGGGTTCCTGGCAAGACAGTTCTTCATTCTCAAACCTGAAGGGGCTTCTCTATCTCTCTTCTGGCCCTAAACTGCTAGAAAGCCTTATAGCGGAATGGTGAGGTGAGACGGGAAGGAATGGGCAGAAGCAAAGGACCAAGCATAGTTCCGTAGATCATGGTGCTCCCCCACCTCAAACCCGCCATAAACATCTGTAACAAAATCACCCTTTAAAGTGCACATCTCTCCCAAGAAGAGTTCTGGGTGGGAACCCTCTTATTTTCAACCATTGGGCCTCCTGTCCTCCCACCACAAAAGAGGGGAGGGAAACAGGAAAAAGAAAGACAAACAGTTTTACTGCTACTATAAGCTGTGATCATCGTTTTTGGCTCTTTCTTTGCTTCCTCCTTCTGCCTCCTGCTCCCAAAGCCTGCACTTTCCCTTGTAGGAGCCAGGGATGAGTAGGGAAAACCAGGCAGGCCCTGATTTTGGAATGTTTCTTCTCCTATGGGCACTCCTACCCTTTCTTGCCCCAAGCCTGCAATGGCCCACCTGAGCACCCTCTGGAGCTGTCCTGAGGATGCCACGGGGCGATGAGCAACATATCCTGCTTTGGGAGGCTGTCTCAAATGCCTATTTTCCCCCAAATCTCACTGCCAAGAGAGCCATTCTCTGCTTGGCATGTGCAAATCCTCTCGGTGCTCACGGTGAGGCTCACCTCTGGGGAGAAAGCCCCAGTCCTGGGTTGGGAAAAGAGGTTCATTTTCCTGCATTGGATCGCCCTTCGATGGACAGCTTTACCTCCTGTGGAATGAAAGAGGGACGGAGCAGCGCAGCCCGAGCCTCCTCCCCTTGCACGCTGTATCTTTGGAAGCTTGGGGCTGGCCAGCAGGCCTGAGCACCAGGCTCAGGCTGGGAGGGCTCTCCCACCCGGGAACCCTCTCCTGAAGGCTGGTTCTTCCCCTCGCTGTCACATAGGTCTCTGGGCCCCAAGACCGTCCTCTCAGACCTTTCTCGGGGTGTACCCAGCTGCCCTGGGGGAGCACAGCTGGCCTGAGAAACTGAGTTACTGTTCAAGCTCTGTAAACTGATAGAGATGCAGACATCTCCCACCTGTAGCCGATGGCAGGGCAGAGAGAAGAGTTGTGCAGTCCGCCCAGGGCTGCAGGAGGACCAACCCTGGCCATATACAAAAAAGGGGTGCTCAGGGGGCACCTCAATGCTCACTTTGCTCTGCTGTTCACCGACCACGAAATGCAGCATAACAAATCCAGGCCACTGGCTCTCCTGAATGTCCACAACTGTGCTAGAGTCAATCTTCAGCCCCCCACTCACTTCGGCACTGCGCACAAAATCCTGGGTTTGGAGATCCTCTACCCGCTTCAGCTCCCCTGTAGCCAGCTGAATGATGGCGCCTTTCATGAAATGGGAGGGCACGTGGGAGGAGGTAACGGGAGGTGGCGTTGGCTCCTTGTCTGGGAAGGTGGCTCTGGCCTGCAGGTCCAGACTTGATGCTACCAGGATCTCTGAGCCCACAGGCAGCAGGCTAGGGTCAGTTCCAGTGGGCACCAGGTTGCCATTGGCTACAACCATTGCTTTGGGTAAAGGTCTGTGTTTTACTGGTTCCTGATGGGACTGAGGGTAGAACACACGGGCCTGACTTTTCTCCACCGGTTCTGTAGGATTCCTTGCTGACCCTCGTCCCTCACCCTGATGGTCAAGGGTATGATGGGATAGGTTAAGAGGGCTGGGTTCATCTTTCCTCTGAGCTGCCACCACACGATAGTCCTGAGAAGCTAAAGCGCCAACTACCCGCTGGACCTCTAGGTCGGTGTCTGGGGTCCCTCGATGTGCTGGCGCCGCCACCTCCACTCTTGGAGTCTGAGAACCTGAAAACAACTGTCCATCCACCACACATTCTACCACCGGCACCAGTCCTTGGCCTTCACCCTTGCTGCTGCTGGAGTCAAGGGCTTCACTTCCTCGTCTTACACTTCGCTCTCGTTGTCTCTGTCCATTGGCAGCAGCTGCTTCCAGAGCAGACTGGCCCTCCTGAGGAGTAAGAATGGGGCTGGCACCTGCTGTTGAAGTTTCATGCAAGGTATATCCAGCAGGTAGCCTAGACATTTGATAATAGATGGGCATCTGGCCTGGAGCAAGATCCAGTGGTTGAGTATTCGAGTGATGTGGCAACTGGCCGGGTGGGGAGGTGGCAGAAGAGGATTTGTTAAATGACTGAGCTGGGGATGTGGCCTGTGGGGGTGGAGTAGCTTCTTCTGCTAGGAGTGAGGCATATGGCACAAAGTGTGGAAGATGAGTGGTGGCAAGGTTGGCAGAAGGAGAAAGGAGAGGACTGGGTAGGAAATTAGGTGGCACGGCATAAGGAAGGCTGTAAGGAGACCCAATGAACTGCAGTGAGGTGGACGGGAGCTGAGCATAGTGGACCGGGGGATAGTGGATTCCCGGATGTTGAATCAGTGAAGACGCTACATTAAACGTGGGGGGTAAGGGGCTCATGTTCACAACAGATGGGAGGCCAGTTGGTGAGAAGGTGGCAGGTGGCACAGCCACCTTGTACAGCATGCCATACTGATCTACTGTCAGACCAGTGATGGCCTCAGTTCCATCACCCCCGAGGCTGACTCTGGCTCCCGTCTGGCTCTGCCCAGCCACCAGAACCCCTCGGGACCATTCCGAAGCATCACTGGAGGGTGTGTGGTTTGTGGAGCAGCTGGTAGTTCTCCCCATATCCTCGCTGGTCACAGGGAGGTCTCTTTTCTTTGGTGGAAGGCATTCCTGACTCCGCTCATGAACAGGTTTCATATTGCTTTGTGGTGTTCCTGGAGCCTGGATGGAGTTTACTTGCTCCTTCGGGCATCAGAAGCGACTTCTCTGTGGTTTCCCTGCACCCTGCTCTGCTGCTGGCTGTGGTGCCCACATCTGCTAGGGAATAAACCAGAGGCAGAGAAAAGTAACCTAGGGAATCAAGTCAAACAAAGTATCAAGAGTTACACCCAGGAAGAAAGACCTAAGGAGAGCAGTACAAAATGGAGACATGAGAGAGGGCATAGAAGGAGGCTGCCTGTTCACCTGCAGCCCACCACAAGAAGAGGCAGGAAGACCATGAAGAGCTACAAGGATGCACAGCCCAGATACAGAAGTAACCCGAGGGCTCCAGAGTCTCTTCACAGCTCCCTTCCCTTCTGCTCGAGTCATGCTTTGTGAGCCCTTACCTCTTCTTAGTCTCCTCCCAGGAGCAGGGCTGGGAGCATACATCTTTGCTCCCAGCTCTTTCCAAAATTTCTCCTTTTGCTATCAAAGACTAATGTGCCATCTTCTTTTCCTAAATGTATGACCTCATCCTAGCTTCCTTTCCCCAGCTTAATTTGGGTTATGACCTCACCTTCTCCCATCTCTTCAACCTAAGACTGGCTAAATTCGCATTACTAAGTGCTGAGGTTTGTAAACCTTGTTTCCTAAACATATTATAAAATGTAGTGTTCTTGTTGTTCCAAGAAACCTGACATTCCAGCTTTGACCCTGTGAGAAGAGAGACTACGGCAGCCTGCTCTCTATGGCTTCTTTCTCCTCCACCCTGAGGAGCACCCAAGCAATTCTGACCTCAGTCTAAGCCTTCTTCCTCCTCCCTCACCACCTTCAGTTTGCCTCCTTTTCCTTGTTTCTTGTGCCAGGGCCTCCCTCCCTCCCACGGTAGCTCTGCTCTGCATGTTAACTCACACAATTCTAGTCTCCACATGTGGAGGGTTACTTTTCCCACCTTCTTAGTGTCACTTTCTATACCGCTCCCCACCTTTTTTTGGGGGGGTGGAAAGGGGAATGGTTTGGGTTTTGGTTTTTCCAGACAGGGTTTTTCTGTGCAGCCCTGGCTATCCTGGAACTCTCGCTCTAGAAACCAGGCTGGCCTCAAACTCAGACATCCTCCTGCCTCTGCCTCTGCCTCCCAAGTGTTGGGATCAATGATGTGTGCTAACATACCCAGCTTCTGCAAACATTTTTATCCACTGTCAGAAAGCATCTTTATAGAACTCCTGTGATGGTGCATAAATGTAGTCCCAGCACTTGGGAGATGGACATAAGAGCTTAGAAGTTTGAGGTCAACCTCAGTAAGACACGGGCCTTAATGAATTAGAGGCCAGCCTGGGCTTCATGAAAAAACTTTTGTTGTTGCTTTTTTAAATTAAAAAAAAAAAAAATCAGAAAGCATCTTTTTCGATGAACACTTCAATGCATATGAACTTTGGCAATAATTTTTCCAATCAGGCTGAATTCTGTTTTTTTTCATTGCCACGTGCCAGGGTTTTTATTTTGTTTTATTCTGAAACAAGGAATCCAAAGTGCTTCTATTACCTGAGCTTCTGGTGATGCTTCCGAGCAGCTGCAGTAAGTGTCCTCCCCTCTGGCTTGGGAGCCTAGAAGACATAAGGCTGACGTAAACTGGAGGCAGATCTCTCATCTTCCCGGGGGCTATCATGAAAGGTAATCCCAAAGCCACCACAAACAAAACAAAACAAAACAAAACACTGAAGTCCCTAAGTTCTTGCTTCATTCTCAACCCAGTGGTAATAGCACATGTACCCCAAGTGCCCAGGAAACTAAAGAAAAAAAAAAATCCAGGGCTAATGAGATGGCTCAGATCTGAGTTCCATTCCTGGGACCCAAGCTGCAGGGACTCCTAAAAGCTGGCCTCTAGCCTTCACACACAAAACCAAAACAACAGACAAAAAAACAAAAACAAAAACAAAAAATCTTCTATGCTTTAATTTTTGTAAGACATCCCGGGAAAGAAATTTCCATGTGTTAATTTCAATGGTTTCTTTAGCATCCTATTCTTCATTCTCTACCCTATTCCCCAGGGAGAAAGCTCATTTCCAATCAAGTTTTGCTTAAATGCACAAATAAAAACAAGAGACTTAACACTGTCTGCATGTGAGCACTGAGAAGCTGGGAGTTTCTTCTTTATTAAGGGCTCATGAACACACAGATGCTGAGATTATTTAAATAACGCTGTCACTAGAGGAAAAGGAACAATTATTTATGTTTCTGGGGCAGAAAAAGAGGTCAAGGGGGAGTTACTCAAAGTGAAAGCTATATTAACAGATTTTCTAAGTAAAATTAAAAGGGCTCCTGTGTGTGTGTGTATGCATACATGCACAGTACATTTTCTACACAACTTCACACTAAGTACCGAATGAAATTCGAAAGAAAATGAAAACGCCATTTTGATTGTACGTAGCTAACAATGGGGAACAGAACTATTACTAAGCTACCAATATCGGAATCTACACTTGCCAGAAACATCAATAATTAAAGAACATGGCCTTTCAAGGTTCCGGATGCAGCTCAGTTGGAAAAGTGCCTGCCTAGCATGCATCAAGTCCTAGGTTTGCTCTCCAGCACCACACAGATTGGAAGTGGTGGTGGCCACTTGAAATCTTACTACTTTTGAGGTAGTAAGAAGAGGATCATAAGTTCCAGGTAATCACCACCTACATTCAATTATATAGCAAGTCAGAAGTCAGCCTGAGCTCCACAAGACTCTCTCAAAACAAAACAAAACAAAACAAAACAAAAAAAAAACGGGGCCAAGGAAGTCTTAACTGAGTCAGCAGTATTGACTAGTACCGAGAAACAGCCTGTTCTGTCAAAGTCAGAATATTGCAAGCTCGGTCCAATTGAAGGCAACGTTTACTTAAGATAGGCATGGTTCAAGGGTACACAAAAGATGGGAGATGTGGATAAACAGATTCCGAATGCCACAAATAAATCACAAAGTGGGTACAAGTCACGCATTCATTCTTCATCAAAAGTTTAATAGAAAGCACTCAGCTTTCTTTCATTTTCTTAATTCCCAAAATGCTGCTTGCCCTCGGTAGCTAAAAAAGCTACGGAAAAATCTGTCTATGGGTCACCGAGAAGTTAGCAAACACAAGGTAATGAAAGCTCAGCCTGCCCACCAGGTTCCCACAAGGCAAAACACTTCAAAATCTGAAACCCGGGTGTGGGTGTATGGAGCAGCTCTGGAAATTTCTCATGGGAAATGACAAAACTTGTGAACCTAACTGAACTAAGGGGCAACGGAACCATTCCAGAGACCTGCCAACATAGCCGGGAAGACAACTCCTCTTCACGCAAGGAATGGAACCAAGAGGCTGCACACTGAGGGGGATCCAAATTCACTGAAGGAGAGGTGCGCCCCACAGAAAGGGAGCAGCCTGGTAGAGATACCAGGGATGATGGCTTTTGATGATCCTTGTTCCGACAGGGGTAAAGGCCTGAACTGGGGGAATTCTACGTTTAGGGAATCGGGGGTCGGACGTGGAGCTGAGGCCAGGCCCCGCTGGCGACGCTTCCTTGTTTGGGGTCCCCTTCCCGCCCTGAGAACTCGGACATCCTGGCCCGCGGGTACAACACCGCCGGGGCATTAGGGCCTGAGGCCGCCTTCTGGGCCAGGCGGGAAAGCAGCATCTAGAGGGCTAAGCACGGCCTCTTTCGATCTCTCTGCCCGCTGTTTAGGGGGCCCTCGGCCGGGGTGAGGCAACGGGCTTCTAGGGGGCCCTTGCACTAGAGCTCCGAACCCAGGCCTGCTTGGCCTCAGGCCAGCCCAGCGGCTACCGCCCCAGGCGACACTCACCGGCCCATCTCACGGAGCTCCCAGGACTCCTCCCGCTCGTCCCGGAGCCGCCGCCACCGCGGCCGCCGCCATCCCCGGCCCCGGAGCCGCCCCACACCCAGCGGGCCCCCCCCAAGCCGGGCGCCCGGAGATGGCGTTAGGCGCATCCCGCCCACGACGCGGAAAGATGACGTCACTCTGGCCTGGGAGCACCGCCTACCTCAAAGAGGAGGAAACTGGCCGCCTGCCCATCATGCCCAGCGCCCCCCTTTGGTGGGAAAATGAACGCCTTTCCCACTAGTAGGTGATGTTTCCTTAAGCTCCCAGACCTGGATCCCCTAGAGAAGTTTTTCACAAGCTATCACTAGAAGTTCAGATAGTGGAGATTCCTGGGAAATCCTGTTTAGGAAACCCCAGAATTTACTGGAATGGAAAAATGGAAGGGCCATTGTAGGATCAGGTTGAGAGAGCTGAGCTTAGACCTTTTCAAGAGTCAAAAGCCTTATAAAGTTAGAAATAGCCTGAGGCAGCCAAAAAAGAGCACCTGTGCAGGACCTAGAGCAAGATGAAGCAAGTACTATAGACCTGGGAGTGGGTGGGTAATAAGAGGAAGGGTTTCTTAGTACAGCGGAGAGCAAGTTGGTTTAGTGACTACAGGACTTGGTTACTGGTTTGAAATATTGTCAACTATTCATTCCAGTTCATACTAACTCTAATAAATACTTGAATGAAAGTTTGATAGGCTTAAGGGAAAGCAAAAAAAATGAATGGCTGATCTGGGTTGCTGATTGGAGGGGAAGTTTTGTGCATTTCTTCATTTGTTTTTGAGACAGGTTCGCAAGTAGCTCAGACTGGTTTTGAACTCACTGTGTAGTTTACGATTAGCTTGAACTCTTAATCCTCCTGCCTCTGTCTCCCAAGTGGTGGTATTACAAGTGTATTCGTTGCTTTTATGTTGCTGTGATAAAACACGATCAAGGCACAAACCAGAAGAAGAATTTATTTGAGCTTGCAATTCGATTTGGGAGGGTTAGGAGTCCATTGTGGTGGGAACGCACTGCAGCAAGCAGCAGCCGTAAAGGCTGAACAGAGAGGACGGGACATATCTAGAACTGCAAAACACAAAGTGCAGTGAGTGAGCTGGGAATTGCCTGTGGCTCTGAGCCTCAAAGCCAGGTCCCTAGTGGCGTACTTCCTCTAACAAGGCCATACTTACCCTTAATAGCACCGCTAACTGGGCACCAAGAGTCAAACATCTAACCCTATATATCGAAGTTTCTCATTCAAACATTCAAAACATTGTGCATGCCATATATATATATATATATATATATATATATATACACACACACACACACACACACACACACACACACACACACGAACTAAACTGAAGGGAAGAGAAGCTGGAGGGGGAGTTGTAAAGACGGTAAAGACGAGATGATACTGAATGGGTTTCTTTTTTCCCTTTGCAGTGGCTGTTCAATAAAGAAATAGCTATTGTGTTTGTTGTGTTTAAAGTCCTAGTGAGTTGGGATTGTGGCTTAGTCCACTGCCAACATTCATGAAGCCATGGGTTCACTCTCGAGCACTGAGTACAATGGGACATGCTGAGGCACGTCAGCACTCCAGTAATAAAGAGGGCCAGGAGTTCAAGGTCAACCAGCTGGCACTACAGGACACCCTGTCACCAAAACAATTAAACAGCAACAATACACAATTAATTTAACACACACGTCCACAAAGTACAAGTGCAAGCTAAAGGAGCTGATGTCTGGTCCTTAATATATGGCTGTCTAACTTTTTTGTTTCTCTGTGTGGCCCTGGCTGTCCTGGAACTTACTCTATAGACCAGGCTGGCCTTGAACTCAGAAATCCACCTGCCTCTGCCTCCCAAGTGCTGGGATTAAAAGTTCACCACCACTGCCCCGCTCTGTTCAAACATTTTGTGAAGTGACAAAAAGTGGCAATAATATATAGTATAGTATCATGTATATACTGTTAAAAGATACACTGTAGTTATTTATATAGATAACGTTAAAAGATACACTGTACTTATGTATATAATGTTGAAAGAAAGATACACTAGTTATTTATGTATATGTTCAGAGAAACATAACTAGCATTTCTGGGGAGGAAAGTGGAGCTGGACTGATGGTCAGAAAGAAGAAAAGTTTCTGATGTTACTGTTAGTTATTGCAAGAATATTATCATAGAAAAAATGGAGGTGGTATCACGTGCCTGTAGTCCTAGTACTTGAAAGGTGGAGACAGGAGGTCGTCATCACTAACTATGCAGTAAGTTTGAAGCCAGCCTGGATTACATAAAAGAAACCCCACCTCCATTAAAAACAAGCCAACGAGCTTTCTCTTCACCTTTCCTCCCCACACTACCCCTGCACACTACCCCTGATTCGGCTTCTCACCATGTCTTCTCATAAGACTTTCAGAATCAAGAGATCCTTGGACAAGAAGCAAAAGCAAAATCGTCCTATTTCTCAATGGATCTGGATAAAAACTGGTAACAAAATCAGGTACAACTCTAAGAGAAGACACTGGAGGAGAATGAAGCTGGGTCTGTAAGGATTCATGCAATGGCAAAGACTGAGGGTTTATACTGAATTGTGGTCATCGATCAGTCCTACCAGATGGAGTTCAACATTTTTAACCTGGAGACTGTCTTAAATTAGGGTGTTTGTCCAGTAATAAAACTTAGAACCTTTCAAAAAAAAAAACAAGCAAAGAAAACTCCCAAAATACCTAACTACCTACCTACTTTTCTCTGAGAGAGAGAGAGAGAGAGAGAGAGAGAGAGAGAGAGAGAGAGAGAGAGAGAAGTGGGTGTTGGGAACCCAACCCCAGCCCTCTTGCTTTCAATTACTGAGCCATATTGAAGCATCCCTCCTTCCAAGTATTTTTTTCCTTTTCCCTTGGTTTTGGCTTTTTAAAAACTCTTATCTTTTAGCTATCTTTCCATAATCTGAAAGTTCTTCATTTACTTCCTCAGGGTTTTCGGTTGCTGTTAAGTTTTTGTTTTTTTGTTTTGTTTTTTAAGGTATTTGGGTCATGTAGTTACTGAAAAGTTGAACTTCAATAAGTTTTGTTCGCTTCCCATTCCTGGAATATGTATTGGATTCCTTTGTAGTGTGAAGTTGGAATTCTTATGATGGGAGAGCCCAAACTCTGTGGCAGAAGTAAACAAGACAAAAGCCTTGCTGTGCTGGTTATTCCTCTCCCTAAGACAGCAGGAATTTGAAATCTACACTGGTCACCTAGTTCCTCTCTGATCTCTGTGCACCAGCAGCAGTCAGAGGAAGCTCAGAAAACTTCCCCAAATCTGAGTGGCATTAGAGATAGAACCAGCAAGAACACTGCTAACATGGGAAAACACCCACATCATAAAAGGAGGAGGAGGCTTAGATGACCCTTTCTGCACACACCGTCTCACCTTCCTTTCTCTGTGACTCAAGATGTAGAGTGTCCTTTTGGCAAAGGAACTGGTTAGACACCATTAGGAGAAACAACAAATCACAGACACACTCTGAGATGTCTAGTGAGCATTTGTGCCTGGCATCACACAGTTGCTTTTCTCAAAAGCTTTACTCACTGCCCGGGTGCATATATACAGCCTGGAAGCTCTGTCTTACCTGCTTCTCTACGAATAATCCTTTCCTCGTGCTTTTAAAGGCCATGTGACCTCTCCAGGTTTCAGAGGAGGTTGCCCTTTCAAATTCGTTAAGAGTTTATTTAGGAAGTTTTATAATTTTCACTATGAGTTCGAGGCCAGTCTGGTCTACAGAATGAGTTCCAGGACAGCCAGAGGTATACAGAGAAACCCTGTCTCGAAAAACAAAAAACAACCAAAAAAAAAAAAAGAAAAGAAAAGAAAGAAAGAAAGAAAGAAAGAAAGAAAGAAAGAAAGAAAGAAAGAAAGAAAGAAAGAAAAAGAAAAAGAAAGAGATGTAAACTGGTGAGAGGGGCACCAGCACATTTGTACGGTTTTGTTTTTGCCCTTTTCCTTGTGCCAGACCTTAGCGTTGGAGATGCTGCTGCTCAATTAGATCAATTAAATTCAATGGGTTTAATTGGGCCCAAGGTAACAAGGGTCAGGTGGCAGCATTGAATCGCCAGAGACAAGGTGATCGTAGTTATTATAATGGACAGGGTAGACAAAACAATGTTTATAATGACACACCCCATAATGGTCAGCACAAGAGAGGTGGAATTTATAATGGTATGACTCATTTGAACCTTTGGTACTAGCTAATCAATCATGGCATTTCCAGGCATGAGATAGATAGGAAACCTCCTGCATATCTTGTTTGATCTGTATAAGCAGAAAAATTCTCAAACAAATGAAAGGCTACACTGGATCATGGCAAAAGGCAATCTCAGCCAATGAATCAATTTCTAGACTTGAGCCAGTGCACAGACTCAGAACCCCTTGAATGAAGGCGTGGCCAGGTTTCCCTGAGAAAGGATCTTGATAAGACACCTAAAAGTTTTGCTGTTAGTCTTTCTCCAATTCTTTCCCAGAGGGACCTACAGCCTTTTACAAGGGTGACTGTACACTGGGGAAGAGGAAATAATCAGACTTTCAGAGGTCTATTGGATACTGGTTCTGAATTGACACTGATCCCAGGAGATTCCAAGAAACATTGTGGCCCTCCACTTAAGAGTAGGGGCTTTTGGAGGACAGGTGATTAATGGAGTTTTGACTGATGTCCGACTCACAGTAGGCCCATTAGGTCCCCGAACACATCCTGTGGTCATTTCCCCAGTTACAGAATGTGTAATTGGGACAGATATACTCAGAAATTGGCAGAATTCTCACATTGGTTCCCTGAACTGTGCAGTGAGGGCTATTATGGTTGGAAAGGCTAAATGGAAGCCTTTAGAGTTGCCTCTGCCAAAGAAAATAGTGAATCAAAAACAGTATCGTATTCGTGGAGGAATTGCAGAAATTACTGCCACTATCAAGGACTTGAAAGATGCAGGGGTTGTGGCTCCCACCACATCTCCCTTTAACTCTCCCATCTGGCCAGTGCAGAAGACAGATGGATCATGGAGATTGACAGTTGACTATCGAAAACTAAATCAGGTAGTAACTTCAATTGCAGCTGCTGTACCAGATGTAGTTTCATTACTTGAGCAAATTAACACATCTCCTGGAACCTGGTATGCAGCTAATGATCTAGCAAATGCCTTCTTCTCAGTACCTGTCCATAAGGATCACCAGAAGCAAGCCAGTAAGAAACATCCCTCCATGGCCTCTGCATCAGCTCCTCCTTTGGTGATAAACAGCAATTTAGAACTGTAGCTGAATAAACCCTTTCCTTCCCAACTTGCTTCTTGGTCATGATGTTTGTGTAGGAATAGAAATCCTGACTAAGAGCCGGGCAGAGGCCCAGCGTGGTGGCGCACGCCTGTGATCCCAGCACTCTGGGAGGCGGAGGCAAGAGGATTTCTGAGTTCAAGGTCAGCCTGGTCTACAGAGTGAGTTCCAGGACAGCCAGGGCTATACAGAGAAACCCTGTCTTGAAAAAACCAAATCCAAAAAAAAAGAAAAGAAAAGAAAAGAAACCCTGGCTAAAACAGAAACCTAACCCTTAAAATAATTTTTACCAAGCCTAAGTATGGTGGTGCGTGTCTTTAATTTCAGCACTTAGGAGGCAGAAGCAGGATGATTCTGTGAGTTCAAGGCCAACCTGGCTTATATAGTGAGTTCCAGGACAGTCAAGACTACACAGAAAACTGTTTCAAATGAACAGCATTACAATGGTGTGTGTGTGTATTGGTGTACAATATGAAGGTAGAAGACAACTTGCAGTTGGTTTTCTCCTTCCACCAGGTGGATCCCAGGGATCAAATTTAACCTGCTAGCCATGCACAAAAACTTTATTTGAATTGAGTCATATCTAAGCGGTTAGGCCACAGAGAAACTAATACATTCAGGCCATTGTTGAGCCACTAAGAATTTCTTACCTGCACTTCTTTAAAATGAATGGTGTGCATGTGGGAAAAGCATAGTCTCTCACTTGGGAGGCAGAGGCAGGCGGATTTCTGAGTTCTACAGAGTGAGTTCCAGGACAGCCAGGGCTATGCAGAGAAACCCTGTCTAAAAAAACCAAAAGAAGAAGGGGGGGGGGGAGGAGGAGGGGAAGAAGGGAGAGGAGGGGAAGGGGGATGAGGGAGAGAAGGAAAGAGGAGGAGGAGGAAGAAGGAGGAAGAGGAAGAGGAAGAGGAAGAGGAAGAGGAAGAGGAAGAAGAAGAAGAAGAAGAAGAAGAAGAAGAAGAAGAAGAAGAAGAAGAAGAAGAAGAAGAAGAAGAAGAAGAAGAAGAAGAAGAAGAAGAAGGGGCTGGAGAGATGGCTCAGCTGGTAAGAGCACCGACTACTCTTCCAAAGGTCATGAGTTCAAATCCCAGCATCCACATGGTGGCTCACAACCATCCATAAAGAGATCTGATGTCCTCTTCTGGCATCTGAAGACAGCTACAGTGTACTTACATATAATAAATAAATATTTAAAAAAAAAGAAGAAGAAGAAAGGTGATTTATGAGATGCAATGTCTTGGATATAATCAGTGTCTCTTTCTGTCTGTCTGTCTGTCTTTCTTTCTTTCTTTCTTTTCTTTCTTTTTTTTTTTTTTTTTTTGGTTTTTCAAGACAGGGTTTCTCTGTGTAGCCCTGGCTGTCCTGGAACTCATTCTGTAGACCAGGCTGGCCTAGAACTCAGAAATCCGCCTGCCTCTGCCTCCCAAGTGCTGGGATTACAGGCGTGCGCCACCACGCCAGGCCTCTGTCTGTCTTTCTTTTTTGGTTTTCTTTTTTGTTTTTTTGTTTGTTTGGATGGTTTTTTTTGAGACAGAGTTTCTCTTTCCCTGGTGGTCCTGGAACATGCTCTACAGACCATCTCCAGCTCACAGACATCTGCCTACCTCTGCCTCTGGAGTGCTAAGTTTAAAGGAGTGGACTCACTGCCTGCCCGGCTCCAGCTCTACTTTGAAAGCTGATTGCCTTTGTATTAACTTACAACTGGTTATCAATTGCCTGAGACTCCTGGAGATAAAAAAGAAAAGAAAGGTTAAGTAACTATTTCCTCCAACCTTGCTATCTGCCTCTTGGCCATTGTGAAATTCCTTAGGTGACACATCTTCTAAGACTTCACTTAGAAATTTTGGAATTTAAAGGAATGTTTCTGTCCTCCAGGAGCATTCTAATTGCTTACTAAGGTGATCCACTTGTTTCTAAGGTCAACACAGACAGTTCAGTATCTTGACTGGATCTGTGACAATGCTCTGGCTCTAGTAATCCACACCGGTTTTGCAAGATACTGCCCTTGGGAAAAACATACAGAGAACTCCTGGTCTGTCTGTATTATTTCTTACAACATGAGAACCACGTGTAGTTTCTAATTATCTTAGAAACAAAGTTTAACTTCAACTTTCCAAAGGTTTAAAATGTAACCTGACCAGATTCCTTGGCTTCTTTCCTCTGGAATGGAACATTATCTAATGAGTCTTGTAAAGTTACAGTAGCTATTAAGTCTAAGCCCCCAGGGCAAATTTTTCTGGAGTGGCTTCTTAGCCCTTGTTAGGAAAATGTTATTCCTTCTGCCAGGTGATAGATTACGTAGTGTTGCAGTCATGAGCAAGGAGAGTAAGGTGCCTTCTTCTTGGATTTCCTGCTATCTCTACTGTTTCCTCATGCCAATGCTTCACACAAACATTATCCTCTTGATTCACAGAAAACCTTAGCATCTTTGATTATGAAGATTGTGCAGGTGAAAGAAGTACTATACTTAAATACAGTCTTTTGGCTAGTGTAGGCCAGTAATCCAGCTACTCAGGAGGCTGAAGCAGAAAGGTCACAAGTTCAAAATCAACAAAAGCAACTTAGGAAGACCATCAATAATGACAAGAACAAAATGTCTGGAGATATGGAGTCAACCGTCAATACCACAACAAAAAGAAACACAGACAATTCGCCACCTAGGAAAATAGTTCTATCATCATCTGTTGGGAAGGAGACAGCTTTAACTTTGAAGTTCATTTAGATTTTTATTTTTATAGTAATTATTATTTACGTTGTATATGTATATATGTATGTATATACACATACGTGTACGTATATATATATTTTCCCTTCATGTGTGTATATACATCATGTGTGTACAGTGCCCAAAAAAGCTAGAAGAGGGCATTGGAATCTCTGGAGCTGGAGTTATGGTTGGTTGTGAGCCACTTCATGGATACTAGAGACTGAACCTGGGTCCTGTGGCAGAACAATAAGAACTTTACATTGCTGAGCCCTCTTCTCCAGACCTGGGTTTAATTTTATTACATTAATTTAAATTTTCTTGCACCGATGGATGGATGTCCTGCCTATGTGTATGTCTGTACACCACATTGCATGCCTGTGAGAAGGCCAGTAGATGACACCGGATTCCCTGGAACGGCAGGCACAGAAGGCTGTGAGCTACCATGTGGGTGCTGAGAACAGAACTTGGGTTCTCTGGAAGAACATTGATCTATGGATCCAGCTCCTTTTATTGCATGTTTATTTATTTATTTTAACCTGAATGTGTGCGGGGTGGTGCTGCATGCTAAGGCACATAAGTGGAAATCAGAGGAAAATTTTCATGACTTGGTTCTCTCTTTCCACCCCTTCGGTCCCGAGGAGTGATCTAAGGTCACCAGGTTTGGTGGTAAGTTTTTTTACCCACTGAACCCATCTCACCAAGCAAAATTTAAAAAAAAAAAAAGCACTAATACAGTGTAGAGTTGCATACCTTTAATCCCAGCACTGGAGAGGCAGAGGCTTCAAAGATAGTCTGGTCTACATAGTGGGCTCCAGGATAGCCAGTGCTGCATAGTGCTGTCTAGAAAGAACGAAAACAAAATAGACCACACCCAAAGATTGATAGCATATTTCTGTGTGATATGGGCAGGCTGGGCTTACAGGCAAGCAGCATTGAGCACAGCTCCGTAGGCAGATCTTTCAGATCCTTAAGCATTGTCTGGACTCTAAGCCTGTTAAAAGCTATAGGAGTCAGACACCAACCCCAAGTGTAGGTGTACTATGAGTCCTCACTGGTGGTGGTGTAGCTCAAGCATCCTTCCACAAACATGCACACAAGAGATAAACATAGTAAACATTCCTGCCATCGTTTCCCTGCATGTAAGTATCACATTAGCCTATCTTTGTTTTATAGTGTGACAGAATGTTTGGTTTTATTTTTTTTCTGTGTGAGGTAGCTGGAGAGATGTCTCAGCGGCTAAGAGCCCCAGGCTGCTCGTGCAGAGGAGCCACATTCAATTCTCAGCACCCTCGTGGCTCCTCACAGCTGCCTCTCACTCCAGTTCCAGCGGATCCAGTGCCCTCTTCTGACTTCTACTGGGACCAGGCACACATGTGGTGAACAGACAAACATGGCGGACAAAAACATTCATGCAATAAAAATATGTAACGATATTTAAAGAATATTTGCTGTTTGACACAGAGGCACACAACTAGTCAAATTGGCAGAAAATAAGTGATGTGGAATGCCCCAAATAGGATATCTAAGAACATCTGTATTACCCCCTCCCCACACAGTTCAGGACACATGAAGACAAGGAGGTGGGAAGATTAAGAGCCAGAGGTTTGAGCTGGGTGTGGTGGCACATGCCTGTAATCCAAGCACTTGGGAGGCAGAGGCAGACGGATTTCTGAGTTCGAGGCCAGCCTGGTCTACAGAGTGAGTTCCAGGTCAGCCAGGGCTACACAGAGAAACCCTGTCTCAAAAAACCAAAAAACCAAAAAAAACAAAAAACAAAAAAACCCAGAGGTTTGGGAGGACTTACAAGGAAACTGTGTCTCCAGGACATGACAGGGTTCCTGCCCTTCCTGATCTCACACCAGCAGAAGCTGCCTGAACAAGATCTACACACAAGAACAAGCAAGCCAATCAACATTCCATCCCACCAGGCCCCACCCCTAGCTGTGAGAAAGCGAGAGAGTCCATTTCCCTCAGGCATGTGACCATACTCTAGTGCATAGTCCTAGGCCCTGTCTGTAAGAACAATAACCGGACTCAGTGGGTTGTAAAGAAAGAGGGAAAAGAGGAGGAGGACAAGAAGAAGTGATAGTGAAGTTGGGAGGATGGTGTGGGATAGTCTGGGAGAGGTCAGACTGCATTATATACATATATGAAATCCTCAAAAAATATCCAAGTAAAAAAAACACAGACTTGTGAGATGACTCAGCAGATAAAGGCACCTTGCTTTCCTGAAACCTGAATCCAATACCTGGAACCACTGTAGATGTAGCAGGAGAGAAACAGCTCCACAAAGTTGTCTTCTGACCTCCATATACATTCTGTTTCATGTCTGCACACATACACATCATGTATGCATGCACGCGTGTGCGCGTGCACACACACACACACACACACACACACACATAAAGTAATCGCTGTTGAAGTTGCTGACTTGGGTTACATAAAAAACCAGTTTGGGCACTGGGAGGCAGAGGCAGGCAGATTTCTGAGTTCGAGGCCAGCCTGGTCTACAGAGTGAGCTCCAGGACAGTCAGGGCTATACAGAGAAACCCTGTCTCAAAAAACCAAAAAAAAAAAAACAAAAACAAAAAACAAAAAAAACCCAACCCAGTTTGGGTTGAGTTTAGGGCTTAATTTCCAACAATTTCTGAACTGATGCTAAACGTACCTCTGCTAGTTTTTTTTTTCTACATATCAATACAAATCAGCATTCTTCTTCTTCTTCTTTTTTTTTTTTTGTATTTTTGAGACACAGTTTCTCTGTGTAGCCCTGGCTGTCCTGGCCTCGAACTCAGAAATCTGCCTGCCTCTGCCTCCCAAGTGCTGGGATTAAAGACGTGCGCCACCACCACCCGGCACAAATCTGCATTCTTACACTTGGTGATTATGAAGTCAAAATACCAGTGACTCTGAAAAACATGGAAGATGTTCTGTGCTCTGAAGGACCCGGTAGTCATCTAAGATTTCGTTATGCAAAAAGTAAGGCAGACATCCATCCCATTAGCAAGTGTGGTGGTTTCAATGAAAAAGGACCCATAGGCTCATAGGGCACTATTAGGCAGTGTGGCCTTGTTGGAGCAGGGGTGGCCATGCTGGAGACAGTGCCCTGGAGGTGGCTTTGAGGTTTCAAGTGCTCAAACCAGGCTCAGTGTCTCTTTTCCTACTGCTTGAGGATCCAGATAGTTGGCACTGTTGATCTGCCTATGGGATTGCAATCCCCTTCAGCTCCTTTAATACGTCCACTGACTCTTCCATAGGGGTCCCCAACCTCAGTGCAATGGTTGGCTGTGAGTACCTGCTTCTGTCTCAGTCAGCTGCTGGTAGAGCCTCTCAGAGGACAGCCATGCTGGGCTCCTCTCTGCAAGGACAACATAGCATCAGTAACAGTGTCAGGGTCTGGTGCCCGCCCATGGGATGGATCCCAAGTTGGGCTGGTCACTGGTCAGCCATTCCTTCAGTCTCTGGCCCATTTTTGTCCCTTGCAAAATTGCAAAATTTTGTCCCTTTTAAACAGGAACAATTCTGGCTCAATAATAAGCCACCAACCAAAGAGCATACATGGGCTCGTCCAAGGCCCCTGGCACATATGTCACAGAGGACTGCCTTGTCTGTCCTCAGTGGGACAGAATGTGCCTAATCATGTGGAGACTTGATGGCTAGGGAAAGGAGGATGCCTGAGGGGGGGGACACCCTCTCAGAAGGAAAGAGGGGGGATAGAGTGAAGAATTCTGGGAGGAGGGATAGGGAGGAGGCAACATGGAAATTGAATAATTAATTGAAAATAGAATAAAATAATTCGAAATTGAAACAAAAGGGGGAGAAATTAGAGCAAATACAAATGAAATTCAGAAAATCATAAGAATCAAGAGAAATGGATAAATCCCTAGATACATGCAACATATAAAGTAAACCACAGATTGCACATATCAGCTGTTCCACCAGTCAGGCAAGAAGTGTTGAAGTATGTTCATTGCACACTGGTATTTTGAGAGATCTTGATCTCATTCTATTTTGTTTCCACAGCACCCTTCAGGGAGTAATTAACCTGCGGCCCATTGACTCCAGACACTGAGGTCTCCTTCAGGCTCCAGGTTATTCACAAGACAACCATCTCATAACAAATTCCATTTACTCCCTGATAAGATATCACTAAGAATTTTTTTTTTTGGTTTTGAAAAAGCTGTGCAAGTAGGGGAAAAAATGAGGATCATCAAATAAACTGAACACATGAGAACACTTCCCAGCAACTCCAACCCGTACTTTGTCTCCTGCAAGCCAGTGTAGTATCTCTAGGGCAAAGCAGTTGGATTGCCTCCAGTCTACACCTAAGAAGCAAGTAATGGAACTGGGTGGTAGTGGCGCACTCCTTTAATCCCAGAACTTGGGAGGCAGAGGCAGGTGGATGAGTCTCTGAGTTTGAGGCCATCCTGGTCTACAGAGTGAGTTCAAGGGCAGCCAGGGCTACACAGAGAAATTCTATCTCAAAAAATTAAAAAGATAGAAGGAAAGAGCACATAATGCAATATAGATTCTTTCAGCATATCAGCATATATAAAAGTACATATGCATATATGATTACACATGTATATATGTATAGAAAACACATATGTATCCACGATATATTTACATATGGATTTGTTTGTTTGTTTATTTATTTATTTGGTTTTTCGAGACAGGATTTCTCTGTGTAGCCCTGGCTGTCCTGGAACTCACTCTGTAGACCAGGCTAGTCTAGAACTCAGAAATTCACTTGCCTCTGCCTCCCAGAGTGCTGGGATTACAGGCGTGTGCTACCACCGCCTGGCACAATGAGGTTTTAAGTTATGAATTTATCAGAACTTAAAAGCAAAGTGTTTGTTGTTATTGTTGCTTAGAAGCTAAAAGAGCATCATTCCAAGAGGTAACAGGAAAGTGAGTGTCTTAGTTAGGGTTTCACTGCTGTGAACAGACACCATGACCAATGCAAGTTTTATAAAAGACAACATTTAATTGGACCTGGCTTACAGGCTTAGAAGTTCAGTCTGTTGTCATCAAGGCAGAAACATGGCAGCATCCAGGCAGAAATGGTGCAGGAGGAGCTGAGAGTTCAACATCTTCATCTGAAGGCTGCTAGTAGAAGACTGACTTCCAGGCAACTAGGGTGAGGGTCTTAAGACCACACCCACAGTGACACACCTACTTCAACAAGGCCACACCTCCTAATAGGGTTACTCCCTGAACCAATCATATACAAACCATCACATTCCACTCCCTGGCCCCCATAGGCTTGTTCAAACATGAGCCCATGGGGGCCATACTTAAACATAGCATAATGCAAAATACATTTAGTCCAACTTCAAAAGTCCCTGTAGTCTATAGCAGTCTCAACAGTGTTAAAAGTCCAAAGTTCAAGGTCTCTTTTGAGATTCATCCAATCACTTAACTGTAATCCCCCAAGCAAGACAAGAAGCCAGCTGGGCAAAGTCCAAACTCTGCATCTCCTTGTCTGATGGCAAAGCAGTCTTCAGATCTCCAACTCCTTTTTCATCTTTGTTGACTGCAACAGGGTTCTGTCTCCTGGGCTTGTTCCACTCCCTGTTAGCAGCTTTCCTTGGCAGGCATCCTGTGGCTCTGGCATCTTTAAGATCTTGGGGTCCCCAAGTCAGTTTCAGCTTCACAGCTTCTTGTTCCAATGTCTGAGATCCACACATGATCTTCTGTGCATCTCCAAAGAACTGGTGTCACTTCTGCTCTGCCCTCTGTAGCACTCTAAGTTCAGGTTGATCCACTCCGCTGCCACTGCTGTTCTTGGTGGTCATCCCATGGTATTGGCATCTCCAATATGCTGGGGTCTTCCACTGCAACTAGGCTTCACCAAAGCCTCTCATAGGCTCTCTTCATGGTACCAAGGCTCAACTCCTTTGCATGACCCCTTCAGTCCTGGGCTGTCAATTACAAATGAGGCTGCACTTTCACCAATGGCCTTCCATGGCCTCTCACAGTGCCAAACCTCGGCTGTTCCTCATGATGCCTTCATGCCTTCAAAACCAGTACCACCTGGATGATTTTTACACATTACCAAGTACAGCTGCAGCATGGGGTACAACCTTGGCTATCTCTGAACACAGCTTCTTTGTGCTCTCAGAAAACACTTCCCACAAGATTTCACCTCAGTGATGCTGGTCTTTTCTTAATCACCACTAATTTCTTAGCTCCAGCTAACCAGCATCAATTGTCCCAGTAGTCTCCTTCTCCTCTTCAATATAAAGTCAAAGATTCATGGCCAAAGCTTCTGAGTTCTGCTGCTTGCAGGAGCTGGAACACTGTCCCCCTTGTTCTATTACATTATCACATTATCACTTCCTTTTTCTTCACTGCCTAAGTTGGCTGTCCAGAATCTTGCTCCATAGACTGACTTTGAACTCAAGAGTTCATGCCTGTCTCCTAAGAACTGTCTCCTAAGCACTTTGTGTGGTCCACCAAGCCAGGATTTGAGGTTTTTTTTTCACCTAGAATTTCCTCTGTTCCTGGCTGGCCTTGAACTCAGAGATCTGCTTATCTTTGCCTGGGGATTAAAGGCTCGTACCACCACGCCTGGACCTAAATTTAGCTGGGTGGAATCTTGCCCCAAGGTCACCTCTCCCTTAATTCAATTTAATATCCTAGAATTCAGCTCCATTTCACTTCTGTCTTAGTTAGGGTTTCACTGCTGTGAACAGACACCATGACCAATGCAAGTTTTATAAAAGACAACATTTAATTGGGGCTAGCTTACAGGCTCAGAGGTTCAGGGCGGGAACATGGCAGCATCCAGGCAGAAATGGTGCAGGAGGAGCTGAGAGTTCAACATCTTCATCTGAAGGCTGCTAGGAGAAGACTGACTTCTAGACAACTAGGGTGAGGGTCTTAAGACCACACCCACAGTGACACACCTACTCCAATAAGGCCACACCTCCTAATAGGGTTACTCCCTGAACCAATCATATACAAACCATCACAGTGAGTTTTGATTTCTCATCTAAAGCAAATATCACTTAATTTGATGATTTTTCTCTCACTCTTTCTTGAAGAGATATGATCAGTCATGTGCAAAAGGCATCAGGGAATATGGCCAGCAGTGCAGACCAAAGAGTTCAGAACTGCTAACACGTGGGTAATACCATTTTCAGAGGCATATACTTCTCTTATGCACCAAGTCTAAGAAAAGCTGAGCAAGCTCAGAACATCTAATTTTGTGCATACCAAACAATGTTTAGGAATAAATTTTCCATAGAAAGCAGAGAGACTTGGAAATAAGTCTTGAGCAGGAGACTCAATAGAAAACTCAGGAAAAATGAGAAGATTTTGTTTCTAAGATAGCCTGCTTTTCCTCAATGTAACTGACCTGCAATTTGATACAGGGTTTCAGAGATCTGCCTACCTGCAACTGGAAGGTAACAAATGAAACTTAGTTACTTCAACTTCTGAACATATGCCACCATGACCACACATATGTAACTCAGGACTAACATCCACGCAGATTACAGAAATACGCCTTTTATTTATTTATTTTGAGGGGTGTGGAACAGGGTCACTCTATGTAGCTCTAGCTGTCCTAGAACTCTTTATTTAGAGCAGGCTGGCCTCAAATTTACAGAGATCCTCCTGTGTCTGCCTACCAAGTAGGCAAGTGGGATGAAAGGCCTGTGCCACTGTGATGGCTGTTCCTGGTTGTCAACTTGGCTACATCTGGAATGAACTACAATCCAGAAATGGAGGGCACACCTGTGGTCTAGATCTTGAGGCTAGAAGACATGCACATGATTACCAGAACACACAGAGATGTTCACAGCCATTTGTAAGTCCAGTTCCAGGGGATCCAGCACCCTCTTCTAACCTCTGAGGCACTCACATAATTACAGCAGTCAAACACATGCATATGAAATAAAAATAAACCTAAAACAAACAAAGGAAACCAACAGCCAGGCAGTATGGCACATGCCTTTTATCTCAGCACTCAGAAACCAGAGACCGGGGGAATCTGAATTTAAGGCCATCCTGGTCTCCTTATCAAGGTTCCAGGTCAGCCAAAATTCCAGAGTGAGACCCTGTCACTCTGCGAGTGAATAAATAGCTAGAGAATGGTGGCCCATGCCTTTAATCCCAGCAAGAAGCAGAGGCAGGTGGCTCTCTGTAAACTCAAGTCCAGCCTGGTCTCCAGAGGGGGTTCCAAGACAGCCGAGGCTACCCTTTTATTGAAAACAAAACAACAAACAAACAAAAAGGTAAGTAAATAAATAAACAACAACACACATATATATATATTTTTTTACATATATAGTAAATTCAAGATAAGAGTATAAGGACGCTGGGCAGGGTGGCGCATGCTTTTAATCCTAGCACTTGGGAGGCAGAGGCAGGTGGATTTCTGAGTTCAAGACCAGCCTGATCTACAGAGTGAGTTCCAGGACAGTCAGGGCTACAGAGAGAAACCCTGTCTAGAAAAAAAACAAAAATAAATAAATAAATTAATTAATTAAAAAAAAGAGAGAGATTAGGACATGCCAGCTGACCCGTCCGTTGTCAACAGCAGCTATCGCTCTGAGCTCAGCTATTTTTCTGTTTCTAACATTTCTGGAGGGCGGGCAGAGGGACAATTTAATGCAAACTTCAGACATTAACAAATTTCCACTGCGAACGTTTCAGTCAGCCACACACCACTTAATGACAGGATACATTCCAAGAAATGCATGGTTAGACGGTGCCATCATCTCAGCGATGTCACAGAGAGCGTTACGAGAGCCAAGAAGGTCCAGGCCGATCACTTGTCTTGGCTTTTGGCTGCAGTCAAGAGGCAGAAAATATAAGCTGTGTGACAAAGCTTCCAGGGCAAGACAACAGGCGATTTCATTTTCATTTTTTTGGCATAAGTTTTCATATAGACCAGACATATGTGGCTGAGGATGGCCTGGAACTTCTGATCTCTCTGCCTCTGTCTCCCGAGTGCTAGCTTACAGGTGTGTGCTACCATGATCTGTTTATGAGGTACAGAGGGTTGAGCCCAGGAATTCATGCGTGCTAGGCAAGCACTCAGCCAACAAAACTACATCCCCGCCCCAGCATGCTGTTTTAAATACACTTAAAAGGTAGTGCGTTCCTAGCCGGGCAGTGGTTGCATATGCCTGTAATCCCAGCACTCTGGGAGGCAGAGGCAGGCGAATTTCTAAGTTCGAAGCCAGCCTAGTCTACAGAATGAGTTCCAGGACAGCCAGGGCTACACAGAGAAACTCTGTCTCAGAAGGGGGAAAAAAAGGTTTATTTTTTTTAGCATTTGAGAGGCAGAGGCTGTCAGATCTCTGTGCATTTGAAGTTAGCCTAGGTCAACCTAGAAAGTTTCAGGCTAGCCAGAGTACATTCTGAGGTCCCATCTCAAAAGGACAAAAGCCGGGCAAATCCACAACCTTCTGTGCATGGCCTGCCAGGAAAGAGTGATCTCCCAGTAGCGCTTTCACTTCGGAGCACAGAAGTGAGATCCCCACCTCCTCACTGGAGGGGAACAGCTAGGAGCACACAGGGCATAGGATCAGTGGAGCAGCTGGGACAGAGGTCTTCAGGCTGCCTTTGCACCAGGGAGCCAGGCGGCTCCACAGCCTTCTGTGCACAGACCCTGACAGAAGAGAGTAGGTCTTCCAGGAGTATGGACACAGGCTTACAGGCCCACAGGAGGGACAAGTTCCAGACAGACAGCAATACCGACTAGCCCCAAAGATAACCAGATGGCGAAAGACAAGCGCAAGAACCCTACCAACAGAAACCAAGGCCACTTGGCAACATCAGAACCCAGTTCTCCCACTACAGCAAGTCCTGGATACCCAAACACACTGGAAAAGCAAGAGTTAGATTTAAAATCGTATCTCATGATACTGATAGAGGGCTTCAAGAAGGATTAGATAACTCCCTTAAAGAAATACAGGAGATGGGCTGGAGAGATGGCTCATTGGTTAAGAGCCCTGACTGCTCTTCCAAAGGTCCTGAGTTCAAATCCCAGCAACCACATGGTGGCTCACAACCATCTGCAATGAGATCTGATGCCCTCTTCTGGTGTGTCTGAAGACAGTGACAGTGGACTCACATTATATATATCTTTTAAAAGAAGAAATACAGGAGAACACCGGTCAACAGGTAAAAGCCTTTAAAGAGGAAACACAAAAATCTCTTAAAGAAATGCAGGAGATCATGGGTCAACAGGAGAAGTCCTTAAAGAGAAAACACACAAAAAAAAATCCCTTAAAGAATTATAGGAAAACACAAACAATCAAGTGAAGGAACTGAATAAAACCATCCAGGTTCTAAAAGTGGAAGTAGAAACAATAAAGAAATCACAAAGTGGGACATCTCTGAAGATAGAAAACCTTGGAAAAAATTCAGGAGTCATAGATGCAAGCATAAACAACAGAATACAAGAGATAGAAGAAAGAATCTCAGGTGCTGAAGATACCATAGAAAACATTGGCTCAACAGTCAAAGAAAATGCAAAATGCATAAAGCTTGTAACCCAAAACATCCAGGACATCCAGGACACAATGAGAAGACCAAACCTAAGGATTATAGGTATAGACAAGAGCGAGGATTTACAACTTAAAGAGCCAGTAAATATCATCAACAAAATTATAGAAGAAAACTTCCCTAACCTAAAGAAAGAGATGCCCATGAACAAACAAGATGCCTTCAGAACTCCAAACAGACTGGTCCAGACAAGAAAGTCCTCCTGGCACATAATAACAATTGTCTACATAATAATCAAAACACCAAATGCACTAAACAAAGAAAGAATATTAAAAGCAGTAAGGGGAAAAGGACAAATAACTTATAAAGGCAGACCTATCAGAATTATACCAGACTTCTCACCAGAGACGATGAAAGCTAGAAGATCCTGGGTAGACCTCATACAGACCCTAAGAGAACACAAATACCAGCCCAGACTACTACCCAGCAAAACTCTCAATCACCATAGATGGAGAAACCAAGATATTCCATGATAAAACCAAATTTACACAATATCTGTCCATAAATCCAGCCCTACAAAGGATAATAGATGGAAAATGCCAACACAAGGAGGGAAACTACACCCTAGAAAAAGCAAGAAAAAAAAAAGCAAGAAAGTAATCTTCTTCCAACAAACCCAAAAGAAGATACCCACACAAACATAAAAATAACATCAAAAATAACAGGAAGCAACAATCACTCTTCCTTATATCTCTTAACATCAATGGACTCAATTCCCCAATAAAAAGACATAGACAAACAGAAATATTTTTCATGTAAATTTTCAAATTTATCAGAAAATGCTTGTAATTCCTCTTTTAATTAATTTAGTATTTTTTGTCTACCATTTTATCTGCATTATTTTTCATGATAATCTTCAATTTTAACATGTTTTTCAATACATTTTTCTATTTTATCAGAAATGTTTTCCATGTAAATCTGATTTTATCACAAAATGTTTTTAATTCCACTTTCAATAAATTTAGAAAGGTTTTTTATATTTACCATTTTATCTGTATAATTTTCCATGAAATAGTCAATTTTAACGTGTTTGTCTATATATTTCTTGAATTTTATCAGAAATATTTTCTGTGTAAATCTTCAATTTTACTTGGAAATGTTTATAATTCCACTTTAAATCAACTTGGAATTATTTTTATGCCTACCATTTTAGCTGTATAATTTCCTTGATAATCTTCAATTTTAACATGTTTTTCTATATATTTCTCCAATTTTCTCAGAAATATTTCAGAAATATCAGAAAAATCCACTTTACCAGAAAATGTTTATAATCCCACTTTCAATCAATTTAGGAATACTTTTTTTTATATTCTTGATTTACATTTCAAGTGATTTTCCCTTTCCTGATTTCTCCCCTCCCTGAAAGTCCCATAAGCCCTCTTCCCTCTCCTTGTTCCCCAATCCACCCCTTCCCACTTCCCTGTCCTGATATTCCCCTATACTGCTGCACTGATCCTTTCCAGAACCAGGGACCACTCCTTTCTTCCTCTAGGGCATCAGTTGATATGTGAATTGTGTCTTAGGTATTACGAGCTTCTAGGCTAATATCCGTTTATCAGAGAGTGCATACCATGAGTGTTCTTTTGAGACTGGGTTACCTCACTTAGGATGATGTTCCCGTTCCATCCATTTGTCTAAGAATTTCATGAATTCATTGTTTCTAATGGCTGAATAGTACTCCATTCTGTATATATACCACATTTTCTGTATTCATTCCTCCGTTGAGGGACATCTGGGTTCTTTCCAGCTTCTGGCCTTAGGAATACTTTTATGCCTATCTTTATTATATCTATATAAAATTTTCCATGATAATCTTCAATTTTAACAGGTTTTTCTACATTTTTCTACAATTTTATCAGAAATATTTTCCATGTAAATCCTCAATCCTATCATAAAAATGTTTCTATTTCATTTTTCAATTAATTTAGCAATGTTTTACATGTCTACCACTTTACTTTTTAATTTTCCATGAAAATTGTCAATTTTAACATGTTTTTCTATACATCTCTATTTTATCAGAAATATTTTCCACGTAAATATTCAATATTATCATAAAATGTTTTTACTTTTTTTCAATAAAAGAACATACTTTAAAAAAAAAGGACAAAAATTTATGTGACTGTACGTGTAGGTGCCGGTGAAGGTCAAAAGAGGACATTGGTTTCCTTGGAGCTGGAGTAGGCAGGTTGTGAGCTGCCCAAACTCTTAATTATTGGTCTATTAACTGTCCAGCTCCCTCAAATAAGTTCTGTATTAATAGTAATGTGATCTAAAAATAACATCAAAAATATACTACAAGCAAACATATAAACTAGTAATGTGGTTGTTTATTATTATTATATACAGTACATAATTGTGTATGTGACTTTTTGTTTGTTTGTTTTTGATTTTTGAGACAGACTGTGTTTCTCTGTGTAGCCTTGGTCCTCCTGGAACTCTCTGTAGACCAGGCTGTCTTGGAATTCAAGAGATCCACCTGCTTCGGCCTCCTGAATGCTGGGGTAAAAGTCATGTGCCACCACTGCTTGGTGAGTGTATTTTTTTTTTTAATGAAACTGGTTACATAGTTTCATAGTTGCATAGTTACATAGTAGCTTTGTTTAGCATCGGTACCAACATGTGAGTAATGCCTTGAACTACATTATAGTTCATTGTTCATTAATGCATTGCAGTGTGATGTGTGACTATATGAAACTTTAATGTGTGTCCTTTGTTTTAATACTCTAAAACAGCGCCATCAGCTTGGCACAATGGCAACAAAACCTTCACAGTTTATAACACTCAATCCATAGCAAGTCTCCGTGAGTAGGACTTCTCTAGGTTATTATGTGAAATTAAGGTCCTGGGCTGGAGGGACGGCTCAGCTGTCTAGAGTTCTGGCTGCCCCTCCAGCAGATGCAGACTGGAGTGCCAGGATCTACAGGGTGACTCACAACCACCTGTAACCCCCAGGGAATCTGATACCTGCCTCTGACCTCCACAGATAGTACACACACGATGCCTTTACATGCATGCAAAGAAAAACCTACACATAAAACAGTAGAATATATAAATCTAAAAAAAAAAAAAAACAGTTTTAAAAAGAAAGTGACTGATTTCCGAGAGCCACAGCGTGTGTGGCCTGACAGCCCCTGACACGCCCCTGACCTCCAGGCTCCCAGCCCACCTTCCCCGTGGGATTTATTTGTTGGGAATTTTTTTCTGATTTTATTTTTTGGTATTTATTTATTTATTTATTTATTTATTTATTTATTTATTTATTTCTGAGACAGGGTTTCTCTGTGTAGCCCTGGCTGTCCTGGAACTCACTTTGTAGATCAGGCTGGCCTTAAACTCAGAAATCCGCCTGCTTCTACCTCCCAGAGTGCTAGGATTACAGGTGCGCGCCACCACTGCCCAGCTTCCCTCTCTCTCTCTCTCTCTCTCTCTCTGTGTGTGTGTGTGTGTGTGTGTGTGTGTCTCACCTCTATAGTCCCAACATTAAAAAATCCCTGAGTCTGCACTGTGCCTATGGCTGTCCTGGAACTCACTCTGTAGACCAGGCCTGCCACCCTCTTACTCTTTAGTTCTGGGATTAAAGGCATGCTCAAGTATGCCTGACCTGATTTTTTGAGTATTATTATTGTTATTATTTTCTCTCTCTCTCTCTCTCTCTCTCTCTCTCTCTCTCTCTCTCTCTCTCTCTCTCTCTTTTAAAAAGCAATATTTATTTGGGGCTGGAAAGATAGCATAGATGTCAAAGCACCCACTGCCACACCTGATGACCTGACTTAGCTCCCTAGGACTCACAGGGTGGGAACAAGAAACAGTGACTGCAAGTTGTTTTCTGACCTTCACATATTCATTCAGGCAAATTTCAATCCTTGTGTTTGTGTACATACACACACACACACACAGAGACACAGATACACACACGCACACAAACATGTGCACACACATGTGTCCAAAACATACACACACACACACACACACACACACACACAAAACACATTTATAAGTAAATAAATGTGATAAAAAATATTTTTCTGTTTGCAAATTGCATTGGAACTTCAACCAATTGTTCCTAATGATCTTTTTTCTTCCTTTCAGAATGATGGCTGTGTTAAGAATGGCTTGCTTTCTTTACTGTTTAGCAGGTTTGAAGGAGGCTGGATGATTCTTTCCCTGGCTTGGTGAGTATGCTAGTGGTTTCCATGGGTACAGATTCCTTTGTAGCAGCTAACCATTTACGATACAGGTGTAGGCCATGTTTGGAAATTCATGATGCGGTTCTGGAGGTATGGTCCTTCCAGTATTGAAAATGTTCTAGAAACTGGTAGGAAAATGAAAGTCTTTTCACCAGAGCCTTGTTGCTGGGAACCTGGCTAATGCAAATAGAGTTCCTGTGTGAGGCTTCTTAGATAAATAACCCTGTTTGCATTCGGGGAGGGTTTCTTGGCGCCCGTCTTCTACACGGTGGGCGAGTGTCTGAACACATAAGGGTGATGTCTGTGGCTTTGATCAGCTCTTAAGGAATTATTTTTCTCCTTTTTCTTTAATCTTAAATTCTTTTTTGTTGTTGTTTTGGATTTGGTTTTTTCAAGACAGGGTTTCTCTGTATAGCCCTGGCTGTTCTGGAACTCACTCTGTAGACCAGGCTGGCCTCGAACTCAGAAATCTGCCTGCCTCTGCCTCCCAGAGTGTTGGGATTACAGGTGTGTGACACCACTGCCTGGCTAATCTTAAGAAATTCTTAAGCATAGATAACACTCAGAACAGCTATTGCCATAGGTTATTCTGACATATCTTCAAAGATTGACCCTTAAATTGCTTATTACTACCATTTATTTTTTAAAAGATGATGACGATGATTATGTTGTTGTTGTTGTTGTTGATTATGATGATGTGTTTATGCACACAATGGTGACTCTGTGCACATGCCTCAGGAGATCAGAGGTGTGTCAGATCCCCTGAAGTTGGAGTTACAGGCAATTGTGAGATACCTGAATCACTCTGGTCTTTTGCAAGAACAATACATTCTCTATTGCTAAGTAATTTCCAGCCCTTCTTACATTTATTTATTCATGTTTCAGGGAGGTGTACACAGTGTGTGAGTGTGTGTGTGTGTGTGTGTGTGTGTGTGTGTATGTTTTGATCAGATGGTGAGAGTCAGAGTCAGTTCTTTCTGGGGATCAAACTTACTCTGTCAGGTTTTTACCCATTGAGTTGTTTTCTTGGCCCCTACACTTTATACTTTATTATTTTTATTTTTTATGTTTATTTATTTTATTTTATATGTATGTATGTATGTATGTATGTATGTATGTATGTATGTTTTGCTTGCATTTATGTCTGTGCACCACATGCTTACCTGGTGCTAGTGCCATCCTCAGAAGAGGATGTTGAATCTTCAGGAACTGGAGTTACAGACAGTGGTGAATCACCCTGTGGTTGTAGGGAACAGAATCCAAGTTTTCTTGTAAGAGTAACAGGTGTTCTCAACTGCAGAGCCATTTCTCTAGCCTCGCCCTCTTGTCATCATCATCATTACTACTACTACTACTACTACTATTTTAGGGGTTTTGTTTTGATTTCTTCTTTTTCTTGTTTTTTATTAAATGTATTTATCTATTCATTTTACATCCCAACATTGGGCCCTCCTCCTCCCAATCACCCCTTACACAAATCCTCTGCCCATTCTCCCCTTCTCCTTCCAGTAGGAGTCGTGCTGGGTACCACCTCCCGCTGGCACATCAAGTCACTGCAGGACTAGGTGCACCCTCTCTCACTTAGGCCAGACAGGATTTAAACATTTTTAAAAACATTTATTTTTATTTTAAACAGTTTGCTCTGTCTTCATGCACACCAGAAGAGAGAGTCAGATCTCATTACAAATGATTGTGAGCCATCGTGTGATTCCTGGGACTTGAGCTCAGGACCTCTGGCAGAACAGCCATCTCTCCAGTCCCTGCCTTTATTTTTTTAAAGAGTAGTTTTAGAGTCCCTGCGAATTGTAAAATTAAAGTTTGTTGTTGTTGTTTTGAGACAGGATCTTACATCATAGCCCTGGCTGCCTACAAGTTACAAGTAAACCAAGTACCACATTTATTATTAAATAGAATTAGTCATTATGCATAAATCTTTATTTCAGAAAGCTCTTTTCTATGTAAAAGAGAGTGTCTGTTGCAAGAATGAGGTACCTACAAATTGGTGTCTTTTTTGAAAAATATTTCACCCTTTTCTTGAAAAGCAAGTTTCTAATTAGGACTTGTGATAGAGTACTTGCCAAGCCTTGAGTCTAACTGTAGTATGTGTATAAGGTATATTTTTAAAAAATCCATAGTGTTAGTGGAAGGACCTTCAAGTACTAGGTCAGGGGAGGGATATGCAGAGCCAAATTGCTTCCTCTACACACACACCCACACACACACACACACACACACACACACACACACACCCCTCCCAATAGAGGCTAGAGTCCTGGACTAGCCTCTGGTACAGGTGAACTCTTGGGCACAGGAGGAGCTTGGTGTTCCCTGAACTGCCTACAAGGGCCTGTGTGACCCAGTTACTGCAGATGTCCCAATGCTTCTTGGACCTCTCAGGATAATTTTGAAGCAACCTATGAAGCTGATCTTAGAACAGTGTGGGACTATGAGCAGGGTCCACCTAGGTAGCTCTCTGGTTGTTTTGGAACTCACTATAGAGACCAGATTGGTCTTGAAGTCACCAACATCCATTTGTCTTTGACCTCCTAAAGAGTGCTTGGGTTGAAGACATAAGATAGAATTATTGATAACTCAAAAACACTACAAATACAGAAAAGAATACTGTTTTGTTGTTGTGGTTTTCTGAGACAGGGTTTCTCCCTGGCTGTCCTGGAACTCACTCTGTAGATCAGGCTGGCCTGGAACTCAGAAATCCACCTACCTCTGCCTCCCAAGTGTTGGGATTAAAGCTGTGCGCCACCACTGCCCAGCTTAAGAATACTGCTATGCATAGCATTTTAGGTGGGATTTTGAGCTGCTTCCTAAATTTTTTTTCTAGAGCAAAGAAGCAGTACGGAAGCTGTGTGGTCCTTCTGGGCTTTGGTCTTCCCTCAGACAGAACATAAAACAGATGCCCAATGCTCTTACAGACTTATTGTTTATATTGTGTGTATAAGTGTTTGGTCTGCGTGTATATATGTGCCCACATGTATGCTGGTACTGCCTGGAGGTCAACTGGAGTTACAGATAGTTGTGAGCCACCAGGTGGATGATGGGAATCAAACTTAAGTCCTCTGTAAGAGGAGGAAGTGTTCCTAACCACTGGGCCATCTCTCCAGCAAGTTCTGGATTCCCAAACTTGCTGAAAATTCTCTGAATATGAAGTCAAATAATATCCGGAATTAGCTTTTGGAATTGCGATTTTTTTTTTTTACATGAATCCTGGTATGTGCCATACTAAAGGGTTAATTCCTAAGTCCCTTTTCTGGGTCAGGATATACTTTTGACAGGGACCATGCTAAAAAGAAGTATGGAAATGTGTCTTGTGTATGTGTGAAAACAACATAGAGTAATTTCTCTCTGACATTCAGGCTTATTTATAGACTCTTGTGACTCAGCTGATAACAAAGCCAGCCCGCAACGGAGCCTCTTGGACTGACTCACTGTGTGTCCCTGTCACTTGGTTCTTTCAGTTGAAGTCTCTGGCATTGAGAGGGACAGGAAATGTTCTTGGTCAAACTGCCTGACTGCCTTTCTTCAGAATCAGCTGTCCCTGTCTGGTCTAAAGGGCGAGTGGGTTTCAGCTGCTGAAATCACCCTAGGATTCTCAAAGGATGCCTCTGTCGGTAAAGAACCCTGCCGCACTGGCATCAGGTTCTATGCCTGCACTTGGAGGCGGAGTCAAGAGGATCAGGAGTTCAAAGCCAGCTTTAGCTACAGAGTGAGTTCAAGACCAGGTTGGGCTGCATAAAACCCTTCCTCAAAAAGTCAAAAGCTAGAGCTGTCGAGACGGCTGAGAGGGTAAAGGTACTTGACAGTGACCCTGACAGGCAACATGAGTTGTTCAGTTCCCAGGATCCACGCTGAGGAGGAACCGGAGAGCAGAACCTGAGAGGTGTCCTCCGACGGCTACAGGCATGCTATAGTACATGCACACACACATATAAATAGATAGATAAATGTCATTGTTTGTTTCTAAATAGGGTTTCTCTGTGTAGCCCTAGCCATTCTGGAACTCACTCTGTAGTCCAGGCTGGCCTTGAACTCAGATTTGTCTGACACTGTTTCCCAAGTGCTGGGATTAAATGCGTGGGCCACAAATGTCTGGCCTGAAAAATGTACTGGGCAGTGGTGGCACACGCTTTTAATCCCAGCACTTGGAAGGCAGAGGCAGGCGGATTTCTGAGTTCGAGGGCAGCCTGGTCTACGGAGTGAGTTCCAGGACAGCCAGGGCTACACAGAGAAACCCTGTCTCGAAAAACCAAACCAAACCAAACCAAACCAAAACAAAACAAAAAAAAGACAACCAACCTCCCCATACCTCTAAAACCACTCTCCAAACCCATACTATATACCTAAGTATATACTAAGACTATAAACCGGGGCTGGAGAGATGGCTCAGAGGTTAAGAGCACTGATTGCTCTTCTAGAGGTCCTGAGTTCAATTCCCAGCAACCACATGGTGGCTTACAACCATCTGTAATGGGATCTGATGCCCTCTTCTGGTGTGTGAAGAGAGCAACAGTGTATTCATGCATATAAATAAATGCATCTAAAAAAAAAAAGACTATAAACCTAATATATACCTAAACAAAGAGAGAGGAATCCCTTGCGGATCTTAGTTTTCAATTTGTGCTGTGTCTTCCAAAATGCTCTGTTTTATTGTTCTGCCTCCCAACGACCTCTCCTTTTTTATGTTTATTTTTTAATTTAAAGTTTTTCTTTTAAATCTTATGGATATGTTTGTGTGTGTCTCTGTATGGGTACATGCACAAGAGTGTGGGTGCCCATGGGCACCAGAGGCCTCAGATCCCCCAGAGTTGGTGTTATGGGTCATTGTGAATTGCTTGGTGCTGGGAATCAAATTTGCGTCTTCTGAAATAACGGTCCACAGTCTGAACTTCTTCTACTTCTTCTACTTCTTCTTCTTCTTCCTCTTCTTCTTCAACTTCTTCTTCTTATTATTATTTTGTTTTTTTGTTTTTTGGATTTGACTTTTTCGAGACAAGGTTTCTTTGTGTAGCCCTGGCTATCCTGGAACTCACTCTGTAGACCAGGCTGGCCTCGAACTCAGAAGTCTGCCTGCCTCTGCCTCCCAGAGTGCTGGGATTACAGGCATGCGCCACCACCGCCCGGCCTCTTATTATTTTTTTAAAGATTTATTTATGTATTTTATTTATGAGTAAGTGTAGTTGTCTGCAGACACACCAGAAGAGGGCATCAGATCACATTAGAGATGGTTGTGAGCTACCACGTGGTTGCTGGGAATTGAACTCAAGAAACTCAGGACCTTTGGAAGAGCAGTCAGTGCTCTTAAACACTGAGCCATCTCACCAGCCCCAGTCTGAACTTCTGAGCCTGCTCCAGTTCCATATCTTGTTTTTTATTTTATTTATTTATTTTTTTAGTTATTATTTAGAGACAGTATCTCACTATGTCTCTCTAACTGGCCTTGAACTCACATCCGACTGCCTCTGGCTCCCAAAGTGCTGGGATTAAGGATTAAAGGTGCGCACCACCACCCCCAGCCTCATATTTTTATTTTTAGCCAGGACTTATTTGCTGGAAGATAATATCAGCACTTTGAACTATTTTTCTCTTGCATCTTTGTATTATTTAAAACTAGTTTTCAGCCGGGCAGTGGTGGTGCACGCCTGTAATCCCAGCACTCTGGGAGGCAGAGGCAGGCAGATTTCTGAGTTCGAGGCCAGCCTGGTCTACAGAATGAGTTCCAGGACAGCCATGGCTATATAGAGAAACCCTGTCTCGAAAAATATATATCCAAAAAAACCAATAAACAAACAAACTAGTTTTCCTCAATGAAAATTTAATTATCTAGACGGCAGGGGGAAGTCTCTTTTGTAAAGTCCATTATGGTTTCTAGAACACCTAGAGACACATTGCCTAGTGACATCAATCAGGGGCAAATGGATGGAGTGCTTACTTAACATTTGGACTAGAGGAGAAGCCCAGAATCCGTAGATCTAGATTTGAGTCTGGTTAATGCTGAATGAGCCTGACAGGGCTTTCCAGATGGTTCCAGGAGTGTCAGCAGTAATGGTGTCAATCTGGTGGCTTGAGAGCCAGTCCACATATAAAGGTGCAAGGAGAGAAAGGAGTCTACAGACTGTCCTCAGACCTCCTCAGGAGCTCCCTGTCTCATACCCCTCTCATCTTCCTACACCATACATTTACAGGCAGTCATAAATACATAAGTAAGTAAATAAATGGTATTATTTGTATTAAAATGTCTTCTTACATTGTATTTATTTTGCATGTGTGCAGGCATGCACCATGCTGCAGCATCTGCATGTAGGTCAGGGGTCAACTAGCAGAAACCAGCTCCTTCTTTCCAACATGTGGGTTTAGGGACTGAACTTAGGTCACCCAAAGACCAGCTCCTTCCACCCACAAAAAGGGGAGCAGACCATTTTACCACATTTCTTCTTTCCATATTTCTAAACTGGGGATGAAAAACTCATCTTAAAACAACTATGGGGGCGCTGGAGAGATAGCTCAGTGGTTAAGAGCATTGACTGCTCTTCCAGAGGTCCTGAGTTCAATTCCCAGCAACCACATGGTGGCTCACAACAATCTGTAATGGGATCTGATGCCTTCTTGCTGGGCGGTTATGGTGCACGCCTGTAATCCCAGCACTCTAGGAGGCAGAGGCAGGCAGATATCTGAGTTCGAGGCCAGCCTGGTTTACAGAGTGAGCTCCAGGACAGCCAGAGCTATACAGAGAAATCCTGTTTCAGGGGAAAAAAAAAAGATAGCTATGGATTTTGCTGACCACTTAGCATGCTCCAACTACTGTTTTAGTTTTCAAAGAAAATAAAAATTTAAAAATCATTCATTTTGAAACAGAATTTCATTATGTAGTCTGGTCAGGGAATATCCTCTGTAGACAAGGCTGACCTTGAACTAACAAAGGTCCAGCTGCCTTTGCCCATCCTATGATGAAAAGATTGCATTACTAGGCCCAGCAGCTGGATACTGTTTTATGTGTATCAGTCAGCTCATCTCTCAGATCAGCTCAAAGATGCCAATATTCCCATGAGCTTCCTTCAGGGATGGGGACACGGAGGATCAGGTGTGCCCCAAGATGTAAAGTAACTCAGTAAGAACAAGAAAGCAGGTTTGGTTTTTAATAAAGATTTATTTTTCATGTCATGTGTATATTGCCTGTATGTATGTATGTATGTATGTATGTATGTATGTATGTATACCATGTATGGAATGCTTGTGGAAGCCAGAGGATGATGCAGGATTGGGACTGGAGAGATGACTGAGCAGTTAAGAGCACCAATTGCTCTTCCAGAGGTCCTGAGTTCAAATCCTAGCAACCACATGATGGCTGCACAATCATCTGTAATGAGATCTGACGCCTTCTGGTGTATCTGAAGACAGCTACAGTCTACTTATATATAGTATATTAATAAACCTTAAGAAAAAGAAGGAGATGTAGGATCCCTTGGAACTAGAGTTAGAGATAGTTGTAAGCTGTCTTGTGGGTTTGGTAACCACAAGGACCCCTTTGTAAGATTAGCCAATGATCTTGAGACGTCTCTCTATCCAGGAAGGTAAGGTTTAAACCTAGGTAGTCTAGTACCAGAAACCAAGCTTTTAAATAATATCTTTGTGGCTTATAAGCTCATGGTGCATGCTGAACTAGTGAATCAACTCTTCTGGAAATACTTGTGTAAGTTGTAATCTACAAGGTACTTCTTTCTGCTAGGGACAGTATACAGCCTACCCATGACAGCTGGACTGATAGCTAGCTCACTGGGTAAAGTGTTTGCCTAGCATGCATGGGGTCCTGGGGTCTATCTCAAGTATTGCATAAACTGGATATGGTGGTTCATGCCTGTAATCCCAGCATTTGACAAGCAGAGGCAGGAGGATCAAGAGCTCAAGTTCATCTTCAGCTACACAGATAGTTTGTGCTATCCTGGGCTACATAAAACTCTGTTTTCAAAAAAAACATTTTTACATTTCATAAAACTGCATTTTCTTGCCAGGTGTGTGAGAGGACACCTGCAATTATTAACACTTGGAAAATGAGGAGTGGTTATCTTAAGATACATAGTAAATTTGAGGCCAGCCTGAGGTACATGGGACTGTCTCAACTCTCCATTAGCCCTACTGCCAGAATGGGGTGAGGAACATTTTCTAATAAAATTTCCTTTCTAATAAAAATTCCTTTTCGAAATGTGCAAGACTTTTTTTTTGGATAAATGTATACTATCCTTATTATAAATACATTTTAATAATCCTACTATCCACCAGCCTGGTTTACAAAATGAGTTCCAGGACAGCCAGGGCTACACAGAGAAACCCTGTCTCGGAAAAAAAAATAATCCTACTATCCAAAGCTAATAACTTTCATAATTTAATTTTATTCCTTAATCCTTTTCATGTATGTGTACAATTTTAGAAATCTCATCCAAAAGATTTGAAGTGTTTACTTCTGTGTGTCCATGTGTGTATGCTGTCCCTGGAGGCCTGAAGGAAGTGTCAGACCCTGTGGTGCTGAAGTTGTAGGCAGCTGAACTGGCCTGACATGAGAGCAGGGTCTTCTGTAAGAACAGCAAGTGCTTTTCACTATCAGAACATCTCCCCAGCACCTCAGACTTAATCTCGATAATTCTGTTTGACTGTCAAATTAGGATAGTGAGATTACATCTACAGTTTTGTTTTAATCTTTTTGAGATAGAGTCACATGCAGTTGAAGTTAGCCTCAAACTTGCTGTGGAGCCTCTGCCTCCTAAGTGCTGGGATTCTGGTTTATGCCACCACATCAGGCTATGGAGTGGTAATTTAAATAAAGAAAAGTGTAAGTGAAGAAAACAACAACAACAACAACAACAACAGAGAAGGGGTCTAAGTTGCACTTTCCCTTTGAGGGTTCAGTTTTTCTTAGAGGGAGGGGAGGTTGTGAACTCAGTCACTATGCAGCCAAGGCTATCCTCCAACTCACAATCTCTCTGCATCAGCCTTTTAGAAACTGAGCTTACAGATGCTGCCACCACAGCTGCCTCGAAGTCCTTCTTAAGAAGAGATCTTTTTTGCCATTAATCCCAGCATTTAGGAGGCAGAGGAAGAGGCAGAGGTAGAGGTAGGCAGATCTCTGTGAATTTGAGGCCGATTTGGTCTACAGAGTTCCTAGACCTCCAAGGAAAGACAGAGAAACTCTGTCTCAAAAAGAAGAAGGAGGAGGAGAAGAAAAAGAGGAGAAAGAGGAGAAGAAGAAAAAGAAAAAGAAAAAGTAGAGAAAAATAAAAGACTTATTGTTTGCTATGGCAAACGCTTAATTTTGGCCCATAAAAACTATTTTAATCTTCCATGTGGAAAACTTGGCTACCTTTGCCTTCCATTTCTGCTTAAAGATTTCCTTTATGGAAATTTCACAATGAATTTGACACGTTTCATGCATAAGCCTGGTTCACAGTAATCTGCACTGTACTAGCATTATGATATTCTTCTAGTCTTAGGCCGTACCTAGGGCTGCCTTGTATAGATGCACCGGAGAAGGGTAGGAGGGTCTGAATTCCATAAGCATTCTGTTCTACAAACCAGTAGGTCTGGGTTGGAATATGTATATGGGGTGTAGTGGTTTCTGTGTAAGATGACATCTTAAGGCAGACTTCAGTGTGGGAGACAGTCGAAGTTTCTCTCAAGTCTTAAGTCTCTTTATTTGTAAACTTTAGTTACTTACTTTGACTCAAGAGATTGCTTAGAGGGCTAGGTTGTACATACGTTGGTGCCTTATGATCAACATGACATCAATATTTAATAAATTTGATCACGCCTTTGGCGTCCTTTCTTTCCAGCCACTTGGCATGCTCCAGAAATTCAAGGTCAAAATTGTATGGCTAGACTTAGCCAGTTCAACGTCTGTAAAGTATTTTGAAATCCTTGCATGAAAAACGAATGCCTAAAAGGTGCAATTTCCTGTTTATGACACTCAAGTCTGAAACTCAGGATTTGTGCTTAGTTCCTGGTAGTCAGTCTAGTCTTGTGTTTTATTCACATCCGGGATGATTTTGTTGCCAATCTATCGGAAAGATTTTATTCTAGGTAGATCACCTTTCCTTTAAATGGGCCAAGATATCAAGGACCTCTAGGTTCACATGGAAAAGACTTCTGTCACAAGTTAGTAATTATTTATCACGCCAGGTACTGTCTAGTTAGACTTTCTTTGCTTCAGGTCATTAGTTTATTTAATCATAGATTGAAAACCTATTTTGGAAGAGTTTTAACTGTTATTGTCCAGATTCTTTTTCCTACAGTAGGGGACTGAATTGTAGGAGAGATTGACTCACAAGGCAATGTTGCTGTTCTATTGTTAGGTTTCATCTTCTGTTTTCGCAAAAAAAATTATGAAGATACCATAAAACCATACTCCAAAGCCACTCGGAGCATGCTTCTAATGTGGACCAGAAACCACTGGTCAACAAGAAACACTTAGGAATCCTTTCGGACTAAATACTGGCTAAACGTCTTATGTTTGCACCTGCCTCTCCTCTCTGACTTCCCCCGGGCTACCTTGCTGAGCTCCGCCCCCTCAGGTGACCCCACCGTTTCCCGGCTCCACTGCTTCCCCCAACCCCGCCACCAAGCGGAACCAAAGTACGTTGACTCCTGGGTAGGGCCGGACCCTTCTAGCTCAGACTCCTCGAAGCGGTGACTCGGCAGCCGCGTCTAGCGTCATCAGTGACAGCCCCGACCCTTGCTACGCTTTGCGTCGCTCTGCCAGGCGCAGTCGCCTCCTCCTCGGCAAATAGTCCTCAGCAGGGTCCGAGTTCTCGGGCCACTCGAGGTGGGAAACAGTACAGGTTGCAGTTGGAGGGACGCGGGGTGGACGAGGAGAGGGAGCCGAGGAGCGGCGTCTTCTCGAGAAGCGCGAGAAGTGAGTTAGAAACTCCCTCCTCGCCTGGGATCCCTCCGCCTGCAGTAGCGGTGGTGAGGCCGAGGGAGCCGCCATTTTGGATGTTCGGTTCCTGCTGCCACTGCTGCCGCCGCCCCCGAAGCTGCTGGTTTCATTCGAGGTTTCGGGCCGGTGAGTGTCACTCGCGGCACCGAGAGCAGGTTGTGTCTTTGGCTCCGCCGCAGCTGCGAGCGTTTGGCTGGAAACCTCCTGTCAGTCCCGGGGGTCCGGTCTCAGCCTGTGGGGGGTGAGGAGGACCCAGGTTGGGTCAGGAGGGACCAGGGAGCCCCAGGCTTGCTCGGACTTCCTGAGGGCCGACCCTCGGAAGCTTCAGAGCCGGAGCTTCCGTGAGCGGTCGCTTTCCCTACCTCGGCGTTGTCTGGCCCGTGCAGGCCTCCCTGAACCCATTGACTTTATCAGGCTGCGATCCTGCTTTGAAAGCTCGTTCAGGGAGCCTAGGATTTAGCGGGGCGGGCCCCACCCCCGCGTGTCCTCTCTGAGCCACGTATCAGCGTTCTTGTGTCGGGGACTCGGGTCAGATCTGAGAACTCTGAGCATTTCCCACGCAGGGGTAATGCTGCCTGTCCCTGCAGTGTCGTCCGTCCACTCAGAGCCGGACATCGGCCTCGCCTCTAACCTTCCAACTAACTTCTGGTCCAAACATTTTCGCCTTTTTTTTCCTCCCCTTTTTCTTTCTCCTTTTAAAGAACTCACCTGAGACCGCACTGTTCACTCTTTTCTGCAACTCTCGATACTGCGGACGTCAGTTTCTAGTATTTCTCAGGATCTTCCTCATTGCCTGGAACTGTCGGTTATGCTTCCCTGTTGGGGCTTGGTGTCAGAGATCGGTCGAACCACCTAGGGTGTATTTCAGCAGTAAATGGGTTTAAAGCAGGCCAAAGCAGCTTTGGGTGCGAAGGAGCTGTCAAAACACTTTCTGGATTTCCTTTTCTGTTCTGAGATTTTGGGCACTTACTGATACTTTTTTTTTTCTTTTGGTGTTATATATGCTTGAGCATGGAAAGCTGCCCTTGGAGAATAATAATCTGACGTAGGTAGAAAGGAAAATAACTTTTTTGGTTCCTATAGGGATTAGTTAATAGACGAGCGAGCTGAATGGTCTCTTAGTGACCGCACCCCTCAGGTGTTTGTATAGTAATGATCTTTGCTATGTTGACTTTTCTCAAAGTAGTTAGGTTTTAAGCATCCATTTCCACCGTTTCCCGTAGTATTTGCCAGACTATAAACTTTTTAAGGTTTCATTTGAAACCTGTGGATCCTCAAAGTAGTGTTGGCTTCATTAATTCTGTTCTTAAAATATGTTTGTGGTCCAGCATGCTTGGATAAAGAAACATTTCAAAATAATTCACTGGTTATTTCCTACATTTCAAGTTAGGTGAGTGTGGTTGAATCACCCCCCCACCCCAGTTCCCCCCTCAGCCTAGGTTTTTACATCTGCAAAAGAGAAATAACTTCTTTGAGATCACAAGTGACTCGAAACTTAAGTTTATAACTTGAACCAAGTCAAATCTCTCAGTACTTGTAAACTTTATATTGATGTATGTTTAACAGTTTTTGAAGATTTGTTTATTTTTTATGTGTGTGAATGTCTTGCTGGCATGCAAATATGTGCATCACACTGCACTCTCAGTTCCAGTGGAAGTCAGAAGAGGGTTTTTGGATCCCCTGGAAATGGAATTCTAGGCAGTTGTGAGTTGCCGTGTAGGTTCTGGGAACTGAACCATGTCTTCTATAAGAGCAGTAAGTGCTTTTAACTATTGAGCCATCTCTCCAGCCCTGTGATACTTTATTCTTATTACACTTTTGAAATCTGACTACAGGTAAATTCTTTACAGGTCATGCAGTGACGCAGAGGCAGTATTTTCAGTGTAGATATTCTGTGTTCTTGTTTTAAGCTCCTTTAGAATTCTTCTTAGATATGAGTTCTGTTGAGTGTATTGTTCCAAAGTTGTTCAGTTTTCTTTTGCTTTAAAAAGAGCTTGGCTTGTGCCTCCTTGTATGTTACTGCGGAAATGGTCAGTTTTTGAGTTCACTTTTTGAACAAGTATTGACAGAGCTATCAAAGTCGTTTACCTCAGTTCATGTTATGGCTTAACATATTGGGATTTAAATGTCATTTATTCTTTTTTTTTTAATTTTTAATTTTTTGTTTTTTTGAGACAGGGTTTCTCTGTGTAGCCCTGGCTGTCCTGGATCTCACTCTGTAGAGCAGGCTTGCCTCAAACTCAGAAATCTGCCTGCCTCTGCCTCCCAAGTGCTGGAATTAAAGGCATGCACCACTGTTGCCTGGCTAATGTCATTCATTCTTAGATGGTTTACATTTTACCTTGAGAAAGTACCCTTTTGCTAAACAATTATTAGAAAAGTGCTGTTCTGTGTACCATTGATCAGTGCATACACGAATGCCTGCTTTCTCTTGGCTGTTGAGAATTGCACTAGAGGTTAACATTTGTGTTTAGTAAACTTCCATTTATTTCCTTCCATCTTCCTGCCCCCTGTCCCCCTGCTTTTTCTTTCTTTCTTTTCTTTCTTTCTTTTTTCTTTCTTTCTTTTTATTTTAAACATGATTTTGGCTTACTTGCTCAGGCTGGCTTTAATTTGTGACCCTCCTACCTTATCTGAGTAGCTGAGATCAACATTATCAGGTTTGTGCCACCAGTACTGGTGCAGCCTTTGGTTTTTGAGACAGTCTTCTTATGTAGCTCAGGTTGGCCTGGAACTTGTATCCTTCACTTACCTTCCCAGTGCCGGGGCTGCAGGCGTATGCTGCTTTAAGGGGTGCACACGGTCTAGTTCCACTCATTGGCTTTGGTAAAGGTAAATGATTTTTTGATCCCGTCTGTTTTGCTGACAGCAACCATATAATCTAAGGGTGAATTTTAGAATGAAACTAAATTATAGAAATTTCTGATAATATTTAATGATATTTAACCCAGGCTTAGTTTTAAAAAGTCAGGTAGTGGAATGTAACTCCATGGTAGAGTGCTAGCTTAGCAGACCTAAAGCTATAGGTTCTATCCTACCCTACCTCCCAGAAGGTCAGTATCAAAACAAAACAAAACAAAAACAAAAACAAAAACAAAAAAAAACAAAAGAAAAAAACAAAAAACTAAACAGTATACAAAGCACATTAAAACCCAAATAGTTTAAATGAATCATTTAAAAAAAATCCTTATGTAGGCATAAAAGGTCAAACGAGTTCTTTCAAAAGTTATTTTTAATTGGAAAAGTTGAATTGGAATCTACATATCAAGACAGATTTCAAAATGTTTAATCCCTTTTTTGCATTTGATAGAGACTTAAATTTTTGTGTATATAATGGGACATAACTGATTAAAAGTTGAAAACTCTTAGATTTAGCTGAAGAGAATGTAAAAATAAAACCTTTATGGAAAGATGAGTGGCTAAGAGCACTCATAGCTCTTCCAGAAGAACAAGGTTTGGATTGTTCCCAGCACCCGCATGGTGCTTACAATTGTTTGTGACTCCAGTTTCAGGGATCTGACTCTGCCCTCTAGGGAGCTCCAGGTGTGTATTGGTCCAAACAAACAAATCTATCTATCTATCTATCTATCTATCTATCTATCTATCTATCTATCTATCTATCTAAATATCTATCTAATCTATGTATCTAATCTGATTATCTACCTATCTGTCTGTCTGTGTTAGGTGCTTGAATCTTAATTCTGTTAATCTCTTTTTTAAGGCTGGATTTCTCTGTGTAGCCCTCTTCCTGTCTTGGACTCGATATAGACCACACTGGCCTGGGACTCTAGAGCTCTGATTGCCTAAGCCTCCTTCCTAGGATCAAAGTATGTGCAGCCATACCTGGCCTGCATTTTAATCTTAATGCAATATGACTTATTGTCAGGTCTTGATTTTAGGATTTTAAAAAATCTCCACTACTTTTATCTCTATTATTTATTACTTTTATATTTTAAAATTTTATGAATTTTTGTGTATTTATTTGTGAGTGCATGCATATTTATGTAGTGGAGAGTGTGGGGGTCAGAAGACAACTTAGGTTTAAACAAAAATTGTATTTTGTTTTGGTGTTTTGCTTGTATAATGTCGGGGCATCATGTGTATACTTGGTGCCCATAAAGGCCATAAATTGGGTTGTACAGACAGTTGTGAATCATCATGTGAGTGGTGGGAATCAAACCAGGGTTTTCTGCAAGAGCAGTCAATAATGCTCTTAACTTCTGAGTCATCTCTTTAGCCTCCACAGGGCACCTTTTGAGGGTTCTTGCCTGCTTCCATGTTGAGGTAGTCTCTTCTATCTCTTCCTTCTATTTTGGGATTACAGATGAGCCAAATATGCTTTGTGCATAGGTTCTGAAGAATGGCCTCCCTCAGTCATCTTGCTTGGCAAGTGCTTTTAACTGCTGAGACATATCCCTGTCCTTTTTTTAAAAATTATTTTTAATAATTGATTTTTTATTTTATGTTTATTGGTGTTTTGCCTGTATGTATGTCTGTGTGAGAGTGGCAGAAGTCCTAGAACTGGGGTTAGAGCAGTTATGAGCTGCCATGTGGGTGCAGGGATTTAAACTCTTGTCCTCTGGAAGAGTTCTTAACTACAGCACCCTTTTATTTGTTTTTGAAACAAGGTCTTACTGTGTATCTCAGGGTGGCCTTAAATTCACGAACTTTCTGTTTTAGCCTCCCTAGACCTTGGATTACAGGTCTCCTTTCAGGCTCTACCTTCCTCAGTTTTTTAGGCAGGATATTTAAAGTAGCAAGCAATTTTAGAATTAAGAGACCATGTAAAGCTGAGCATGGTAGTTTTTGCCTGTACAAGAAGCAGAGGTATAAAGATCATTGCAAATTTTAGGCCAGCCTGATCTGCATAGGAAATCCAGTGCCTGCTAGGGCAAGCTTCAAATCCGGATTCCATATATAACCATAACAGCAGCAGCAATAGAAAGAAGATATACAGGGTTTTATGGATTCATATTTCTTGGCTTGTATGTTTTGAAAATCTGTTCTTAGGATTTTTCCTAAATGTATGTGTGTGTGTGTATGTGTAGAAAATTTCATTTCAATGAAGGCAGGGAAGAGAAAAGTGAAAAAAGGAATATAATTTCTCCTTGAAAATACCTGCAAGCTGCTTTTCCATCCCTGAAGGGGTAATATAAAATAATTTGGCATGAGTTTTGGTTACTAGGAATATGAAAGTGTGAAAGGTTTAGAGATGAGGAAAATACCGCTCCATTTGTCAAAGTTGTTGAATCAGCATTAGCTAGCACTTTAATTTCAAAGATTAGGGGAGATGATTGGCGTGAGAAAGGCTTTTTTACTAAGCTCTTGGACGGTTAGCCCTTTGGAGCTTATTGAAACCACTGGGAAATAAAATTAACACGTTAGAAGCATTGTCATAGAAGAGTTGGTTAAGAAGAAAATTATTATTATTTTTAAGATGAAGAAAATATCCTTGTACTTTGTGAATAATTAAATGCACCCTAGAGGCAGTCATTTTTTCTCTCCTTTTCTGTTGCTAGCACACAATGGTCACTTTTGCTTAATAGGCTTTTGCTTCCAACTTTAGCTTGTTGTCTTGTCTCTCCTGTGGTCGTGCTTTTCTGAGCATCCCAAACTTTCTAGCTTGCCCCACACTTTGAAATTGATATTGCTGATTCCTGTACTAACGGATATGAGGAAGATTTGATCAGGGATCTTTGGAACTGTGAATTAACTTTGTTTTCTTTTTTTTTTTTTTTTCAAGCCTTTGGGTTAAATTAAAATTGGTAGAGAGGAGGGCTTGGCGAGTTGGCTTGGTTGTTAAGATGGTGTGCTGTAGTAGAGGTCCCTGGTTTGTTTCCTTGCACCCACATCAGGTGGCTCACAACCATCTGTAACTCCAGCTTCAGGGGATTTGGAAGCTCTTTTCTGGCCTCCATGCACAACTGCACTTACATGTACATATCCCTACACAGATGGACACCTACAATTAAAAATAAAGATTTTATAAAAGATTACTATAGGCTGGGCATGGTGGCATATGCCTTTAAACCCAGTCCCTGAGCTTTACAGGAAAACACTGCCTTGAAAACCAAAACCAACCAACCAAAGACTAGATGATCTGTACTATTTGGTTCTAAGAAGAGTCGCAGTTGTGTTCTTACAGCTTAAAGTTAGGGAAGATATTTTTAAATTCTCACTATTAAGAAATTTTAGTTTTGACCCAGGATTGGTGGTATATGCCTTTAATCTTAGCACTCAGGAGGCAGAGGCAGATACATCTCTGAGTTGGAGGACAGCCAAGGCTACACAGAAAAACCAAAAATTAAAATTAAAATTAAAAAATAAAAATAAAAAATTCAGTTTAAAGCTAAAGAAAAGGAAGATAAACTAGAATTTAAATTCCTTTTAAAAAAGTCTTCATACAAGGCTTCTCTTGCCATGCTTTGAAATATTTGAAAGTATCTTTAAAAATATGAAAATACTGATTTGAGACGATTTGGGAAACTTAACTAAAAATAAGTATACTGTATAGCGTTAATTGAATCTTTGTAAATACTAGGTTTTGGTATGGTCATTGAGGAGCAAAACTTAGTTGTTGTTGTTGTGTGGTGGTGGTGGTGGTGGTGGGTTTTTTTTTTTTTTGGTGTTTTTGTTTTTGTTTTTTGAGACAGGGTTTCTCTATATAGCCCTGGCTGTCCTGGAACTCACTCTGAAGACTTGGCTGGCCTCAAACTCAGAAATCCTCCTGCCCTCTGCCTTCCAAGTGCTGGGATTAAAGGCATGTGCCACCACTGCCCGGCTCAAAACTTAGTTTTAATAAGAAAGATCCTTTCCTGGAAGTATCAACATAAGTTTGCTGCTTAAAAATGCTATTTATTTATTTATTTATTTATTTGCACATGCATATGGGCCTAGACAGAACCCAGGTGCTGATTATTTCTCCTATTTTATTGTACTATTTTTTTCCCACAGATTCTGAACTTTTTGCTGTTTCCTGGCACTATTTATTTATTTATTTATTTATTTATTTATTTATTTATTTGAGACAGGGTCTCACTATGTAGCTCTGGGTGTCCTGGAACTTAGTCTGTAGACCAGCTTGATCTTGAACTCACAGAGATCTGCTTGGCTCAGCCTCCTACGTGCTAGAATTAAAGGGACAGGATACTATAGTAGGTCTTCATATTTATTTTTAATGTAATATTCCAGCTATACTTGTAATGTTTTTCATTCTTTTTTCTTTTTTAAATAAAGGTTTATTTATTTATCACACTGTCGCTGTCTTCAGACACACCAGAAGAAGGCATCAGATCCCATTTCAGATGGTTGTGAGTCACTTTGTGGTTGCTGGGATTTGAACTCAGGACCTGTGGAACAATAGTCAGTTTTCCTAACCGCTGAGCCATCTCTCTAGCCCTGTGATGCTTTTCTTCCACCTGGAAAACCCATTCCTCTGCTCCTCCTAGTCTATAGCAGCCAGGGTATCAACTGCTGTTATGGGAATCTGCTTCAGGTCTATTATTTGTGATAGGAAGAGTTGATGCCACCAAAATGTTTGTCTTCAGGTATACAAAATAGCCTTTATCATCTGTAACATACTGAGAGAATACAATGTTTATAAGCGTAAAATCAGAACACTGCCCAAAGAAGCATACATAGAAAGTTACATTGAAATTGACAATAAGTTGAGAGAAGGTGCTTGCTGTACATGCATGGTGATGTAGGTTTGATCTGATCCCCAACACCATGTGAAGGTAGGAGATAAGCTGTCCTCTGTTCTCCACATGTACACCCTTCATTCCCAACATAACGTCTTTTAAGACTTTCAAAACTATTTCTAATGTGTAAACAGCAACAAATCAGAAAGTAAGTAATCTTATCTGTTTTTCTTTGAAATGTTTGGGTTTTTAGATGTTTAATTCTGAAGTTGACATTAACCACGACTCTTCCTGATTTATCCATCAGAAGCTTCCGGTGTCAGTAAAGAAATCTCACCATCCGTCTTTCTTTTCAGTATTTGTTATGTAATTCATTTTGTCAAGAAAACTAACCGTCTTACCAGCAGTCTTATAGTCTCTTTTCCAACAGAGAATGTGTTGGTAGTTCATTGATAAGTTATTGACTCCTTTTCTTGTTTTGTCTGTTTTTGAGACAGTGCCTTACTTGGTAGCCTTGACTGGCCTGGATCTCGCAATGTAGACTAGGTTGGCTTTGATCGTACAGAGACTTGCGCTTTATTTAATAAAATTCTTTACAATTCTGAGATTTATTTTCATTTTTCATTTTTTGTTTGTTGTTGTTATTATTATTATTATTATTATTTTGGTGTTTTTCAAGACAGGGTTTCTCTTAATCTTCTGTATTTGACATTCCAGTCTTGTGGAATGAATGGCATCTTACTAAGGTTGATATTTATGATTTTACTTTATTTGTGGTTCCCCTTAGCTTGTTTTAAGTAACAAAGCCAATTCTAGTCCTGGAGTGGTATCTGATGCCAACTGGTTGCCTTACACAGGCTGTGGTGATATTTCTGTGTGGTTACATATTGTTCCACATACTTTTTTGTTTTGAAGAGAGAGTTCCATTTAGTAGTTTACCTAGGAATGATTCTGGTCAGACTGACAAGTGGAGAGGCAGAGTTGTAATAGTGTCATTTACAGGAGCTGTGTTCTTCATTGGAACTCGCATGTCTGTTTCCCATAGTAGGCCATGCCTTGTATGGAGGTTACTTTGGGAGTCAAAGAACTTGAGACAGTGATTAATATTAAGAAGTCATATTTTGAGCCAGAAACAAGAGTGTTTAAAGTTAGCTTTTACTGTTGTTGCATTGAGTCATGTGAAACCTGATACACTAATTAACCCTGTTCTTCAAATATATTTAAGCTCTTAGCAAAACAATATTCATTTATATGTGTATAGGTGTTTTGCATGTATGGTATATGTGACATTTACATGCCTGGTGTATGCAGAAGCAAGATCCCTTGGAACTGGAGTTACTGATGGATGTAAACTGCTGTGTGGGTGCTGGGAATCCTAGGGTCTGATTTTGTTTTTTTGATAAAACTTTAATTTTTATTACTTTATATGTGGAGGAAGTGTATGTCAGTATGAATGCATTCTACATGTATGCAGATTTCTGAGGAGATCAGAAGAGGGTGCCTGATCCCCTGGACTTAAGAGTTAAGGCAGTTATGAGCCACCTGATATGGGTACTAGGGACTGAACTCACTTTCTTTAGAATAGCAGCAAGTGTTCGTTACCACTGAGTCATTCTCCAGTACATGTTTATTTGTTCATTTGTTCATTCATTCATTCATTCATTCATTCGTGTGTGTATGTGTGTGTGTGTGTGTATGTGTATGTATGTATGTGTTGGGGTGGTGCTTACGAGGAGGTCAGAGGAACTTTGGGGGAGTTGGTTCCCTCCTTCCACATTATGGGTCCCAGGAATCAAATTCAGGTCCCAGTAGGATTCATAGCACCCATACAGCAGTAAGCACCTTTTATTTGTTGAACTATCTTGTTGGCCCAGTTATGTTCTGATATTAACCTTCCTTAACTCTATAGACCTTATTTTTATGAACACATTTCTTGGTATTGAGGAAGTAAGTATTCTTCCTTCCCATGTTCTCACCTCATCCCCATTGTCTTAAGAAAAGCACTAAGATACTGGAAGATATTAGAAAGGAAAATTCTGATTTTTTTTTTTATGCCAGTGGCTCATATAGACCAGATTTGCTTTGCACTTTGTTTTAGTTTTTATTTTATTTGCCTGAATGTATACATCCCTGTGTACCATGTGTGCCTGAGGAGACCAAAAGAGGACAATTGGACAGACTGGAGTGATAGATAATCATGAGCTGCCACGTCGCTATGAATTGAACATGTGCCCTTGGAAAAGCATTCATTGCTGCACTGAACCATTTCTCCATCCTTTGACTTTGACTCCATCCGCCACTCTCATCGCCCTCTCCCAGTCCCACTAGTTTAGTGCCCTGCTCTAGTCAAAGTGCAACTTGTAAATGCACTTAGTTATATATATGAAATGATCATGCAACATAAAAGTATGGACAGACTATGAGAGGGAAATTATGGGGTGGTGGTGGTTTGTTTAGTTAATTTAGTATCTTAGTTTCAGCCACACTGCCCATGCCTGGATATTATGTAGTAATCAGTGGCAAAGGAAGCTGCAGTCTCAGTCCTTTACTGAGGTCTTTTTCTTTTCTCTCTCTCTCTCTCTCTCTCTCTCTCTCTCTGTCTCTCTCTCTGTCTCTCTGTCTCTCTGTCTCTCTCTCTCTCTTTTAAAGCAAGAAAGACCTGTTCAAGAAAAATCCTCCTCTTGGTTGGTTAGAAAAGGAAGTGGTTTTTAATATTGAAAAGGTGGCTTTTAATTTAGTTTTGTTTTGTTTTGTTTTTTTTAAAGACTTAAGAGTTCAAATGTCTTTACGTTGAGGTGAATGACCATGTAGCCGTAGGAGCTACATGCCGTAGGAACACAGCCTTTGGTTTGTGTTCTTGGCTTTTGGCTGTCAGTAGCTCAGAGCTCTCAGCATGTAGTGAGTTCTGTTGTGGGAAGAAAGTTATCTAGGCCAGGAACTGGGCTGAGTCCTGGCTGCCCTTTTTGAAGCGGAGCTGCCAGCTTACCTTTACTTCTTGTGCTTTGAAAGGACAAATACATATTCTTTAGATAAGACTACTTTAGTATTTCAGATCCAATAAAAACAGAATTTATTGTGCTCTTACTCAGAGGTGAGGACGAGATAAGGGTGACCCCAAGGACGGCCTTGGGGATCTTGTCCCTGGTGAGTGAGGAGGTGAGCACTTCCTGGGACACCGTGGTGATCCTGGCTTGAGCATGCTTTTGTTCCCGTGGGGCTCTTGATCCCATACATTACTTGCATAGACTTGGAAATTGACTGTTGCCTTCATATGGATGATAACTTTTAGAATCAAAACAGAGTTGTTCAGCTTTTTTTCCTCTAAGTTTTTATCAGTAGTTTAATATGTTGGGGTTTTTTTTTGAGATTTATTTATTTTTATTATATGCATATGGGTGTTTTATCTGCGTGCCTGTCTGTACCACTCATGTGCGGAAGAGAGTGTTGGGTGCCCTGGAATTGGAGTTACAGTTGTGAGCTGCTATGTGGGTACTGGGAATTGAGCTTGGGTAATCAGGAAGAGCAGGCAGAGCTTGGGTAATCAGGAAGAGCAGGCAGTGCTGTGGTCATAAATCTAATAAATATCTAAAATAGCCTCATTTAGTTTAAGCCCCCTAACCCAATTTCACTTAACTTTTGGAGAGAATATTTTTTAAATGTCTGGGCATGGTTTTGTATACCTGTAATCCCAGCACACGGGCAGGAGGAATTTTAGTTCTAGTTTGGGTTGCAGAGTTTTCAAAAAAATTTTACAGGTTGAAGATGTATTGCTTGTCTAGCATGCAAGGGACCCTAGGTTTGATTTCCCAACACTGAGCAAACCAGGTGGGGTTGGACATAGAGTCAGAAGTTTAGCAAATTGAAGAAAGGCTTAGAACCTTACAAAGGCATTGAATGTTTTTTGCTAGCTTACCAACTAGATAGTCTCAATTCCTTCCCTTCTGTGTGCGAGCGAGCATCTTCAGATGTGTAGGTGTATCTTACTGTTCTCCCCTTTAGTCCTTTGGGACATGGTCTCTCACTGAACCTGGAATTCAATCACTGTCTTTTTGCATAGGCTGGTGGCCAGGAAAACGTAGTTTTTCCTGTCTTTGCTTCTCTTCGCTCCCCAATCCTCAATGTTGGTGGTACAGTCATGGGTGTGCTATGTCTGGGGCTTGTCGGTGCTGAGATCTGAAGTCTGGTCCTCATGCTTGCACAGCAAAGTGCCCTACCTGGTGTCTTAGGGTTTCTTTGCTTCGATGAAAACACCATAATCAAAAAGCAAGCGGGGGAGGAAAGGGTTTATTTGTCATACACTTCCATATTGCTGTTCATCCTCAAAGGAAGTCAGAACAGGAACTTAAGGCAGAATCTGGAGGCTGATGCAGAGGCCATGGAAGGGTGCTGCTATACTGCTGCCAGTCTGCCTGCCTTTCCTTTTTTTCTTTCTTTTCCTATTTTGTTTGTTTGTTTGTTTGTTTGAGACAGGGTTTCTTTGTATAGCCCTGGCTGTTCTAGAACTTGATTTGTAGACCAAGCTGGCCTTTAAACCACTTGCTTCTGCTTCTTAAGTGTAGGAATTAGAGCTAAGCACCACCACTGCCAGGCTTTAGTCCGCTTTTTTATTAGAACCCAGGACCACCTGCCCAGGGGTGGCAACACTCACAATGGGCTGTGCCCTCATCTCTCAGTCACTAGTTAAGGAAATGCCTTATAGCAGGATCTTAGCTGGTGGCACCGTCTCATATCTCCTTTTAGATAACTCTTCTTTGTGTGTTGGGTTGACATATGACTAGCCAGCACATCTGGTAAACCATCTCCCCAGCACTTTTTGTTGTTGTTCTTTTGGTATTGTTGATTGAAGCCAGGGTCTTGTGGATAATTGGCATATGCTGTATCATCAAGTTACAACCCTATCCCTTTGTGGTCTTTTAGTACTTTGAAAATAAAGCTTGGTGTGGTAGTGTATATCCATTATTCCAGCTCTGTGTGTGCGTGTATGTGAATAGAGAGGCAGAAGGATTAGAAGTTGAAGGTTAGCAATTTTATAGCCAGTTGAAGTCAGACATGGCCATATGAAATACTCCCTTAAAAATAAAGCTAAAATAATAAAAAATAAACTCCTCAACAGTATAACCAGATAATTTATACTTTCCAGATAATGTGATAAGTGCTTACTACATGGATTAGATATATTTAAATTTAGAATTTTTTTTTTTATTTCAGGACTGGAGATGAATTCCAGGGCATTTCTCATGCCCTGCTAGCACTCTGCCAACCTAGCCTCTGAGTGTAGCTTTGTGTATGAAATTCCAGACTTAAAGGTGGTGAGCAATGGTAAATACTCACCTACCCAATACTCACTTAGCCATCAAAGAAAGAAAATATTAGCAAAGGTCCTGTTTCTCTGCTGTCCCTGATTCTATTCCCTTCTCTCACGGATGTGCCATGGGATGGGGTTGATGGTCACACGCTTCTGCACTGTTCTATTTTTAAAGAAAATGATCTTTAAAAAGTGCTCAAAAAACAGGGTTTCCCCAATATAGCATAGCTCAGGCTGACTTTAAACTTTATTGGTCCTTTTGTCCCAGACTTGTGACACCGAGATTACAGGGGTGAGCCATTGTGGCAGGCTAGAATATGTTCTTTTGTGTTTATTTTGTATGTGTTATATTGAATTCTTGCAATAACCCTTTGAGATAGGTACTTTCTCCACATTTTGCAGATGAGGAAATTGAAGATGTCAGAGTTTAAGTCATTTACTCAAGGACACACAGCTATTAAGTGGTGGAGCTAGGATTCAACCCAGGTAATTGATCCCAAGGTTATCACTTAAAGCTCTCAGTGTACAATTCCTTGTCTCAAGCTTGAAATTAAAAAACAACAGAAAACCAAGACCACTGAAAATGTGCAGGTTTTCATAATCTTCCAAAGTTTAAAAAATCTGACCTAAGTGGGCATGAATTTGTTGGTAACATTTTTTTTCACTTGGTATGACTGACTGTTTTTGCTTCAAAAATACCGTCAGTAATTGAGGTGCTGTGCTAGACAGACATAGTGGGTAAATTAGCATGCACAGTCTGTGTCCTCCATTATCTTTACAAAATGGAAAAACTTCGAAGTCTGTAAAAAGCCTTCATTTCAAAAGAAAAAAGGCCTGAATATACTAAATTATTTTGGCCATGACAAAATTTGAATTATTTATGTATGAATGTTTTCTTCCTTTGCCATTTGCTTGTTTCTTTTTATGATATGGCTGGAATTTAAATTCTATCCTTCTCACTAGACTTTTGAGTTCCTCTAGGGTTTTTTGAGGCAGACTTTGATAGCCTGGCTGGCCTCAATCTCCAGTCCTCTGGCCTGCACTTCCTAAGTATTGGGATTCCAGATTTACTTTTGAGTTCTTAAGGATAAATATATTGACCATTCTGGGCCCAAGTACCTATTGGAATATCTGCCATTAAAGAAGAGTGAGCAAATATTTGTTGAGTGATTGGTACTTTTTTTAGTAAAAATTGTTTACTACTTCCTCGTGGTCGAGGGACTCACTGATTTAAACAAGGAGGATGTTATGTTATGAAACTGATTTTTATTCCATGTTTTTATATCCCCCCTTTTTCTTTGCACTGGATCTGAACAAGGCTGTGTTGATGCTATTTTTTGTACTGTGTTTTCTTGAAATACATGACACTTTATGACATAGTCCTTTGGGCACTAAACTATTATTATTTTTAATTTCTTCATTAAGTACCTGATCCTGTAGTTTTCTGAGTTTAAGATGCTTGGCTTTAATTGCTGCAGTTCAGTTATGTACATGCTATGTTTGCTTCTTATTGAGATTTGGAGCGAGTCAGCCAGCCAGCCAGTCAGCCAGCTTGCCTGCCTGCCTGCCTTTCTACCTCCTTTTCTTCCTTTCCTTTCCTTTCCCTTCCCCTTCCCCTTCCCCTTCCCCTTTCCCTTCCCCTTTCCCTCCCGTGCCCCCCTCTCCCCTTTTTTTGATACAGGGTTTTTCTGTGAAGCCCTGGCTGTCCTGGGACTTGCTATAGATTAGGTTGGCTGGCCTCAATTTACACATTCACCTGCCCCTGCTTCCCGACTGCTGGGATTAAAGGCGGGTGCCACCACCTGGCTTTTGTTTTTTGATTTGTTTTGTTTTTATTTCTAGTATTTTATTTCCATAAACTACTTCACTCTTTTTAACACTTTGGCACAATCCTTATTGTTTTCCTTTGTAGATTTATTTACAAAGGGTAAAGGGAAATATGAGTCCCAATTGTTTATCTTTGTTCTGTCCTACATAGAAGTTTAAAAGGAGCATAACTTTTTTTTTTAAAGATTTATTTATTTATTATATGTAAGTACACTGTAGCTGTCTTCAGACACTCCAGAAGAAGGCGTTTGATCTCTTTACGGATGGTTGTGAGCCACCATGTGGTTGCTGGGATTTGAACTCAGGACCTTTGGAAGAACAGTCAGTGAGTGCTCTTAACCATTGAGCCACCTCTCCAGCCCTGGGGCATAACTTAATAGGTAACTTGATTTGATTTGAATGTTTGTGGGGTACTGTCTTTCAATGAATCACTCAGAAACTTCTTTCTGGACAGCTTGACACCTGGTTCAGACCTATAGAGACCTTTCTAGTCTTCATTGTCTATTGGTTCTGTCTAATGGTACAGAAAATGACTGCCTTTTAAGTGAGACCACTTCAGTCATCTTTTAACTTAGAGCTTAGTAGATTTTATTAATGATTAGAATATTAATATTTAATTTATATGCATATGTGTTTTTGTTCACTTGTATGTATGTTGTATGTATGTGTATCATGTATGTGCCTGGTGCCCATGGAGGCCAGAAGAGGGCATCAGATCCCCTGGAACTTAGTTGTAGACAATTGTGTGCTGCTACCTGGATTCTGGGATTCAAACTTGAGTCCTTTACAAGAGCAACATGTACTCTTAATTATTGAGCCATCTCTCCGGTTCCCTAATTATTTTTTATGGCATCCTCATTATGTTGCTTAGAATAGTCTTAAACTCATGGGATCAGATGATCCTTCTGTTTGAGCCAACCTAGTTGTTTGGACTATAGGTACACACTATCATACCTGCTTCTTAAATTTCTCTTGTTATTTATTTCTTTTTTGCTGACAAAAAAATTAACTTTTGAGACAGTATTGCTATGTAGCCCATGCTGGCCTTGAACTCACCGTCCTCTGCTTTACCAAGTCTCTCTCTCTCTTTCTCTCTCTCTCCCTCTCCCTCCCTCCCTCCCTCCCTCCCTGTGTCCCTCCCTCCCTCCTTCCCTCCCTCTCTTTGCTTTCCTTCTTCCTTTTTAATTCAGTTTATTTCTATTCTTTGTTTTTAAATTGTTTTACTATTTATTTTGTGTGAGTGTTTGTGTGTGTATGCATGCTCGCATAAAAGTTGATTCTCTTTTAGCCTCGTGAATTCCAGAGATCAACTAAGCTTGGCAGCAAGCTGAGCCATCGTCCAACCCTTCACTGCTTTAATAAAGAAATAAAGACAGACTAGAATATGTTTTTAAAATTTGTGTGGGGGGATGAGATGGAGTGTGGTCAGGTGTGTGTGTGTGTGTGTGTGTGTGTGTGTGTGTGTGTATAGAGTGGCCATGCGTATTATGTTTGTGTAGGTGGAGCTTAGAGTCCATTTTCTTTCTACCATAGGGGTTCCCAGGGTTGAACTCAGGTCATCAGGTGTGGTGGCAAGTGCTTTTACCAGATGAGACATTTCACTGACTTCATACCAAATTTTTCCCCCATCTGAGTTTAACTTTTGTTCTTAATCTCACTGTGTGTGTGTGTGTATTATATATGTGAGATATATATATATATATATATCAACTAATGTAATGAATTGTAACAACTCAGGGGGAAAACATGTTGCTTTTCTGTAAGCTGTAGACAGCCTATTATTGGGCAAACTACAGCACCACAAAGTGAGTCAAATAGGTAACTAATTCTCTGTTCTTATACATGGTATATTTAGCAGCCAGGAGAGGAAATTTGCTCCATAAAAACCTATTGGCATTTAAAATTGTACTTTGCTCTGGCTTCTAGCTCTCTCTGGGTCCTGTAATTCTAGGAGCTCTCTTTCTCTCACACTTCTCTGTCGTCAGCCAAGGACTTCTTTCTTCACTGACTTTTATGGTTAACCTCTTAGATGGGCCCACTAAAGGGATACTCCAACTTCCGTATCTGAGACCCACCCCAGGAAGAAGCCAGATTCATTTATCACCTCAGTTCTCTAAAGACAGTTAGGGGCCAGGCAGTGGTGGCGCACGCCTGTAATCCCAGCACTCTGGGAGGCAGAGGCAGGCTGCGGATTTCTGAGTTTGAGGCCAGCCTGGTCTACAGAGTGAGTTCCAGGACAGCCAGGGCTACACAGAGAAACCCTGTCGGGGGTGGGGGGTGGGGGTGGGGGTGGGGGGTGGGACAAATAAAAACAAACAAACAAACAAACAAACAAACAAACAAAAAAAGACAGTTAGGGAAGGCCAAAGAGAGAAACTGAATGGGCCGCTTAGGTCAGGAACACTGGAAGCAGTAGTTCAGAAATGTCCCTGCTTCTCTGGCTAGAAATGCCAGAGAGAACTCTGATTTCTTATCTCTTCTTAAGTAAGCATCCCTGCCTGGATGCTATCTGTGAGGAAAGGGACTAAAACTTCAGCCCAGATATTAATGCCTTCTAATGTGCAAAGCTTTGGAAACAGATTCCTAGATTGTCCTGGTAGAAATGAGTTATAGCCCCCAATTTTAGTCCATCTCCTAAATGTTTTTTAGGGCTACGTCTTCATAGGAGGAAATGTTACATTAAAGAACGAAACCTTCCTATAGGTGGAGACATGCCATTGTCTTGTCCCTTAACAATTAACCAGACTGGGCAGGTCAGTCACCGAGCTCTTGGTAGGTCGGGCTGAGTATCGATCTTCCTTAAACTATGCCTAACAAGTAGGAGATAAAAGTGTCCTCACAATGAGATACTTTTCCTTTCCAGAATTCCTGCCCTCGGCAGTCACTAGAGCCATCATGAAGTTTGTTGAGTTTGTCTTTTGGGTATTAGCCTGAGCCTAAGTGTGACTCTTGCTACTTTAGGCCTTTTACTGTATCTCTGCAGCTGCCCTCCTGGTCATGGCGCTGCTGGCCTGTCATGTGATTGATCTCCATGCTGGCCTTACTCAAGCAGTATGGTTTTGCCTCTTTTCTCTCTCTCCTCCAGGCTGCTGTCAAGATTTGCAGCTTGCCTTCTGGAGGTTTTTTTTTTTTTTTTTTCCCCCCCAAACTCTATTAATAAATTGTCCTGGAGCTTTAAAAAACATGCTGGTGGCATGGACTTTATTTCTGTGATTCTGTGACTTATTACCTAGCTTAAGGTCTTGATTTTTTTTCCAAGTTAGATTATATACATGCTCTTGGACTAGATTCAAGGTTTTCTTTTCCTTCCTTCCTTCCTTCCTTCCTTCCTCCCTTCCTTCCTTCCTTCCTTCCTTCCTTCCTTCCTTCCTTCCTTCCTTCCTTCCTTCCTTCCTTTTTTTCCTTTTCCTTTTTCTTTTCTTTTCTTTTTTTTTTTTTTTTTTTTTACAGTTTTCCCTGTAAAGCCCTGGCTGTCCTGGAACTCACTCTGTAGATCAGGCTGGCCTCGAACTCAGAAATCTGCCTGCCTCGGCCAGCAAAGTGCTGGGATAAAAGTCATGCTCCACCACTGCCTGGTGATTTAAGCTTTTCCAGCAGTCTTTTTGTTTGCTTCCTAGAGCCATTGGGTGTTTTGGGAGAGACTTTATTTTCTAGCAGAGCTTCCCAGCCCTTGTAGGTGGTGCTGGGACGAACCAAGGTGTTATTAGTGCATGCTAGGTAAGCTCTCTCCACCACTCAGCTCTACTCCTGTTCTTTCCAATAGTATTTGTGTTTGACCTTTGAGAGTATCTAACCTGTACTGATCCTCCAACTTTAGCTTTCCAAGTGCTGGGATTCCAGGCTGAACCACCATGCTTTGCTAGTTAACTTTTCTCTTCTCTACAAAGCGAGTTAAGTAAAGCCTACTTTTTGAAAGAAGACTGGACTTTGGGCAGTTACTGTTCCTGATCAATAGCAGCTTTACTTTTCTCGATACATTTTACGTGTTTCCTGTTATATACTACATATGCAGCATACCAGTTTGCTTACAAATGTTTTATCCTGAAGCCTTTGTTTATAGTTTACTATTAAAGAAGAAATGGCTCTCTACATAGATTCTTAACTATTAAGCACCTTACTTTCAGTGAGACATTACATGTTTAATGGTGTTTAATGCCTTGTTTATTGAAATTTCACTATTTCTTTCTCTCCCTTTCTTTTTTCTCTTTCCCCTCCTGTCTTTCTTCCAACCTTTCTTCTGTTCTTCTGTCCCTGTTAGGGTCTCAGGTATTCTAGGCTGGCTTTTAACTCCTGACTCTGTCCTCACCTCCTGAGTGCTTGGATTACAGGTGTCCACTACCATACAAGATTTAGGCAGTGCTGGGAATTGAACCCAGGTGTTTCTGCATGTTAGACAAGCTCTCTGCCAACTCCACTATACCCTTATCTGGAAACTTTGTGATTTCCTAAAAGCTTTTCATTATGAAAATGGCATGTACACAAACTTTGATATATTCTGCAATGCTCAAATTTTGCCCCCTATCCCCTGCTACCCCCCTTTTTCTTCTGTCTCCCCAGTTTGGGATTTTTTTTTTTTTTTGGTTTTGTTTTGTCATTTCTTTTTCGGGAGTACTTTAAATCAAATCCTAGTGGATGTGTCATTTTATATGTAAGTGCAATTTTGAGGTATTGAGAGACCTGGTTCAGGTGCTGCCTCTGTCACCTGTCACCTTGTGCTCTTGAGCAAATTGCTGAGTTTTTTTTTTTTTAAACTAAATTTCTTTATAGGCAAAATGGAGATCATGATTTTTCCCTTTATTTCAGTGTGCCCTGATGAGGGCTGGGGATGCAACTTACTTAGTAGTAGAAAGCTTGCCTAGCAAGCAAGAGACCTCTGGGTTTTATTTCTAGAAACACACAAGCTGGGCATAGTGGTATATACCCTTCAATTCCAACACTCCTGAGGCAGAAACAGGATTTATCAGGTTTAGTAGCACTTTCAGGCCAATATGAATAACAAAATGCTGACTCAAAACCAAAGAAAGAACAGAACAAATGAGATAATAAATATAAAAATATTTTGTAAATTTAGACCCTTGACTATTTCTCATAAAATGTAACAGTAGTAACACACAGGTAGTATGGGAGTGGGGTGTGCTCTTTGTAACCCCATGGCTAGCAGATTGTTGATTTGCATGAGGCAAGAAGGAAGTCTGGTTAACTGGTATTGGTTCAACTTCTGTTGTCTGACACTGGCTTAGAATTTACTATGGCCTTGAGCTCATGGTAATTTACCTACTTCTGCCTCTCTAAAGTTGGGATTACAGGAATGAACCAGCACACCTGACAAACATAGATGTTCCCATGCCCTGTCTTGATTTCTATAGTAGTTAATACTTTGTAGTCTTTGTAGAAATTTATTCAGTTTTGGGATTTGCATGTGATACATTTGGAGCGTAAAAGCATACTTGATCATATCTAAGCTGGATTTAGCAAGTCTTGTGTTCTTAAAAACCAGCCAGTGTTTTATATGAGAACTTGTATGAATGGTTTTAGGAGCAAAACATAAGAACATTTCTATTTTATGTCTTTTCCATATCCAGAGGATGCCAGCCCCCATCAGATTGCGGGAGCTGATCCGGACCATCCGGACAGCCCGGACCCAAGCTGAGGAACGAGAAATGATCCAGAAAGAGTGTGCTGCAATCCGGTCGTCATTCAGAGAAGAGGACAACACATACCGGTGTCGGAATGTGGCAAAGTTACTATATATGCACATGCTGGGCTACCCTGCTCACTTTGGACAGGTAGGCTGAGTGGAGACCACATCTGGCAAGGACACTTCTTTTTGAATGACAGTGACTTGGGGAATCAAATCTTTCCTAGCAGGGAGATACTTTGATAGCCTATAGTTCACAATCCAGTCATTGTGACACCAAGAGTAGGATGGAGAGAGCAACCATGTACCTGGAAAGGCATGTTGCCCTCATCTGCCTTCCCATTGCAGTTATTCCTTTATGTGGGTCAGAGGCTTGTTTTTGTCTTTTTGTTTTTAATGGTGATTTCTAGCTTAAATATTTACTGGGATTAACCAGAGGACTGATTGTTCTGCCAGAGGATCTAACTATAATGAATATTTAATTAGTATTTGCTAAATGTTTTCTTAGTTACTTTTCCTGTGCATGATATATGGAAAACTCTCTGGACAGATGTATTTAAGTTAAAGATACTTTGTTTTCCTGATTTCCCCAGGCCTCAGTTGCTGCCACTTTTGCACAACTCTTTCTGCTTGCTGATTCTCTTCCTGGCACAAATGCATGTTCTTTCTCTCCAGTATGTGCATTGAGCGTCATAGTCTTAGTTATAGGTGCTTTTTTCTTTTGATGCTTATATCGTGATAAAGGGGGCTTAGGATTTAGTCATAGAGAAGGGTATATGAGCTGTTTTATAATTTCTAATTAGTATTTTTAATCTTGAATTCTGTTTTACTTAAGAGTCAGTGCTAAGTAGTCTTTTTAAGGAATGAACTACAAAATTGAAAGAATGCAATATCAGGGAAGAAAAAGACTACTCACCTAGCTTTTCTCAAAGATAACATGATACATCTGCCAAGAACAACAGTGAGTTTATGTTTAGCTCAGAAACTTCAGTGGAATGAAATCTGCTGCTAACTTAAAACAAAGAGTTCAGAGGTTGAATTTTATCAAACTGGTTTCAGTTAGTGTTATGCTCATGTTGGGGGTTGTAGCCTCTTTAGAAATATGTGATTGGATATGGGAGAACATTAGATCCCCTGAGGAAAACTGAGGTTTTACTGTAAGAAGAAAGGAGACTGGGTTAGAAGAAAAGGAACTCCTGTGGATATATTCATTCATTACCTGATTTCAGAGGGAGTAGTTGTAAATAGCATTGTTTTTCATTATCTCTCGTTAACAGTTTTCTTAACAAATATAATCAGTGCCTCCTTTGATACAGGTTTTATATTTTATTCTTACAGAATTAATGAAGACAGAACCTAAAGATGTTAGTATTTAAAGGTATAGGCTACATTAAATTTGATTCAGGTAGTTATTGTATAAGCATAGCATATTAGAAAACATGGGTGTCTATATAGTCTTGGTTGATTATCAGTTGAGACATTAGGTCTGATTTATAGAAATCTGATTAGGAATTGAGTTTTAGAAAGAAAAGTTATCCTGGTTGGAAAAAGGCTCAGGCATGGTGGCACATGCCTTTCAACCCAGCACATGGGAAGCAGAGCAGGCAGATCTCTGCGTTGGAGGCCAGCCCTGTCTACAAAGTGAGTTCCAGAATAGCCAGAGCTACATAGAGAAACTTTGTCTCAAAGTGCACACGCCCCTCCCCCCCCAGATTCAGAATCCTTCCATTTGGAGATGTCTATTATTATATATTCATAAGGGAATTCTAAGGGAGACAGCTCTTAAATTTAAAATCAGAGTAGGTTTAAGGTTTTGAAGAGATTTTATTTTGAAAAAGATACATGTGTATGTACATGTGTGTATACACACACATACATCTAAAGTTAAGATTCATTTCTGGAACATGACTAAAATTACATGGGCTAAGGTATATTATAGTGGTGGGATTCTTACCTGATATACATAAGGCCTACATTTGATCCACAGCACCACAGTAAAAGAGATTACTTCCAAGGTGCAGGTTACATTTTGGGGATGTTTTGAAACATAGTTATTTGATAAAACACTGAGCTTTTAGTTGAAAAGTGTAAATACTTAAAAAAGCTATGGTAAAATTTTGGTGAAAAAATAAAGATTTTTCTGTTTGGGGCTAAGAATTATAAGTCCACTACTCTTGTTTCTTTTACTTAAAAGTTCCTTCCTTGTTCATGTCAGTAATTTCTTTATACTATGTCCATAAAAAGGTTCATATTTTAATTCTCTCACTTCTATGTGTGAGTAGCAGCTCTTCTTGTTTAATTGTGTGACAGCTGCCCTTTGATTGCATTTTATTATTAGATGGGCTCTTTGTTATGGTGGTCAGGGGCCATGCCGGTCACTCAGCTCCTGAAATATGGCTAGTTTAACTAAGGTGACTATTGAAAGAAAAATAAAATTTTCTTGAATATTGATTCAGTTATTGGAAAACTTTTAAATGTGGTTTAAGCAATTGGAATACATGAGTCGATTGTATATTTTATGAAATGGAAATACAGTTAAAGTATTTCTACTGAAAATGTATACAAATTGAAATGTGCTGTAAGTGTAAAGTCCGTTCTGTATTTAGAAGCCTCATACACAAAAGTGTAAAATATTTAATACTTTCTATGATTATATGTTGAAATATGATACTTTAGATAATTTGGTTAAATAAAATATGTTATGAAAACTAATTTTACCTGTTTCTTTTTAATTTTTATTGCAGTGTCTAGTATGATGCTGTCAATAGAAACAAAATACAAAAAGCCAGGCATGGTGGTGCATGCCTATAATCCCAGCACTTGGGAGGCTGAGGCAGGAGGATTGCTGCATTTTTGAGGCTAGCTTGGGCTACATAGCAAATCTGAGGCAAGCCTAGGCTACATAGTAAAACCCTGTCTCAAAACTGTTAAGAAAAATTTTTTTAGATGAGACACACAAATAATGTAGACATTTTAGAAGCTTCTTAAATACCCGTCTCATTCAAGTTTTGCAGTAAAACCTTGAGGTAGGTAATTCTCTCAAAGACGAATTCTAGCTCTTTGAAGAGGAAGCTGGAAAAGAAACCAGAGTTTTAAATGATTTGTTTAAATTCATTGAGCTAGTAAATATTAGAGTAGAATTCAGCCTTCTGTAACACAAAAGCCTATTCAGCTTTGGGGCTTAGTTAAATTCTATAAATAGCTACTTCCATGAAGTTTATGTCTTTTAGCCCTGCCAAACCACAGAGTGACTGAGATAGCAACAACCTCCAGCATCAGTTTAAAAGAATAAAACAAAAGTTCAAAGTCAGAGTTGGGAGACGGGACTCAAAACATTAGGCCAGGATAGCTGTTGCTGAGTCAGCCAGAGAAAGAAAAGAAACACTTAACTCCATGGTTGCCAATGCCAGAATTCAAGAGTAAACCTGCAAGGGCCAGACTGCCCGCCTGCCCAGTGTGGATTCTGCCTTTCCTAACTTACTGTCTGAGTGATTTGGAACAAGACTTTTGACTTTTCTCTATTCTTCCCACTCTTCCTCTCTTCCTTTTTTCTTTTCAGGTCCCCCTCTTCCTTTTTCTTTCCTATCTTTGACCTTTGTGGGTCAGTGTTTGTTCTATTTTTTTTTTTAAGTAAATGTGTAATAGATAAAAGAATGCTTTTTTAAACAATTCAGTTTTTATTTGAGATCTATTTATTTTTAGTATATGTGCATGGGTGTCTTGTGTGTGTGTGGGGGGTGTCTATCTGCCATATGCATGCGGTGTCTGCAGAAGCCAGAAGAGGGTGTCAGATACCTGGGAACTGGAGTCACATTTGGATGTTAGCTCTTGTATTAGTCCCAGGTCCTCTGGAAGAGCAGTCAGTGCTCTTAACTGGTGAGCCGTTTCTACAGTCCCCTAGAAAAATAGTTTTTATAAATTTCTTTGCCTAGATTGAATGTGCTCAGAGTTCTCAGAGTTGCTCTCTCTATGATTAGTACAATTGTCTGAGAACAGTGGGAATTCTTTTTCTTCCTTTATCATTTTTAATACTTTTTTTCATCTGTTTACTACTCTGTATAGGTATAGAAGTATTAATCCCAGTGTTTAATCCCAGCACTTGGGATTAAACAAGCAGAGGCAGGAGGATCTCCTGGAAGAGGCTGTCATGTTCCCAACTCTGATAAATTGGTATTGAGGCTAACATTGTAATTCATTAAAACATACAAGCCTTCTCTCAATCTAGCATGTAGGTGTTGAGCCCAGGTCCTCGAGCATGCCAAGTGTGGGCTGTGCCATGCAAGTCTATCTTCAACATCAAGCAAGTTAGTATCCATAAAAACCACTTAATATTTAAACAAAATTTTATGAATTTCATTGGTTATCTTTAAGAGATTTTATAAAATTAACTCATTTTGAAACTGGTCAGTAGCAGGAAAGAAACATTTGTCTTTACTTTCCTTACCAGTGTTTTTTTTTTTTTTTTGAAAGACTTGTCAGTAACTCGATGCTATAGAGAAGTTGCTATTTAGAACTTTTGTGTAGCTAAAAAGAGGGGGTGTAAAAGAATTAGAATATTACCATCTTGCAACACAACACACCTGGTGATCAGAAAATTGATTGTGTGCCCTTGATGAAAGTGGGTATTGCTACCTTAGTGTGGTACATACTTGCAAGATCAAATCAAAACAAACTTCAGACTGAAAAACCTGCATCTGATCGAGCCACTTAGAGAGTGGAAAGCCCATTGTGTGACAAACGTGCAGCTGTGTTCATGGCAGCATTGCTTTCCCAGTAAAACAGTGAGAGGAACCCATTGTCCTCAAAAACAGTAGGTAAGTTTATACACAGCACAGGGGGCACATGTATGGGGTGTGGGGTGGGGAGTGGAACGATACAGTTGCTGTGAATTATTAGTGTTGTATCAATGGGGAGCTAGAAGATCAGATATAGGATGTAATTTTGTAATGTTTAAGACACCCCCAAAACAGCTTTTCCACATGTACAGCAGGGACAGCAGTGTTGTTTGATTGTTTATATCTGAAATGGAGAGGAAGCAAAAGGCTCTGAGCTCATTATGATATTTAAAAAAAAGAGTACAGCAGGTCTGCTAGTGTAGCCCTGTAATCTAACTACTTACAGAGATTGCCAAGGGCAGAGCCAGCCTGGGCAGCTTGGTGAGGCACTGCATCACAGTAAAATTAAATAAATGGCAAAGGACATAGCATGGTTGGCAGGGTGCTATTCTAGATGCCCCTGCCCTGGGTTCGGTTCAAGTGGCACAAGCCTGTAATTTCAGCGCCTGGAGTTGGGAGCTGATCAAGAGTTCAGAGTCATTCTCAGTTACATTGTGAATGTGAGGCCAGACTAGGCTACATGAAATACAGTCGTAAAAGCAACAAACCTTTTCAGGTACTGCCCAGCCTCTACATTAAGTAGGGCAAAATGTTGATAAAAGGTAGTTCATTGTCAACTAATGTTAGCATTTTTATATATTTTGAATAAAATATAAAATAATCCCCTTCCCGCGTTTCTGTTTTTCCAGAGTTTCTTTGTGTAACAGCTTTAGCTGTCCTGGAATTTGTAGGCTTTTGTAGACTTGCCTGGACTGGAACTCTCAGAGATGAGTGCTAGGATTAAAGGTGTGCACTATCACACCCAGTTCATACGATCACACCCAGCTCATGGGACCACACCCATCTTATAGGACCACACCCAGCTCCTGGGGACTTTTCTTAAGAGGAGGAAGTGATTCCTTAAGTGTTGTTAGGTTTTAGGAATTTTTTTTTCCTCAGACAGAAAAGTGAAAAAGTTTCTGGTCTCTAAGGATTTTATGTTGCTTAGCTACATAATGGTGGTACTTGTAACAAGCTTGCTTTTCAAATGTGTGTGTTATTTTTTCATTGGTAAGATTAAACAAATGAGTACAGTTTTCTACAAATGCATGTGTGCCCAACTTATAAGAGCCTTTGAAAAACTAACAGAGTGAAGCACCTTCTTTTAACCTGGAAAGCCATGTTAAACACACATAAAGGGGACATTTATATTTTTGCACTTGCTTCAGGAAAGTGTAACATGACCAGAAACCTGTTGAATGCTCTCTTCTTTTTGATATTTGTGTGCTCATGCATGCACTTGGCCATTGCTGCATGTTGAGGCCGGAGGTTGCTGTGGGCTTTCATCTTCAGTTGCTTTTGCATTTCACTCTGAGGAAAGATGTCTTTAATAAGGCTGGTGCTCACAGTTCCTGCTAGAGTGGCTGTGTGGTGCGAGCTTGGGGTCAGCCCTCTGTGCTTAGGGCTCAGCTCCTGTCCACTCCCGTCACAGATGTTTGCTGCTCAGCCTGACTTCTTAAACATTAAAACAGATGTCGTGTACTCCATGACCTGTGTGTGGAGATCATAGTTCATTTTTGTGGACATCTGCTCTTTATTTCCATCATGTGGGTCCCAGGAATTGGACTTGGCTTGCCAGCCTTGTCAGTAAGCACTTTTATCTGGTAAATCATCTTGCTGGCCCTCAAGCATAACTTAAATTTTTTTGTTTTATTTTATTTATTTATTTATTTATTTATTTATTTATTTATTTATTTATTTATTTTTGGTTTTTTGAATTTTATTTTTTCGAGACAGGGTTTCTCTGTGTAGCCCTGGCTGTCCTGGAACTCACTCTGTAGACCAGGCTAGCCTTGAACTCAGAAATCCGCCTGCCTCTGACTCCCAGAGTGCTGGGATTAAAGGTGTGCGCCACCACTGCCTGGCAATTTAAAGTTTTAAAACATATATTTTACTTGTGTGTATCAGTGTTTTCCCTCGTGCGTGTTTTTGTACTATTCACCCAACTGTGGGATAGCCTGGAACTGGAGCTACTAATACTTGTGAGCTACCATGTGGGTGCCAGGAATTGAACCCAGGTCCTTTGCAAGAGCAACAGGTGTTCTTAACTACCAAGTAATCCCTCCAACTCTCAGAACTAGCTTTACATAGAGCATCCTGCTGAGGAGGGTTCTGAGGCTGTTTCAAAGTTCAGCTACAAAGAATTAATGACTGCACGGAAAGCAATGATAGGAAACCCAGGCCCCTATGTGGAATTAGAATCATTGAGATTCAGCTCCTAATTCAGACTAATTTCTTTCTAGTCCAGTACATGTTTTATAAGGAGATAGGGTCCTCTTCTCTGATCATTTCCCCCACCAGAACTAGATACCCTTGTTTTCATAGCAGTTGATGCATAATGACTGCCATATTTATATGTAACCCCTAGATGCTGATGTTGTTATATTGTTCCTTTAAACTGAGTGTCAGTGAGACTGTCTGGCACATTGGTCATTACACTGCAGGAGTTTACTAAATTAAATCAGAGTGTCTTTAGACATCAAGGTGGTAGTAACTACCCCATCTCAAAACAGTGTCTCACAAATTAGAAGCAAATGTTAAAAGGAAATCAGGGAATAGGAGAGAGATCATTATCAGACTTTGGGATTTGAGACGGGAGAGAGGCAGTAGTTCCTGTGGAAAAGCAAATATATTACAGTGTAAGTTAAATAGTGATGTTGGCAAAGGGGAGTTTGACAGGAGATAAGAAGTAATTGGTAGCAGAAAAAAGCATAGCTTTTGTGAGGATTAGGGACTATGGACAAACATACAGAAGCTCTTACAAGCACCTGCAGCAGTTACTCTATCTCATAATAATTTTCTTTATGAATTCTCTTTAAAAGACTGATTCACTCCCTGCTTTACTAAATATTGCATCTTCTTAAGACCTAGTGTTAAACTTTAAGCCTTATTTTGTAAAGTGTTCTAATACTCAAATGTGCTTTTGTTACGCTTTGAAAATATATACTGTCCGGCTATATAGAAAGAAATCATATTCACTTCAGTTATATTAGCTTTTCTAACTGCTTGCAACTTCTGTTTCTTTTAATTAATGAATTTAATTATTCCCTTCTAGAAGTGAATATTTGTCTTTGAAATAGGTAATGATAGTGTAATTGATTATACATTTGAAAGCTACAAAAGCATTAGAATTAAAAACTCTCCTTTTTATCTCTGTCTTTCTATCACTTTTTCCATAGGCCACCAGTGGCTTAACTGCTTAATAAACATTCTTCCAGATACAAAATGTACAGTGTGTATCTGCAGGTGATTGTGACATATTGTTTCTATTGGACACTCATTAATGTGTCTTGAAGAGTAACCCATGTCAATATATCATATCACTACTTCATGTCCATAGATCATAACAATATATCATATCAATATATAAAAATATCCTTACTTAGGAACTCAAGAGATGGTTTAGTGGTTAAAAAGACTTGTTTCTCTTGCAGAAGACCAAGGTCCAATTCCCAGAACCTGCATGGTTGGAGGTTCACAACTTCATGTAACCTCAATTATAACCAGAGGATTTGATGCCTTTTTTTTTTTACCTCTGCAGATTCTAGGCATGCACATGGTGCACAGACATACTCCCAGGCAGAACATTCAAACACGTTTAAAACGTTCTCTGGCCATGGCATGGAGCTCCACGCAGAGTTTCAAGGTCTCAGGAGGCCCTGGGATCCGTTCCCAGCAATATAAATATGTGTCCTTGTTTCCCCGGCTTCTTTGATGTGCTCATAGTAGTATATTTTTGCCCAGTATCTTGCTACATGTATGAGTCATTATACTGATGTCTTGGTAATAATCCCCCATTTTCCATTTTCCTATTTGAATAATATCCATTCTTCATATTTAATTATAAGTGCAGGTTTTTATGAAAATTGCTGAGTCAAAGGTTGTGTATATTTACAATTTAAATAGATGAGAACTTTCTACATCTTGAGCCAGTTTATATTCCCATTGTAAATGAAGGCCTCATGCCATCAAATGATTGTTGGTCTTGGCAAATCTAGATTTAAAACTAGTACCTGAAGAGATGGGTAAGTGTTCGCTGCTCTGCAGACGACGGTACCAGCATCTCTGTCAGGTGGCTTCCAGCCATCTGTAATCCCAACTCCAGGGATTTGATGCCCCCATGATAGTGGCATCCCCAAAATTGCTGGGGTCCCTTGCTGCAGCTGGCTGCACTTTGACTGATACCCTCTCCTGGGCTCTCTCCAAGGACTCTAGCCCTGACACACAGTTCAAGCCTCAGCTGCTCCCCATGACTCCTTCATGCCTTCAAAACCACCTGAGTGACTCAGACTCTACCAAGTTCAGATGTCAGCACAAGGTACAACCTTGGCGGTGCCTGGAACAGCTTCTGTGTGATGACTCAGGAAACACTTTCCAGAAGTTTTTACCTCATTATTGCTGGTCTCTTCTTAATCTCTGCTAATTTCTTAGCTCTACCTGACCAGCGAATAAAGCAAAAGTTTCATTTTAGTAGTTCTGGTATCTTGTTAATCACAGCTGAATCTTCAGCTTCAGCTATAATAAACACAGAGTCTTTGCTTTCCTCTGAAACGTCTCAAGCCAGCCCTCTATTGTCTGCACTGTTCTCAGCATTCTTATTTTCCAAGTTCCCACAGAAGAGCTAACTGAGCTCTCAATACTCAATGACTTTTCTAGGCCAAAGTTCCAAAGTCTTTTCATATCCCTTCCCAAAACAATATGGTCAGTCACAGCAGTACCCACCTTAGTTAGGGTCACTATCCATGTGATAAAATACTACCACAACCAAAGTGAATTGGGGAGGAAAGGGTTTATTTGGCTGTTGTCCCATATCATCAAAGGAAATCAAGACAGAACTCAAGCAGGACAGGAAGCTAGAGAGGCAGGAGCTGATACAAAGGCCATGAAGGGGTGCTGCCTACCAACTTGCTCCCTAATGGTGTGCCCAGCCTGCTTTCTTGTATAAAACCCAGGACTACCAGCCCAGGAGTGGCACTACCCACAGTGGACTCCCCCAACCCCCATCAGTCACAATTAAGAAAATTCCCTACAAGCTTGCCTACAGTCCGATCTTATGCAAGCATTTTTCTCAATTGAGGTTCTTTCCTTTTTGATGACTCTAGTTTGTGTCAAGTTGACATAAAATTAGCCATGATACCCTCTTCAAATCTCTGAGAGCACCCTATATGCATGTGTACATACGTGCACATGTCCATTCAGACATGCATGCATGTAATTAAAAATCCTCCCTCCCTCTCTCCTTCCCTTCCTCTCTCCTTCCCTCCCTCTCTCCTTCCCTCCCTCTCTCCTTTTTTTTTGTCATTTTCTGAGACAGGGTCTCACTATTTAACTCTGGCTGTCTTGGTACTCATTTTGTAAACCAGGCTGTCCTGGAGCTAAGAGATCTGTCTACTTCTGCTTCAAATGGTTAAATGATTAAAGGAGTGAACCACCATGCTTAGCATAAAAATAAATCTTAAAAATAGCATTTCTATATGGTCGTGATTTATTATTTTCCCTTTAAACATCTCCCTTGAGGCCCTTTTGTTTGTTTGTTTTTGTTTTTTCTTGTTTTGTTTTTGTTTTTTTCATTCTGTTAGAAAGGGTTACTCTGTGTAGCCCTGGCTGTCCTGGAAGTCGCTCTGTAGACCAGGCTGGCCTCAAACTCAGAAATATGTCTGCTTCTGCTTCCCAAGTGCTGGGATTACAGGTGTGTGCCACCACCTCCCCGTGAGACTTATTTTTCTAAACATTTTCCAAGTGTTTTCAAGTTGGTAGGATGCCATTACATAGGGCCTCATTGAATGTGAAATGAGTTACAAATGTTTCCCAAAGTGCATTGTCTTTTGACTTTGGCCATGGAATTAGGTATACAAATCAGTTTCCTTTTAAGAATGTCAAGGATATGAATATATATGTGGGGCTGGGGTTGGGTAGTTAGTTCAGTCAATAAAGTGCTTGTGTAGCAATCATGAAGACCTGAACTGGCTTTCTAGAACCAAGTAGAAAGAGCAGGTGTTATGGTGTGCTCTTGTAATCTCAGGGCTGGGAAGTCAAGTTGGGAGAATCCATGGAGCTTACTGGCCAGCTAGCCTAGCCTAAAAACCTCAAAAAAAAAAAAAAAAAAAAAAAACAAAAACAAAAAACAAAAAACAAAAAACAAAAAAAACCCAACCCCCCCCCCCAAAAAAAAAACCAACCAAACAAAAAAAAGATGGGTGCTGGAGAGATAGAAGGCTCAGTGGTTAAGCTTGTTTATTGTACAACTGTGAGGACCTGAGTTCAAATCCTAGGACCTACTTAACAAGATGGGTATGGTCTTTTGAATACCTGTAACTTCAGCCCTGGGGTAGGGGTGGGTAGTAAAAAGGCAGCTCATGGAAAACCTAATGAAGTTAGCTTGTATGATTTACAATTTTATCTCAATAAAAGAGAGAAGTAGGTTTTATAACACTGCTCGAACTATGAGTATTTTCTTAAAGAGTACGGCCTGCTCACTAAGTAATCTAAATAAGAATGGTTTTGGATCATTTACTTGTATAGTGCTTAGAGTTGACCCTGAGCAAGATTCAGTAACGTTGATGAAAACTTTTGTGGTATCAGACAGGATCTAGGAGTATTTTTTTATGACAAAATTTTTATAAAATTATTCAATGGAATGTTTGAAAAACAAACTTAAATTAGAATTTTTGTTACAGGGTTTGAGGTAGTATGACATATAGCCCAGGATAGCCTCAAACTTGCTGTGGAGTTTAAGTTGACCTTGAATTGACCCTTCTGCCTCCCATGTTTGGTGTGCTAGGATTATAGGCCTGCCCTGCCCTAACAGGCCTGCTTTAATAGTGTGGCTTCTGATAGACTTTTTCCGCTGGTAGGCCTTTTCTACACACATTGTAAAAACAACATCAACTTCCATTCAAAAATCATTTTCAGCTGGGCGGTGTTGGCGCACACCTGTAATCCCAACACCCTGGGAGTCAGAGGCAGGCGGATTTCTGAGTTCGAGGCCAGCCTGGTCTACAGAGTGAGTTCCAGGACAGCCAGGGCTACACAGAGAAACCCTGTCTCGAAAAAACCAAATCCAAAAATCGTTTTCAAAATTGCCATAGAATATGCAGCAGGAGGGGCAGCGCTGTGGCTTACCTTTTCACCCTCCTGCCTACCTCCCCTTACAGAGAATCTGTTTCCGGTTTAACCCTGGTCTTGGGATTTAGTGTTGTGATAGTGTAGCCAGCCACCTAACTGGAGGTCCTTTTGTAAATCCAGGTACTTTAAAAGAATAATTAAAAATAGCCTTAAGCAGTTCTATTTGTGGAACTGCTTTATACTTCCTGCTTTTCCCTTGAGCACATTAGATGAACTCATAATGGACTGCAGGCTCTCTCCACTCCGGTACTTCCTTTGTACACAGGCCTCTGGAGGGGGCTCCTATGCCAATGCATGATTCAAAAGGAGAGAATAATTTAAAAATTCTTCTTGGAGAGTTTTGTGTGTGTGTGTGTGTATGTCCTTAAAAAAAAAAAATAAAACAAAACACTAGCCCAGAGGGAATGTTTGGCCTTTTCTTTGTCCATTTGGAACCTTAAAGTGTATCAGGGTGGTTGTGACTTTCAAGGAAGGCAAGATTTCATTTAAGAGTTATTTAATAATAGTTGTTGTAATCATTATTTGTGAACCCATAGGTTAGACAAGGCTCTTCTGATAATTATGTGAAGAAAAAATATAGAAAACAATTTTGAATAGTATTGCCATTGTGTTTCACCCTGGAGCTTTTATTTTCTATCTGCATTTGATTTCTTCATTTAAGCTCCAAGTGTGGTTCATTTACATTTTGAGTTCATTGTATATTTTGATATCTAAGATACTAATCAGTACTTTATTTCTAACTGCTGAATGATATGTTTTACTTATATGTATGCATGGCTGTTTGTATGTGTACTACATGTATGTGGATGCAGTCAACATTCCCTAGAGCTGGAGTAGTGAGCTCCCTGATCTGGGTGCTGGGAACCAAACTGAGGTTCCCGGCAAGAACAGGAAGGGCTGCTTACCACCCCTGGGCTACAGGAGTGTAAACAAGTGTACAAATGGACAGTGCTTTCCCTCCTTGCTCACACTTCTCTCTTTTCTTTTGTTTTATTGTTTTCTTTTCTTTTTTTTTTTTTTTGTAGTTGGAATGCCTCAAGCTAATCGCCTCACAAAAATTCACAGACAAACGCATTGGCTATTTAGGAGCAATGCTGTTATTAGATGAAAGACAAGATGTGCATCTTCTTATGACCAATTGTATCAAGAAGTAAGTCTTACCCTCTCCTTCCCCCTCATAACAACTGTTTTGGTCTTTTCAGGATATCTTATGGGAGTAAGGATGACTACTTACTGATTTTATACTTATTGTCCAGACTATATTTTGAGTGACTCTTGATTGTAGCTAATATTTTAAAGATACTAAGCAAAAGAAAACCAAAGCATTGCTGTGCATCTTTTGGCACAATACATAATTAACAATTAGATTAGTATTTTCTATTAGAAAAGAGAAGAAAGCTTTGGTGAAATCTGGATTTTCTTATTTTGTCTTTCTAGGATGTTGGATGCATGAATAATGAAATATTGCCTTTATTAATACTAACCTATATTCTGAGTAAGGGACTGAAATTTTAGTAGTATGGAATTGTACTTAATCTCTGTGAAAATATTAGGTTAATTTTATTATTGTGCATGTGTATGTGATCTTGTGTATGTGAGGGGAGCATGATTGGTGTGTGTGTGTGTGTGTGTGTTTTTACAGCCTTTTGGAGTCAGTCTTGGCCTTCCACTGTTTCATGATTTTCAGGCATTGAAGCAGGTCATGAGGCTTGTGTGGTGTGTGCTTTATCTATTAAGTCATCTCACTAGCCCTGACAATGTTTAAGATAGGCTCTTGCTACCTGTTCCTCAGGCTAGTCTGGTCACTGGGGTATGACTTGGTCCCTTAAAGTCTAAAGTGTTCTCACTGATGCAGTAGTTGTTGTATTTCTTCACTTTGTGGAATAACCACAGAACCCCTGCTGTGTGGAGAATTGAGAGGCCTCTAGGAGGAAATCAACCTTTTCTCCGGTGTCCCTCCTATAATAGTCTGTGAGTGGAGTGCCGTGGCACATACATGCCTGATCCCACCACTTACAGACTCAGTCAGGAGATTGCAAGGTGATCTGGGCTGTTTGGTGACATGGTACCAACAAACAAACAGAAGTTTGAAAGTTATGGAAATTCTGCAGGTCAGAAATGGTCAAAGGTACCTTTTGGTTTTGGTTTAATCAATAATTTAATATTTAAAATTTTCTTTTTATAGATGACCTTCTTAATAGACATTTGCATTGTGTGCATTTCTCTCTCTTAGGACTGACCTACTTCAACTTTTACATTGTAATAGTATATTTCAAAATGAGAGTTAGAATTTGGTTTTAATTGTGAAGTATAGTACTTAATTGCAGCCTATAAACTTGATTTTAGAAAAGATTGTTTTTCTTTCAGGGGGAGGGTCTGTGAAATATGAGTAGGGAATATCCAAGTTGATTAATTACTCATCTTTTATCACACACCTGTCTACATACCAGGAGCTGTTGTAAAAACCAGGGCAGAGAGTAGAAAGACATGAATAGTAGCCCTTGGTGACATGAGAATACATCCTTAGACGGTCATCATGATACTCTTCCACATTTGCTATGCACAGGGCTGTAGGGAAGTCTTTCCCTTTTCTTCTTTAATGGTTTGTTGCTCAGTCATGTGCAGATAAGCTAGCAGTTCTGCCCAGCCGCAAGGCCTGTTAGAGTTAATACCAAACCAAAGGGTAGGTTCGGAGCCCTGGCTGTTCTGGAATTCACTCTGTGGACCAGGCTGGCCTCGAACTCAAAAATCCGCCTGCCTCTGCCTCCCAGAGTGCTAGGATTACAGACATGTGCCACCACCGCCCGGCTTTATTTATATATTTATATTTAATATATTTATTAGTAAGGTTCATGGTAGCAACCATTTTAATGCTTAATATTGAATAGCTGCCGTATTCATTGGCAGAGGAAAAACAAGATCTTGGAATGAAGTCTTTTAAGAAACTGAATCTAATATTTAAGAACTTGAATTTTGCAGATATGCTTAAATATTGAAAAAATGAATACAAAGTCAACTAAATATTTGTAGGAGCTGGGTCCCTAAGTGTTAAAAACCATATTCAAATTTATTTTAAAAATTTTATCTTAATCTGTTAAATTTGGTATAAAAGAGAAAACTTAACTTTTAAGCTTTGTTTTTTTTTTTTAATTAAAAATACTAATAATGGGGCCAGGTATTGTGTGGTCATTCACTCCTTTAAACCAGCACTTATGAGGCAGTTTCAAGTAGACCCCTATGACTTCAGATCAGCCTGATATATGTAGTGAGTTCTGGGACAGCCAGAGCTACATAATAGAGAGACTGTCTCAAAAAATCCAAACCAAACCAAAAAACTAATAATGGCCTGGGAGGCAGGGGTTAGCTGAGTGGTAAAGAGTTTGCCTAGCACATGTGTATATGTGTGTGTCTCTCTGTGTGTGTGTGCGAGCACCAATAGCCCCACTCCCCTAGAGAGTAATAACAAACTATTGTGTTAATTGTATAATTTTTCTTTTTTTGTGGGGGAGATAGAGTCTGTGCAACTCAAGCTAGCTTGGTATATGCCAGAATTGTAGGCATGTGCCTAGCTATAAGTAAACAATTCTGTGAAAATATTTTCTAAATTCAAAAACTTCTGTGTAAAGAGATTATTTTATGTTTTCACTCTATCCAGGAGGATAATTGCGTGTTCATGTGAATATTGATGGGTGGAGGTAGAGAGCACCTAGCAGTGTACTGTGGAGAGGGAAAGTAGGCAGGGGATGGTGTAAAGCCCACATGCTCCAGAGCTGTGGCCAGAGCATTATAAATGTGAGGCCTGCCTGGGCTACAGAATAGGTTCAGGTTGGATCTGGGCTGTGGTATTTTTAATAAATCCCAGTGTGGGGTTGCTACCTGACTCAGTAGTTTATGTTCCCGAATGAAGACACACACAGCCTTTATATTTTAACATGCCTAAAGCAGCACAATAACTGGGCAAACTCCATGCTGTTAGGATCTACCTCCCACCAAGTTACCTAATTACCAACTACTAATTTCTCTGTCCCATCTCGGCTGCTCTTAACTTCAATTAGTCAGCCCTCTGGGCCACGGTTTCTTGGCCCAGAGCCTGGGGTGCTCTCCTTGCTTCTCTACCCCATGTCTGCTCTTGTCTCTGTCTTGCATACTCCTAAGGCATGGCGTCTCTCCTTCTCTCCTACTTCCTTGAAGAAGCCCAGGAACTTTAAATCCCACCTTTCTCTCCTTCCCAGCTATTGGCTGCTGGCATCTTTATTTACCAATCAGAGTAAACTGGGGGCAGGTTTCCAGACCTTTTAGCAGAGTAAAGCAGCTCCACAGGGAAACTTAGCCAGACTCTGCTTCAGAATAAAAATAAACACAGATCTGGATATATAGCCCCATTGTAAATAGATGACTTACTTAACATATGCCTGGTCAGTCTCAACAGCATGAAAAGATGTGCTTTTCAATAACTCAATAATTCTTTGCTACTATGCTAAAAATGAACACGTGACCACTTCTTAACAGTGAAGTACACTGTGGACTGTGAAACTCTGCCTGGTGTGTTAATAGTTTAACAATTCACCAGTCTGTTACACTTTAAGATTAAGAATTTTTTCTTTGTGTTTCTCTATGTAGCCCTGGCTGTCCTGGAGCTTGCTGACTCTGGGACCAGGCTAGCCTCCAACTCAGAGATATACTTGTCTCTGCCTCTCGAGTGCTAGGAGGAAGATTGTACTCTGTCGCTGACATCACTACCACCACCCACCTAAAATTTTTTTATAAACATTTACTTTTATGTGTGTGTGTTGGGTCGAGTGTATGGGTGTCAGAGAAAAACTTGGGGGAGTTGGTTTTCTGCACCCTGTGGGTTCTGAAGATTGACCTCATATCACCAGCTGAGGCAGGCAGTAAAGTGCCTTATCCCTTGAGCCATCTCATTCTCCTCTTAAGTTATAACACCACAATAGAACCACTTGGGGGAAAATGTTGATGAGGTGATATAGATCTTTTAGATACTAATATGTCTCAGCATAAAATACTAAAAATATCATAGATTAGTATTGTCATTGATTTCACCAAAAGTCATTATTTATAAACTGTCAAGGTCGTGGTGATGATAGAAGTTTTGTAAAACTCCAGTTTTTACTTCAAAGCTTGGATTATGTCATTGGCAACAAATATCAGCTGTTTCTCTTGACATTACAGGTTCACTTGAGTGTTTGTCTAGGAAGTGTACCTCAGATTGATCTCAGCATCCTGAGTGATAGGATCACAGACAGTTGCATGCCACCACTGCTGGGTGTTAGTGTAACCAACTGGCTGCCTTCCTTCCCCATCCTCACTCTTCACCTCAGCTGCGAAGGGCTGAACACAGTGTTTGCTATTGTTGAGTGCCACTGCCTTGTCTGGGGTATGGACAGGCAGTTTCCCACCAGGTGACAGCAGTATGTTAGGATTAGGAAAGCAGTTTGGATCTCATGAACTCTTGAGACTTCCAAAAATCTTTTGAGCCAGAGTTCTCAACCTGTAGTTTATAACCCCTTTGGAGCTTGTATATCAGACATCCCACATATCATTCATATATATATTGGATTTGGGTTTTTTTTTTTTTTTTTGAGACAGGGTTTCTCTGTATAGCCCTGGCTGCCCTGGAACTCACTCTGTAGACCAGGCTGGCCTCGAACTAGAAATCCGCCTGCCTCTGCCTCCCAGAGTGCTGGGATTACAGGCGTGCGCCACCACTGCCTGGCATCAGATATTTATATTATAATTCATCACAGTAGCAAAATAGCAGTTATGAAGTAGCAGTGAAATGATTTTATGGTTGGGGGTTACCACAGCATGAGGAACTGTATCAAAGGGTTGGAGCATTGGGAGGGCTGGAGAGATGGCTCAGAAGTTAAGAGCACTGACTGCTCTCCCAGAGGTCCTGAGTTCAACTCCCAACATCCACATGGTGGCTGTAATGGGATCAGTGTCCTCTTCTTCGGATGTGTCTTAAGACAGCTACAGTGAACTCACTTAAAAAAAATAAATAAATACAAATTTTACAATGTGATGTGTGTATGGTGTGTGTGTGTGTTGCAGCATTAGGAACATTGAGAATCACTGCTTTGAATCATGTTGTGCTAAATGATATAGAATGCTTAAAACCCAACTGGTGGAAGTATTATAGATCATATGATTTGGCTTCTGAATAACAGAGTTATTTTCAATATGTAAGTATGCTTCATGTTTTAAATACCTTAGCAAACTGTTTTATACAGTCATGTATTTTCTGTTATGATCAGAATTTCTGAGGCTATATTATATAAAGAAATAAATATTTTAGTTTGCAGATTTAGAGGCTGAAAGTTCATGATTCAGCAGCCTACCAAATTGCTTAGCTTCTGGGGAGGGTCTTGTGGCTGATAGCATCACACACACTTGGGAAAGGAGGAGTCACACAAGGAAGCAGGAATCTTGTTCCTTTAACGTACCTCAGTTTTATGGCAAAAGTTGAGTTCTCAATACCAGTGTTGCTTCCAAGGGCAGGGCCACAGTGACCTACAAGGCTCTGTGCCTTTTTGTTTGTTTGTTTGTTTGTTGTTTTTGTTTTTTTTTTTTTGTATTTGTTTTTTTCGAGACAGGGTTTCTCTGTATAGCCCTGGCTGTCCTGGAACTCACTCTGTAGACCAGGCTGGCCTCGAACTCAGAAATCCGCCTGCCTCTGCCTCTCAGAGTGCTGGAATTACAGGTGTGCACCACCACTGCCCGGCAGCTCTATGTCTTAAAGATTCCACTGTCTGTTCCTTGAGCACCCTGGGACCCAGCCCCACCGTCTGTATGTACCATGAACACACTGGGACCCAGCCCCACTGTCTGTCTGTCTGTACCATGAGCACACTGGGACCCAGCCCCACTGTGTGCACCATGAGCACACTGGGACCCAGTTTCCAATGTAAGAGGACTCTCAACCCACATTGATCTGATAAGAAAAACTTAGGATGGCTCTTTGTTACACTACCTTAGTATGTGCTTTGATTAGGGCTATTTTTATCATAGTAAAAACAATTTCTGCTTTTTCTTCTTGAATAAGTATAGCTAGAAATATAAAAATATATTTGATGTAACATGGCTAACAGAAGTCCAAAAATTCAGAGTAACTATATTCGTTTTGTTTACATTATCTTAAATTCATTAGCAATTGAGATTTCCTTTTCTGATTGTTTTTTGATATTTATTTGTTAGAGAGAGGGTCTCACTATGTAGCTCTAGCTGGCTTGGAGGTTACTATGTAGGCCAGGCTGGCCTGGAACTCATAGATATCCTCCTGCCTTTGCTTCCCAGATGCTGAAATTAAAAGTGTGTGCCACCTGACTATAAAAGGATTTCAGTTAGAATGAATCTTAACTTTTCTTATAGGCAATACTAGATAATCTCCTAGATACCTTTCAAGACAGTTTTGCTACATCTTTTTACTTTCACTGGTTGCTAAGTTTTCTAAAGTGGATATCTTTAATATCTAACAGGTAACACATTCTTGTCACTTTGTCATTTTGAAACCTTGGATAGAAATTTTAGACATTATTGGTTCACTATGTTAGTAATTTGAAATAACGTTGGAATAAGCATAAATTAATTCTGTTAATTTAAATTCTATTAATTTTAAATGAACGTTCGTGTATAAGGGTGCACATGTGCTATATAGTACTTGTATAGCTTATGTCTTCATCCTGTTTTCTACCTTGTTTGAGACAGAATCTCTTGTTCTCCCATTTCATATTCTAGGCTGGCAGTTGTGCAAAAGCCTCTGGAGAGATTTCTATCTCGGCCTCCCATCTGGCTGTAGGGCTCACAGGTGCTGCTAAGTCTGCCTTTGCATGGGCTCTTGGGACCTGTGCTTAGGTTCTTAAGTTTGCATCTCCTGAGCCCAACCATCTCTTCAGCCCCGATTGCTTTGTGTATGTGTGTGTGTGTGTGTGTTTATTGGAGTAATCTTGAGACTTTGTTAGGCTGCTTTGTGGTGAGACCCACTGCTTGTTCCAACTTCTCCCTTTCTTCTCTTGCAGTGATCTTAATCATAGCACGCAGTTTGTACAGGGGCTAGCACTTTGTACCCTTGGCTGCATGGGCTCCTCAGAGATGTGCAGAGATCTTGCAGGAGAGGTAGAAAAGCTTCTGAAAACCTCCAACTCTTACTTAAGAAAAAAGGTAACTTTGCATTAAGTCAAGTGTATGTCTGGATTAGGCATATTATGGAAATGAGAAGGCAGATTACTTGTTTTTGAAAGCTTAGATGAAATTAAAATATTTTTCTTTGTTCAGCAAATACATTTAAACAGTTAGACACAAATTTTGATTCTTCTTTATTTTTAAAGAGATAATTTATAGACAAACTAGATCTTCAGTGGCTTATCTGACTACTTTGTAATTATCTCATATATTAAAATTGTGATATGAACACTTTCCCATTGACTTTTGTACTAAGTGGCACATGTGCTCATGTCTTTATACTTGTGCCTTCGTGTTCTTCAAGGGCAGTTCCGCTGGGGCCTAGACGGCTGAGAGGGAATGATGGAGGCCGCTTCCCCAACTCCGGTGTCTGATGAGGGTAGTAATAGCAGAGAATGCTCTTATTCCAGCTTACATGCTTATTAAAAACATGTTTGTTTTTAAATTTTTTCATTGAGTTTATAGTTTTGCTTCCATCCCAAAAGCTTGATAAAGGAAGGGTAGGATGTATATGTCTAAGAAATGAGCATAAACCATCATCTCCTTGGCATTTACTGAATCTGTTTTTGGTATGAGAAAAAGAATCATATAGGGCCACTTCTTAGACCCTATAAAATATATTTTTCTTTGTTCTTTAATTATTTATTTTTATTTATATAAAAGTACACTGTAGCTGTTCAAACACACCAGAAGAGTTCTTCGGATCTCATTACAGATGTTTGTGAGCCACCATGTGGTTGCTGGGAATTGAAATCAGGGTCCTCTGGAAGAGTAGTGCTCTTAACCGCTGAGCCATCTCTCCAGCCCCAGATTCTGTATTGTTAACAATGCACTCAAACACGAGCTTCCTTAGTATGTATGCCAGTGCCTTCAATACTGTGGGAGCTACTCTTCTTTTAGAATGTACAATATTGCATTAAATAAAGCACTTTTCTCTAGATCGGAATGCCTTCCCATAAAGAAAGGAGTTAGCAGCAATCTTCTCTCAGCAGTCATTCTAGGCTGGTGCTGCATTGGAGTAAAGTGATGGCTGTGGTTACTTTGAGGGTTCACCAGAGTCAGTCTTCAGCTATCTTTTCTTTCTGGGAAATAGATTAGGAAGACTGTCTTTTCTTTAGTAGAGACTAGTATATTTACACTAACCCCTCCCTCCTTCCCTCCTTCCCTCCCTCCTTTCCTTTCCTTCCCCCCTCCTTTCCTCTCCTTTTGCTTTAATTTTTTCTTTTTTTTTTTTAAACTGAGAATTGAGTTCAGTTGCTCCTGAGCTGTATTTCCTAGTCCCCTAAGTGACTTTCTTGACTTGAGAAGAGTCAGTTGAAGGCAAGATACTATTAAACTTAGTATTAGTTTTATAGCAAGTGTCTTTAAGTTACATGACACTGTTAGATGTATTGATATCTGATTCAGGACTGTTTATCAGAGATGGAAGTCTGTTCCTCAGAATTCTACATTCACTTAACTTTTGTGATAAACTCGTATGGACTATGATCTAATAGAAAGTGTTTTCTCACTTGTCTGGAAACATATGAACAGAGAGACTGGTGCACATCAGGTTTCTCCTTAATGCACTAGTATACACTGGGAAGCCCCAGGCAGCTCACACTTACTAAATTCCATTATCCGACTTAATTTTTCTAGTAGATGCACTAGTTAGTGGCATTCTTTTATAAGACTGGTTGCCCTGGCTTATTTGAAATAATTTTTTTTTTTTTGCCCTTTTATTTTTCTTTATAGGCAGCACTGTGTGCTGTTCATGTCATCAGGAAGGTTCCTGAACTTATGGAGATGTTTTTACCAGCAACAAAAAATTTATTGAATGAGAAGAACCATGGTAATGTGATTTGGATGAACTTATAAAGTACCAAGAAAGGAAGGGTCAGCCCTGTGTCTCAGGACTGAACAGTTACTGGAGGTCTTGCCTGCCAGATCCAGATCCCAGATTTACAGTTCAATTGATTGCTTCATAGTAAACATACCTTTCAGTTCTGGTCATGTCTTATGTTATGATGTACAAATGATGATAGCTTTGATTTTCATTTAACAGCCCTTGATTTCTTGATTGTTTTGTAATAAAGGAAAACATTTTCCTTTGCTATCAAGAGTTAGGGGTATAAAATTAGCAAAATTTCTTCTGAGTTATTTTTAACAGGAGTCTGCAGTACGTATTCAGATATCTGTATAAAAACCTTGAAAGGAATTAAGTAGAGTGTGGCTACTTTTTTCTTAAAAAAGAACTTAGTGAAATGAATTCCAAGTAAAGTTTTATATCTTAAATATTAAGAAAAAAAGACACAGTAGATTTAATTTCATTAAGTCAAACTTAAATTAATTTAAATTTGTGATGTGTCCATGATGTTCACAGCAAGTGCTGAACATAGGAAGGTTTAGGTGGATCTGTCATTCATTACTTAGTGAAATGCCCTTCGAGATTTTTTTTTTTTTTTTTTTTACTGACTTTGGCACAAGAGATTTGACTTGTCATTTGTCACTATCTGGTGTTTGATACATTTTACCGGAATATCCAGTATCTTACTAAGGTTTGTGTGTAGGATTGTCTGTCAGAATGTAGCTAAAATGTATTAAGCATGAAGAGAGGTGTGGTTTGCACTGATGCAAACCTGGGTATTCACAGGTATACAGGCTTGCTCTTGTCACCCTAACAGTTGAAAAGTCTGATCTGAGCAGTGCTACAGCAGCAGCTCCTGCTCAGTACTTTGGTCCTCTGGAGAGGGGACTGACAAGCAGGAGCCGTAAGTCTGCTTTTGGAATTTACCTTCAGGGATGTGAAATCCTGTTTTCTGGAGCTGGAGAGACCCTCATTTTTGCTTCCCTCTAACCTTTCCTCAGGTGTCCTTCACACGTCTGTAGTCCTCCTCACAGAGATGTGTGAACGGAGCCCAGACATGCTTGCACATTTCAGAAAGGTAGGTGCCTTCTGGGTGATTGTCCTCAAAAGTACACATCTTCTCTGCTTAGGATTTTCTTCTGAGAACAAGCTATGAAGCTGGATAAAGGATGTAACTAGCCCCGCTGTTTGATAGGACTGGAAGCTAGATTTAGGTCCCTTTCAGAATAGAAGTCTTTCCTTGTTGGCAGACAAACCGCTCACAGGTTTTATCTGTTGTTTTCACAGTGAACCAGGAAATGTAACTTGAGCTCAAATTACAAATAGGATTATTTCTCTTTATTTTCAAGACAGGTATTTTTTTTCTGTTTTTTTTTTTTTTCTTAAGGTAAGAATAGCAGACAAGAATTTTGACTTTTATTACTTTGTTATAGGGTTCATTTTAGGCCATTGATTCCTGTGATAGTCCTACCTTTTTAAAGTCCCATGTCCAGCAGTGTGGGGGGCTTACCCCCTTCCTTCCAAGACAGGGTTTCTGTGTGTAGCCCTGGCTGTCCTGGACCTTGCTCTGTAGACCAGGCTGAGTTCAGAGACTCAGCTTCCTTTGCCTCAGGCCTAGGGTTCAGAGATGTGCACTGCCACTGCCCTGCTTCCTTTCTCCATGTTTGTAGCATTTTAAAGTAGGCACTTTAATTCTCCCTTGGCTTACTAAGAAGGATTCAGAAAGATTATTGTTTGTCTAGTTACAAGCATTGGTTCCTTTAGAGAAGCTGCTGAGCACCCCACAAAGAGCTCATACTTTTGGGTGTTTTTTTGGCTCCCTCTTCCTTAGATGTTCATGTCTTGATTAAATTAATGTAAAATAGTATGAGACCCGTATCTGTCCCTAATGCTTGCTTTGTATGTTTTGTTCCTGTTGTCTGTTTGGAATCCTGCTGTATGTTAGAATGAAAAGGTAAGAATTAACCCTCTTTTTTAGATGGTGCATGCTGGCTTTAGGTCCTTAGTAGCTTTTGTGTATCCATCCACAAGTGTGGCTTTTAACTGTACTAATGCTGAAGCTGTGCTTAATACTGTGAATTACTTGTTCTAGCATTTTTGGCTAACTCCCTGGTCCAGTTTCTGTCTTGTCTTTTAATCTCCTGACTCCAAATTCAGCCTTGGATTTCAGTTGCAGCCTTCCCTGAGTTGTAACCCTCCTCCTCTGCCTTGCCTTCATCTTCTCGTGAGAGGCTTTGAGCAGCTGCCCTTCCAGATCTGCCTGGAGCCCTTACACAAAACATTGCTTCCTTTTGAAGTAGACACTTTAGAGCCATCTGTGGGTAACTCATACTTGAAAAAGTTCCACATGTCCTTTTGAGCTGGAGTTCAGGCTTAGAGCTTTTATCTCCTCCTTACCTGGACTTAATCTTGCTGAGAACCTTTGGGTTATTGAAAGGGTTTTAGAAGTGGAGTGCTTGGCACCAACTGACTTTCATGGCTGCAGCTTTTCCTCTGTCACCGTGCTTTGTTTGTCCTGTCATCAGTTTTAGTAACTTGCATTTTTGTCTGAAAACTAAAGCTGGGTTCCAAGAACTTATATGCTGACCACTTAGACATGAGCTTTCTGACCAGGACGGTCTTATGCAGTGTGCTGGCCTTGGCAGCAAATAAAGCAATTTATGACCTTAGTAGGACTTCTCCAAAAACTAAATCAGATTCTTAAATAAAAATGATTAGGGTCGTATGTAGTACACAGAATACAGAGAGTGGAGTGTGCGGGGTGAGCTGACCATCTCCTTCACACTCTGGCCAGCAGACTTACGGAGATTTAGAGTTTAAGGATATCTGCTCCTTAGACTTGATTTATTCTTGGAGTTGTCCAAATTCGATTTTTGTTTTGATGATTTTGTGAGTCACTAAATTCTGAAGTATTATGGTTACCTGACTTAAGTTCACATGTGCTCTATTGCATTTATAAGTGGCCTTAATGTTTTGGGTGCATGTCTTGAGTGTAGCTTAGCATTTCATTTTATCTCAGTACCTTTCTAGGCTTTGGGGAATAGGGAGGGAATAGAACAAACACAAGGGAAAAATGATAAATTGCAGCAGAGTTGTCCCTGTTCAGCTTTCCTATAAAATGATGTAGTCTTTGTCCCTTTTCTTGGTTTTAGGTAATAAGAGCTGTTCGTGTAGATAAATGGGGTTTTCTTTTGGAGACTGGGAAAGTTCAGTTGTGGCAGACATTTTGGAATAGGGGTTTCACATGAAGTAACTGATCAACAGAAAGCAAATGAACACTCATATTTATTTGCAAGTATCCATAACTAGATTGACAATAATAATTGACACGGACTCAGAGAAGGAAGGTCAGAGGAATTCTGACTAAGGAATGTGTAGTGTCTTGGGTGTGATAGGAGAACAGAATTGAATACTGATATTAAATTTGGCAGAATTCGATGTGAGCAAAGGGCAGGGCACTGGGATCTTAGGTGTGCTTTCTTCATCTGTCATTTCCATTTGGCTCATGTTGGTCACCTGGGTGTTTCCTGCTGCTTTTTGGAAAAGGATATATAACAACCTATCTTCAGAGGAGAGATCTTTTTTTATTTATAATGTGATATGCTTTATATTTTAATATGATCATTGGTTAATGCTTTATATGACTTTGTTAGAATGTATAAAAAGGAACTGTTTTTTGCTACCCAAGAGTTTCAAGTTCTACAAAAGTTGAGCTGCAGTATGTCGCATAGACCTCTTTTACTTGGTTCCCATTGGCTCTTGGCCCACTGTGAATCTAGTGTCTTTACATATTGAACTCCAGAAGAAAAAGATCTGGCTTGTTTTCATGCTGATGAAGTGCATATTACTTGGTAGGTTTTGGCCTTGGTATCTGAGTTAATACTTCAGCCATTTGCATTACTGTATTTACAGCAGAAGAAATTTCTTGGACTCAGACCCTTGCATCATTTTTCTAAACCAAAGAATTTGCTTATTGAAAAGATAGGCTTATAGAGTCACTATTATTGTTGTGTTGATGCATCTTTTTTTTCCCCCTGCAGCTTGTGCCCCAATTAGTTCGTATCCTAAAGAACCTCATCATGTCCGGATATTCCCCAGAACATGATGTTTCTGGTATCAGTGATCCCTTTTTGCAGGTGAGGTTGAAAAACATTTTGGATAAATATCACGAGAAAGCAGTGCTTTTGAAGAGATTGTTTTCTTCATCTTAAGTTTATATAGGGTACAAATTTGATAATTCACTAATTATATTAAACGTAGTGGCTGTGAAGGGTGGGCTATCTAAGAACTTCATTAGGTGTGGACATGCACATGGCCTCTCTAAAAATGTGGAAAATTCTCTTGACTTATCTCTGATGGCATCTGCCTTCTTTTAATTTATTTGAGTTTCATTCTGAATGAGATTGAGTCAGACATAATTTGTTGACCTTTTGTATCCTGTATATTAGGTACGAATTTTGCGGTTATTAAGAATTTTAGGACGGAATGATGATGATTCAAGTGAAGCTATGAATGATATATTAGCCCAGGTGAGTTGATCCAACTTGAAATCTATTAAGTTTCATTTCCATTCAGCAGAGAGTAGAAGGGCGAATAGTTTCTATTTTCTCCTTAGTGTGTTACCGACAACACAGTATGTCTCATTGCACTCAGTAATTTTTGGAAGTGTTGCTTTCTCATGCACTGCTGTCTGTTTTTTCAGGTTGCCACTAATACAGAGACTAGTAAAAATGTAGGAAATGCTATTCTGTATGAAACGGTTTTGACTATCATGGATATTAAATCAGAGAGTGGATTGCGAGTAAGTCTTTTTGAATCTTCTCTTTCCTCTTAAGATTTCCTCTTTATTTAGAGCGACTGAATTGGGCTTGAGCACTTTGAAAACAGATTTCATTTGGAACTTTGGGAAGGACTGATGTACCAAAGCATGATACTGTATTTTCTTTGTGCACTTTAATCTTGATGAAAATAAGAAAGCTTGGAAGTTAGGGATATAGCTGTATTCATATTGTTAAGGAAATCTTTCAGAATAAACTTTTACTAGAGACACAATCTGAATTGTACCCATCATTTTAAACAAGGCACAGATACAATATTAAATAAATCTATTTAAGGAATAAACCTATAGAACAAGAAACTTGGGTAGCCCTGAAATTATGCTGAGGTTAAAATGTTAGCTCTGTGGCTTTCACATAGAGCCACCAGGTCTCCTTCAGAGGAAAGCTGTCTAGTGATGCTTTGTTTACATATATAGACAGGCCTGGCCTGGAACTCTGCTGTAGGAGCTAGGTTGTCCTCAGTTTCTTGATTCTTGTGCTTTAGCCTCCCAGTTCTGGGGTTATAGGTGTGCTCCACCACATCCAGCCCTTTTCTCTACTGTCATTTAATGTTAAAACAATTTTAGACTTTTTGAAAGATTTATTTATTTTTTTATTAATGTTGTTTATGCATGTGCATGTGCTTGTGGTTAGAGTAGCACCTGGACCTGGAATTACACATGGTTGTGAACAGCCTAATATAGGTGCTGGGAACCAAACCAGGTCTTTGAAAGACCAGCAAGCATGGCCTCTGAACTGCTCTGCCATCTTCAGTCCCTAAAGCCTCATGCCATGCTCGCCTGTCCCAGTGTAATGTCTTAAAACAAATTTATACATTTTATGAAGACGAGGACACTCCATTAAGGAAATTGTAGACTTCATTTAGATGTTCCAAGTTTCCAGGTGCCACTTATTTTCAGTTAGAGCATCCAGTCTGTGGCCTACTTGACATTTAATTGTCACTTCTCTCTAGTCTCCCGGTCTGTTAGTTTCTCAGTTTCTCTTTATCTTTCATGATTTTGACACTTTAGAAGTATTAATTGTTTTATAGAATGTAACTCAATTTGGTCTGTCTGATTTTTTTTGTCATAATTTTATAGGTTAAAGTTATACTTTTCTTGGCAAACTTGCACGCATTTGATAAATCATTTGCAGTAGAGCATACCAGGCAGCACATTGCTAGTTTTCTTAGTACTGTGATACCAACTGGGTGTGCCTTCCCCCCCCCCATGCAACCTATAAAGATTTTTTTGTTTGTTTTTCAATAATTTGTTTTTTATTCATGTTATATCCTGATCCCCTCTTCCCAGTCCCACCCTTACAAATCCCTTCCCCATTATCCCCTTGAGTTCCACCCAATGGCAGGGAACCGAACCTGAGACAGGCCCCCCGCCCCCACTCTTGTTCTCCCCCCTAGCCCCTCCTCCTCCTCCCCTGCTCCCTCCCCCTCCCCCCACGCTCCACTTGTTAGGAGCCCACATGAAGGCCGAGCTGCACATTTGTTTTAATTTTTATGTGGATGAGTGTGTATGTGCTCTGTATGAATCCCTGTGCATGCCTGGTTCCTACAGAGTTTGGAAGAGAGCACTGGATCCCCAGGAACTGGGGTTCTGGATGATTGTGAGCCATCATGTGGGTGCCAAGAACCGAGAACCGAATCCAGGTCCTTTACAAGAGCAGCAGGCTATTAATCGCTGAGCCATTTCTTTCCAGCCCTGTATGTATACACAGTACTAAAGACTGTGTATTCATTGTCTTTCCCTTTGTCTAAAATTTTTGGAGGAGGCACTTTGAGCATCCGCACATATATTTTTAGGTTTTTGTCCATGATTTTTATTATCTGTCGGATGTTCTTGTCTTTAATAATTGCTAGGATTATATGATATTCTAATATTAGTTTCCTATTTTCTTCATTTTTCCCTCATTAAGTAATGAGAGTCCTATGGTGTTAACTCCCTGAATTTCTCGTTTACCCAATCAGTAATTGTTAATTAACAATCAATAATAATAATAATAATAATAACAATAACAATAATAATAATATAATTTTTTGTTGGTGTTTTTTCCGAGACAAGGTTTCTCTGTGTAGCCCTGGCTGTCCTGGAACTCACTCTGTAGACCAGGCTGGCCTCGAACTTAGAAATTCACCTGCCTCTGCCTCCCAAGTGCTGGGATTAAAGGCGTGGGACACCACCACCTGGCAATAATAATAATTTTTGCAACAGTGTTTCTCTGTGTATCACTGGCTATGGTGGAAGTCACTCTGTAGACCAGGCTGGCCCAGAAATCAGAGGTCCACCTGCCTTTACCTCCTAAATGCTGGGATTAAAGGTGTGTACCACCCCCACCTGGATTAATCCAGTCAATTATTTTTTTTAAAGATTTATTTATTTATTGTACACTGTAGCTGTCTTCAGACACTCCAGAAGAGGGAGTCAGATCTTGATATGGATGGCAGTGAGCCACCATGTGGTTGCTGGGATTTGAACTCAGGACCTTCAGAAGACCAGTCAGTGCTCTTAATTGCTGAGCCATCTCTCCAGCCCCAATCCAATCAATTATTAATACTAGAATTTCTAATCCAGAGTCTTTAAAGAAGTAGACTTACCAGCTAGAATATAATATTATGATATCCTATGATATGCCAAATCAACTTTGATCAATTTCTGTTTTTCTCCTTTCAAGCAAAAGCAGCAGCTGTGTATTGTTCTCTACTCTGTTAGGATAACATTATCTTTTTTTTTTTTTTTTTTTTTTTTGATTTGGTTTTTTCGAGACAGGGTTCCTCTGTATAGCCCTGGCTGTCCTGGAATTCACTCTGTGAATCCACGGCCCCGCAAATTAACTATTTTTAATTAAAACATTCTTTAAAGCCGGGTGTGGTGGCACACGCCTTTAATCCCAGCACTTGGGAGGCAGAGGCAGGTGGATTTCTGAGTTCGAGGCCAGCCTGGTCTACAGAGTGAGTTCCAGAACAGCCAGGGCTACACAGAGAAACCCTGTTTTGTAAAACCAACCAAACAACCAAACAAACAAAAAACATTCTTTAAATGATTTTATTTTATGTGTAAGGTTGTTTCTGATACAAATATGTCTATGTACCATTTGTGTATCTGGTACCTTTGGCAAGCAGAGGAGGGTGTCAGATCTCTAAAACTTGATTTACAATGTTTATAACTACCCCTGGGTGCTATGAATTAAACTCAAATCCTTTGGAAGAGCAGGAGCCAGAGCTGTTAAGATTGTGCCATTTTTTTTAGTCCCCTCCCCTCCCTTTTAAGATTTATTTTCTGTATATCAATACACTGTCACTCTCTTCAAACACCAGAAGAGGGCATCGGATTCCATTACAGATGGTTGTGAGCCACCATGCTGGGAATTGAACTCAGGACCTCGGGAAGAGCAATCAGTGCTCTTAACCACTGAGCCATCTCTCCAGCCTCTCACCCCTTTTACGAAAATGATTTATTTTGGAAAATTATCCCTTAAAAACACACCATTTTGTTTTGTCTATGGGTTTCTTCTCAGATTTTGCAAAAATACAGAAGCAAAACAAAACAAAAACCCCACAACCAAATGTGATGGGGATCAGCTCAGCTGGTAGAGTGTTGGGTTCTATCACTCCAGCAAATGAAGTGTTCTGTCTTCTTCCCTTCTAATCTGTACAGTTGTGTAATCAATCAATACTTTATTTCCAATGGCAGATATGGAGATATTTTCAGTGGTCACCAGTTGGTATTCTTTAACTTAATTCAGTTTAAATATTCTCTACTTTGAGATAGTGTCAGATCTAATAGGTTGAAGGCTTAGTTCTACAGGACAGTCTCCCACATCAGATCCTAGTTACATGATTGGTGTTTTAAACCAACCATCCTCCATCCTCCATCCTCCCTCCCTCTCTGTGAGCTTAATTGACGTGTTAGAATGGCTCATAGATTTCAGAGGGACACTTACTTGTCATTATGGTAAAGGATATTAAGAGGATAAGGGTGAATATCTAGATTGGCAAAACAGGACAAAGCATAATCTTCACATGTGTACCATCTTTAGAAACCTCTATGTGCTTAGCTACGCCAAAGCCCTGTTCTTTTGAGTTTTATGGAGGCCTCATTATGTAGGCATGGTTGAGTAAATCATTGGCTATTGCTGAAGATTATAACCTCAGCACTTTTTATTTCCAGGATCTTGAGGGTGGGCTGAAAGCTCCAGCCTCAAATTGCTTCCTCTGACAAGCTAGTTCCATCCTCAGGCCATTCAGGGATCCATGAAAAGTTACCTCATAACAACTAAATGTAGGAATAGAGATGGCTCCGAGATTCCGAACACTTGCTGTTTTACCAGAGGGCTAGAGTTTAGTTCACCTATGTCAGGTGTAACTTCAGCTCCAGGGTTCCAGTGTTCTCTTCTGGCTTCTGAGGGGAGACACACACACACACACACACACACACACACACACACATCATAAATAAGCACACATTTAAAAACCTTTTGAAAAAATTAAACCTAAATGAGATTTAGGAGCTGTATGTCAAGAAATAGGGACAATGACAGTATATTTCACAGTATCATATATCTCATAAGAAAATAGCCCTTAGTATTTATCCCTTTGCTTGTGTCTTCATCCCTGTTGCTTGTGTTTTGTCATGTGTCAGATGCCTTTTTTGTAATACCTGAACAGGATTCCATTGTGCATGCCAGTAATATATCCAGCAGATTTGCTGTTGATGGGCATCTAGGACATCTGTTACTTGTCCCTTGCTGGTACAGCTCCAGGAGATCTGTGTTTATGCTTGTACCATGCCTTTGTCACTTAAATTCGTAGAGTTAAACTGCTGGAGTATGTATTTCTCTTAGGTTCAAGGTCATTGTTGATTTTACTGACCTTCTAGCATTGGGCAACATTCCAAAAATAGGATACATTTTCATTATGTCCTCCAGTAACTTTGGTAATTACTGCTGAAACCCAATGTGATTTTTAAAAAGAATTTATTTTGTATGTGTGCACCTGCATACATATGTGCCCACTATTCTACACACACGGAGGCCAGAGGAAAATTTGAGGGAATGGATTCTGTCCTTCCATTATGTGGGTTCTGTAACTCAAGTCTTCAGGTTTGCTGGCAGGCACCTTTATATATCTGTTGAGCCACCTTTCTGGCCTCAGAAATTGAACATGATTTTAAGAATGCCTTTAGATAACTTTTCCTTTTGTTAACACTTTATAGATAGCCAGCTGCCATCTTTAAGCAGCTTCTGTCCAGAGGCTGGACATGTATTTAGATTAAGAAAACAATATAAATACATCATTTTTATAGATTAAAAAAACAAAAACAAACAAATGTATGCTATTTCTCTTTAGGTTCTAGCCATAAATATTCTTGGTCGATTCTTATTGAACAATGACAAAAATATTAGGTAAGTCAACTGAAAAAATTTCCATATCTTCTATTTATAAAAATTAGTATTTTCCAGAGCAACTTTGCTCAAGATTATATATATGTATATATGTATGTATGTATGTATTATGTATTGTGTGATCTAGAATTTGAAGTCAAAATTTTTGGTTTTAATTTATTCTTAAAATTGTTGTTTTGTAAAGAATTTGAGAATTTTCTTTATGGTTTAATGTTTCATTTATAAGTTAAGAGCAAACATCCTTTAATGGGCCAAATGGCAAACTTTTTAGGCTTTCTGAACCACCGGGTCTTTGTATCACTTATTTAATTCCATTCCTTTGGATGTATAACACAAATTAGTTTTTTTGGTGGTGGTGGTGGTGGTGGTTTTGAGACAGAATATTTCCATGTAGTCCTGATTGTCCTGAAACTCAATTTGTAGACCAGGCTGGCCTTGAACTTAGAGAGCCATCTGTCTCTGCCACCTAAGTGTTGGGATTAAAGGTCAGATACCACCATGCCTAGCTTTAGATTAAAATTCTTATAGCTAGATAGGAGCAGTTTTGGTATTGGTATTAAAAAGAATAGAAATCATTTAAATGATAAAATTAAAGTAATTTCCTCTTGTATGTTGTAGGTAAGGCAGTGTGAAAAAACATATATACCTTACTGTATTATTTTCTTGGGAAGATTTAGAAAGAACTGAGTCAGTTACTATTAGAAGTTTGAATGGATGCTGTGAAAGCAAGGCTGGGTCCAAAGACTCCCCATCTTGTCCCAACTGTTGCTTCTGTTCCTGTTCCCTTAAAGATGTTACTTAAAGTCACTAGTTCTGTGCTTACCTTGAAATACCTTCAAATGCGTGCATTTCCTCATCTGTTTGACATCTTTGTTATTATTCAGACAGAGGGAGAACTTCTTGAGTTTTACATTTTAGTTTCTTTATTATGAAACATTGTTCCATGCAGATATGTTGCTCTGACATCTCTGTTGAAGACTGTACAGACAGATCATAATGCTGTACAGAGGCATAGAAGCACAATTGTGGACTGTCTCAAAGATCTGGATGTCTCCATCAAAAGGTAAGGACGAGTCTCTCTCCAGCATTGTTAAGTGAAGCAGATTTTTGATAAGGCTGTGTCTGTCCTCTGCTAGTCTGATAGTTGAAGTTTTGAGAGCCAAGCATTTAGGTATTTAGTCACTGTGTTCAGAAAGGGGCTCCAGTTAAAGAGACTCATGGGAAATACCAGTTTGTACATGGAGCATGCTCTCGGTTCTTAGGTAAGATAATTGGCACAGTGCACTGGGCCAGTGTTTCCTTAACAGAGGTGCTGTGCTGTGTGTGCTGGAGGATGAAGTACGGAGTGATCCATCGGCTGAGTGTTGTACACTGTGCTGAAACTCACGTTGCTGACAGTGCACTTTTTCACAGCACCGCAGGATCCCAGAGGCAAGTGTGCTTCTTAGACTAGTCCATGGAGAAATGACCGTAGGCAGTTGACACTCTCAAATGTCATAAATCTCTCTATTCAGTGGAATCTGCCAGTTCTCATAGAAGTGTGGAATTTATAGTTCGCTTTAGTGAACTTTTACTGTGTGTTCAAATTCAAAACAAAGGAGATTTAAAGTGATCGTTGAAGTTATTTAGTCAAAAAACATTTATGTATACAGAACAGGGCTTGAATAGTTTACAAAGACCTAGACTTAGTAATATCAGCTTTTTTTAAAGAAAAAGATTTATTTATTATATACAAGTACACTGTAGCTATCTTCAGACACACCAGAAGAGGGCATCTGATCTTATCACAGATGATTGTGAGCAACCATGTGGTTGCTGGGACTTGAACTCAGGACCTCTGGAAGAGCAGTCAGTGCTCTTAACCACTGAGCCATTTTTCCAGGTGCCCCCTCCCCCCTTTTGAGACACACTTTCTCTGTGTACTTTTTGTAGACCAGGCTGACACTAAATTCACAGAGATTCTTCTGCTTTTGCCTCCTAACTGCTAGGATTAAAGGTGTGCAGTACCATTCCTGCTTTAGTAATACCAGCTTTTTATTATTATTAATTTATTTGTTTATGTTTCAAATGATATCCCCTTTCCCGGTTACCCTTCCACCCACCCCCTGTGCCATCCCCCTTCTCCCCCCACCCCCTTTGCCTCTGTGAGTGTGTTCCTCTACCCATTCACCCACTGCCTCATTCCTCTAGCATCTCTCTACCTTGGGGCATTAAACCTCTCTCCCCTCCTATTGATGTCAGATAAGGTCATCCTCTGCTACACTTGTATCAGGAGCCTTGGCTCCCTCCATATGTACTCTTTGGTTGGTGGTTTAGTCCCTGGGAGCTCTGGGTGGTCCAGTTAGTTGATATTAACACTAGCTTTTAATAGAGCTTTGGAAAGTGTTTTATGGCACCTTCTTAGTTGGTTAATCACAGTAAGTCATTAAGAAGCAAGTACATTCTGTGAATAATAGACTCAGTGAATTGTAGTCACCGAGGGATCAGGTGACTATAACTCTTGAGACTTTAACCCTTGAAAGAGGCAATTCTAGAAATAGAAGTCAAACCTTCTTTGCCTTATTTTTGTTGGGTTAGGGTATTTGACAGAAGATATAGCAATAAGAGCTGAGAGTCAAGCCAGAGTTGTTTCTCATTATAACTCCACACCTAACATTTTCCTACCTTTTCATTACGCTGTTGCCTCCTATGTAAAATGCAGGTAGAGGGCCACCCACTTTCAGAGATTTACACAAACTAAACTGAATTTATATATTAAAACTATCTTAACTTCTGATGGGAATGATTATATCTTTGAGGGTTGAATTGCTCTTGTGTGTATTAGTTAATATGGAATTATGTACTTAACCTAATTGTTAGTTTTGAAATGCAGAGTGTGTTTAGTATTTTCTACCCCCACCAGACAGTCTCAAAATTTTCTATATAGCTGAGGTTGATTTTGAACTCCTGATTTGCCTGTTCCCAGCTCCTCTGTGCTAGGATTAAAACGTGCACCATCATTCTGGTTATGAAAAATATTTAAAATTTTGACCAAATGTGAAAAAATTTATATGGAGTTTTGTGTGTTAAATATTTTTAGCTTTGCCTTTAGTACCAAACTTAATAGGCATCTAAAGGAACTTTTATTTGATCATATAGATATCCCTCCGCCCCCTTTTTAATGGTCAGTTTCCTGTTAAGTTTGATTTTTACAATAATTTTTTACCTTTTTCAAAATAATTATTTTTTGATATTATAATTACATCATTTCCTACCTTGAACCCCTTCCATGTACCCCCTAGCTCTTAGGGGCCTCTATATACACTCTCTAATTATTGCTAGTATGTGTGTGTGCCTTACTGTCTTACTCTAGGGAAGAGTATTTTTCCTGGCTTTCAGCATTCCTTAGTGCTTTGTTTATGCTTGAGGCCTTGTGTGCTGTTTTCCACATTAGCCTGTCTGTCGGTGTCCTGTTCGTGTTAGGGGACCAGATCTCTTATGTAGTCTGGGTGATATGGAAGCCATTATGTAGACCAGGTTGGCCTTAAACTTGTGATGATCTTCCTGCATCTGCCTCTCAAGTGCTGGAGTTACAGAGATCCACCTGCTTCTGCCTCCTTAGTGTTGGAATTAACAGCACGGACCACCACACGTAGCAATTTTTGTTACTTTTAAATAAGTGCATTCATGTGTGTTTGTGTGTAGACATGTGCATTGAGGTTCCTGCAGAAGGAAGAGACTTGGATTTCCCTGGTGGTGGAGTTAGAGGTGGCTGTGAGCTGCCTGAGGACCTGAGTTCTTCATGGCTGAGCTCTCTGTCCAGTCCCATAACCAGTGCATTTTAAGATTTACTTTTTATTATTTTTAATTATGCTCCCCTTTTGAGCAGGGTCTGATGTGGACCAGGCTGGTACTAGAGACACTATAGAGCAGAAAATGATTGTGAATTTCTTAACCTTCTGCCTCTACCTTAGTGCTGGGAGTATAGATATAGCCCACTTGTTCAGTTTCTGCACTGTGGAGTGTGGAACCCAGGGCTTTGAACATGACAGGCAGGCATTCTTCACAACTAGGGTACATCCCCAGTCCTATGATACTGTTTGATGTAAGCAAAATTATATTATATTTGAGTAGAAGTCAGAGTGCAAGTAGAACATCATAAACAAATATATTTTTAGAGAAATAATGCAGAAACATTTTCATTGGGTAATAGCTTTTTGCTTCTTTTTGAGAATCGTTAAGTCTTAGAAATTTCAGCTTTATAGAATAGACTAAAGAACTATAGTTATTAGACTTTTTCTAAGTTTTTATTGGTGTTATTTTTCGAATGTGTGTGTGTGTGTGTGTGTGTATGTATGTATGTATGCATGTATGTATGTATGTATATATTGGGAAAGGTCTCATGTAGTTTAGGCTGATTTTTCTCTAGTTGTGTATCTGAGAAAGCCATTGACTTTCCGAGGTTCCTGACCTGGCCTCCCAAGAGCATATAGATAGATACCTGTGGTCGTATAGGCATGTGCCGCCACTCCCAGCTTCTCTCAAGGATTTCTGGAGAAGAGTATCTGGTTAACATTCAGTACCAGAGCTATTATATGAATACATTTTCACGCTCATCTGGCTTGTGCGGAGTGAAATCATAAGACTGTACAGATGTTTATGCCATGGCTTTTGGTATACAGGGGAAATACCTGAGTATTTGTTACATTCCTACCATAAATATGTTTTTTCTTCCTCTTCAAGACGTGCAATGGAATTGAGTTTTGCCCTGGTGAATGGGAATAATATCCGAGGCATGATGAAGGAATTACTTTATTTTCTGGATTCTTGTGAGCCGGAATTTAAAGCTGATTGTGCATCTGGAATCTTCCTTGCTGCAGAAAAGTAAGATTTAATTTTTATTTTCATCGGTAGAAGGTGCTTGGAACTTCCTAAAAGCATCTTTACCACATGGTGCCAAGAGATGCTGTAGACATGTTTAAGGCACATAGCATTTATTTCTAGCACTGAATTGGAACTAATTGTAGCCAATGTTGAAAAGTAATAAGACCAAACAAAATTCCACTTTGGAGAACTTTCCTTCTGTGTCCATTGTCAGCCTCACCCCAGTTGTGAAGAGGCAGGAGAGCATCTGAATTACAGCTGTGTGCACAGCCTGACTTCCACAGGGCTTCTCGGTTGTGGTGCGGCTGTCCTGTGCTGACACGCATGACATGCATGTAGAGGTCCAAGGTTGATGCTCTCAGTTGCTCTTCCTCCTTACTCAGTGCTGTCTCTCAGTGAAACCCAGGGCTCGGCCATTTGGCTGGGCTTCTCCTCCAGCTGGCTCTGGGCATTCCCTGTCGCCACACCTACCAGACCATGCTTACATTAGTCCTGCTCTCTAACTCTGCTTCTCAGATTTCTGAAACAGCTACTGTAACCACTGAGCAGTCTCCCTGGCCCTCCTCAATTGCCTTCTTTTTTTCCCTGACAATATGATTTGTCTTCTGAGAAACTGTGACAAAATCCCATATTTTCAGCACAATTACTCCTATTGTAATAGTAAGGGAAATGTAAGTTTGGTTATATTTGATGGTTTGTTGAAATGGTGTTTCTGCTAGGTTTCATGGTGTAATATGTCCAAATAGAAAAGTTTACTAGAAGACCTAGAAAAGATCGTAGAACATAACTTTTGAAAGTTACTGGGTATAGTGCACTTTATTAATTTCAGTGTTTTTCACCTTATTTTCCTCAGGTACGCACCTTCCAAACGGTGGCATATAGATACAATTATGCGTGTCTTGACAACGGTATGTAGCTTTTTAACCAGACTATGTAGGGAATGTACCTGGAAACGAGGCAGATGAAACCCCTATTTTCATGGAGGAGATTAGAAATTGTGTAACTGTCCTGGTCTTGCTTTGATAAAACGCTGACAACTTTCAAGGGAAGAACTTGGAGCTTAGAAGCTATAGTTCATCATAGAAGCCAAGGCAGGAACCTAGAAGCAGAGTTTGAAACAGAAAATGCTGTCCTGGGCCTTACACATACTAGGCAAGGGCTCGAACTTTGAGTTCTGTCCTCTACTCAGTTGTTGTGAGGTTTGAATGCCTAGGTTTATTTTACAGTTCCTGGTCTAGATGTTGTCTTTTCTTTGACATTCTTCTTGCATTTGAGGGTTTCTTTTTTCTTTTTTAACTAGTTAATAGAGTCTGATGGCATAGTAAGAAGATGTACTGCCTGACACGATGTTACTAGTAAAGGAAAATAATGACTGCATTGAAAACGAGAAACTCATAAATTAGCAGATTTAAGAACTAAGTAGGGAAAACATCGCAACACAACAGCATATTGTTATCTTTTTTTAAAAATTAATTTATTTATGAGTATACCGCAGCTGTCTTCAGACACACCAGAAGAGGGCATCAGATCCCATTATAGATGGTTGTGAGCCACCATGCAGTTGCTGGGAATTGAACTCAAGACCTCCAGAAGAGCTGTCAGTGCTCTTAACCACTGAGCTAGCTCTCCAGGATTCAGGATCCTCTGCCCCCCCCCCCCCGTTTTTTTTTTGAGACAGGGTTTCTCTGTGACTTTTTGTAGACCAGCCCCCCCATCTTTAATATGTAAATAAATGGGAAAAATCCAGGTACCAGTGATTGGCATTTGAATAGGTAGTTCATGAAAAGAAATGTTTAACACTTGAAAAACACATTTACAATCAAAGAAATAATAGGAAAAGTAAAAACAAAGTGTCATCATTAATCTATGGTATTTTCTCCTTTGAGACAGTCTGCATGTAGCTCAGGCTGGACAAGAACTTTAATCCCAGACAGAAGCTATGGATCTCTGAGTTCAAAGCTTTCCTGGTCTAGAGATTGAATTCCTGGACAGCCAAGGCTACACAGATGAACCTTTACTGGAAAAACGAAATAAACAAAAAGTTTCAATTTTGTTTTATAGTAGAGGCAAACAGGAAGCAATTGTTAGTGTATAAATGAGAATTGGTTCAGTAAATTATAATGATTTAGATGCATTTGTTGCTGGACATGGTGGATTATGACTCTAATCTTAGCACTTAGGAGTCTTAAGGAAAAGGACTTTAAGGATTTCAAAGCTAGCTTTTGCTGCAGAGCAAGCTTAAGGCTGGATTACACTATAGTATAAGACCCTGCTAGTTGACAGACAAACAGAAAACCAACAGGATTTGGTGGAGAATTTTCTGGGATGAGCTAGTTTTTATTTTCTGTTAGCAGATTTAATTTCCTAGAAGACTGTGATGGTTTGTATATGCTTGGCCCAGGAAGTGGCACTATTTAGAGGTATGGCCTTGTTGGAGTAGGTGTGCCACTGTGGGAGTCAGTTTTAAGACCCTACTGCTAGCTGCCTGAAAGCTAGTCATTCACTAGCAGCCTTCAGATGAAGATGTAGAACTCTGCTCTGCCTGCACCATGCCTGCCCGGATGCTGCCATGCTCCTATCTTGATAATGCAATGAACCACTGAATCTGTAAGCCAGCCCCAATTAAAAGTGCCTTAGTCGTGGCGTCTGTTCACAGCAGTAAAACCCTAAGACAAAGACCGAAAGTTGATGTGATTGATAATGGGGATTAACTATATTCTAACAAAAGTCATAGGCAAATTAGAATACTCATTCTTATGACCATGTGACATTTCTTCCTTAGCCCTGTAAGAATATAACATTAGAATCTAGCTGCTGCCTTACAACAGGTTCTTGCCTCTTACATATACTGACAGGCACCCTACTGGGGCATTGCAGACAGGCTCTTAATGTTAAGGTATTGGTGCCACACATGCCCTGCTCCTCACTCCTCCCTGTCTCCTTCCTAGAGACAGGCTCATGCTTCCCCACCAGAAGGTTTAAGGATGGGACCACACTTCTGCCCATGGCTCTTGATTGTCTTCAAAGACTCTCATGCTGTCAGTTCTGGTCTGGGGCCTAAACTCAGAGCCCTCGCTGTGCTGTTGTCCCTCTGTCCAGCTTATATAAGGGATTTTTATTCTTGAAAATGCATTAAGATTTTTTTATGTCCAAAAATGTGGGGTTCAGTGTGAATTTGAAAAGTTGTTTTTTTGTTGGATATAGTAGTTAGTTTCTCAAATTGTGATGATATTTCTCTTTTTGAAAGTGCTGTACACAGAATTATGTAAATACTTCAGCCATATTACAGATCTTTTTTGTTTGTTTGTTTGTTTGTTTGGTTGGTTGGTTTGGTTTTTTTCAGACAGGGTTTCTCTGTGTAGCCCTGGCTGTCCTGGAACTCACTTTGTAGACTAGGCTGGCCTCGAACTCAGAAATCCACCTGTCTCTGCCTCCCAAGTGCTGGGATTAAAGGTGTGTGACACCACCTGGTGCTACAGATTTTTTTAGTTTCCCACTTCCTTTTTTACCATTTGTGTGTGTGTGTGTGTGTGTGTGTGTGTGTTGAGTGAGCATTCTGGTTGCTTGTGATACCTCAGCCCTTCCAGAATTAGGCCTGGCTCGTGTCTTGTAAGTCAGTTCTGCTGTTGTGTTCTGCAGTGGAATGATGCTAGCTGGGATCCCTATTCTATGTTTCATGTGGCTAGTTATAGCATTCTAACTGCCTGGGACTTATCTTCCCCATAGGTTAAGTGGCTTTGCTTTATCATGGCTGCAGACATTGGGAGAATATTAAAAAAAAAAAATCAGGTTTAGTAATCGGGGGTGGGGTTCCCTGCAGCTTTAAGCCTGTAATACTAGCTATGCAGGAGACTGAAAGTTGAGGTTCTGCCTGGGTGGTGAGATTGTGTCTCAGAACGAAAGTCAGGGCTACAGAGATGGCCCATTTACAGATGAAACACTCGCTGAATAAATTGTGGGCCTGAGTTTGATTCCCAGCTCATGTAAAGAAAAGGTTGGGTGTAGTGGGACACTCCTGTAGTTGCAGTGCTGTGGAGGCAAAGGCAGATTCTTGGAGCTTGCTGGCCAGTCAGCTCAGCTGAATTGGAAGCTCCTGAATCAGTGGTAGAGCCTGCCTCAATCAATCAATCAATCAGTCAGTCAATCAAATAAACAAACTCTGGCTTCAATATGTGTGCACATCTATCCATATGTGGACACACAAGCATGCAAGTAAGAAGAGTGTGGAGGTGGGGGTGGGGTTGTCTCTACAACTCAGTGATTAAGAACACTTTTTGCTCAGGTAGAAGACCCAGATTTGGATTCCAGCAGGCTTACAACCAACTGTAACTCCAGTACTAGGGGATCCAATGCCCTGTCTTGACTTCATGGATACCAGGCACATGTGTAGACACACAAGTAAAATACACAATTAAAAGGGTAGGGAAGGCGACTGAAGAGAAGGTTCAGTGATAAGAATGTTCACGTAGCATTTATAAGACTGTTTTCAATCCCAGGTGCCATGCCAGAATCAGTGGATCAGGGCACGTATAATCAAATGCAAACTATCCCCATCCCCATGGTTGTTCATTGATTGTATAATACCAGTAAGCACTAGTTTCTAAATGGCAGTGTGATACTTTAAATAAGCTGATTTTTGGAATTCCTATGCTATGCTGGGGTATGGTGTAGGAGTAGTGTTTGCCTAGCCTTTGTGAGAACTCTATATTTGCCCCTAATGCTGAAAACAGAACAAAATAACAGGTGTCTGTCATTGCTTTGCCTGTGGATGCTGAAGCTTGCTCGTGGGGTTCAAATAATGTTGGGGAGATGTGGAGAACAGAAATGTAAATAAGTTTACAAAGAATGCGTTTTTGAAATTTCAGTCTTTCCGTAAGTAGAAAAATATGTCATCCTTGGGAATTTGAACTTTGTATTTTGATTTTGACTGTCAATTTGTGTGTGTGTGTGTGTGTGTGTGTGTGTGTGTTAGAATTTGTTAGAATTGAAAAGCTTAAAATATTTTAGCCAGACTTTGAGGCTTGGACTGTTTGTAGACCTATTGGTTAGAATCACCCTATCTTTGCTTTTTATTTGTATGTTTTTGTGTAGTCTTTTCAAAAAAACAGTTGGCAAACCTGTTCCCTTGCCCTTGCCCACACTGCTTATGTGGTCTGTAGTAACTGTTCCTGTTTCCTTTTAGGCAGGAAGTTATGTTCGTGATGATGCAGTTCCCAACTTGATTCAGTTAATAACCAACAGTGTGGAGATGCATGCTTACACAGTCCAGCGCCTATACAAGGCAGTTCTGGGGGATTATTCTCAAGTAAGTGAGAAGAATACTCTGATTTTCTTCTTATATCACGAACACTGAGACATATACTCTGTTTTGAACTTTACAATTGATGATATGTAATTTACATTAAATAATTTTTTGGGGTCTGGACAGTAGCTTAGCCATTAAAGTTTCTGGACTCTGCAAGAATGAGGACCTGAATTTTATTCCTTGTACCCTTGGTTCTTTTTTATTATTTTTATCATTTATTTATTAAGTTTATTGACACAAGATCTCACAGTGTATCCCTAGCTAGCTTGGAACTCACTGTTTAGACAAGTCTTTTCTCAAGTTTATAAAAAGACCTACCTGCTTCTGCCCTCTGAGTGCTGGGATCATAAAGGGCGTGTGTCACCTACCACTTTCCGCCCCCACCCCCACCCCCTTTTAAAGGCATGTGTGGTGGTTCAGGCTTGTGTAATCCTAGTGCTGGTGAGGAGGAGACAGGTGAATTTCCACGGCTCTCTGACCAGCCAGCCTAGCCTGCTTGGTAAAGACAGGCCAGTGAGAGTTCCTGTCTCTAAAAGAGTTGAACAAAAACTGGTTGAGACTGCAGACTTTGCTGAGTGGATAAGGCTGTCTATACAAGCAGAAATCTTGAAAATGATAGTTGGTGTCATCAGAATGAACATGAAAGGCAAAAGTATATAGATGGGGTCACCAGCACCAACAAAATCATATAGAAGTGCTTGGGTATGCCTGTTTACCTGTGACTCTCATACTCACACAGAACAGGCTAAAACAAACCTGGTGACCATATTTGTGAGCTCTGTTGAGTAGAGAGAGAGAGACCCTGCTCAATGAATAGTGTGGAGATGGAGTGAAGCTGTGAACCTCAGGCCTCTACTCACACGTGTCCACATGCATATGCACATAAGAAAAAAAAAGGTGAACATCTGAGAAGCAACAGAGATTGATTTCTGGCCTCTACTTTTAGCCATGTGTGTGCACAAACACTTAAACCAATATATATATATATAAACATACTCATATACATATATACCTACCTGTACATATATAAACATATGCAATGATTTTAATTTTTATTAAATAAAATTAAATTAATTTTAATTTAATAATAATAATAAATAATTTTTTTGCAAGATTGAAGGCGTTGACTTTCTTTTGGCAGCAACCCTTGGTACAAGTGGCTGCGTGGTGTATAGGTGAATATGGCGATCTTCTTGTGTCTGGCCAATGTGAAGAGGAAGAGCCTATTCAGGTATCTCTTGCTATTCTTAACTAAGGAGGTAACAAGAATGTGTTTTTGATACTGGAACAATGTTTAATGGGGAGTCGGAATTAATTCCTGGAAGCTTTTTACAGAAGTAATTTTAGACACAGGGTACTTAGAACATGCAGTATCTTGAATTGTGTGGATTTAAATCCATTCTAGTGAGTCTGGGGATATACTAGGGTTATAGAGTTATTGGATTAATGGTGAGTTCAGTTCCCACTACCCAACACAAAAACATGACTGCTGCTGTCTCATTCTTCTCCAGTGCAAATGGAGTTGTTTCTCCCGCTCTGGGCAGCTAAGGAGGCATGTGTTCACTTCCATTTGCTCATTGAAAGGCTGGCTTATGAGAGGGTTTGACAACAGCCTTGAATTCTTTGTGTCCTGTACACTTCTTCTCCTTCTGCCACAACCTGTTCTTAATTGGTAGTTGTCATTTAAAAACCTGCTCTGACCAGTGGGATAACTAAGCACGCACTGCAGGGGAGGTAGGGTCCTTCAGCTCACTGTTTTTATTGGCTACGTGTTGCATCTTCTTCCTCCCAGGTGACCGAAGATGAAGTGCTGGATATTTTAGAAAGTGTCCTGATCTCTAACATGTCCACCTCTGTGACAAGAGGCTATGCTCTCACTGCCATTATGAAGCTGTCAACCCGATTCACCTGTACTGTGAAGTGAGTACCGGGGAAGGAGAGGTGAAAGGTTGTCTCTAACTCCCAAAGGTGATTGAGTCTCTTCTCTGTCCCTCTCCACCTTAATTTTTGAGGTAGGGTTTCTTACTTAACTGGAAGCTCACTTATTTGACAAGTTGGCCACAAAGCTTCAATAATCTGTGTCTAAGTGATCACCTCTGTAGTGCTAGGATTATAGGTATGTACTGCCACATCTTAGATTTATTTATTATATATAAGTAGACTGTAGCTGTCTTTAGACACTCCAGAAGGGGGAGTCAGATCTCATCACGGATGGTTGTGAGCCACCATGTGGTTGCTGGGATTTGAACTTGGGACCTCTCGAAGAACAGTTGGTGCTCTTAACCCCAGAGCCATCTCTCCAGCCCCTGTATTGCCACATCTAATGCTTGTATGGGAATTGCTTTACCCACCGAGCCATCTCCCTAGCCTCTGTTCTGTAACTCATTTGGTAGAATATTTATTTTTCTAATACATACAAGACTTGGGGCTGATCTCAAACACTGCAAAAAACAGGGTCTAGATCAAGTGTATATGATCATCCTTAACTATCTGACTAGTTTCAAGCTAAGCTAGCTTACATGGGACTCTCTGAGAAATTTAAAACCTTATCTTAGAAAATTTCAAAAAGAGATAAAAATGGGGCTGGAGAGATGGCTCAGCAAGTTAAGAGCACTTGCTACTCTTGAAGAAGACTCAAATTTGATTCCTTGCACCCACATGGTACTTAACAGCCTTCTGTATGTAACTCCAGTTCCAGCGATCTAGCATTCTCTTCTAGCCTCCTCAGGCACTGCACATACATGGTGAACAGACATACATTCAGACAAGACATTAAAACTCGTTTTATTATTGTCTCTAGTTTTCTCCATTCCTTTTTTCTTAAGATTTATTTTTATTTTATGTGTACATTCATACTCATAAAATGTACATTATGGTAGCCGGGCGGTGGTGGCACGCGCCTGTAATCCCAGCACTCTGGGAGGCAGAGGCAGGTGGATTTCTGAGTTCGAGGCCAGCCTGGTCTACAGAGTGAGTTCCAGGACAGCCAGGGCTACACAGAGAAACTCTGTCTCGAAAAAACCAAATCCAAAAAACCAAAACAAAACAAAAAAAAAATGTGTATATTCATACACATAAAATAAAAATAAATCTTAGGAAAAAAGGAATGGAGAAAACTAGAGACAATAGTAAAACGAGTTTTAATTTACTTAGTACCACACACAGAATGCCTAGTTCATCATTCATCTTTCTTTAGTGTTAGTATTTTGTTCTGTCATTGTCTCTCCCTACTGTGCTTTATTTTGTAGCTAAACCTGTAGTTTTATAGTATAGTTTATAACATTTGTGGTTTCTTGGGGTTTTTTTGTTTGTTGGTTGTTCCTTGAGAAATAGTTTCTCCATGTAGCCCTGGCAGTTCTAGACCTTTCTCTTTAGACCGGGCTGGCCTTGCACTCAGAGATCTGCCTGCTTTTGCCTCCCAGTGCTGGGATTAAAGGCGTGCACCACTATGTCTGCCTTAGTTTAGTCTAAGATGTTGGTTTAGGAATAAAATCCAGATTTGTGTGAGTGTCTCTGTGGGGTGTGTGTGTGTGTTTAAATCTTTTGAGTTTTAATAGATGCTATTTTGAGCAAAAATTAACTTGAGTCAGTTTTCCAGACAAAGTTATTTTCTGTTTCATTTTCAAAGTGGCCACAACCCACCAGCCAGGTAGCTTTGTGAGAAATGTAATTATTTTAGTGTTTAAATTGCTAATTGGAAGGACTGTAGTGAGCATTCTGAGGCTAGAACCTCATTTTCAATGTTACTAAGAAAGAGAATTGGCTAATGTATATTTCTTTTGTGGCAAAATGATGGGTACTTTTGTTTGCAAGTTTTTTTTTTTTTTCTCTCAGTGAGGATATTGGACTTCAGTCCTCACAGCTTACATGCTGTGAAGCACTGTACCACTAAGCTGTGTTCCCAAACCTCTAGTAAGTTTAAGGATGTGGAATAAATACTTAGCTAGAAATTTCTCATTACAGTTAGAATGTTGATAAATGAATGAATGGAGATAAGGGAATTATATTTGTCCTTGAAACACAATTTGAATTAAGGAAACATAGATAATTCAAAAATTTAACCAAGAAACTCTGTTTTTACCATTTTCACTGCTTGATTATACATTTTGTGTTTTGAATGATTGGTCTCATTTATCATATTATCTGTCCTCAGCCGAATTAAGAAGGTGGTTTCCATCTATGGGAGCAGCATCGATGTAGAGCTCCAGCAGAGGGCAGTAGAGTACAACGCACTGTTTAAGAAGTATGACCACATGAGGTGAGCAGAAGGATCCAAGCAGTCACTCTGGCACCTGAGTGACTTGTCCTTGTAGTCCTTGAAGGACACTTGTTGCTTGTGCTGCGTTTACTGAGCTTGTAGCCGTTCTTCATTCTCACTGAGTGGCTGCTTTTGTTTTGTCGATTTTCTCTTCTTTCTAACCTAAGAAATAAGTGCATTGAGTCAGATGTGGTAGGCCATACCTTTCATTCCAACCACTTGGGAGGTAGAGGCAGGTGGATCTATCTGAGTTCAAGGTCAGCCTGGTCTACAGAGTGAGTTCCAGGCCAGCCAGAATTACATGGTGAGACCCTGCTTCAAAATAAATAAATAAAAAATAATGTGTTTTTTATTCTACCTCCCTCCTCTACCTCGTATGTAAAGTTTGCATCATTTTCCATTTTTATTTGGCTAAAAGGAAGTTGCATTTTTTCCAAGAGATTTTATTATTATTATTATTATTATTCTTTCTTGAGACAGGGTTTCTCTGCATAACCTTGGCTGTCCTGGAACTTGCTCTATACCAGGCTGTCCTCAAACTCAGATATCCGCTTGCTTCTGCCTCCCATGCTTGCATTAAAGGTGTGTTCCACTGCTGCCAGGCTCAAGAGAAATAATTTTATTCAAATCCCATAAATCCCATTATTTCTAACATTTTGGTGCCTAACATTTTTGTTTTTTTTTCTTCTTTTTGTTATGTAATATCTAATTCATGATTGAAGTCTGCTGCTACCTGTCGATTTACCTTTCATTTGTCTTAGTAGTATGTTTGGGGATTTAGATGGACATTTTGTGTATTGAAAGACTCTTGACTGTTCTTAATCCAATTGAGAATGTAGGTCATGTATGTATTCTTATAATCCACTTCCTGTTTCTGTGTGTGTGTGTGTGTGTGTGTGTGTGTGTGTGTGTATGTTGGGTGGGAAGGGGAGATGCTTTTCCCTGTTAGGCTTCAACATTAACTGATAATACAGATTGTTTTGTGTGGGGTATTTAGGCTGACTGCCTAGAATATAACTAACCACTGCAAATTCTTCTAGGTCTGCCCTACTTGAAAGAATGCCTGTCATGGAAAAAGTGACCACAAATGGCCCTTCTGAGATTGTGCAGACAAATGGAGAGACAGAGCCAGCTCCACTAGAGACTAAACCACCACCCTCTGGGCCACAACCCACGAGCCAGGTAGCCTTGTCTGGGGCTGGGTGATATTTTAGTTCCTATAGCTTTTTTCTTAGCTGTTGTCCTTTAGTATTTTTTGATTGCTTGATAATTGCCATCCTTAGTGTTAAGTATTGAGGGAAAATACTGTGTTAAATATACTTTAGACAACTTATGAATGAAGGTATTGTTTCCTTATTTAGGCCAATGATCTATTGGATTTGTTGGGAGGAAATGACATAACACCTGTTATTCCAACTGCACCTACAAGCAAACCAGCATCTGCTGGTGGAGAACTTCTCGACTTGCTAGGAGACATCACCCTAACAGGTGAAGCCAGACTGGAGTTATTACTTTTCCGGTAGCAGTAGACATCTTGGGGGAAGTGATACTGAATCCTTTTTTTCTTAATGGTTATTTTTGGTGAACAGAAGTTAAGGCATTTGAACTTTTGGTTCTTCTGGTTTGGCCCATGCTTTTGTGTATTGTTTGGTCCTCTTTCTTTAACCTGTATTGGAAGTAACCGCAGCGCTTCCCTGAAGTTGACTTTCTCTTGGTGTTTGTTTCAGGTGCTCCAGCTGCTGCTCCTACCCCTGCCTCAGTGCCACAGATAGCCCAGACTCCCTTCTTGTTGGATGGGCTTTCGTCACAGCCTCTCTTCAATGACATTGCTCCAGGTACAGTTACCATCCCATCCTCACTTGAGTACTGAGTTGTGGCTATTGAACAAAAGGAGTACTGATTGTTCTGTTGTTAGATACCTCCAATATGACTGCTCTTCCTGTAATTTCCAAGGCATCCCCTCCATCACAGCGTACAGTAAGAACGGCTTGAAGATAGAGTTCACCTTTGAACGGTCAAACACCAACCCCAGTGTAACAGTGATAACAATACAGGCCTCGAACAGCACAGACCTAGACATGACGGACTTTGTTTTCCAGGCTGCAGTACCAAAGGTATTACAATGGCTTCTTTGCCTATTTATTTTGATTAAAAATTAGCTAACTGTTTCATGCATTTGATGAAGGATATATTTAATGTTTAGAGATTATTATTTCAGATTTAACTTAAGTCAATAGTGTTACAAAATCATTATGGTTCGCATTTGGAAGGCAGAGGCAGGTGGATTTCTGAGTTTGAGACCAGCCTGGTCTCCAGAGTTCCAGGATAGCCAGGGCTATACAGAGAAACCCTGTCTTGAAAAACAAAACAAAAAATAAATAAATAAAATAAAATAAATCATTGTGGTTCATTGAAACATGCCATTTCAGTCAACACTTTTACTTTGTTACATGCTTTAAATTTTTTTGTATGTATTTGGATGGGTCTCTGTAAGTGTATTGTGTATGTGTATGTGCGCACGCGCGCACATGTATCTCTGTCTGTCTATATCCAGCAAGGCCGGAAAAGGGTATCTGATCCCCTAGAGCTGCAGTTATAAGCGGTTGTGAACTGCCTGATGTTGGTGCTGGGAACTGAACCTGGGTCCTCTGGAAGAGTAGCAGTTGCTCTTAACTGCTGAGCCCAGTGGCTCAGGCCCAGTAACTCTAGACCCAGTGACAGATGATACTCTTTTGGTATGGTAATGAAAGAAATTTAGCTGGATATGAAGGCACATGGTTTTAATCTCAGCACTTGGGAGGAAGAGGCAGGAGGATTGCCTTTAGTTCAATGCCAGCCTTATCTAAGTAGTAAAGTTTACATAGCCAGTGTTGCATACACAGTAAGACCTTATTTTTTTTTTAAAAAAGTAAACCAAAACCTAGGATTAGTGAGAATTGAATGTTAGTTAGAAGGTGGTAGGTCAATGCTTGAATATTGACATAGGTTTAGTAATATAGTACCAAAGATCTAAAAACACAAAAGTTAACATAGAATTAAAAGCTAATTTAGATAAAGGACTGTTTGGTAGCTAGTCACTAGATTAGAATTAATATTTTTTAAAAACTATAGATATTTTAAACCTTTAAAGTTATATTTATATATATCTTCATGTGCTCTCATGTATGTGTGTGGGTACACATGTCATAGTATGTGTGTAGAGGCTGGAGGACAACAGTCTCTTTCTACCATATGGGCTCTGTCGTCACTCACTGAGCCATCCCTCCAGCCTCAGAAAACTTTCTGTCTTGATACCTGGGTGAGTGTCTTCCCCTCTTTAACCTCCAGTGTACTATTACACCAATGGCTGTTTTGTAAATTGAGGTGTTTTAAATTTTAACAAATCTTAATTTTAGTAATATTTATATTCATTTTTGAATAATGAAAAAGTTTTAATGACGTTTAGAATGGGCAGAATACATAGGTTCTCTGAAAGATGGCTGTCAAGCTGTGGCCAGTAGACAAGTGAGCAAGCATGCCGAGCCCCAGTACTGCGCTGGACACAGATGGCAGGCTGGAATTGGCCAGCCTGCCTTAGACTGAGCTGATCCTTACTGGGTTAACTAAAGCTAATCTTGGCCTAACTTAATCTTTCTGTGACATGTGCAGCATGACATTCATATAGCACACATTTGGAAGCTGACAGTGCTTCACTGTAGTTTCTGTTCATTTTGTTAACCTTTGCTCATAATTTTTAGATCCTGTATAATTTATGTTTTAAAGTTATATGACATAGTTATGTCACTAATAAATTCTAGAGCTGTTCTATTTTGATCTTAGTACTAGTCGTGTTTCCTGAAGTTGGTCAATCTCTGTTTCTTCACTTGCAGAGAGTGGTGATGATGATAGCTACTTCTTAGTGTCACATTGACAGTGACTGAGGTTCTTACATCGGACCCAACTAGAAGCCATCTGTGGCCTGTGTTCAGTGCTCAGGAAATGCCTGTTGTTACAACCTGGGTTCTTTATAGTAATGACATTACGCCGGCTAGCAGCATCACCTTTGCATAGCTTTGTTTTAGGTGTTATACCGAGCACTTCGCTTTGATGGTGTATCTTGAGCTTCAAAATGCTACATTTCATAGATTCTACTACATTGCTTTCATTTTTTAATGTCTCTGAAATTGACATGCAATTTGTGCTTGACACCTTAAAGCTGAGGCTGTAGGTCAGTGAGGGAGTACTGCCTATATATATATGAGGCCCTGAGTGTGATCACCTCCTCCCTGGGCCATAGAGAAATAAACTTGGCATGTAAGCATAGTTTCATAGCTTTTTTTTTTTTTTTTTTTGGTGCTATATAAAATAACTTTGCATCATAGTTGATAGTATCTTAAATGTAATGAAATATATTAGTAATGACATTTTTACCTTACATAATTCATTTTGAGATTAGAATTATAAATGAGACCCAAGATAATAAGTCTGTGCTTTCAGTTTGACTCTTTCCTTTTCTAATAGTTGAGCTTATAACGAGTTCCTCTGTCAGTAGGGAAAGGCTTTTCACAGTGTGGCTTACCTACCTGCTTGCTTAAAGCACGTTCTTGTCTCATCTCTGTTAAACCGATAAAAACCTATCCACATTCAACAAATTAAGATATTTGGCTTATCTTGGTCTTTTGTTGTTTGGACTGGTTCTGCTTGTCCTTTTTCTTTCGGGCCTTGTGACTCTGGTGGAACAATCCTGAATGTTCCACTTACATGTGAACAGCTGACTTTTCAAGCCATTCCTTCCCTTCTCTTGAAGGGGCAGAGCTTGGCCTACCTTGGCATAATGCACATTATTCAGGCTTTAGGAAGCAAAAAGTCCAAGTCCCTGAGGCCTAGTCATCAGGTTACAGAGAAACATAAAGGTCTATAGTCAGTGTCTAGTTTCTTGGTTTATTACATTTGGAAAGCTTTTCTTTCAGGTTCTTTTTGGCTTTGTGTCAGGCCACAGGTATCCAATCTTTGCTTACACAGTTGATCAGTTCCTACTAAGCAGGGTTTCTAGAACAAGCAGTGTTACCTTTTGAGACTTGTTAGGCTAGAGCTCCCTTAGCTAGAAACAGAAAAGTGGCACCTTTATGTTTCCACAACCAGAGGCTTGAATTGAATGAGTAACGTTCTGCTTATATATCATGGGTAGGTGTCTGGAAAATAAGCACTGGGCAGAACTTGGAGAAACCTGTTTCTTGACCCATCTGATGGCTGTCTAACTTCTTACTTCTGACATCTTTGACCTAATACTGCTGTTTGTTCTCAAGAGTGCCCTTTGTTCTTCTGTAGACATTCCAGCTGCAGCTTCTGTCTCCTAGCAGCAGCGTCGTCCCCGCCTTTAATACAGGGACCATCACACAAGTCATTAAAGTTCTGAACCCACAGAAGGTGAGTAGTACATTTGAAACAGGTCTATATACGGGGTAAGCTCACATTATAAAAAAAAAAAAACCTTCATTTCAGTTTTGTTTGTTTCTGACTCAGATCTAGGAAAATGCCTGGTCTAACTTCCTTGTTTTTTTCTAGAGATAAACCAAGCCCATGGACATCAAAAAGATTAGTGACATTAAAATGCAACTAAAATTTCTCTTTTGTGAGGATTAAAAGTATAGTTTTGAGGATTTAACCAAAGTTTAAATCAGAGGTAAAATCAAAAATCCATATTTACTGCTGTAACTTAGTATGGTTATCAAAACTGGAAGCATTTTAAGTGAAGTAGTTAAATGAAAACTAGCAGTAGAAATCAATTTAGCAAGAGTCTTATTATATCTTCACAGTATAATCAACTGGTCCTACTTCATAACTAACAGTCTGGTTTTCAGTTTTTGCTTTTCAAGCCCTCTGGCTATTTCCTTCTTTTGTATTACTATGCCTTTTCTCAGTTCTTTTTTTGTATCTTGATCATGTCATTAGTACAAACAAGCACACACTATTTTCATTATCTGATACCTGCAACAAAACTTTTTAAAATGTTTTAATATTTGACATTTGTCACACAAAGTACAGTACGCATAAAACCATTCCTGTTACCTGTGTACCCGGGTATTTCTTTTATGCTTTGGAATGCAAACATTGATGATGTTTACTGAGGGTTCTATATACCAACCAGCATGTAGAACTTGTGACAGTGTGTTTCCTCATTTTCTAGAGACTTGAACAAAGAGTTAGATCTTTTGTTCCCCACCGCACCACTGGGGACCTATTTAGTATTCTAGATATGCATGTTCTCCCTTTATGACCCTGATGTTGATTCTTAGGCTCCAGTGTAGAGTGATAGATGTTTTGGCACTGGCTCTTTGTCTATTTGCCACTTGAGACAGCTTTACTTAGATGTACTTTATTTACCTTTAGGATTAAGTACATCTGTGGAGCCAGGCATGTTGGCATGTGCCTGTAATCCTCAGTACTTAGGAGGTTGGATCAGAGTATCACTTGAACTGAAGGGTTTGGGGCTAGCCTGGTCAATGTAATGGAACCCTGTTTACATAAAACAGTCTATTTATAGACTGGAGAGACAGGGCGATTTAATTTCAGTGAATTAATTTATGGTTCTCTTTCCCTTTTATAGCAACAGCTGCGAATGCGGATCAAGCTCACATATAATCACAAGGGCTCAGCAATGCAAGACCTAGCAGAAGTGAACAATTTTCCCCCTCAGTCCTGGCAATGAGGGTGCAGCACCACTCTCATTCTTATCCCACTCAATCAAGGGAATTCTGGGAAGGAGGTTGTGATTGCTGGCGAGTCCCCCCAACTGTACCATGGGCACGAGGAGCTGAGAGAACTGTTGAGGAGGGTTTTCCTCAAGTTACTGCTGACCTTGAAGCATCAGTAAAGACTATTGTCCTCTCCTCCGCTGTTGAGGCTGGCTGCTTCTCGAGGCTACTTTGCACTCTTCCTCCTCTTCTCCCTTTTCTGCACTTCACCCTTCCCACATCTGCAGCCAGAATCAACATTCTCTGGGCCACTAAGGCAATCAGCAGCTGGCCTGGAGGAGAGGACTGGAATTCACGGCAAGAAAACACTCACTCTGTCTCTGCGGCAAAGAGTGGCCCCTACTTTCTACTGTTGTATCTCTTGGACTGGGCAAGGTGGGGTTTTATTCCTCACTAACTGGTTACCATCATAAGGCTGGTTACCATCAGGCATTTGGAATGGAATTGTAACAATGGACATAAGGGAGCCCTGCCCTTTTCTGCTGGTTCTCCCGATGTTTGAAAGAGGTGTTAGGCTCCTGGAGCCTTTTCTGTGCATTGCTGTATACACACAGACACACATGTATGTATGTTTGTTATATATTAAAAAAGCTGGTTAGACCTTGAGAGGTTGTTTGTAAACACTGGACAGATGCAGTTCAAAGAGCTTTTGTTGAGATTTGGCATGAAGGATATGGTGCTCTATTTGTAATAGAAACTTCCAAGGCTCTTCCCGCTCCCCTTTCTCTCCATTCTTTAGCTGTAGTCATGAGTTCTCTCTCCATGATTTTCAAGATCAATTCCCATTAAATTGCAAAGTGGACACTTTCTAAAAGACACATGAATAATTATTAATGATCCTATTCCCCCCAACAATGTTTCTCCCACGCCTGTCACTTGCCTGTTTGAGCTGTGGTAAATGGGTCAAAAGAGGAGTTCAGTCTTACAGAGCAGACCCTGTCCCAAAACACCATGGCCCATAGGAAGAGCAGTACCAGACTCACTCTGGAGCACACTGGAGTTAGCTTATCCATTGCTCCAATCCTCCCTTTACTTACCTGAGCCTGGCTTGGACCTTGGCATTCCGTTTGAATTCCTTCTTCTAACTGGAACATTTGTGTTGTATCTGTAACACTGGCACTGAAATAAAGACCACACAGTTAAAAGAAATCGTTCCTACATTGTACTTGATGGTGTTGAAATGAAGCCTTGTAGCTTCCTTGCCCCCTATGTGAGAGCGAGTCTTATGGTCACCATAGTGTAGGATATCCTTTCCTGAGTATGAGAAATTGGTCTCTTGAGAGACCAATCTCATGAACATTTGCATTAAAGGTTTGAGCTTTTTAAACAGTTGAGTGCCGAGTGTTTTTTAGAACAGACCCTGATGTTACCAAATCTTTATCTTGACTTGCTGGAATGAGGTAAAGGTGATCGTCTGTGGTACACATTTTTGAATGTACTATGTATGTTCAGGTATTCAGGCATCATGTCCAGTTTACTGCAGGAGAAAGAAAAAGTGCCCCCCCTCACTTGTAAAGCACTTGCAGTTGTTACTGTATTATGCAGTGAAATGACACTTTGGCTTTAGTTTTAAACCTTGATACAAGTCTCCTTTTCTCCCTGCTCCATTTCACCATGCCTTTACTTAAAATCTTCAGTGTCTTGTCAAACCTAGCTCTGTATCAGATGCTAGACTATTCCTAACATTGACAAACTGGAGTTGAACTAAAGGCTCCAAAAGGGAAAGTTTCTGGTCTTAATAGTCCTTTAAGAGCAAGGTTTACTGAAACTTAATTGACTGGGTAAATGGACAGCTGAGTTACAAACAGGATATTTTTCCTGTGTTCAGCAAAACAGGTGTGGACAAGTGCAAACTTTTCGACAGCCGCTCTGCCTGATAAGTGAAAGCCTTTAGGATTTCTTGCAGACGGATTTCATTGGATGGCTATTTAATGCTGTGAAACGTGATAGGATTAATGCTGTATTGGTGGATTTCTTGAATAGAATTTGTCTTAACATTCCTTTTCGTGTGGAGGCTTTATTTTCTCCCTTACATTTGTAGCTAACCAGCTCAGGTTTTGGGTTGCTTGTTGTTGTTGTTGTTGAGCTGAGTTGAATCTGAAGAAATCTGCTCAAGACCAAGTGCTAGCCGATGGAGCTCGAAAGATCTCTGCTGACCAAGCGTCTGCCTGGTTGATGAGTTTTGAGGTAGTGATTATGATCATCCATGGCTTTAATCGAGAAGGAATAAAAAAATATCATGGCCTTAACACAAAGGGTGCTGTGTAGATACGGAATTCATTTGGGAGACGACCTGAACACCATACTGACGGACTAGCAGCCGGATACCTGCCTAGGATGCTGATCGTTGTGAAGACTGTTCCAAGGGATTGGATCTTTGAAAGCTTCAGCGTGCCTTCTTAGTTTCTAGGAGCAGCATTAGTTCTCTTCTCACTTGGCCTTGCAGCTTAAAGGAGAAATGTCTTCGTTTCTGTGACTACTCGCACATTTCAGTCATTCCTTTCCCACATGTAACCCTTCAAGAGGAAACAGATTTGGATGGATTTGACAACCTCAGAGCCATTGTGAAGACAGTGATTTCTGTGACTTTTGAATAAACCCAAGATGATAAGCAGTGAGCCCCACCTATTGACAGTTTTATACGCACTTGTACCTCATTAGCATCGCCTTCCTTGAGGAGTAGTTTTTATGTCATCCTTCTTTCCCATCCCAGAGTCATCCTAAGGGAGAATTCCTCTAAGTAATCTCAGACAACTGTAGATGCTTCTCCCAAAATGCTTTGGTGCTGTTACCTTGAGATGGTTTAGGGAGTCATGGTGGTTTTCTGCTGTGTATGCTGTCATCTGTTAAACCTCGAGGTCTTTTTTCACGTAAAGCAACATTCCTCAGTGTAACAGTACAGGTACTCCTTGCTTGTTTCCTGGTGTGGTTCTTAACCTTCGTTTGTTTCCCTCATCTATGAAAATAGACTTTTGAAACTGTCCAGCACTAATAGGTTGAAAATTTCCACCTCCTACAGCTTTCCAGTTCTGCGTCCTTTTATAAAATGTTGAAGTTAGAGAATACCCCTTCCGTGGTTCAACTTTATCTTCTACATTGGTATATAGTTCAGCTATGAGAGCTTGGGGAAGACGGAGTTTGAATGTCTATTTTTTTCCTACTGAATGTATTTTAACAACAGTGTCCTAAACTGAGAGAGAACAACAGCAACAACAACAACAAAATGCATACTCACAAACTTTGTGGTTGGGAGGACTGTGTACGCCAGAGGATTTGTCAGTCTGGGTATGGGGGCGGGAAAGAGTTGCACAGGAAGTTTTGAAGTTTAAAATACTTCTGACCAGTTTTGGCTCAGGAGGGTGGGGCTGTTTGTGGAACTGAAAGTGAAAATCCTTTTCAAGCAATAGCAGTGAGTGGGTCCCGTAGACGGGGTTCCAACCCCAGAACCTGGAATTCTTAAACAAGAAAATGCCGAAGCGGCTTGAGCAGTGGCTTCTTGGTCCCTGCTTCAAGACAGAGCATTGGAAACTTTCCCCCTTAAGAACCTGCATTTGCGTTTTGTGTGTTTTGTTTTTATTTTTATTTGGGGACGGCATGGGAGAGGGCTTCTGCGCTCCTTCTTTTGTGAACCCCCTCCTTGTTCCTTCCTGTATGGTCCTTCTCCTTTTACTCTGTTGTAAGTTACATTTTCATTAGGCCCCATCGCATCTTCTTTACTGTAAAATTATTAAAAGGCTGTTTCCAAGTGGGGCAGCTAATGAAGTTTCTAATTATTGCAGACATATTTTTGAGATGTAAAAAAATTTAAAGTGAAATGATAAGTCTTGAAGGCAAGTGAGGAATAAAATGGATATGAACATTTACATGGGGTGCATTCGGGTTCTGCTGTGTGTATTGTCTTTGGTTGAAACAAATTATGAACAGTGACTAATAATAAAAAGTCAATACTCAATGATTTAAACTTTGCTGCCTTGCTTCTTGCATGTGAATCAGAAGCTTTGGATGAAAATTTACTCCAAAGCTTTGAGCTACACTGAGCCTTTTAATGTTCCTAGGAGCAGAAATCTCACCTAGAGAAGAAACACTTTAAAAAAAAAAAAAAACTTTGTAGATGTTTTGCACAGAGAAAAGTCCAAAGAGCAAGAGGACATTTAACTGGAATGCAGTTACTGCCAGGTTTGTTTTCTCCATGTAGGGGAATCCTCCAAGCTATGAAGTTACTATGATAAAATACATAGTAAGGGTATCGAGGTTTCATTATAAGTTAGGTTTTGTTGTTTTGTTTGTTTGCTGGATTGATTTTGGTGACTTGATAGAGAAGGGCCTAACTAGCCCAAATGAATGACATTCCATGGCTTATTTTGTATAACACATCAATTCCTTTTTTATATGTGCATGTCGAGGCAGGCGAGAGGTCAGCTCAGGTGCTGCTCTAAAGGTGTTCTTCTCAGCCATTCACCATGTTATTTGAAACAGTAGCTCACTGGGACCTGGGGTTCACCCATTAGACGAAGCTGCTTGGCTAACCAGGCCACCTTGTCTCTACATCCCCAGTGCTGTGATTATATTAGAGCTACCTTTGGGAGTTCAGGTCCTCATGCTTGCCTGGCAAATTATCTTCACAAACTTGATAACAATTTTTTGCTGAAGGTTGAAAGCTCTTGGCTTTCATTAACATTCCCTTAATTGAGAATGGAGAAGATAGGACGGTTTCTAGATTGAAGAGGGAAGGGTGTAGGCCTGGGCAGATTATCTCCTTTATGCAGCATTGCCCTTTGGCACCACTTGATAACATTTCTATAAACTTGTTTTCTACATGGAGTAGTTAAAATACATGTTTCTGTATTTAACTTTAGCTGATGGAAATCTAAGTATAATTAGGTGAAACTATAAAAGATACAGTTTAGCCAATAAACAGACACTAGACATTTACTTAACAGTATGATGGGTTGTACATAGGCTTAAATGTCATTCCAAAACTGCCAGTTTAATTTTAATCATTTGAATGGCTTATTATTCTGTGATCTCTTGTTTAGTTGTCTTCATAGGTGGAAAAAAATGTTCAATGGTTGGAGGTGAGGCTTAGCGGTAGAGCACTTGCCTAGCTTATATGAAACCCTAGGCTCACTTTAAAAGAAGAAACCAAAAATTCCTCTAAACTATGAAGTCAGGTAAACCTTGTTTGGAACCAGAAGATAGAACACCTAAACCTGCTCATCCCGTGGTAGGTAGCATAACAATGGGTTTGGGCCTAAAGAAGATTTTGTGATCATCGAAAGATTGGGAACTAGGTCTCAGTAAATAGATAGGGAGTTCCAGGCTTCTTTGCCAAAGTCTGACATTAGCTTGCTTTCTCCGCAGTGTATTGGAGAGGTAGAGTGTGTGTATGGAGCCTCAATAGGAAGGAGAGGAGGGATCCTAATGATTCTTTGCATTAGTATGATGCGAGGTGAGGAGTCTGCAGTGACAGCAGATGGTTTTTGTGTACACACACACACACACACACACACACACAACCCCACACACATACATAAATCTCAGAGGAATTTATTTTTAGGGTTAGTCTCAGCTGTTCACCATTTCCAGAAATTATGGTTACATAACACTTGGCATACATAATGCATGTTGCCTTGAACTGGGGGTGAGCACCAATTGTGACCTTTGTGACAGTATGCTATGTTAATGGCAGTCCATAATTTGAAAAGGAAACATCAGCTGATTATTGCTGATGAACTGGATCTGAAGTAATGGGGACCTTTAAAGGTAGCTGCATATAAAAACTGATTCCCTGAGGCCTTTGGCCAAGTGCTCTTCAGGGTATTTCTTTTATAAGTGTTTGAAGTAGTAAATACTTAGCTTTTAGCATATGGATTCATTTTGAATTGATGGTGTAGGCTACTATCCAGATAATGAAAAAGATAACCATCTACAAAACATTGCTGTTCCCTTGTATGAGCTCAGTGTTGGACTTTGGATACAGAGCAATGTGATAAGTCACAAGTGATCTGTAAAAGGTAATCTGTAGTACTTCAAGAAACAGGCTTTTGGGAACATCCCTGCCCTTGGCTATCTACTTCTGCCTTCATGTTGGTGCCCGGCCATAAAAAAACAAAAAAACAAAACAAAACAAAACAAAAAAAAAACAAAACAAAACCCAAACCAGTGTGTTTGCTGTGAAATCAATCGGAGTTAGAAATCCAACTAAATCAGGTAGGTGTCTGAAATAATTTCAAAGTAGAAGGAAAACCCTGGGAAGCAGGTTCTCTTTTACCTTTTATTAAACTTTGCAGAGAGAAACCATGTTTACTGTAGTAAAAAAAAAAAAAAAAAAAAAAAAAAAAGCAAGAAAGGAAGATTAGGACTGTGGTAGATGAAAGCAGAAGCACACCTTTTATTGAAGAAATGATTTGAATGAGGTAGAATCTTTGAAGCAAAGTTTTATCTTGACATGTCCATTAGCTTCAAATTGAAAAATAACATCTTAAGACAGATCTGGTTCTATCTCAAATGCTGTTGCTTTTAAGCCTACATTTGAAATACTCCAGACAAATAGTTGCACAGGCCAAACTGAAGCAGTGGATAATAGATGACCACCTTTGCCAATTATTCTAGAAGTTGTTTTGTTTTTTAATTCCTTACAAGTTGGCTGAATATTCAACACATACATAAGAGAGGAAGGTCTAAAAATGAAGTGGTCTAGAAGCCTCCTTACAAAAGTTAGGAGTGGTTTAATGCTAATCACCTTTTGGGAAATCTAGAATTTCAAATTTTCAGCGGCTACTATGAATCTCTAATGAGTTAGGCTCTTTGTGTGTTTTGTTCACTACACCTTGATAACTGCTAGGCAGATGTTAATCGAGTTCATTCACCCCTTAAGAACCAATGCAAGGGTCTGGAGAGATGGCTCAGTGGTTCAGAGCACTGGCTGCTCTTCCAGAGAACCCAGGGGCAACTCCCAGTACTCACCTGGCAATTTACAACCGTCTAACTGCAGGTCTAGAGGATCTGACACCCTCTTCTGGCCTCTATCACCAGGCATACAAGTGTTGCCTAGACCTAATACCAATAACATAACAGAAGACCAATTGGAAGCTGGGCATGGCGGAGCACATCTGCACTTGGGATGTGGGGACAGGAGACTCTAAAAGTTCAAGGCCAGTTTTGGCTATATAGTGAGTGTGGGTCGGCCTAGGCTACATGTAATTTTCTGTCTAAAAAAAAAAATCCGAAAGAACTAAATCAAGTAATTTGTACATGTTTAGATCTAATAATGAGTACAACTGAAATTTGGAATTAGGCAGACTCATAATTTGGCCCACTAACCACAAAACTACTATCTATCACTCCAGGAACTAAAAGAAGAGTCAACCTTTAAAATATTCTTTGGTGAGTTAAGACTTGCGAAATGGAGAGCTTACACACCTTGTTACTGTTTGAAGATGAGAAAGGAACTCTGATACTTTGATTACAGGAAAAGGAGACGGAAGTGTGGCTGGAAAGCTTAGTGTACTTGAGGTTGATGAAGAAGGTCGCCAGCTATTCCTACAAGAGGTGAGTATAAGCAACAGTTCTTTCAGTGCCAGTGGGTGCCAGTGGACAGACACATTTGGGCGCAGGAACGTCTTGGATGGAGAATTCCAGCGCCGCCCATGGTGGAGGGCTGTGTCTTGTCTATCTTAACAGGTGCAGGCCTTACCTGTTTCTTCCTCTGGCCGCTTCTTGGAGGACCCAGAAAGCAGCAAATTGCTCTCCTTGCTCCTTAGTCCTCTGAGCTCAGGTTAGAGCGCAGAGAAGGCTCACTCCGCAGTGGCGCCAGCCTCCCACAATTCTGCTCCTGCCTCGCCAGGCCGGCGTCTACGCAGGTCCAGCGGGGCCAGGGGCGGGACCGAAGGGGGTGGAGCGTCTTGGCTAGGGGCGGGGTCTAGGCGGAGGGGCGAGGCCTCCCGCTGCTCGCGCGCGCCTCCGAGGCTCGCGCTGTCGCGCCGGCCGGGCGTCTCTGTAAATCCTTGGCCGCCAATGGGGGAGGTGGAGCCCGTGCCCGCGGGCCCGCTAGAGCCCCCGGAGCCACCTGAAGCAGCGGCGCCTCGCCGGCCCGGAGGGATTCGGGTCCTAAAGGTGAGGCGGCAGGGGGAGGAAGGAAGCAAGCGAAAGGGCCGTGGCCGCCTTTGCTAAGCTGCCCGAGGCGGCGGGCGCCCCCCGCCCTGCGTCCCTGGGCCGCTTGCACTTGGCCGGGCCGCCGCGGCCCTGCTGTGGGCCTCCGTGCCGCGCCCCCGCCCTGGCCTCGACCGCCTGGGTTCCCGGCGCTGTCCATCCCTGACCGCCGCCCAGCAGGCCCACGCCTTCGGGCAGCTGCTGCCCCCACCCTCCTTCCTCCCCACATCCCCGGGACCGCCGTCTCCTCGCTGGGCCTAGCCCGGGCCCTGGGACGGGTTCCGGGGGGCTCCGAGGGCCGGCCGTGCCTGGCGGGAGTCAGGCGGCGAGTACGCAGGGCTCGGCGGACACCTGAAGACATCACCCCAGCTGGAGGATGGCGGCGGCGATTGGCCAGGCGCCGCGGTGTGCGCGGGCTGCGCCGGCGGGAGCGGCCACGCTGCCCTCGGGACTGGCTACGGGAGTTCCGAACCGGTTCTCGGCTCCAAGACGCGGCACCCCGTGCTTCCCGCTCGGGGACAGTCCAGGAGGATCTGCTGCCTGAGGACCCGCTGGGCGTGTTGCACGGGTTGGGGGGTTGGTGGCGGGGCGGGGAGCAGAGCCCGAAGGGGCACTCCTGCTTGGCTGACAATCCGGGGAGAAGGCAGTGGGGGTGCCGTTATGCAACAGGCAGCTAAGCGGGGCTTTTTGGTAGAATCAGGGGAGTAGGAGGATAGGAAAACAGATGCAGGGGAAAGGGGAGTGGAGCCTTGAAGGTGAGTGATGACAAGAAGTTTCTATGCAGGAAGAATGCAGAAGGTGAGATGAGGTGAGGTCAGCAGAGATGGTTAAAGGGTGGCTAGCTGGGTGGAGTTCTCTACTAACCTCTGAAATAGTGCAGAGAACATTTTTTTTTTCCCCTGTAGGTTTAGTATATAAACGAAGTGGAATGGAATTCCTCTAGAGTTCTAGAAGAGCAATTGGCAGGATTTAAAACTTGCTAAAGAAGAAGGGGAAGAAAATCGAGATTTAATTTGTTTCGAAAACAGTCTGCCAAACATTGAAGATGCTTAATGTTAAAAGCAAGCATTAAGTAATTAAATGAGATTGTTGTTGAGTGATATTTCCTTTTATTAAGATTATTAGTAAAGTAACACAAACATGGGGACAGCAGAGACTTCTATTGGTTGTTCTTAGTGAATTCATAAAACCAATACTCAGTAGACTGAAATCTTATTTTCTAGCACCTCCCAGTCTTAATGCATAGTTTACTTTAGACTACTTCATAACTGTTACCCATACTGGAATTTACTTAAGCATAATTCGAAGTGTAATTATTCAAAGTCTTCTGGATATTTAAAATGATCACAACGAACTGTAAATTGTAAGTGGATTCAATAAAGACAAAAGCTTTGCAGGCCTAGCTTACGAGGAAATAGTTTAGCGAGATATTAAATGTCTTTTGGTATGCAAAAGATGGGCAATTTTTAAAAACCTTTTTCTTGTAACATCTTTTTGGTCATGTTGGAGTGGCAAATTACATGAATGAAAATCTTTATTGAAGACCGTCTTTCCCTGATTCCCGAAACTCCCACTTTGGGATCATTAGAAAGATTTCAGTGATCAGTCAGTCTTGATTGTTGGTCAGTACTGAGTTCTGGCCATGAAAGTCTTTCTGGAAGACCTTTCCAGTCTTGCTTTCGTGTGGTGGTTGACACTAAGCCTTGTACATAGGTGGGATGGTCATGGGAACAGGCCTGCGTGCTCCTCAAGCAGAAGTTCTCTGAAGTTGCTGAGTGGTTCACTCTCTCAGGTGTAGCCTATAAGGAGTACAGAGGTGAGCAGAAGACCTGCTGAACCTTGAAGAATGTCATGTTTGCCCACAGGTTTTTCTCTGGAGATGTTTGTAAAGACTTCTCTAGCCTAGGGGTGTGGCTCTGGGTTAGGAGTGCCTCTCAGTGTACGGGGTCAGTCTCCAGTGTGCAAGGCTTGGGTTTTATTCCTCAGCTCAAGCATCAAAATACTTATAAAAAGGTGGTATATGCCTTTGCACTTGGGAAGCAGAGGCAGGTAGATCTCTGAGTTCAAGGCCAGCCTGGTCTACAGAGTTCCAGGACAACCAGGGATACAGAAAGAAACCCTTGAAAAACAAAACAAAGACTTTTTATTCTTTTATACTTACACTCAAATCATGAACATTATTCTCAAGTTTTCATAAAAAAGGTCTTCATAAAAAGCCTGACATAATTGAACTAACATAATTTATTCGGACTACGTCAAGGACCATAGGACACTGGAACATTTTATTCTAAATACACTCCTAAGCCAAGAAGGCTCTGGACTCGTACCTGTGGCCTCAGCTAATTAGAAGGCTGACATGAGATCATACTTAAGCCTCAGGGTCTAAGGCCAGCCTGAGCAACATAGAGTGTGTGTCAAAGTTCTAAAACTTTCTCAAGTTACTGAATCCAGCCCAAAAGGTTTTCAGATGTTTCCTATGATTTTGAGATTATGGTTTAGTTTAATCAATCAGGAGATGATAGGAAGTTACAGCCAATCTAGTTTGTGAATATTGTTTTTTTCTTTAAGAATAGCTTTATATTTTTATCAATATATATTTTTGAAATTATGTTTATGTGCATGTTTGTGTGCATGTGTATGGAGACCAGGGGTAGATGTCAGACGTCTTTCTCTGTTGCTCTTCATCTTTTTCGTTTGAGACAGGCTTTCTTACTGAACTGACTGCACTAGACTGGCTCCCTAGAAAGCCTTTGGGTCTCCATCTTCCAACACTGGGGTTACCTGTATTTACTGACACATCCTGATTTTACTCATGTATAGTGAATTGAACTCAGATCCTGTGCTTCCATGCCAAGCACATTACTGACTGAGCTGTCTATGTGCTCAGCTCTTGCTGGTGTGGGACTTGCTATATATTCTAGATTGATCTAGAACTTGCAGCAGTCTTCCTGCCTTTCCTTCCTGAATGCTATATGGGTTCTAAACAACCAATTCCCAAACATTTTTAATGAGCTGAAATGTTCTTCTTCTCCCTATTGTCATATTCTTTCATATTCTTTCTGGTTCCTTAGAAATACTTCATAATGTTACACTGTTTAAAGCCGTTACAATTTTAAATCATAAAGACAGAAACATCTACCTTAAAGTATTCTACGTTCTAATGGATTGGCCAGGCTAGAGCATGGGACTTAGAATTAGTATTTATGGCATACTACCTTTGAGATGATCATAGTCCTCATATATTATCTTTATTCTTAGGATTAAACGTATTAAACACAAATGGTGGCTATTAAGTTCAGGGTCTGCATTAAACTGTTTGGCTTTGTAGACAGATTTTAATATTTTAAGAAAATGTTTAGGTTTATACTATGTTATGGGCTGAGTGTTTTGCTTGCATGTGTATAGAGCACTACATGCATGCTGGTGCCTGTGGAGGAAGTCAGACGGCTTTAGGTCTCCTGTTTTATGGATGGTTATGAGCTACTGTGTGGGTGTTGAAAATTGAACCTGGGTCCTCTTCAAGAGCATCGGGGGCTTTTAACTGCTGAGCTCTCTCTCCATCCCCGACCTTTAAATGGTAAGTCTTTGTACATGTGTTTGATGTGGTGTGTGGTTGTAATCTAATTCCCTTTTGGATAAGTTTGTGATAACAGCTTCTATAAAGGTAAAGGAGAAAGCAAACTGTTCTCAAATGAGCAGCCTGAAGCTCGTTGACTCTGAGAAGTCGAAGGCTGCCCAGAGGACAGTGTCACTGCGGCACTGACTGCTAAGAGGTTCTTTCCAGCAGTTCCTCTTGAGTTAGGCAGTGGAGCAAGACATTCCTGAGAAGAAGGAAGCACTAGGTAATTTAGCGGTGGCTAAGAATAGCCCAACCGTCTATCTTTGTTATTGTTGCTGTATGTATGGCTTTGCTTTGCTTGTTTTCAAGGCCTGTAAATGGCAATGGTGATGTGCAGGTAAACCTTATAGACAGATCTTGAGATGACCAACAAACATGTGTGTTTTGATAACAAAGTTCTTTACAAAATATATAATCTTAGAGGAATACATGTGCACAGTTACCAAGTAGAAGCTGGGTGTGGCAGCGCCCACTGTAATCCCTGTGCTTGGGAGAGGGAGTTAGCCAGACGAAGAGTCAAGGCTGACCTCACCTCAGAGTGATTTTGAGACCAACATGGGCTTCCATTACAAACAAACAGTTTCTTGGAATAAAATTTATAATACTTCTGGGTCTTTCTGGACTTTTTCTAAGACCATTAAGGTCAGTGAGTCATAATGTGACCTGCTAATTCATTTAATTTTTATTGTTCTTTTTGCAGCAGGATTTCACTTTGTAGGTCTGTCTGGCCTCAAACTTGCAGCAGTCTTTCTGCCTCAGCCTCTTGAGTTCTGAGAACACTGATGTGTTCATCAGTCTTGGTGGTGTGCAGATTGTGTCTGCTCACTCTTCCTACTATAGTGTAGGATGCAGAGACACTTTGTATAAATGTTACTCTGGCCAGAGGGACCTGTTATCAGAGATTAGGAAATAAGGATTTTTCAAAATTAGCTGCTGGTTAGCTATTCAGTGGTTACAGTTTCTTAGTGGTACAAACATGATGGCTCTTGTGTGGTTGAGATGAGCACTTGAAAGCCCTTTACTGATTCAGAGATTAAGCTGAGATTGAGCTTGGAGGAAAGGTGCATTTGGTCAGAATAGAGGCCTCATTTCTACCTGTGTCAGGGCTATAATTGTATGATTTTGAATAATTCTAAGAACTTGAAAGATCAGTTGAGGGCTGAAAGTGTCAATCAGTTGTGGAGTGTTTATCTGGTATGTCAGGACTGTTCAACCCATGGGACTGTTTTTCAAAAGCTAATTTTCCTGTGTATCCTAAATTTTAAAAGTAAGGGCATTCATCTTGTTTTAAAGTCACCACTGTGGGACGCCTGCTTGCTCACCTTGCTTTCACTGTTCACTGATTTTGCTGTAGCCTACGTTGGTCTTGGACTTGATCCTCTGGCTTCCAGTCTGGTCTCCATCATCTGGGATTACAGTCATGTGTCTCTATGCCTGGCTTGGTTTGGTTGTTCTTAAGTATCTGCTTTCTGTCAAACTAATATTTTCTTTATATGTATTTCTGTTTTCTAGTGAGGAATACTAGTGAAAATGGTTTTATTTATTTTGATTTTGTAGATAAAAATTACTTGGTGTTTTACAAAAATTGAGACTTTCTTTTAAGTTTATTCAGTTCCTTGGCATAGCTATTTAGTGAAGCTAAAGTGTAGATTGGGTGTCAATTCCTGTGGTGATACATGGGCATTGCACCTGTGTCTGTGACATTCTACATTAAAAACATTCCCCAGGGTCTCTGGTGAAGGGAGTGAGAAGTCAACAGATTGCATTCATGGCCAAGCATGTGTAGCAGAGTCTACTCAAGGTGAAGATGTTCTGTTGAGAGCAGGATCCTTGATGCTAGCCATGGTGGGAGCTGTGGAAGGTTCCAGAGTGAGCCCTGCATTGAGTAGGGCTTTGGAGAACAAGCATGTGGATAAGTTGGAGAAGATGTTTTAGACATGCCACAGAGGAGTGGAATGGTTAATGTGCTAGGGGACACAGATGGTTAGAGAGGACCGAAACATGCCAGAGGGCAGTGGGAAGTCAGTGGACATTTCTTTTTTGTTGAATAGAAATGGCCCATTGTGAAAACAACAGGCAAATGGTGACTTTTAGAAATGGTTTGTTGTTGTTTTCATTTCTGTTCGTTTTGAAACAGCCTCAGTTTGTAGCCAGGCCAGCTTGGGTCTCACTCCTGTAGGCTAAGGCTGTCCTCACACTCTAGATGCTCTCTGTGCTCTTCAGCCCGACTGCTAGATCATAGGAGTGCCTCACCTTGTCAGGCTGGACATTTGTTTATGTTGGTTCTTAACTGTTGTTTTGCTTTAAGGTAGCTTGACTTCATAGTGAATACATGGACTTCACAGTGAGTATGTGGACTTCACATCCTGTGGCTCTAAAATGCCAGCAGTAGTTATTTTGAAGCATGCCAGGAATAGGACAGATACTGTATTATAAGATTGCACTTAGTGCTTTCTATGTGTTTGCACTGTGAGGTCTGGGGATTGCCAAGTTAAAGAGGGGAGATTGTTATTCAGTGACTTCTTTGTGTGAAAGGCTTAGTTTATATGTGTCAGATTCTATTTGAAATGTGAATTAGTAATTATTATTTTTATCTTTTTACTATTAACCCTTTGGAAATAAATAAAAACATCAGACACCAACATTAGTCAGACCCAAAGACTGTACAACTTAATGAACTTATATATAGTTAGAATTGGCATACAAAACAAAAACTTGAAACTTCACATTAAGTTTTGACACTTTCAGTATTAAATTTATTTACTGTATGCACTTATTCACCACCAAGATCACCCCAAAAAACTATGACAGAATTAAAACTAAAAACCCATTTATCTTTATATGTGTAAACTTGTATTCATTAGCAGTATTCACTGTGTATAGTTTCTTGTTCTCTTTTCTTTGTTTTACTATAACATTTGCTGGCATACACACATACTATTGACTACTGCTCTGTTTTTAGAATAATGCTGTGTGAGTTACGCTTGCATTGCTGGGACTGGGTAGCCGAGAGAAGCAACTTAAGTGGGGAGAGGCTTATTTTGGCACACTGTTTTAGAGAGTCTGAAGGCATCAGGATGGGGAAGGCAGTTTATGCCACTAGATGTCGAATCAGTAAGTAGAAAGCACCTTAGAAGGAAGGGCTGGCCTATAATCCTCGAAGACCCACCCCAGTGAGCTGCCACTTCGAGCTTAGTCCCTGCCTCCTAAAGGTTCCCCAACTTCCCTGAATAGCACATCAGTTGGGGAGTAAGTACTGTGTGTGTGTGTGTGTGTGTGTTTAAGACAGGGTCTCACTATGTAGTGTTAGTTTGCCTGGAAGTTTGCAAACCAGGCAGGCCTTGAACTCAGATCTGCTTGCATTTCCCTTTGAATTCTGGGAATAATGGTGTGTGTCCTTATGGCTAGCTAGGAACAAGCCTTTGAAAGTTTGCCCTAGGATAGTTCAGATTCCGCTCATAACAGATCTGAACCAACAAGTCAGCATGTTGAAAATTTGCCCGAGGCAGGTGGCATATCCAGTTCCTGAAAACAAAACGGGTCAAATGGGATGATAGATGGAGGCCTAAAGGGCAGTGCTGTAGGGTTCTTAAAGAAACAGAGATGATACAACTGATATTAAAGGGACTTCCAGGACACAGTGCAGATAGTTCAACAAAAGCCATCTCACAACAAAAGGCTGAGAATCTGGTAGTTGTTGAGCCCATGGGACTAGATGATTCAGTAGTCCAAATCTAGTGCTAGAGTCTGGGGAGCTTCTTGAAAAGCTGCTGGTTCTCAGTCTGTGTTAGAATCTTGAAGGAGTTGGATTTAATACTAGTCACAGTAACAGGACAGACAAACTTGCCAGCCAAGTGAGGCAGGCAGGCAATAGCAAAGCTTCCTTCTTTGTGTCCTTTTATGTGAGCTGCCAGGTGTGGCCCAGGTGTAGGGTGAATGTTCCTGCTTTAGTAATCTGTTTAAGAAGATCCCTTTCTCACTGGTACACAGCAGTGTGGGCCTGGTTGATTCTAGATATTGCCACGTTGACAATCAAGATCAGCCACCACCGAGGAGATGCTTGGCTAGCTTTGAGTATAAGAACTGCACACATGTAATTCAGACAAATGTTCTTGTTAATGATTTCTTTCTCTTGGTATTTTTTAGAGAAATATGAAACACAATGGGAGCAGAAATTGTTTGAATAGAAGAAGTAGGTTTGGTTCTCGAGAAAGAGACTGGCTAAGAGAAGATGTGAAGAGAGGCTGTGTTTACCTTTATGGAGCAGACACACCCACTGCCACTACAACCACCACCTCCTCCTCCACATCCTCCTCCTCTTCTGATTTACATCTTGTCCTTTGCACAGTAGAGACACCAGCGTCAGAAATATGTGCTGGAGAGGGACGAGAAAGTCTCTATCTACAACTTCATGGAGATCTGGTCAGGTGAGGCCTAGAGGTTTTCTTCTTGATGTTTTATTTTGTTTTGAGTCGAGAGTTGCCCTCATGCATTAGTGTGGTCTCAAACTCACAATTCTGCTTCAGTCTCTCAAGTGCTAGGATTATAGGCATGCATTATTATACTGAGCTGATGCCTGAGTCTTAACACTGATTCTACTGTGATATTAGTAACTTGTCTATCTCATTGGAAGTGGGCTTGAGGATTATAATTACATTTTGTAAGTGATGGTGATTTTAGAGTTAATGGGCTTGAAAAAGATTTGTCCTTGGAATGATTAATGTTTTTAAAAATTACTGTTTTGTATGTAGTGTGTCCACATATTTATGTATGTGCCTGTAGGTCAGAGGTCGATGTCAAGTGTCTTCCTCTATTGCTTCTTAAAGGTTTATTTTGAACTATGTTTAGGATGTGTGTGTGTGTGTGTGTGTGTGTGTGTGTGTTCAGCAAATGTTCAGCAAATGGTGCCAGAGCTGAATTCCTCTGTATCTGCTCTCTCACACAGAGGGGTTTTTCTGGAGGGTAAGCCCCTAGAAGTGCAGTTATCTGTGGTTAAAGGAATATGACCATTTATAATTTTGATAGATATTTTTAACTCCTTCACACAAGCGTGTGTGCATGCGTGAGGGTATGTGCATGCGAGCTGTCTGACTTGCGTGGTGGGCACCTAACTCAGGTCCTCTGGACCAGCAGCAAGTGTTCCTAATAACTGTTAAGCTATCTATTTCTCTAGCCCTGCATTTTGAGGTAGCTCCTGACCTGGGAGCTTACCCACTGTTAGACTTACTTGTCAGTGAGCCCTGGGTCTCTGTCTGCCTCAGCCATCACACCTGGCCTATGTGTGGGTGCTGGGGGTCCAAACTCAGGCCTTCCTGCTTACATGGCTGATGCTCTACTGACTGAGCATCTTCCCAGGCTGTCTCTTTATGATTCTCAATCTAAAAATTAGAATGAAGGAAACTTTGATAGTTCTTCTATTTGGAATACATTTTAGGTCCTATATACAATTTTAAAGATGTGAAAAGTTACCTTTTGGGGAATTGTAGGTACAACATAGTTGAAATATACACAAGGTTACAGAGTGGGAAGTAAGTCCTTCTCTGTCCACCATTCCGGAGCTAGCTATGCCTTCTTAGGAAGACAGTTGCTAGTATGTTTCTTAAGAATTCACATGCTTGCTGGGCGGTGGTGGCGCACGCCTGTAGTCCTAGCACTCTGGGAGGCAGAGGCAGGCGGATTTCTGAGTTCGAGGCCAGCCTGGTCTACAGAGTGAGCCAAGGTTATACAGAGAAACCCTGTCTTGGAAAAAAAAAAAAATCCAAAAAAAAAAAAAAAAAAAAAAAACCACATGCTTATACCTCCACATCTACATCTTCAAAGCAACACATTGTTCACTTACTATCTCTGAGAGAGATCTCCATATCCATAATTATATAAATATCATTTACTTAATATCTACATGACTATTCTACTTTATGTGTCACCATAATTTTAGCTAATTTCCCTTATCTCTCATTATGGATATTTGCCTGCTACCAGTTGTTAGCACAGCAAACGGTGCCAGAGCTGAATTCCTCTGTATCTGCTTTCTCACACAGAGGGATTTTTCTGGAGGGTAAGCCCCTAGAAGTGCAGTTATCCGTGGTCAAAGGAATATGACCACTTATAATTTTGATAGCTATTTTCAACTCCTTCATAGAGGTTATATTCCCATCTAAAATAGAAAAATACAGGGCTAGAGAGATGGTTCAGCAGCTAAGAACACCTAGCTGCCTTTCCAGAAGATCTAGGTTCAGATCCTAGTACCTACATGGTGGTTCTCAAATATCTGTAACTTCAGTCTCAGGGGACTCAGCATCCTCTTCTGGCCTTCTTGAGCATCAGGCATGCACATGATACAGACATACATGTAGGCAAAACAGCCATATATGAAAATAAATCCTTATTTTTTTAATTTAAAAAAAAAATCCCAGAAATAAAATATACCCATTTCTTCTTTATTTTCTCCAAAATGTTAGTATTTAATTTTATATGTAAGCGTAGATGCAATATTCATGCATGAGCTGAACAAACTTATAAAAGACAACAGTTATTTGTTTGTTCATTTATTTACTTACATTTCTGGATTTAAACCCAAGGCCTCAACGTATGAGCCAAGCACTGTGCCCTAAGCTATGCTTCTAGACTTTGTTTACAGTTTTAAAATAAGAGACTCCTGAAGGAAGTCAGCTTTCCAAAGACAATCCTTTTCCAACCCTACTGGAAGTTGAACAGGAGGGTTTCTGTTTTTTCTGGGTTTTTTTTTGTTTGTTTGTTTGTTTGAGACAGGGTCTCATGTAGTTGAGGTTAGCCATGAATTCCTGATCCTTCTGCCTTTTCCTCCCAAGTGTTCGGGATTACAAGTGTGTACCACCATACCAGGCTTACATGGGGGTTTTGCTATTCTGCTTTAATATTTATTTCTCTTAATGCGTGAAGTTGAACATATTTGCACAAGCTTAAAAGCAATTTGTATCTTTTTTTTAAGATTTTGTCTCTTTCTTTTTTTTTTTTTAAGATTTATTTATTATTATATGTAAGTACACTGTAGCTGTCTTTAGACATAGGAGAAGAGGGCATCAGATCTCATTATGGATGGTTGTGAGCCCACCATGTGGATGCTGGGATTTGAACTCTGTACCTTCGGAAGAGCAGTCAGTGCTCCTAACCACTGAGTCATCTCACCAGCCCCAGCAATTTGTGTCTTAAATTTTTTATATAAAGACAAATAGTCTTTATCTTAGTTAGGGTTTCTATTGCTGTGAAGAAACACCACAATATAGCAACTCTTATAAAGGAAAACATTAATTGGGTCTGGCTTACAGGTTCAGAAGTTCAGTCCATTATTGCATGACAGCACACAGGCAGACATTGTGCTAGAGAGGTAGCTGAGATTTCTACATCTGGATGGGCAGGCAGCAGGAAGAAGGAATGAGCCACTGGGCATGGCTTGAGGTTCTGAGAACTCGATGCTCAGCCCCCAATGACGTACTTTTTCCACACCTCCTAATAGTACCACTCCTTGTGGACCTGTGGGGCCCATTTTCATTCAGACTACTACGTTCCACTTCCTGGCTCCCATAGGCTTATAGCCATATCATAGTCCAACTTCAGAAGTCCCCATAGGCTATCACAGTCTCAGCACTGTTTAAAAGTTCAAAGTTCCGAGTCTCTTCTGAGACTCATGCAGTCTCTTAACTGTGATCCCCTATAAAGTCAAAATGAAAAAGCAGAACACATACTTCTAGCATATAATGGCACAGGATATTCATGTATTACCATCCCAAAAGGGGGGAAAGGGAACATAATGAGGAAATACTGGACCAAAGCCAGACCAAAAACCAGCTGGGCAAACTCCAAACTACATCTCCATGTCTGATGTCAAAGTGCCCTTTAGATCTTCAACTCCTTTTGGCTTGGTTGGCTGCAGCACACTTCTTTCTCTTGGGCTGGTTCCACTCCCTGTTAGCAGCTCTCCTGGGCAGGTATCCCACAGCTCTGGCATCTCCAACACTTTGTGGTCTCCAAGGCAATCCAGGCTTTACCTTCATTGCTTCACACTGTGGCCTCTTTAGGCCTTCATGCAGGCAGACCCCTGACATACGCCTTGGCCTCAGCTGCTTTCCTTAGTGGTGGAGGGAGGCTCCATAACCCTTTCTTCTCTCCTTGACACTCAGTTGAGAACCATGTGGCCAAAGCTGCTACCTTCTGCTGCTTGCTGGGGCTGGAACATGGCCCACTTGTTCAATTGCATCTTCACCAGCTTTCTGTTGTCCTTCACTGCTTAAGCCTGGCTGTCCTGGAACTCAGTCTATAAGCCAGACTGGCCTTGAACTTACAGATCTGCCAGCCTCTGCCTTCTGAGTGCTGGGATTATATGTGTGCACCACAGTGCCTGGCCCTAAGCTTTTCTTTAATTCACCTTTACTTTCCTTTAATTCCTTCTCAGGAGTTGGAAGCTTAGCTGGGCAGGCTCTTGTCCTGACATCAGCACTACCTTTATTCTATTTGGCGTCAGATTTTTCTTTAATATGCTTATCGCCTTGAACACAGAACTTATCTCCATTCCACTTTCTGGTGTCTCCTCTCCCTCAAACTGTACATTTTGTATTTTCTCTCTCAGCTCGCTCCTTTTCATTTTAGATCTGCATAAGAGTGAACACTAACAACCATACAACAGAGTCAATACTAGGCTGTCTTGAGAGTTTTCTCTATCAGTACAATTAATCCAAAACTCTTCAATTTATTCTGAAGCCGACTCTTCGGACAAAGGCAAAAAGCAGCCACATTCTTTGCCAAAATGTTATGAGAACAGTCTGTAGGCCACACACTAAAATTTTTCTTTGAAACATCGTGAGTTGGGCCCCTATAATTCAAATCACCCCCTGCACCACTGCTTCCATGTACCTATAGTATGGCCAGCCCATAAAGCCTCACTTCAAGTGTTTACCATCTTTTTAAATCTAAAATTCCAAAGTCTACATTTCTCCAAACAAAAACATGATCCAGCCTATCATGATACCCAGTTCTCCTGGTACCAACTTCTGTCTTATTTAGGGTTTCTATTGCTGTGAAGAGACACCATGATCATGGTAACTCTTATAAAGGACAACATATTAATTTGGGCTGGCTTCAAATTCAGAGCTTCAGTCCATTATTGTCTTGGCAGGAAGCATGACAGCACACAGGCAGACATAGTGCTAGAGAGGTAGCTGAGATAGATTTCTACATCTGGATGGGCAGGCAGCAGGAAGAATGAATGAACCTGGCTTGTGGGGGCAGTGACTTCTTCCAGCAAGACCACACCTCCTAGTAGTGCCACTCCCTGTGGGCCTATGGGGATCAATTTCATTCAAACCACCACAGTCTTACAGTATCTCTATTTCAATGTTAAAAAAATAAAATTAGTTCTTTAAATGCTTCAGTATATGTTTCTGTCCTTTTCAGTAGTAAACAGAAACAGAAGTCCAGGCCTTGGATTTAGCATTCTTGAAGTGTGTACATGAAGGAGCTTCTTGTACCTTAGAGGTGTGGTTACAATAGTAACACCTTTTGCTGAGCCCACAGCTGATGCCTCCCAGTGTGAACTGAAGTTTACTGGAATTCTTTTTAGGAGCTAGAGGAAATCCTGAAAAGTAGATTAGCATTTGAATGTTTTCCCTGTTCCCAAGTTAACTACATTCCTAAATCCTTTTGTATAATAAAAAGGATCAGAGGGGGTGATCCTTAGGCTATTCTAAATCTTAATGCGAATCTGATCTAATTTTATCAGGTGGAAAGCCTTGACCTAGATTACAGCTGGCAGTGATTGATAGTATGCACTTGTTTAAGCAGATGTCTTATTCGTTTACCAATGTTTGCATTAGAAGATGCTAGGAATAAGACTACACTCTCCATACTTTGTTCCCACTAGTTGTGTAATTAGTTAAGAATTCAAATGTGATATAGTTTATTAACATGAGAATGTAAACTGTAATTAAAGTGGAAAGTTTACCTCTGGTTAGCCCTGTAGTTTTGATAATTAATAGTGAAGTAGCTCTTTAAAGATATAATTTATTAGAAAATATTGAAAACAGTGTTGAACTTTAGATGAATATAACAGGTGTGCTTTCATTTACTGGAGGAAGAGCTCAAGACCTTACACATCTGAGGAAGAGGAAGGCTGCCTGGGCTCAGTTAACTCCGGGAGCTTATTTGCAATAGTCAGTTCCTTAGTATGGTACCCATGTTTCTCATCACATCTTTACAAGAACTTTGGGGTTGTCTTTTTCCTTTTATGTGAGGAAGATTGATGTTATGAGAGAGTCCAATGACCAGTCCAAGGTCAGGCAGAGATTGCTGGGCAATTGATGGGTCTGATTCACTGAATTCACTGCGTAAAGGTCTTAGAGGAGAGGAGGAGCTGGCACAGAGACTCTTCTTACTCAGTTTTACTGCCTAATCAGGTCTGCTTCCAGATCTGTAAAATCTCTTCCTTAGTCGTTGATGGCTTGAGCTTAGTCTTGTATTATCTGATCAGAGGAGTAGGTCCTTTCTTCAGAGTAGACTTTTGTAAGGTAGCCGATAATTGCTGAAGCAGTGTTGCTTTTGAGAACCTTTCTTGATGATTACTGAAGTTCTGTGTGCTGATTGAAGAAATTTTGGAAAATGAAAAAGCATATTCACCATGTATGCTTTATATAGATTACCTTATTAAATCCGAAGAGTCTTGTGAAGTAAATGGTTTATTTTATAAGAGGGAATACTCTGACCTAAGAGTAATCAGATGGAAAGTGGTGGAGCTAGAGCTTGAGCGCTGGTGCTCTAATACCAGATCCTAGCCTTACAACCTATATTGGTGCATTTTTTTCACTAGATATTTTACAAGTACACATACACCTTTTAATAATTATATATTTGAGCACATATCATGTATTCATTTTATATCCTTGTAATTCCTTTAGTGTAAGATCATCTTAATTTTATTGTGTTATTAAAACTTTGACTTTAGATACCAGTTTTAATAGTAACAGATTATTCTGTCTTAGAGGTATAAGTTGTTTAAAAATTGAATGTTGGGGGCCAGGGAGATGATTCAGCATGTAAAGACCCTTGTTGCCAAACCAGACAAGTTGGGTCCCTGGGCTTCACATAGTGGACATGCACACCATGGTGTGTGTATGTGTATATATACACACTAAATATAAAACTTTTTTTTTTTTGAGAGCAAAGTTAGATGTGTTGATATACACCTGTCATCCCAGTACTTGGGAGGTTGAAGCAGGAAGATGAGAGTTCCTGGTGATTCTTCAGCTACATATGATGTTGGAGGCCAGCCTAGACTACCTGAGACCTTATCTCCAAAACTGAAAAAAAGAATTGAGACTTAATATACTTAAATTGGATTATAGAATGAAAAAGTATGGTTCAGATTCTGTCCCTGACAATTTACTATGCAAGTTCATAATGTTCTGTGCTTTATGAATTTGTGGAATGGAGAATATTTTCATTGTTTATCATAAGGATTAAATCCACGGTATCTGATATGAGAAGTAATGACTGACTTCTTGTAAGTAACACTTATTAAACTGTCCAGCTAGGAACCTTATAAAGGTATAGATTCTGGCTGAGTGGTGGTAATACATACTTTAATCCCAGCACTTGGCAGAGACAGGTAGATTTGTATGAGTTGGAGGCTAGCCTGGTCTATAGATTGAGTTCCAGGTCAGCCAAAGCTACACAGAAAAACCTGTTTTGAAAATTCAAAATAAATAAATAAATAAAATGCAGATCTGATTCAGAATATTACAATAGCCTGAGATCATACTTCTGATTTGTCTCATTGGTTGTTTTTTGTCAGATAGGGTTTTGCTATATAGTACTAGTTGGCCAAGTACTTTTCTGTGTAGCTCATTGTGGCTCTGAACTCCCAACAGTCCTCCTGCTTCAACCTGGCCTTCTGAGTGCTTGGATTACACATATTCATCACCATACCTGACTTTTGAGATAGTAGCCCTACTAAGCTCCTGTGTGATACACAGCACTTTAAGTATCAGTGAAGTAAAGCACTTAGAATGTTGTCTGGTACTACCTAATAAGTATTCATACATTCCATCTCACCTAGGGCTATTATGTGTGGTAAGTATGTGCTCAGCCATTGAGCTATTTTCCCAGCCTAGTGCTTAGTAAATATTCCTTATGTGGGTGTTTCAAATCATTCAACTCTTGAAAATAGTATTGTTACCTGAACCACTGCATGTAATCCTGGCTAGGTCCTGGAAATCTGTTTTCTCTAATTTATTCCTTTCTTCTTTCCTTTTAAGTGCTATTTATTTGTTCATTTATTTCTGTTACTCTTTTCTTTTTCCAATTAGGGGTTTGTGTGGTAGTTTGAATAAGAATGGCCTCTACTGGCTCATATATTTGAATGTTTAGTCACCAAAGAGTGACCCTATTTGAAAGGATTAGAAGGATTAGGAGGTATGGCCTTGATGGAAGAAGTGTGACCCTGGGAGTGGGCTTTGAGTTTCAAAGGCACTTATCAAGTCCAGAGTCTGTCTGCCTAAGGATCAGACTGTAGCTCTCAGCCAATGCTCTAGCACCTACTTGCATACCACCTTGTCCCCACCATGATGACAATGCTCTAAACCTCTGAAATTGTAAGCAAGTTCCCAACTATATGCTTTCTTTTATAAGAGTTGCCTTGGTCATGATGTCTCTTCACAGTAAAAGAACAATGACTAAGACAGCTTGTGACTCAGTTATACTAGAAGGGTTACAAACTTAGAGAATTGTAGCACTTGAAGGAACCTTTGAGAAATCATCTACTAAAGAAGTAAACAAGTGTACATAACCCAACAGCACCCTCATATCCATTGTGTGTTGGGGCAGGGGTTCTTGGATGTGTCAATTACTGGGATGTTATCCAGCATTTAGGGGGCAAGAGAAAGAAAAGCTTAGTATCTCAAATGTGTGGCACAGCAAATTATCCTGCTTCCAAAGCCAGGAACTTTCCCACTGGGAGTTACTGAGGTCACTTATTTCCTTTTGTTTTATAAATGTGGAAGAATCCCAGAAAATTGGTTGGATTATATTCCTGTAGTTGATTGGGAAAAAATATTTCCATCTCAGCATGCTCTTTACCTTGTACTATTTAGCCTCGTCTTTTTCTGTTGAGCTGTGTAAGTAGCAAATGACTCATCACAAAGCTTATTGTAATCATTCCCTTCAGGTGAAAAGTTGTAATAAGATCATAATAAAAACAGATTGCCCTTTGACTCACAGTCATATATCTGCTTTTGTTCTTAGTGACCAAAATGACTAAGATGTCAAGTGTTTAATGGCCATCTTTAAGGTAAGCTCTGAGAGCTGATAGGCTGTTTATAGCAGAAGATAACACTGGAGGGAATTGGGCTCCTGAGTTCTAATCTCTCTGTCACTGCTGCGTGACTTTTTACAAGTCATCAAATCTGTTTTATATAGCTAGACACACACCTATAAGAGGAAGAGTACACATATCCGTACTATACATTTCCTTTTCTTCCCCCTCAGTGCAGTGCTGAGGATCACACTTAAGGATTTGTAGCTTAAGTTCTTTACTAAGCTAAATTCTCATCCCTCTTTACCGTATTTTGAAGTAGAGTGAAATTTCTTGTTTCTAGATCTATTCCAGACTGTTACTGAAAGAAGAAAAGGAGATTTGTGTTTTCTTCACATTTCAGCACTCTGTTTTTGAGATTGTGTCTCATGTAGCCCAGGCTGGCCTTGAATTTGCTGTGTAGCCAAGAATGACCTTGCCCAGGAGTGTCACCTGTCTTTAGCTATCCATGTGCTGTCATTATAGGAGTGTGCCCAGTTCTACAATAAAAAAAAAAAAAAAATTAGGTAGTAAAAAACTCACAGATAGTTGGCCTAGAGAGATGGCTCAGCAGTTAAGAGCAGTTAAGTTTTTCTAGAGGTCCTGAGTTCAATTCTCAGCAACCACATGGTAGCTCATAGCCATCCGTAATGGGATTTGATGCCCTCTTCTTGTGTGTCTGAAGACAGTGACAGTGTACTCATACATAAAATAAATAAATTAAAAAAGAAGTCACGGGCTGGAGAGATGGCTCAGTGGTCAAGAGCATTGACTGCTCTTCCAGAGGTCCTGAGTTCAAATCCCAGCAACCACATGGTGGCATTACATGGGGCATCTGTAATGAGATCTGATGCCCTCTTCTGGTGTGTCTGAAGACAACAACAGTGTACTTACATAAAATAAATGAATAAATCTTTTTAAAAAATCACAAATAGTAAAATATCAGCACATATTTTGGTTCAGAGTTTCTCTGTTTGTTTTTTTTTCCTGTGGAGGAAATAAAGTTATATTTAATAAAAGAAGAAGAAAGTCAGCCGGGCGTGGTGGCACACGCCTGTAATCCCAGCACTTGGGAGGCAGAGGCAGGCGAATTTCTGAGTTCGAGGCCATCCTGGTCTACAGAGTGAGTTCCAAGACAGCCAGGACTACACATAGAAACCCTGTCTCGAAAAACAAAACAAAACAAAACAACAACAACAACAAAAAAAAAAAAAAAAACAAAAGAAGAAGAAAGAGCTGGGGAGATGGCTCAGTGGATATTGCCCTCTGATTCCCAGGACCCGCATGGTGGAAGGAGAAAACGGACTCCTGCAAGTTGTCCTCTGACTTCCATATATGTATTATGTGTGTGCCTGTACCCTGTACACCATGCACAGGTACAAACTAAATAAATGTAATAAAAATTAAAAGAAAAAACAAAACAAAAGGGTGGTGAGGCATATAGGATTAAGATATATTCTATACATATATGAAACTGTAAAAGAATAAATGAAAGATACAAAAAAAAAATGGGGGAGGAAGCTGGAGAGATGGCTTAGAGGTTAAGAGGACTGACTGCTCTTCCAGAGGTCCTGAGTTTAATTCACATGGTGGTTGCCCTCTTTTGGTGTGCCTGAAGACAGCTACAGTGTGCTCATATACATTAAATAAATCTAAAAAAAAAAACAAAACCAAAAAATATAGAGCACTGTCCTTATCGCAGAATGGAGTAGCTCTTCTGGGGTACCCAGGCCATCTGCATGTCTGGACAACTAGATACAAACTGGAAGTTCCCAGGAGCTGCGCAAGTTCAGTAGTTCCCTGGAAGGCTCAGCAGAAGGGAGGAAAGTACTGTAAGCAGGATTAGAGTTTGGATGTAAAGGATGCAAGTCAGACCCACACCTGAAGAGAAGCAGGGCAAGGTCTGGGAGAATCCACATCTGTGTGTTTTACTAACCAGGAAGCTTTCCTGAGCTTGTACATAACCTTTATTGAGACTTAGTATAAAAGTCCATGTCCACAAGTGTCTTAGTTAGGTTTTTACTGCTGTGAACAGACACCATGACCAAGGCAAGTCTTATAAGGACAACAGTTAATTGGGGCTGGCTTACAGGTTCAGAGGTTCAGTCCATCATCATCATGGTGGGAGCATGGCAGCATCCAGGCAGGCGTGGTGTAAGAAGAGCTGAGAGTTCTGCATCTTCATCTGAAGGCTGCTAGCAGAATACTGGCTCCCAGGCAGCTACAAGGGTATTAGCCCTTACCCACAAGGCCACACCTACTGCAAAAAGGCCACAACTCCCCACAGTGCCACTTCCTGGGCCAAGAATATACAAACCATCACATTCCACTCCTTGGCCCCCACAGGGTTGTTGTTTAAACACAGGAGTCTATGGGGGCCATACCTAAATATAGCATAATACAGAATACATTTAGTCCAACTTCCAAAGTCCCTGTAGTCTATAGCAGTCTCAACATTGTTAAAAGTTCAAAGTCTCTTCTGAGATTAATCTAATCACTAAATTGTAATCCCCAAAGCAAGACAGGAAACTGGCTAGGCAAACTCCAAAATCTGCATTTCTATGGCTGATGTCAAAGCAGTCTTCTGATCTCTAACTTCCTTTTCATTTTTGTTGGCTGCAACAAACCTCTTTCTCCTGGGCTAGCTGGTTCCACTTCCTGCTAGCTAGCAGCTTTTCTCAGCCCACTGCTCTGACATCTAGAATATCTTGGGGTCTCCAAGGCAACTTCAGTGTCTGGATCCACATATGATTTTCTAGTCTCCTCCAAAGGACTGGTGTTTCTTTTCCAGCTCTGCCTTCTGTAGCACTCTAAGCTCAGGTTGAACCACTTCACTGCTGCTGCTGTTCTTGGTGATCATCCCATGGTACTGGCATCTTTAACACACTGGGGTCTTCAGCTGCAACTAGGCTTCACCATTAGCCTCTCATAGGCTCTCTTCATGTTGCCAAGCCTCAAATCCTTTGCATGACCCCTTCAGTCCTAGCCCATCAACTGCACCTGAGGCTACACCTTCGCCAATGGCCTTCCATGGCCTTTCACAGTGCCAGGCTTCAGCTGCTCTTCATGACTCCTTCATGCCGTCAAAACCAGTACCACCTGGGTGACTCTTACACACCAAGTACAGCTGCAGCACAAGGTACAACCTTGACTATCTCTTGAACACGGCTTCTTATGCTTTCAGAAAACACTTCCCAGAAGATTTCACCTGATGCTGGTCTCTCCTCCTCCTCCTCCTCCTCCTCCTCCTCCTCCTCCTCCTCCTCCTCCTCCTCCTCCTCCTCCTCCTCTTCCTCCTCCTCCTTCTCCTCTTCCTCCTCTTCTTCCTCCTCCTCCTCTTCCCTCCTCCTTCTCCCCTCCTCCTCTTCCCCCTCCTCCTCCCCCTTCTTTTCTTCCCCCTTCCCTTCCGCTTCCCCCTTCCTCTCCTCTTCCCCCTTCCTCCTCCTCCTTCCTTCTCCTCCCTCCTCCTCCTCTTTCTCCTCCTCCCTCCTCCTCTCCCTCCTTCTTCTTCTATAGAGCTAATTATTTTTTTTAAGATTTATTTATTGTTATATATAAGTATACTGTAACTTTCTTCAGATACACCAGAGGGCTTCACATCTCTTTACGGATGGTTGTAAGCCACCATGTGGTTGCTAGGATTTGAACTCAGGACCTTCAGAAGAGCAGTCAGTGCTTTCAATCACTGAGCCATCTCTCCAGCCCGATGCTGGTCTCTTCTTAATCGCCACTAAATTCTTAGCTCCAGTTAACCAGCATCAAGTAGTCCTAAGTAGTCCTTTCTATTCTGGACTTTAAAGCCAGAGCCACATGGCCAAAGTTGCCACTTGCTGAGGCTGGAGCATGGCCCCCTTGTTCTATTATATTATTACCAGCTTTCTGTTTTCTAACCCCTTCACTGCCTAAGCTTGGCTGTTCTAGAACTTGCTCTGTAGACTGACTTTAAACTCAGGGATCTGCATGCCTGTCTCCTAAGCACTGGGATTAAAGGTGTGGTCCACCAAGCCTGGATTTAAGTTTTTCTTCACCTTGCTCTGTTCTAGGCTGGCCTTGAACTCAGAGATCTGCTTGTCTTTGCCTCTGGAATTGAAGGCTTGTACTATCATGCCTGGACCTAAACTTAGTTGGTGGGGTCTTGCCCAAAGGTCACTACTCCCTTAATTCAGTTTAATATCCTTGAACAAAGGCTTCAGCTCCATTTCACTTCCTGTTGCCCCTTTAATTCTCAAACCATATATTTTATACTTTTCCTTTCTCAGCTTGCTATGCTTGTTCAAAATGCTCTTCATGAGACTTAACCAGAGAACAAAGTCTTTGCTGGGCTTTTCTGAGACTTCCTTTGTCAATGCAATTAATCTGAGTATCTTCACCTTAGCCTCAGCAGACTCTTCAGAGAAGGGCAAAAATAGCTAGTTTTTTTTTTTTTTCACCAAAATACTACAAAAACAGTCTCTAGGCCACATATAGAAATTCTCCTTTTGGGCCAGATCTATACAATTCAAATCACTCTCAATAACAAAGTCTTCCATATTCCTACTAGGATAGCCCATTAAGCAAGCCCCATTTAAAGAAAGCATTCCACGGCTTTCCAAATCCAAAGTCCCCAAATCCGCATTCTTCCAGACAAAAGCATGGTCAGGCCTATCACAGCAATACCCCACTCCTGGTACCAATTTCTGCATTAGTTGTGGTTTTACTGCTGTGAAGAAACATCATGATCAAGGCAAGTCTTATAAAGGACAACATATATTTGGGGCTGGCTGACAGGTTTAGAGGTTCAGTCCATTATCAAGGGGGAAGTATGGCAGCATCCAGGCAGGTTTAGTGCAGGCAGAGCTGAGAGTTCTACGTCTTCATCTGAAGGTTGTTAGTGGAAGACTGACTTCCAGGCAGCTAGGATGATGGCCTTTTTTGTTTGTTTGTTTGTTTTTGGTTTTGGTTTTTTGGTTTTTTGGATTTGGTTTTTTTCTAGACAGGGTTTCTCTGTATAGCTCTGGCTGCCCTGGAACTCACTCTATAGACCAGGCTGGCCTCGAACTCAGAAATCTGCCTGCCTCTGCCTCCCAGAGTGCTGGGATTACAGGTGTGTGTCACCACTCCCAGTTAGGATGAAGGTCTTAAAGCTCATGCTTACAGTGCCGCACCCATTCCAACTGGGCCACACCGTCTAATACTGCCACTCCATGGGCTGAGCATATACAAACCATCACAATGGCCTGTACTTAAAACCCCATCTGTTGGGAGATGTAGACACCAGGCATCAAGACCATTGTAAGACTGAGGTGAATCTGGACTACATAGTGAGTTCCAGGACAACCAGTGCTATATAGCTAGGCCTTGTCTCAGAAAACTGTACTGCCTAAATATAAAGTTTAATACTTCCCTGTATGTGCTGTATGCTCTCCTCTGGCCCTCTTTTTAGTAGAAGTAGCAGCAGTAGCAACAACTAGAAACCAGAAGACATATTGAGCTGGACATGGTAGGACATATTTAGAATTCCACTACTTTAGAAGGAAGCTAAGGCACAATTGTCAGGAGTTCTATGCTAGCCTGGGTTATAACAGCAAGCACAACAAAAAACTAAGCTGAGCAAGAAGGAAGGCAAGCCCAGACATTTGTTTATTTTTGGTGTGCTTTGTACAGCAGTGTGCAATCTTCCAGTCTTCTCTTTGGTTCTTATTTTGTTGCAGGTGTTTATATGCAGCTTTTGTAGTAATTACTGTTTTCATTTTATATATATATTACTTAAATCCTATTGTGTCAGTGTTCTGTAGTTATTCAAATATAAAAGACTAACCTTTATAATTTGTGTCTTTACAGAGAAGTATGCTATATTTCTTCTGTATTTGTTGTATTAGTTTTATTTATTTATTTATTTATTGAATCAAGGTCTTACTTTGTAGCCTTGGCTGCCTTGGAATATTCTTTTTTTTTTTATTCAATATATTTTTTATTTACATTTCAAATGATTTCCCCTTTCCTAGCCCCCCCCCCCCATGCCTTGGAATATTCTATGTAGACCAGGCTAGCCTTGAACTCACAGAGATCTGCTTGTCTCTGCCTTCCAAGAGCTGGGACTAAAGGTGTGCACCACTATATCTGGCTGTCTTAGGGATTCTGTTGCTGTAAAGAGATGCCATGACCATAGCAACTTTTTGTAAGGAAAACATTTAATTCAGGCTGGCTTACAGTTTAGAGGTTAGTCCATTGACATCATGGTCGCCAGGAGCATGGCAGCATGCAGCAGACATGGTACTGAAGAGATAACTCACAGTTCTATATCTGGTTCTGTAGGTAACAGCAAGTGTGAGTGAGCCGTTGGGCCTGGCTTGAGCTTCTGAAACCCCAAAGCTTACTCCCAATGACATACTTCCTCCCACAAGACCACACCTACTCAAACAAGACCACACCTCCTATTAGTGCCACTCCCTAAGAGCCTATGGGGGCCATTTTCATTCAAACCACCACTGGCTTTCGTATTTTTTAATCAATGTAATTCCTAAATGTTCTTTAAGAGCTTTTGACGGTACATAGACTCTGATGTATTGCTTGTTTGTTGGTTGTTTCATGTCGAAAAGATGCTTTCTTTTTACTCTAATTAAAATATATTATTACCCTTTACTTTTGTTACACTGTGTGTGTGTGTGTGTGTGTGTGTGTGTGTGTGTTATGGGCACATGTATGCTAGTGTGGTGGTGTAGAGGTCAGAGGACAACTTGTGGGAGCTGATTCTCTCCCCCCTGTGAGTCCCAGTCAGGTGATCAGGTCTGGTCTCACCGATCTCAGTCCTAAGTTGTTTTTGAATTACAATTGTCAGTATGTTCAGGGACACATTACATGCAAGAGAGTTTGCTAAGCACTTCACATGCTATATAGGTCTTGTGAGAAAACAGGTAGTCTTAGTAGCAACCCCATGGATTGAATTTTCATTCTCATTATACTGGTAAGGAATTGAATACAGGAAGGTTAAAAAAGCAGGTCAGGGGCCTGGAGAGATGGCTCAGAGGTTAAGAGCACTGACTGCTCTTCCAAAGATCCCGAGTTCAATTCCCAGCAACTACAACTACAAGGTGGCTCACAACCATCTATAATGGAATCCAATGCCCTCTTCTGGTGTGTCTGAGGACAGATACAATGTATGCATGTACATAAAATAAATAAGTCTTAAAAAAAAAAAAAAGCAGATAAGGTAGACCTGAGTCTCTAGCTACCATATATATTACTGTTTACTTTTTGATAAAAAGAGTTATCCAAAGATCTGTCAGCTACTGAGACTGCTGAACATCTAAACTCCACAACTTTTATATTTTCAAAGTATCCTAAATTTGATTTAAAATGCAGAATCACCAGCCTTAGCTTTTAGTCTAGGCCTTATGGTAAAAAAAATTTTTAGGGGGAGGGATTATTGTTGTGTTTATTCCTAGGTATTTTGAAAATATCTTCCTTCTGTAAAGCCAGTGGAGACATATGGTGCCTGGAGCAGAATAGGAAACACAATTTACATGTATGTTTGTGTATGTAGTTTATTTGAAATTAGTTCTGGGTGAGTATAATTTATATTTCACATTTTTGTTGTTATTTCTGTCTTTAAATTTAGATCAGAAATACTCAGAGGACCCCAAGAATCTTCTGCAAGTTTCCCCAACCCTTGCCTGCTTGTCTGTCTTTTTGTGTTTTGGGTCAGGATCTCATAGCTCAGACTGACCTCGACCTCGCAGTCCTCCTGCCTGACCATAGCCGGGCTTCGTGAGCCACACACCCGCAGAGTTGCTTTGAGAGTCTTCAAAAAGATGTGTGAGGTTGAAAGCACTGTGAAATAGTATTTATTTTCCTTTGTGTTTGCAGTCCCTTGTAAGGATGTAGCAATGCCCTCCAGAACCTACATGGCAGACTGACTACCTCAGCACACGGACTGGAGAAGGAGATAGGACATTTCAGATGTTTCTCTTAAACCATCTGTTAATAGAAAAAAAATGACTGGGCTTGATGACATTCATTTATAATCCTAGCACTTGGAGGAAAAGGCAGGAGGTCAGGAGTTTAAAGTCTTCCTCAGCTGCGTACTGAGTTCTAGGCCAGCAAACTTACATGAGACCCTTTCTCAAAACAAAAACAAAAACTGTAAAGAAATTCACAAAAATGAAAAGCAATGAGTGTCACTAAACTTTGTTTTTGAAAACATATTTTAAATAAATCATGTTACTATACAGTAGGTATAATTGTCTTAAGATAAATCTGTAGGCATTCTTAATTTTAATTTCTAATTCATTTGTATCAGTGAATAGAGTGTATATAAACAGAAGTTTCTTGTGGTCCTCACAATGTCAAAAGGAATCTGAAGACTCATTATGAAAACCACTTCAATAGATTAGTTGTATGATATTAAAACAGATCGTGGGCTATGTAGATAGCCCAATGGGCAAGAGTGCTTGTTCTACAAGCTTGAATACCAGGGTTGGGAATCCCACTACCCACAGGAGAACCTGAGCATGTCTGCCTATGCCTGTAGCCCCAGCATTGGAAGATAGAACAGGAGGATCCAAAGAGCTTGCGACCAGCCAGTCTAGCCCAAAGGCAAGTCAGTGAGAGAACTGTCTCAGGGAATAAGTGGGGAGCAATAGAAGATACTGACATCGTCCACTGCCCTCTGTGCACTTTCACATTCATGTGCTAGCAGTAACGTGTGTGTGTGTGTGTGTGTGTGTGTGTGTGTGTGTCTTGTTTGATCTGGGAATAAAGAATAAAGAAATCAAGATCTGAGGAAAATAAACACATTTTTATTACTTATCATGTATTATGTTTTGAATTGTATAAGCAGGAGACTGGAGCCCACTGAACAGCCTCTCCAGATTGTTTACGATTACTTATCCAGGCTGGGATTTGAAGATCCTGTGCGCATACAGGAGGAGGCTACGAACCCTGACCTCAGCTGTATGATTCGGTTTTATGGTGGTAAGAACTTATCAGTAGCTTTGTGAATATATTAAGTACTTTTAAGTTGATTATTTTTATCGTCACTTTCTGTTTGCTAAAAGTATTTGATATAAAAAGCTATTTTAAGTCAGTTAAATGAAACTAAACACAAATAAGTATAAGAAAAAGAGAGTAAAGGAAGATTTTTTTTAAATTAGCAAAATACCAGTTAAACTATCTTCTCTTTAAATGTTTATCCTTTTTTTTCCTAAACTTACTACAATTATTTTTATATCTTTGCCACATTAGCTTTATTTATATTTTTAAAAATTTATCTTTTTTAGCCTTGAGGTGGTGGCTGGCATATGCCTTTAACCCCAGCACTTGGGAGACAACGACTGACAGATCTCTGAGTTTGAGGCCAGCCTGGTTTACAGAATCAGTTTCAGGTCACCCAGGACTACACAGAGAAACCTTGTCTCAGAAAAAAAAAGTGTGTGTGTGTGTGTGTGTTTTGCACACATACATGTTTGTGGTATCCTTAGAAACCAGAAAAGATGTTGGAAGGGTGATATTATTTTTTACAAACTGAAGTGGTGCATGTTGCTTTCAGGTAATCAGAAACGGAAGGTACAAAAAGTATGTAGAGTAGGAGTTACTACATTTAGGTGCATACTCTTGAGAGACAGGAGTGTGTGTGTGTGTGTGTGTGTCCGCGCGCGCGCGCATACCTGAATACCAGGAGAGAGAAATCCTCCTGATAAAATCCTTTGGTGGTTTGTGGAGGGAAAATAGTTGATAGTTTGAAGTCATATTGGAGAAAAAGTAGGACCAGTTTGAACTCATCTGTTGGCTATAAAACTTCTTTTAAAAACTCAAGCTAAGGGCTGCAGAAATGGCTCAGGTTAAGAGCATGTACTGTTTTTACAGAGGACCTGACCTTGGTTTGTAGCAGTGGTTGAATCAAAACCAACACCCCCCCACCCTCCACCCCCCCACCCCCCCATCCCCCCCGGAACTCCTAGGAGCCCAGTTCCCAGATGCACATGCAGATAGATGTAATGAAGTTAATAAAACAGACTAAAGTCCCTGAAGTGAAATGACAGCATGCTCCTTTCCTGACTGATTGAACTGGGTTCTTTATGTAGTCAGTGTTCTGATTCCAGGATGAAAGTTGAGCCTTAAAATACCTTGGGATTTCTTTTACATATAAGGATATAGCACAGCTGTTGGCTCTGATGCCACCAATTTTCTATCTTCACTTGATAAATTATCGTATAACCAGAATTTTTTTTTATCCGAGACAGGGTTTCTCTGTATAGTCCTGGCTGGCCTGGAACTCACTCTATAGATGAGGCTGGCCTTGAACTCAGAAATCTGCCTGCCTCTGCCTCCCAAGTGCTGGGATTAAAGGCATGCTCCACCACTGCCCGACTGACCAGAATCTTAATATGCCTTTGAGAGAACAGTTCGAGTGTAAACTACAAGAGTAAGTTTGTGTTTGATGGTGGTTATGGCAGTACGAGACAGGGAATCTTAAAAGGTGCTCTATTAGTTTAGATAAGCTAATGTAATTTGAATGAGAAATTTATGTTCAGTAAGGGAATTTTGAATGTAATTTTTTTTTTTTAAAGAAAATAGGCAATATATACATTTGATGATGAAGCCAAAAAGTTACAAGAAGATAGGTAGGCAAGAAGGCAGGTAGGGGTAGATAGGTGAGTTATCTCTTGGCTTTGTAACAAATTGCCTCAAAATACAGTAACAACAAATGTATATTTTATACTTTTAATGGGTTGGAAATACAGGAATAGTTTTAGCTGGATGTTTAGGTTTTAGGCACATTCGACAGTTATCTGGGGCACATCTCCTCTTTTACATGTATGTATATGCACTTACCATCTGCATGCCTAGTACATGTGGAGTCTATTAGGAACAGTGGGATCTCCTGGTTGAGCTCTCTGAGCAGCAGTCATGTCTTTGTATTACATTTGTGTGTGTTTGAATGTGTGGGCTCATGCACATATACACATATCATGGAGTTCATGGGAAGATCAAAGGGTATCTTCTGGGAGTTGTTTCTCTCCTCCCATCATGTAGGTTCTAGGGTTTCAAGTCAGATTGGCCAGGCTTGGAAGCGACAGCTTTACCCTTAGAGATATCTCTCCAGCATTGAGGAGTCACTTTTATTATGGCTTAATTAAAGGCTGTTGGTTAGAGGCCTTGGTTCCTTACTGACCATTAGTAGAACACTAGTTCCTTGCTATGTAGACTTTCCATAAACCACCTATCTCTCTTAGATATGGCAGCTAATTTACCCAGGTGACCCCCACATCCACCATGTACACACATGCAGGCCTCGGTTTCTGTTTGACAAGTTAACATCATTTTTAGCATCTTCTGTTTATTGAAGCTGGAGAGATGACTCATCTGTTAAGAATGCTTACTTCTCTTCTAAAGGACACAAGTTAGGCTCCCAATACCCATACAGGCAAATCCGAACCACCTGTAACTCCAACTGTAGGGGTCAGATGCGCACCACTGGATCTGGGCACCTGTACTCACTTGCACACACACATGATTTTAAAAAGAGAATTTAAAATCTTAAAGAAACAACCTGAGTCATTGAGCACAGTGTGTGTCTCCGAAGGGGTAGGCAAGAGCCAGAGAAGGCGGGACATACCTCAAGGCTTCCAGTGAAAGAGTGTTTCCCTCTTTTCTCAGTTCCCCATACAGAGACATTCAGAGTCAACAGAAGGAAAGAAAATGTTTTAAGTATAATTTGTGAGAAAATGTTAAGTAATCAGTTTTAAATATTTCATGTATAAAGTTGTTGTAATCTATGTATTACATAGAATATAGTCGTTGAGGCCAAGGTCATGCAGGGCCTAAGTTCAAACCACTTAGCTGCTTGTGTTCCTTCCCTACAAAGGATGGCCAGTCTGAAGGATGGCCGTGGAGGGCTCGAGATGAAGCTCAGTCAGCACAGGAGGGCTGGCCCGCTGTGTGTAGCTCTGCTTCTCTCCCCAGTGCTGCAGAGTGGGCTGGCAGTTGAGGAGCTGGCACCGCCAGTCGGGAGGATTTGAAATACATTCTTTTGCCCTTTTATTTGTTTGAGAAGAAATGGAATCTTAAGGATGTGATTTGTTGAGAAGTTTGGTTATAGGCGAGCAGCTCAGGGTGCCTCTTTCTTCACCGTGGTGTCTGCCTCCATTGTTTAAAATACTTTTGTGTAAAGAATATAATGCAACTGAGAAGCCATGAACAATAATTCTGTGTTAGTCACTGTCCTTGTTGTGTTAAGACACCTGTCAGAATGATGCCAGGGCAACAGTGAGGCGCTTTCAACATCTGACTTAAAGAAGACGTTTATTTTGACTCACAGTTTGAGGGGAAGTCTTGGCGCAGGATTGGGAGGCAGCTGGTTACATAGCATCCACAGGAGGCAGGGAGGAGGCTAGTGCTCTTCTCTGTGAACCTAGTCCATGGGCGGGTTACTACAGTTAGTGAAGACGTACTTCTTCACTAAACCTTTCTGAGTATCTCTTATTAGGTACATTCAGAGATGTTTCTGTGGTGATTCTAAATCCAGTCAAGTTGATGATTAACTCAAATCATATAGTCTGTTTTCATTTAAAGTTCACAACCAAGCAGGGCAAGGTCACACATAGCTCTACTCTCAGTGCTTGGGTAGTAGAAGCAGGAGGACCAGGAGTTGAAGGGGAATCTTGGCTACATTTTAAGTTTAAGAGCAGTCTGTGATACCTGTGAGTCTGTTTCCAAAAAAAAAAAAAAAAAGAACAAACCCCCTGAATACCCAAAAGTTCAAACACATAAATTTTGTGTTTATTTATTGTTTGGAAGTGTGAGGGTGCGAGGTAAGAGTTTGTATATTTAGGTCCTGAGTAGCAGAGTTGTGGATTGTATATGATTGCCCAGATTGTGTCTTCCTTAGTTTAGGGAGTGGAATTCATGAGTGCCACTTCTACACCTTGTTCTGTTCCTCAGTGTTTATTTCCTCCTTTGAAGGTCTGGATGACAACAGCCAGAACAGTACCTGAAGTCAGATGTTACAAGTGTAACTGTCATCCTCATGTTCTGAATGACAGTATTGATCTCTTGCTAGCAAGAAAGCACACCTGGGCAGAGTTAGAGGTGATGTTTAAGCCATTATGTGCTGTTGTGTACTATATAGGATATATGCATGAGAAATGACAGATCTGAAGAGAGCAGGAAGTGACTGTTGAGAAAGGGAAGAGGCTGACTTCCTGAGTGTAAGAGGAGGACATTAGTTACATGAGTAGAACTTTTGAGTTATTATAGGCATACATTGTAAATGTTGACTAAATGTTCCTAAATTGCACAAATGTGTGACACCAGTAAGTACTTTGTTCAGTAGAACTTGAGAGTACTCGGTTTTCTACATTTCTTTAAATATCAAGTAACATTAAAAATTAATATTTTGGGAGGAGGGTGCTAAAGAGATGGCTTAGCTGTTAAGAACATGGGCTGCTCTTCCAGAGGTCCTGTGTTCAATTCCCAGCATCCACATAGTGGTTCAAACCATTTGTAATGTGATCTGATACCCTCTTGTGGTGTGTCTGAAGATAGCAACAGTGTACTCACATAAAATAAACTTTAAAAATGTATTTTTTTCTCAAAATTGCAAAAACCATACTGCCTCAGGTTAATTTGTATATCTGAAACTTATTTGTTAAAATATAGGAGACCTGGCTTTGTGGTTAAGAGCACAAATATAATAACAAGACCCCTGAATATCCAAAAGTTCAAACACATACATTTTATGTTTATTTATTGTTTGGAAGTGAGGCTGCTCTTGGAGAGGACCTGAGCCCCAGTACCCACATGGGGTGGCTCACAGCTGTCTCTAGCTCCAGCTGCAGGGAGAGCTGATGTCCTTAGCTTCTGCAGCCATGTGTTTATTCATGCACACACACACACACACACACACACACACACACACACGCACACGCATACATACGCAATTTAATAAACCATAAAAAGAATTCTCAAAAATGTAGATATACTTTCTAGAGAAAACATCCCACTACACAATACATTATTTTTATAGTCTGTAATTTTTAATCTTTTTTATATACATATTATGTATTTATAGTTTTTGTGTTCATATTTTACCTTTCAGGAAATCTTGTTTAATTACACAAGTAAAATAAAATATGTCATTATCTGTATTTAATTTTTTTTTCAAGACAGGGTTTCTCTGTGTAGCCCTGGCTGACCTGGAACTCACTCCGTAGACCAGGCTGGCCTCGAACTCAGAAATCCACCTGCCTCTGCCTCCCAAGTGCTGGGATTACAGGCATGCGCCACCACCGCCCTGCTGTATTTAATTTTTTATATTTACTTTTCAAGCTCATTAACTTTTGATCAATAGTCCCTATTGTCAGTTTAGTATGTATCTCTTCATTTTAAGTGTTGGTGAACACTTAGTTGGGAATGTCTAGTTGGTAGAGAAAACTTAGGAAATACAGATGTGAGAGAGCCAGACTTCCTAAGGAGAGGAACTAGAATGCAGGCAGAGGAACTAGCTTACCGTCTGAAAGCTAATTAGTAAGTTTGCTCTTACTAGCCCTTTGAGAAATGCAGTTGTGAGTCTGAAGTATCTGATCCATTTCTTTATCTTACATATGCAGAAAGGCTTGGGTAAGTGAGCAGAGTGGTCCTGAGGGCACACGGTAGTCAGTCATGTCATCTCTGCAGAGCTGTCTGCTGATTGTGCCATTTGTTGTCTTGCTGCTTCCCGTGGTTACTTATTTTTATTGACTGGTTATGTGTGTGTGTATGTGTGTGTGTGTGTGTGTGTACAAGCACATGTTCCCATAGTGCAAATGTGGGGTCAGGACAGCTTGTAGGAGTTGATTCTGTCCTTCCATTGTGGGTTTTGGAGGTTCAATTTAGGCACTTTTGACAGCTGAGCCCCACTTGTCTATGTGTACAAAGTACAAAGAACTTTGCATCTTGGTCTCAGTGTTGTGTTTTGCTCATTGTGCCTCAGTCATATGAACATGATGGAAAGGAGGACACTTGTACAAAGACACGCTCACTGTGTGCTCTGCTTCTGTTTCTATGGTGCGAGCAGTTGATTGAAATACCACTCATAGGCTTTTCCTGCAAGAGCCAGAGAGATGGAAGATTATAGACAGAATTAGACAACTTTTACATCTTACATTCTTTGTTCTAAATTAGGTTGATACTGTCATTTATTTCATGTATTTTTTGTAGCCTCATTATGCTCAATACTTCATGTTATTTTACTTTTTCACAAGAATACCCTGGAAGATAGGTTAATAAAATTCGAGACAGAACAGGGTGATAGAATCTAATCTCAGCTCTGTGAGGAAAGTAAGCTCAGTGACCAGGTAATTGAAGGACGTGGTATAACTTGCATTCAGGCTCCAGTGTATCGGAATCCAAAGTCCATGATCTAAACCCTTTCGAGAAAAGGTGGCTGTCGGGAGAAGGACTAACAGTGACATCTGAGGTAAAGCTTTATTTCCACTACATAAGTGCAGTAGTGGTGGGTGTTATTTTAGGACCAAGATCTTATTTTGTAAAACCCACATTGCTTCTTCCACATATCTATAAATAGGGCTCCTGGATGTTGGCACAGGCATTTTCCTTTTCTCTTTCAGTATTATGTTACTTTAATGGTACATTCTGAAACACTGTTTTCTTTTCAGAAAAACCATGCCAGATGGATCATCTGGATCGAATCCTACTGTCTGGCATCTATAATGTACGCAAGGGAAAAACCCAGCTGCACAAATGGGCTGAGCGCCTCGTTGTCCTCTGCGGTACCTGCCTTATTGTCTCCTCGGTGAAGGACTGTCAAACTGGAAAGATGCACATTTTGCCTCTGGTTGGGGGAAAGGTAAGATGTACACATTTTAAATATTACCTTGCTTATTAAGAAATGTCAAGGGTGTGCTGGGGAAATTGATCAGTTGGTGAAGGAGGATATGGGGGGCGTCAATTTGATCTTCAGAGCTCCTGTTTAAAAGCCAAATGAACCAACAATAACCACAACAAATCTAAGGGTGCTAGATAGAGCATGCTTATACTCTGGGTTCTAAGGCAGCAATGACAGGCAGAACTTGTTACTCTGCCAACCTAGCTTTGTTATTAAGCTTCAGGTGAATCAGAGACTTATGTTTCAGCAGACAAGGTGTACTGCTCCCAAGGAATGGCTTCCCAGGTGGTTCTCAGGTCTCCATAGAACACACACACACACAAACACACAGAGAGACAGACTGACAGACTGACTGACTGACTGTGTGCTAAGCTGTAGCTCAGCCTAGCGTGTTTGAGTCCCTGGATTTTGTTCCTAGCATATGAGGAAATAAAGGAAAGGAAGGGGGAAACACGAAAGAGGAAAGGGAAGGGAAAGGAAAGGGAAAGGAAAGGAAAGACCCTGCCTGATTTTCATAGATGCAAATAGAAATATTATAAAATGATTATATCAGAGATTCTTGGGAGGTTCCAGAACTCTCTATTCCCCAAATGCTGTTGCAGAACTGTGTACCTAGGAACTAGGAACTAGGTGCTGTAGCTGATAACACCAAGGTGGTGTTACCTGGGTGCTACAAAGAAGCTGCCTTTGGGAACTAAAAGTAGTTGCCAAGATCATTAAGAGTGGAGTGGTCATAAGCTCCAATTCAACAGCCAGGGAAGTATCTGTATTTGTGTCTGTATCTGTCATGAAAAAGTTCATTGCTAGTTAAAGAGAGTGGCAGGTGATCCTACTAGGTTAGTATTTAAAGGACACTAGATACAATGTTTTGAAGCTTGATTGGCATAAACAGTGTGAACTGAAGAGGTTTAGGACAAAATGACCTTTGACATGTATAATTGTCTATATATAACAGTATAGACATAATACATGTATTAAAAAGACAGATTATCTGGACTGGAGAGATGACTCAGAGGGCAAAAGTGCTTGCTGGCAAGATATCTATAAATGCAATAACCAAAAAATAAACTCATTTTAGACTGAGATAGAAATCAGTAGATACACGAAAAAACCTTGAGAATAAGTATGCTTAGGATGTTGTGAAACAGAATAAAACAATAACAATACTTCTGAAGTCAGAATCCTGGGGAGGATTCAGTGCAAACCTTGGGAATAGAAATATTATTACTCAAATTTAAAAATACTAGGCTGTAGACATGGCTCAGCCATGGATGTGCTTACAGAGGACCCAGATCCTGTTCCATGAGGCACGCATGTGGCAGCTCACATCCATCTTTAACTCCAGTCCCAGGAGTCCTACTCTCTCTTCTGGTCTTCATGGACCCAGAAGACACACACATAGCACAGACACATCACGTTAATAAAAACGAAGTCAAAAACTTAAAAAAATATATTTTACATTGGAATACTTTATACAAAGTTTAGAGAATCATACATAGTCATATACTGAGAAAGTTTTGTGAATTACTCATTAGTAGATATTACAGCCAGCATTTCTATGTAATTATGGTAATTTGGTATTATGTGAATTGACCTTGTAGTTTTACATATGTACTACTTTCAAATTTATTAACTATAAATGGTAAGTAGTTTTCTTATCATTTTGTAGCAGGCCTGGCAGGTCTGGCAGGCCTGGCAGGCCTGGAACTCCTAAAGATCTGCCTTCTTCTGCCTCTCAGTGCTGGGATTATAGATGTATGCCATACGACCTTTCGACCTGGCAAAGTCTTTTTTTTTTTTCTTTCCTTAAATTGTACAGAGGTATAGTTTAATATATCTAAAATGAACTTCACTTAATTTTTAAAAAATTATTTTCCTTTTCCTTTTTATTTTATGTGTATACGCACCACATGTGTACCTGATGCTCTTCCAGGCTAGAGAGGGCATCAGACCCCATAGGACTAGAGTTACAGATGGCCGTGAACCACCCAGCATGTTAGGATCAGAGCTCTAGTCCTCTTCAAGAGCAGCAAGTGTTCTTAATTACTGAGCCGTCTCTCCAGTTCCCTGTAGTAATATATTTAAAAGATTATTCTAGAATATTATCTTTTGGTTTCAATGAAATTCTTTCTTTTGTCACCAGTTTCTAGAGTTATACTAATTTCATACCAGTGAACAATGATTATGTTGTGAATACCACAATTAAATGTTACAAAATTTTTTAGTTTTATTGAATCTTTACACTGTGCTGTGCTTTTTTTTTTTTTTTTTTTTTTTGCTCATGGTATTTTGTGTTTCTGCCACTAGGTTCTATCTTTAGTAAGCACTAGAATGTATTGATTTGCAAGTATAACTTGTAAATCTGTAGCTGGTCTGCCAAGATTCAGAAGCAATGTCATCCAAAGTAAGATGCCAAAGATAGAAGTGACTCCACAGCGGTAGGAAGAATGTATCTTTAGCAAGTTGGTGTAAGTTGAGTTCTTGCAGTTTAGGGAAAAGTCCTTTTTTGAGACAAGGATGTTTAGGTAACCCAGACTTACCTGGAATTCTCTCTGCATCTGCTTCCTGGTTACTGGAATTACAGGTGTGTACCCTCACAGCCAGCCTTGTTGTAGTTTGATTTGCCTCTCCATAATGGTTGTTGATCTCGATCATTGTTTCCTGCTCTTGTTGGTTATTTGTGTATATTATTTGGAGAAATGTCTGCTCAGATTCTTTGCTGCTTTAAAGTATGTTTTATGACTGCTTTTTGACCATCATTTCTGATGAGTACTTCTGACTGTTCCCTCCTCCTCCCCAGATAGAAGAGGTGAAGCGCCGGCAGCACTCCCTTGCTTTCAGCTCAGCTGGAGCCCAAGCGCAGACCTATCATGTCAGCTTCGAGACTTTGGCCGAGTACCAGAGATGGCAACGGCAGGCGTCCAAGGTTGGAAGCTTTGATAGGAGACGAGGATGTAGCAGCAAGTGACCATCTTTAGTGTCACACTTGGTCTTTCTTAGTGCACAATGAATATAATAGTGGACTTTCACTGTGTCTTTACTTTTTTTGTATTATCATAGTAGAAAATGGTAACAATTATTTTCAGGTACATTTCTGTCTGTACCATGTTTGTGAGGTGGGTCTTATAAAGAGTTATGGCGTAATTAAATTAGACCTTTAAAGGAGCTGAGACATGAGGTTGCCATTGCCTCCCATCTGCTACAGTAGTCACTGATTGACACATCTACTCCCTAGCGTATAGCCTGGTGCTTCTTTCTCTGTACATTGTTAGAACAGCCTTGATAAACCACTTAAAAGGTGAACTTATTGATGGGACATAACCTGTGATTCTGTCACAAATCTGTCTTCTGGTATGTTGAGGATAATTGGCATTTCAGCATAGCTCTGCTGCAATTGAAGGAAGATAGGACACGGAAGTGCACTGCATCTCCTAAACTTGTGCTGTTTGGATTCTTCATGTCTCGGCACAGGTGACTTTCCTCATGTGTTTTAAAGCACATTATGGATTTTGAAGACTTGATTTATTGGTTTTTTGTTGCTGTATCAGTTATAAAATCTGTTCTTTGTAAAAACTGGTTTCAGTTGTGAGTAACTTCCATTCTTCTGCCTCTTTAAGGAGAAGTTACTGTTTCTTGGTCATCTTTGGTATATTCAGCAATGTGGTATATGCTTTCAGTAGAAGAAATGACTTTTTGTGAATAATCAGCATGGGCGTGTGGCTACAAAAGGCATTTCGTCCCACACTATCTCTTATTAAAACTTAGCAATTTTGAATTATCTTAACATGGCTTCTGATTTAACATGTGATATTTTAATCCCTCATGGAGACCTGAGCAGCTTTTCTTCCTTTCTTTTTTCCTTTTATTAAAGACAGGGGCTCACTTATATTGTATTGACTAGCCTGAAATTTATTCTGTAGCCTAGGGTAGCCAAACGTGTAGTGATCCTCCTCTTCCCCAGTCTCCCAAGTGACAGAATTGTAAGTATGGACCCACTATGCTTGTTGTACCATAGGGTTTTTGGTCTCAGTTTCTTGTTTTTTGATAGGCTAGCCTTAATTTCTCTATGTATCCAAGGCTGGGTTTGATTTACTGATCATCCCGCTTCCACTTCCCTGGTGCGAGAATTACAGGCCTACACCTTTGTTTTTGTTTTTGTTTTGTTTTGTTTTTAAAGCAACTTATAGTTTTAGGGAAAAGAAAAAATCGACTGGTTCTTATAAATGAATAATAGAGTCTCTACTTTTCCCCCTTTCCTAGTTTAGTCAGTACCTTTTGAGTAAATGCCATTCTGGCCTGTGTTGTGAAAGCAGATGATATTCAGAAGGCTTCTCGTCCTGCCCTTCCTCAGGTAGTGTCCCAGCGGATCAGCACCGTGGACCTCTCATGCTACAGCCTTGAGGAGGTTCCTGAGCATCTCTTCTACAGTCAAGACATCACCTACCTCAACCTGCGGCACAACTTCATGCAGTTAGAACGACCCGGGGGCCTTGACACACTCTACAAGTATGTAGGAAGAGATTGCCAGACGAGTATGTTGAAAATGAATTATAATCAGTAGCTTAGTGGGTCACACTTTAAGTGGACAAGTTTACTGGATTACATCATTCCTCATTTCTATAACAGAATAATCAGAGGCTGGATAATGTATAAAGAGGAGGTTTAAATGTAAGAGGTGGCGGCTTTGCTGCAGCATAGCATGGTGACTGGTGAGAGCCACATGACAGGAGAGGTGGGATGGCAATACAGGAAACCAGGAGAGTCGGGGTCGTCTCGACTGCTTTAGAGCAACCCATTTTCTTGGGAACTAACTCACTTTGTAATCCTTTCCCTGGACAGAGTGTCTAGTGACTTCATTACTTCTTCCTTTTTTAAATATTTGTTTATTTTAGTGAGGTTGGGTACTGATTGAGGCCAGAACCCTGTGTATACTAGACAAGTATTCTCACCTCTGACAGGTCTACCACTCTCAGTCCTGCCACACTGGGGCCATGCTTCCAGCACACGAACCTCTGAGCACAAACCAGTTGGCACTTTCTATCATGTTTTCTAAATTTCCACTCCGTTTTGAAGAAGCAAAATTTTTATTCACACAAATCTTATCATTATTATTCTCCCTATAAAACAGAAGGGTGGTGGAATGTTATGTTTCAAAGACTACAATTACTTGCCATTGATTTTGATAGTATTTTTTTCGTGATTTGTTTTTCTTTTGTTATGAGATAGGGTTTCAAACTGGCCTGGAACTCACTTATGTAGACCAAGCTGACCTTGAACTCACAGAGATCTGCCTGCCTCAGCCTTCAGGATGCTGGCATTAAAGGTATGCACCACTATGCCAGGCTTGGGATAATCTTTATAGTAATGCTAAAGCATGTTTTGTGTTTATGATAAAGCATCATCTGCAGCTATGGCAGATTGAGAGATTCCATACATGGACAGTTTTTTAATCAAAAGTTTTGAATTGAAATGGCTTCAGGCTAGAGTAGGCTTTCTCTCCTGTGTATTTACTCCCACCAGTTCTCAAGTCCTTTGTCATCTGTGAAACCTTTCTCTTCTGATAATCGAGCCATCTCACCCTATAAGATTATGATCTATGTGTTTATCTTCTTTGTTAGAACATATTTTATAAAAAAAAAAAAAAAAAAAAAAAAGCCGGGCTGTGGTGGTGCACGCCTGTAATCCCAGCACTTGGGAGGCAGAGGCCAGCGGATTTCTGAGTTTGAGGCCAGCCTGGTCTACAGAGTGAGTTCCAGGACAGCCAGGGCTACACAGAGAAACCCTGTCTCGAAAAAAAAAAAAAACCCTCCCCCCCAAAAAACAAACAAACAAAGGAACATATTTTATTTTCCTGTTCTCCTCACATCCCATCTCATATCATCACCTAAAATAGCATGAGAGACCAGTCTGGGCTGTGTTAAGTGAGTGGGAGACAAGCCTGAGCTGTGTTAAGTGAGTGGGAGACAAGCCTGGGCTGTGTTAAGTGAGACCCTCTCTCAAGAAAACTGCACAAGACACAAAAACTGAGACCCATGAATAATGACAAGATGTGATTGTGGGTTTCTGCTGGGGAAGGGAGAAATTGAAAATCAAAGCAAAGTGTTGTACATTACATGGTGAATAAAAACACGTTAAAATGACATATCTTATTTACTCATGTTAATAATGTAATTCTTATAATTCTGGTATAATATTCAGAAAAACAGGGGTATTTACAATCTAATCTTTTATAGTTACAAGTATATATTTAGTAATGATACAGGTATTTGACTTATATTTGAATAATAAATTAAGGTGTAATATTAAGGAAGTCAGTCTCTAGCATTTCCAATTGCCCGAAAGTAGAATTGATCCAGTTAGAGAGCTTGCCAGAGATTCTGAAGTCAAGGCACCTGGGCAAAGAATAATATGTAATCAGACTCAGGTCACCTGGAAGTCAGAAGCTGAGGTTTGAAAGAGTAGCCTCAGTGTTAAGTACCATGGGTTCCATTCTCAAAGCAGGAGAACAGTGCCTTTGGCTTATCATCTTATTTGTATGATATAAAAAGCCATGTTCCACACACCCATCCGATGGCCACACTACCTCGAGGTAAGATAATATGAAAGCTTTGAAGCACAAATGGCAACAACACAGGTTCTTGTGGATCACATACTTTACAACACAAGGCTGCCACACGTTCTCAAGCTCACCTGATCCATTTATTTCAGGTGACATTCAAGCCAATATAATTTCAGTGTAAAAAGAGATGCTTTTAATGTGCTATGTACTTGTTAGCTATTGTGGTATCTGAGTAGATTAAATTTTGTATATTCCCTGTAGACATTTAGTAAAATGAGTTTAAAGGTATCAAGTGTGACTTGATAGAAAGGCACTGTGATAGCATGAGCCCCATGTGCATTTTCCGCCTCATTTTAGTCTTGACCCACTGACAGCATGCTCTGTATGTTAACCACTGCTGTCCTGTGTCCATACAACATTTATTAGCATATAATTGAAAACATTAGTTTTTAGAACAAATTGTATGGTGCATGTCTTATATAGATCACTTAACTGGGTTTGGTCGCACATGTCCATAATCCTGCCACTTTGCAAATGGAGGCAATATTTGAGTTGGAGACCAGTCTATGCTATATTGTGAGTTCTAGGCCAGTATGGGCTATATAGAAGTTCTCCAACAGCAATAAAAAGAAACCAAAAAACAAAGAAAGAAAGAAAGAAAGAAAGAAAGAAAGAAAGAAAGAAAGAAAGAAAGAAAGAAAGAAAGAAAGAAAGAAAGAAAGAAAGAAAACCATCACATTCCATTGATGGTCCCTGTAAAGACATATAGTGGGTGTCTTAATTATTCATACCATCACAGTGGGTTTATGGAGTCTGTATTGTGCCTTTGTTCTTTAGATTTTCTCAACTGAAAGGCCTGAACTTGTCCCATAATAAACTTGGACTGTTTCCTGTGTTACTGTGTGAGATTTCTACCCTGACTGAACTCAACCTTTCTTGTAATGGATTTCATGACTTGCCAAGTCAGATTGGTAATCTACTAAAGTAAGTGTTGGCTTTTTCTAGATTCTTCTTTTGCAGGCAACTTTCTCTAGTCTTAGAATGCAGTTAGCACTTTGAATTTTTACACTGAGATAAATCACATTCTTATCAAGTAATGGCTCTTGATGCCAGATGTGACCATGCCACCGAGCAGTGACCTCAGTCTTTATGTAGCATCTGAAGACCCATCCTTAGAAATTATGTATAACTTCTGCTTACTCTCCATGGGCCAAGATTTGGGGGAGCTTTGTAATGTTTGAATTGTTAGTAGTTACTGCCATGGCTTAGTAATGAATTACTGCTCCTGTTGTCGCCTCTGTCTGTGTGAGCTGTTCCATAATGCAGGCTTGTTTGTTTCCAGTCTGCAGACCCTCTGCCTTGATGGCAACGTTCTTACAGCTCTACCGGATGAGCTGGGAAACCTGCAGCAGCTGACTTCTCTGGGAATTTCCTTCAACAATTTTAGTCAAATTCCTGAGGTTTTGGAGAAACTCAGCATGTTAGATAAAGTGGTTATGGCAGGAAACCATTTGGAAGTCCTGGACCTAGGGGTGCTGACCAGGATGCGCCATGTTAAACATGTGGACCTGAGGTGAGTGAGGCGCTCTGAGAGAGCTTCTTCAGCTTCACGGGGATGGGCCTTGGGGTCTTCTCTTCACAAGGGTCTCTCTAGAACATTAGGAACTTAGAACAGTAGAAAAGTAGATGTTCTCAGATCTGCAGTAAAACTTCATTTATCCAATAGCAGAAAGAGAGAGAAAGGATCTGGTGGGTTGTCAGTGACAGACTTAAATTGCCAAAGGTTGTCTTGACTTACTCTTTCAGCAACATTTTATGAGAATGTCCATTTCCTTGAACCTTTATCCATACTGGATTCAGGAGTCTTTTTTTCCCTTTACTAACAGTAGAAGGCACAGCATTGCAGTTGATTGTTTTGATGAGCATTTGTTTATAAGTGATATTGAACATCATTTTGTATGTAGACTAGTGGTCTCTAGTTTTCTATAAACTTGGCCATTTTTCTGTTGAGTCACTTTTTTCTTGATAACATTGTGTTGTAGTTGAACTATTCAAGACTTCACTACTAAAACCTTATGAGTTTTACTTTATAGTGACCATCTTTCTCTAAAGGAAAGTGGTCAAAGTTATCTACCCCATGTTCTGACATTTCAGAAAGCTGATAGCCCTGTAAAGACACAGCCTGGGATTTAGTAGCATACAGGAGGAGGAGAACAGGCTGGTTTGTGCTAAGTCAAGTAGGTGAAGAGACAAGAGCCAGAAACATTGTGTGAAGTTTGTGTTTGAACCATTCATGTGCATTCAGATTATTTTTTTCTCCTTAGTGCATGTGAGTCTTGGCGCTAGAGGAAAGGCGGCATAACCACAGGAAAGGGAAGCTGTTCTTGTCTTAGCTTGTCACTCACTCCAGAGCATGCCCATTTCCTTGTCCTCCCCTTCCCCACCTGACCTTACTAGGTACTTGGATATAAGCATTTATCTCTTCATGAATATTACCTTTTTTCTGTCTAGTTTGTGTATGCATTTACTGGTTCTAACTTGGCTGGATCTTGGCTTCTTTTTCTAAAAATTAACAGGTTGTTTTCTGTATGTAGTACCTTGAAAAATGAAGCAAGTAGTGAAATCCTCAAGTTCAGTAAAGAGAGAAGAGGGTCATAGCTCCCTTCAACATTTCTAAGCCTGTAATAGAAACTCTTTTCAATTATTTTCCTATTTCTGAATATTAAGGATGAACCACTTGAAAATGGTGATTATTGAAAATCTGGAAGGAAATAAACACATCACTCACATGGATCTGCGGGACAATCAGTTGACTGATTTAGACCTCAGCTCCTTGTGTAGCTTGGAGCAGCTGCACTGTGAGCGGAACAAGCTGAGGGAGCTGACACTCAGTGGTTTCTCCCTTCGGACCCTCTACGCCAATTGGAACAGTAAGTTCTCTCCTGTTTTAGCTCTTTCAGCTCTAGTCTGAGCCTTCTAAGAGGAGTGGCACCTGTGGGCCTTCTCAGCCACTCTGCAGAATAGAGTTGTGGCCCCTTGAGTTGCTTTTTTTAACTTTGATGTTAGCCCTGAAGCAGTGGGTATATACATAAAAAGACATGGCTGTGTACCTTGAGATTCATTGTGTATAGGAAGAGGCACTACAGAGTTGTAGGGGTCGGTTAGGTGGCTGAGCATGTTCAGACCAGAGCATCTGTTATGAAGTAGGTGTTGGCATCCTTTACAGCCTAGCTAAATTTGTCCTACCCCTGCTTTTTGCATAGTCTGTAAAGAATGGTTTCTTAGTTAGAGTTTCTATTACTGCACCAAACACCATAACCAAAAAAGCAAGTTTGGGAGGAAATGGTTTATTCAACTTATACTTCCACATTGTGGTTCATCACTGAAGAAAGGACAAGAGCTCAAACAGGGCAGGAACCTGGAGGCAGGAGCCGGTGCAGAGGTCATGGAGGGGTGCTGCTTACTGGATTGCTTCTCCTGGCTTGCTCAGCTTGCCTTTTTATAGAACCCGGGACACCAGCTCAGGGACGGCACCACTCAGAATGCACCGTCCCCTCTCCCCCTAGGAAACTGAGAAAATGCCTTACAGCTGGATCTCATGGAGGCATTTCCTCAAGGGAGGCTCCTTTCTCTGTAATAACTGCAGCATGGGTCAAGTTGATATGTAAAAACAGCCAGTACAAATGGTTTTTATATTTTTTAAAAGTTGGATTAAAATTTAGAATAATATTTGTGACTTGGAAATTACATGAAATTTAAGCTTGTATATTCATAAACCAAGTTTTATTAGCGCACACTCATAGGTTTACAGTTAGTTTATATGTCACTGGTTTCATGTTACTGTGATAAAATTATAGGAGTAAGACACAGACCCTAAAGGATTTCTCTTAGCTTTTTAAAGACAAAGTTTCCCAACCCTTGTGGAGAGGCACATGCTTCCTTAGAGACCCTGTTCCAGTAGTGGAGGGAGCACAAATGCCAGAAGCATGCCAGGCATGCTTGTGCTTTCCACAGGCTAACAGTTGACATAGCAACACAAAGCCACATTGACAGAAATCTTATATAACCTGCCTGCCTTGGTAGCCGGGCTGGGGTGAATGCAAGCTCTTCTATTCCAGGCTTAATTACTAACACAGCTCTCATGTCAGACAGTAGGTAGGGCATATGTATATATGCATATATGTGGTTTATACAGTGAATATAAGTTAAAGGCTGCTGTAGAGTTTAAGAGATTTCAGAGAGTCTGTATTGATAAGGTAATGAAGCAGACGAGTGCCAGGAGAGACATGCTGTAGTTAGGTTTGAGAGCAAAGCTACAGAGTTCAGCTGCAAGGTCAGAGCAAAACCACAGTCAGAGAGTTTGGAACAGATGAAGAGCAGGGAATAGCATGCCAGGCAGGTCCAGGTCCAGAAAGGCAAACAGGTAAACTAAACAGGTAGTCACAGACTACATACAGGTTGACCTGAGCTGAAGCTCGAGGAGTAGTAGGGGAGACCTTAGTCCTACACACACACACACACACACACACACACACACACACCAGGTATCAGATGGTAGGTTGGTGTGAAGCCCGTATCATCACAGTGTTTAATGTCTATCACTTTATGGGGTCCAGGTAAGGGAGTCATAACCTTTCCTCGGCCTGGCATGTCCAATAAGTTATTGGGCCTGGTTTTCTTGATGTGATTATAATATGCCCCTCCAGTCTCAATGAATCCCAATAAACTCACAGGGTGGCTCCCTTTTGGTCCCTAGGAATAAGTCATTTATCAGTTTGTGCTGGATGGGTGATGACTGATATCTGGGTTGCCCAGGAGCTGTAGTCATCCTTCTTTCTCAAAATGGAGTCAAAGCTGCTGTTCACAGCCTGAAAAACTACTCTTCATACAATATGGAATGACTTAGAGCAGAGCTTAGCTTCATCAGCAACTAGAGCTGGTCTGTGGGAATGTTTTTAATGTTTATAGAGACCACTGCTTTGTCTGATTGAGACAGTCTCATGATGTTGAAGCCATTTGTATGGAGAGTTCTTTACCAGTTAGGCGTGTTAGGTATTTTATTTTGGTTTTGGTGTTTTAAGGAAGTTTCACTGTGGCCTGGCAGTGAGTGGGGTACCAGGCCTGGTGGCTCCCTCTAGTGTTACAACTCCTACACAGGTCCTTAGTCCTGCAAGTGAAGCTCTCACTGCCTAGGAAGTCAAGATTCCTCAGGCTGTAGCAGCAGTTGGCGTTGTAGCTTCTAGACAGACCTAAATGTCAGAGGTCCTCATCTCTTGATAGCAGCCACTGTTACGCTTCCAGGCCCGGGTATCTGAAGACTCACTAGCTCGCTGCTGTTCTTGTAGCAGCCAGGGCGCAGGCGCTTTCTTCTCCCTCTTTATAGTCCCTGCCTGCTCCAGTCCAGCTCTCTGCCCTCTGTTGCCTTCTCTGTACTTCTGTGCCAGCCTCGTCCCTGCCTGGCCTGCTGCTCCTCAGCTGCCTCTTGGTCAGTGTCACAGGAGACAGCTACTGTTGCTCTGCTGGCTGCCAGGCTTGTGGCTCTCCTTAGCTGCTGCTTCCGCTCTCAAGAAGACAGCTTTGTCATCTTTGCAGCTTAGCGTGTTCCACTGTCCTGACAGCTGCCTCAGCCACACTACTGCTCCACTGCCCCGCTGCTGCTTTCTTTGTAACCAGCTCAGCCTCTTCTGGTAAAGGAGGCAAGAACTTGAGAGAAATCTTGTATTAGGGCTTTTAAAGCTGTAGTAAATAACAGTACAGTTGTCATGTATTTTCCTCTAGGTTTCTGTGGTATGCTCATAAAGGTTGGTGCTGGCCTAAACTCATTTGGCTGTCTGATAATCATTTTACTTAACACAGCTGTGGGCAGCAAGGGAGAGTCCATCATCTGCCAGTTAAGATACCAAATTGCCTTATTTCCCAATACCTTTCCCTTTTTAAAAAACAAAAAAACAAAACAAACAAACAAACAAAAAAAACCCCAAAATTAGAAGGAATGCTTACAGTAAGAATTTAAGTAACATCATTAACCCAAGTAGTGATTTTTGCCAGATATTATAACACTTTAACAAAGTTCAAAACCTGTTCAGTGCCCTAGGTAGGATTGAATCTCTCAGATGTGTTTTATATTCACATACAAAAAAAGAACATTCAAAAGATATAACCACTTGCAATAGTATGATCAAATATCACAAGCATAGTGTGGAGTGAATGAAGTCAGACCAAAGCATATAAAGGGGGGAGAGGGAAGAAAATCAGGAGTTCACAGCCATCCTCAGGTACATAGTGAGTTCAAGACCAGTCTGGGCTGCATGAGACCTTGCCTCAAAAGAAGATAGCAAAGTATATATATATATGTCTGGGATTACAAATGTGCATTAGCATGCTTGGTTTATGCAGTGCTGGGGTTAGAGCCCAGGGCTTCCTACATGCTGGGTAAACACGCGGCCAACCGAGCTGCATCTCCATCCATCAGGGCCCTTTTATCCCAGTATTTGGGGAAGTAAAGCAAGATTATGAGTTCAAGGCCACCTGGGCTACCCAAAAGCCTGTTGAGATGGGGCATGGAGGAAAGTTTGGTTTTATAAATGGCAAGTGTTGTCTGCTGTTTGGAACCAGGATAGACAATGGTATGTTTGAGTGTGTGGTGGCTAGGAGATGAAGAGATGCTCAGGGTTGATACTGCCTTGTTGATGATATGAGCATTGGTTCTACTGAGTGCTCCATTTCACTGATCTATACACTTAAGATTGTTTCTGGTTGGAGGGTGGACAGGGGTTGGTGGGGTGGGGAATAAAATATGGAGTGTATAAAAATAATTAATAAAAAAGATTGTTTCTGTATTTGCATTATACTTCAATTAAAAATAAGATTATTTTTACCAAAAATTTAGATATTGGCCTGGAGAGATGGCTCAGTGGTTAAAAGATCTCAGTGTTCTTAAAGAGGACCTGAGTTAGATTCCTAGCACCCAGATGAGGCCCTCACAGTTACCTATGAACTCCACCTCCAGGGAGATCCAATTCCTCTGCTCGCTGGGACCCCAGCACTATATGTTCATACCACACACATACATGTAATTAAAAATAAATGCTTTTTAAAAACCCAAGTATTAATTTTTCAAGTTATAACCTAAGTGGTACTGTTAACATTAGCAGCTATAGTGTCAACATTAGTGATATAGTGTAAGCATGAAAGATCCCAGAGTTGTAGTTGTGTGTGTTTACAACAACAGACTGAACAGTAGTCAGAGTGAGCTGCCAGTAGTTTTTATCTTTAGTCATCTTACAAAACCACTTTTGCTTTATTTACCAGCTATTCCTTTAAAAACTGTGTATGTGTGTGGGAATGTGCAGGTGCCCATGGAGGCCAGCAGCGTCTGATGCCCTGGAAACTGGAATTAACAGGCTATTGTGAACCACCCGCTGTAGTGCTGGAACCTGAACATGGGGCCTCTGGAAGAGCAGTAGATGCGCTTAACCACTGAGCCATCTCTCCAAACCTCTCTAGTAGTTCTTGCTTTCGTTGTCAGAGACCACTGTTAATATGTTGTCTGTTTTCCCCTAGGGCTGACAGCAGTGAATGTCTACCCAGTACCCAGCCTGCTCACTTCTTTGGAACTCTCCCGGTGAGTCTGTCCAGAAGGGTGGAGATTTTGATTGTGGGGGGCGGGGTAGGGGGGTTGTTTCAGGGGAGGGAGAGGGATACTGTTTCATGGCTAAAGGAAGGAGGGTGGGAGGAATTAGATCTCTTCTGTTTGAATAAACAGAGTGTTGCTTAATTTCACTGTGTTCACCTTTCTGTCTACATTCTCATGAGAGCTGTTCCCGTGCTTCCCAGGTCCTTGTCCCGCCGGCAGCTCACTTTAGACATCTCTAGTTCACTTCTCTCTGCTGACATTCACTCTCCCTTGTTTAGAGGTAGCCTTCAAACTGGCCGCGTTCTTTGTAATGCCATGGTGGTCGTTGCTTCCGTGTCTTTGGTCTGTTGTGCTCTCCTGCAGGCAGTCCCCCCCTGACTTGGCACACTTGGTCTACATGCAGTCTCACTGAGGCCAGGGTTTTGGGTGGCTCCCATGTGCCATGTGTTGGCATCAACAGTTCTCTAGACTGATCCTCTTCTCCCAGGTCAGGCTCCTGTATCCAGTTCTTCACTAGCTCATTTTGCTACCCCAGTATTGTTTTCTGTGTGTTCATACTTAGCACCATCATGCCCCGGTCATCCAGGCCAGAAGCCTGAAAGAGGCTGTCCTCCTTTATTCTGTCCTCCTTCCTATGCCGAACCCTTCTCCAGGTCCTCGTCATCTGCCCTGAGCAGTGCTGGCATCCCTGCCTCCCCTTCAGCTGAAGGACTACTCACTGAGGCCACATCAGCCCTGATTCTGATTCTGCGTCGTCTTTCCTTTCTTCCTTCTTTTTCTTTCTTGTCTTTCTTCTTGGCAGACTCATCTTTACTGGGTTCCATCTACCAGCAGTGTATTTAAAGCACATAGCTGACATCATCTGTATACTGTTTATACCCCCTGAGGCAGGCCCTGTACGTATAGGGTCAAGTAAGAACTTTCCAGACGCGCTTTAGACCTGGTTCCAGCCTAACTTCCCGCGTCCAGTCACTTCTTGCTCCAGCATTGCCACCCTGCTCCGCCTCCCTTCATACGTCACGCTCCTCCTTGCCGCATCTCTGTGCTGTGGCTCAGTCTGCCATCTTTGCTTAAGTATCTTCATGTGAGGTCACAGGATCTAACCCAGGTGTCATGACATGGCTTTTTTTTTTTTTTAAGATTTTATCTATTTTTATGTGTATGAGTACACTATAGCTGTCTTCAGACACACCAGAAGAGGGTATCAGATCCCATTACAGATGGTTATGAGCCAACATGTGGTTGCTGGGATTTGAACTCAGGGCCTTTGGAAGAACAGTCAGTGCTCTTAACCACTGAGCCATCTCTCCAGCCCAGATGTCATGTATTTTAGCAGTTAGTTGTCTTGTCCTATTTCAGGCCAAGTGTTCGTTTCACTAAGTTGTCACAGTAATATCTGTTTCTCCTATATAGCTCTCACTTCATTCTCCCACGTAATTGATAGACACAGCATCCCAGATTCTTCCTTAGAAATAGTGTCCCTGCCCTAAGGTTCTTACAGGTGACATGATATACACATTAGAGTCTAGTGAAATGGATTCCATTTGTTTGTTATTTAGATTTTCATAACTATGACAAAATACCCAAAATAATCAATGTAAAAGATGGAAAGTCTTTTTAGCTTGCAGCTTCAGATCCGTGGCCACTTACCATGCTACTTTGGGCCTTTGGGGAAGTATATAGTATTATGGTGGCAGCTCATAGTGGCTTACCTCATGACAACTGAGAAGAGGCCAGATCTCCTTTGAGCCCTTCCTTCTTTCCTTCCTTCCTTCCTTCCTTCCTTCCTTCCTTCCTTCCTTCCTTCCTTCCTTCCTCCCTCCCTCCCTCCCTCCCTCCCTCCCTCCCTCCCTCCCTCCCTCCCTTCCTTCCTTCCTTCCTTCCTTCCTTCCTTCCTTCCTTCCTTCCTTCCTTCCTTCCTTCCTTCCTTCTTCCTTCCCTTCCTTGTGCCCTCCTTTTCCTTACCTTTTTTTTTTTATCTTTCTTCCGTGTGTGGGGTTTTTTTTTGGATTTGGTTTTTTTTTTTTTTTTTTTGAGACAGAGTTTCTCTGTATAGCCCTGACTGTCCTGGAACTCACTCTGTAGACCAGGCTGGCCTCGAACTCAGAAATCCGCCTGTCTCTGCCTCCCAGAGTGCTGGGATCACAGGCGTTCTGTGTGTTTTTTAAAGACAGTCTCCATATGTAACCCAGGCTGGCCTTGAACCTATGATCCTCATGCTTGCCTTAACCTCCTCCCAAGTGCCAGGATTACAGGATGAGTTGTCATCATGGCTTAATCCCACCAGTTAATTTGTTTTTAATTAACTTTCGAAAAAATTTCTGTATGGTATGTGGATGTTTCGCCTGTGTGTATGTAATATCACATGTATAACTGGTGCTCTGAGACTGCAGTTAGAGATGGTTGTAAGCTGATACATAGGTGCTAGGAATTGAACACTGGTCCTCTGGAAGAGCAGCCATTGCTGTATACCACTGACCCATCTCTCCAGTCCCACCCACCAATTTGTAGTAGCACCACAGGCTACTAGAAGAAACTGTAATAACATGTCTATGAGGGAAACATTTAATATCTAAGCCATAGTAACTTTTTACCTTAAGTGATGATTCTTTTTCTTTGCAGAAACTTGCTAGAGTGTGTCCCTGACTGGGCCTGTGAAGCAAAAAAGCTGGAAATACTAGATATAAGCTACAATCTTCTTACAGAGGTTCCCATGAGGTACGTGTATACATGCATGCATGATATCTGTGTTTAAGTGTTTCTCTAGGTTTGGGTTGCTGTTCATGTTGGTGACTGCCGAGGAGGGGGCTGCTGAGTAGGAGGTGCTGTAAGGGATATAGTGAGGAGTAGTGCATGGCCCTAGCCTTCAGGAAATGTGGTAAGACTCTGATGTCCACACGGAGAACTGCTAGTGTGCTGTCAGTCTGGCATGGTTAGTGATATGGTAGGATGAATATAGCTTCTCTAGGTGACTCACAATGAACTGGAACTGTCCTGAGAACTCCAGTCTTATAATCCTTTAACCCCTTTCTGTAGGTGCTGCTGTCAGCCTCACCTTCCACTCGAGTGAGGAAACTAGGAGCGGTTAGGGAGCCTCTGCAAGGCAGCAGCTCCCAGGGCGCTCTCATCTGAACGTAGCAGTCTTGACCCTGGATGCTTACTCTTAGTCATGACATTTATCAGTTGTTTTAGAATTTCAGGAGAACTTTAAATAATCAGAGAGAGCTTTGTGGTAAGATGGCATTTGAGTTCACCGTTACCAGATGGTGAGATTTATCTAATGTGAGGAAGGAGATAGTGGTGCTTGAGGGGTAGGCGAGGGTGTTATACTATATATTCCAAAGTACTTAAAGGTAAAACCTATGCTTTTAGAGTTTTTAAAATTAAAATAGAGGCTTTGTAGCACAGTAGGTCTGCACCAAGCCTCTGGTCTTCACATCCCGACAATGTTACTGGTTCAGTGAGATCTTTGCAGATCACTACATCTTTGACAAGTTACTAACACTTTCTGGATTTTATTGGTAACAGCCTAGTCATAGCATATTTTAAACTCTTAATAATTTTATTGTAATAAAATTTTCATTATGGAATTATTTCAATAAGCAGACTTGAGTTATAAGTATAGATAAATGCTGTCCAGACTTAAATTAAAATGATTTATTCTAGAAGCTCCTTTACGAGTGGTTCTCAACCTTCCTAATGCTTCGACCCTTTAATACAGTTCCTCGTTGTGGTGACCCCAACCATAAACATTGTTTTCATTGTTGCTTGGTTATTCCCATACTGTCTTGACCTGCCAGCTTCCAATAATGGCACAGAGACTTTTATTTGTTTATGAGTACTTAGGTCTTAGAGCTTAGGCTTGTTTCCAATTAGCTCGTATAACTTAATTAACTCATTTATTATAATCTACCTCTGTCATGTGTCCTGTTACCTCTCTTCAATCCGGGCTTCTGTTCCTTCCTCGGTGTCTGTCTGTCTAGTCCTCTTCCCTCCCTTCAACACACCTGCTCCTGTCTCTTCTCGGATGCTCTGCCTGTCCTCTCCTGCCTCAGCTCTAGGCTGTTCAGCTCCTTATAAACATGTCAGGTGATGGAGAAGAATGCTTACAAAACACTGAGACAGGTGATGCTTCATAAAGATAACCATACCAAAGTCCAGACAGAACTCAGCTCTCTGCTGGCACAGAAATCAGCATTTGAATAATGCAAAGACCAGCTTTACACCGTGCACAAGATTATCCCAATACTTCCTACCTATAATTTTGCTTCTGTTATAAATCATAATGTATTTGTGTTTTCCAATGGTCTTAGGTGACCCCTGTGAAAGGGTCATTTGACCCCCAGGTTTAGACTCTGTGCTATTTGTACTAAAGATGGGTGGGTGCTAGGTGATGTATGTGATAACTTTCTTGGCTCAGTCACTCATCGGTGGTTGCATATTCTAAAAATAGGTTCACTGATTGATTTTAATTAACTGGTCTACAACAGACTTACAAAGGATTGAAGTGAGCTTTTGTTTCTTCTTAGAATTCTGAGTAGCCTGAGTCTTCGGAAACTGATGGTAGGACACAACCACATCCATGTCCTTCCTGCGCTGGTGGAGGCACATTCCCCTCGAGGTCCTGGATATCCAGCATAACACTCTCTCCAGGCTGCCAGACACGCTCTTCTCCAAGGCCTTAAAGTGAGTGCTGCAGAGGAGAGTCACTGCCCCGCCCTGCCCCGCCCTGCCCCGCCCTGCCCCGCTCTGCCCCGACTGATCTCTGGGTTAGAGTTTACTTGGTACTCCAGCTCTGTGCAGACACTTAGTGTCTCATAATAAGCTTGAAAGTTCTAGTACCTATCCAATACTTAATTATTTATGTGGTAGATGATTTCAGCCGGGTGGGCGCACTCAGGGTTTCACTGTATTCAGAGAGAAATAGCTTCAGGTGGAACCTTTGATGAATTTCACTTTGCATTGAGAAAAAAAGGACACACTAGTAAGTCAGTTTTATTCTAGCTTGATCAAGTAGTCTTTGAGCTATATTTTCCTGACTTCCAGAACACTAGTTACCTGCTTTGAAAAACATGAATTTATCATAATATCCTCTAGAGTGTATTGTTTGCCATCTTATAAATTAATAAGTAAATGGTATGTCTTCCTGTTTTAATATTTATAATCAGGTTTACTTAAATGTCGTCTTTAAAGAAAAAGTAGGGTTTTCTTTTTCTTTTGTGGTGCTAGTGATTAAGTTCAGAGTATTGCACAGAGTAAGTGCTGCTCTGCAGTTCAGCAACCCCAGCCCAGGAAAGCTGGTTTTAATGGCAGTCTTTACAATATAAGAAGGGAGCTTAGGGGCTGGAGAGATGGCTCAGTGGTTAAGACCAATAACTGCTCTTCCAAAGGTCCCGAGTTCAAATCCCAGCAACCACATCATGGCTCACAACCATCCGTAATGAGATTAGATGCCCTCTTCTGGAGTGTCTGAAGACAGCTACAGTGTACTTACATATAATAAATAAATAAATCTTAAAAAAAAAAAAAGGGAACTTAGAAATGGAGAAACTGGAGACAAGGGGCAGGGAGTTGACCAGGCTCACAGCTGTGAGATGCGCACAGCTGTGAGATGCCCACAGCTGGAGTCCATAGGCTTCCTGTTTCCTGGTCTCCATCTTAGGCACCTCTGATCATAACATTCTTAGGCTGGATATTCCTCAAAATAAAATCTCTAGGAAGCGAAATACAGCAGCAGTTAAAAAATAAAATGACATTGTTTGAGGGGAATCTTCAAGTTTCTGTGAAGTGTTGAAATTGTTAATTAACAAGCATGTAGTCTTGCTTAACATAACCTAGAATGTAATCTTCGGTGACTGAAGTTAATTAAGAAACCATCCACTTAATGCAGTACTGTCAGAACTGGCACACGTGGTCTCACTACCTTAATCGCTCACTAGGCTGCTGCTGCTGAAGCCTGCACATTTAACACACTCACTGAGTGGCAGAGCTCAGCTGGTCAGGTGCTCTCCTCGCAGGCATAAGGACCGAGTTCAGTTACCTAGACCTCACATAAAATTGCGGGGCATGGCAGTGTGTGCTTCTTGTTCTGCCACAGAACAAGAGACATATGGACCCCTGGGGCTTGCTGGCCAGCCGGTTTAGTCTAATCGGTTCCCACAGGTCAATGAGAGAGTTCTATCTCAGAAGATGTAGGCAGCAGTATTTAAAATACATTTATTCTTTGTGTGTGTGTGTGTGTGTGTGTGTGTGTGTACAAATGTTCTTATGTGTGTACTATAGTATATATGTGAAGGGTAGAAGACTGTTCTGTGGAGCCAGTTCTCTCCTGCCTTGTGGGTTCTGGGAATCAAACAGGTTACCAATGTTGGTAGAAAGAGCCTTTACCTGCTAGGTCATGTCACCATCCCTTGGGTGGCATTTTGAAGATGACAGTCAAGATCATCCTCTTGTCTACACATACACACACACACACACACACACAAGACCCCAAGTTTAATGTGATGCATCCTTTCACTGAGGATATTCTATGTTTATAAACATTGTATTCGGTCTATTATTAAAATTATACCATGGTTTATTTGTTAGACTGACAAAGATTAAATTGACATACCATTCATATGGGGATTAGTTAAATACATTATGATTTGTTACAAAGAGACAAAATGTTTTGAAGGTTATCTTTATAGTTCAGATGTGTATTATGGTGGTATTCTGTGGTGTCCTTGCAATGGGAACAGGTGGTTTTTGCATGCAGCCATTATAGACTGCTAGAAAAATAGCCATGCCTATGCTCCTTCTTGTCATCTGGTTTCAGTTACATAGATACAGAGAAAACTTCCTGGAGGAAATTATTCTTTGAGAGCTTGGTAGCCTCATTCTCTATTGCATGGACATGATGATTTCTACTTAAGAAGGTCACAGACTCAAAGGGAACGATGTTCTGTCAGTCTCAGGTACTTGAATGCATCTGCAAATAGTCTGGAGGCTTTGCCTCCTGCGTGTGCTGGAGAGGAGAGTCTGAGTGAGCTGCAGCTGCTGTACCTGACCAACAACCTTCTGACAGATCAGTGCACACCTGTTCTGGTCGGACACCCACACCTGCGAGTTCTGCACCTTGCAAACAACCAGCTACAGACCTTTCCTGCAAGGTGAGTGAGTGCAGGGCATGCTCATTTCAGAGTAAACACAAACTCTGCATTACATCCTAGCTCTCTAACTATGACACCTCCGACGTGCTGGGGCTGGGACTTAGTTAGCTAGCAGGAAAATCTTGCTTAATATGTCCCCGGTTAAGTGGGGAATAGCCAAAGATATAGCAGTTAAAATGTGTTTGGTTTTTGTTTTAATTATTTAATAATAATCTGAGAATATTCTACCCAGGAAAGTACAGGGTTATGAAATAAAATGTAAATATCTTAAGTTTTTTCTTTTCAGCACTGTATTATATGTTGTCTAATAGTTATTCTTTATATGTACTTGTATAAAATATGAGATGTATCTCACATTCTGTGTTAGGTGCCTCTGTCCTTGCACCTACAATCAAATGGGGAAATAGATAAACATCTTGGAGTGATCCTTCCTTTCCTAATGCTGCAACCCTTTAATATAGTTCCTCACGTTGTGGTGACCCCAAGCCATAAAATTGTTTTCATTGCTACTTCATAACTTTAATTTTTCTACTGGTTATGAATCTTAATATAAATATTTTTGGAGATGAGAGGTTTGCCAAAGGTGTTGTAAATCATAGATTAAGAACCTCAGGTCTAGGCAGTCTCCTTGTAGCCTAACACATACAAGGCACTGAAGATCCCAGTTTGGGAGCTGAGAAGATGACTTAGTGGTTAAGAGTGCTTGCTACTCTTCTGGAAAACCCAAGTTCAGTTCCCAGCACTCATATGCATGGCTGTAACTTCAGTTCCAAGACATCTAATTCTCTCTTCTGACCTCTGAGGACACCTGCACAAGTGTGACATCACCCATACAGATACATAAATAAACATAAATTTAAAAAAAAAGGTTGATCTGTAACTGCAAGAAGGCGTGAGAGAGAATTCCGTAAATCAAAATTTAAACAGTGTCTGTGGAAGAATATATTCAAAATAAATTTGATTTAAAAAAAATTGGGCCTGGTAATGTAACTCAATCGCTAGAGTTCTTGCCTAGTGTGCATAAGCCCAGTGCTCCAGCTCCAGTGCTGCATAAGACAGGATGGTAGCACACCCTGCATAAGACAGGATGGTAGCACACCCTGCATAAGACAGGATGGTAGCACACCCTGCATAAGACAGGATGGTAGCACACCCTGCATAAGACAGGATGGTAGCACACCCTGCATAAGACAGGATGGTAGCACACCCTGCATAAGACAGGATGGTAGCACACCCTGCATAAGACAGGATGGTAGCACACCCTGCATAAGACAGGATGGTAGCACACCCTGCATAAGACAGGATGGTAGCACACACTGCATAAGACAGGATGGTAGCACACTCTGCATAAGACAGGATGGTAGCACACACTGCATAAGACAGGATGGTAGCACACACCCATAATCCCAGCATTTGAGAGATAGAAGCAGGAGAATCAGAAATAAATGCCATTTTCTTTCTTTCTTTCTTTCTTTCTTTCTTTCTTTCTTTCTTTCTTTCTTTCTTTCTTTCTCTTTCTCTCTCTCTCTTTCTTTCTTTCTTTCTTTCTTTCTTTCTTTCTTTCTTTCTTTCTTTCTTTCTTTCTTTCTTTCTTTCTTTCTTTCTCTTTTCTTCTTTTCTTTTCTTTCTTTTTGTTTTTTTGAGACAAGGTTTCTCTCTGTAGCCCTGGCTGTCCTGGAACTCAGTCTGTAGACCAGGCTGGCCTCGAACTCAGAAATCCTCCTGCCTCTGCCCCCCCCCCCCCCCAAGTGCTGGAATTACAGGCATGCACCACCATTGCCCGGCTTAAGGCCATTTTCAACTACATATCAAGTTCAAAATCAACCTGGAATACACAAGATCCTGCTCCCCATACCTACTCCCAAAATTCTATCATTAAAAAAAATATAACATTTTTGGGGCTGAAGAAATAGCTCAGCAGTTAAGAGCACTGGCTCCTCTCATGAAGGACCTGGATTCAGTTCCCAACATCCACATACTTGACAGCTCACCACTGTCTATAATTCTAGGTCAAGGGTGTTGACACCTTCACACAGACACCCATGCAGGCAAAACACCAACACACATAAAATACATAAATTTAATAAATAAATCAATAAGCAAATTAAAAAGATTTTTAGGTTAACATAGAGAAATGAGTTTTGTTATGGCATCTTCATAAATATGTGTCACTATTCTTTGTTATCATTCATTCTCTCTCCCTACTGTCTTCAGAACCAATGCGTGTGTATAAATATGTAGCCCTGGATATTCTACAACTCAGTATGTAGACCACAGATCTGCCTGTCTCTTTTTCCAAAGTGCTGAGAGTAAAGGCCTGGGGCACTGTGCTGCTCTGATGGTATTTCTATTCTTTAACACCATGTGTCTTGAACAGAGTCATCCACGCCCCAACTCCTCCTTAGCTACTCTCGCCAGTCTCTTCTCACCCAATTCTGTGATTTCTTTTCTTTCTTAATCCTTCTCAACTCTAGTTTGTAATGCCCAGTTAGTCTTAGGGAGGGAGGCCTGCCCTGGTGACTGTCCTGTCCTAACATGGCTCAGACCTTTAAAGCAAACTGAGTCTCCTCCCAGTGGCTCCCCAGTGCCAGGAGCTCCTCAGTTAGTGGCAGCATTTCCTGCCCACCTTGCCCTTTCAACACTGGTTTTTTTTTTTTTATCTAGCTTGAGCCTGTGCAAATCTTATGCATAGCAAGGTAGTTGCTGTGAGATCATATGTTTTGTCTAGAAAACATTGTTTCCTTTGTGTTCCCACTACCTCTGGCTCCTCTCTCTGCCCTGTCTTCTGCTAAGTTTCCCCAGTCTTGGTGATAGGCATATGATATGTATGCCCCATTTGGGGCAGAGCATTCCAGTTTCTTATTCTAGGCCTGCTGACCTCCTGTAGGAATTGGCTTGTTCTTTCTACCAGGTGGGTCTCAGGGATCAAATTCACGTAGTCAGGCTTGGCATCAGATGTCTCCCTTTATCCGCCGACTCATCAGCCTGACTTTAGACTCTAGGCACAGTTGTGTACTCAGTCACTAAGCAGCTGATTCAGGATATGGGGATTGAACCTAGGCTGGAGGAGTGTAAGAGAGAATAGGGCTCAGTGCTTAAGAGCACTGGCTGCTTGTCCAGAGGATTTGGGCTCAGTTCCCAGTACCCACATGGCAGCTCACAACTCTCTGTAACTCTGCTGCCAGGGGACCTGTTACCCTCACACAGACATACATGCAGGTAAAACACCAGTGCATACTAAAAAAAAAAAAAATAATAATAAAAAAATAAAAAAGCCAGGCAGTGGTGGTGCACACCTTGGATCCCAGCACTTGGGAGGCAGGGACATGTGGGTCTCTGACTTCAAAGCCAGAGTGAGTTCTAGGAAAGCCTGGGCTACACAGAGAAACCCTGTCTCTGGGTGGGGTTGGGGAAAGAAAAAGAAAGAAAGAAAAAAGAAAAGCAATGAAAGTTGGCCATGGGAATGCTTTTTAGAAAGACATGTGACCATGGAATCCAAGACACTCATGATACTGTGTTACCCTCCATTATGCGGTTGTCATAGTCCCCAAGCCTTCGTAAATGCCTTTAATGTGAATCCAGCATCTCATCTAATAGTACTCACTATGTGATTATTTAGAGTAGTGGATTAAAAGATCTTGGGGGAGTTGTTGGTAAGATGGTCCAGTTGGTAAAGTGCTTGCTGTGTGTACTTTACTTATGTTTAGATTACTAGAACTATATAAAAAACAGTATGTAGCTGTGGTTTCAGTGCTGGGCAAGTAGACACAGGAGGATCTCTGGGGCTGGCAGGCCAGCTAGCCGAGGCAAGTCAGTGAGCTTCCAGTTTAGTGCAGCCCCTGTCTCAAACAAGAAGATACCCAGTGTTGACTCCTGGCTTTTATTTGTGCACACACACCTGAATAGGCACATAAAGTTGTGCACACACACATACACACACACATACAAATAATTTTTCTTTAAATCTCTCTCTCTTTTTTTTTTTTTTTGGTTTTTTTGGATTTGGTTTTTTCGAGACAGGGTTTCTCTGTGTAGCCGTGGCTGTCCTGGAACTCACTCTGTAGACCAGGCTGGCCTCGAACTCAGAAATCTGCCTGCCTCTGCCTCCCAGAGTGCTGGGATTACAGGCGTGCGCCACTACCGCCCGGCTTACAAATAATTTTTCTATTTGTCTTTATTTCCAGTTCCTTTAAGTGTACATGTATTATCACATAATACAAAAGAATAATTTTCTAAGATTACTTATTAAATGTATGAGTTTTTTTTTTCTGTGTAATATAGGAGTATATCTTGTGAGGAGGTACACTTGCAAAGTATGAATTTCCTAGTAGTTGACATTGTGATGTATTAGAAAAGTAAGGTGGAAAATTCATGCAAAGTCATAATTTGAGGAGCTGAAGGTGGCTGATTAGTTGAAAGCGGAGGACCTGGATTCAGTTTCTAGCATGCGCATGCAGTACAGAGCTGTAAGCATCTGTCTTCTCTGGCTTCTGTGGACCATGCAGGCAAACACAAATACTTGTGAAAATTAAAAAAAAAAAAAAGAAGGAAGGGAGGGAGGGAGGGAGGGAGAGGGAGGGAGGGAGGGAGGGAGGGAGGGAGGGAGGGAGGAAGGAAGGAAGGAAGGAAGGAAGGAAGGAAAGAAAGAAAGAAAGAAAGAAAGAAAGAAAGAAAGAAAGAAAGAAAGAAAGAAAGAAAGAAAGAGAAAGAAAGAAAGAAAAACTCTAAAAACCACTTTGATAAATCTGGTGGGAAGTTTAGTGTAATAGTAAATCTTTCAGATTGCTAGTACTATTGGTGATTTATTTTCCAAACTTTATATATTTATTGCTTCCAAAGAAATTAGAGAAGTTTGTTAATGGAGACATTAGGCTTAGGATACTGTGGTTAACATGTAAAGAGCTTTGTAATTAGAGTGGTGTAAATAGTTGCCTTGTCCCGAGTAGGGTGCTCTGTGTACAAAAACTTGGTGGTTAGTGGCAGGGTGCTACCTGTTGGTACCTATTGATGTGTAAAACTGCAGAGAGACTTGGTTTCAGCTTCTTCAGTTTATAGCCGGCACAGTCGAAGGCCATTGCAGTTCGCTTCCATAGGGATTCTACAGCCTTGTCAGTGCTGCATCAAGGAAGGCACACTGCTGTCTACAATGGGCCAGCACTTTCTCAGGGACTTCCTGTAAGTCAGGCAAGGTGCTTACCCCACCTCTCTAAGGAAATCAAGGGTAGTGCCAGCCTTGAAACCCTGAGTGCTGAGGAGCTGTCATACCAATGGGCAGCAGGTTTGGTTGCAATGGTGAACTGAGCGTGGCTGATAACTGATTATTCCCTTTTCACAAGGTTCTCTGCAGTGAACCAAGTTGTCTTTACTCTGTGGCTGCTATAAAATAGTGCAACTTCACAGCCACTCTTTTCTGATGCAGCATGATGTGTTGATGTTTCTTTTTTCAGCAAACTAAATAAACTGGAGCAACTGGAAGAACTGAATCTAAGTGGGAACAAGCTTAAAGCTATTCCCACAACCATAGCAAACTGCAAAAGGCTGCACACCCTTGTCGCACACGCCAACAACATCAGCATTTTCCCAGAGATCCTGCAGCTGCCCCAGATTCAGGTACTTGCATGAGGTAGCCTGCCATCCTCACAGCCAGTTGGCAGTGAGAGCGAGGTGCCTTTCTTGAAAGAAAGAAGCAAGATGTGCGAATGAGACTGCGTCCCTCTCTAAATGTTCTGAGCTCCTCTCTACCAGGAAGATTCATTGAGAGACAGAACTGTGTAACTGCTACTTCCTGATAGCCCCAAGTAGGGTACAGTCGTCTACTTTCTTAGACCCTCCCTCAAATGGCCAAGTCAAAACCCCAGTTCTATATTAGTTTCCTTCCCACACCTCCTTCCCCATATACCCCAAAGGTGAGCATTCTCTATTGCTATAACCACAGGTGTGCCAGTGCCTAGAGGTGTTTGGCTGAAGAATATTGACAAAACTACTGCTTAAACAATATGGCCAGACGTCTTTTTAGCTTTGCAAAGCTAATGTGTACTACCCATGAATATGGCTGAACCTCCTTCTCTTCAGAGATGAAGAGTGGGTCTTGTTCTCTTCTCATATGCTCAGTCAAGATCTGGGTACAATTAATTCATCCCTGGAAAGAAATAAGTTCCCAGTTGAGGCTATAGGGGGAGATGTTTGGGAATAGAGGTTGTAATATAATGTATTCTTTTTTGATTTCTTATTTCTTCTCAGTTTGTAGACCTGAGTTGCAATGACTTGACAGAAATACTAATTCCAGAGGCTCTGCCTGGTACTTTACAAGACCTTGATCTGACAGGAAATACAAATCTTGTTCTAGAACACAAGACTTTGGACATGTTTAGGTAAGAAAAAAAAATGTGAAACTGAATCCATATGTTTCAGCCATCAGTGCCCCATCTTTAGATCGTGGAAGCATCAGTTAATTAAAGAAACAGAGTGGATTAGGCCAGAGCCTAAAGAAACAGAATGGATTAGGCCAGAGCATGCCTGGATTCTTGTCTGTGGTTCATTTCTACTGAGCCACACACCAGCTCATTTTACATGGCAGGCATAGGTACAGATCTGGTGGCAGAGGTCACACTTTAACATCTAACTAACAATACTTATGCATTGTTTCAAGATCTTTTATATTGCTTAAAAAGTAGGCATTTAATAAAAGCTTAGAGATCTTTGTGATGTCTTAGTTGAGCCTGTATTTAGCTTGTGTCTCTCTTACCATTTTCTGTCCTCCTACATCAAAGCCACAGGTTTGTCATCCCACTTTGATTCATTCTTTCTGGAAATATATCTTAGTTTGTCAAAAGATGAATTTCTAAAAATGCATTATTATTATTACGAAAGTTGTAATAAAATACAGAAGAGAATATGATTTAATCTTCCCTTGTTCCCCTCCCACAGCCATATCACAACACTGAAAATTGATCAGAAACCTTTGCCAAGCACAGATTCTACAGTTACATCAACCTTCTGGAGCCACGGACTGGCTGAGATGGCAGGGCAGAGGAACAAGTGAGTCTGTTGGCCCTGGAGACAGGAGAGAAAGGCGTCCATGGCTTGCTAGGCCTGTTCTGTTGCTCACCGCTAGACTGTGGTCCTGTCTGTCTCACTATCCTAAGTCTCAGAACTTACAGGAGATAAGATCCTTCTAAAGCCATGATAAAGAAAGAGGATAAAATAGACATGTAGCCCACAAAGTACTAAATACCTCTTCATGTTTTCTAACAGAATTTTCCTTTCCTATGAGTGAAATTTATAGCAAGGTCCAGTCATATATAGCACCGATTTTCAATTGCCCCCAATCTGAGATGTTCCTCTGCTCCTGTAGACATCCTCAGAATGGCCCAGCCAAAGCCCATGTCCTATACTAAGTTCTTTTCTATGCCTTCTGCCCATACACTGTTTTATGGCAAGCAGTTTTCCTTGGAGCAAGGAAAATAAACCCAGGTTTATCAGCAAGTGTGCTCTAATGGTATTTCACTGAAGGACAGTGACAAAATGAGTTCTTAATCACCATGACCAGAAAAAAATGTATCTTTCCAGCTTTTGGTAGCATTACAAAATTAATGTGTACTGCCTGTGACTATGCCTGACTCCCCTTGCCTTAGGATGCTGTCTCTTAGCTGCTGCCTGACTATCTTGTCTAGGAACCGCCTTCTTGTGGACATAGGCTTACTGTGATGCCTGGCTGTCTTCAATTAATACTTTTTAGAAGAAACTTCCTGAGAATAATCTTTGCCAGTAATCTTCTCTTGTGATCATGTTTCTCATCTTTGTTCCAGACTCTGTGTGTCTGCTCTGGCTATGGATAACTTTGCAGAGGGGGTGGGAGCTGTGTACGGCATGTTTGATGGGGACCGGAATGAAGAGCTCCCTCGTCTGCTGCAGTGTACCATGGCAGATGTGCTTTTGGAGGAAGTACAGCACTCAACAAATGACACGGTTTTCATGACCAACACCTTCTTGGTGTCCCACAGGTAAGCAGGTGGGCTGGATAGCCCTAGCTCCACTTTGCTTATAGAAAGTAAATCCCAGAAATTGAAGGTCATTGCTTACAGATTCAGGGTCAGAGAGGTGTTACTCCTTCCTATACCACATTTTCTTGGCATCAGCAGAGCATGGTGGTTATTCCTCTTTTAAGAACTGGTGGAGTCATCTGCCCACTCTTGCTAACCATCTGGGAAGGCTGACATAATAAGGGTAAAGGTTATGTGCCTGACTGTGTGTAAACATTTAGGGGAAGAAGGTTGCGTGCTTTCCTAAGATTATACAGTTAGCTGATGACCTACAGAAGGCCAACATGTACTTGTCAGATTTATGTGTTAGAATAATTATTATTGGGATTTATCCAACTCCTCTTCCTCATTAATGTCTAAGCCATTTACAAGCAAAACTCTTGCATCCCAACTCCCAAGAATCTCTTAGTAGCAGAGAGTGCCTTGTACCTTGGGTAGGCAGCCTAAAGGATGCAGAGTGCTGAGATTATAAACTTGAACAGTCAAGACTGGAACAACTTGTTTTAATCTCACATGTTCAAAAGCAGGGTGTTGGGATAGGGAGTCCATTTCTTTAGTAGAATTGAGCTAGAGACTTGGCAGACTTACAGTTTGGAACTCTGAAGTGTGTATCTGCCAAGAACCAAGAACTATATCATATAATTTTCATCCTTACCTTTCAAAACAAGTCAAATAGGTAGAAATTCTATCCGTTTGATTTCTTAGAGAATGAACTTGCTGGGATTTTACAGTCAACAAGTATGAAATTTGGAACTAGAATCTTCTGGTGGTGTCTACTATGTGTTTGCATTGCCTCCAGGTTGCTGAACACATGGTTCCTCTCCCCCCCACCCAAGCTCCCTTTTCTCTCTCTCAAGGAATTTACAACCCAGGTGCTTCTCAAAGCATTCTCAGCATACTTACTAGAAATTTGTTAGACATGCAGGGCCAGCTTCTTGCCCCAAATCAGCAGCTCTAAGATTAAAGCCAGGCCCCACATTCTGCTCTAACTGAGCTCTGTGATCAGGCCCTCTGTGTGCATCTGATGTGCTGAAGTCTGAAAGCTCTAGAATGAGGATATCTCTGGACAGCCACAGAAACAGTGGGGAACAATGCCCCTTTTGTGCCATGGAACCCCTCTTTGAAGTCTCCATTGCTGAGAGTGGTAGGCTAGACTCCTCCTCCTCATCCCCCACCCTCAGATAAGGGTACATAGTACACCCTAGCACTAGTCGCCATGTCTTCATTTTCTTTCCTTTCTACACAGGAAACTAGGAATGGCCGGCCAGAAGCTGGGTTCCTCTGCTCTCCTGTGCTATATTCGACCTGACACTGCTGACCCAACAAGTAGCTTTAGCTTGACTGTAGCCAATGTTGGCACGTGCCAAGCTGTCCTGTGCCGAGGTGGGAAGCCAGTACCTCTTTCTAAAGTCTTCAGCTTAGAGCAAGACCCAGAGGAGGCGCACAGGGTAAAGGACCAGAAAGCCATCATCACAGAGGTACCTCTTGCTCTCTGCCAGTCATGTCCTCTCCCCAAATCTACTGAAAGATGTTTGATAGAAATAGAGAGGGTCTTTTCCTTCTTCCCATGACTTGTAAACTGGTCCATCTCCTGATAAAGGTCTGATTCATATGGCTTCAATATCAGTATTAAAAGAAATGAATAGGCCGATGTGAATGCTGTGAATCCCAGCACTTGGAAGGGAGAGGCAGGTGGATCTCCAAGGTCAAGGTCAGCCTGGCTTATATAGGGAGTTCTGGACAGCCAAGACTACACAGTGAGACCATTTTTCAGACTAATACAAAATATACCGAGCAGTTAGTGACTTGCAAAAACCAAAAATGAAAAGGTCTTGTTAATGGCTGACAGGTAGTGAAAGCTGTGGCTGCCTTATCTGGTCACCCACTCGCCTGGCTTTGTTACTCTCAGCAGACCTGACCTGCTGAGATGCAGGGTCTCAGTCTTGTTCCTGCGTTCACTGCACTTGTGTTCTGTCTTTATAACAAAGTGTTGGCCAGGCGGTGGTGGCGCACGCCTATAATCCCAGCACTCTGGGATGCAGAGGCAGGCGGATTTCTGAGATCGAGGCCAGCCTGGTCTACAGAGTGAGTTCCAGGACAGCTACACAGGGCTACACAGAGAAACCCTGTCTCGAAAAAAACAAATCAAAAAAACCAAAACAAACAAACAAAACACAACAACAACAAAAGCAAAAAAGTCAAAGTGTTAAGCGGCTATTTATTGTTTCTCTTCTCTTTTAGAAATTAGCATAACCGTTTGCTTCTGCAATTAGTAGTCATATATGAACATTGTTTACTGCAAAAATAAAACCATGTCTTGTTTCTATTTTAAATTGGATTGATATTTTATGTATGGTTGAGTATTAAGAGATTTCTTTGTGTATTTTAGAAAGAAGTCTTTTATTAGATATGTGCTCAACAAATATTTCTCAGTCTATTTATCTTTCCATTCTCCAAACAGTGCCTTTAGCATAGCAGTTCGAAACTTTGTTGATTGTGACCCCTTCATGGGTTGAACAACCCTTTCAGAGGGGTCACCCAAGACCATCAGAAAATACAAATATGTACATTATGATTCATAACAGCAAAATTACAGTTATGGAGTAGCAACAAAAATGATTTTATGGTTGGGGATTATTAACACAGCATGAGGAACGGTGTTACAGAGCTGGAGCATTAGGAAGGCTGAGAACCACTGCTTTAGCAAAAAGGGGATTTTAGTTTGTCTCATGTGTTTATTATTCTGTGTGTGCATGTTGTGAATTAGGAGGACAGCCTGCATTGGGAAGGCAGAGGACTGCTTTCTGAGGTCAGGTCTCCCCTTTCTCCTCTGTGGGCTCTAGGGATCCAGCTCAGGTCTCCTGGCCTCAAGCAAGCGCTTCTACCTGTGGAGGTCAGACTTGCAGACCTGAGGGTGTGTTTTGTTTATTGGCTGGTGTTTTGTTTTGTTTCAAGACAGGGTCTTACTTTGTAGTTCTGACTGTCTCAGAACTCATTTTGTAGGCCAGGCTAGCCTTGAACTCTGCCTGTCTCTGCCTCTGCCTCCTAAGTGCTGGGATTTCTGGCATGTATCACCATTACCTGGCTGTCCTGAGTAGTTTTAATGACTGAAATTCTGCCTGCTTTTTGTTTCATAGTGTTAAGCCTGAAACTGCATTGGCAAACCCATGTTTTTGTCTACTTTATCTTTTAGAAGTTTTATAGCTCTGTAGAAGCTATAAAACTTTGGATCTGTGGTTTATTTTGAATTAGTTTCCAGAGAGCACAAACTCTTGAGTCTTTCTTTGTTTTGCTTTTGTAATTAATTTTTCTCAGTTTCTTTTTTTTATTCCATATATTTTTTATTTACATTTCAAATGATTTCCCCTTTTCTAGCTCCCCCACTCCCCGAAAGTCCCATAAGCCCTCTTCCCTCCCCCTGTCCTCCCACCCACCCCTTCCCACTTCTCCGTTCTGGTTTTGCCCTATACTGCTTCACTGAGTCTTTCCAGAACAAGGGGCCACTCCTCCGTTCTTCTTGTACCTCATTTGATGGGTGGATTATGTTTTGGGTATTCCAGTTTTCTAGGTTAATATCCACTTATTAATGAGTGCATACCATGATTCACCTTTTGAGTCTGGGTTACCTCACTTAGTATGATGTTCTCCAGCTCCATCCATTTGCCTAAGAATTTCATGAATTCATTGTTTCTAATGGCTGACTAGTACTCCATTGTGTAGATATACCACATTTTTTGCATCCATTCTTCTGTTGAGGAATACCTGGGTTCTTTCCAGCCTCTGGCTATTATAAATAGGGCTGCTATGAACATAGTGGAACATGTATCCTTATTACATCCTGGGGAATCCTCTGGGTATATGCCCAGGAGTGGTATAGCAGGATCTTCTGGAAGTGAGGTGCCCAGTTTTCTGAGAAACCGCCAGACTGATTACCAGTTTGCAACCCCACCAGCAGTGGAGGAGTGTTCCTCTTTCTCCACATCCTCGCCAACACCTGCTGTCTCCTGAATTTTTAATCTTAGCCATTCTGACTGGTGTAAGGTGAAATCTCAGGGTTGTTTTGATTTGCATTTCCCTAATGACTAATGAAGTTGAACATTTTTTAAGATGCTTCTCCACCATCTGACGTTCTTCAGGTGAGAATCCTTTGTTTAACTCTGTACCCCATTTTTTAATAGGGTTGTTTGGTTTTCTGGAGTCAAACTTCTTGAGTTCTATATATATATTGGATATTAGCCCTCTATCTGATGTAGGGTTGGTGAAGATCTTTTCCCAATTTGTTGGTTGCCGATTCGTCCTTTTGATGGTTTCCTTTGCCTTACAGAAACTTTGTAATTTTATGAGGTCCCATTTGTCAATTCTTGATCTTAGAGCATACGCTATTGGTGTTCTGGCATTTCACAAAATTCAGCATCCTTTCATGCTTAAAGTCTTGGATAGAACAGGAATTCAAGGCCCATACCTAAACATAGTAAAAGCAATATACAGCAAACCGGTAGCCAGCATCAAACTAAATGGAGAGAAACTTGAGGCAATCCCACTAAAATCAGGGACTAGATAGGGCTGCCCCCTTTCTCCTTATCTTTTCAATATTGTACTTGAGGTACTAGCTCGGGCAATTCGACAACATAAGGAGGTCAAAGGGATACAAATTGGAAAGGAAGAAGTCAAACTATCATTATTTACAGATGACATGATAGTCTACCCAAGTGACCCAAAAAACTCCACTAGAGAACTCCTACAGCTGATAAACAATTTCAGCAAAGTGGCAGGTTATAAAATCAACTCAAGCAAATCAGTGGCCTTCCTATACTCAATGGATAAGCAGGCTGAGAAAGAAATTAGGGAAATGACGCCCTTCACAATAGCCACAAACAGTATAAAGTATCTTGGGGTGACTCTTACCAAACATGTGAAAGATCTGTATGACAAGAACTTTTAAGACTCTGAAGAAGGAAATGGAAGGAGACCTTAAAAAATGGGAAAACCTCCCATGCTCATGGATCGGCAGAATCAATATAGTTAAAATGGCCATTTTGCCAAAAGCAATATACAGATTCAATGCAATACCCATCAAAATCCCAACTCAATTCTTCACAGAGTTAGAAAGAGCAATTCTCAAATTCATCTGGAATAACAAAAAACCCAGGATAGCCAAAAACTATTCTCAGCAACAAAAGAAAGTCTGGGGGAATCAGTATCCCTGACCTCAAGCAATACTACAGAGCAATAGTGTTAAAAACTGCATGGTATTGGTACAGTGACAGGCAGGCAGATCAATGGAACAGGATTGAAGATCCAGAAATGAACCCACACACCTATGGCCACTTGATCCTCGACAAAGGGGCTGAAAACATCTAATGGAAAAAAGATAGCCTTTTCAACAAATGGTGCTGGTTCAACTGGAGGTCAGCATGCAGAAGAATGCGAATTGATCCATCCTTGTCTCCTTGTACTAAGCTCAAATCCAAATGGATCAAGGACCTCCACATAAAGCCAGACACTCTGAAGCTAATAGAAAAGAAACTGGGGAAGACCCTTTTCTCAGTTTCTAAAGTTAATTTTCAATTTAATTTTTTGAGAATTTTATATATGAGTATTATATATTATTTCCATTCCTCTTTGTCCCCTAACTCTTCACCTAACGCACTCACCCCCCCCCCCACACACACATACACACAAGCATGCATGGATGCATGCACACGCACCCCCCCCCCCCCACACACACACCATCAACTTACCAGGCTCTGTGTGTGTGTGATATGTGAATATGGGTGCACAGCTCCATACAGCCAAGCATTAAGAGCACCTTTTGGGAGTCTTTTCTCCTTCCACCCTAGCTTCTGGGACCCAACCCCTGTAGTCAAGCTTCCATAGCAGGTGTTCCTTGCACTCCCTGGCTCTGGGTCCTGGTGTGTTTTGTTTGTTTGCTTTTGCTCGAGACAGGTCTGGCTGCTCTGGAACTCTATGTAGGCTAGGCTGGCCTTGCACTCCTGGGAATCTGCCTGCCTCTGCCTCTTGACTTCTGGGGTTAAAGGCAGGAGCCCTAGACTATGCTTGGGATGGGTTTTTGTTTTATTTCATTTTGTTTTGTCTATGTCCAGTTATTCCAGAACCTTTTTTTTTTTTAAAGAAATGATGAAAAGTCTTGAAATATGACTCAGAGATTAAGAGCGCTTGGTCTATCCTGAGGACTAGAATGTGGATCCCACCACCCACAAAGACTTGTTATCTCTAGTTCCAGGGCATCTAATGCTCTCTTCTGACTTCAGCAGGCACCTGCATATACATAGGCTCATAGCATACACATAGGTGTGTGCATACATGCACACCCAGGCACACACACTATGAAAAGGAAGACAATGAAGGCATCATTTCTGCTTTACCGAAGGGCCCATTTTCTCAGCTATTTTATCAGAGTTTTGCACAAGAACTGTCCACTTTATTCTAACCAAGGAAGCACACAGCCAGCTAGTGTCTCACTGTGGCTGCTACAGCCAGGACTATGGACTAAGAACGCACCACTCAGTCAGCACAAATGAAGACAAGTAACAACAGTTTAGTCAACTAGTCTATTTTTACAGAAGAATCTGTTTTATAGGCAATAATGTTTAGATTTTTCTAAGCTTCTAGACAATTGTGAAGTATTTTTATGTTTATTTTAATCATAGACATGTTATAGACATGTTATTTGTTAAATACTGTGCCTTCGTATTTAACTTTTATGAAGGAAGTGCTTTTATTTCTATTTTATATGAAAAAAATAAAGATTAGCATTTGTGCCAAATTCTTATACATATAAACTCATACATAGTCCTCTCTTTACTCAGAAAATAACTGCAGCTGTGGAATCAATATCTTGGAGATGTTAGAGATTTTGTTTGTTTTTGTGACAAGGTATCAATATGAAAGTGTGCAGTGTGTGCTCATTGTCTGCAACCAGGAAGACTCCTTTTCCTCTTGCTTTAGACTCACTCAGTATATGTTAAATCCATTCATTCTGTGAGTTTCAACAAGACCCCTCTTTTGAGGCTTGGGATGTGTTTAATGCTCCAGCATCTAAGATTCTCGGACCCATTTAAAACCTGTTTAGTTCCATTGCGCCATTAATGAGTGATCATTTTTTAGTGACCCATCTGAGTTGTGAGCTCTCAAAAAAAACAAAAAACAAAATACAAAAAAAAATTAGTAATGGCATACTAGTGACAGTTTCTGTTTATTGTTTCTCAAACACATCTCTCTAAGGATATACTGAGGTCTGTCTATGTTAGAACAAGCATCTTTTGAGGTGGTTCTGTCTGTTAGTTACTTAATTTTAATTGGATTTAAGTTTAATCTTTGGTATAATAATGATATGACACTTTGTTTTAAACTTCTATACATTCATTTTATAAATTCAATTGTACTGCTCCTAGGACAAATAGTATTACATACAAACTTGATTTTCCTATATGTTCCTGTGGTGTTTGAATAAAATTGCCCTTGGGCTCATGTGTTTGAATGCTTAGTTTTCAGGGAGTGGCACTGTTTGAGGAGGAGTACTGGGTGTGGCCTTGTTGGAGGAGGGGTGGTTATTGCGAGTGGGATTTGAAGTTACAAAATCCCATGCTAAACATTGTGATTTAGAAAAAGCCTCAGTTGCATATTACTATTGCTTTTTTCTCAGAATTTGTGTCTTTCTCGCCTCTAGGACAACAAGGTGAATGGCGTAACCTGCTGCACCCGGCTGCTGGGATGTGCATACCTCTACCCGTGGGTCCTCCCCAAGCCCCACATATCTTCCACTCCACTTACCATTCAAGATGAACTGCTGATTTTGGGAAACAAAGCACTGTGGGAACACTTGTCATATCTGGAAGCTGTCAATGCAGTCCGTCACGTGCAAGATCCGTTAGCTGCTGCTAAGAAGCTGTGCACATTAGCGCAGAGCTACGGTTGTCAGGACAATGTGGGGGCAATGGTGGTTTATTTGAACATTGGTGAAGAAGGCTGTACCTGTGAAATGAATGGGCTCACCCTTCCAGGCCCTGTGGGATTTGCTTCAACTGCAACCATCAAGGATGCCCCCAAGCCAACCACTCCCTCCTCCAGTAGTGGGATTGCCTCAGAGTTCAGCAGTGAGATGTCCACCTCAGAGGTGAGCAGTGAAGTGGGCTCCACGGCTTCTGATGAGCATAACACTGTGGGCCTGGAGGCAAGCTTGCTTCCCAGGCCAGAGAGGCGCTGTAGTCTGCACCCAGTGCCCTCTACAGGGATTTTCCAGCGCCAGCCTTCTTGTGCTACTTTTTCCAGCAATCAGTCTGACAATGGACTGGACAGTGACGATGACCAGCCTGTGGAAGGAGTCATAACCAATGGCAGCAGGGTTGAGGTCGAGGTAGACATCCATTGCTGCCGAGGCAGAGAGCCTGAGAACTCCCCTACTCTTCGGAAGAATTCTTCCAATCCCTATTCAGAGGAACATCCTAGGGGGGTGGGCTTTGGGATCCGAAGACAGAACAGTGTGAATAGCGGTATTCTTCTGCCAGTGAACAAAGACAAGATGGAATTACAGAAGTCTCCCTCCACTTCTTGTCTGTATGGAAAGAAACTCTCCAATGGCTCCATTGTGCCCCTAGAAGACAGCCTGAACCTCATTGAGGTGGCCACGGAAGCACCCAAAAGGAAAACTGGCTATTTTGCTGCCCCCACTCAGCTGGAACCAGAGGATCAATTTGTTGTCCCTCGTGACCTGGAGGAGGAAGTGAAGGAGCAAATGAAGCAGCAGCAGGAGAGCAGGCCCGAGCCTGAGCCCAGGGCGGAGGACCGGACAGAGCCCCTGGAGGAGTTCGACACAGCACTGTGATTGTACCTCGGTGGACGCGTCCTGAGGGAGAGCTGTGTGGTATTGGGGAAGGGACCTTCAGGAGATGTTTGCCTCAGTGTTTCAAACCATAGATAATGTGCAGTAGAATTTGGAGCCAAAAAGTTGAACACTAGCAGGGCTGGCTTTTGCTGAGCTAGCGCCGCGCCGTCAGTGTTAAGCTTCACACTGAACCTCCGTTGGACTCCCAGAGCTGCTGGGAGACAGCAGATGTTGTTCCGTGTCAGTCCTGCCACCTGCCAGTAACCCTTTCTCTCCTAGGACCATTTGAGAAATTGCCTGCCTGGGCAGGAAGGGGACTGTTTCTGTGGAGGAAGTAACTGAAGGTTGATTCCCTTTATTAATTGCTGCTGATGGGTCTCTGTGACAAGAGAAATCACCTTATCTCTCAGACTAAGTAGTGGGGTGTGATGTGACTAGTCACATGGCTTTTTATTCTCTAGGAGAATACAGCCTATCAAATGATGTCTGCTGAGAGAGAGAACCAGTCAAGCAGGTGATTTGTGTGTGTAATGTTATGTAACAAGAGCACTTTTCATTGACTGTGAACCTTTTATTTTTTGAATCTGCACTCAGAGCCAATCTTCTTAGAGGCAGCGCAGCTCTTTTGTCTCTAGGTAGAAATAATTGAGCATCAGAGCCTCTTTGAGGTGCTTGGGAGAGTCCTGGAAATGGATCGGCTGGATGTCAGACTGAAAGCTCCTGAGAAACTTGGGGTGGGAGGATTTATAAGATGGGGAAGGAGTAAGAACTAAGGCTTCTTCCTTCAAGTCAGAAGCAGGCTCAGCCCTTACCAGTGGATACGCTGACCACTGCTAGGGACTAGGATCAGAAGGCAGGGACTTGTGGATTTGCCTCTTTCCTAAATATGGTAGAATTGGCAGCCAGCCTCTTGACAGGTGGGCTGACACCTTGAATTATAGCAAGTGAGTGCAACAGGAGATCAACTAGGAATATATATGGGCAAACAGATCTCACAGGTTAGACTTGCTTCTCTTTCTCTCTCTCTCTCTCTCTCTCTCTCTCTCTCTCTCTCTCTCTCTCTCTCTCCCTCCCTTCCTCCCTCCCTCCCTCCCTCCCTCCCTCCCTCCCCCTGCCCTCCCTCCCCCCTCTCCTCCTCTCTCTCTCCCTCTCTCCCTCTTTCCCTCTCTCTCTCAGGATGTTTTCTAGAATGTTGGGCGTGAGCCGCATGCTCACCCTGTGTTGTTGACACTGTGCCCTTCTGAATACTGCTGATTCCCCTGACATGGTTCAAAGTGCTGGCCTCAACACAGGGGAAGAAAGACTGAGATTGCTAAACTTAGAGAAAGCCTGTAATTTTTTTTCACATTCCTTCCTCTTAACCCTAGCAAATGACCACTTGTATATTTCTGTTGCTTTTTCCATTACATTACTGAGGAAACTAATTCCTACTGATATAAATTTTGGCATTGCTTGATTTTACTCAGTTGAAAAATGTGCTTTGAAGTTTTAGAATATTGCACAACTAAAAAAATAGATTTTTAATTTGCTTTATAGAAACAAATTGTTAAATATAAGATTGAAAGTGTAAATTTTTCCTTTGTGTTTGAGAAAGAAATTTTTGTTTAAAGCAATACTAAAAAGCAGACAGATAATTCTGTCTTCAGAGGCCCTGCGCTCACCTGCACATCTGTGGTTACACTGGGGTGGGGTGGGGTGCTGTGTCACTCCAGTAGCTGCCTAATATTTACCCTCAAGAATCTGAACGTGAGCCCCCAAGTGTCATGAACACTTCCTCTGTCAGACTACTGTCAGCTACTGGAAAAGGTTAGAACTCAGGTGTTTGATTTGAGGTAGGGACACAGTAGCTTATACATAGAGTGTAGGTATGCTAGAGAGGAGAGACCGTTTTTCCACCTTGCTTTTCCACCTTATTTTTATATGGAGAAATTGAAAAACAAGAAAGAAAGAAGGAAACTGAGAATGAAGGGAAAACCCAAGGTGTGATGACAGAGAGAGAGCAGCCTCCTGCTCAGCAGGGCCTTTGAGCTGTGGCACGGTGGTGAGAAATAGCACTTCAGTAGTCTGCTCTTAGAACAGTTGTCTTTTCATATGTGAACTGTTTTCTTATCCTCTATTTGTTTACCACCCCATTCACTAAAATCACCTCAGAACTCAGTTCTAAAAGGACTTTGACAAACATAGACATACTTACCTTCTGGTTGGCGGAACTCTCGGATCCAGTGTCCTTTGTGGGGGAGTTTTCAGGGTTCATTAGGTTGTGTTAGAAACCTCAGTGTAGGCCAAACCAAAATGGATGGTTCTGATTTTGTAATTGTCTTTCTTTCATGTCCCATTATACTCTGTATTAAAAACAGGATTAAAAGGCCATAGTCCGTTTTCCAAAACGTAATACACACCTTTTGTAGCTGTGAGGTGATTTGCTGATGTCTGTATCTGAATAGGCTGTCAGGTGCGTATGATCCCTTCCCGTTACCCAAAGGGTTTAGTCTCCAGGTGGTCAGAGTACAGGTTACTTCTTACACAGAGAACCTACCCTCCCTCTATATGATTCTTGATCTCTTCTCACAGCTTCCATTTAATTAATTTAAACAAATCTCTGAGGCCAGGTGTGGTGGCACAGTGACATACATCTGCAAATCCGCACACGCATGGGAGGTTAAAGCAGGAGAATCAGGAATGAGGGTTAGCCTTGGCTACAGAGAGAGTTCAAATCCAGTCTGGTACATATGAGTCCCAGCCGCAAAACCAAACAAACAGGGTTTCTGAAAAAAGAACAGCACTCTGTTGTGGGTGCAGTTCAGGAAGCTCACTGGCAGAGTGCCGGTGGCCCCCATCAAGGTTTTAACCCAGTGACAGATAACTGGAAATGACAGTGTTGATATGAAATAAAGTGTGGTGCCACTACGGAGTCGTCACTGGCCACTCCTGACACAAGCGAGGCTTGACTATACTACTGTGGAGTATACATGTGCAATAATCAGTGAACCTGTTTCCCTGGTGGACAGAAGAGCCGCCCGAGCAGCGTGCAATCTCTGGGTGCTATCACAGTGCGTTTAACGAGTGCTGTTTCCAGGCAGTTAGATTGGGCTGAACTTCTGAGTATCAAACAGCGCTCTTCTTCCTGTGTAGACTTTCAGCAAAAGCAGGTACTTGGAAACCACAGGCTCACCTTCTCTATCTATTCAATAATTATTAATGAAGAGGCCTCCATAAGGGAGCACTTGGCTGTTACTGATAAATGTACCAATCACTAAAGACTCCGTCTCCAAGCCATCGGGTGATGCCTGCAGCATCACCGTAGAACTGTCCTGGGTCACTTTTTAACCTTCCTTTGGGTGGAGCCTTTTAGACTCCCCAAGGCAGGCTAATCTTTCTCTCCAGGTAGTAACTTTGCCCCGTGGGCGGGCAAGCGCTCCCCAGACCGAGAGAACCAGCTACGTCACATCTGCTCTGTTCCCATTGGTGACCAGCCAGCCATCAATAAGCTCCCTGTGTCTAACTCTCGAGCACCTCTCCCAGATGCTATCTATCGGGTTTTCTCACTGTTGCCAGTGGGTGTCATCCAAACAGTGGGCTCATATCTTATGGTTTTTGTGCAATCATTGTTGTATTGTAGTCCCAAGACTCATTATAGTGTATTTTTGATATTTTTGAAATGTGTTAAATTTTTTAATTCAATAATATGAGCCAGAGCATGTTGCAGCAAATCTATTGTTTGTAAAAAATAATAATAAACAATAAATAAAATAAAATGGGATATCTTTTCCATGTCTTTGCTTTATAAATATTTTATAAGGAACTGTAATTATATGCATAATTAGGTTATTTACTAAAAGTATCTTTAGGACTTTTCTACTTTGGGGGGAAAGAACATGGAAGACCTATTTTATGACACATAAAGCTGTGAGTTAAGACAGTGAATAAAATATATTTTTTATTGTTGAGCACCTCATACAGGTAGGTATACAAGGAAATATGATCATGACTGTTCCCCATTTTTGCCCTTCAACTTACCCCTCTCAACCTCATTTTGTTTTATAACTTCCTGCTAGGTCCAGTTACTGCTGGCCATCCTTGATGAGGGTGGGGCCAGAACGTGGGAAATCTCCAAAATGAATGATTCTCCCCCAGTATGAAAATAGCATATATATTTTTTCTACTAGTCAGCTTTGTGTCCTTCTAACAAAGTATCTGACCCAGGCAGTTAGTGAAGAGAAAGATGCTTGTTTACCTTACAGGGTTAAGAGCTTACTTGGAAGTTCTAGCAGACTTGTTTCTGGAGCCACGCATGGAAGAGTGGGGAAGGAAGGGGTTGCCGATCAGCAAGATCGGCAACCCTAGTAATCAGTGGGTCATGTTGAAGCCAGACTGACCTCATTTCCTAGTTCAGTTTCAAGGGTTAGGCGTACAGCGTTGGCTCAGTTCTCAACTGTTCACACCATTGTGGACAGCAACCAGGAACTTCCCAGAATTCCCATCCGCCTCCAGCATGCAGCACAGCATGTTCCACAAGCATGCTCCCAGTGACCTAAGAGTCTTCCAGCAGACCCACCTCCTAAGAGCACCAGCATCTTATGGGCCAAGGCTTCAGTGACAGTGGGCTCCTGGAGAACACTGACCACACCCAATCCATTTTGCTGGAACGGTAACAAAGATGACTCACTAAAGATTCTTCTTAGGCATATGTTTGAAGAAATGCACTTGGGAGGTAGAGGCAGAAGGCTCAGAAGTTCAAAGCCAGCCATGGCTTGGGGTCAATGAGACACTTAAAAAACCTCACTACAGGCAGCATAGTTGTCAAGTGAGGGCTATTAGTCGAGGAAACCGGTTTATGGGCCACTACAGCTCCTTAAATGTATCACAGCTGTTGGCAACACAGGAAGCAGGTAGCTAATCTGCCCTGGTCCGTAAGGTTAAAGTGGGGCATTACCCAGAGAACTGGCGTCCAGTTAAGCCTCCGACTTGTTGCTCCATCTGCTCTCACCAAGTGTCTTCTAGTCTGTGGATTTCAAACAAGAGCAGCTACCGCTCAGTCCGACCGAGTAAAGGCCATGCTGAGGTCGTCCATCCTTCAGGCTTCTTCATCAGGCATCAACATCTCCAGCACTTGGTTTCTCGGAAGGACGCTAAGCTCCTTCGTTGTGCCAGCCGAGCACTGATCCTTCCATCCCACGAGATACATTACACGGGCTGAGATGGCACAAGTGGTTCTCCCAAGTCCGCTTTCCAGGTCCAGCGATAGTCCTTGGTGTCCCAAAGGCCTCAGGGACTTGTCTGTTACTTGTAACACATCTCTAGTATGACTCATAGGGCCTGGGGATTCTTAAGATCTATTTTTCTTTTTAATTATTTGTATGTACATGTGTGGGTATGTGCACGTGTGGCTGTGGAGTTCAAAAGAGGATAGCAGGTCCCCCAGAGGTTTAGTTATGGGAGGTTGTGCCACCCAATCGGATGCTGGGAAAGGCAAATGCTTTTAACTGCTAAGCCATCCATCCCTCCATTTTGCGTCCAAGTCTTACCTCTCCTGCTTACAGGTTTTGTGACTGTAGGAAAGTTAACATGTTTGAAGCAGTTTATTGTCACTAAACAGAAGTCAGCTTCGGTTGTCCGTGCCAGAATGATAGATAGGAAGTGCTTCTATACCATTGAACAGTAATGTCACGCAGTGAGTCACTGGTAAGGAGCATCAGCCCTTGCGCTTCTCCGGACCTTGCTTCCTCATTTGTAGCACATGAATTTGTAGCACATGAAGTCAGTGTAACCTACAAATAGTGAATCCCATCAGGTTTGCTAGAGGGTTTCCAGTACTGAACTCTGGACTTGCGGCAGTGTGATTAGTCAGTCACTGATGGGTTCCAATCAGAAGAGGAGCTGCTACCCAGGAGCCAGCTGGTCTCAGGGCTGGGATCACATAGTCAGTCTCCTCTATCCAGTGAAAGATCCAAGGTGGGCAGAGATAACAATAGGAACACTGAGAAATGATGAAAATAGTATGTTGAGGGGGGCTAGTCTTTGGCTGAAGGATACTGTACTGGCTGGTTTTGTGTGTCAACCTGACACAGGCTGGAGTTATCACAGAGAAAGGAGCTTCAGTTGAGGAAGTGCCTCCATGAGATCCAGCTGTGGGACGTTTTCTCAATTAGTGATCAAGGGGGGAGGGCCCCTTGTGGGTGGTCCCACCTTTGGGCTGGTATTCTTGGGTTCTATAAGAGAGCAGACTGAACAAGCCTGGGGAAGCAAACCAGTAAGGAACTGTACAGAGCCATATTGGGGCAGTCTTGCACTTGGTCAGAGTTTGACTTTGGTCAAGGTTAACTTCTCCCAGAAAGCCAGGATCCTTCTCCACCTAGGGTGGAGTGCTCGAAGTAAAGGTTAAGTTCATTGTTCCTCCAGGTCTAGGAATTCCTGAATTAAACAGGTGACCCACCCAGCTGCCGGAGGAGCAGTCAAGACGAGGACCTCCAAGAGAAGCTAGACAACTTCCACCGGAACTCAGCCTGGAGTCTGGGGGGAAGGGTTTGCCCAAACTGTTAAAAGGTCTGGCGCCATTAAAGTTTCGGGCTTTGATCAGTGAATATTGTCTTAGCCGCACTTCTTTTCGCCCTTCTTCCCTATTTATTCCTCAGCTTCTGTTCCAGAAACCCACTTCGTAATAGCTGCAGGCAGCTATGGAACCCTACAAGGAACATCCCTCCATGGCCTCTGCATCAGCTCCTGCTTCCTGACCTGCTTGAGTTCCAGTCCTGACTTCCTTTTGTGATGAACAGCAATGCAGAAGTGTAAGCAGAATAAACCCTTTCCTCCCCAACTTGCTTCTTGGTCATGATGTTTGTGCAGGAATAGAAACCCTGACTAAGACAGATACATATTTGATTTTGGCAGCTGTCAAAGCTTCTTTATCACTTATCAGGTCTCAGTGTGGGACACTGGTCAGTATCAGGCCAAGGGTGATATAGCAAAGCAGACGTTATGTCAGCCAAACAAAGATTTCCCTGATTAGTTCTCCCTGGCTTTATTTCATTCCTTAAGAATTCCTTTGTTTTTATTTTATGTTTAAATGTTTGCCGGCCTGTATGTATGTGAGCTTTTTGCCCTTGGGTGGCAGAAGCAGGTGTTGGATCCTTGGAGCCGGAGTTGCAGATGGTTGTGAGCTGCCATGCGGATGCTGGGAACTGGGTCTTCTGGAAGAGCAGTAAAGGACTCTCGACCGGTTACCACCCCCTCTCCAGCCCCTGTTTTCCCATTTCTGCCTGAGGTTTCCTTTTGACCCTTTATCTTGGACAGGCCCCACGAGAATTATCTATGAATGTGTGTGGGTGCAGATACCAGGGGAGCACAAGGTTGGAGAAGACCTGAGAAGAGTCCATTCGTTCTCGACCACATGGGCCCCAGGGATCAGGCTCAGGCCGGCCATCTGTCTGGCTCGGCAGCAGGCACCTTCAGCTGCTGAGCCATCCCTCCAGCCATTAAAGACTTGTATTTCAAAAAAGAAAAAATTTAATCCCGACGGCATAACCTTCCTCCCCACAAATGTACATGGAACAGCGAGTGGAAAAACATCTTTTCCCAGCCTCTGAGAGTTTCTCATTTGAATCCATCTCCACAACTGCCTAGAAGTGTGCTGTTGTCCCCGCCCCCAAATGTAGATTTGTATGCAGATGAATGAGTACTTGTTTGTATGTGCACCATATTCATGTAATGCTCTCGAAGTCCAGAAGAGGGCGTTGGATCCTCCTTTCCCCAAATTGGAGTTAAGAACTATCATGAGACAGGTGAATGCTAGGAAGGGAACCTAAATCTTCTGCAAGAGTGGCCAGTGCCCTTAACAACTGAGACATGTCTTTAGCACCCCGCCTCCCCCCTTTCCCCTCCCCCACACCCCTGAGATTGCCTTTTTTATATTTTCCACTACAGCTATTAACAGTTTGAGGGAGGGTTTCTACTGCAGCATAACGCATGCTGCCCTCTGATAATGTTCTCAGATTTTCTCTGGCTGCTCTCCTACTTAGTAAACACTATCGCCTTACCACAAAGGCAAGAGCCCTATTATCAACAATATGATCCTGTCCCACCCCACCCCTTAACCTTCCATGGAGTGGGCTAGCAGACTTACTGGTCTCTTTTCACAACTTTACTCTGCTCCGGTGCCTGAGGGAGCTTGGGAATCAAGTATGGGAGATCGCAGATGCGCTAGTAGAGGAGGAACAAAAAAGGCGGTTCCAGATCTCCTTAGAGCGTCCCAGACCACAGGTATTCTGGAACATTACGGGCATTTCTGTGTTGTTCCTGGCTGTCTTTGTAGTGCTTCTGTTCTCGGTAGGCCCGCAGGGCCAGCACCACACTGGCTACGTATAAAATCACCAGAAGACAAGCGAAGGTGGCTGCTGCCCCATCGGTGCCCGCCAGCTGGCAGTTCATCCAGGTGAGACCCTTGCGGGCATAGACTCTTTCTCTGGTTTTGCAAGTGTCGGTGGAATTGATGCGCAACGCCTCATGCAGGTAAAAGCCGATGCCGACGCAATAGCCCACGGCGGCCAGGAGGCTGAAGGCGGCCTCCGACAGCAGCCACCGCCCAGGCAGTTTCCTTAGACTCTTGGCTCCCTGTAGTAAAACGCCCATAGTGAGGACACCCAGCCCCAGGGAGACAGCCACACCGCCATAGATCAGGGGCGACCGCAGGATCGTGTACTGCTGGTCCAGCTGCCGAACCTGCTCCAACTCGGTGCCCTCAAAAGGTGAGTAATAGTTATTCCCGAAGCCGCTGCCGCTGGCAAAGCTGGCGCTGAATCCGGCCAGGACAAAATAGGAAGCCACGATGCACATGAGAACCATGCCATTCAAAATCACCTCCATTATCTGCACCACACCTAGGGGAAGAGAGAGTCCAGTTTAAGGCTGGATCACTCACCTGGTCAAGGCAGGGGTGGATCCCCGGATCCTTAGATGAACGATCTGATTCAGCAACATTATCAACATTTTTGGTATTTTTTTAAAAAAGATTATTTATCTTATGCATATGAGTACACTGTAGCTGTCTTCATGTATACCAGAAGAGGGCATCAGATCCCATGATAGATGATTGTGAGCCACCATGTGATTTCTAGGAATTGACCTCAAGACCTCTAGAAGAGCAGTCAGTGCTCTTAACCGCTGAGCCATCTCTCCAGTCCCCTGGTTTTTGTCTCTTCCCAAGGTCCTGAGTCCAAATCCCAGCAACCACATGGTGGCTCACAACCATCTGTAATGAGATCTGACACCCTCTTCTGGAGTGTCTGAAGACAGCTACAGTGTACTCACTTATAATAAATAAATAAATCTTAAAAAGAGAAAAAAAAAGAAAAAAAGAAAAAAAAAAGAAAATACTGTCTTAAAAAAAAAAAAAAGAACTTTGTCCTTTATAAAAGTCCCAGTGCTTGTGGTGGAACCCAGGATATGTGCGTGTAGGCAAGAGCTCTATGGGAAGACCTGTATGACCCAGCCCAGGTGTTCTGTTTCTAAAACGTACTTTAAAATATCATTGCTGGTTGGGGGGTGGGTGGGGGTGGAGCTTTGGCTCTGCCCTAAGCACAATTGTTGCACTTATAGAGGACCTGGGTTGGGTTCCCAGCACCCATGTGGCAGCTCTGAGGTCTATTTAACTCTGGTTCCAGGGGATCCAGTGCCCTCTTCTGACCTCAGCAGGCACCAGGTATACAAACAGTGCACACAAAAACTCTCATAAACATAAAATAAATATTCATATAGAAAATCAATGCCAATCTGAAAAACTTGAAGACTTGAAAAATTATACACACACACACACACACACATACACACACACACACACACACACATACATGTGTATATATACCTGCCCCAGCCTCCCAAGTATTAGGATTACAAGCGTGCAGTACTATATGCCTTAGGTTAGTTAAAAAGGTTAAGCCCGTGTACCATGTGGCTCTGCAATTGTAGCCTAAAGAAATAAAAAGCTCCTTGTCAGTTAGAGGAGAGCTTTGAGTAAGAGGCCCAGGCTACATTTAAAATTTAATTCAAATTAAATTTTGAGAGAGAGCTTCAAAATTTAAAGAAGAAAGAGAGCTTTATGTCCACACAAAACACATGTTCATGAGTCTTGACAGTAGTAGCTTTATTTGTAAGAGCCAAATGCTGGAAGAATTTCTCTGTGACTGGGTCAGAAGAATGGACAGGCAGCAACCTGGGTGAGTTTCAAGGTGATTATGAGTGAAAAAAAAGTTCTGGTCTCAAAAGGTTACATAACGTGTAACTCCATCTGTGGAGTGGTCTTGGGACAGAGTTCTGGAGTTGTGGCACACAGGTGGTGACCAGGGACAGGGCTACATGGGATGAGAGAGGGTGAAGAGGGTGTGTGTGTGTGTGTGTGTGTCTTTAAAGAGGAGGCACTAGGGGCGTCTGCGGGAATGGAGCTCTTTCGGGTCCCGTTGTGGTGATCACACTAATCTAACAATGGCAAAATTGCACAGAATCCTGCATAGATGAATGTGTGTGTGTGTGTACGCACGCGCGTGCAGCAAATGAGATCTGCGCAAACTCAGAGATTGCCATTTTCCTGGATCTGAGATCTTTGTTCGAGACGACAACTGCAGAAAGCAGCAGAAGGCCCGAAAGGTTGTGATGCACTGCCCTTGTGACTTCTTGTGATATTTCAGATTTAAAGTTGGGAAACAACAACAACAACAACAACAACCAAGACAAAACAAACCCAAAGACTAATGAAGTACAAACTGAAAATTTTCACTCATGTCCCCCATCTCCCCAGGCCTAAAGTACAGTCTCGCTGTATGACCTAGATGTCCTCAGACTCAGACCCAGACACCAGGAAGTTTCTAATAAGCTCCTCCTGCTTCCTTTGTCTCTGTCTCTCTGTCTCTCTCTGTATGCACATTTGTGGTGTGGTGGGCTGTGTGTATGTGTGCACGTGTCTTGAGTGTGTATGAAGTTCAGAGGACAGCCTCAGGTGTCATTCATTCCTCAGGCGTTTTCTACCTTTCGTTTGAGGCAGGTCTGTCACAGGATCTGGTACTTCACCAAAAAGGTACTTACCTACCAGCGAGTTCCAGGGACCCACTGGTCTCTGCCCCACCCCCCGCCCATCTCACCAGCACTGGATACAGGTATTCACCACTGAGCCTGGCTTTTGGCAAACATTCTGGGGATCTGGATTCAGGTCCTCATGCTTGTGAGGCACACGCATTATCCACTGGGCGATCTGCTCACCTGCTTTCTAGCCTTTCTTTATGCAATTAAAACCATGCAGCTTTGTCTCTGTCTCTCCACAAACCTAAATATAACACACATATCATTAAGCTGGTTTCCTTTACTACGCGCCAACTTTATCTAGATTGGTTTGCAGAGTGGCTCTATCACTTCTCATGAGACTTCCAGTTTGGTCGTATGGATGGACCAGGTTCCTACAAATAGATAGTTGGGCTGTTCACTTGCAGGGTGTGTTTCTTTGAAGTATGGAAGACCTGCAGATTCCACAAGTCAGTGAGAGCCATCAGGTGGGCAGAGGCTGAACACCTCTTGTCTAAGATCCCCTGTCATCGGCTCCCCATAGAAGAAGCTTCAGGCTGCTCTTCTGGAAGTTTGATTATCATCCTCAGATCCTCGGGGTGCAGAGATGAGAATTTTGAGAGACAAAGAGGAGTGCCAATGAACCCCAAATATTGGATTCCAGTATCTGCTCTTCCCCTGTTTGCTAAAGTCCTTCTAAGCCTTAGATATTTTATCTGATGAAGGAAGTTAAAGCCTCCAGCCACACTCTGCCTCCCTCCCCCACAGGCCTGTGGGGAGGATCAAAAGGAAGGGAGAGCAGTCAGCCCTCCTAGCTACAGCTTCTGCACCATTGAGGATTGAACTGTGTCTGACCATGGAACAAAGACCGGCTTTTTCTTAGCAGTGTGCCTCTAAACAATACATTCTAGCAACTATTCGCATAGCATTTATAGTATGGTAGGGATAAGTAATCCCGAGATAGAATATATAGGAGGTTGTGTATATGGATATGTTATACACAAATACCATGCATGCCGTTTTATACAGAAGACCACTGCACTCTCAGATTTCTGCATTGGAGGGGATCCTGGGGGCCAATCCCCGCAGTCACTACTACATGACTAAAATCTCTTGAAAATCATAATGGATGGTAAGGCTTTTCCACGATGATCTAAAAGGAGCAGAGAGTAATATGAAATGTAAGAAGAAATGGAGAGAAGTTTGAAAAAGTGCTGCTGCCCAGAGATTAGCGCAGCTATCCATTACACTAACTCAACGGTGCCGTATTTATCACTGAGGCAGTAAAGGGACAGCAGCCAGTTCTACAATCCCCAGGCCCAGCTAGCAGAGCCTGTCTTCTGCATGCCCACGTGAATTCCTGAAAATCCAGGGGACACAACCGCGTGGGGATCTGAGAGCTGAGAGACTGTAGAGCTCTAATTTAAAATTCAACATTAGATTCTAACTGCCCACTCTTCAACCGGGCTCTGTAAGTACAGCAAACAAACGGTGAACCAACCCAGATGTCAGTGGGGGCGGGGCAGCTATCTCCCACACGCCACATCTTTCCCAAGCCCGATTTTTCTTCCATCGGCATATAGAAACAGAAACACTATACTGATGCAAGAGATGGGAAATATGGACTCTTTCCTTCCAGGACACACAGCACACATCTCTTGGCTGAAGTGGAAGACATCTTGGCTTCCATGTCTTCTGCTAGGTCCGACGATACTGGGTTTGTTGAGGGAATGGCTGCAGGGTGTCATTCTGGACGCTAGCTAACCTGACCTGCCTTAGCCTAGCTACTCAAAGTGACAGATGTCTTTAAGCATGCTGCTAATGTACAAAGATAAACATTGGAGGGAAGAGAAGAGAAGGCAGACAATGCACTTTATCTCCAAGCTGGCATGGGTGGGGTCTCCAGAAAGACGTCAGATTGAGGTCTGTGGAAACAGAGGTCCACTGGATCTTTGCTGTAACCCTCAGCGCCTTTTTGAGCAAAGCTGCCTTTTTTTTTGGTTGTTGTGGTTGACCATATAGTACCCAGCGTAGTTCTGAATTTACTCCTGACTTTGTACTGTACGTAACTGTCTGGAGGAAAACAAATCCAAGGCAAGCAAGTCAATTTGATCTTTTTATTTTGCAAAAATAAAATGAATATGTGCAGTCAAGGTATCTATAGAATGAAAAATCCCCCCCCCCCTCTTTCTTTGAGCAAAACTTCTCACAGTGTTCAAGAGAACTTCTAATCTGGTACGGCACGGGTTTGCAGTTCTGTCCCTAAGGCTGAAGTCTTCTAAATCAATCGATGGAGTTTAAGTGACTAAAGTATCATGAACCCAAAGAAGGCCGCTGCCTCCAAATTAAAATTTTTCTTTGGAGTGCTTGGATGTTTGCATCAAGCAAAGAACATATTCACTTGAACCAGAATAGACTGTGATGGTACCAAGCCATAATTCAGCACGTAATCTAGTCTATGAAGCTGTCTGAGCAAAAGTAACATTCTTCTGTTGGGAAAGGGACTTTACATTCTTTTCTTTTGAGTAGATCCTGAACCAGCTGTAGGGTTGGATTCTTTATACAATGGCACATTTATAGGAGGTACAAATGCTTATTGAGCGCTTGGGGACACTGTAAGGGGCCGGTAGAATGGTTGCTTTCCAGCCCTGAGAGTTTAATCTGATTCTCCTTTTCCTTACCCCACACCCTCAAAGTTTTTCTGCGGAAGTATCCCCCAGAATCCATAGAGTTAACGGGGTTCAGGGCCTGGACACTCAGTGTGGAGATGCTCCGTTGACTGCTGGAGAGGGCTGAGTTTAGGAGAGTTCAGACTGAGCTGTCTTCTGTTGATGTAGCTTGCTCCTGCCTTGATCGTGAAGTATCCTTTGCCTTTGTCCTGTGAGTCCCAGCCTCTACTAGCTCCTTCACTGTTGCTGATTATCTGCTTTGGAGACAGGATCTTGCTATGCAGTCGGTCCACACTAGCCTTGAACACAAGATCCTCCTGCCTCAGCCTTACAAGTGCTAGGATGAAAAGATTCCAAGTCTGTATCACCAAGCCTGGCTCCAGTGTTTGGGGTTTTGATATACAGTCTGTTAGTTCCACATCCTCAGAAGATGGCAGAAACCAGAGCTTGTTGTCTCTGAGAATACTTACTGCTCCAGGCAACAAGGAGCTAAGCCCAGCAAACCTAGACTGGCATGGTATTTTGGAAGCATTAGTGGGTCCCACCTGGAAGAACTCTTGTGACTGATTGTGGTTGAAAATGACATCTATCACGTATATGTGACAGAACATTCTAGAAGTCTAAAACTCGAGCATTTCTGTGGGCTTCTCCTTCAACTTCTTGACTTTCCGGTAACCCCTAAAAGCCAGGACAGCTCCCACGGCAAAGACCCCAATGGCCATGGCTGCAAAGACCCCAGCTCCTATGTCTCCCCCATGGACACTGCAGGTGAAGCCACTGTAACCTTTGCTCTGGTACAGGGCCTCCCTCTCCTTGCACACATCTGAGCTATAGGCAGCGGAGAGGTGCTGGAAGAAGTAGTACAGGGCTGGGACATAGGCTCCAGCGATGAGTACATCCATTAAGCCCTCGATCACCAGCCACAGGGGACAATGCCACGGAACTCGCAGGGCACCCCCGAGGAGGAGGAGACAGGAGAAGGTCATGAGGGCTCCGCTGTAGGCCATTGCTGCAGTGACCGTGGGCAGCTTGAGCTGGTAGAACTGGACATCCAGCTGCTGGGCTCTCTCCCCGTCAGCACCATCGAAGCCGCTATAAGCCCCTCCGTACTGGTAGTAGTAAATCCCCCCCAGGCTGGTGATGCCTGTGTAGCCCCCTGTGGAATTGTAAGAGACAGAGCTGCAGGCCAAGATCAGCAAGTTCAGCAGAACCTCCAGCATCTGGCAGCAGGCTGCAAGAAAAGGGCATTACTGTTTGGAGATGCTGCTTGTTTGCTAGGAGACCATTTCAACTCAAGGTTCATGCTTCCCCGGAAGCTCCGCCCACCACTTCCTTTCTCTGCCCCAGTGGGCAGTGTAGGCTGCACAGTTAGTGTTAGGTGCCAGCCAGGACATATGCTTTCTTCAAATCCTTTCAACTAAAAAGCATAACGTTAAAAAAAAAAAAAGCCAAGTGGGAATGGCTGTCAGTAAAGTGTTCACCTCGTAAGCACGAGAATCAGAGCTTGTTCCCAGCACCCCCACAAAATAACAGGCACGGTGGCACACGATTGCAATTCTCCTACTTGGGAGGCAGAGGCAGGAAGGTCAGGAGTTTGGGCTAGCCTTGGCTACATGGTAAACTTGAGATGAGCCTAGACTATATGAGATTCACCCTCCCCCCATAGACACACAAAAATTTTAATCTCAGTACATCCAATTCTAAATATATTTTTGTATGTCAGTAAACATAAATCTGCCATATAGATTTATTCTTAATTTTTATTATTTGTGTGTGTGAGTGTATGTGCATGTGTGTGCAAGTGCCCCCCCCCCAAAAAAAAACCCCAGAAGGAGCTGAGTTTCAGCCATTTCTGAGCCACTTGATGTGCTGCTGGGACCTAAACTTTGGTCCTCATTACAGAGCGGCAAATATTGTCAACCCCCGAGCCATCTCTCCTGCCCTGCTTGATAACATTAAAATGTAAAAAAAAATTTCAAAGTAGTTTCACTATGTAGCACAGGCTAGCCTGAAACTCTTGATCCTTCTGTGCTGGGGTTACAAGTGAGAGCCACTACTCCTGTCACCATAGTGAATTTAGCAACTTCAGTGGAACAAAGGGCCATTTAGGTTTCTCCAGTGCATTTGATATGATCATCCTACCTCCCCATCATCCCCCACTAGGGATGGGAAATCAGGGCTTCACCTCCTGCCAGAGAACATTTCCTAGTGAAACAGCAGAAGGGCTAGAACGCCCATGAGGTTCCTTCTTTCTCTGTTAGGTTTAGTAGGTCCACAAAAGAATAAGCAGGGTTGTTATCCTTAAAACAAAAGCACGAGGCCCACAGGACTCCTTGACACTCATTCTTCCCAGGGCAGTTGGTCAACCTCTGGCTCAGGGCAAGTCCCTGGATACCCTTTCGCAGTTCAGATCTGACTGGTACTATATCAGGGCATTAAGTATTAAAAAGAAGAGGTTGAGAATATAAATTAGAAAAAGTGCCCACACAAATTTCTTCCGTGACCCTCTCAGGAGATCAGAAGCTAATGCACTGACAACATGGTCCCCCATTTTCCCTTCTTGGCCAGGGACGGTGTGATGGTTGGTGGTGACTGTCATCTTGAATTGACAAGAACCTCGGAGGCTAGGGAAGTGAGGGTGTCTGTGGGCTTTCCAGAGAGGTCAGAAGCGTAAGACTCCACTTTCCGCACCTAATGTGGGTAATGCTGGCCAATATGTTAGAGGTTCTGTGGAACAAAAAAATGGAAGAGAGGGACTCTGATGCAGTCTCCTCATCCCTTGTACAGAGCCATATTGGGGTGTCATGACACATGTAGGAACTTGACATTGGCCAAGGACAATTCCTGGCTTCGGGCAGGAATCTGACACAGGGAAGTAGGTTACAGCAGGACTTTCTATCCTTGGGTGGAGTGCTCAGAGTGAATTTGACATTGGTCAAGGTGAACTTCTCCTAGCCTTTGTTGAGCAAGGATCCTGCTCCACCTAGGGTGGAGAAGCTCAGAGTGAAGGTTAAGTTCAATGTTCCTCCAGGTCTACAAATTCCTGAAATAAGCAGGTGACCCACCCAGCTGCCTGAGCAGTGGAGCCAAGGACCGCCAGAAGACTTCCCCTGAACTCAGCCTGGAGTCTGGGGGGAGGGGTTTGCCCAAACTGTTAAAAGGTCTGACCGCCATTAAAGTTGGGGCCTCGATCAGTAAACTATTGTCCTGGCCTTGTTCTTTTTGCCCCTTCCCATCTATCCCTCAGAGTTTGTAGTAGCTGCAGGGAGCTACAGAATACAACAATCCCAGTCCCCTCTGCCTCTGCTTCCCAGCTAAAACCTGAGACTGTGACCCTTGACCTCCACTCCCCGGGGCTGTTTTGCTTAGTTATTATTATTATTTTTAAACCACAGCACCACTTCTTGTATGTATGTATGTGTGTATGTATGTATGTAAGTATGTATGCATGTAGGCAAAGCTACACAACACTGACTGGGGCAAGATGACTTCCTCTTAGGGAACTGTCCCTTTGAAATGTAAACCCAAGATACTCTCAATGACTACACCTGGAGGTTCCAAGCCAAAGACCAGCACTCTACAGAAGTCCCAACTCCAGGCGCTGGTGAGATCATCCATAGGTAATACCTGGCTTCACATGTGTGACTGTGTAGTGTCCAGCCTTTGTCACGTCAGCTCTAGGGAGGTAGAGATGGGAGACTCCAAGGGCTCCCATGCTTAGCCAGCCTAAAGTGTTTGTAAGTCTCAGGCCAATGAGACCCTGCCTCGAAAATCAAGGTGGACTGCACATGAGGAATAATGCTGGACTTGAGTTGCACACACTCATACACAAGAGGGTGGGGGATGGGAAGTGGGGTGGGGAGGGTGGGAAAGGGGGGAACAGTTTTAATTGGGAGAAAAAAAATGAAAATTTTGTTTTATTCTAGTTTAGTCTTTTGAGAAAGCATCTTCCTAAGCTCCCCTAAAACGTGTTACTCTCTCATCTCAGCCTTCCAAGTACTAGAATTTCAAGCGAGTCCCACCCAGCCCCCTTGTCGGTTGCTTTGCGATGGTCTCACTATGTTGTCCTTGGTTCATCTAAATCATGGACTCAAATGACCTCCAACCTCAGCCTCCCTTGTAGCCAAGCCAGCCGGGACTGCTGCTGTGTAACTGAAAATTTAAACTTTCAGAGACATTTAGCAATAATGGCCAGAAGCTTCCAGTAAATGCAAACCACTGTGGTTTAAGGACTCAGCTTCTAGAGCCAGAGGGTAAAGGACAAGAGGGGTGGGGAGGGAGCAATGTTCCATATGCAAATGAGCTGAGACTTACATCTTCTAATCAGGAACTAGCTCTACACCAGTCCCTCCATACTGTGAATAAACAGAACCTACACCCACAGCAGGCTAGGGGTGGGGTCAAAGGAAGCACGTGGGTCACAAATGCACCTGCCATCAATCTCATCTTTAGTTCCGGCCCCTAAAGATGTTTCTATCTGAGGTTTCTTACTTTCTGGCAAAAGTAAGGTTAGGGCTTAATCTCTTTCTGTTGTTCTCAGGATCTCACTGAACTTTCTAGGGCTGAATGAACCACATTCCCCAGAGGGCCCTGGGTTGCCTTGTTTGCTGGGAGGGATGGTAGGGGAAGGGATGACATGGTTTCACTGACAAAGAAAAAACCACAAAGGATCCACTCTAATGTGGACGTAAGAGCCGTCAGCTGACCTGCATCCAGGTTCATCTTTCCTGCCCTAGCCAGTCCTGATGCACATGGCCTTGTGTCTCGGAACAGTGCTCCTCTGTGCACCTTGCATGGGAACGCTGAACTCCAGCCTTCTTCACCCCCTCCCCCCACCCCATCTCCAAGGTCTCCAGACCCAACCCCCAGGCTCAAAGTCAAAAAGCCAGAAGCAATTAAGCCTACATATAGGTGTGTTTTGGTAAGAAGTACAGGCCCAGTCCTTTCCTCTTGGTAAATCAATCACAGAAAGAAAAAAATAGAAAAGAAAGAAAGAAAAAGAAAGTTAGTCTAGGGAGAAACCTGTTAGCCAGCCTCTGGCTTGTTCTTTTTATTTATAATACCAAGAGAAGAAAGTTCTGCCAGGAAACACTTTGATGCCTTAGGCTGGGGCCTCCAAGTTTCAATTCCAGGGCCTTTACTTAATGGCTGTGGGACCTGGGTAACTCGTAGTCGTGCCTCTCTGAGCCTCAGGGGTTGTTAAGAGGATTAAAGGCATCTCTGGCAGAAGAGTAAAGCAGGTGGGTGGCATAGAGTCCCTTCAGCAGAGTTCTTCATAATCTTATAATCACTCCTCCTCCTTCCTCCCTGTGACACAGCTTCAGCAGTGGGTCTGTGATTTGTCTTCCGTCTCCCCCCCTCCTCGCCCCCCCCCAGCCTGGGATGTTTTCTCTCTTAGTCATGGGCAGCCTCAGCTGACGAACCATGCACCATGGAGTTCATCCTGACAAACCAGATTTTCCTCCTTGCTGGCAAGGCCAGTATCTGGGCTGAGATGAGAACCTGGGAGGCCAGGCTAGCTGGTGACTTAACAATAAGCTGTAAGTTTTAAACGCTCCATAGTTTGATTTTGTTTTGTTGTGCTTTGTTTAAGTCAAGAGACGCAGTCTCCTATAGCTCCAGCTGGCCTTGAACTCCTGACCCTTTTATACCCACAGTGCCACTGTGCCCGAGTTTTCATTCTTTTTTAATTTTGCATGCATATATGGCAGGCACGTGTGTGGAGGCCCGAGGGCAACTTGGGGAAGTTGGTTCTCTCCTTTCACCAAGTAGGTCCCAAGGATTGAACTCAGGCTGTCGGGCTTGGCAGCAGACACCCCTTAGCCATCATGCTGGTCCCTGGCTTAAGCTTTTAATGAAGGAGAAAATATTGTCGCACTGGGTGTGCGTAAGGGCTAAGTAGTTTCAAGGCATTTTTATTTTTCTCTGTGAACTAATATGATTTTGTTTATTATTTGAGACAGGATCTTACTCTGTCGCCCATGCTGGTGGAGAACTCACCAGCAATCTTGCCTCAGCTGGGATTATAGGCATGTAGGTCACCACGCTAGGCTGTGAACTTGCTCCTAATATAAACTATATTCTGACTGTGAATCTCAGTCAATGAAGATTGAAAGCCGGTGACTGACTGGGCGTTGGCTCTCTTAGGAGACCACCCTCCCTGTATGCTTGGTTTGAGGAGGAACTCTGCTGGGGTCATGTTCCCTCTGCGGCCTCAGCTGGCTAAGCAAGAGGAGCCAGTGGCCACCACAGGCACCTCACAGCTCTCTGGGAGAGCAACGTTCCGTCAGCCGGCTGGGAGGGGGACTTGAACTTGACTCAAGCACATTGGATGAGCTAAGGGAGAGCCTCGTAGCAGAGTTCAGACCTTCCCACATTCTTTCTTCATTTCTGTTCTTTTTCCCCTGCCCCTCTTTCTTTTGAGAGCAAGAACTCTGTGCAACCCTGGAAATGAGAAGACTAGGAACTCTAGAGGAAAACTGGGTGAGCTGTCAACTCACCAACACTCATTCCCCCCAACCCCCTCCTTGCCTCTCTTCTCAAGCCATTTGCAGTATAAATGGTTCAAAGGGGGGTCCCCCAGGCTCACCTCTCCCCGTGCACAAGTATCTGCACTTGTGGCATTCCAGGAGACCCTCGGCTTCCGACTGGTAATATTCCTCTCCCTGTCGAGCAGGCCCGGAGTATGTGGACGCGTATCTTTCAGAAGCCAGTTCACTGCAACCGAGGAGCACACAGACATTAGGGGCGTGCCTGCAACTCAACGGTCTGTTTAGTATTAGGCCTGCATTTATTTTTTTTTTTCCAGTTTTTAAAAATTTCACAGAATGAAGCCCAGGTTTGCCTCAAACATGTGATCCTCCTGCCTCAGATCTTCCAAAGAGTTAGGTCACAGTCATGTGTGCTACCATGCCCACTGGTATTAGAACTCTCAACTTAATCATTCCATTTGCCTAACATAGGCTGGCCTCTGTCCAGCATTCAACAGGAGACTGCATTCTACTGCTGAGATTTAGAAGCTATCCAGTCTCTCTTTGGTTTGAAAGTGTAAAATCTTTCATCAGCACACAGGAGACTCTGGCACTGTGCACACTTACAACCTAGGCGCACTGAGCCAGCAGCAGTGAGCTGCCCTCCAGCTCTAAGGAACCCAGGCCTCTGGGGAGCCGAGGAAGCTGTTTTTCTGCTTGAGTCGCTTTCTATTGTCCTCTTCTTCTCCCACAGAACTCAGTTCTAGGTCACCTTCCTTGGCATCCTGGGCCACAGGTGGCTGTTTTCACTGCCATCCTCCTGCCTCAGTCTCTGAACGCTGATAGTAAGTTACTGCATGTGGGTCCCTGCATTCCTTCCCTCCAATAAACGCTTAAGAGGAGAACAGAGAGAAGGTGCCCTTTGGCCTCAAACCTTTAACTAAGCCATGAGCAATAGCATGAGCAATTGTCTTTTATTCACTCTAGGGTGAGGCGGGGTAACTGGAGCTCTGGTTTAAGAGGAAATGAACAAACGTTCCTCTTGTTTTTCAGCTCCTGGGGTTGCAGTTCAAGATGGGTGCAGCCAGGGAACCAATAGCTATTGTGTCAAAGACCGCAAGAGCAGACCGAATCTGTGCGCAGCTTTGGTAAGGCTAGTTGGCTTTAGATAATGTAACATAAACTCATGATAGCAGCTTTCCCTGATGTCCTGACGCAGCCTCCAAGTCTAAAGGCAGAGGCTGGGGATGATCAGCTAGGAGAGTTGTCTCCAGGGAAAAGAATGCACCGTTTTCACACACACACACACACACACACGCACACACACACACACACACACATTTTACCCTCAGGGACACTTCTTTTATTCTTTTTACTCACTCCCTAGAGCTTGGTTCAACTTCTGAGGAACTGGAACTGGATGACGTGATAACTCTCTAGGAGGGGGCGTGGCGACCAGTCCCCCTGGTAGTCCTCCTTTACACCCTCATTCACAAAACCTTCCAGGACACAGGGGGACCTCGGGACCTACAGGCCAAGTTCGTTCATTCAGGAGGGTGGGGTTCAAACAAACAGAAGATCCGAAACAAGATGCTGAGAAAGACCTCACTGACTTTGTTACACACCACCAAGAACTTTTAGGTGGGCTTAGTTTCTTGTTTAAAGGGCAGCTTCTGCCAGCAGTCTGCTGCGCATATGGCCTTAGCAGAAGAGCAAGTCCAACGATTAACTCTTCGTTGGGCTAACTTTATTCAGCCCCCCACCCCCAATATCCTGAAGCTGGACTTTGAAAGGTATAGAGGGGCAAACTAGGGAAGAAGACATAAGGGTCTGTGGCCCTCCGGCTAGCCCCACCCTTCTAAACCACTCTGGTTTCGGTCCTGAAACTCTCCTTCTTCCCCTGGTTCTAGGGCTTTCCCATGTCTTCTTTGGTAACCAAGTTCAAATACAGGATTGGGACGTCGTAACGTCATCGCTCCCAGACCCCTGGCGGTCCCGGTCCCCAGCAGGTGCGCCCCTCACCTCTCCAACCCGCGGCGCCCGAGGCCATGCTTCTGCGACAGCTCTGGGGGCCCCCAGGGTGCGGGTCCCGGAGTCGGGGCTGCGTCCCAACTGGGTCCCCAGGGCTCGGGCCGCGCACGGCTTTGGCGGGACTTCTCCCAGGCTCTTTGTTCGGCTGCGCGATGGCCCGCGTCCCTGTGTCTGTCCTGGCGCTGGTCTCGGTCCGTTCTCTGTTCCCGGCCCGCCCGACGGTCCCCGTTTCCTCTCACGTCACCATTCCTCTCCCTGTGCCTGTCCCCACCTCGGTCCCGCGGCCGCTCGACGTGGCGGTCTCGGTCCGGGTGCGGGCGCCGGTCCGGGTCTCTTTCTCTCGGACGGGTCCGGGGCTCACGGGTCCCCGATGTATTTTTCATGGCCCGATTCCTGTCCCCGCCCGGAAACGTTCCCAAGGACAACAACCAACCACAACTTTCCCAGGCAGGTGGCCAAACTCAAGGACGGGGCGGCGGCAGCTCACCTGTGCGCACGCGCATTTGCCCTCCGGCGGTCGGGAGAGAGCGCACCTGCCCCTGGCCGCCAGGGGGCGGTCGCGGTGCGAGCAGAGGGGATGGGGGTGGGAGTGGGGTGGGTGAGGGGTGGAGAGTGGGAAGCGGATTCCTGATGAAATAGCTTCCAGTCCTAGGTGTTATGGGATTAATAAAAGTGAACGGCCCAGGGAACAGGCAAAGGGTTGTGGACAAATCAGCTCAGCCTTCAAACGCTGTCTCTTACTAGAGCTATCAGGACGCCAGACCAACCATTTATTTATTTATTTATTTACTTTCATGGTACTGGGTTTGAATCCCAGGGCCTTGTATGCCTAGATGAGGGTGATACCCCTGAGCTTTATTCCCAGCCCCAAACGAAGATCATTAAACCCACTAAGACAGTTCCGTGTCACTGGGCATGGATTTGAGCCTTTTGATAGAGAGTTCAACAAGGGGAGGAGTTGGTAACACTGTTGATCTAAACTTGGGAGGGGTGACTTCACTCCCAGCTGCTGTGACAAATTCCCCCCAAATGAAGCCAGCAGCGAGCGGACCTATCATCCATCCTCCTCAGCCACGCACCCAGTCAGTAAGCCAGCCACACATCCAGCCTTTCATCTACTCACTGTCGTGGCTGGGCAGGGCAGAGAGGTGTCTCTTGGGTGAGCCTCAGAAAGGGTCATGGCCGCAGGCAATGTCTTTCTGGAGCTTTGGTAAAGCTCTTGACATTTCATTTCTTATGGAAGCTGGAATTATAGCCCTCTGAGGCTCCCATCCATGGAGAATGAGTGAATGGGTGTTGGGGCGGCTAGAAATCTCTGCGATCCCCAAAAGAGTTGTAACTGTCTTTGGCTCATTCGCGCAGTCTCCCCACTTTGAGACTATGATGAACTGGTCTCCTGGCCATTTCTGCAGAGGCTTTGGTGCCTGGCTCTATGCCAAGTTCTCTCAACGTCACCACAAGGTGCAGAGCCAGAGCCCCACAAACCTCGAATGGCTGACCCCCTTCAGCCCTGCATCCGTCCATGGCTCCATCACCAACACGCTGAACACTAATCTCTGAAATCCCTTTCCAGCCCCAAATCAAGAGTTTAAAACTTGAGCCAGGTGTCACCCATGATCACACCTGCAATTCCAGCCTGTGATCTCCTTAAGTTAGACACTGGAAGGGGTCAGAGTGGGCTACGCTTCGTGTTTTTCAAGGTAGTGGAGTTCTAAGAAGGTGCCTGCTTGGAGATCCACTCTGACCTCTTTTTTTTTTTGAGTCTGGTGACAATCCCCTGTCTCTCCAGCGCTCACCATGGTAGGTAAAAATGTAATTTTAAAAAACTTTTAAAAAGTAAAGCAAACAGTCCTAGAATGTGGAAGCTTTGGGGAACTGCCAGTCGCTCGAGCGAGGAAGGAAGAAGAATGTTGGTCCAATATACCTCTGAGGGGTTTCCTCATTTCTTTTTTTTAAAAATTTTCTTATTATTTATTCTCCTCTTACAAAAGACACTTTGACAAATAAATATTAAATGGCATGTGTCATATTTAGAAACAGCCAAGACACACCTTGATACTTTTCCCCACCACCCACCTCTTTAATTTCTTTTAAAAAATTCAATTATTTTATTTTAATTTTCCACAATTTTTAACAATGAATTATCAAAATAAGTAATCTAATACTACTCAGAGACAAAGACATTTAAATGAAAAGATTTAAAAAAATACATGTGTGTACAAACACACACGATATGTTGCCCAGAAAGAAACTCCAACTAATGAATACAAGATTAATTTGGTAGGTGACATGTCACAGCTCTCCAGACATGCGAATAAACACCAGAAAGCCCACAGCCAAGAGGCAGAGTAGCACATCAGCATACAGTCAGAATCCTGCGAAGGTCACAGGGCAGTGGGGCTCAGTGATGGCGTTTACAGGTAAGCCTCTTCATAGTAGAAGATGATGCTTCAGGATGGATGCAGTTATGTCCCCCTCAAGGGGGGACATACACATCACTGCTGAGGTAACAATTTGTGATGAGCTAAGAATCCAAATCAAGCTCCAGAGCACATATCTCTCTGGAGTAGGAATTTGAAAACAGACAGTCTAAATAGGAGCGGAGTGGAACCTGTCTGCAACAATCTTTTATTTTCCTTTAAGGCTACAGAAAATCTGCGCATAAGCAAGGAAATTAATTCTCATAATAAAAATACCCCTACAGATAGCCAAGGTATCCAGTCAGGTTCCACAGGGTGAGTATGCTGTATCACATTTTATTCTGAGGGCAGACTTTGTGAGTCCACTTGGTTAGGATCAAGTCTTTCTGGAAATACTAGCTTCTCACAAAACACTTCCTTAATTGGTAAATACTGTGATATTTCATTGGGTTCCGTGAAGAGAGTAGGTGGGACATGCGTTAAATTAGCGATTTTGCTCCCTCTGGATGTATATTCTCGTAACATGTAGGTCTAGTCAGCCTCATGGTTAAAGCCTTGTGTCATTCACTCTGATGAGCACCCCATCAATTCTCAAGAAAAAACCGCACAACAGAAAAAAGCTGGAAGGCATTACTCTCATGTTCACACTCAGGCTGGAAACACCACGATCATGCAATTCATCTTCAAACAGGAGAAATTCTTCAAAAAATTTAATCTGTTCTCTGGCTTTCAATTTTTCTGTATCTGTATGATCTGTTGTAGGTATAACCTTTAGCTTAAGAGATTCTCCAAGCAACGTTCCTTTATAGTCTGTTGTATAGGTCCATCCCTAGGGTTTAAGAACTTCTTTGGAGTGTTCACCCTCCGCCCTACTTTCCTGCCACTCCTCAGCAGGCTCCTTGGAGCATGCGCCCTGGGAGTTGTTCACACATCTCAGTGCATCCGTAGCATTGAACTCTATTCCCAAGCCAGAGCCATGCTGGATCCTTAGAACGTTGTCTCCAAACATCATTTCAGGGAGGGACGGCATATGCAGCTCGTCAGCTAACTTTTCCACATCCGCAGACTTCATGATGTGGGTCTTGGATGCCGTCAGCTTCCAAGGCTCGAAGGGGAAGTCCTGGTGGCTGCTCTGAAAGCCGTGGATCATCATGGCAGAAGCAGGGCTACTTGGAGCAAGCACCTGCCGCAGCGGTCACAGTATGGCCATCCCTGCAGCGCGGCTCCTGGGCCTGTGTCCTCATTTCTAGCTTCTGTTATTTTATTGTAGAAGAGAATTGTATGAAACAATGGACTGCCATGTCCTTTGTCTAATTACAAATATAGCCTCAGGACTGAGGAGGTGGCCTTCGGGATTAAAAGCAATGGCCAGTTTTCCCCCAGAGGAACCATGTTCGATCTCCTGCACCTGAATGTGGTCCCCAACTGTCTGTGACTCCAGTCCCAGGGGATTTGACACCTCTGTGGGCACCACGCATTCATGTGGGCAAAACACACGTGCACATAGGAAAAATAAAATTAAATAAATAGCACCTCTGTTTGTTCTACTGTTCTCCGTGCACTTTTGGTCAGATGTTAGGCAGAGGGAGGAAGACCAACATAGGTGGGAATTCATTTCTGAGAAAATTCTCTGAGGCAATGCAGAGCTTGAGAGAGAGAGAGAGAGAGCGAGAGAGAGAGAGAGAGAGAGAGAGAGCACTCACCATTGGTATGCTCAAGATAATTAAAAAAAAGAAACTTAAATTCATTCCTTTTTTTTCTTTTTTTTTCCCCCTGACCCTGCTTGTTCCAGCCCAGCTCCAGACATTTTGTTGTTGTTGTTATTGTTTTTTGGATTTTGTTTATTTCGAGACAGGTTTTCTCTGTGTAGTTCTGGCTGTCCTAGAACTCACTCTGTAGACCAGGCTGGCCTTGAACTCAGAAATCTGCCTGCCTCTGCCTCCCAGAGTGCTGGGATTAAAGGTGTGCTCCACCACTGCCCGGCTCAGACATATTTTTATTTCACATATATGGGTACATTGTCACTGTCTTCAGACACAGCTGAAGATGCCATCGGATGTCCATTGCAGATGGTTGTGATCCAACATGTGGTTGCTGGGAATTGAACTCAGGACCTCTGGAAGAGCAGTCAGTGTTCTTAACCGCTGAAGCCATCTCTCCAGCCCTCAAGATGATTTTTTAATTTTTCCTTTTAGAAAGAAAAAAGAAAAGAGTATAGAACTTGTGTTCAGAATTTTAGCTCAACAATCATTTAGGGAACTTGGCACATGCAACAACAGGTCCTGAAAAAACTATGAACTCCAACTATGGTGGCACATGCCTTTAATCCCAGCTGTTGGCCAGCCAGGTTCATAGCCATGTCAAGTTCTAGGCCAGTCAAGGCTATGCAGCAGGAGCTGTGTAGAACAGACTCACTTATAAGTCATCTGGGATAATGAAACAAAATGAATATACAAAGGCATGTCCCCCCAAAAAGGAAAAATCAATTTTCAAAAGCCATATGTAATTGACATGTCTATATACAAGAATCTTTTTTGTTTTGCTTTTGTATCACTACCAGTTACCCACAATTTGCTGAGTTGTTAAAATAGTCCACAGCCAAGAAAAGATGACCATCAGATGACCAGAGTGTCTTCCACCTGTCACAGTTTCTCACTGAAGTGGAAAGGCCCACCTTCACCCAGGAAAGTGGTATGTTGAATACTCTTAGCTGTGAGGTCAGGGGTTGTCTCTGAGTCTAGTGCTGAGAAGTGTTTACTGGTGGCTTTGAGTTAATCTTCTGAGGAAGGCCTAGAGATCTACTTTTTTAAAAACTTAAAACAAGCTGGGCAGTGGAGGTGCACGCCCTTAATCCCAGCATTTGGGAGGCAGAGGCAGGCAGATTTCTGAGTTCGAGGCCAGCCTGGTCTACAGAGTGAGTTCCAGGACAGCCAGGGCTACACAGAGAAACCCTGTCTCGAAAAACCACACACACACACACACACACACACACACACACACACACCAAACTTAAAACAAACATTTTTATTTGTATGTGTGTGTATGCACGTGTGCCAATGTGTGTACATGTGTGGAAGGCAGAGGTTAATGTTGGGGTGTCTCCCTCTAACACTCTCCTCTTCCTTCTCATCTTCTTCCTCCTTCTTCTTGAGACAAGGTCTCTCTACATAGCCCTGGCTGTCCTGGAACTCACTCTGTAGACCAGGCTGGTCTCAAACTCACAGATCTCCACCTGCCTCTGCCTCCCAAGTGCTGGGATCAAAGGTGTGTGCCACCATATCCAGTTCCATCTTGAGGGTCTCATCACCGAACCCCAAGCTTGCAGTCAACCTATGAAACCCAGGAATTCCTGTCTCTACCTCCTCGGAGCTGGGTCTACAGACACTATGTGGATTTTACAAGAGTGTTGGGGGTTCAAACTCAGGACCACACTCTTTCATGTAGAGCATCAAGTCATCTCCCCAGTCCTGATACCTGCACTTTGAAATGGTTCCACAAGGCACCTCTTTAAGAACTAGCGTGTGGAATATGTGTCATGGTCCACTTCGTGTGGCCATACCAAAACATCCAACGCTTGGAACTTCATGAAGAAGATAGATTCATTTAGGTCACACTTCTGAAGGCTTTAGAGTGTGGGGCTGGTGTCCTCGGGGAGAAGGGAGAGGGAGGACAGGCAGGCTCTTTTTTACAGACGCCTGCTCCCGTGGGAACTCATCCCTTTCCACGAGTCCGCACCAATCTAACCCGGTGAGCTGGAGCCTTATTGCTTTCCGTGACCTGCGGCTCTTACACTCTCCCATCACACGGGAGAACAAGTCCCTAGCTCACAAACCTTCTGGTACCATAGAAAGCACAGTGATAAGTACACCTTGCAGGTTTCTACCCTAAAGGGGCACTTAGTGCCAGGAGGATCCAAATACTTAAATACTTTTTAAAAAACAGGCAAAGAGTTTTATCTTCCCAATTTGATTCTTTGAGCCACAAGGCGCTTTTCTCTGGTCCTCGAATATTCTGACATGATCTGCAGGCTCTTTCCCTCTTGCAGCACCTTGTGCTTCTTGTCCATCCCCATCCTCACGCTGTGGTGTCAGAAAGGGCTTCTGGGGACCCCTCTTTCCAGGCAGGGCCCTAGAAGGGATAGACAGTGGTAGGAAGGCAGCGCTGACCAGCAGAGGGCAGCTCAGGCTCCTGTCTGCCAGAACACAATCTTCTGTCTGCCATGCCTGCATTCCCTCACCTAAATCCACCTGCATGTAGCTTAGACTAGAACACCGGAAGTTCAAGTTAGCTCTCTCGGTTTCCCGACCTTCATTTAGTACCTGGGTGAGCTCGGGACGCCACCCAACCTCTGGCCAACCAAGTGTGTTCATTTGCAAAGCGGCGATGGCACTAACTTCATAAGACTAGAGAAAGAAAGCAACCCCTTTCTCCTTTAAGCTGCTTTTGACACAGGAGCAGGAAAAGAAACTGAGGTAAGCCCGAAGAGCAGGCTGCCACGCATGACGCCGAGTTATCCGTTTTTCCCGGGTTGCTCCTGTTTACTGCTCACACCGCACACAATTATGACACGGATTCAGACAGTCCTACCCTCGGAGCTTGCAGACTCAGCAGAAGGCAGCTAGGAAAGGCTGAGATGAAAAAGATGGACGTGGGCTATGGCATCCCCGAACAGGATGATGGTTAAGAAAGGCTTTGTGAAGATGGAAAGAAAGCCTTGGGATCCGGGAAGCGACAGCAGGGAAGAACGTTGGAAATAGGAGAAGAAGAAATAGAAAAAGCTGGGAGGAGAGATCTTCGAGTCCAAATGGAAGCATTTGGAGCGTGGTGCTGGGAGCGAGAGGAGTGAGCAGGACCGAGGCTGAAAAGATGGGCGGGGCCGCGTCCCGGGAAGCCTTCCGTGGAGGGCATCGCTGACTACTGTGACCCATTGTCTCCAAACAGTGCCACAAACTCCACGTGGTGCAGGGGAAACACATTGGTGTTTTTACTCAATCTATGAGTGTTGTTAGTTCCCCCCCCCCCCGACTTGAATTTATGACGTTCATGGTCTCTAGTGTAGTGGTGCGTGCATGTCACGTATGGATAAATGTTTGCATATGGGTTTGCTCGACCGGATTGAGTCTAGAGGCTGCATGGAGCCATCAGAGACAGATTTAAATTTTTAAAACATTTCTTAATTACTATTACTCTTATTATGCATGTTGTGTGTGAGAGGTTACACACACACCACATGTGGAGGTCAGAGAACAACTTTTGGGTGTCAGTTCTGTCTTTCCGCAGTGGGTCCTGGGAATTGAACTCGGGTCATCGAGTTTTTGCAGCAAGTACATGTACCCACTGAGCCCTCTCACTGGCCCACAGGGGATTTTATTTTTTATTTTTTGGAACTGGGATTGAACTGAGGGCATTGTGTTTGCTGTGCAAGCACTCTGCCATTGAGCTATGCTAGCCCCCTTCCAGAGGGGACTTTTACTGAGGGAAGTGCTTTAAAGTTATTACAGGAAAAAAAATTCCAGAATATTCTGGAGGGAAAGCAAGCACTGATCCAAACCCTGGCATTGGGAGCTATTGAGAAAAGAGAGGGCGAATAAACAGCAATATAAAACACGAAAGAAAAACCTGACCCTGGGTCAAACACTCAGCGAGCTACACCATTTACAGGGCTCAGTGCCCAATTGCTTGAAACAGACTAGGGACATGAAAGGGAAAACCTGCAATTCCAGTTTTTTACCACTAGATGTCGCGCAGGTCTAAGGTAAAGACCCTCCGCCATGTCCTTTCCTCCTCTGAGCCCCAGAATTCAGTTGCAGATGCTCTTAGGAAAGATAAGCAAAAGGTGACCAAGAACTGTCTGTGCTAATTAGGATAGTAAAGATCTAGGATAAGGGAAATCAAGACCTGTGAGATAGCCCGGGAGATAAAGGATCAGCAGGTAAAATGCTTGCCTTGCAAGCAGGAGGACCCAAATTTGAATCCCCAGAACCCACATAATAAAGCCCTGTGTGGTGTCTTGGGCTGTAGAGCTAGCACTGGGGTGGACAGGTAAAAGTACCCCTGGGACTTTATAGCCAGCAAGATTAGTGAGTTCTAGCTTTAGTGAGAGGCTCCATCTCAAAACAAGGTAGATAGAGAAAGCATTGGCCTCTGGCTTGGCATTCACGTGTACACACACACACACACACACACACACACACACGAGCATACACACTAAGCTACATACACACAAATCAATATTTTATCATTGTTTTAGATTAACAACAATCTTATTAACTTATTAATTTAGAAACTTCTGATAATGGACAGCTTGTCAGTAGACAGATCAACTTTATATGGGGTGACTGAAGGCTTATACAGTTTTGGGGGGCTGAGGGAAGGGACATCCAGAATGGGTAAAGGTCATTGGCTGGGGGATTAGGGTAACTGGATACCTCGTTAGAATGGAAAGTATGTCAGGAATCTCAGGTCCTGGCTGAAAAGTTTTGTCAGGAGAAAGGAAATTGATCCTGTAAACTATAAAATATAATTAAGACTAAGTGACTCAGGTGAGTGTGGAGCTTAGAATCCCCCAGACAAGGTCAGAGAAGGAGAAAATCTGCTAACAAGGGAGTCTCCATTTTGCACCGAGCTCAGAGGCTATCTGGCCATGGTGGACTTCAAACTTAATTAACAGAGGCTTCCCACAAAAACTAGAGAAGAAGTTAAAATTGCCTGTTAAATCACCATTCATCAATCTACAAGTCCTTATTCTAAATGGCATTATTTCCCCCCCCCCTCCCCAGTAACTGACTTCTATTCTATACACCTGCTATTACGAAGGACTTCCAGCTGATGCAAGATGAAAAAATCAAAAATAATGGTTTCTACTTTTCTCAAGGAAGCCGTTGGGGGTGGTTTTTAGGGTTCATACCTCCAGCTCTTCCAGTGCCCAGAGGCCACCTGCTCTCACTCACCTCAGCCTCAGAAGGTGTTATCTTAGGCTGTGGTGACCTTTGCAAATCCAAATTAATTTTTAAAAGTAAATCTATGCTTGGCAGTTCCTACAGCTCTCGGAGAAGGTAACTGCAGCACCAGGCAAACATGCAAATGCAGCGGGTTTCGAAACTCCTATGCCCAAGGCAGGCTCACGGTGACGCAGGTGTGAGGACAGACCATCTGGCAAATCAGATCTGGGGGGCCCCCCTGCTTCTTCTGTGTGGGAACTCTTTAGACATAAGTTCTAGCAAAGGTCTGCCTTAGCTGGTTGCACCAAAATCTAAAACCAGGTAATAAAAAAGAACACAAATAAAAACAAAACCCCAGTATTTGGCTCTCAGTTTTAATGGCTCAAAAGTCTGACAAGCATGGAGCCAGCTCTGGTGACCTCTTCCCTACCCAGCAGCATGACTACCTGGTGGAGAAGCAGAACGGAAATGACCACAAAGCCAGTGAGACAGCCTATGTGCTCCTGTGAGAACCGCTTGAATTCTTTGAGTGTAGTGACCTCATCCCAGGTCCCACCTCTTAAAGACTCCACCCCATCAGCACCACCACACAGGAGACCAATTTTTTAGGACATGAGCCATTGGGGGACACATCAAAATGACATCAAGCCAGCAAGGTCCTTTCCTGGTGTGTGTGTGTGTGTGTGTGTGTGTGTGTGAAGCTTTTTAGTTTGTCCTTTTAGAAATCTGCACACCGCAGCAGATCAAGTCACCACAGATCTTTTTGCCAGCACCCACATCAGCCTTTGCAGTCCCCTGACCTTCATTCTGGTCTTGCGTTCCTTTTGCTGTTTTTGGAGGTCTTTTCTTTTCACAAAGGCTGAGTCTTGCAAGTCTATGTTTAGGCTCATTCTTCTTTGCATAATCTAAAGAATCATAGATCATGTCAAAGCTAGTTGTCTTGCCACAACCGAAGTAGGTTCTGAATGCAAATACAAAGACGATACCTGGTGTGGTTTTGTACATTTTGACCAGCTTTTCCCAAATTTCTGACTTTGATATGTTGCCTTCAGTATCAGAATGAAGGATTTCAGTGACTATCTGTTTCCTCTGAAGCAGACAGTTTGCCATGAACTTTCTGGTCCTGATGGTTACTATATCATTCATGGTGGCTATAGTGCCTGAGCTGCAGAGGAAGACTTTCCTGAGATTTAAAAAAAAAGTCTCTCTCTCTCTCTCTCTCTCTCTCTCTCTCTCATATCTATCAATCATCTATTATCCATCTATCTATCTATCTATCTATCTACCCATCTATCATCTCTGTGTATGTGTGCATATATATGTATATATATGTATATATATGTATATGTATATATATATATATATATATATATATATATATATATATATATATATATATATATACTGTGGTACAACTGTGGAGGTCAGAGGACAACTCATAGCGGTCAGTTCTTTCTTTTCATCAAGGACTGAGCTCAGGCTGACAGAGTTGGTAGCCGGTGCCTTTACCTGCTGAGCCATCTTGTCATCCTGAGATTTTTCCTTTTTAAAGACATGAAGCAAAAGGTATTTTTTAAAACCAAGGCTTTAAACCTTGTGCCTTAAGACTTTGTCTCAGAAGTGGTATTTAAAGAATGGATTAGATGAGATGCTCTGATGATATTTGCAGACACCCCCCTATTTCATGGATAAGGAAACAGAGCTAGGTTGCTCAAGGTCAACAGATCCTGGAACTGGAGGAATTCTCTTTGGTTTCTTCCCATTTCATCAAACTAATACTGCTGTTTGCTCCCTAGTATGGCATTTTCTCAAATTCATGCACTGGAGCCTCAGCCCCCTTTCCCTCAGAATGTGACTGTATTTGGAAACATAGCTTGTTGAGATGATACTGAAGTACATGTGGTCACTAATCTAATCTACTTCCTTAGGACTGATGTCCCTTATGAAAAAGAGGAACTCTGGACCCAGCCATGCACAAGGAGAGACCTCCATGATAAGATGAATGTAGAGGTCAGGTTGATGCTAGTACACACCAAAGAACAGCAAAGATGGCAGGGGCAGGAGCTGGGTAGAGAGAGGCACAGAACATGCCCTTCCTCTTTCTCCAGAAGGAATCAAGGTTGACACCTTGACATTGGACATCTCCCCAGTGCTAAGAGACAATGTGTTTCTGTTGTTTAAGCAATCAAGTTTTGGGGGCTTTGCTGTGGTCCTCCTAGGAAAGAAAACTACTAATATCTCAGAAGTGAGAGGTCATGGTGGTTTTAACTGATACTATTCTCAACTCTTCATCCTTGGTTGATAATTTCATCTGAGAGGGAAAACTAGAAAACCATTGGTTTCCCTGCTGATGGGTTATATAGTTTAGAACAGAGCATAGGAATGTGAGAAAAAATAGTAGTGCTCTTAGTAACAAACATGTTAGTTGTCCTAAGGTCTGGAGTGGGAAACAGATCAACAGGTTAGCCAGAATTTGATAAGGAAGACAGGAAATGAGAGAGATTCATAGTGAGTTTTGATGAGTCCATGTACAGTTGTGGTCTTACAAGCCCTGTGCATGAGGGTTGTGATGAATATGAAATTTTGGTACATCCAGAAGAGTCATAGAAAAGGAGACAGAGAAAGAGGTAGGGAACTTTTAACAAAAGAGACTTGAAGCAATCTCAAATCTGATGGACAACATTAATCTGTACCATCAAATGTTTAGTAAGACACTTAGACAGAATGTGGTCAAGCTACTGAAGGCCAAAAATAATGAGAAAAATCTTGAATGTTTTAAAGAAAAATGTCATATGAAGTCAAAGAAACAATAATGAGATCAATAGTAGACTTCTCACTTGAAACAATGATAGTCACAAGAATCAGGGGCACCATATTGGGAATACTAAAGAAAAAAAGTCAAGCAGGAGAATGAATTTTATACCTAGCAAAATTAGTCTTTAAAGATGCAAGTAAGAACTTTATAGTCTCTTTGTCTTTGTCTCTCCGAGGCTGCCTGCCTGCCTGCCTGTCTGTCTGTCTGTCTGTCTGTCTGTCTGTCTGTCTCCTCATTTGTTTCAGAAGGATTTTACTGTATAGCCCAATCTGGTTTTGAACTTCTGCTTCAGTAATTACAGGCAGGTAGTAACATACCTAGTGATTAAGATACTTCTGCTAGCAATTTTGCCTTACAAGAACTATCAAAGTAAACACTTCATAAGGAAATTGTTAGTTGGGTTCAGTGATATGCACTTGTAGTCCCACCCACCTGGTAATATAGAAGTTCAAGGCCAACCTGGTAAACATAATGAGACCTTATCTCATAAAAACAAATGGTTTTACCTTCTCTATATTTAGTCTCTCTCTTCTATTTCCCCAAGACATCATTGAGATGACATACTGAAAAATGGAGGAACCACACTGCCATGTGTTGAATATGAAATGCTCCCACATTTCATATTCAAGTGTTGGATACTGGATCTCCAGGTAATGGTGCTGAGAGGTTTTAGAAAATGCAGGATATTGGAGAAAGTAGATACGAAAGGGCTTTCAATTACCTCCTCCCTATTTCACCATCATGAGGTAAAGAACCTTTTTTACAACACTCTTGCTTCCACAACATTCTGCATGGGGCTAAGCAACCATGGACTGAACCCTCTGAAACCATGAACAAAATAAACTTTTCTCCCTTTAAGTTCTTATCTCAGGTACCTTAGTCACAGCTACTCCAAAGTAACAAATATACATCACACAAGAGGGGACTGGGACAATCACTGCTTGTAAGAAAGTCTCACAGGGTAGCACTGTCATGAACACCTACTCTTGACTATATGTGACTTAGACGTAAGCATTAATTCCATCAATTCACTGACACTGAAGACTGTTACATTAACTAATGCTAATAGGCTTTAAAAATACAGATATGTTATAAAGTAACTTTACATTTTAAAATTTATTTATATACTCTTTGAGAATTTCACATATACAGTGTATTTTGATCATATTTATTCCTCAACACCATAAAACTTCTTCCACTCTTCCGAGATCATATATCTTATTGTCTTGTTTATTGTTTTTTTATTTATAGCCTACTGAGTCCAGTTAGTGTTGCCTATTCGTGCATGGGTATAGGGCTATCCACTGGCTCATGGAAACCTTGGACAGGCCATAGCTCTGAAGAAATCTGATTCTTCTTTCTCTAGTAGCATTAGTGGCCAATTGCTCTTAGCTAGGGGTGGGGCCTCTTGACCTTCCTCCAGCCATGTTGTTGTTGTTGTATCTTGTGTTGGTGTTATACAGACAAGCAGAACTTCTGTGAGCTCACGAGTGCCACAGCTCTGTCATGTCCTGGAGACATATTTTACAATGGACCTCTTTCATCCTTGGCTCTTATGGTCTTCCTGTGTCTTCTGCAATGTTCCCTTAAGTTCCTCTTGAGCCATCAGTTATGAAGAAGGCATTCACAAGAGCCAGAAGGTTAGAAGTGCCTGGAGAGAGAGCTTAGGACTCACCTAAGAGTTTGGGTGCTCTCTCCTTTTTTTAGTATGTCATTTGGGTTTGGATTTGTGTGTGTGTGTGTGTGTGTGTGTGTGTGTGTGTGTGACTGATTTGAGCACCTGAGGATATTTTGCTATGATGAAAGTGTGCACACTAGTGAAACTGACCTTCTAGAGTGGTTGTAATAATGATGCAATTTAATATATTTAAAACATTTTAATTTGGGGTTGTTAATGTCAGGAGTCATTTCTATTTCCTCCTTTGTCAACGTATATCTGAAGTACCCCCTGTTTTGTACAAGAGATGAAAGAAAAAGATTTCTTTTTAAATTAAATAGACCTAATGCAATTAATGTTTATTTCTCAGTTATGCAAAGTTGAAAGCAGGTGTACCAAAGAAGAGGCAAAACGATGACAAAGGAAAACTGGAGGCTGATGTACTACAGCCATGCTGGAAACTTCTCTCCATGTGTCTGTGTGTTCATGCATATACAAGCATATGCGACTGTGTGTGGACAACTTCAGATGTCATTACAAGGGTCATAAATACTGTTGTTGATGTCCCTAGGGTCTACCCTAGCCTGGGGGTAGCCAAGGAGGCTGGCGATTGGAATCCAGACATCTGCTCGTCTTTCCTTTCCCAGTGCTGGTATCACCATCCCTGCCTTGCACACCGCTGTGCCCAGTATTTTTTGTTTTCCCTTTTTGTCTTTTTAAATGTGTGTTGTGGGGTTGAACTCAAGTCCTTGTGCATGGGAATTAAGTGTTTTGCTGACTGAGCTATCTTTCCAGTCCTGTGCTGGACATTCCTTCAGACATGTCTATATCATATTCTAATCCTTTCTCTAGGAGAGAGAGATGCCATTCATTGCCAGCCAGGCAGAATAGGTGAGCTTGTCCAAAATACCACGTTTAATCAAGCTGTCTATTTTGGTTGGCTTATTTGACACTTGCAAGTCAACATTGCGACATTATTATATATTTGTCTTCTGATCTAAAAAAAAAAAAGATGGGTAATGTGCTTGCATTTTAACCCTTTCTAGGAGATAAACATTTACCTCTCGAGTCAATAGACTTAGTTTTTAAACACCCCATTGTACACGACACTGTTTTTAACATCCTACAAAACAAGTTAAATAAATATGATCCTTGCCCTCAGAAACGCACAAGCATGGCGTGAAACAGACTTTTGCTTTCTTGGTACGCACTTTGGTGAAACCACAAGTTAGGAACAATGATCAAATATTTACAACTATTTACCCCTGATTTGTATATGTGCATGTGTTCTTATAACCACTACTTTACATAGTGCTTTTTCAAAGAAAGGAGATGGGGTGCCCCCAAGGGAACTGGTCTTTCCATTGCTGGGAGTTTCTGATGGCTGCTCTGACATCAGGCAGTGTTCTGTCATCATCCGTGTGTACTCTGGACAGGGAACTGTGTAGGAGAGTCCCCTAACTCTTCCCCTTCTCATTCTCTGGGGCTTAGCTCTTGCCTCAGTCACCTGATGCCCATTTGCAGTGGGCGAGGTAGGGCAGGTGGGGAGAGTAGATCTGTGGCATTGAGACACGCAATCAGGTGCAATAGTGAAGTCACTGAGCCGGACGTTTCCCAATATTTGCTCTGGCAGAGGGAGGGAGGCAGAACCAGTCTTTTGTTCAAAGGGACTAAAAACTCTTCTGGAAATCTAGGGGAGTGCATGGAGCTGGCACTGGGTCTGGAGGGCAGGAGGTCTGCTGGGCGGCACATCCAGCCCTGTCTTCTGCCTTCATGCCTTTTTCTTTTCTCTAAATCTAGATTCTGCATCTGAGGGAAAACACAAGATTCTGGTCTTCCTCAGTCCATCTTGTCTTACTTAACACAATGCTCTGTCCATTTTCCTGTGAATGACGTCATCCCATCCTTTAGAGCTGAACAGAACCGCACTGTGTATGTGACTCACATCTTCTCTATCCACGGCTCTGTGGATGGACACCTAGCTGATTGCATAGTCTGCCTGTTATGAATACAACGACGAGGACGTGCAGGAATTTCGGCGGTATGCCAACTTCAGATCCTCCCAGGGGATACCTGCCAGTGGTATAGCTAGGTCACAGGGAAATTCTATATTTAGAATCTATACTAATTTCCATGTTAATTTACATTCCCACCAACAATATATGAAGGTTCTGTTCCACCGGTATATTTATATTTTCTTTCTGTCTCTGTCTGTCTCTCTGTCTCTTTCTCTCTCTCTGCCTCAAGTATGCTAGAAAAGCAATTTTACTATTCAGCCAACATTTCCAGTCCATTTATGGCTTTCTCTTTCTTGTTGATGCCATTTATGATCAGGGTGAGGTGAACAGCTCTGTGTCGTTGAGATTGGCACTTTCCTGGTTCTGTTTGCCTTCTGTTCATCAGGCAGACCACTGAATAGCCTAATCATATAGGGCCCAGAGGATCTCCAGTTATAAAAGTTAATGATTCTGGTTGCTTAATTGATTTAAGTAACAGTTAATCAAACATAGGGCCTCATGGTTTACTGCTTATGAGGCCGAGTAGCCCACAGCCTAACTACCCAGCTGTTGGAGGAGAGCACTTTGCCTGGGGTTTGGTTCTGTTCCTTAGTAGCTGTGTGGCCTTAGGTAAGTTATTTAACCCTTCTATGCTTGGGTTTCTGCATTTTTCAAATGTGATTATAATAGTACCTACCACATGGTGGGAATCAAAGTAAAACAGACTTAGAATTGCAAGTGCCAAGAACACACATGCTTACATTCTCATGCTCATAAAATATTCTACAGCATTTAAGGAGTTAATAAAGCTCTTTGAAAAGTGCTCATCATAGGTTCTCAATAAAGATTTTTTATATTACATTATCAGCCATTTATTCATTCAACCATATATTTGAGCATCTGCTCTATGCTAGACACCAAGGCTATATCATGAAACAATGATAAATAAATAGTCTGCTCTCACGGCATTACTATTCTAACAGAGGTAAACAGATAATAATTACAGTATGTAAAATGTGTACTATATTTTACTGATTTTAAAGCATCCATTTTCACAGATGTTAAAACTCAGAAGGCAGGTGTGGTGCCTCACACTTGTGATCCTAGTATTCAGGAGACCGAGGTGGAAGGTTGAAGGTTCAAGGCTGGCCTAGGCTCATTGCAAGACCTTGCCTCAGTTTAAAAAAAAAAAAATCTCAGGGCTGGGGTTATGGTACTTGGTTGGTAGAATGCTTACCTAAGCATATATTAGACCCTGAGTTTGACCCTCAATACTGCATAAAACAGGGTCTGGTGGCACCCAGGTGGTGGAGGCAAAAGGATCAGAAATTAAGTCATCCGACCACATAGTGAGTTCCAAAACAGGTCAGCCACAGCCTTGTCTTTAAAAAAAAATCCTCATAATTGACATTCATTTCACACTGACCGACCAGCATTTTTTCTTCTGAACAACAACAACAACAACAACAACAACAACAACAACAAAACCCAAACCAAACCAAACCAAACCAACAACAGACCAAGACAAGAAATGTGTTAATTGCTTCTTAGTTTTGATGCTGGACACAGTTGCAGTTAGATACAGTCTCATCCGCCTGCCTCCTTGCTGGAAGGTACCTGAAGATGATGTGTAGGCACTAGGAACCCACTCTTCTCTGGCAGAACCAATATCCTGAACAAGACCCCAGAACCCTCTCTCTGACGTTGTTTTGCTCGCAGTCCTGTGGCAGGGAACTTGGTGTCTTAGACTCCGGGGAGTTCACTGCGGTGTGGCTGACTTGCATAATCTCTGGCGTTTGTTAACAGGCAGGGTAGGGAACGAATGACCCCGAGGCTTCACTGGGGGAGGTCAGCGGCGAAGCTCTGGAACGTTCCATGTTTCTTAGCCAAGTGTGTACTGCATGACTTACAGACCGCGGGACTTTCCGCAGAGAGAGGTCAGGCTCAGCCCCTGCCTTGTCTGGATAGCAGACCCCGTATTACCCACTAAGCCACTGGGCACAGGTCTGGGATGCTAAGCAGGCAGGGAGAGGTGAGAGGCTGGCTCTTACCACCGCTTTGGGCTGTGATTTGTGGGTGCTCAACAGGAAACAGATGGTGCAGGCAACCTGGGCAATTTGAAGACAGGTTTTGAAAGAGATTTCCACTTGTGACTGTGTTCTAGCAGGATTCGTCTGTGGCCTCTTGTGCCTTTGAGCAGTGACTGGGAATGATAATGTGGACCTTGCTCGGGGATTCACATGCGGGTCACAGACATCTTGGTCCAGTGTCTACAACAGGCTCAGATGGGCTGGCCATCCAAGATGACTTCTTTACCTGTTTAGCATCCCAATAGATTTCTTTTATTTCATCTTATTAGCTCTTTCTCCCATTTTATTTATATTCCCATATAGCTCCCCCCACAACATACTATATCCTGATTATGGTTTCACTCCCTTCTACCCCTACCAGTTTTTCCCTACCTCTCCTCCTATCCAGATCTACTCCCTTTCTTCCTCTCTTTAGAAAACAAACCGGCTTCTAAGGGATAATAATAAAATATAATATAACACAAGGAAACAAGGTATAATACACTGGAATAGGACAACCTAAGCAGAAGAAAGGGACACAAGAAAATGCACAAGAGACAGCCACAAATTCAGAGACCATTAGGCCATGCACTTAGAAATCCCACAAAAACACTAAACTGGAAGCCACAATATAGACGCTAAGGACCTGTAGGGTAAAAGGAGAGAAAAATATAAATAAAATAATAAAATACAAAAACGTAGCCCTGGCACGACACTAGGGAACAAGGCACCGCCAATGTTGTGCTGGTTTCCCATTGGCCACCCACCGCTGGGCATGGTGCCCAAGCCCCTAAGAGTAGCTTGTTTCTCCAGCAGGACTCCCTTGGAGAAAACTAAACTTTTATTTGCCAGTGTTTATCAAGTGGAGATAACTTCTGGGTTAGGGACGGGCGTGTGTCCGGTTCTCCCACTCTAGGACCTCATCGGGCACAGACCCTGCCGGCCCCGGGCATGCGGCCTCCGTCTCTGAGCGCCTTTGTGCATCAGTCCTGTTGACTTAGAGGGCTTGTTTTTTGGTGTCCTACATCTCCTCTGGCTCTTACACCCTTTCTGCCTCCTCTTCCGCGGGGTTCCCAGAGCCCTGAGGGGAGGGATCTGATAGAGACACCCCACTTAAGGTATTCCAACATCACTCACTCTCTGTGTGCTGTCTGCCTGTGGGACTCTGGGTTTGTTCCCATCTGTAGGAGGAAGTTTCTCTGATGATGGCTGAGCAAGGCACTGATCTGCTACCCGCCCCCACCCCGCCCCAGCTGAAGTGCACCCTGGTTTCCTTCATGAAAACTCGGGGTACCAAGAGAGGCCTGGTAATGAACTGGCCTGAGTTCCGAGCACCCAGAATTCCCCTTTTGTCTCTCATCCGTCAACCCAGTCATGGCGACTTTATTTCCCCGATAAAATGCTCAGGATGGGACGGGATTGCAGATGCAGCCACAAATAAAAGAACACGGAGTTCAACCCGGAGACAGATGGCTGAGGTAAGAGCCTTGGCTGCCACAGTTATGCAAAACGCAAAACAAATAAGGTGGCTGAACTTTTTATTTGTTGAACTCCCTGCGGGGGGCGGGGGGACAGGGGGGGGCGCACCCAGCAGGCGCCTCAGTCTGCAAACAGATGAAGATTTTATTTAGCTTTTAAATGTTACAGTGTTGAAGAGAGAAAAGCTACAACCTTTAAAGGGTGAGCAGCCCTTGGAAAACCCGCCATCCCTTCATGAACAAAACAGCAGATCAATTGCTGACTCCTCCTTCAGTCATTTCTCTCTCTCTCAAAGATTTATTTCTTTATTATGTATACAGTGTTTTGCCTCTACTTATGCCTGCAAGCCAGAAGAGGGCACCAGACTCCATTACAGATGGTTGCGAGCCACTATATGATTGCTGGGAATTGAACTCAGGACCTCTGGAAGAGCAGACAGTGCTCTTAACCTCTGAGCCATCTCTCCAGCCCGACCCTCTGTCTTTTTTTTTTTTTTTTATGTGCTATTTATTGCCAACTGGTGTGCACGTTCCGACCGCGGCCTAGACAGAGCACCATGTAAGACAAGAAGGGCATGAGTGGAGAACAGGGAATTGAAATTATAGTTCACCGAGGAAGTTAAAATGTTTATGTGATGCTCCTATGCACACACGCTCCCCCTCCCTGCCTGGTCTGTTTTCCCACTGAGGGAAAACATTACCTACCAGAGGCAGGTAGTACCAGGACTTGTTTGCTCTGCCCGTTTTCTCTCTTGCCTCGGTTCTGATGTTGGCTCCCAAGCACAGCTGAAGGTGTGTCCGTGGCATTGACCTGATGATGCAGCTGCCCTGGCCACCTTCACATGCCCCCTCTGCCCTGCAGTTTCTGCGTCAGCGCCAGTATTTGCAGGACCGTTTGCCAAACCCTGTGCTGCCGGTTGCTCTTTGCTCTGTAGACCTGAAGCCAAGCCAATCTGGTCTGCAAGCAGCTGTCCCGGGGCTTGGCACACCGCATCCCCAGCCAAGGTCTCATCTAAGGAAAAAAAAAAGGAATTGTTTTCTACAGAGACAGGTGAGAGACATGCACAGATGCTTCGAAAACACAGGGGGACCGGGAAACTGAGACTGGTGGCCACCTTTGATTAAATGATGGGGCAAAGGCAACAGTTCTAATATTATTCTGTCGATCATTTTGAGAAATGTTTATTTTAGAAAAAAATTCCCAAAGTTTTCAAAGCACTGGATAGGAAGGTAATTGATTAGCTTTTCTGAAAATAAACCCTTAATGAGTCTAAAGAACTGTAGAGTCGGGGTAGGGAGGTGGGTGTGTAGGGGGTGGGGGGTGTCTTACACCTGTCCTCTCAGCGCCTAGGAGGCAGAGGCAAAGATGATGGTGACTTGGAGGCCAGCTTGTGTACTTCAGATGTTCAAAACCAAAACAGAACTGTTAAAAACCAAGACTCTGGTATAGAATATTCTAGAATCAAACATACCATAAACAGATTCAGGAACATACAGAATTCAGTACAAGCTAAAGCAACTTTTTAAAGTAGTGAGGAGAGACAGGTGTGGTGGTACACACCTTTAATACCAACATGTGGGAGGCAGGGGCAGGCAGATCTCTACAAGTTCAAGGGCAGCCTGGTCTAAATTGCATGTTCAGGCCAGCCACATAGTGAGGCTCTGCTTTGTTTTTGTTTTTGTTTTTATTTTTTTTTTAAATTAGTACGGAGAGACATCCATTTCTAGCAATATTGAGACCAACCCAGAAAACCTTCAGTTTTTGAAAATAAAACATACATGTGAGTTCCTAAGATGAAAAGGGAACACCATTGAGTCCACTCAAGAACACACCGAGAGTCCTGAGCAAAGGTGAGTTAACTCCAGAGCCCTCTGGAGAACCGTTCATGGAACAGGGTTGGGGACGGCTGTCAAGCTGACAGCCTGTTTGTGTGCACGGGAGGGGGGAGTTGGACCAGAGCCTCCAGAGGATCCTTGAAGTCTCTTCGTGTTCTGTATCACAGGGAGAGCTGTCAGACCCTGGAATGTGGTTCTGCTTCTAGAAAACCATCCCATAAAATAACAGGAAGCCTAAGATTTACCAATCTCTGTTGTACAGGATGTTCTATCTACTTTATTGGCAATAGAAAATCTGAAAGTTTCCCCATGTCCAACAAGAATAGAACAAACAAGTACTGTGTAGCCATCTGTCAGAAGAGAGGTGTTTGGGTGTTGTGGTACATCCCTGTAGTCCCAGCATTTGGGAAGCTGAGGAAGGAGTTCAAGGTCAGCTTGAATTACATAGAAAGATCTTGCCTCGAAAAAAATGGAATAAAATTGATATCTTTGTACGATAATAGGAAAATGTTTATATAATATATTAATATTAAAAACAGCCATGCCATAGAACAATTTTGTTCAATAAATATAAATCACATAGTTTAAATCTTAGAAGGGATAATTTTAAAGTCAGGGAGCATCAAAAAAGAGTGAGAAGATTAATTTAAAATTTTTTTAAAAAGTCTTACTTATTGGATTTTTGTCTCTGAATGTTTTGCATGTATGTTACAATGTGTACCCTGTGTGTGTGTGTGTGGTTCCTATGACAGTCAGAAGAGGGTGTTAGGTCCTCTGGGACTGGAGGCATGGATGGTTGTGAGTCACCATGTGGGTGCTAGGAACCGAACCCAGGTCTTCTGGAAAGGGCAGCCAGTGCTCTTAACCTCTGAGCCATCTTGCTATCCCCAGTAAAATTAATTAAAAGTTATTATTATTTTTGTTGTTCTTCTTATTAGTGTGTGCGTTCAACAGTCGGTTCTCTCCTTCCACAGTGGCATCTAAGGATGGAACCTGGGTCAGTGGTCAGGCTTGCGTAGCAAGTGATTTTACCGGCCGAGCAGTCTCATCAGGCTTTTCACTGTTTTATTCAAAATGCCAACGAATCTTTCAGCATGCAATCAGTATAAAAATTAATGAGGCAGTAGGCATTTTTAATACTAAGTCTTCACAAGGCGATGTCTATTTTATATCAGCAATGCTTCTCACTTTAGGCCAGTCACATTTCAGTATCAAAAGTCAGTTATGACTGTGACTCCTATATGACACCATGCAATTATTAGGTGAGTGGAGAGGCTGGTGGTAGAGCTCAGTGGTAGAGTGTGTGCTTTGGTTCAGTGCCCTGTATCAAAAAGGGATGTGTGGGGTAGGGATGTGTGGAAAGTGACTGAGGATGACACCCGGTGTCCTGAAGTCAACAGGAAAGTCCACAGAAGGACTCTGGCAACACCTGTGTTTTGTCAAGCATCTCTGCATGCTGTGCCTTTTATTGGTGGTTATAGTGATACGTGTCTTTGGGCACTAGAGCTCTGTCGCGCCCAGGGTGATGTGAGCCTTGTGTATCTAAATCGCACTCTGCTTTTGCAGGCCCACTGCAGGATGTAGACATTGTAGACCTGCAACATGTGGTGGTTGGAGCACTGCACATGCGCAGAGGCACTACTACGCAAATAACAGTCTAGCGCCTCTTGTGGATGGTGTTAGAGCTGTTGTCTGTGCCTGTTGTGGGAGCAAGGAGCACGTGGTCCAGGAATTCGATGATGTGTTTTAGCATAGGAAGGAGATCCTACCACTACTGTTGTTGGTTCCTTTGTTAACTTTGTGATCAGATACAAGCCGCTCTGGGACTTTCCTATTGTTTAAAGAAAAAAAAAACGACCTCAGATCCCTCAACTCGATGCAGTTTTGTACCCTAATGAAAATGAAGCTGCAGAGATTTTTGGCTGCTTTGTTTCTTGATTATTAATTTGTTTTAACTTCCAAGTTTGTTCTAACTGGAGTCCAAAACTGTGGTATGCCAAGTAGAGGAGATAGGCACAGGACAAAGTATTAATAACAACAAGGACTATGACGACTATGATGATGACGACGACAATGGTGATGATGAATGCCCATTGTCAAACGAGAGCATGAGTCTATCCGTGCTTTGAAAATTTATTAAAATATGTATGCATTTATCCCTGTGTTTCTATTTATCTATCCTTTTATTTACCTATTTGGTGAATCCATGGAACTTTTAAATTTGTTTTTCCTTGGAGTGTGGTTGAATTTTTGTGGAGATTACAGTAGTCCATAGCAAATCCCACATGCAGTAGATGGATATTCAACCAAGCTCTTATCATTGTCCATGTCCAGGAGTGAGACTAGAGTGCACAGAGAAAGGGGTACCAGTAGGACCCTCATTTTAATGTATTTCTGTACTGTTAACACAATAGTTTTCATAACAAAAAAGGACAATAAAGTCGATCACTGTCACCCCAACTGCCCTCCACAGTTTCCTCAAACATCTCACCAAAAGATCAGAAAGAGTTAACACAGAGAATTCCAGATCCTTGATGTGAGGACAAATCCCAGATTGGATGGTGGCCCAGGGTTGGGGTGAGAAACAGCAGAGTGTGGGGGGAGGTCCAGGGGAGGGGCTTAGTTCTCTCTCTCAACCAATAGCATAAGGGCTTCAGGCCCAACGCCCATTGGCTGAAACTATTTGAAGGGTCAGGATTGCACCTGAACTTATCATCAGAGGACTTGGTGAGGATCGCTTGTGGGCTTACAGGACTGGTAGCTTTGCCTGGACAGACGTGGAAGGTAATCAATTCCTAAGGTTCTCTGCACTGTGGCGGTGTTTGGGATGCTCCTGCCTTTCTTTCTGATATTCTGACTTCTTCTGCCCAGGCCTGAGATTCTTATCTGACATAGCTTTACTTTAATTGGCATCAATATTTCTCTCTCTCTCTCTCTCTCTCTCTCTCTCTCTCTCTCTCTCTCTCTCTCTCTCTCTCTCTCTCTCTCTTTCTCTCTCTCTCTGCCTTCCTCCTTCCTTCCCTCTCCCTCTTTCCTTAATAGTATTTTGGATTGAACATAGGTCCTGGCCCTGATAGGCAAGTATTTCAGTGCCTTAGTTTTACAGGTTTTGGTTTTTTGAGACAGGGTTTCTCTGTGTAGCCCTGGTTGTCCTGGAACTCACTCTGCAGACCAGGCTGGTCTCAAACTCAGAAATCTGCCTGCCTCTGCCTCCCAAGTACTGGGATTAAAGGCGTGTGTCATCACGGCCTGGCAGTTTTACAGTTTTTGAGACAGGTCTTGCCAAGCTGCCCAGGCTAAAGTACCGGGAAGATCCTTCCTTTGGGGGTCTCTGTGTGGACGGATGGTAACCCACATGCTTTGGTGAATACTTTCCTGTTTTTTTTTTTTTTTTCTCTTGCTTTAACTTAAAGCACGGGGTTAGAGTTGGGTACAGAAAGTCTCACTTACACAGGCCTGGGAGATGACTCAGCAGGAAAAGCCCTTGTCACCCAAGGGTGAGGATTAGAATTCAGATCTCTAGGACCCATGTAAAGTCAAATGTGGTGGTGTGCATCTGCAATCCCAGGACCCACAGCGAGATGGGGGCAGAGATCCTGTCTCAGACAAGATGGACCGTAGGGACTGAAACCTAAGGTTGTCCTCTGACCTCCACACATTTGTAGCGGACCGAGCTAGATGCGCATGCGCAAGTACACGCTCTCCTCAAAGAGGGGGAAAAAAAAACAAAACCAAAAAACCAATCCCACTTGTAGTAGATAAATGTTCAATTAAATGCTCCCTGCTAATTTTGGAAAATGAGTTGCTCCTTTATTTTCTATCTCTGCAAGACATTCTGAGCCCCCCCCCCCCCCCATTCCTAGCAAAGCTGTCTTACAGGTAAAAGCCTATAAATGCGTTAGAGAGTTGCGCGTGCGAAGTCTCCTCTGTTAGGTCTAAACGTAGCTCCCCAATTCAGAGAGCATCATCTTAGCCTTACAGGGAGGTATGTTTCTTTTTCCCTGTAGGCTTTGCGAGCCATGGACTCCTATGTGATTCAGACCGATGCCAACGACAGCCTGCCTTCAGTTCTGGGTGTGCATGTCAATATTGGCGGGAGAAGCTCCGTGCAAGGAAGAATGAAAGGCAGGAAGGCCAGATGGAACGTGAGGCCCTCTGACATGTCCAACAAGACCTTTAATCCCATCCGAGCCATCGTGGACAACATGAAGGTGAAGCCGAATCCCAACAAAACCGTGATTTCTCTGTCAATTGGTGAGTTCGGGCCACTTGATGGAGGGGTGACATTGCCCGCCCACCTCCCACCCTCAAGGGCTGCCTGGAAGAGAGGAGAGGAGAGGAGGGGAGGGGAAGGAAGGGGAGGGGAAGGGTGTGGAGGAGAGGAGAGCTAACGTGGGGATGTGAACTCTTGGTAGTTTTTTAGCTTTCCTCTTCTGTGAACAGGGGATCCTACTGTGTTTGGGAACCTGCCTACAGACCCTGAAGTTACGCAAGCCATGAAAGATGCCCTGGACTCCGGGAAGTACAACGGCTATGCCCCATCCATCGGTAAGCTTGCCCAGAGATGTTCAGAGTGCCTTTTGTCATTGTTATATAACACAGTCTGATCTCAAACGAGTGATCGTCCTGCCTTAGCCTTTCAAGAGCTGGGATTATAGGCATGTGCTATCATGCCTGACTTTTAATTTTTTTAATTAATGTATTTATTCATGTGTGTGTGTGTGTCACACACAGAGACAGACAGAGAGAGAGAGAGAGAGAGAGAGAGAGAGAGAGAGAGAATCAGGCAAACAAACAAAACAACAGACAGACAGACGGACAGACTGACAGACTGACAGAGGTGGGGGAAGCAAGAGTGCATGCTGTGTGTCCACAGTGTGTGTGTGTGTGTGTGTGTTGTATGGACAGCTGTGGAGACTGGCTTTCTCTTGCCACCATGAGTGACCTGAGGATTGAACTCAGGCTGCCAGACTTTGCAGCAAGCCCCTGTACCCACTGAGCCACCTCTCTTGTTTTCTATCAAGCTTTCTAAATAGGACTCCAACCTATATTTAATTGTCGTTGATTTCCTGATCTGAGGTTCTGAAGAAGACCCAAGAGAGCAACCCTTTAGATTCGGGGGAGGGTTCCACCCTGGATTCTTAAACACAGCCGTGAGGTCTAACTTCTTTCCTGATTTTATCTGCACGTTGACACCTCTTCTTTAGGTGCTCAGAGCTATCCCTTGAACAGTTCTGCCCTTCTTTACCGTGAAGGCGAGTCTGCCTGCCCTCGGTCCTGAGTCTACCTGCCCTCGGTCCTCTAGGCTTGAGATTTATTTACACATTTGCCCCCTGCAGTCAGCTCCTTTGTGGTCTAAATTCCTATTTTCATTCTGGCCTTGATCTCTTTGAAATGCATCGATGATGGTTTAGAGGGGAGTGGCTGGCACACCATGGGCAGAGTTATTCCCCAGAGCAAGGTACTTCCCTAGTTAGGAAAATCCCATCTGTCAAAAAATGTCTCTCCTAAAGATTTAGGGTAAAATAGTTAATTCCCTGGCTTTATTGTCGTGTCGTGTTGTTTATCTCCCACTGGGTTATTGTATACACTGATCCCTTTTAAATGCAGAATTAATTAAAAAAAAAAACCCAACAACCCAGTTTCATAGTAACATCAGATTCAAAAGCTTTCCCAAGAGGTGTGGCTTTCAAGTGGATTACATTACATATTAGAAAATAACTTACATATTAGAAAGCTGCATATAACAATGATAAAATTCAAGACTCAAAATTAGATTCTAGAATATTATAACAAGGACCAGTAAGATGCCTTTCTGGGTAAACATGCTTGCTGTGAAGCCTGGTGATCTGAGTTCAATTCCTAGGACCCCCCCCCCCACCATAGTGGAAGGAGAAAACTGACCCCCCCCAAAGTTGTCCTCCAGCTGCCACACATGTGCACACCCACACAATACCAAGTAAATAATTTCATTATCCAAAGTATTGGGAAACTAATCGAACTTGGAAACTGGAATCAAACCTTTATCTGACAAGGGTTCAAAGGGTCTGAGCATGGCCCAGGGAGGAGGGAGGGTAACGGTCAACTCCAAGAATCCAGTCTTCCTCATTAATAAAGTAGGACATGTTGATCACTTGTTGAAATACCCATTAATAAACTGTTGGTGGCATTTCAGAAAGTAGACCCTATATAAAGGTACTTAAGGCATTAAGTCCTTATTTAAAGCAGAATAAAATGTAATTATAGCATTCACGATTTGCAGTGGATTTATGCGTCTGTTGTTGTCATACATTTGCACTCTTAATAAGACAGCAATAGGAAATTAATTCCCTTCACACATGACTGAGCTGTACAGGATGAACTGCCCCTAAGCAAGGGTAGAGGGTGGCCGGAAGCAGTGCTGAAGTCTGGGGCATGACTGTTAGTCAAGGGATGAAAACCTCCAGCTTCCTCTCCTATGTCTTGTGTCAGGTTATCTATCCAGTCGGGAGGAGGTCGCTTCTTATTACCACTGCCCTGAGGCTCCGCTGGAAGCTAAGGTGAGCCAGGGTACCAGCTCAGAGGCTGCTGAGGGCAAGCACACTCCTTGCTTCTGTCCCACGGGGTGATGGTTTGAGGGGAGCTGAGGAGAATTCCTGGGTAGCAAGTTAAGGACTTCTTACACAGTTGGGGTCATTGATCAGGACTTGTGATTAATGTCACTGTGGTATAAGTGTCTCCTGACATGGATATACTGTTGTTCTAGAGTCTCAAAGGACCCCCAAGGTCATCCTAGATTTGATTTTCTTCCAAAGATCACTGAGAAACTCTTCATAAATAGTAAATTATTAGTTTCAGAGAATTTCTCATTAGGAGATGTTTATGCATGTATCTGCCTTCACTCACATTAGGGCACTGAGACAGAACATTAGGAGTTTCACAGCATACTGGATTGGTGGCAGATCCAACCTTGGATGCTGCCCTCCCTCCTGTTGTCTACCTCCTAATCTAAGAGGCGTCTCTCATCTGTGTTCAGAGAAGAGTCAGGCTTCAAATCTCTGGTCAAAAGTAAATAAATAACCTGGTGGAAAATAGTCCAAGGTCAATCGAAGATCTCCCTTGAGAACTGATTGAGTCATAGTCAATTGAGTCACTTTTTTTTAAGGTGATTTGCTTAATTTTTAAAAATAGCCATCATTTTCAACAACATTTAGAGATAGCTGAGAGATGGTTAGAAGAGAGATAGAGACATACATAGATGATAGATAGACAGCAGATAAAGGATAGATGACAGATTATGGATAGATGATGGATGATAGATTATAGATACATGATAGATAGATGATGGATGGTAGATTATGGATACATGATAGATAGATGATGGATGGTAGATGATAAGATGATAAATAAGATGAATGATAGATGACAGATAAATACATAATAGATATATAAGATAAATGATGGATAATAGATACATGATAGATAGATGACAGATTATAGGTAGACAAGATAGATGATAGATTATAGATAGATAGATAGACAAGATAGATTTGGTTGGGCTCAGTACAATCCTTCCTATTTCTTTGGGACTTATTAAAATAAGTTCATTATTACTTCCAACTCACACACATGATGAGCTCTCTCCCAAGTCCACCCTTCTTCTCTTCACAGGATGTCATTCTGACAAGTGGCTGCAGTCAGGCCATTGAGCTGTGTCTAGCTGTGTTGGCCAATCCTGGACAAAACATCCTCATTCCGAGGCCCGGGTTTTCCCTCTATAGGACTTTGGCTGAATCTATGGGAATTGAGGTCAAGCTCTACAATCTATTGGTAATTAAAAACATTTTTTAAGGTTTATTATATCTTATATGGGTATTTTTATCCACATACCACATGGGTGCCTGCCAGAAGAGGATGTTAAAGTCCCTGGAACCGAGCTGTAGATTGCTGTGAGCCATCATGTGGGTGCTGGGAATTGAACCTGGGTCCTTTGCAAGAACAGCAAGTACTCTTAATCCCTGAGGCAATGCTCCAGGTCTTAAGTTTTGACTCAAGTGCTAGGTTACTAACCTATAAAAAGGAAATGACCATTGTCATACAGAGACTGGTCTGAAGGTAAGAGGTTGGAGCCAATTAAAACTCTTTATATTCATCTATTTTGTGTGTGTGTTGGTGTGTGTGATTGGGGCAGTGAGTTTAGTGTGTGCACACAGTGGCTTGTGTGAGGAGGTCAAAGACAAATTTCTGTGGTCACTCCCTCCTCCCACCATGTGCCTCCCAGAGTTGGAACTCAGATCATAAAGCTTGGTGGCTCCTTATTTTATTCTTTACACTGAATTCTTGGGCTGACTCTTCCCTCTAAATCATCCAGAAACGTCTTAGTCTCACTTTTTTCTTTCTCAGCCCGAGAAGTCTTGGGAAATTGACCTAAAGCAACTGGAATCTCTGATTGACGATAAAACGGCTTGTCTCGTTGTCAACAACCCGTCCAATCCCTGTGGCTCCGTGTTCAGTAAGCGGCACCTTCAGAAGATTTTGGCAGGTAAATGCCGAAGACACCCCCCCCCCACACACACACACACACTCTCTGGGAGGAGGTGAGAACAGAGAACAGCATCCTTTAGCTGCTCTCTGAGAGGCAGCATGTCCTGGGTCTGGAATGGAGATGGGGAGACGCCTGCACTGCCTCTAGCCAATGATGTGTCATGGGGCCCAGGACTTGTCTAAAAGAAGGGGAAGTGAGAAGCATGTCCCTAATCCAAAACTGGCAAAGATGTCATTTTGGCGGATTTTGGTTAATAGGCAGTTCACCTGTGTTTGCTTTTCTCCACTACCTTTCTGTGGAAGAGAGAATTTGGAATGTGTGGTTAAATGGCACAGTTAGGCTAGACATCCTGGGAGAACACCAGAAGTGCTTAGTTTCCAACAGTATGATCCGTGAGCATGGGACTCAGAGCACAGAGGGCCAGGCATGAAGGAAATGATGTAATCCAACCTGAAAATGATTGCAGCGTTGCTTTCGTTCTTTTCAGTGGCTGAAAGGCAATGTGTCCCTATCTTAGCCGATGAGATCTATGGTGATATGGTAAGTGTGGTTTGGGTTAGATCATTACAGGAGTCTCAATAGCATATGGCTTTCTGGGACGTGGAGAGTTGTCTAATGGAATGGTCGGATGCAGATGGCTATTCTGTGTAGACATTCTCAACAACTACACAGACTCCTCAGCCTAGCCTCCCATTAGTTAAATTATTTAATTCAAAGAGCTGGGGAAAAGCAAAAGTTCTGGGAATTTCCTTGAATGTAGATGCCAAGGAGATAGGATATAAAGGTACTTGTGGATTTGTTGTGTATGACTCTTATGGATGTATTTTAAGTAGTTGTTGGGAAGAGGGGTCCTGAAAATGTAGCTCAGTGGTTGAGTACATGCCCACCCAGCATGCTCAAGGCTGGGCCGAATTCCTGGAATCAAAAATGAAAAGAAAAAGTGCCCAGGAAGAGGAAGAACGGTTGATATCATTCTAGACTTCTTTGGGAATGTTACAAATCCTGATGTGCTGAGATGCCTTCTAGACCCTTCCAAAGTCTGCCTTCTGCAGCATTGCTGGGCCTAGGAATGTTAGACATTAGATTATGGTTGCCCCCTTTTATTTTTAAATTTATAACTTCACCTATTGGAATTCCACATCACAAGTTTCCAGAAGCGGTAGGCACCATTGGACTAGCGTCATTACCTACATGTTAGGCTTCCTTTAATCCAGACCACACACCAAATTAAATGTCTTCAGACATGTTCCCCTGAACTGTGTGGTATCCGGTCATGCCCGATGGTGGGAAGGGGCCTGTCAATCCTTACTCTGCCCCTCAACATCTAAGAAAAGGGATGGGAGGGAGGCACAGGGTCCAAAAGAAAGCATTCAGGGACACCTCTCTTCCACAGGTGTTTTCAGACCACAAATATGAACCACTGGCCACCCTCAGCACCAATGTCCCCATCCTGTCCTGTGGTGGGCTGGCTAAGCGCTGGTTGGTTCCTGGCTGGAGGTTGGGCTGGATCCTAATCCATGATCGAAGAGACATTTTTGGCAATGAGGTGAGAGCAATATGGTGGAATGGTGTGAATAATTTAGTATATGTATTCAGTTTTGAATGCTCAGTATTGCAGAGGGAGGGTCTCCTCCCCTTCCTGAATGCATTGTTTGTGGTGTCTGGAAATAAGATTGACGAAGATGTATATAGATATTCCTGATCCAAACCCAGTTTTCTCATCTTTGGGTCTCTGGGTCTGTGAAGACATTTCACCTGCCTCCAATTTGAAGGCTATAAAAAGGCAAAGAACCACAGCAATGATAGCAATATAACTCATGTTTTATGAACCTATTTTATTTTACCTTCTTAACACCCTATGAGAGCATTTTATAGTCAAGGGGTGCAGTGAAGTTACATCATCTGCCCAGGGTCACACATAGGTTTGTGACAGAGAAGGACCTTAGACTCAGGTGGTCTAATGTAAGAGGGTCAGCAGGTGCCATCTTTGCTGAGGTCGAGAACCTGATAGAAAGGTTAGAATAGAGCCACCGCACAAGGATGCCTAAGATAGGCTGATTAATGAGTCTCCCCGGGGGATTCTAGATTCGCGATGGGCTGGTGAAACTGAGTCAACGGATCCTGGGGCCATGCACCATCGTCCAAGGCGCTCTGAAGAGCATCCTGCAGCGGACCCCTCAGGAGTTCTACCATGACACTTTAAGCTTCCTTAAGGTAAAGGGCAGCTTGTGGCCTTTCACTGGAGGACTTTGGGAGCCAGAGAACATATCAGCAGAATCTGGAATGATGGCCCTTCATTTCTGCAGCCCTGTGCAGCCGGGCTAATCAGAAGTGAGAGGTGTTCTCCACAGGTGACTTCCCCCACTTCCTGTAATTCACTCCATCTTGCTAAGAACTTCAAGTGATGGGGTTTTGTTCTCGTTGGCTCTTTGTACTAAAACGTTAAGCCTAGGTTTGCGGCCTTCAGTGAAGGTTCTACCTTCAATAATGCTTCTTCTTCTTCTTCTTCTTCTTTTTTTTTTTAAATTGCTTTATCACATAAAACATGACATATGGAAGTCAAGGTTTTCTTTCACTTGAAATTTGATCCTTGATTTTTCTGTTTCTCTCTGCCTCTTGTAGTCCAATGCTGAGCTCTGCTATGGGGCACTGGCTGCTATTCCTGGGCTCCAGCCGGTCCGCCCTTCTGGAGCCATGTACCTTATGGTAAGTGTGTGTGTGTGTATGTGTGTGTGTGTAGATGTGATAAACTAAAATACGGATATATCCATGTCATTTTTTTAAGCATTCTTAGTTATGGGCAGCAGAGTTCCCAGACAGCTTCAGGGACGCCCTGCCCTCATTTCTGGCATAGGAAGCTGGTCTGTATTCCTCCAGTGACATGCCGGCCTTCTCTCTTTATTGTGGGTTCAGGTGGGAATTGAGATGGAGCATTTCCCAGAATTTGAGAATGACGTGGAGTTCACAGAGCGGTTAATTGCGGAGCAAGCTGTCCACTGCCTCCCAGCGACGGTGAGTGCTGGTGCGGGTCTCTGCAGACATTCCCAACAGCGCCCCCCCCCCCCCCCGAAGACCCCAGAGGTCTTCCCGAGCTGTGTTTCAGTCTGAAAATTTCTCCCATACTCTCCATATTCTCTTTCATCACTATCCCTGTGGGTGGGAGGAGAGTTGTCCATTTCCAGAGGAATGAACTCAGTTGCCAACTTAATTCCTTCCAGTGGGGTGAAAGGGCATCCTTAGGAGAAGGGCATTACTCTGTCTTGCACACCAGAGGCCTGGCTAGGTTAAGGTGAGCTAGTATCAGACTCGGCTGCCCTGGAGATAACAGGTTGTTGTGTTTACAGTGCTTCGAGTACCCAAATTTCTTCCGGGTGGTCATCACAGTGCCCGAGGTGATGATGCTGGAGGCTTGTAGCCGGATCCAGGAGTTCTGTGAACAGCATTACCACTGTGCTGAAGGCAGCCAGGAGGAGTGTGATAAATAGACCCTCGCACGTCTTCCTGAAGACATGTCGCACGCAAGGAGGGCTGGGCTGGGCTGCTTCTCCTCAGGAAGACAGATGTTCCTTCTGGAAGAGGGACCTCCAAAGCACCGCATCAAGACTTGAGGATTATTTCTTCTTCCCCCAGTCACATCCGACACATGCCTGGAACCCCAGCATCTCCCCTTACTTGGCTCTGCTGGAGCGACTCATGAGCTCATTGCCACCACCTACAATACACACACACACACACACACACACACACACACACACACACACTCGCTCGCACGCATGCACGCACGCACGCACACACGCACACACGCACGATATACTTCCTTATCCTGAGGGAACCAGGTGAACAGTTTACCAGAAAGATGGGATGGAGAAAAGCGAGACCTCAGGATGAGAAGCAGAAGACGGAGGATGCCTTCATTTCCTCGAGCTGACACAGGAGCATCCTTTTCAGTCAGGTCAGAAGTCACCTCGGTCGCCGCCTCACTTCAGGAATACCTCACTCCCTGCAGTAGAGCTACACCAGAGAGAAGCCAAGGACTTGTGAATTTGGTTAATTATATATAAGTACATTAGGAAACTTGATATTTAAATGATCCTTGATAGAATTTTTTTTTTTTTTGTAAAGAATTATTTTGCGGTGCAAATAAATACCAGCTTCCTAAATTGACCAGCTTCCTGATTAGATCTGCTTGCATCAGGTTTTCTTAAAACAGGAGCACACCTCATTGAAGGAGAAAGATGGGACGGGAGGCCTTTCTAGAGACAATGCTGTGTATGGGACAGCATCTTCCTCCTCGTCTTCTCGTAGAATCATAGCCACTTTTGCTGTCGTGTGAATATTGATTTATTAATATTTGTAATATTATCTTTTCATATATTTTCTAAGAAACATTTATATTATAAGATCTTTTATTTTATCAAGGGCATAAATTATTGTTTTCTTTTCTTTTTATAAATAAAACTTTATCAAGTACGCTTCTCTGTGATGTGTTTTCTGGGGCGGGGTTCGGTCCAGCCCATTACCCGCTAGGTCTCTGCCTTAGTTACTTCTACACATTACTGTAACAGAGCACCCGATGTAAGGAAGGGTTTATTCTAGCTCACGGTTTCAGGGGGTGCAGTCCATCACGGAGGGGAGGCACAGAGAGAGGAATGCTTGCCATGCTCAGCTCAATATCTCCTTTCTATTGATTCCAGGGCCCCAGCCCATGTCATCATGCTGCCCACAGTTAGGATGGATGGCTCCATCTCAGTTAACACTATAAAATCCCTCACAGGAATATGCTTCTCTCTTGGTTATTCTAGACTATGTTAAGTTAACAAGCAATGCCAACCATCCTAGTATCATCTATTTCTTTGTAGACGTACTGATTTTAGAAAGTACTTACAAAACAAGTGTATATGCATATGTGTATGTTTATATGTATATGTATGTGGGACAGGGTGCTGCCTTCCTTCCCCAGTGTGGTCTGGGTGCTAACAACTCACTGGCTCAGAGAGATGGCCAGGCAAAATCCGGAACGGGGAGTACACAGACTGTGTTTTCCTTCAGGGCATCAGACGCAGATGCCTGTCAGAACAGAAGGGGAAGAGTGGGATCTGGGACAAATGTTGTGGTTCTCAGTCTCCTCTCTGGGTACCCAGGTGCTACCAGGATACCATTGGGAGAGGACATCAGGGACAGGGCATCTGTGGTTCACTCTTCTCCTCAGGGCTTCTGTACACCAGGCAGAAAGGGGAAGGCAGAGCCATGAATGAGTGGGATCTGGTCTGACTGGGAGCGGGTGCTGACTACCAGAGGGGCTGGAGAAGAGGAAAGGCCTTCAGGAGTCTTAGGCATGGCTCGGTCAGGAGAAGGCCTTCCCCGAGGTGATATTTAATGAAGCAGTTCCTAAGATGAGTCTTGCTTGTTCATATTGCTTGACTGGGGGTGGGGTTGGGGGTGAACACACGCACTTTATTGAGGTGAACCAGGGATTATATACCTCTTGGGTGAAGGGCGTGAGATACCCAGGAAAGGAAGGTCATCGTCTAGAGGCTCAAGGCTATCTAGATACCTCATTAACGTGGTGAAGAGGAGTCATGTTATGCTACGTGACTGACTGCCTGTCTCTGTTGGGTGTCATGGTTACACTTTCCAGAGCAGGTACAGAGGTGGGTGGGGAAAGGCTCCACCCCTACTGTTCTCAAATCTCTGAGATTCCCAGCTCACTCAACCTTACCAGTTCTTATGCCTGTCTGTTAGCACCGTCCCACATGCCCTACATATGAATATGATGTCTATGTGCATTTTCACACTTTCAAAATGTTGACTTCGAAGCCTTTGGTACCAATCACCTACTCTTACCTAATTCCTGTAGCTACTCAGTGGAACTATTTTCATTTGACCTAGGTGATGAAAGGTCAGCACTTTGTCTGCAAGTCTTCTGAGGTGCAGTTCTTCAATGCCTCTCTTAGAGAAGGGCAGGAGAAATCTTGCAAGGTTGGCCTGGGACTGCATTAGACCATCAATGTCTGGAGACGGCTCACCAAGGCAGGTTTTCTTAATTAGAAGAAGAATTTAGTGTCTCAATCCTGCTGGTCACATCCAAAGAATTATCTTTACAAAAAAGAAAAAAAGAAAAGAAAAGCAACAAACGCCTTTTCTAACCTGGGTTTCAGTTCAGAGAGCTCCCAGACATTTTATGCCTTAAATTTCCTTATCAAACCCATAATGAAGGAAGATATGATTAAGATGATAAAGAGTCCATTTCCTGTATGCCACCAGAGTGGACCTTTTCCAAAATCGCCTGGCTCCTCTTTTCCTGTCTCCTGCCCCCCAAAATAAACAGGAAGATGGTGCTTTATACAAGACTCTTCCTCTGTACAGATAATTCTACTTGGTAACAAAACTCTGACTAGACCCTATAACTCTACAGTTTCTCTGGTGTCTACATTTTGATAAATGTGCCAGATGCACAGTCAGACGTCTTGGGGAAGTGACTGAGGTGTTGCTCAGTGACACAGCCCTTGGCTAGTAGGTACAAGAGTCTGGGTGCATCCCTGCCACTGTGGTGGGCGGTGGGAGGAGTGAGGGGTTGGGGAAAAGTGGAGGTGGACCGTGAGGGGTGTGTGTACACTGGACAAATTCCAAACCGCACGTATAAACATCCCGTGCTTTATACAAAGGACCCGTTCTTCAGTCGTCTGACTTCTTCTCCGGGGAGGAAATGAGTGTTTAGTGGTCCACACTTCAACAGTGTTCTCAGGAGATGGAAGTGACTGTGTATGCACAGGTAGGCACAGTCCCCACCCCCCTTTTTTAATATATATTTTATTGAATATATTCTTTATTTATTTTTTTTTTGTCTTTTTTTTTATTTGATATAATTTATTTACATTTCAAATGATTTCCCCTTTTCTAGCCCCCCCCACTCCCCGAAAGTCCCGTAAGCCCCCTTCTCTTCCCCTGTCCTCCCTCCCACCCCTTCCCAGTTCCCCGTTCTGGTTTTGCCAAATACTGTTTCATTGAGTCTTTCCAGAACCAGGGACCACTCCTGCTTTCTTCTTGTATCTCATTTGATGTGTGGATTATGTTTTGGGTATTCCAGTTATATTCTTTATTTACAGTTCAAACATTTTTCCCTTTCCTGTTTTTCCCCCTCCCAGAAAACCCCCAAGCCATCCTCCCTCCCCATGCTTCTATGAGGATGCTCCTCCACCCAGCCCACTCACACCTACCCTCCTTTGATTTCCCCACGCTGGGGCATCTATCGGGCCTTCATAGGACCAAGGACCTCTCCTCCCATTTAAGGCATTCCTCTGCCTCAAATGCAGCTGGAGCCATGTGTACTCCTTGGTTGGTGGCTTAGTCCTAGGGCTTAGTCCTGGGAGGGTCTAGTTGGTTGATATTGTTGTTGTTCTGTGAGGTTGCAAACTCCTTCAGCTCCTTCAGTCCTTTCTCTAACTTCTTCATTGGGGACCCCGTGCTCAGTCCAATGGTTGTCTGTGAGCATCTGCCTCTGTATTTGTAAGGCTCTAAAGGTCAAATAACTTAACTCTATAGTTCTGAGCTCTATCTAGGTCGAAATAGAGGTGACATATATCTGAAGTGTTCATCAAGTCCTGGGTGACTCTAAACATTCTTCCCTGTCCCTGAGCTTGACATTCCAGAAAAACACTTTTCTATCCGTGTCCGAGTCTCCGGATAAAAGCTGGGACAAGGGCTACAAGTTGTGGGGTCACCTCCCTAGGTTTGAGCACAGCCTACTAAGCTGGCAGGCCTCTGCGATTAGGCGGCTCAGTATTCATACTTCACCCTGGTTCGAACTGCCCCAGTAACTGCACATGCACAGATGAACGACCCCACGGGGCTGGGCTAAGGACCACAAGAGGTGCCTGAGAGCAAATGTTGACAGTACCTCCGCTTTTTCTCCATTTTGTTTACACCTCCAGTTTGAACTAGACCCCCTGCCCTATGTGAAATTCTCTTCCTTCTGTGTGCCTTCAGGTTCCAAGAACTTGACAAATCATCTCTGGGTATCATAAGCACCTGCTGAGCGGTCTCAGCTCTAGGTCAGTCCCCAAGTGGGGCGTTAGCTGGTGTCAAAATACGGCCCTTTGGAACGTTTCTTCAAAGAATCGTGCGTGCCCTTCACGGTCCTGTGTTCCTGCTGCTGGAAAAAACGAATCGGCTCCAACGGTCTTGTCGGAGATGAAACTGGACACAAGCATAGAGACAAGTTGTGATTTATATGTCTTGATTGTAACGGGGAGCAGCCAAAATAAAGGGAACTTTAATTTTTACAGATGTGGTAGTGGAGGAAACAGATTGGGTGTAACAAAAGGGGGCCTCCACAGAGTGAAGAAGAAAAAGTAGGGGGAAAAAAAGGAAAGAAGATGTTGGCTCATGTGAAAGGCACCTGGGTGTGTTGCTAAATAGCGCGTGGGGAGGGTCGCTCGCCAAGTTTCCAGTGCAGGCTTGGAGACAGGACACTAGAGTCAACAGCAAATTCTTTGGGCAGCTGCTTTAATACCTGTACCATCCTAGGGAGGTGAGTTTGGTTCGTTGAAAACTGTGTTCCTGCTTGGTTCAAGTCTTGCTGAAGCCATTAATAGTTGAGAAAGGGCTCAGAGAATCCTGGTAAGAGTTTGGTTAAGTTGAGACTCTGTCAACTCCTTGCCTTCTGAATACTACTGAGGACTGACTGTACGTACCCTACAGTTGAATGGTCTTGTGGGAGTACTTACTGACTGTAAACAATTCAAAAATGCTTGCAAACACATCGCTGTAAGAGTGTGATGTTAGACTCCAGCCTCCCTGGCCCCTTTCACAGAGACACATAGGCACCCTCCTGAGGCATGACCTGTAAGTTCCCACCCAGAGCCCAATGCCTGGATACCTCACCTGGGAAGAGACTTAACATCACAGAAGAGTCCTGGCTTGTGGGACACATCCTTCTACTCATGGGCAGTCATTGGAAGAATTAAAATTAAGATGTTCATAGGATCCAAAGGGAGCTATAGTTCCATAGTAATACTTATCCAGATCACGACTTGTTTTAGTATAAAAAGTACCTAATTTGCTCTTAAAGCATACATACAAATGTACACCACAGCACTGTAGCCAAAAGGGGGAAACAACTCAAATTTCCATTACTGGAATTACAATCAAATTATCTAATAGTATAGTATTTAAAAGTACAAGGTGCAACTGTGGAGATGGTTCAGCAGTTCAGAGCACTGGTTGGTTTTCCAGGATACCCAGGTTCAGTTCCTAGCACCCATGTGGGCAGCACACAACCATCTGTAAATCCAGAGGATTCACCGCCCTCCACTGGCCTCCATGGGTACTACTTATCTAGATGTGGTTCACATAGATTCATGGAGGTAAGGACACTTCTCTGTATACTTAAAAATTAAAGTAAATCTTTAAAAGGTTTCATAGTGAAAGCAATAAAGTAGCAATACATGCCTCAGCATTGTTGGACCTTGAGAATATTAGACTGAGTGAAAGATGCCAGGCAAAAATACTGTGTGTGATTCTGTTGATACCAGATAACCAGCAAAGGCAACCTCACAGAGTCTGAAGCATGATCCGCTGGTGGCCTGAGGCTGGTAGGGAGGATCAGGGAGGAAACGGAGGGTTTGCCAGTGTGGACAGAGTGTGCGCTGTTGAGGGGTATGTTCTAAATTGATCATGGCGCTGCTTGCAGAACCCTTAAAATACTAAAACGATCAAGAACACACTGTTAGAGGAACTATGTGGTAAGAGGCCACGCCTCCATGTCACTTTCAAAAAAGGCGAAGGAAGTGAGGCCTTTAGAAGCCCAGCTGGAATATGCGTTGGCATTTAAAGGAAGCTCACACTGTTTTTAACTACCTTTGTTTTGAGACAAGGTCTTCCTGTGTTCTTCAGGCTGGCCTCAAACCTACGGTCCTCACCGTGCCAAGATTCCAGGTGCCAACCACCACGCCCGGATAGAAAAAGTCAAACATTTAAAAGAAAAGAAAACAAAATAAGACAAAACCAAAACCCTGCAAGATGATCAGTTTACATTTATATGTTCACAATGGAAATCCGTTTTCTCAGGGAGACTGTGACATTCTTTCACTGGTTGCTTTTCCAGGGAACCCAGGTTCAAGTCCTAACACCCACCTGGCAGCTCACAGCCACCTGTAATTACTTTAGCATTCTGAAATAGAAAACATTTTATCTCTCTTAAAGGAAAAAAAATGTGTATTTCATGTGTGTGTGCATGGGGGGCGGCATACAGGCCGCGGTACAAGTCGGAGGACACTTGCAGGAGTCTGTTCTTTCCTTCCACCCTGTGAGGTGCTGGGGACAATTCAGGACAGCAGGTGTGGGGGCAGATGCTTCCACATGCAGAGTCAACTGCAGAGCCACCTGGAAGGCCTGGTTTATTTTTTGGAAGGCCACGCTTACAGGAATCAGTTTGGGAAGAACTAGACGGAGTGACCTTGCGATCACTGGCTCATCTCAGGGTTCAAAGGGCTTATTTTTTTTCCTGACTCGGGCATTTCATAATGGAAGCAGGGCAAACGTCAGTTGGGCTTCAACACTTCATCTTTGTCATTAGACGGTTCTAGGAAAGCAACTGGAACTTCTACAAGAGCGCAATTAGCATGCATGCCAGACGAGTTCGTTGTCTCTGGATCTCGAATTGTTCATTATGAAACATAAATAAAACCATAAATGAGAATGTAATCCACACTGATGTGTGAACTCATTTCAGGGTTCCAGTGCTTCACCATTTTGGCCCTTTCTTCTTTTCTTCCCATTTGTTTTCTTTGCTAGGCTATTACGAAGCAATTCCTAGACATCACCTTTCCCTCCAAATACTTCAGTAAATATCTAAAACTATTATTTCCAGGAAGGCATGATAGTGATTTTACCTGTAATCACAGCACCTAGCAGGCTAAAGCAGGAGTATGGCTGTGAATTGATGGCTAACCTGAGCTACGTAGTGAGTTCAGGTCAGTTTGGAATACATAGCAAAATCTTACGTAGCCAAACCACACACACACACACACACACACACACACACACTTAAGTCACAAAACTTAGTCTTTCTTTTTTCTTTCTTTCTTTTTTCTTTCTTTCTTTCTTTCTTTCTTTCTTTCTTTCTTTCTTTCTTCCTTTCTTTCTTTCCTCCCTCTCTCCATCCCTCCCTCCATCCCTCCCTCCTTTTTTTTCCTCTTTCTGTGTGTGCATGTTTCTGTGAGTGCCAGAAGACAACCTTGGGCATTCTCTCTCAGGCTCTGTGCACCTTATTTTCTAAGACAGGGCCTTGCATTGGCCTGGAACTCACCAAGAAGGTTAGGCAGGTGAGAGACTCTGCCTCCCCAAGTGCTAGGATTACAATATTTGCCACAATGCCTGGTGTTTTAAGAAACAGGTTCTGAGGATTGTGTGTGTGTGTGTGTGTGTATCTGTATGAGCAAGTGCATCCCACACAGCTGTGGGTACCTCTGGAGTCAAGAAGAGGGCATCAGATCCCCCGAAGTTAGTTTCAGGAAGTATACATCTCTAATATGGATGCTGGAGATTTTATTCAGGTCCTGTGGTCTGAGCCACTGAACCATCTCTCCCTCCCTGTGTTTGTTTTGATACAAGGCCTTACTTGGTAGCTTAGGCTAACTTTGAACTCACTGCAGTTCTCCTGCCTCAGCCTGTTACTTGGGATTATGGATGTAAACCATCACACACGGCCGAGAGTTCTCTTTTGAGCCCATCTTTTTATTCAAGGTTAACCTTTGGATGGGATTGGATTTATTCAGGCTTATAAACTCCTAACTTTACCTAGGTCTAAGCCTTCTTTCCTAGGGCTGAACGGCACACCAGTTGGCTACTGCGACATTTCGAGCATAATTTTATCTTTGTTTCTGTTCCTCAGGAGCAAATCTGAAAATATTTGGTTAAAAGGGTTTTTTTTTTCTTACATTTATTAACGTGTGGTGGGAGGGGCATGGTGTACATTGGAGGCCAGAGGACAATGGGTGAGAACTGGGTCTCTCCCTCCCACGTTGTGGGTCTCAGGGACTGAACCCATGTTATCGGGCTTGATCTGGCTTTTCTAGCAGGGTGCTTTGTCACGATATTTGCTTTGCTGTGTTACCATGGAAACACCCATAGTCTGCTGCTTCCTTTTCTCTACCCTGGAAATCTCCAGCCCATGCAGATGACATTTGATGCTATTTACCAAGCTCCCCAAACAATTCTTCCATCTTCTTTTTGTCGCCTTACCGCAGTCGCAGTCAGTATGAAGCTGCTTGTTTATAGCTTAGATTCTGATTGACTTCCTTCCAGCCCTTCCCCTCCTGCTCTAAGCCCCTCCTTTGAAATACTTTATGACCTTTCTCTATTCTGCCTTTCATTTTCTTTGGGTCTCAACACGTGGGAGATTTCAATATCTCTCAGCCTAGCCTGGCAGGCATCCTAACCTCATAGCCTGCCTCCTATTGTGAACATGGAGCTATGGTGGGTGAGGCTGTCAGACTCCTCCCCCCAACCCCACCGCTACTCATTTCAGCAGTTCCACAGCAACTGCTCCGTCTCCCTTAAGGACCACTGAGTCCTAGGGCTTCTGTTTAAACTGTTTAAACATGGATATGGCTCTGCCTTATCCACAAGTTGATGACTCAAATGTATATCTCCAGGCTAGACCTCTTTCCTGAATTTCAGACCTGCACAGCTGACTGTCTCCTCAGTCCTCCTCACAGAAATCTTAGAAAACATTGCCAGTCTATGCTTTCTGAGGTCCCACTTAGAATGAAGCCGCCCACGTGCAGTCTTCTTCCAGTGAACCCTCCCCTTCTGAGGGATTGGCTAGCACCCCCCGATTCTCCTCTGTTTCCATGTCCAGCCTTCCAAATATCCCTTAGATCCGGCTCCTCCTTCCCTGCTCACCAATGTCTGAATTTTCCACAACTTCTTAACTGGCTTCACCACAGTGATTTAAAAACCCCAAACCCAATCATTACACGTTTCTAATCTCCTTATTAACTTCCCGTTGGTGTTGGGGACATGTGGAGGGTACAGGCTAACTTGTGGGAGCCAGCTCTCTCCTTTCTACCATGCAGGTTCCAGGGGCCAAACTTGAGTCATCCATCAAGACTGGCAGCAAGCTGGACAGTGGTGGCGCACGCCTGTAATCCCAGCACTCTGGGAGGCAGAGGCAGGTGGATTTTGAGTTCGAGGCCAGCCTGGTCTACAGAGTGAGTTCTAGGACAGCCAGGGCTACACAGAGAAACCTTGTCTCGAAAACAAAACAATCAAACAAACAAAAACCCAGAATGTTAGGAAACATTGTTGCCCACTGAGCCACTTCACATTATTTTTTAAGGCAGGGCATCCTGGTTAGTTTTTGTGAAACAAACACAAGACTCATTTGACACAAATTTAGACCCATGTGGGGAGGGATGGTCTCAGGTGAGGCTGTCCTGTGGGGCATGCTTGTGGGCATTTATTTTTTCAAGTTTTTCAAAAAAGATTTATTTTATTTCATGTGTATGAATGTCTTTTCTGCATGTATGTAAGTGTACCATGTGAATGGTTGTGCCTTTGGGAGTCAGAAGAGGGTGTTGGACCCCCTGGAATTAGAGTTACAGAGACAGTTGTGAGTCACCATGTGAAGAAATGAGCCAGGGTCCTCTATAAAAGCAACATGTGCTAAAAAAGAAAAATACCGGGTTTCTCTCTGTGTAGCCCTGGCTGACCTAGAAGCTCCTATATAGCCTACGCTGGCCTTGAACTCACAGAGACCCACCTGTCTCTGCCTCACAAGTGCTGGATCAAAGGTGTGTGCAACCAGCAGCAAGATCTTGACTGCCAAGGAGCCACCTCTTAAGGATGGTGTGGGAAAGGCCAGCCCACTGCGGTGGTGTCACCCTGGCCAGGTGGTCCTGGGTGGTATAAGAAAGCGAGCGAGCCAACGGTGAGAGAACTCGAGTAAGCAGCAGTCCTGCCTCTGCTCCTGCTTGAGTCCTGTCCAGACTTTACCCAGTGATGGACTATGACCGGAACACATAAGCCAAACAGACCCATTTTCTTCCCAAGTTGCTTTTGGTCATGTCTCTTATCACAACAGCAAAGAGCAAACCAGGACGCAGAGTCTCTCACTGAGCCCAGAGCTCAGGGATTCAGCATCCATGTGGTTAGCACTGGGATCACAGTCACAGCACCAGGCCTGGCTTTTTACATGGCTGCTGGGGTCCTGCTTCCCACCGCCCACCCGCATCCCCCACCCCTGTTCTTACCTTGCATCCTGCACCTGCTGGCATTTGGAGCCCTCTTACTGTAAAGCATGCTTCTTCCTCCCCAGACCCGCTGCTCACACTCCCCTCTGTCTACATATTACCTCATCTACTATTTGGACGGTTTGAAGGGAAACCTGCTGTTGTCCTTCAACTTGGGTTAGTTCCCTTTCCCTCGTTGCTTTTTTTATCTTGTTTGGTAATTATGAAGATTGGACTGACTCCAGGAGGTACTGAGCCTCTATCTCCTCCACCAATGTGGATTCTATGACTGTGGTTGTCTGGTTTATCATTGACTCCTGGCATTTTGTGTTGAATAAATGAATGATCCCAGGAAAATAGTAAGGGTCCTTGTAGGTACCCGAGGCCTGCAAAGCTGACAATGTATAGGTCTGTTGCCAAGGCAACAGCTGCCCTTTACCCAGAATTCCATAGCCCACCTTTACCTGTAATTAAGTCACCACTGATTTATAACCGGGCAGCGCTCTTTCCTCTCCCCCTTTTTCCCCTTCCCTCTTTCTCTTCTTCCTTCCCGCCCGCTACCCCTTCCCTATCTTAAATAAAATCCCACGTGGAATTATTTGGCCTAGCGTGTCTCATTGCAGCTCACGGCTCCACTGAATCCCTGCGCATGTGAGCGAGCACGGAGAGCAGACGCAGCGAGCAGACAGGACCTTTGAGCGCAGAAATCAACAGTCCCCCTTACCACCTGGGTCACTGCTGCACCCTGTGGATGCTGTGGGCCTCAGCCCGGCCTCTTGCTTTCTGTGGATGCTGCAGAGGAAGGAGCACACAGCACAATGCACAGGCTCTGGAGGCACAGACCTGAGCTGCCACCACTGCTGCTGCTGGCCGACTGTGACTCGGCCTCTTTGAACATCAGTCCCTTTCCCTCTTTGAACATCAGTTTTCTGCTCTCTAATAGAGGATCCATACTTCCCTCTGATTGGTTTTGGGGCTGGAGAGATAACTCAGCAGTTTAAAAAAAATGGATGTTTGTAGAGGACCTGAATTTGGTTCTGAGCACCCACACAGCTTCCAGTAACCCTAACTACTGAAGATATGATACCCTTGGCCTCTGTAGGCTGCTGCACACACGTGCACATAACCACACACTGACACGTAACTTAAAACAATATCTTAAAGAGGTTTTTTACCCACACAGTTAATGTTTTCTAAAATACAATTTGTGAACATCATTGAATATATAATTTATCAAACATTTTGAATCATCTCCACAATAATTCTCTGTGCGTGTTCATATGAATGGGTGGGTGAATGGGAGAGAGCATGCACAGGAAGTTGTGGACGGGGGCACATGTGTGAGGGGGTGCACATGTATGTATGTATGTATGTATGTATGTACATGTGTAGGTGGGTACATGTATGTGTACATGTATAAGTCATGAGTAGGTGCATGTGTATGTGTGTGTGGGGTACATGTGTGTGCATACATGAGTTTGTGTGTGAGGTGCACATGCGTTTCTGTGGGTGCACGTGTGTATAGATGGAGGTTGGAGGTCAGCTTTGGGTGGTGTTCTCCAGAGACCACCTGTTAGCATTCTAAGCTCTGCCCCGCAGTTACCTAGCAACAGCCAGGTATGCCTGACTCACAATGAAAGGGACTGCTTGTCCTCTCCTCCCTCTCTTGCTTTTGATCTTCCCTTCCTGCTTCCGCCCTCTCTCCCTCATTCCCTTCTCCCCTCTCTCTCCATGTGTTCATGGCCGCCTCTCCTCCTCCTCTACTTCTTTCTCTCTCCTCTCCTCTCTTCTCCTCTCCTCTCCTCTCTCTCTCCCCCTGCCTTTCTCTGCCTCTACTACCCTCTTAACTCCCCTCTGTATACCCTGAATAAACTCTATTCTATGTAAACACACCAGAAGAGGGCATCGGATCTCATTACAGATGGTTGTGAGCCACTGTGTGGTTGCTGGGATTTGAACTCAGGACCTCCAGAAGAGCAGTTGGTGCTCTTAACTGCTGAGCCATCTCTCCAGCCCCTAAACTCTATTCTATACGGTCCCTCAGGGGGAAGGGATGCAACAGCATGGGCCCACGGAGGCACCCCCTCCCCCCATACCTGCTACATCTCCGTAGATCATATACCCACTCTATCTTTTTTTAAACACTTTACCATCTACTTTGGTTCTCATGGAATCCCTCAAGGGTTAATGTTTGCTGATTAGGAAGGACTAGTTGAGGTCCACCTTGCCAGCCAGTGCTGGGCTTACAATGAGTCCTACCACATGTAGCGTCTTTGCCTGGGTGCTGGGGTCACACCCAGGTCCTTGAGCAGCAGGCACATCACCCACTGAGCCCTCCACAGCTCCATGATAACCATGTTAGCCTTTCTTTTTGAATCTGGGAGCCAGATCTCCCACTTTATATTTAGATATCATAGCTCCTTTAGTCTCCCTTAAGTTAAAAATTCACCTGACTTTTGAAACCACACCTTTATTTTGTGCTGGGGATCAAATTGCGGTTTGTCACTCTAGGCAGGGGCCCCGCCACTGAGTGACCTCCCCAGTTCTCTTTTTCACTTGTGATTGAGCCAGGGCGTCCCTGGCTACCTTGGCCGAACTTGGACTCACTCTGTAGCCTAAACAGGTGATGAACCTAGGCCCCAGCCTCTCAAGCATGTAGGCAGCCAGCCTGCTCCAGCAGGTCAGTTGACAGTTTTGAAGAGTCCCCACTAGTCTCCTGTCCCATGCCCCTTAGTTGATTCTTGTTTTAGACAAGAGGCCAAAATGCACTTCCTAATGCATCCAGCAGGGGGCGAACAGCCCTGGCAGTCCCATATTGATGTCACTAAATTCAATGCCTTGGTTAGATGGAGTCACTGGGCAGAACTGTGAGGGGAGAATTCAATGACATCAAGTATCTAAAGGGCTGGGTTCATAACAGAACCTGTCCATTGCCCTTTAGTGTTGTCTCCAGGCAGACACAAGCCCTCCGTCTTCCTGACCTGGCTAGTGCCCTATGCATCCGAGGCTCTTCCACAGAGCTGTCTACCAGCCCTCCACAGCAGTCTAGACTTTGCCATTTACCATCTCTAGTATCAACTGGTGAAACTAATTTAGGGATACTTTTATGAAAATGTGAGTGGGGACTTTAAAACATACAGAACTAGAAACAGTAGCATCATGAATGAGTCTCTGTATAGTTATTCATCCTGCATGAGCAATTATCACTGTGTGACCAGGAGCTTTATATTTTTTCTGGTGTGTTTTTTAAATCAAATCTAAATCTCATATAGTTTATCCCATACATTCTTTTATAGGCAACATAGTTTTTTCCTTAAATATATTTCTTTGATATATTCTTGGAAAAGTTCTGTACATACAAGAGACAGAACGGGTCACAATTGACTCATGCACACTTAATCAGGAACAGTCAGGGCCTGTCCATTACACTGAAACTCAGATTCTGGGTGTATGCATGCTGGGTGGCTGTAAGGAATTTAATACATAATAAGATACATATTTAATAACATATTACTATTATATTCTTTATATATAATATATTATATATGCATATATATACAAATAAAGTGTCTATTATTCTCCATCTCCAATACATAATAATATATTATGTGTTATATTTCTTATATATATGTATATATATGTAATACATACAGACATATATATATATATATATACATGTAATACATATGTATATATATATAATCTCCATTTTTCTCTATCTCCACTCTCACCATCAAGAATTTTCACCCCTGCCTCCTTGTGATACTCTCTCGGGTAGCCATGTCCTAAAGGGTCTAAGGCTTCTCCTCCTGCCACACCCTCACACACACATCATGGAACACAGGCCTGTTTGGAAGACACTGAATCCAGCTGTGTCCAGAGGAGCCCCGGTCCCAACAGTGCTGCAGTGCTGAGCCTCTTCACCAGTTGCTGCACCTTGTCTGGGTCTCCCCAGGTACCACAGTGAGAAGCTATAATTAACAACAACCTGGAAGCCAGGGGAATACCTGTAGAGAGCCTTATTGGGGTGCCATGCCACCTGGCAGGAACTTGACATCGACCAAGGTGAAGTTCCTCTTCCAGCCTTTGAGCCGGAACTCCTGTGTTAGCCATAATCCCCTCTACCTACGGTGGAGTGCTCAGACCAAGGTGAAGCCCATTGTTCTTTAAGGACCTGCAGTTTCCTGAGAGACACCAGCCACCCGCAGAGCAACTGAACCAGTTCTGTAGAGAGTTTCCAGCCTTTGGGGGAAGGGTCCCCCTCCCCCGCCTATATATTTGGAGTCGTCCGTTAAATCTTGAGACTTTGAACAGCAGCTGTTGTCTTGGTTTCTTTTCGCTGCCTTCCCATACATCCCCAGCTTCCCTTCCAGGTAACCTGTTTAATGTAACTGCAGGCAGTTACACAGATACCAATGCTCAAACTGGATGTTTTGTTTGGAACTGAGGGTGGTTATGGCAGCGCTGATGTCTCTGAGAGCTGTGTCACCAGAACAGGATAGGCAGTAAGCCAGGTGTTTGTCACAGTAAAGGTCAGAGGGAAGTGGGTGAAAACCAGGTTGCTCTGGAATTCTGTCAGACTAACATTCAGGGTTCCATCAAACGGAAGAGAAGCGTCAATAGAAGATATGGCCCAGATAAGGAGGTAACGAAGCTCACTATAGACTGATCTCTCAGTATTGTGACTTCTATAAGAGATGTCATAGGTGGCCTACCATAGGAGGTACAGTCAGAGTGCTCTAGGGAGGTGTGGGTGGTGAGGATGGAGTTTTACAGATCACCTAGAACTGTAAAAATAGGGGGAGGGCAGGCTAAGTGGAGAACGCCATCTTGGACCTACTGTCATCAACAGACATTCTGTCACTGAGGAGGTAAATCCATAGCTGTTCCCTCACCAAAGCTGCAGAAAGTCAAGATGCCCTGAAGAAGTACACGGTGGTCTGAGAGGAAGACCAGTCTTGCCTGTGGTGGAGTGTCCACATGTGAATCAACAGCATCCGACTTGCCTGTGAGACAGTCTGGATAGAAGCGCTGGTATAGGTATCAGTAGGAATCCATTAATGATGATGGGCTCCGGGTCCACAAATGCTACCTTGGTCATATGCTGGCCAGCCTCCGTCTATGCTGGGGCTGTTTCAAACCCACAGGAGGACGTGCAGAAGAGGCAAGAGAAGACTGACTGAGGTACAGCTCACACACCCTGGCACAGAGGCACGTCAGGCGACCTTTACTTATACATTGATTTTTTAACAGCTGAAAGGTTTTACATCCATTTTCTCACATACAGTCTCTTTTAAGAAGTTCTTACATGTAACAATAATGCGCACGCTCTACTTTTCCCTTCCTTCTCCTCCTCAGTCTCCACGGTTTCCTGCTAACCCATCAACTGTACCAAGGAAGAAGAAACATGCTTCAGCAAGCAGTTAATATTTAACCCAGCACATTGTTACTAACCAAGTGACTGTAGATGGTAGCAATTGCGGTTACAGTATAGAGAGGTGATAGACTACATACCCAGGAAATTCTGATTTAATTACTGGCACCAAGCATCTCCCTATATCCTAATCAGGAGATCTAATTCTTCTAATGCTAAGTGCTTTCAGCAGATTAGTGACAGAGCCAGCTCCTTGTCCTTGTTTGGCTTACCTCTGAATGTCAGAACTAAGTTCCCATCAAGAGGACATCTGGACATTAGCTGATTGTACCCAGACCAGGGCCTTTTGTTGACTCAACCGCATTGCCATTATTAACAAACAGAGAAGTAGGGAATCTATTTCCCTCCCATGATCATCAGAAGCAGACAAGAATAAATTATAGTCTAAGCTTTTTTTTTCTTTTTGCTCTGGTTCTGGAGAAACATCTGTCACAGATAAAGTGAAAAATAAAGACTTCTACCAGCAATGCCAAGATTGCAAACACAAGGCAAAGGTGAAAGAAGTGTTGAGAGGCCAAACCTCCTCCATCTTGGGACTGACCTTCATCTCAAAAAAAAAAAAAAAAAGAAAAGAAAAAGCCTGAGAACTTGACTCACAGCTGAACCCAAGTTACACCCAAGGACCAGGAAGGACCCCACTGCTTGTCGTTGGCCAGTTACTCCCTACCTACTTCCTAGCAACAGTTAATCAAAGATTACTCTGATTGTTTCAGGTGTACTTTCAGACGGTTTGTGATTGTATATAGTCTTACTTCAGAGCACCCACCTGTCGCTTATGGTCATTCTATTAGATGCTTGCCAGGCTGGACACACCCTTCCTCAACCCCTCAATTGCTCCCATTTTCTATAAAACCCTGTCCTGATGAGAGTTCAGTTTACTCTTCCCCCCTCCCCCATGGGTCAGCAGTGGCTAAGCCTGAACTCGAGTTTATAAAGAGACCCTGATGTGGTTACATCGGAGTTGGCTCCTTGGTGTTCTTTTGGGGTTCACGAACGCTTCCTGGCGCACTAGTTCCTTCAGGAAAGGCTAGGTGATTCTGCACGAATATCTCCACAGGTCCTTGCCGTGTAGACCTAAGGCTCAGGCTTTGCCAGAAGGAGAGCAGGTCTGCATGACACCCATGCGCCTTTCCCAGGGGAGGCTCGTCACCTCCACGTCTACCTGAAGAAGACACTAAAGCGGTTATCTTTCCAAGTGGTCTCATCGTTTGCACCTGGGCAAGGAGTTCAGTGCCATATTCCAAGTATGTAGCTTCTAGTGGGCATTGCCAATCTTGATACCAGTCTGGCCAGTGTGGACACAGATGTGCTCATGGGTGGTAGCAGCTGGTTAGAAGGTAAAGACTACAGAAGCAGACACCGGGTCCTGGTTACTGTCCCCAACAAGTAGAGTCAAGGTAACTGACACATTCAAGAGTTTACAATTCTTTCTGTGACCCAGCTCTAATGAAATTTAAACACCTGACAAAAACAGATTATTATATGATATTGAAAACTTGTCCATAGCTTTGAACCCTGCATTTCCAATATGTCTTTTTTCCCTATGTGTAAGTCTCTCGAGCCATTTGAGAAGACATTTTCTGTATGAATTCTCCTTGTTCCCTCGGTCATGTTGCTGGCGGTGGTTGGCACCGTCTCTGTGATCTCTATAATGCTTCTCAAACTGGTGAGTAAGTTAGTAACCCGGAGGTCATGTAAGATTGTGAATTTGAATTTAGCTTTAGAGTGAGGTCTGAAATCTTCCATTTGCCATCAAGCGTGTTGTGATTTTCCTCTGAGTTGGTTTTGGGGTGTCTTTAAAGATGAAGTTCCAACCTTTGCAGACAAGCCTTTGGAGGTTTGGCCATGGATGTGGTTTGGTATCTTCCTTTGCTTCCACCGGGTGTTCCTTTATCATGACCTACAGCTGGTTGCTAGGTCTATGGAAAACTTAACTTGTACTGATTTTGTTGGCTCTTGTCTGACTCGATTTCAGATTATTCTTACCAAAATGGCCATTGGCCACTGCCTTCCACCTCTCTCTCTCTCTCTCTCTCTCTCTCTCTCTCTCTCTCTCTCTCTCTCTCTGTGTGTGTGTGTGTGTGTGTGTGTGTGTGTTGCTGGGGATGCAACCCAGCAACGTGAGAACTTGAGGCAAGCGCTCTGTTACTGAGCTACATCCCCAACTAGAAATGGCCACTCTTCAGAAGAACCCCAACCAAGAAAGAAGATAGAGTTAAGATGTGACAGTCGTGTGAGAAATAGAGGAGGCAGCCAAACCCACGAAAGGACAAAGAATAGTTTATTACCAATAGACCCAGGGTCTGGTCTGATTCGCAGGTCCAGTTAGAAAAGCATTATCTGAAGTGGGTTTAGCCTAATGCTGCTTGTGCTATAATGTTAATTTTGGTCTCTCAAACTGCTTACACAAGTGTCTCCATATAAGACACAAAGGGACTCTGCCTCTAGTTGGCTTAGACTGGTAAATAATATGCCAGCAGCCAATGGCTGGGCAGGACAGACAGGAGTGGGATTTTTTGGATTCTGGGTTTGGGAGAGAGAGGAGAGGAAGAGGCAGAATCACCAGGAGAGGGGCATAGGATGGACCAGCCATTTAAGAATTCAGGTAAGTGGCTCTAGTGGCCACCTCTCCTATTGGATCTGGGGTAGCAGAGGTGAAATACGGATTTTAAAGGCTGTTAACTCCAGAATACCAGAGGGGAGTGTTTGCTAGCTAGGAAAGATTAGAATTGTCCAGCCATTAAGCTAGTCAAAGCATATTACAATTAACTGGTGTGTGTGTGTGTGTGTGTGTGTGTGACACCTGTCGGGGAGCACAGAGAGTGTTAACTAATTCATACTACAGGAACATCAGGACATCAGGAACAAGGGCATCAGCAAATACATGGAAAGTCAAACCTTTTTATCAGGGTGTATGCCATCATTACCAAAGCACTTTTCCTGTGAGAGTTCTTTTTTCTTTTTCTTTTCTTTTTTTGGATTTGGTTTTTTTGAGACAGGGTTTCTCTGTATAGCCCTGGCTGTCCTGGAACTCACTCTGTAGACCAGGCTGGCCTCAAACTCAGAAATCAGCCTGCCTCTGACTCCCAGAGTGCCACGGCCCAGCCTCCTGTGAGAGTTCTAATTGGTGGGTAAAGCAAACAGACCCAAGTTCATGGGGTCACACTGGAGCTGAGAGCTGGTTGCTGTTAGGATTCTATCTAAGCTCCCCTACAGTTACCTGGCAACAGCCAGGTATGCTCCTCCCCATAGTTACCTGGCAACAGCCAGGTAGGTTGGGCCACTATAAAAGGTGCTGCTTGCTCCTCTTCTCTCTCTTGCCCCTCTTACTCTCTTAGCCTCTCTCTTGCCCTCTTGGGCTCTTTCCTTTCCCTCTCCCCTCCCCCTCTCTACAGTGGTCATGGCCAGCCTCTACTTCTCTCCTCTCTCCTCTCTGCCTTTCTCTGCCTCTACTACCTCCTTAACTCCCATTCCCATGCCCTAAATAAACTCTATTCTATGCTATACTGTTATGTGTGTGGTCCCTCAGGGGGAAGGGATTTGTCAGCATGGGCCTGCTGAGGCACCCCCTTCCCCCATACCACCCACAGAACATATTCTTTACGTATTTCTCTTTTTATGATCACAAAAGTCCCTGTGGTATATTCAAGAAAGTTTAAACTACTGAACTGGAAATCATCCCTCACCCCCAAGTGCAATATTTTGTTCTAATTTCTGATCTTTTTTTTTGTATAATCAACTATTTTGGTGTCTAAGTCAGCACAATGGAAACGGTACCCTGGAAATTGTATGCTGGCTTTGGTGGTACCCCCACCTCCCTGCTGTTTGATTCTCTAGGCAGGGAGACATGATTAGAAGTGTAGAGTCTGAGCCTGTCAAAGAGCAGCCCAGTGACTTGTCATTTTAATAAGCATCTGCAATGAGCACTTAGAGGACACACTGCTCTAGAAGGGGGTTGTCCTGAGAATTAAAATTACCACAGCTTGGTAGCAAGTTTACAATCAAAGGATTCACAGGATATTGTAGTACATTTAGGAGGCAGACGGATTTCTGTGAGTTTGAGGCCAGCCTGATCTACATAGTGAGACAATGATTAAAACAACACCACCAGCTGGGTGGTGGTGGCGCACACCTTTAATCTCAGCACTTGGGAGGCAGAGGCAGAGGCAGGGGAATTTCTGAGTCCAAGGCCAGCCTGGTCTACAGAGTGAGTTCCAGGACAGCCGGAGCTACACAGAGTAATCCTGTCTCGAAAAAACCCAAACAAAACAAAAAACAAAACAAAAAACACCACCACCAGCACCACCACCACCAGCAGCAGCAATAGCAGTAACAGCAGTAACAACAGCAAAAGAAGCAACAACAGCAGCAGCAGCAACAACAACAGCAGCAGCAACAGCAATAGCAATGACAGCAGCAGCAGCCCCAACAATAGCAGCAACAACAGCAACAGCAACAACAATAGCAACGACAACAACAACAGCAGCAGCAACCACAGCAAAAGCAACAACAGCAACAACAATAGCAAAAGCAACAACAGCAGCAACAACAGCAGCAACAACAGCAACAGCAGCAGCAACAGCAACAACAACAGCAATAACAACAATCACAGAAACAGCTGCAACAGCAACAACAGCTGCAACAGCAACAAAAATCAAGCCATTATTCTTTTTATAACACTTTTGGCTATTCTAGTCCCTTGCATCTCAGCATGGATTTTTGGATCCAGTTTTCAGTTTTTGCAAAGAAGCCAGGTGGGGAAGGACTGCACACATTCTGCAGATCAGTGTGGGAGTATGGCCATTCTGACAGCAAAGGCCTTCTCCACTCTGAACTTGGGTTTATCTTTTCATTTGTTTTGATTCTTTACTTCTTCAATTTTCTATGCATGTCAGCATACAAGCTTTGTATGTTCTTTAAAATTTTATTCCTGGACCTAGAGTGGTGGCTCAGTCGTTACAGCATTGACTCACCTGCCTCCTATATCCACCTGCCTCAGGCTTCCAGAGCACCCGGCTGCGTTCTCAGTGCCTACATGGTACACAGCAGTCTGTCACTTCAGCCCTGGGATCTTACACTTTCTTCTGGCCCCCTCAGGCACTGTGTGAAGGTGGTGCACAGACAAATACGTGCAGACAAAGCACCCATACACATAAAATAAAAGTGAAAGAAACAAGCTTATAAAATACCTCTGAATTTGAGGCCAGCCTGAAACAGAGTAAGTTTCAGAACAGCCAGGGCTACACAATTATTCCTATGCTCTTTTTTTTTCTGTTGCAACCATATATTAAAAAAATGATTTTTTGAGACATGGTATTGCTATGTAACTCAGATGGCTCTAATTTAAGGCTACCCCCCTATGTCAGGCTCCCAAGTGTTGGGGTTACAAATGTTCACCACCACTCCTGGTCTATAACATTGCTTGTGTAATTTTATTATGGATTATTGTAAGCAATCCTTTATGTTTTATATACATTTATTTGTTTGTATACACATGCCATGGTGGAGGTCAGAAGACAACTCGTGGGAGCCAGTTCTCTTCTCCTGCCCTGTGGGTCCCAGGAATCAAACCCAGGTTCTCAGGTTGGTAGCAGGCACCTTCTCCCACTGAGGCATCTTACCCAATTCTTTTTTAGGTTTTTAAATTAAATCAGAATTGGTTTCTGTTTCTTGATCTGCTGCTATTCTGCAACCTTGCTAACTTCTTAAATTATTAAAAATTTTTTTTAGATGGGTTCCTCAGGATGTCATATGGATACTACTGAGCCACATGCAAATAGACACGATTGACTTCTTTTTCCCCAATTAGTACATCTTCTATCCCTTGCCCAGTTGTCCCCGAGAGGAACGGCTAGTGTCGAGTGTGCATGTGAGTTGACATCTTTGTGGTGTTTCTGATGTTGGGGGACGATTATTTTCTTCATCAGTAAGTGTGACGTTAGTTATGGGTTTTCTCTGGTGTCAGTTTGACAAAGTTCCCTTCTGTTTTTAATTTGTTGATTTTTTAAAAAATATTATAAAACATTGTTGGACTTCCGTGTTAGTATGTGTCTACTGAAATACTCAACTGGTTTTTACCCTTTGTTTTATTAGTATGAGCTACCTGGGAATGACATGGGTTTTTCAAACCTCAAAGCCCATCCCCCAGTGACACACCTCCTCCAACAAGGCCACACCTCCTAATCCTTCCCAAAACAGTTCCACCATCTTGGGACTGAGGGTTCAAATATCTGAACCTCTCGAGGTTATTCTCATTCAAACCAGCACACAGGGTTGGTCTCTCCATCAAACCCAGAATTTGCCTACATGGCTGGTGTCCCCGTCACCTTGCTCTGGGCAACCCCATCTCTGTTGCTGGATTTACAGTTTGCCCTTCCTGTCTGGCCTTTAGACAAGGACTGATCTGAACCCTGCTTTTTAAAGTCATATGTTAAATGCTCTAACCACCGGACTGTCTCCCAAGGCCCAGATTTTTTGGATTTGAATATTGATCCCTTAAAGTTGAGGCCTTACCTCTAAGCTCTGTGTTAGTTTTACCTTGGAAGTTTTGGCATGCTGTGGTTGTACTCTATTTCTGCTTAAATCTTCTTATTAATACTTTCTGTTATACTGTTGCTATACAGCTTCCTGTATTTTTTTTAGGTCTTTTCTTTTTTTTAAAAAAGATATTTTCTTTATTCGCATTTCAAATGTTATTCCTTTTCCTCATTTCCCCTCTGAAAACCCCCTAACCCATCCTCTCCCCCTGCTTACGATCCCACCCACTCCCACTTCCCTGTCCTGGCTTTCCTCTATACTGGGGCATTGAACCATCACAGGACTAATGGCTTCTCCTCTCATTGATGCTAACAAGGCCATCCTCTGCTACATATGCTGCTGGAGCCATGGGTCCCTCCATGTGTACTCTTTTGTTGGTGGTTTAGTCCCTGGGAGCTCTGGGGGTACTGGTTGGTTTATATTGTTGTTCCTTCTGTGGGGCTGCAAATCTCTTCAGCTCCTTAGGTCCTTTCTCTAGCTCCTCCATTGGGAACCCTGTGCTCAATCCATTGGTTGGCTGTGAGAATCCACTTCCTTATTTGTCAGGCACTGGCAGAGTCTCTCAAGAGACAGCCATATCAGGCTCCTGTCAGCATGCACTTCTTGGCATCCACAATAGTGTCTGGGTTTGGTGACTGTATATGGGATGGATCTCCATGTCGGGCAGTCTCTGAATGGCCTTCCCTTCAGTCTCTGCTTCACACTTTGTCTTTTTATCTCCTGCCATGGGTATTTTGATCCCCCTTCTAAGAAGGACCATGGCACCCACACTTTGGTCATCCTTCTTGAGCTTCATATGGTCTGTGAATTGTATCTTGGGTATTCCAAACTTTTGGGCTAATATCCATTTATCAGAGAGTGCATATCATGTGTGCATATCATATTTTGTGATCCTGTATTTTTTAAGCTTGGTATTCTTTGTGTCTTAGAACAAGTATAAGAACTTTGGCCTTTTTGTTACATTAAGTTCAGCATCTGGGCCCTCACAGTTAAGTTCTTCTGGCTATTTATTTTTCTTTCTTGTTTTGGAAAAGCTTTTATTTTTTTAACCCCACAAATCTCTTCTTTCTCCCCACAACCCCTGCATTATTGTACATTTCAGATAAGATTTTATAGAAATTCTGGATATTAGCTCCTCTATTTTCTGGGGCCTGTTGTCATTTGTTTTTCCAGTGACTTGGCTAGACCAGGTCACAGAAGCATATATCCCCAGTGGTGTGTGCAATCTCTGATGTTGCCACTTAGGATGCGTCACTGTCCTTAGGGAGGGAAACCCTGCCAGCCACTGTCCCTGGAGATCTGAGATGAATACTGCTTTAATAGAATTTTCTTTACCTCCCCTTCTTCTTTTGTCTCTTTTGTCTCGAGCTCCTGGCCTAACCTCTCCTGACTTATTCAATAGCATATCCAGGTGTTAGCTGTACCAACCAAGACCTGATTGCTTTATTATTTTTGATAACGGCCGGATACAGGCAGTCTTAGATACTGGCTGGGATCCCAGGAAGGATTCTCTTACTTCTTTCTTCCCCTGGTTCCTTTAAGCTAAGCCAACTGCAGACAAACGTTTCTGAATTATTATGTTCCAGGTACTTTCAGACACATCCAGTCTGATCTTTTGAAATGGGAAAAGCTTTATTAGAAAGGAAGACTTGGTTTTCTGCCCTAAGTGACGATGTTTTGAAAATTTTCATTGTTGCTACTAATTTAATGGCACCAAGACCCTCCTCCTAACTACTTCCCATCAGTATCTCCATTTATGTTATCTTTTAAAATTTTGTATGCACGTGTATATGTTCATATATGTGTGCATGAGGCGCAGCTGCATGAGAAGGCCAGGGGCTGATATCACTGTCTTCCGTTGCTTTCCACCTTATTACTTATTTAGATTTAAGCTTGGCATGGTGGTTCATGCCTTTATTCCCAGCAGTCCAGAGGCAGAGGCAGAAGCAGAGGCAGGTGGATCTCTGTGAGTTGAAGGCCAGTGAGATCTACTTAGTGACTTCCAGGGCAACTAGGGATACGTAGTGAGACCCTGACTCAAAAGTTTATATATAAAAATATATGTGTATGTTTGTATGCCTGCTTGTCTGTACATGTGCAATTTGTGTGTGTGTGTGTGTGTGTGTGTGGTGAGGCCAGAAGGGGGCATCAGAAGCCCTGGAATTTGATACACAGGTGGTTGTGAGTTGCCGGGTAAGCCCTGAGAACTGACCTGAGGTCCTCTGGAAGAAAACCAGCACCCTTGGCCATGAAGCCATCTCTCCAAACCATCCATCTTAAGTTTGAGACAGTGTCTCTCATGTTTAAACCTGGAGCTCACCAGTGTAGCATGACTAACAGTCCAGCAGGTCCCAGGGAATCCTCCTGTCTCCACAGAGGTAGCCTTGGGTTACAGGAACATGCTGTGCTGAGATCTTTTTATATAGGTGCTGGGGGATCTCAGCTAAGGTCCTGGCTTGTGTAGCAAGTGCTTGACCAACTGATCCCTCTCGCTGGATCCTGCTTCTGCTTCTGATGACACATTGAGTCACAATGTTTTCTTTTAGCTAAGTTTTCTTAGGAAGAGCTGCTGAACTCTCTGTTTCTCAGGCCTCCCCATCTCACTGAACAGAATCTTTGCCACTAAGCCATAATGGGGTGCTCTTTTGAAGTGACACACTGCCTTGGCACACAAGTGGGTCGCTGGAGTGTACCCAGTAGCCTCTGATCTTTCCATTTTGCTTCTCCTGGTGTGGATCCTAGGAATGCACTCAGTGTAAGCATTTGGGACCCAGAACTCTTGGCCTTCTCTGACTAAGTCGGGCTTCTAAACTAGAAGCAAGATCCAGGTTTTGGAAGGGAGTTTCAGTCTTGTCTCCTGCTTGGGGAAGATCTGGGAATAGCCCTGAGAGATGCTGGCTACCTGTCCTCTCCTAGAGTGAAACCTTAATTGTAGACTAGGAGCTGGCAGGAGGACCCCCATCTTCCTGGTTACCCTGCTTAGATTAGAATTTCTCTCTCACTGGACTGGGTTGGAGATTAAGATCAGGTCATGGGTCAAATGCCAGATTTTTTTTTCTGTTCTTACAGGATTGAGTAGTTCTTGAACAAATATTTCTCTAGTTGTTGTATTAGGCTATTATCCAGAGGCTTTAGGTTTTATGGTATCCATTTAAAGTTAAGAATTTGTCGTGGAGCTGGAGAGGTGGCTCAGAGGTTAGGAACACTGACTGTTCTTCCAGAGGTCCTGAGTTCAATTCCCAGAAACCACATGGTGGCTCACAGCCATCTCTAATAGTATCAGATGCCCTCTTCTGGTGTGTCTGAAGACAACGATGGTGTACTCATATAAATAAATACTTCTTTAAAAAATAAAAGAATTTGTCATAATGAGGAATTGTCATAAGTATTACTAGCTAAACACTTGTTTCAGCCAGATAAGTTCTTCACAGTGGATTTCAAAAGTGTGGACATCCTAGAGGCCTTTTATCCCTCCCTATCCCCATCGTTTTATCTTGTTTATTTTATTTAAATTTTTGGGACAGTCATAATATGTGGTCGAGGTTAGCCTTGAACTCATGACCCTCTTGCCTCTGACTGACTGTGGGTTAGTGGAGCACCCGCCTTGTTTAACTCTTCTCAAATCTGTTTTTGCACTCGAATGGAATCAAAGGACACTTGTAAAATGGAGTCTCTCGGGGCAAGACACAGCCTGAAAAACCACTGTCCTACACAACACTGAGTAACTTAGAGTAGGGTTCAGCTCGGTGCCAATGGAGACCAAGAACACAACACAGCAACCAGGCTGGAAAATTTCTCCTAGATTTGGCAAGAACCAAGTTGCCATCTGTCTCCAGGAATTTGTCGAACTCATGTGAGCAGTGCTTTAGTAATTCACATTTTTGGGGAATGTGGGACTACTCAGCCTTTGGGGCCACAATCCTATCACCATTAAAAATATACGGTCAACTCAGTGTTTGAATCTATTACATTAGGAGCCCACCCCATTCCACTTGACACATGACTTTCTAAGCCATTAGCTTTAAGATCCAATTTCCTTTATTTCTATCAAACAGGAAGCATGCTAAGTGTTGGCTCTTTATTTTCCAAAATTGATTACAGGTGCTTTCCCTTCCAAAAATGGTCCGCGAAGAACGAGCCTTTGAGCCCTAATACGACGGATCAGAAGTGTGGCCGTTCTAGAGACCCTTGCTTACCTCATGGTTTTATTTTGCTGTTTCATCTTAATCTTTGAGATGAGGTCTTAATATGTAGCCGCATATTAAGTTAGCCTTGAACTAGCCTTAGATACTGCTGCTAAGTGTGTGTCTCTTGAGTGTATTAAACAAGTATTTATTGAGTCCTTTCCTCGAAGGATTCAAAGCTCACCTGACCTGGATAGTTTTACTACAGAGAACGCTCCCTGTGATGGTGGAAAATTCATGGCACTGGTACACAAGAAGGTTGTGTGGGTGTGGTGGCTAATACTGTCAGTTTGACGGGATTTAGAGTCACCTAGGAGGGAATCTTCTGGGTGTGAGGTATTAGCTCCGCCTTTAGGTACTCCTGTAAAGGCTTTTGCTTAGCTGGGGTAGGAAGATGCATTTTAACTGGCTCCTATGGCTGCGGGATCCCCTCCCTGAATCAGCAAGGGCGGTAACCAATGAAGACCAAGATGGCGAAGCTTCCAGAGGGCGTCCCTCGGAACCCGAAGGAAATCAATAACGGAAGCTGGTGGTTGAAAACAGTGGCTTATTCCAGGTGGGAGAAAGAAAGTGAATGACAGACATCGGATGGTGTTTTTATGTGGCACAAATATCATGGTCCGAAACCGGAAGGAAGATACTTATGTGACACACTGGATGAGCCACAGATTTAAGAGTGAAGGGTAAGCTGGGCGGTGGTGGCGCACGTCTTTAATCCCAGCGCTTGGGAGGCAGAGGCAGGAGGATTTCTGAGTTCGAGGCCAGCCTGGTCTACAAAGTGAGTTCCAGGACAGCCAGAGCTACACAGAGAAACCCTGTCTTGAAAAACCAAAAAAAAAAAAAAGAACGGTAAAAGCTGAGAACCTGTGAGGGGAGACACTCCCAAGGATCAGTCTGTGAGGCTTTCTAACTACACCGTGGAATTTGGACAATATGATCCCCCCACCCCCCGCCAGTCCCATGTCAGTTATTGGATTGTACAGATTGTCTGGGCAGGAGCTGGGAATCTAAGTCACCTACAGTTTTCTGGCGGAGGTGAGGTAGATTGCAAGCCCCCCGTGAGAATGATCCTAGGGACTGCAATGTTCAGCAGGCAGGAAAAGAGAGCATTACACAGAAAGCTGAGCCGAAGCCGGGAGGCGGAGAGATGTCTAGAGCAGGCGTTTGAAGGGAGGCAGAGAGGCAGGCACCAGACTGCATCGCTTGGAGTGACAGAACAGCATGGAATTTGATGTTTTGGAGTCAGTGAAAACTGGATCCGTGGAGGGAAGGCAGTGAATCTAGATTGTATCTGGATAATGAGCAAGCGGAAACTAAGGAATATGGATACTACCTCAGGGCAGTGTGGCCAGGCAGGTGAGGAGCCCCGCTTGTCTTTAGACATGAAAACAAGGAGCAGGGTGGGTTTTTTTTTTGTTTTGTTTTTGTTTTTTTTTGTTTTTAATTTTTTTCCCAAGAAGGGGAAGCATTGTCGACGCTGAACCAAGAGGAGGATTTAGTTGAAGAGAATTTGAAGTTTAGAAAAGAGGGAGTAAACTTGAAGAACAGACAGTTCTTTGGAATATGGGAGGGGCTAGGATTGGAAGGTGGGAGGGGCTAGGATTGGAAGGTGGGCGGGGCTAGCATTAGAAGGTGGGAGGGGCTAGTATTGGAAGGTGGGAGGGGCTAGGATTGGAGTCTCCAAGTGTGGGAGTGGCCTTGGAAGGGAAAGGAAAGGATGCTCAGATACTTGGCCTAGGAGAGAGAGTTGAGGAGTTAATTAACCCATGGTTTTTCTTTGGGGAGGAAGGGAAGTTATCGAGTCAGAGGAGGGGTGTGACGATTTTGTCGGGCAGGGGAGGGAGTTCTGGCAGTCTTGTGCTGAAACAGACGATTATAAACTGCGCATGAAGGCTGCTATGTGATTTTTCTCCACTTGGCACTTGCTGGCAAGGCGATATCAGGGTGTGAGCCCATCCTGCCTTGTCATGGCTGAAGACATTCTGCACTTCCCAGCCTGGCCTTTCTCCAAACACTCTCCTGATGATGTTCTGACAAAATGCAATTTTCCCTGGTCAGATGAGTTTGGGTGACTTTATATATATATATGTGTGTGTGTGTTCTTTTCTTTCTGTGCACACGGGCATAATTGAGGTTCCCATAGAGAGACTCCAGTTACATTCAGCATAATCGAAATTTCAGGCTAATTGTTTCCAGAATGTTTTTTTTTTAAGATTTATTTATTATTATATGTAAGCACACTGTAGCTGTCTTTAGCACCCCAGAAGAGGGCATCAGATCCCATTACAGATGGTTGTGAGCCACCACGTGGTTGCTGGGATTTGAACTCAGGACCTTTGGAAGAGCAGTCAGTGCTCTTAACCGCTGAGCCATCTCTCCGGCCGCCCAGAATGTTCTTGATCGTTTTCCATCGCACCCGTCTCATCGGTAAAGTTCTCATCGTTTCGTTCCCTCCCTAGAACCCAGCCCTGGGTAAAGGAACAGCCATCTTTATTATGCTCCATCCGGTGTTTATCTTCTCTGCAGTTACCTGTCTCGGTTATTGATTAGGGGTGGAGCAAGACCAACTCTGGAATGACCTTGGGTTTTATGAATTGTAGCTCCAAATGCCCATGGCAGCTGCTGTTTCCTGTCATAAACTTGAAACACAAATAATAACGGAGTTTCCTTATGGTTTTCTCAGGATTAGTAAGAAGATGACTTGGAAACTGGCAGCAAGGTTAGTATGACCAGCCCAGAGGGTTAGCGCTCAGCTCTGTAGAGCCTAGGTAGGGGGAAGGCACAGTTAGAATTCTTTATTTATTGCCTTCGTGTGTGTACTTGTGTGCATATGTGTGTACACATGTCTGTGCATGTGTGTGTACTTGTGTACATGTGTGTATGCATGTGTGTGCACATGTGTGTGCATGTGTGTACACGTGTACATGTGTGTGTGTGCGTGCATGTGCACATATGAAAGCCAGGGATTGTCATCATTCTAAGCCATTACCAATAATCAACATTTTTGTAGTTTTATTTCTAGATTAAAATTGCTCTCATTCCTGGGTTTATCTCATCACATTTAACTGATATTGACTAGGGGATACGATTTGGGCAGCTGGCAGGTGAAAGGAAAGGTGAGGGGCTGGGCGGGATGGAGAAAGGATTAAAGGTTGGGGGGGCGGCTAAGCATGCATTGTCAGTAAAGGTGATGTCATAGCCAAGGGGGTGGTAATGGATTCTGGGAAAGGAAGCAGAAATTTAGAAATAGCAGTAACCTGTGCGCTGCAAGGAGCTGCGGTAGAACATGGCAGACAGATAAATTTGAGCTCTAAGCATTTCATAGGGGGATGAAGAGTAGGAAAATCATATTTAAAAGGTTGCTGATGGCCCAGCAAAATGACTCCGTGAGCAAGGCTGCCTGTGGCCAAGCCTGCTGATCCACATTCAGTCCCACGTGGTGGGAGGCGAGAACCAGCCGACTTCCACAAGTCTCCCTCTGACCTCCACGTGCTGTGCCATGGGTGTCCCCACACTCCCTGATCTACCTGCATCCCCGCGCGCGCGCGCACACATACACACACACACACACACACACACACACAATCAGTGCATGTAAGAATGGCATTTTAAAAGTCAAGCTCTAAAGGTTGCTGAGTGTGTCAGTGAAGGGGGCTGGCAGTGGACGAAGACGCTGAAACACAGAAGGATGAGCCCAGGCCCTGTGGTGCCCGGAGAGCCTGCTGGCACCCAGGATGGAGCCCCTTGTCCTCAGCAGGTCTCCCTGAGCCACCTGCTTCTGCCTATTCTACTCAGTGCTCTTAATGGCCATGTTCCGCCCTCCAAGCCTTTTCCTCTTCTGGTCGAGGCTGCCTGAATCAATATGGGCATGGGCCTTGGGTTAGGGACTGAGCTACTTGTGAGTGAAGGGTCCCAACTCTCTTACTTCCCATGACACAGGTCTGTACTTGAAATAGTGAAAACTCATCCTCTAAGAATTCCAAACACACACACACACACACACAACTATCTCTATCTCTATCTATCTATCTATCTATCTATCTATCTATCTATCTATCTATCTATATCTTATTTTAATCGTATCTATTCCTTACTGCTTAATTGCTCTTGGATCTCCCCATGTAACCATCCCAACTTCGTCTTCATCCCCACCCCCATCCATAGTCTCCCTGACCCACTGATATCACAGGGTTCTTGAGACAGGATTTCTCTGCATAGCCCTGGCTGTCCTGGAACTCTTTCTGTAGATCAGGGTGGCCTCAAGATCAAAGATCTGCCTGCGTTCAGCTTCCCTGGAACTAAAAGTGTGCATCGTCATTCTAAGCTTGATCTCTCTCTCTCTTTATAATTGAGCTTATAATTAATGGCACTGAGTTTATAATTAATGGCACTGAGTTTATAGTTAATGGCACCCAAATATTTCTGGGTGTGAAGCCATCACACAGAACATGAAGCTTGCCAGGATCCATAGTCCACAAGAAAATTGACTTTCCCTTCCTCTCCCAACCTACTCCACCACTGACTAAGAAAGGGTTCAAAGCCTCCAGCATGGCCTCTCCCCAGTTGAGACCTGCAGGTTGGCAGCACATTCATTTGGATGGGAGTGAAGAGATCAAGCGAAGCCTTTGTTGGGGAGAGTTTCTCAGTGAGTGCATGCTACTTTGGATGGGATGATTCTGCTTTGGAAGCTTCCCTGACCACTGTTTTTAGTGTCCCACAAATGTCAGCAGCACCCCCACCTAACTGTGACCACTCCAAATTTCCCAGAGAAAAATGCACAATCACTATAAGCCACCTAAAAAAGACTAAAACATAGCCAGGTATGGTGGTGCACACCTTTAATCCAAGCACAGGGGAGTCAGAGTCAGAGTCAGAGTCAGGGGCAGGGGCAGGGGCAGGGGCAGGGGCAGGGGCAGGGGCAGGGGCAGGGGCAGGGGCAGGGACAGAGGTAGAGGCAGAGGCAGAGGCAGAGGCGATATCTATGAATTCAAGGCCAGCCTGGTATAGAATGTGAGACAGGACAGCCAGGGCACAGAGAAATCCTGACTCAAAAACAAAACAAAACAAAAAACCCCAAAGCCCCCAAACTCCCCAAATAATCCCCAAACAAAAACAATAAACACACAAACAATAAACAAAAGCAAAACCATCTGAAACACATGGTAGGGGAGGCTACAACCACGTCCTGTTGTGAGCCGCTGAGGCCGAAGACCCAGGGAGCCAGCATCAGTCTCGTCATCCCGTGTGTGTGATTGGCAGCACCAGGAAGGGATGCTGATGCAGGAATCAGCAGGGATGCGGTATTACCTGAGCTGCCTGGCACTGCTAGTCACATGACATTCCCAGTCCCAGTTAGGGCTGGAGAGACAGCTCAGCGGTTGAGAGTACTGACTGCTCTTCCAAAGGTCCTGAGTTCGATTCCCAGCAACCACATGGTAGCTCGCAGCCATCTGTAATGGGATCCGATGCCCTCTGTGTGTGCCCACCAATCTCTCCATTGACTCCTGGGAAGCGGTGATGTGGGTGTGCTACCCACCCCGTGCTTATGAACGAGAACATGGAGACACGAGGAAACCCCGCCGGCAGTAGCAGAGTCACCAGGCAATACAGTTCCATGGGTTCATGACCTCTTGGTTTGTTGTCCCTCCTGCCATGCCTGTGCCTGTGTCTTTTGTGTGACCATCATGAGAGCATCCTAGCCGTCCTGGACTCTGTGGGTTTGTCTCTGCTGCATCTGGCATTTGTCTGGGCATCCATTTCCAGGTCTCCAGCGGCATGCTTCCTTATTTCTAGAGAGATTCTCCCTCAGAGATAACAACCCTCTGACTTCTCTAACACAGCACCCTCCTCGTTCCCTGACCCTGTGTCCTGTTGTATCACAGACCCACAAACAGGCTGACATGTCCTCTACCTCAGCCTCCAGCACATTCCTCAGCAGATTGTAAAGCCCGTTAAATACGTGGAAAGAATAAAGACTTACTCGACAGAAAGCCATATCCAGACTCAGGCTATTGGCGATTGTTTTTCTACCATACTATGTTTAGAAAACACTCTTCCTCTGGTGGGCCAGAGATGTCTGTGAAGAGAGCGGTACAATCCTGAGCCTGGTTGCTGGCCGAAGGGCCAGCACACTGGGCCTTCCCGGCCAACAGGTGTCAGAGGTTCATCTCAAAGTGGCCCACATCACTCATAGTTATTCGTCAAACTTTGCTTTCTTAGCCTGTGAAAGTAATTCAATAGAATTATAATAATACACATAGACATTATGTTTAGGATTAGCTACAACAAACCATATAGTAAATAAGACTGCAGATTAACATCAAGTCAGACTTTGTGCAATCACCAGAAATTGATTCTACCTTTCTATAGCTACTATTCACAGGCTTAAAAACATAGTTGTAATAAAACTTTGTTAAATTGTTAGCAACTGCTGTCATTACACAGAAAGCAAGACCACACTGGAATTACAGATAGAGATAGTTAAATTGTAGTTGAAGTTCCCATTGCTCTCTGCCTTATTTTTCTTAATTTATTTATTTATTATACATATGGGTGTTTTGCCTGCATACATGTTTGTGTACCACATGCATGCCCTGGAGTCCAGAAGAAGGACTTGGAGTTTCAGACAGTTGTGACCCATCATGTGGGTGTTAGGAAGTAAACCCAGGTCTTTTGGAAAATCAGCCATCTCTCCAGCCCCTGTGCATTAATTTTTGAGATGAGATCTCTCTTTAGCTAGAGTGCATACATTTGGGCTGGCCAATGAGCTTCAGGAATCCTACCACCCCCCTCCTGTACAGCAGCGCTGAGATCTTAGATGCACACCACCGTGCCCTGCTTTTTAACACTGGTTCTGGCCCGTGTGGCAATCAATTTCCCAGCTAAGCTATCTCTCCAGCTCCAGGTCGTAAGCTCTTGAGGAGTTCTGAGAGTTGCTTGGGTTTGGCATTCGAATAAATGTTCTCCATGGCAGGAGTATATGCGTTAATGTTATCCAATCCTGCTAGCAAAGGCAGCTAGCTGCCCAAGTCTCTCAGATGACGGGGCACTTGGTTGCTGCTCAGAATAATGGAGGGGGGTAATTCTGACCTGACACTGAGGAAGCTTTATGAAGCAAGGCACAATAACAAGTGGAAAGGAAATTCAAAATGGTGGAACCTGCCGGATTTGGACTAAATGAGTTTTTTAAACATAAAGTCATAGCGTGGAGGTTCATAGGATTCCAGAGCCCCCCTCTGTGTGTGTGCGTGTATGTGTGTGTGTGTTGGTCTTGTCTGTGTACATGGGCAATGTGTGTGCATGTGCCTATGGATGCCAGAAGAGAGGGGCAGCTCCTCATGTTGGAGTTAGAGGCGATTGTGAACCATAAGACGTAGGTGCTGGGAACTGAACTCGGGTCCTCTCCCAGAGAAGTACATTCTCTTAACCTTGGCCACCTCTCCAGATCCTTAAGTAGACATCTATCTTTGTTCTTTTTTTACCCCAGGGGTAGTAGTGGAAGCAAGACATGTGTTTAGCATGTCTTGGGGGCAGGAGGTGAATTTCGTTGCTGCCTTACATAGGGGACATTTTGTGCCAGGGGAAGTCACTAGGCCCCAGAGAGCCTGCTGAGCCGTGTGGCTAGCATCCATAATCCCACAGGGAGACTCTGATCCCACTGGACTTGAGGGAGCACCTGGCAGTGTGCATTCGTACCAGCAGGTCTCGAAGCATAGCTACAGAGACTGGGAAAACAACTTTCCTTATTAGGGGAGGCATCTACTAGAAACAGGAGGAGATAACTACTAGAACTGGCTGAGGAAGTAGAGTAAACGAATTATATTCAGAGATCCCAGAGTGATGCACACGTTTTTACAATGTTTGCATTGTGCATGAAAGGGCTCATTTACTGGTTGACAGCTGTTGTAGTTTGAATGTACAACATCACACATAGGCTTGTGCATTTCAACACATTGTCCCAGTCGGTGGTGTTGTTTGGGAAAGTTATGGAACTTTTAGAAGGTGGGGCCTCGCTATGCCCTTGTTATGTCACTGGGGGGGCGGGGGCGGGTTTTCAGGTTTTACAGCCTGGCCCGACCTCCTGTTCTTTCTGCTTTCTACATGTGGGTGAAATGTGATCTGCCAGCTTCATACCCTGCCTTTCCCGCCATGGTGGACTGTAACCTGGCTAGGATTATAAGCCAAAATAAATCTGTTCTCCCCCAAACTGCTTTCTGCAATGGCGTTCCGTTGCAGGCAAGTCGCTGAGGCATCTGCCTTCCATCAACTCTGAAGACAACTGAGACTCAGTTAACCATCTGACTCCAAAAGGGCCAATGGTATTTATACACTGTTAGATAATAGTAAAAGACAGTAACAAGCTCTACAAAGATGATTACGTCCGTTGTTAGAACCCCGTGGGAATGAGCCTCAGCATTGGGTAGCTAGAAAACACACGGGGAAGTCAAAACGGAAGTTGAGGGTATAATTTTCATATTACTGGTGGGCAGTTCCACAGGTCAGAATCCCGTATGCCAGGAGACACAGAGGAGGAGAGATGCCGTCCATACCAGACACACCTTGAACTTGAGCTCTGGCTCTGTTGTTCCAGGACTTTGCTTCCTGTTCCTGATTACTGATAGTGCAATGGGCAAACTCACAGAGAAGCACCCACCCCTGCTCCTGCTTCCTCAAATCCTCTGGAAACTTTGAGGGTCTGTGTCTCTGTGGAAGTTGCTGGGAGTTCTTCTGTGAGAGCTCCGTTTCCCTGGTTTTTATTCTCCCCTTTCTCATTGGGAAAATGTGGACAGGGAGGTTTACGGACTCTCTCCATGGATGCTGCTTGCTCTGTCCAGTAGGCCTCCAGACCATTGTCTCTGATGAATTCACAGGCAGGAAGGCCAAGGATACAAGAAAGGCAGTAGTCTTGCTTGACGGGTCAAAGAGGCTGCTTAAGGTGCCTAAGTATTTTCAAGACAGAAAGATATTGTTTCTTGGCTTGTTAGGCTCCGCTGTAGGGTAGACCTGAGCATAGACACAAAGACTCCTCTGCTTGGGGCTGAGAAGGACTGGGTACTCAGTTTATTCATACCTTAAGCTTCTGTGTGTTTAATGGTGACTGAGGCTGGAACCAAGGGGTGCAGACAGACCTCCTTAACCTTCTCGGAAGACCTACCCCAAGATCCTGGAGGAGGAGAGCAGATCCAGGGACAGGTTGCCTTGTTCTTGTTGGGATCCGACCTGGAGGTATCCCAGCAAATCCATAGCCTCACCACAGGCATCCTGAAGCTGAGAAACCTTTTTATATGGTAAGGACCAACGCCATGCCTGAGAGACGTTGAGGGCATTCCTGGCATTAGTATGGAAAGCATGCTGACCCATGCCCTTGCCGCTGGTGACGTTGTGAACCCAGGTTTGGAGATGGGGCAAAAAATTCAACCCCACAAATTTATATAGTCTGGAAGTCTGGGCCAGGGGTGCCCGAACCAGGTCCTCATACCTCAGGAGCAGGTAGCGCTGCTGTAGAGCTTCAGGAAGGGTTTGGATGGCCTTGGCTATGTCTATGTGGCTTTGGCAGATGATCTTCATGGCATAATAGGGCTGGTCTTCCTCCTTGATCGTTTTCAAATGCTGCCCTAGCACAATATGACTGTCAATCATGAGTTCTGTCGTGGTGTGTTCCCGGGATCGGAACACAGCCCGGGGGTCTCGGACCAGGTGCACAATGTGCAGGTTGAGGGAAGGGTCTGTGAGCAGTGGGTAGAGGGCCTGCAGGCTGAGGAAACGCACCTCCTTGAGTACCACATAGCTGTGAGAGCGGCAGGCCTTCTCCACCATATCAAAGGGCTGCTGACCGCAGAGCAGTTTGCAGTGCTTCGGTGAGCTGATCTGGTCAGCAGAGAAGAAGTCACAAACGGGCGATGAGCACAGGGCCCGGCTTTGCTCCCACTGGAAGAGGCTGGACTGTTTGCGGGGGCCTGGGTTCATGTAGGCGTCAAAGACGCTCATGTCACACAGGAAGACGGAGCGCAGAAGGTCCCGCACAGCCATGTGCAGCTTCCAGGCCGTGCTGCCGGTGAACGACATCCACACGTGCCAGGCAGGCTCCATCAGGTAGAACACATCCGGGTGCTGCCCAAAAAGCTGTCCCACGAAAGAGGATCCCGACCGCCAGGAAGAGAGGACGAGTACATGCACAGGCCCCCTGGACTCCTCCTCCCTCTGGAACAAGTGTCTGTGGCCGGACATATGGACAAAGAGGGCTACAACTATCACCTGGGAACACAGGAACATCAGCAGTCTCCCTTTCTTAAACAGCATCATCCTGCGGAAGTAGAAGTCCTTTAAGGGGCAAGCAGAGGGGATGGGGCTGAGTTAGGTTGTTACAGCATCTACCTTCTGACTTCCCCTGGATCCCCTCCAAGGAGCAACATAAAAAAAAAAAACAAAAAAAAACAAACAAACAAACAAACAAACAAAAAAAAACCTCAGAAACTTCCTGCAAGTACTTGTCCAGATCCCTCTGCAGAGTAATTCTGTTTCTTAATTAATTCTGTCTCTGCGTTCTATTTTACAGTCTTTAAAACTCCCCCTTCTGGTCTTTCTCAGCCATTGGACCACCACAAATGTCCCTACTCAGCTATGTTTAATCAATATAGGGGGTACTGCCACACCCCACACCTTCTACACCTTGGATATTGTGTGGTCTTGTAGGCAAAGCTTGTCTGACCAAATTCTGGTTAGATGCCTTGTGGTCCTCCCCAAACCAAGGGAAGTGAGCCGCTTAGCCACGGGCTCCTCACCATTCCTCCATTTGAAGAGGAGTCCCACAAGACCGTTCCTCATCCCTTCCTCATTTTGATGAGGCCTGGGACCTTCCCACTGTAATCTCCTGAAGCCCAAGGCTGTAGGCTGCCAAAGTACCTGACTTAAGAGTTGTCTCCTTAGTGGAAGAGCTGCCTACTGCATTGGGCGCTGGGTTTCTTCTGACTTAGCCTCATCTCGCAGGTCTAAGAACAAGGGGAAGCCGGTCCAAACCTAACCTTGTGTCTACACAGGAGAGAAATGCTCTGAGCACACATTGCCGAACCATTGTCTCCACAGAAGTGTGGGGAGCCAGCCTAGGAACTGTGTTATCGAAAGCTGTGGCTGTTTGGTCTTAGGGCTTCAACTTGGGAAATGCCTGGCTGCTCTGATAATCTACTCAGGGCGACTTAGCATTGGTTGGGCAAGTTGTACTGCACAATACCGAAGAATGTCACCTCATCATAATTCAGGTGTTCGTTACACAAAGTGACAGTAGAGGAAGGTGTTTGGAGGGTGTTCCAGGAGGGAGACATTGGATATTTAAAGAGCATATTTCCATTTCTAATTCATAGTTTAAAAAAAATCACAAAGACTGGTGGAATAGCTGGCCTTACTCTTTTCATAATGCGGGCTTATTTCATATTAAAAAAGACCTTCAGGTGGAGACCCTGGTAGTTCAGCCATCCTGGGGATGGCTTTATACTCCTGAGTTGTGGGTAGTACACCTTGGACTTGGGTTGGAAAGAAGACAAGGAGGAGGAGCAGGAGGAGGAGGAGGATGAAGAGGAGGAAGAGGAAGAGGAGGAAAACGAAGGAGACAAGAGAAGAGAAGGAGAAGAAGAGGAAGAAGACATGACATATGGTATGTGTGGGGAGGGTAAGGACACGAGGGAGGATTGTGTATATGTATGAAATTCTCAAAGAATTAATAAAATACATTAAAACCGTATGATAATGAAAAGTAGATGTTTCAATGCAGAGAGGGTGAAAGAGAGAGAGGGAGATGGAAAGAGAGAGAGGGAGAGGGAAAGAGAGAGAGGGAGAAGGAACGAGAGCACACCCCTAGATCAGCAAGAGGGCATAGCAGGTGACAGTCCTTACTGGTAAACCTGAGGTTGATCACCAGGATCAACATAGTGGCAGGGGAAAACCAGCCCCGGGCAAGCTGTCTTCTGACCCCTATAGATGCATGTACACATATACAATCACATTCATATGCACGCACGCGCGCACACACACACACACACACACACACACACATGCACACAAACACACGCGCACACACACTTGAACAAATATAATTAAAAAAAAAATAAAACAGTCAGGTACCAATTGCCATGCTAGTGTATCCCTATTAGTTTTTTAAAAAATATATTTTATGTGAGTGTTTGCTTGCATGTATATGTGTAAACCACATGCATGTAGTGCCCTTGGAGGCCAGAATCAGGTGTTGGATGCCTGGGACTAGTTACAGATGGTTGTGAGCTACCATGTAGGTGCTGAGAACTGATTCTTAGAGCTTTGTCCCAGCAGCCAGTGCTTATAACTCGTGAGGCTGCTCCCTGACCCCTCTTTTCTGCATCATTCAGGGCTGAGGGACTGCCCGACATAAAGAACTGAGAGACACACGCTGCAGATTCTCCCCTCCCCCAAATCGGTTTGGCTGATGTGTGAGCATAGCCCACCCAATCACAGCTTTTGTGTTCCGTTTATTCATTCCCACGTCACCCCAGCTGGGTGTCCCGGATTGAGCCGTGCAGGACACCTGCCTAGCGTACGTCCAGTGAAAACTTAAGCATTGTTACCATGACTTTTATTTCAGTCTTTAATATGGGTTTTGCTAGTGAGTTGATTAGTTTTTTATTTTCAACTTCCCAGAACCTAAAAGCACCCAGGGAGACAGCCTTAACTGAGGAGTTGTGTAGATCAGGTTGGCCTGTGGGCACGTCTGTGGGGGACTGTCCTCACTGTTAACCCACCATGCCTGTGGTTTCCCTGCAATAACAGACTGGGAACGGGGCCTGAAAACTAGATAAACCCTTTTCTCCCTTAAATTGTTTCACAAGGCTTATTTTTTTTTTCCACAGCAACAGAAATGAAACTAGAACAAGAATGGATAATTTGTCTATGTTCTTAACTCTAAGGAGTGTATTTTTGGTCCCTGTCATTAGATTCCCTTTATAAAGGTGTTGTGTTTTTGTTGTAATTTCCAGATAGGCTGGCCTGGATCTTTCTACTTAGCCCTTGATAGCCCTAAACTCCTGAAGATTCTTCTGCCTCAGTGTCCTAAGTGCTGGGATCACGGGAATGAGCCACTAAGCCCAGCTTTTTAAATAGTGATTTTTATTAGGCTATTTTAATTATACAAAATGAGTCTCACAATGTCATTTCCATATACATGTATGATATACTTAGATAATATTTACCCCAGTACTCTCTTGTCCTCCATCACCCACCCAACCCTCTCTTAAGCTCTTTCACCCACTCTGACCCTCTCTTTAGCTCTATTACACCCGACCCTCTCTTTCATATATATATATAAAATTGTCAAAGGATAAATAAATAAATAAATAAATAAATAAATAAATAAATGTCCTGACTGTCTACTCAAATGGGATATTTTTGATAGGAAATGTTTACATGGTTTTCTTTGTTTTTTTTTTTTTCTTTTTCTTTTTTTTTCTCGAGACAGGGTTTCTCTGTTTAGCCCTGGCTGTCCTGGAATTCACTCTGTAGATCAGGCTGGCCTCGAACTCAGAAATCTGCCTGCCTCTGCCTCCCAAGTGCTGGGATTACAGGTGTGCGCCACCACTGCCCAGCTACACGGTTTTCAGATTGCTTTGAAAAGACTTGTTCTCGCAGACCTGAAGCCCACAGAGGAAGAAGGGAAAGTGTGGCTCTCCTAAGACACTGCATGCGGGAGGGCGTGGGGCCTGCTGTAGCCTGCCCTGCTGGGACCTGGGTCTCTGCGAGTAAGGGGAAATTTTGCTGCCAGCAGTTGGGTCTGCAGGGGAAGTCACAGTAGTCCTAGAGTGAACTGTAGGCAGGGTACCTGACATATCTTCAAATAAGTCACAGTGCTTTCCTAGGGGAAAGAAAACAGAATCCTCCTAGTTGGTGACTTGGTGATCTTGTCCTTTGTAAGTAAGAGCAGTGTTGACTGTCATTGGTACCCACCTCCCCAACCTGTCTAGTTATCAACTCTCCTCCACACAATGGTGATTTATTCTCTTATGTCATTTCAGTTACTTTCTGTACACACAGGAGTTTCAAGTGTTTTCCCTCTGAAAAAGCGAAACATAGTAAAGTCTCTCTACCCAGAGCTCTTTGTCTTCTTTTTTTTCCTTTTTTCCCCCTCTTTAAGCATGTTTTGAGAGACGCAGAACACACAAAGCATTTCCTTGTTTCTTTTTACCACACAGAATTCTATTGTATGGACACACAACAATTTATCTAACCAAGAGCTCCTGGATTGTTCCCAAGCTCCCTTATTTCAAAGGCTGCAGCCACAAGCTTCTTGTCTACACAATTGTGTTTGTTTTGTTTTGTTTTTTCGAGACAGGGTTTCTCTGTATAGCCCTGGCTGTCCTGGAACTCACTCTGTAGACCAGGCTGGCCTCGAACTCAGAAATCCGCCTGCCTCTGCCTCCCAAGTGCTGGGATTAAAGGCGTGAGCCACCACAGCCAGGCTTTGTCTACACAATGTAAGATTAAATGCGCAGAAGAGAATTGTTGAGTCAAAAAGTATGTATTTATGTGCGTGTGTCATGTGTATGTGTATATACATGTGTGTGGACATGTGCATGTGTGTGTATGTGAGTGTGTATGTGTATATACATGTGTGTGTATGTGAGTGCTTGTGAGTATGTGTGCATATGCATATGTGTATACTTGTGTGTGTGCATGTGCATGCATGTGTGTGTATGTGTGTAAGTGCTTGTGTGCGTGGGCACATGTGTGTATTGTGTGCTTGTAGGTATATATGTATACATTTGTGTATGTGTGTGAGTGCTTGTTTATGTGTGTGCGCATGCATGTGTGTGTGCATGCATGTGTGTGTATGTGTGTAAGTGCTTGTGTGTGTGGGCACGTGTGTGTATTGTGTGCTTGTGTGTATATGTGTATACATGTGTGTATATGTGTGTGAGTGCTTCTGTATGTGTGTGTGCACATGCATGTGTGTGCACATGTGTGTGTATGTGTGTGAGTACTTGTGTATGTGTGTGCATGTGCATGCATGTGCGTTTGTGTGCATGTATGTGTGTGTGTGTGCGTGTGCATGTGTGTGTGTGTGTGTGTGTGAGAGAGAGAGAGAGACTTAGTCATTGCTAGGCAGCTCTCATGCTTCCTGTGAACATGGAGGGAGGTATTAGAGAGTGGGTTGAGGAGGAGGCAGCCACAGAGGTGATTCTTGGAGTCTGGAACTTGTTTCCTTAAGAGGTAGGGCATGCTTTGCCAGCTCTGGAGCTTCCCTTGGAAGTCCCCTTGAACATTCTGGAAGTGTGTCATGATCCTCACCAGACTTTGTGTGGCAGAGGCACCTCACCCCCACCCTATACCATTCCTTCCATCTCTCCCACTCACTGCCAGTCTTACTTTCCCTCTGGATGACCAAAAGGATCAGACGAGGATTAGTCTTCTCTCTTACTTACTTTTTGTGTGTGTGTATGTATATGTGTGTCTGTTTGTGTGATGACCTGGAGCCGGCCTAATAGGCTAGGCTGGCTGGTCAGCGAGCCTCCGGATCGCTAGTTCTGGGATTCCAAGTGTGTGCTGCTATGCCTGGCTTTTTAAAATGCGAGTTCTGACAACCAAACTCAGGTCTTGGGGCTCTCAAAGTAAGTGGATCTGTGGATGTGTCTCTCTAACCCTCATCTCTTCTTTGTGGCCAAAATATTCCAGCATTTTGCCAGGCTCAGCAGTTAGGAGTCCTTGTTGATCAAGCATGGGGACATGAGTCCATATCCCCAGTACCCAGAGTAAAGCAAGACTGGCCATCTAGGTGTGTGTATCCTGTGTTGTGAGTGAATGCTTTGGGCTTGCTGGCCCTAATGCTCACTGCAGGGAACACTGCAGAGGGTAATGGACTCACATGTGCACATACAGTACCCATAGATTCACATATAGCCCATGATGCTAGCACAGGAGACTGAGCCAGTGAATGGTACTCCCTGTCTTGTTGCCTGAGCCCCGTGCCTTAGAAGATGACCAGTTTCTAAAACCGAGGTCCAAGAGGGAATAATTAGAAACTATGCCATTTAATGACTGTGGTTTAAGTGTGGCTGTTCCTGCTCTCTTACCCCAAGACAGAGAGCTTCTCCATGAGACAATCTAAGAAATGCTGTAGAAGAAGATAGGAAGCAATAGAGTATTGGGGAGAGGAAAACGGGAAGAGAACTCCACCTGTGGTCATCGGAGACTGGACCAGAGTTTTCTAGGCAGGCCCTGTAACTGCTTCAGTCTAAAACTAACATCCCTTGGCACTAGGAAAGCAGGGTTTTTCTTCCATCTCAGCCCTGGGCCAACTCTGTCCTGCAGGGATTGATGGCTCTGTGCCTTCCGTGTGTGCCAGCTGCCCCTGGCCTCAAGCCAGGCCCTTTCTGTGTTTTCTTTCCTTTTTATTTTCAGGGTGCTAGGGTGGGTATTGGGGGAGTGTCCTGGCATCTTATTCTTGCTGTTTGTCAGGAAGCCCTGTCTCCAGGCCTCTGTTTTTCTTTTGCACGAACCCTGGGCAGAAAGAGCAAGCGTTTGTGAAGTGTGTGCAGTCCCTGGTCACCAGGCTCTGAGCAGCACGTGCTGGCGCTGCCTCGCCCACTAGGAAGCTCTCCAGTGCACAACTCAGGCAATGTATCCTAACACTTATCAGTAGAGGCAGGGAACACTCCTGAGCTGGTAGACATGAGGGTGCTGGCTACCTGGTGCTCAAGGAGGCTCACTGGGGAGAAGAAAACCCTCCAGGTCCAGCCTGATGCTGGATTTCCTCTCCTAGAGGCCTTGGTGTTTCTGTTCTGTCCCTCAGCCTTCCCCATCACCCATCACCCATAGTCACAACTCTTTCTAAAGCACCTCCTGTTACTCTCTTAATCTAAAATCTCTTGGATCAACATACTAACATGTACAGGCTGAAACCCAAATCCCCAGGCCTTATGCCCAGGGTCTCACTCTGCCTGCACTTCCTGTCCTTTAATTCCCTGCTTCTCCTTGCTTTTTTTTTTTTTTTTTTTTAAATGATGCCATTAGCCTCAGATTCAACTTCCGGGTTTTCCCAACCTGTCTTTTTGCCGAGGAGCCCAGAGACATTAGGAGACTGCTATTCTTCCTTCAAGAGAGTACCTACAGTCCTTCTTTCTCCCCCAAAGAATGCTAATCCCCGTCTCCCAAATGTACACGAGCAACCTGCCAATTGCACAGGGCACAGCTGCAGACTTCCCATTGAGCTGCAGTCACTGAAGAGGCAGCCATGTCTTAGCTGGCTCGCTGTGTGCAATACTTCCACAGCTGATTAGGACATCTTTAGCTTCCTGGACCAATGAAGTCCATGGTTAGCTGGATGAAATGAAGAAGGGTCACATTGATAGGGAGCCGAAAGGCCTTTGAGCTTTGCTTGATACAAGATTTCATGTGGCTCAGACTGACCTCCAAACTGGTCAGTTATCTGGAAATGGCCCTCGATTCTGATCCTCCTCCCTCCACCCCTTGAACGTTGAAATTATAGGTGTGTGCACTAAAGGTCGCAGTGACAGGTGCCCAGCACCTGCTTGGGAATGGAACGGCACGAAAATACTCAGGTCTTGAGAGCCATCATCAGAGGTGTGTTGGTGAGGGGGACCTATGCCAGGTGCAGGGACCATGGGGGCTTCCTTCACAGCCTGACTACAGGGGCCTGGATTACAGACCCTCCCCCACCAATCAAGAGCACATATGCTTTTGGAAGCAAAATGGGAAATCCTGACCAAAATCAACTAAACAAACAGACAAGCAGGCAGGCAGGCAGACAGACAGACAAAAAACTTGGGTTTCAATTTAAGAGGCCAGCATTCTAAAGACTCGGTACAATTCCACTTTAGATTCTTTAGGGAAACGATGTCCCAGCAAGCAGACGTTTCCAGACAGTAGGAAGTCGCTGTGCACGGGGAATGGGGGTGGGCCGGGGACACTGCCGTCACCACAGATAGCCTACAGACCTGAGAAACTCTTGGGGTTAAGTTCCCAGATAAAAGCAACCACAAAACAAACTTTGTTTAAGGCAGAGGCTCCCACTGCATCAAAGCTCTCAATTGACCTCAACCAAACGGCAATCCCTCTGTTTCTGCCTCCCAGGTGCCAGGATTACACACTTAGTTACCACACTCCGACGAACAAACTCAACAAGTTGGACTGATAGAGGGACCCACCTGCATGCTGGGCACACAGCTAAGGGAAACACTTGCCCATCTATGTCTGAGTGAATCAATATCTGTGGGGACAGTCTTGCCACTTGAGGTGCCCTTGTTGACTTGAGGGGAGCGGGCAAGATGTCATACTTATTTTATACATATAAAATGATCCCGGCCCTAATGAAACAGAATTATCTGGGGCCATTTGAGGCTGACCTCAGCCAACATGTTTGCTCCATAAACACCATTATATTTCACATCTACAACACACTTCTGGACTTCCAAAGCCCTTTGTGGGGGGCAGTTATAAAATGCAATCCAATAAGACACAATGAGACCGACAAAACAGTGCTGGCCACTTCCCTATTCTTAGATTTTTACATTTTGTGTAGGTACCGTCTAGGTCTTGTCATGTGTGTGCAGGTCAGAGGAAAACTGTGGAAACTGATTTGCTTCCACCAAGTGGGTCTCAGGACTGGAACTCAGATCATGAGGCTTGGTGGCAAGCACCCTTACTCCCGGAGCCATCTCACTGTTCAAAAGGAACAATTGACATTTGGCCGATTGGTACTTAGTTGCAATAGCTCTGCCCATTTGATCTGATTAATGCCTGAGCTGGACAAAGCCTGCAGTTCCCTGCTCCGATCCCCCATTCAGCAGAGAACAGGAGATATGGATGGTCAGATATACGAAGGCTATGTTACAACATTCCTACCCACATTTGAGGCTCTTTCTCATCCTTTATGGGTGGAGCTGGTGGGGTTCAGCTTCCGGTAAGCAGCTTGAGGTTTTTTCCTTTTCTAGAAGATTCTCTTGGTGATTCAGAACCCCCCAACACCACTCCTTTTCCTAGCCCTCTTCCTCCAGCCATCAAAATCCCCAGCTTAGATGTCAGGGCTACCTGATACTCTGATCCTGTAGTTGGGAAAATGCCCTTTGTGGTAGCTGCTCCCCAAGGAATTCTCTTCTTACCTTAGGCTTCCCCCGTGCCCAGGATGACTGAGCAGCTAGCTCACTGCCTGCCAGGCTGAGCCTGCCAGTCCTCTCTCTGACTCAGGAACTCCTCCTCCTTGTGTTTTGCATACCTAACCATTTAGCTTGCCCTCTCCCTTATGTTGAAACAACACCCCACCTTGCAAGATAGGCTCCAGAAGGCTCTGGCTCCAGGAGAGCTGTGGTACAGACAGTTAGAATACCTTGAGGGTTGAAGGGTAAGGGGTGGGTGAGGGGTCGGGGTGAGGAGCCTCCTTTTAGGGGGGCTAAGCCAAGAAGGATGACAGATGATATTAAATAATTGCTAACACTTACTTTCTTAGGCAGCCAGAAGGTCAGGTCCCTTTAAGGCATCATGGAGGGAGAAGAGACCCCTGCGGTTCCAGAGGTGAGGTTGGAAGGCGTGTTGCCAGACAGTTACACAGCCCATAAGGTTCTGCAAGCCTTGTTCCCTCCTGTATTTTGCTCTTATCTCTAAGGAGACTGTATAAAGAATCCTTTCCAGGCATCACACCTGTTTCTTCACCCCACCCTAGGGAGGTAACATTTCTTAGCTCCTATGTCATGTCCAATATCCTTACTCTTTTTGCAAGATGTAACAAACATGCTCTCAGCAAGAACATAGATTTACTGGTGTCTGGTTTGATTAAGCTGGGGTGGGTGGGGTGGGGAGAAGAATTTGCCTTTTATGACAAAAAACAAGTTATGGAAAAGTATAACTTCTTAATCATTGTGTGTCCATGGGAAAGTCATATACCCACTCTGGGCTACTTTATCTGGTTGTCCACAGTGGATACGATGTGGAAACAATGTATCTATCTAAAACAATGGATACATCTGGAAAACCATAAACTGCCGTGGAGTACCAAGGCTAAAGTCTGTCTGGAAAATCAATATAAAATAGGGATGACAGCACCTACCTTACATATTGTGAATATTGGGATTAGTGTGCACAGAGGCACACTAATTATGGGGGTTCCAGTTCCAATGGACCTGAAGCCTTTGGCCTCTATAGGCACTGGCACACACACACACACACACACACACACACACACACACAAATAAAATAAATCTGGAGAAAGTGTTAGCTATTATTTACTTACTAATGACCATACCTCTTCTTAATCAGCTGCTGAGGTATTTTCCAGGCTTTGCAAAAGAGCAGGCAGGCTGTGTGGGAGTGAGTCACACCGAGGTCTGGCAGATCCCCATCAGCGGTGTCTCCAAAGGCCTTATCATTGTACAAATGACAAGGACATGAGGAAGCCCACTGGTATTGCTTTCAGTTGGGTCCCTTCCTCCCTTCCTGTTTCCTCCTGGCACTGAGGAGACAGTTTTCTTCTTCCAAGTGGCTGCTGAGGAATGAATGCTGAAGAATTAGAAGTGGGCAGCTGTGTGCTGGTCTCGTTCTCAGTTTAGGAGTGGTCCTTGCTAAGTGTCAAAGAACCAAAGGATGTGGTATGTGAGGAAGGGAATACAAACCCCCAGCCACGCCACTGCCCGGCGAAAGCCATTTACCTTCCCTCCCACGCATATAAGGTTTGTATATTGCTCTCTCTCTCCCTCCCTCCCTCCCCTCTGTCTGTCTCTCTGTCCCTGTCTCTCTCTGTGTGTCTGTCTCTGTCTCTCTGTCTCTGTGTCTGTCTCTCTCTGTATGTCTGTTTCTTTGTCTCTCTGTCTCTGTCTCTCTTGTCTCTTTCTCTCTCTGTTTCTGTCTGTGAGAGTCTGTCTCTGTCTCTGTGCCTCTGTGTGTATGTGTCTTTGTCTCTCTGTCTTTCTCTGTCTCTGTCTCTGTATCTCTTTTTCTCTGTGTTTCTATCTCTGTTTCTGTCTCTGTGTCTCTGTCTCTGTCTCTCTCTCTGTCTCTCTGTCTCTGTCTGTCTCTCTGTCTCTCTCTCTCTCTGTTTCTCTCTGTGTGAGTCTGTCTCTGTCTGTCTCTGTGCCTCTCTCTGTGCGTCTTTGTCTCTCTCTTTCTCTGTCTCTGTCTCTGTATCTCTTTTTCTCTGTGTTTCTGTTTCTGTCTCTGTGTCTCTGTGTCTGTCTCTGTCTCTCTCTCTGTCTGTCTCTCTGTCTCTCTCTCTCCCCGCACTTGTGTGTAGGCCAAGAGTGGATGTCTGGTTTTCTATTGTCCTCCACTTATTTATTTTTTTGAAACAAGGTCTCTCACTGAGCTCAGAACTCATGACTTTGGCCAACAAGTCCCAGGAATCTCCCCTCTCAGGCTTGCAAAGCAAGCACTTCCCTAAATGATCTCAGCCCTTTGTTTTTGCTTTAAGACAATTTGAGTTCCAAAGTACAATTCAGACACAAAGTATCCTTGTAAGATTCATCGGAGCTGTTTCATGCCTTGTTTTCTTTCTATGTGATGTTCTCTGTGTGATTCTGACTAAGTTGTCTTCTGGACACTAGAGCTCTTTATGGCTATGACTCCAGAGGATTGGCATACACACTGGCAGAGCGTGATTCCAGAGTCTCCTTCACCTTATATCATAGATATTTATCCCTGTCAGCTAATCCTTATTTCTTCAAGATGGGGTCCTCATTCTTTAGCCCAGGCAGGCCTGAGAATCACTATGTAGCCAAGGCTAGGCTGGAGTTGCAATGGCCCCTCTTGCCTCACCCTTCTGAGTGCTAAGACCACAGGCTTGAACTGCTATACCTGGTTATGGTTAATTTGTTTTGGGTGATGTCTTTTTAAATTAAAGTTAGGCAGGTATGCACAGTTTTTTTTCTAATTAAAATTTTGATGCTAGCTGGGACTCCTTAGATTCTCTTCATAGGAACATATGAGGAGAATGAATTCAGTTGATTTTTCTCTACCAGTAGTGTTATCTGTAGGCATGAGGCAGGGCACTGTTGAATATGTAGTCTCCTTAGGAAGTACAGGAAACATGTCCTCTGTTAAAGCTTTGTACAATTATATTGTAGGATGCATACTGGTAACAGTTTAGTCTCTTTGAAGAGCAAGTGACTTAATGGAAGCATCCCATCATACCCTGGCTCTCAGGTGATTGCGGATGACAAGGTCTACAACATTGCCAGGCTTTATGGTCCTCTCATCTGTGATAGAGAGGTCATGAGGCTTTGGTTGTTGAGCACGCAAAAGCATGATGTTACCAATCTTGTAATTTTAACTTCTGTGTAACATTTAGATTTAATTTAGACAACAAAACCAAAAACTTTTTTTTAAAAGAAATTCTTTCAAGTCTCAGTTTTCCCAAGTGCTTGAAGCTTTAAAAAGTTAGTAAGACAAGCAATTATATTAATCATACGTACATTTGTTTTTAAAATAATTCTTGTGTAAACAAGTAAAACATTATCTTAAGAGCACGTTCTATTGGCTTATCAGTCAGTAAGAATTATCTCCTTGAACTCTGAACTTTTTATAATCTTTTAACATGAAGCATATCTCATCCTTAAGCCTCATCTGCCACAAATGTTCTGTGACTCAGATCGAAACTTTCTGTTTCGTTTTATTTTATCTCATTATTTTAAAGAATTATTTACTTATTTCATTTATATGAGTACGCTGTAGTTGTCTTCTGACACACCAGAAGGGGGCAGTAGATCTCATTACAGATGGTTGTGAGCCACCATGTGGTTGCTGGGAATTGAACGCAGGACCTTTAGAAGAGCAGCCAGTGCTTTTAACTGCTGAGCCATCTCTCCAGCTCCTTGTTTTCTCTTATGTTTTATTCTCAGGATGAAATCTTATTTTATCACAGTGTCATGAGTAACTGTCCCCTGAGCCACACAACTATGATCTGGGGAAGCTTAGCTGTATCCTTGGCAAAGATCATCCAGTAGCAATGGTGGGTGACTACTCCCCCATTCCAATGAAGGCATAAGATTCTCACCAGAGTATCCTATGGTTCCCTTGTATCTGACAACTCTGAGAGTAGCCCAGGGAGAAGCTAGAGTACACAGAGCATGGGGAAGATGGAGGGGGCTCCATCTAAGTGGTGATGAAGAAGGTCTCATAGGTGCTGGATAAGATTTTTAGGTGTGGTCAATTGGGAGGGGAATGCCCATACACCTGTAAGTAACACCTTCGTAGGGTCTGTAAGGAAGTTAAAAAAAAAAAGTGAACTTTAATGGAATTGAACTTCAGTTTGTCATTGAAGTCTTGTGTGTGTGTGTGTGTGTGTGTTTGTGTGTGTGTGTGTGTGTGTTGTATAAATGTTGTTTTACTGCTCTCTGGGACAAGAATCTTGGCAACAATTACAGATAATTTGTTGTGGTTTGAATAAGAGTGGTCCCTATAGTCTGGTATATTTGAATGCTTATTCATTGGGAAGTAGAATTGTTTGGGAAGGATTAGGAGGTGTGGCCTTGTTGTAGCAGGTGTGGTTTTGTTGGAGGAGATGTGTCCCTGACGGGTAGGCCTCTCTCTCTCTCTCTCTCTCTCTCTCTCTCTCTCTGTCTCCCTCCCCCTCTCTCTGCCAGCTGCCTGAGCCATGCCTGTCTACCTCTCTCCATGATGACCAAAGACTAGCCCTCTAAAACTGTAAGCAAGCACCAGATTAAATGCTTTCATTATAAGATCTGCCTTGATCATAGTGTCCTTACAGTAATAGACTAGTAACTAAGACATAACTGGTCTTTAAAAATATTTAACTATGTTTATCAAAAGTAAACCTTTAACCCTTTTAAAGATATCTTACCTACTTGACTGTCCTCATTTTATTTTTGTAAAAAGAGTTGAATACAAATTACATACAACACACAGCATGGTAAATTAAGATGACCTGTGTATGTGTCGATAACTACCAAGCTTTTTGTTTTTGTTGCAAGTCTTAGACAAACCTTCTTGCCATTTGGATTTTATACCTTTTCTTTCCTTCCTTCATCTCACAGAATTTAAGATTTAGAGGAAACTTTACATCAATTTACATTTCCAGCATTGCCTGTAGAGTTATCAATGATCTTATGTAGTTTTGAATAATTGTGTTGATCACAAAAAGGATAAGGAAGAAATGATATGCAGAAAACCAAAAATCTTTACATGTTAGGCCTGTGTGTTTGGTATTTTTAGATACAGAAGGCATTTAATCCCCTTGTTCCTGCAGGGATGCGAGGGGGGGGGCTGTTTTTGTGGGGATTTATCACCATTCCTATTATTATCCCACATCCCCCTCCTACTTTTTGAAAGAGTCACTCCTTCAAAGAAGAAATGGCATCTGGTGCATTCATCTTAGGACAGTAGTTATATTCTGTGTGATCAAGAGGACAATCTTCAGTGGATAAACTTTTGGTTTTGCATGAGTGAGCTTAATATATGTATATATTGGTATATATATATATAATTAATACATGAATATATATTAATATTCCATTACTTTGGAAATATATAATATGTATTGATTATATAATATATTAATAATTGCTAATATATTAATATATTATTGTATACATAAGAATAGAGAGATATGTGATAGGTTATATAGGTAGATAGATAGATAGATAGATAGATAGATAGATAGATGGCAGCCAGCTGGATTTCCCAATAGTACAAATAGTAGCAGACAAATGTGACATTAGATAGGGTGCTCATGGCATCCAGCAGAAACCAAGCGAAGTGAAGGCAGAGCTGACTGGAGCTCACAGTAGAGAGTGCCCCGGGCAGAACACAGCATCCCCTTGGGTGAAGCGTCCAAGTAAGAGAGCAAATATCAGAATGGTAACACCATGAAGTCAGACACTTACAACCTCTAACAGAAACCATTGGGGGAAGTTGAAGTAGTCAACCTGAGTTCCCAACTAAGTTTTCTCTCCATAGATATGCTTCCTACGGCTGAACTTTGGGTTTCATTTTCATATTGTAGGCACTCTTGTATCATGGAATAAACAATAGTAACTCCTGTTGGAAATAGTTTACCTTTAAATTATTTTTAAGGGCACAATAGTTTTAATTTTTTATTGGTATTTTGCTTAATGTGTGGAGTATTTTGCCTGCATCTATGTCTATGCACCACATATGTTTCCAATGCCCACAGAGGTCAGAGGTGGGCATTGGATCCCTGGAACTGGAGTTACAGATGTTTTTGAGCCACCATGTGGGTGCTGGGAGCTCAACTCAGGTCCATCATAAAAGAGCAGTCAGTGCTCTTAACCACAGAGCTACCTCTCTAGCCCCAAGGCCACACTGTTTATACTCTTGAGCTGTTTGCCAGTTCTCTTCCATCTCGGTCAGAGCTGTGTGTGTGTGTGTGTGTGTGTGTGTGTGTGTGTGTGTGATAGCGTGTCAATATCATGATTAGATCTGAAAGGGTGTATGTATGAATCTTGGTTTCAGAGCCAGCTTCTCCACAAGTTTAAACAGACATGACAATTACTAATATTAATATATACGTTATTTACAGGATCCCACTCCTGCCTTTCCCCAGGCTATCCCTCCTTGGGACTTGAGCCTAGAGTGTCTTCAAGGGTCTTCTTGACTGCATTGACTTTTCTGACCACAATGCCACTAAGAGAACGAATCTCTCCTTGAGTTCTTTTATTTGAGGGCTCTGACCTTCCTCATCCTACTCAGTTTTTATCAGCCTACAATGTGGATGGCAGGCCTGACAGGTCTGAGGGCTCCGATGCTGTCTTACATGGGCCACCAAACGTGCTTTGTTTACCAAGCCTAAAGCATTGGGTAAGTAGCTGTATTTAGAGATAGGACCCTGAAGGATGGCATCTTTTGAGTTTGGCTAACCTTCTCTAAGTTTGACCTTAGTATTTCAGGATGTACAGGCAGCTTAGGAGGCGTGCGTGATGCTAGTTGCTAGAAACATTACTATCAAAAGAACAGTTACCCTAAGCAGAGCCTGTTTCTTTAATAAAGTGGGATCTGGCAGTGGACAACTGTAGGAATTCTGTGGCAGAGACAGAATTCTCTGTTTCTGTGTTTGAAGTGTTTGTTTCAACAGTGGAAGAACGGGTTAGATTAGGGTAAATCAGAGTTAGGAGGTAAGGGAATGCAGTCTTAAGTTTCTCATTGGTTGTTGCTTTCTTAGGGCCCCTTAACAGGGAAGGGAGGATGATAAAGTAGGGGAACAGAGTCAGGAGTTCCCAGTAAGGCCTAGGCACCATTATATGCCCTGACAGACCCAGGAACTTGAATTGCCAGATTTCTAGGCTTCTAGAATTCTACCTCAGCTTCAAAACCAACTATGATTGCCTGACAGGGTGGAGTCTGGTAAGGACATTAGTGGGTCTTGTGGTGGCTTGTAACCCCGTGCTTTATGCTAATAGCTAAGGTCTGTATATTCTAACCCCGAGTAGCCATTGACTGTGTCCCCCTTAGGTTGGGAGCCACTGTCTTTACTCAAGCTTTCAATCTTTCTTGATTGGATATATGTCAGTGATCCCTCAACTCTTCTTTCATCTCCCATCCCATCTTTTCTAGTCATCACTCAGCCGTTGGTGTGATCACTTCCTATACAATTCTAATCTCTAGTGCTTCCTAGATTCAAACGCTGCATTGGAGCACATTACAGACAAGACTCTAACTCCTTAGCTTGCCATTAAGTACCTTTCAGAGCTGGCATCTCTATGATCTATCATAGCCTCTTCCATGTTATATGTCTGTTATAGTCTAGGATCTGCTTTGGGTATGGAAAACACCCATGAGGCAAAACACAGGTAAAGCCCTCTGTGATGGGTTGTATACGCTTGGCCCAGGAGTGGTACCATTAGGTGATGTGGCCTTCTTGGAGGAAGTGTGTCACTGTGGCCATGGTCTTAGAGACCCTCATCTTAGCTCCCTGGAAGCCAGTCTTTTCTGTTTGCCTTCAGAACAGGAGGTAGAACTCTCAGCTCCTCCTACACCAGGCCTGCCTGGATGCTGCCATGCTTCCAACCATGATGATAATGGACTGAACTTCTGAACCTTAAGCTAGCCCCAATTAAATGTTGTCTTCATAAGAGTTGTCTTTGTCATGGTGTCTGTTCACAGCAGTAAAACTCTAAGACACCTTCTTTGTAGAGTGTTGTCAGATAATATTGTTATGTTTCTCACCCTCCCAACATGAGAGCTATAAGAGAAGACAGACTGTGGTTGTATTTTGGGGATCTGTTTACATGACTGGAAGGTAGAGGAAAATAACATTTGAGAGGAGAGACAAAGAAAGTGAAGGCTAAGAAAATATCTGAAGAAAGATGTCTCAGGATTTTCCCTGTCCAATTATATTAGTACAGAGGAGGTCTGTGATTGGACAGGGAAAAGGGGGCGGATCCATGGGTGGCAGAGAGAGGGAGCATCCTAGAGGGTAAGGAGGAAGAACCAAGATGGCTTCGGACGTGTGCCTGCATGGCATTTACCATTCACAAGTAGCTATGCTTTCACAAGGTTAGAGAGATTGGGATAAAACTTTTATCATTATCGATTGGCTCTAAACGTATTGTATTGACAACTTGTAAACTGTGATATTATTTATACACAAATCTGATTAATTAAGCCTTAAGAGTCTTGATAATTAGGTGTAATTTGGTGTTGAAATGGCAGATTGTAGGGTGTGTGTGGCATTGCGTGGAAGCAAGAGGCATTAGGGACCCCTGCCAGAGAGATGGCCGGGCGGGGCTGGAGAGTTGGAAGGTTGGTTTTTTAATATTTCTAGCAACAGAAAGACAGTAGATAAAGGGAAGAGAAAATACAAAAGCTCTTAGTCAGAGATCACAGGAAGCCCATTGGAATGGATACTTGGACTATACTTACTGAGGAACAAAAATGACTGGGTGGGACATGTTGCTTTTTTTCATAATTAGTGAAACTTTGGCCTAGTCTTACGTTAAACTCAGAAGCTTTGGGGGCAGAGCAGGAACTTAGAGATGACACTGTAGGGACCATTGTGGATAAGGCACACATTGTAAGAGGACCCAGGTAGAGTCCCGGAGATCATTTAGATGGTAGGGCAGTAGTGAAGGTCACAGAATGTCGTATTGATGGGGTAGTAGATACTACTACAATGACCATTCAAAATATGCAGCTAAAAAGTAGAGTCAAATCATGCACCAATTCACCAGACACAAAGACTGGCTCAGAGATACACAGCTAGTTTTCCAAAAGAGGAAAGAGTTAGGTTTGAGGATTGGAAACCAGGAGCTGAATTCTGGAAGAGTCAAGGTCAAGTTGCCTAGTGGACATCCAAGTAGAAATATCAAGTGGGCGGTTCTATACACCAAGCCAGAGATCAGAGGACACCTCTAGTTGATGGTACACATTAGAGAGTTAACACAGAGATGGTATGTAGGGCCAGCGTGGGGTCCTTAAAGCCAAGGAAAGAAATCACATCATGGAGAAAGAAATAGTCATCTGTGTTCAAAACCTCAAAAAGGGCCAGGTGTGGCAGTATATTCCAGTGATTCCTACATCCCAAGTACTGGGATTAAAGTTGTATGCCACCAAGCCTGGTTATGTGACAGAAAGACTGAGCTGCAGGCATGGACTACATAGTAAGACTCTTTCTTAAGAGTCCAAAAATAGACAAAGGTTGCATATTAAAACATGATGCCATCAGTGGCCTTGACAAGATGTTAATGCTGTGGGGTCCTGAGTGTGAAGATATGGTCAGAGGAGTGGGAGATTAGAAAGGCAGCCTGCTCTTATAACCTACCTACTATGTATATGTGCCAATGTATATTCCAATATATATACCCATATATGTAGGTAGGTAGGTGGATAGATATCTTGCATTTTTAAATTTTCTCTAACCTGGACTTGTCAACAAACAACAGATAAGGCATCATCTCCCTATCTTTAGGAAAAGCCAGGCATGGCAGTACACTGGGCAGGTGGAGGCAGTCAGGAGGATCAAGCTACACTATATAGTGAGTTTGAGGTGAGTCTGGCTCCAAGAGACGTTATTTCAAAAGAACAAACAAAAAGAACAACAAGAAGAGAGGAATGGGGAGAATGGATTAGCGATGCAGATAAGACAGACATGTAATGCTAAAAGCCTTTTGGTGGTGAGGGGTCCCAATCTTAAAGTGACGGGAGTAATCATGGGAGGTAGTCTTGTACTGCTGCTACCCTTGGGCAGAGTCGGACTTATGTACAACTGGTTGTTTTTCAGAAGAGTGCAGTCAAGACTCAGAGGAGCGGAGAGCCAGGAGAGCCTTTCACTGGGGTAGCTGATAGGATGACTGCAGAGTTGGAGCTCTGCAGGATTAGAGGACGAACAAACGGACAAGGGGGTTGCAGACTGATCATGTAGGAAAACTCTTAGAAGCAAGGATGCCAAAGATTTTAGACATGATGGGTCAAGAACAGTGGTTCTCAACCTGTGGGTCTCGATCCCTTTGTGGGTCGAATTACCCTTTCTCAGGGGTCCCATCAGATATCCTGCGTGTCAGATATTTACATTGTGATTCATAGCAGTAGTAAAGTTATGGTTCTGAAGTAGCAAGGGAATAATTTTATGGTTGGGGGGTCATCACAACATGAGGAATTGTATTAAATAGTTACAGTATTAGGAAGGTCAAGGACCACTGATCTAGAAAGATCACTTATAGGACATTGAATCCATGCAGAGTTGCCCCATGAGCAGGACTGACGTGTGACAACAGTTGTATGGTCACAGTCAGGGTAAGAAGCCTGGTTAACATCAGATTCAAAGCCAGGCATCTTTAGAAAAGGGGAGTCAGTTTTTCAGGCAGCCATGAAGAGCGGGGGGGGGGGGGGACAACTGTCCCACTGTGGGGCTGTCACTCAAGATGAGGCAGAAGAAGCCATGTGACCCAGGTTTCCTTTAAGGCAGAAAGGTGATGTGGTGTGGTGTTCTCAACAGTGAGATGGAATGCAAGGGACAAAGAACCATCTATACATGAACTCTGTCTTCTTGTATGACCCGGATAAACCAGGATGAAGAAAGCAATGCAAACAGAAATCCATGCTCTTGGGTCAATAAATAAATAAACCCTCATGTCATTTAAGGTTGGTGCAGTGTCTCGAGGATGGCATTGTTGCTGTCTCTCCAAAGACCTTCAGTCGCATGCTTATTGTTTTATGTTTGTAAGAGGGCTGCTCCACGCCTTTGTAAGTGGGCTCCACCCATGCTCAGGAAAGCAAGCCTGATTAAAATCACTGGTCACAATGGACACAAAAGTAGGAAAGGAGATTTTTTGGGAAGAGGGGTTTCAGAGGGAGTGGGGGCAGGGCTAGAGGGTAAAGGGGAGTGAATGTATAAAACTACATTATGTACACAGATGAAATTGTCAAAAAATAAATAAAAAGATTGCTTGTGCAACAGCTGGGTGTGTAACACATGTCTATAATCCTAAGGCTGGGCAGACAGAGACAAGAGGATCACTGCTGAGTTCGAGGTCAACCTTGGCTACAGAGTAAGAGCCTGTCTCAAATAAAAACAAAGAAAAATCACATATACAGTCAGGCCTGTGTCTAAGCTGCTTCCATGAGAATCTGCCAGCTAGAATAATAGGGATGAAAGGCAGATCCAAATTACCATGGCTGTCCTAACTAAGGCCATCCTTGATTAGCCAATAGCAGCCAGGAGGACCACAACCATATCACCTCCGACATATGGGCAATTACAGTTATTATATACCACATGGGCAATTACAGTTATTATATACCACCGAAGTCATTGGTTAGTTGTCACTCATCATTATTGTAGTGTCGGATCACTGGCACAGTCTCCCATACAGAGAGCTCTGACACAAGCTGGACCTCTGTGTCCCCAGCTCATCTAGAGAGAGACTCCTCTCATCTGCAAATGTCCAGCACTCAGTATAGTGCCTGCCCTCTAGAAGGTGTTCATCAAAAGCCCGGAAAAGAATGATTGAGTGAACCTTTGTTCAGCCCTGAGAAAGGACCGTGTGCGCCACAGGTGCCATTTCCAATGACCAAACAGTGTAATCAAATGAATGTACCTGAAGCAAACCCAGTTCAATAAGGTCTGTGAAGCACCCATCACAGATAAGTACCCTTTCACCTCAAGCACAGCAGTTATGTTTCCAACACTGGTCACTTCATTTTACATTCTATTACGCTGCATGGAGTAATTTAAAGATAACCCAAATCCCACAACACCCTTTAAAGGATAGAGTGCAAATAAGTGGATATGAGTCAGTCTAAATATCCTTACCATTATCTTCAGTACACACTGCCAAACCATTGTGACGACTGACATTTCCTAAATTATATCAAGAGGCTTGCGTTTCTGAAAAGGAAAACATTATTTGCATTGATATAGGAAAAAAATGGAGAAAGAGAAAAGCATTATGCAGTAGAGGGGTGGAGGTGAGTTGAGAGTTCCAATTGTGGATGTCTTCCAGGGTGTGCTTAGGGGATTTCTGAGTCCTGTACTCAGCATGAAATAAGAGGAATGAATGAACTAATGGGTCAGCTTAGATACCAGATCCAAGGAATGCATTGTAAGAAAGACTTTTGTCAAACATGTGTAACAATTCTAGTAAATAATGGAATTATAAATACTATGGTCTAAATACTGTCTGTGTTCCTTCTTTTTGAAGCCTCAGGGAAGATGCTGACAAGCAAGGCACTGTCCTGAGAGCAGTGATGGGCGACAGCTTTCTGACAGTTTGCTCTATAGAGCATCCATGAATTATTTTCCTGTGGATATCTGACCTTGTTTTCTTTCGTTCTGCTTTTGAAACTTCCCCGCCCAGTTCTGTCCAAAAAAAGTAAGTCAGGAGTACAAATCGGATATAAGCGTGAATGAGCCTCGATGTAGCCGAAATCGGAACCAACACTGGGGATAAGCCATGCTAAGCTCCTTTTCCAAGAACATGGTTCAATATTTACCTTCTGGGTGTGAGTGTATCACTTTACATAATCCTCTGGCTGGCCATCAGCTTGCACGGGGGGTGGGGGTGGGGGAGGGAGGGAGGAGAAGGTGGTGGTGGTCACCATTTCTTTTACCTATAAGTAGCTTGGCATCAAGAAAGGTAACCAAGTTCTTATGTCATAGTAACAAGCATTTGTTTTTTTTTTAAATTGTTCTTTTTTGTCCCTATTAAAATTAATTATATTTTATGTGCATGAGTGGTATGTGTGTGCATATGTGCCACATGTGTACCTGGTGCCCTCAGAAGTCAGAAGCTGGCTTTGGGTCCCTTGGAACTAGAGTTCCTGATGGTTGTGAGCCACCACATGGGCGCCTAACAGCGTTGAACCGGATCCTCTGCACACAGCACACCTCCCCTCTGTGCTTGCCGCTTCCTCCAGAACCTTCTCCTTCCCCTACTCCCATTCCGTGTGATAAACTCCTATATTGATATCTAAGCCTTGTATAAACACGCCCATTCTGTGAGACCCTTACCCCGCACACCCTGCTGTCTCCTTCCCACCTATGCTGGCTAGCTTTGTGTCAGCTTGACACAAGATGGAGTCACCCGAGAGGAGTAAACTTAATTGAAAAATACTTCTCAACGATCAGGCTTTAGGCAAGCCTATAGGAAACTTTCTTTTTTTCTGCCCCTCCCCCACCATAATACTTTTATTGATGATTTGGGAATTTCACAGAATGCACCCCAATCATACTCACCTCCCATTCCCCTAAGTTTCACCCTTCCATTGCTGTGTCCTCCCCAACACACACACACACACACACACACACACACACACACACACACATACACACAGACAGAGAGACAGAGAGACAGAGAGACAGAGAGAGAGCAAGAGAGAGAGGGAGAGAGAGAGGGGGAAAGAGGGAGGGAGAGGGAGGAGAGGGAGAGGGAGAGAGGGGGGAGAGAGAGAGAAAGGGAGGGAGGGAGAGGGAGGGAGGGAGAGAGAGAGAGAGAGAGAGAAACACTGAGTATAATTTGTGTTGCCCCTATACTCGCTAAAGCATGGTCAACCTTCCACTGACCAGCCCTTCAAGGAAAACTGAGCCCTTTACCACCCCCACCTCTACCACCAGAAGCCATCAACTGTGAGGAGCTATACTTTCGAGTTCTTAAGGACTCTCTTCAATAGCTTTCTGTCTAAACTGTTTCTTTGGGGAGGGGAGGTTGTTGTAGAAGCCTTCGATGTCCCTCGTTCTCCATCATGAGTCTGGAATAATTGACACCACCACAACAGAAGTTTCCTTGCCCACAACAGCCTGTAGCAGCATGGATCATGCATCTCCACATGGTCTCTAGCACCTGAACAACCACGGGCGTCCACATGGTTTCTGGTGGCAGCAAGGATCGAGTCCATCAGCATAGCGTCTGGCAGTTAATACCAGCCATGACCATCAAGGCCCCCTTCCAAGGCATTTTAGACCCTGGATGCTAAGGTGGCCTCAGAGGCCAGCAAAACACTACAGACTCCAGCATGGCTCCCCGCTGTAGCACAGACCACATGCAGCAACATGGCCTCTGGCAGAGGCATGGACCATGGAGGTTTGTCAAGGAAGCCCACTCTAGAAAATGGACCACTCTCCATCTTGAGCATCCTGCCATTGCCTGCTTGAGCTCCAGGCTGCAGCTCACCATCGTGCCAGCCCTACCTGGAAATGACATGCGATCCAGCATGTCTACAGCCACTGAGTTTCTACATCTGTCACCACCCCATGCCTTTTGTCCCAGAGCAGGGGTAGCCCTAAGCTGTGTGCTGGTTCTGTTGCCGAAGCCTCAAGAGGGACTGAGGGTCGCCCAATGAGCTGTCCCATGGCCTTGCAAGTGAAGGCTGGTGGCTTCTGCCATCTTGAATTGATCTTTTTTTTTTTTTTTTTTTTAGGTTTTGATAACAGAAATTACAGATGTTCCAGGGCACATTTACAGGCAACACAGCCATTTTCTCTGATGCTCTTCTCTGAGTTTCTTGCACCAGTTTCGGCAGCTGCGGATCCTCCATGGCACTGCAGGGGATACAGGGAAGGTGAAAGGGGGAACCTGGGTGGCATAGAGGCGGTGGCATCTCTCATCTGCGTACTATGCCCCGCATAGCTGCATAGCCTAGGTGGGTTGTCAGCTGTGGCCTGCTGCTGGATACCTGGAGCTTTGGGGTGTGGGAGAGACTCCACTCCGCTGAAGCTTGTAGCCCCCCTCCCCTCCGGCTCCTCCCACCCCCACCCCTGCCCCCTCCTCCCTCCCATTCCTGGCCCTGCGTGCTGGGCCAACTTGACCCCCTCCTTTCTCTCCTTTCTTTCAGGGCATTTTCTTAGTGATTGATGTAGGAGGACCCAGCCAACGACATGTTTACCGTGATTGCATATCATCCTGCAAACTATATATGACTGCATCTTCCTCATCCGTTTCTCTGTGGATCCACAACTTCCATATTGGGAATACTGCTACAGCAAACACCGATGAGCTGGCATCTCTGTGGTACATTGGCATGGAGTCTTTCAGGTAAATATACCCAGGAGTGCTATAGCTGGGTCTCAGGGTAAAATCTATTCATAGATTTTTCTGAGTATTCTCCACACTGATTTTCACATGGCTGCACTGTGTAAGTGCCCCCTTCTACCTTAGCAATATCAGGGATGGTAGGGCTCACAGCAGTCTCTTAAGGAAACCTGTGCTTACCAGTCTTCCCAAAGGCTCCTGCGGCATCCCGCATCTCTGCCCAGATGCTCGACAGAACAAGCACGGTCCCGCTGGCATCAGTTGACTGTGACGTTTTTTCCCACATTCCTGTCTTTGCACACTGGGTGTCTCAGGCCTCTGCTTCTCTTGTCCTTGCTTACTTACAGAACATCATTTTCTGGAAGATTTTCCTTCCTCCCCACATCCTCCTCACCCACCACCAGGCATGGGGGTCTCTGCCCCTGAACACCAGATGAGAAGAAGGCTCCTTTCAAAGTTTGTAGTCAGGTGTGCAAAGCCAGCTGGATATGAAGACAGAATGAACCGGAGCATGGCAAAGTCAGGAGGGCGTGGGAGGAAGTGGACCTGGCAGAACCCTGGGGTCCATCCACAGGCCTCAGGTGCCAAAGGATTAGGGTGCCAGGTGAACCTGGGGAAGGATCAGCTCCCAGACACTGGATGTGGTGACGTGCAGGGACAGGAAGGAGACAGGGGGGTGAGGGAGCATAGCCACACCATAAGCTGGCGTGGCCAGGGTATTTTCAATTCTTCAACAATGTGTGGTCCAAGCAGCCTAGTTTTCCTGCTGCAAGGTCAGCTTAGTCAGCAAAGTGCTTGCCAATCAAGCATGGACAAGCATTTGAACCGCCAGCACCCAAATAAAACCCACACTGTTCACTTACAGACAACAAAACGATTCTGCTAGGCTCCTCCCAACAGTGACCTAGCAATAACTTATGTCATCGCCTGTTGCCATTACTATCTATGCTGCCGCCATGTCTAAGAGGATTTCCCACTACCCCGCCCCATACTCCTCCTCCTTCCTTCTTTCTTTTTCCTCTTTTTCCTCCTCCTCTTCTTCCTCTTATTTCTCTTCTTCTTCCTCCTCTTCTTCCTCCTTCTTTTCCTCCTCCTCTTCTTTTTCCTCTTCTTTCTCTTCCTCCTCTTCTTCTTCCTCCTTCTCTTCTTCCTCCTCCTCCCCTTCTTCCTCCTCCTCTTCCTCTTCCCACGTCCTCTCCTTCTCACTCTCTGTCTCTGTTCCCACGTGTCCCTGGCTGGCCTCTCTCTCTCTTTCTGTCCTTCTCTGCTCCCATCTTTTTCTGCCTCTACCTCTTTTCCAGGTCCCTGCCCACCAGGTACCTCCTTACAGCTGCCACACCGTATTTCATAGAACACACCTTCAATTCACCCTGTTTCTATAACCCCAGTGCTGGCAAAAGTGGTGGTGGTGGTGGTGGTGGTGGTGGTGATGGGCAGGAATGGCGACAGGGGCTTACTGCCCAACCAGTCTGCTAGAATCAGCAAGTTCCCGGGGAGGCAGGACTGATTAATGTGAACCAGTGAAATCAAGCAGGTAGGATGAATTATCTGACAGGCCCACTGGAGTAGCCTGTCATAGAACTTAGGAGGAACAATCAACAGTATTGTGGGCAGCATGAAGAGAAGAGCAGGAAGTAGTAGGAGAGACAAAACTCGAGGAACCCCAGAGCAGCCAGAGACAGGCTTGGCACGAGCTATTGGCATAGGAGACCTTATCTGAAGCCTTCCTTGGCCTCCTGGTTTCTTACAGGTACTTCCAGTTGAATGAGACAAACCAAAAGCCCACTGGAGCAGGACCCACAGGAACACTCTTACTAATTGGTATTTCTTATCTTTAAAACTTCTTTTTTTTCCTCCAGTCTCATGGATCCCTAGTTTCCTGTCCTTCTCATATTTACTCCTGCGTGGATATACATATTGAACAGTTAGCGGCTGGGTCAAACATAAGAAAGTATATGGTACCTGTTTTTCTGAGCCAGGTTTATCTTACTTCATACATGGTTTTACAGTTCTATCTAGATCCTGCATATTTATTTATTTATAACTGGGTAAAATTCTGTTGTATTCCAGTTGCATATATGATTCCATTGTATTCCACATTTTCATTAACCGCTCACCTTCCACCTCTATATTTACACAACCCACACTTACAGGAACCTTCTTCATCATTAAACAGGGACTTTCTATTGTTAGCTCTATTTTAGTGCTGAGGAAATTAAGATTCCAGAGGAAGTTAATGAGCCCTGGTCACACTGATAATAAACGACATTACAGGGAAGTACACTAAAATCTGTGTGATTCATCCACCTCAGAAGATGGCTCAGTGCCTGCGGGTGGCTCTACAAGCCTCTCAGGGGGACTCTGTATGTGCAGGCCCATTTTCATCAGTCATGTTTGCTCTCTTCCTTCTCTTGTGTATGTGTTGTGTTTTCTCTTTCAGGTGTGTAGTATGGCCTTGGAATACCTTGAAGACAGGAAAAGGATTGTAGCCCCCTTCTATCTAGCCAGCCACAAAGCAACTTTTCAGGAATATAAAATGATGCCAATAGTTTCACCCTTTTTCTTTTCCTGTCTGGCAAATACTCCTCATAAGTGCCGCTCATATTGATACGTAACATGCTTATTACTGTTGCTTTCAAATTAATTGACAAATGCATGTTTTAAGCAGTCAGTTTTAATTCTGAATGTGGTAAATGTCGACAGATGGGAGCACACAGACTCTTTAGGGTCTCAGTATCTTCCAGTGCCGGAGAACAGATGTCTTAGGCAATATTTTAAGAGGCTAACTTGTTTTTATTTTATGTCTACGATTTGTCTCCATAGAGGTGTATGCACCATATGCATGCCTGGTGTCCACAGAGGCCAGAGGTGGGTGGTCGAGCCTCTGGAATTGGAGTTATAGATAGTTGATGGAGTTCTCAGCTACCCTGTGGATGCTTGAAACCCAACCCTGGCCCCCTGTAAGACCAGTAAGCGCTCTGAAACACTGCTTCATCTCTCCAGCCCTGGGTCTTAGGTGATGTTTATGTTTTCTATATTTTAGCTCTTTGGGCTGTCTTGGCCAGATGATAAATTCTGGAAGGCCAAGAGAGGGGCTGAGGATCACGTATCCATTGAACGACGTCCTTAGAACCTGCTTCCACTCCTGATCTTGGTTGCCTAGATTTGTTCTGGTCTCAACTGCTCTTTGAACTGGAAACTTCTATTCCTGTTTTGGGCACACACATAACTCTGAGTCATGACTCAGCTCCCTAAGACTCATTTCGTTCTCTTGTCCCTTGTTCTCTTTCATGCCTGTGTGATGTGTCTGGAATTTTTTTGTGTTTGGTTGTTTGGTTTTTGGTCGTTTGGTTTTTCCCTCAGACTTTGGTAGAGTTTCTCTCAATCTTTAATGCTAAATTTAGCAAAAGTGTTTGAGAGTAGTCGAATCCTTTCCGGAGTAGGGGTTATTATTATGATGGCACTGAGTTGGTTTATCGTACAGCACCCACAGCATACACAGGATCGTAAGATGTTTCATGTGTTGAGTTCGTTGGCATTTGAGTACTGCCAGGAAAAGAAACTGGGAAGGGGTGATGAGAAAGGGAAAGCAGGATGCCTCACACTTAATAACAGCTTCAGACTTAATAACTGGAAATCAGATAAAAATCCCAGTGTGTCAGCTCAGGCCTTTAATCCCAGCACTCGGGAGGCAGAGGCAGGCAGATCTGTTAAGTTTGAGGCCAGTCTGGTTTACAAAGCAAACACCAGGAGAGTTCAGTCAGTGCTACAGGAAGAAACTGTCTCAAAAATATCAAACAATAAGAGAGAGAGACAGAGACAAAGAGAGAGACAGAGAAAAAAATTGAGTAAAATTAAACTGTTTCAAATAAGACAAAAAAAGAAAAAAGAAAGGAAGGAAGGAAGGAAGGAACTCTGCCCCCTCACTCACCTTCTCTGGTGTGACGGTTTCTGAGTACTTCCTGGCTGGCTGGCTGTTCCTTCCCCAGGTTACTCCATCATGTGGAATCCATAGAGAAGAAGCATCCCTCAGTTCACTGGGTGTTGAGAAACTAATGTAGTTTAGGAGAGAGTATCAGAAACACAAGTCATGGTTTGGTGGGTTAAAACTAAGAAAGTGTTCCTCAGCCCTGAGCGGTTCTTTCGAGGACACTGTTTAGTTCCATTGTTTAGTTCAGTCTGGCTGTTTGCTCTCCTGCTCGGTGTTTCCAAGCCTTTATTCTGGACACCTCCTCTCTGTCGGATGCTTATCTGATAACGTCTTGTTTTTCTCCTACATTTTTTCAGGTTGCCCCTTTGGGGCTACACAGAAGCTTTGCATTTTTAGTTTTGTGGGGTCCCCTCTTGTCAGTTGTCGGTCTTTACACCTGCATTACTGGAGTCCAGCATGGAAAGTCCTTTCCTGTGCCTGTAAGCGGGACCGAACTCTCTAAATTTTCCTTTATTAGATTCAGAGCATCCCTCAGTCAGGTCATATGCTGAGGTCCTTGATCCACTGGGAGCTGTGTTTTGTACAGGGTGAGCTACGGGGATCTAGTTTCACTCTTCTGTGCATCGCTATCCAGTTTGACTAGCTCCGTTTGTCGAAGAAGGGCTGGCAGGAGAGATTTGCATTCACTTCAAGTGACTTGTTTTTCCTAAAGAAAGATTCTTTTGATGACAACTTAAAGGAAAATATAGACATTTTTTTTAAAAAAAGAAAAGGAATGTAAAGATATGGAACTAATATAAAAATATGTATTACTATAAACTCAGACACACTAGAAATGTTATCCATGCTAGCGTCTCATACTTTTTTCTTATTTGATGATATTTGTTGGATGGTATTGGGGTGGTGGAGGGGGCAGAGGGGAGTTGGGTATAGATGAAGTTGATATTTCCACCCAGGCCACTTGTTTGCTGTGTGATTTTTTTGTTGTAGTTGTTAAGTGACTAAGTCTTACATTTGGTCTTCGTGACCCCAATCTATTACATAGATACATTTGGTAGAAGAATGCCAGATCCATGCACCAGCACATTTGGAAAAATAAAAAACTCTATTCAGGACCTAAGTTATTAACTGTATTCCTTGGGCTGATTGCTCTGGATGCCAAGGGAATTTTTTTTTATTGGCTCCCTGTTCTAGATCAGAGTAAGACTGAAGAACATTCTTGGTGTTGCAAAGTAAAGCAGTGGCTGAGCCAGCTGCCCCCTCTGAGGCAAAACTTCCCACTCTGAGGTAAAAACCTCATCTTCCCACTCTGAGGTAAAACCTTCAGCGCTTTCTAAGCCCAGACTGAAGGGCAGTATTAAAGACGTTTTTGTTTGCTTGTTTAACAATATTATCATTACGTTTTGTACGCCATGGCAGGGGTGTGGTGGTCAGAGGACAACTTGCAGGAGATGGTTCTCTCCTTCCATTACGTGGGTGCTAAGGACAGAACTCGGTGAGCACCTTTATCTACTAAGCCTAAGCCATCTCACTGGCCTAGTTCAGATAGCTCTAAATAAGGGAGTTAATGTTTAGATCCTCAATCATTTATGCCATCTTCTGAGTGTGTGCTGGATGGCCTGTTTCTTTGCTTTCCTAAGCCCCCTGTCACCTGCTTTTCTCTCATTGTACAGGAAGAACGTACACTCAGTCCTCTTGAATGGCCACACATTTAAATTCCAAACAAAGGGACACTTTGCAACAGGGAATTCTAAAATGGCTCCTTTAATAATTAATCAAAGAGAAAGGCAGCCTGCACTAGGTAGTCTGACTCTGCAGAGCGGAGGATGCAGTCTGGAGGCCTCTGGCAAGAGCCTTTCTGTCTCCGACTCTGGATCAGGAACAGTCAGGAACAGTCTCGGCCACAGCACCCCATCTCCAAGCAGTGCAGGAAGCCAGCTACACACCCAGAGGCCAGATAGGAAAAGGCAGCCTGCACTGGGGAGTCCGTCCCTGCAGAGCAGAGGATCCAGTCCAAAGGCCTCTGGCAAGAGCCTTCCGGTCTCCACCTCTGGATCGGGAATAGCCTCAGCCACAGTGTGCCATCTCCAAGCAGTGCAGGAAGCCAGCTACACACCCAGAGGCCAGCTAGGAAGAGGCAACGTGCACTGGTAAGTCCGGCCCTGCAGAATGGAGGATCCAGTTCAGAGGCCTCTGGCAAGAGCCTTCCGGTCTCCACCTCTGGATCGGGAACAGCTTCAGCCACAGTGCCCCATCTCCAAGCAGTACAGGAAGCCAGCTATACACCCAGCAGCCACCTAGGAAGAAGCATCCTGCACAGGTGAGTCTGGCCCTACAGAGTGGAGGATCCGCCTGCACAGCCTGCATCCAGAGCTGATGGGGGCCACAGAGGTACATACCCAAATACAACTACAAGAGAGTGGGTCTCGGCTGTCACCTTTGCTTCTGTGACTGTGCAACAGATTGGTAGGCAGGTTCCACAAGAGTAGAGGAGCACTTGGCACACATCACACCAGGACTCCACCTGCACCCAGGAACTCTCCAGCACCACAGAAATTTGTGCCAGGAGAAAGTAGCTCACCCAAGGTTGCTGAGATAGGCCTACAGGCAGACACACAGGAGGGGCAAGCTCCTGCCAGTGACAGCAGGCCCAACGAACACCAGCGATAACCTGATGGCAAAAGACAAACGTGGGTACGTTGCCAACAGAAATCAAGGCAATATGGCACCATCAGAACCCAATTCTCCTACAATAGCAAGTCCTGGATACCCCAACACACCAGAAAAACAAGATTTGGATTTAAAATCACAGGTCATGATGCTGATGGAGAGCATCATGGAGGACTTCAAGAAGGACATAAATAACTCCCTTAAAGAAATATAAGAGAACACAAGTAAACAGCAAGAAGCCCTTGAAGAACTAAGGGAAAACACAACAAAACAGGTGAAGGAATTAAACAAAGCCATCCAGGATCTAAAGAAGGAGGTAGAAACAATAACGAAATCACAAAGGAAGACAACTCGGGACATAGAAAACCTAGGAAAGAAGTCAGGAGTCATGGATCCAAGCATCAACAACAGAATACAAGAGATGGAAGAGAGAATCTCAGATGCAGAAGATACCATAGAAAGCATTGATACAATAGTCAAAGAAAATGAAAAATGCAAAAGGTTCCTGACCCAAAATATCCAGGAAATCCAGGACAAAATGAGAAGACCAAACCTAAGGATTATAGGCATAGAAGAGAGTGAAGATCTCCAAGTGAAAGGGCCAGTAAATGTTTTCAACAAAATTATAGAAGAAAACTTCCCTACCCTAAAGAAAGAGATGTCCATGAACATACAAAAATGCTACAGAACTCCAAATAGATTTGACCAGAAAAGCAATTCATCCCGTCATATAATAATTAAAACACCAAATGTACTAAACAAAGTAAGGATATTAAAAGCAGTAAGGGAAAAAGGTCAAGTAACAGATAAAGGTAGACCTATCAGAATTATACTGGATTTCTCACGAGAAACTATGAAAGCCAGAAGAGCCTGGGCAGATGTCATGCAGACCCTAAGGGAATACAAATGTCAACCCAAACTGCTATATCCAGCAAATCTTTCAATTACCATAAATGGAAAAACCAAAGTTTTCATGACAAAAACAAATTCACACAGTATCTTTCCACAAACCCAGCCCTTCAAAGGATAATGAATGGAAAACCCCAACAAAGGGAGGGAAACTACCCACAAGAAAAAGCAAGTAAGTAATCTCCTTTCTCCAAACCCAAAAGAAGTTAACCACATAAACATAAAAATTACATCAAAAACAGCAGGAAGCAACAATCACTATTCATTAATATCTCTTAACATCAATGGACTCAATTCCCTAATAAAAAGACATATACTAATAGACTGGATTCGTAAACAAGACCCAACATTTTGCTGCATACAGGAAACACATCTCAGTGTCAAAGACAAATACTACCTAAGAGTAAAAGGCTGGAAAACAGTTCTCCAAGCAAATGGTCCCAGGAAACAAGCTGAAGTAGCCATTCTAATATCAGATAAAATAGACTTTCAACCAAAAGCCATCAAAAAAGATACAGAAGGCCACTTTATACTCATCAAAGGAAAAATCTACTAGGAAGAACTCTCAATTTTGAACATCTATGCCCCAAATACAAGGGCACCTGCATTTGTAATGGAAACCTTACTAAAGCTTAAAGCATACATTGCACCCCACACAATAATTGTGGGGGACTTAAACACCCCACTCTCTCCAATGGACAGATCAGGAAACTCAAACTAAACAGAGTCACAGTGAAACTAACAGAAGTTTTGGACCAAATGGACTTAATACATATCTATAGAACATTTCATCCTAAATAAAAAAGATATACCTTCTTCTCAGTACCGCATGGTACCTTCTCCAAAATTGACCATATAATTGGTCACAAAACAGATCTCAACAGATATAAGACGATCGAACTAATTCCATGCCTCCTATCAGATCACTGTGGAATAAGGGTGGACTTCAATAGCAACAGAAAGCCCACATACACATGGAAGCTTAACAATTCTCTACTCAATGATAACTTGGTCAAGGAAGAAATAAGGAAAGAAATCAAAGACTTTTTAGAACTTAATGAAAATGAAGGCACAACATACCCAAATTTATGGGACACAATGAAAGCAGTGCTAAGAGGAAAACTCATAGCTCTGATTGCCTACAAAAAGAAGCTGGAGAGAGCATACACTAGTAGATTAACAGAACACCTGAAAGCTTTAGAACAAAAAGAAGCTAATACACCCAAGAGGAGTAGAAGGCAGGAAATCATGAAACTCGCTGAAATCAACCAAGTTGCAACAAAAACTATACAAAGAATCAACAAGATAGATAAACCTTTAGCCAGACTAACCAGAGGGTACAGAGACAGTACCCAAATTAACAAAATCAGAAATGAAAAGGGTGATATAACAACAGAAATGGAAGAAATCCAAAAAATTATCATATCCTACTACAAAAGCCTATACTCAAGAAAACTGGAAAATCTGGATGAAATGGACAATTTCCTAGACAGATACAATTACCAAAATTTAATCAGGATCAGATAGACCATCTAAACAGACCCATAACCCCTAAAGAAATAGAAGTGATCACTGACAGTCTCCCAACCAAAAAAAAAAAAAAAAAGCACAGGACCAGATGGTTTTAGTGCAGAATTCTATCAGACATTCAAAGGAGACCTAATGCCAATACTCTTCAAACTATTCCACAAAATAGAAACAGAGGGAACATTACCCAACTCGTTCTATGAAGCCATAATTTTGTTGATACCAAAACCACACAAAGATCCAACAAAAAGAGAACCTTAGACTAATTTCCCTTATGAATATTGATGCAAAAATCCTCAATAAAATTCTTGCCAACTGAATCCAAGAACATATCAAAACATTCACCACGATCAAGTAGGCTTCATCCCAGTGATGCAGGGATGGTTCAATATATGGAAATCCATCAATGTAATCCACTACATAAACAAACTCAAAGAAAAAAACCACTTGGTCATTTCATTAGATGCTGAAAATGCATTTGATAAAATTCAGCATCCGTTCATGTTAAAGGTTTTGGAAAGAACAGGAATTCAAGGCCTATACCTAAACATAATAAAAGCAATATACAGTAAACCAGTAGCCAACATCAAACTAAATGGAGAGAAACTTGAAGCAATCCCACTGAAATCAGGGACTAGAAAAGGATGCCCTCTCTCTCCATATTTATTAAATATAGTACTTGAAGTTCTAGCTAGAGCAATTAGACAACACAAGGAGGTCAAAGGGATACAAACTGCAAAGGAAGTAGTCAAACTATCATTATTTGCAGATGATATGATAGTATACTTAAGTGACCCAAAAAACTCCACCAGAGAACCCCTACAGCTGATAAACAACTTCAGCAAGGTGACTGGTTATAAAATTAACTCAAGCAAATCCGTAGCCTTCCTATACTCAAAGGATAAACAGGCTGTGAAAGAAATTAGGGAAATGACACCCTTCACAATAGCCACAAACAATATAAAGTATCTTGGTGTGACTCTAACCAAACAAGTGAAAGATTTGTATGACAGGAATTTCAAGTCTTTGAAGAAAGAAATTGAAGGAGACCTCAGAAGATGGAAAAATCTTCCTGGCTCTTAGATTGGCAGGATTAATATAGTAAAAATGGCTATCTTGCCAAAAGCAATCTACAGATTCAATGCAGTCCCCATCAAAATCCCAACTCAATTCTTCATAGACTTAGAAAAAGCAATTCTCAAATTCATCTGGAATAACAAAAAACCCGGGATAGCTAAAACTGTTTTCAACAGTAAAAGAACTTCTGGGGGAATCGGTATCCCCAACTTCAAGCAGTACTACAGAGCAATTGTGTTAAAAATTGCATGGTATTTGTACAGTGACAGGCAAGCAGATCAATGGAATAGAATTGAAGATCCAGAAATGAACCCACAGAATTATGGTCACTTGATCTTTGATAAAGGAGCTGCAACCATCCAGTAGAAAAAAGATAGCCTCTTCAACAAATGGTGCTGGTTCAAATGGAGGTCACAATGTAAAAGAATGAAAATTGATCCATTCTTATCTCCTTGTATTGAGTTCAAATCCAAGTGGATCAAGAACCTCAACATAAGACCAGACACATTGAAACTAAAAGAAAAGAAACTGAGGAAGACCCTCGAGGACATGGACACAGGGGAAAATTTCCTCAACAGAACACCAATAGCTTATGCTCTAAGATCAAGAATTGACAAATGGGACCTCATAAAACTACAAAGTTTCTGTAAGGCAAAGGACATTGTCAAAAGGACAAAATGGCAACCAACAAATTGGGAAAAAGATCTTTACCAACACTACATCTGACAGAGGGCTTATATCCAAGATATACAAAGAATTCAAGAAGGCAGACTCCAGAGAGCCAAATATCCCCCTTAAAAATGGGGTACAGAGCTAAACAAAGAATTTTCACCTGAGGAATATCGAATGGCAGAGAAGCACCTAAAGAAATGTTCAACATCCTTAGTCATCAGTGAAATGCAAATCAAAGCAACTCTGAGATTTCACCTCACACCAGTTAGCATAGCTAAGATCAAAAAGTCAGGAGAAAACAGGTGCTGGTGAGGATGTGGAGAAAGAGGAACACTCCTTCTCCACTGCTGGTGGGGTTGCAAGCTGGTACTACCACTCTGGAAGTCAGTCTGGCGGTTCCTCAGACAACTGAGCATGATACTTCCAGAGGACCCCGCTATACCACTCCTGGGTATATACCCAGAGGATTCCCCAGCATGTAATACGGATACATGCTGCACTATGTTCATAGCAGCCCTATTTATAATAGCCAGAAGCTGGAAAGAACCCAGATGTCCCTCAACGAAGGAATGGATACAGAAAATATGGCATATATACACAATGGAGTTCTATTCAGCCATTAGAAACAATGAATTAATGAAATTCTTAGACAAATGGATGGAACTGGAGAACATCACCCTAAGTGAGGTAACCCAGTCTCAAAAAAACACTCATGGTATGCACTCACTGATAAATGGATATTAGCCTAGAAGCTTGGAATACCCAAGACACAATGCACATATCAAATGATGCCCAAAAAGAAGGAAGGAGTTGCCCCAGTCCTGGAAAAGCTCAGTGCATCAGTGTAGGGGAATACCAGACAGGGAAGTAGGAAGGGGTAGATTGGGGAGTAGGGGGAGGGAAGAGGGCTTATGGGACTTTTGGGGAAGGGGGATCCAGGAAAGAGAAAATCACTTGAAATGTAAATAAAGAATATATCGAATAAAAAAATAATTAATCAAAGAGGGAGGGATAAAATTGTATGACTATCTTCCATTGGGTGCACATACTAGCAGGGGAGTATTTGGGATTGGCTACTATGAAGCAGCGTACTGCAGAGGATGTCATTCTCTCTCAGGTCTAGTTTACTGTGTCAGAAATCTTTGCTGCTAGCAACAGCCATCCCCAGAGAGCAAAGCTAGCATCAATGTTCAAACAACAACAACAACAACAACCAAAACCCCCAAAAAACCTAAACCAAACCCAATCATAACAAGTCTTTTTCTCTACATATTTGAGACAAACAATTGTGTCAGTACATTCTGCTCACATGGCAAGTCTTTGGGAGAGAAAAGAGAAGTAGGAAAATCTTTTTCTTTCTAATTTTAAGTCGGGTGTATACCTTTAATCCTATCATTCAGGAGGTAGAGGCAGACAGATCTCTGTGAGTTGGAGGCTCTGGGCTACAGAGCAAGTTCCAGGACAGTCAGGGCTGTCACACAGAGAAATCCTGTCTCAAAAAAAAAAAAAACAGAAAAACAAACAAACAAAAATTATTAAAGATAGGATCTTATGTAGCCCAGGCTATCCTAGAACTCACTATGTAGCACAGGCTAGCCTTCAACTCCTGCCTCAGCCTCCTGAAAGCTGCAAATTACAGGTATAAGTTTGATGGACACTTGCATTCTCTTCAAAGAAACTGGAAAGCCTGATTGAGAACCATGGAATAAACTCACTAACAAAAGTTTTACAGTGCCCCTCCCCCCACCTTTCTGTGCATTAAACAATGTAATAGTGAAACAGTGGGTGGCTTTTGTTGTTGATGCTTTCTAAATCTTATCTTGCAGCGGTTATTCCGATAGCAGTCAATCATCACCTTAGCTTCTTTTGTAAAATGTTTAATGATGCACAGGCTAAACCAGTAAGCATGGCATCTATGGTTTCCTGCACAGGAAAAGGTCAGACTCAACCTTGTCTAGCAAGGCTGTGATTTTATAGATCCCCCATTCAGCAGCTTTGAAAAGCAAATAGATAGCATAGCTTCTGCTACATTTCTTGTTTTATAAATAACTTACAGTCTTGGCTATGCAGTACTTTAGAGTATTATGATTGAATGATGATAAATTAATTATTTTATAAAGCATTCCACATAAAAATAAGCTACTTATGAGCTACAACGTCTGAACACTGCCTGTTTCGAAAAATATAGCTTATAAGATCTGTTAGTACATTTCCTTAATATTTTTATTGAAGCCTTCAGAAATGCCTATCTAAATATCTATTTCAGTGCATATAAAAATTAATTTTGGTTTCCTTAATTGATAATGAAAATCAGATCACCAATTAGGTATTTCGGTATTTTCTGTGAACTGAATGAGCTAAATCTATTAAGATTTGTGTGCATATGTATTAATGTGTTTGTATGTTTGTGTGTGCCTGTGTGTGTATGTGTGCATGTGTGCGTGTGTGTATACATGTGTGTGCCTTTGTGAGTGCATTTATGCACATGTGTGTGTGCATATATGTGTGTGCCTATGTGAGTGAATTCGTGCACATGTATGTGTGTATGTGTGCGCAAGTGTGTGTCTGTGCACCTCTGTGGAGACCTGAGCTTACTCTACTGCTCTCCATTTATACTTTGTGACAAGGTCTCTCAATGAACTTGGAAACTGCTCTTTTTGGCTAGACTGGATGGATAGCCTGCCTGTGTAAATCTACACATTTCTTTTCCCATTCCTTCAAGCTCTGGGTTACAGGTCTGAGCTGCCATGCCTGGCTCTTATGTGGAATCTGGAAAACTACACACAGGTCTTCATGCTGTGACCCACCCCTAAGCTCTCCAAGAAGATAAGGTCTCCAATACAACAAAGGACTCTACCTGGACTGTGGCATGCTAACCATTAGGCAAGACTGCCCCATTGGTTCACCTTCTGCTAGGGCCTGGCCAGAGCACCCAGAGAATTGACTGTCCCACATTGCTTAAGACAAGACGAGGTTGGTCTCTCCCATATTCCTTCTTCACAGAAAAAGCCTCTCATCTTCTGGGCCTGATAGCCAAAGACTGCCTCTGCCCATTGTGCTATGGAGATCACAAGAACCTGGGACAATAATCTAGGTAGTGGATTTTGGACTAGTCTCTGTCATTTTAATTGACACATAGGCCATTTTGATAATACTTCCTGCTTACTCATGTAAAATTTATCCTTCTCAGGATTTGAAGACTAGACCAGACAAAGAAATAACTTTTTACTATTCCTTTACCTAAAGAAACTCAATTTACAATGACTGCTCCCAGTAATCAACCACCTGTGTTTCGTGGTTGAGTAACTGGATAGGAGAAAGGGTAAAGTTTAAGGTTTAGGTGAGGTCTGAGGATACGAAAGCTTCTAAGAAAATGTTTGAGGATCTAAGAAAGTGTTGGGTGAGGGTCTAAGAAAATGTTTTAAGGTGCTCGCTTTGGCAGCACATATACTAAAATTGGAACGATACAGAGAAGATTAGCATAGCCCCTGCACAAGGATGACACGCAAATTCGTGAAGTGTTCCATATTTTTTGAACATCATACTAAGTGAGGTAACCCAGTCTCAAAAAATCAATCATGGTATGCACTCACTAATAAGTGGATATTAGCCTGGAAAACTGGAATACCCAAAACATAATCCACACATCAAATGAGGTACAAGAAGAATGGAGGAGTGGCCCCTGGTTCTGGAAAGACTCAGTGTAGCAGTATAAGGCAAAACCAGAACAGGGAAGTGGGAAGGGGTGGGTGGGAGAATAGTGGGAGGGAAGGGGGCTTATGTGACTTTCGGGGAGTGGGGGACCAGAAAAGAGGAAATCATTTGAAATGTAAAAAAAAATATATATCAAATAAAATAAAAAAAGAAAGTGTTTTAAGGTTGTTAAATGTAAGTTATGAAGGTTGGAGGACATAAAATCTTAAATGGTGATACGAAAATCATTTAAGGTATATAAAACGAATGAAAAATGCTTCAGATTTCTTCCCCCTGATATACTATTGTTGGACTAAGACTTCAAAGTTCAGAGCTTTAACATTAAACAGCGGTTATACTAACATATCTAAAATTTATCTCTTTTGGTGTAAGCCTCAGAGAATCCACTTGAACCTATCTATCACAGGTCAACTGGACTCCAGGTAAGTACTACTAATCAATAGCCTGTTTCCCTACCTACCTATTCCTGAGGATTGGATTTATTCCACTTTCCCTGGTCCTGCCTCCCCCACCCCAATCCAATTACCAAGACCAGAGGCCTAAAAATTTCAAATGTAAGCTCAAGAAATTTTTTCTCCCTAAACTCCTTAATTATAGACTTAGATTTTTTTAAAACCTACATTAATAAGGGTTCTTAAATACTTTAACCTCCCTTCCAGCCCACCACCCACCAGGGGTAGTAGAAAGGAAAGGTTTATAAGATAAAGGGGGTGTGGACCTGTTGAGAAACAGTTCTTTGGGGGGAGAGTCCAATCTTTGTTGTCAGGATATCAGCAGTTCAGTTCACATGAATCAGCAGTGGCAGCTTGATCCACTCCAAAACCCCATTCACGAATCAGTAACAGCAGTTCAATCCAGAAGAAACCGCAAGGCTCTGCCAAACAGCAGGAATATCACGAGAAGTTCTTTGCTGCATTTTTTCTCTATGAATTCACAACAAACGATGGTTCAGGGCAAGGTGAACCAATGCCACAGAGTTGTCTTCAATGACTAGCAAAAAAAAGCAAGACAAATCAAGGGTAGAACATCATCTACTGTCTGTTGAGTTACACTTAATATCCTTTTCAAACATCATGTGTCCTCTTAAGAATCCGCTCCAGCAAAACATCACACGCCCTTTCTCCAGGCAGCTTCCAGAAAAACACCACCTCTATGTTCTCTGCAAAGCATCCTCTCACAAGACAGTTTCCTGAAAAGCATCACATGACACAACTGAGTCTCTGAAAGAAACCAGAAATTTCCACTTCACTTTGTATCTTCTGCCCCTAACATAAATATCTGTTACAGCATCCTTCCAAGTCTAGGTGTTTCCTGCATCCAGGACAGCTCTGAATGGCTCCCCACAGGTACAGTCTCACAAACTGCTTCAACAGGGCCTTCATGTCCCTAGCCCCAGATGGTTGTACATGGCTTGGACAGCAGTGTGCTCTTCCCAGACCTGGCCAACATTCCATCTTTGGGACCCTCAATAATGATGCCTTAATGCCCTCAGGAAGTAGTCATAGATGATTATGTCACCCCTTATTCATTTATTATGAACAAAAGGCTGGCATGTTGGGTTTCAGACCTGGCACAAGTGGCTAAGGTACATATTTGATGTACCAGCAAAGTGGACCTTGCCTCCAGATTCTCCAGCATCCTTCAGTCCCCACGTGTTACAGGGCATGGCTGGTAGATCCCACCCTCTACGCTGAACTTTCCAGCCCAGGGGCTGGGCTTCCCCTCCCCCCAGTCTCTTCCCTATCTGATGCATGTGTTGCTCTCTCCTTCCCTTCTCCCTCCCTGTCTCCCTCTCCATGGCAACTTCTCTGGCCTCGTTCCTTGGATCCAGCAGAACCCTTCCAAGAGAGGCTTCCCGATACACTTGCCTTTATGCTTTCATTTGGCTTGAACCGGCTCATCTCACCATCGGAGAATAACTTATCAGATGTGTAGATCACTGGGCTCAGCCTTATGGAGTTTCAAGTGTCTTTTGGGTATGGATACTTTTGAAAAATTGTTTCACACTGCTCTACTTAACTGAGAAGGATGGATCTGTTGGAATTTGGCTGCCCCCGACCCAAGCATGTTTGTTTAAAAGTGACCTCCAAAGTCTCTGTCATGAGTCAGGCCAGCCACCTGAGTCTGTGACAGGAAATAGGAGAGAAAACAGAACAGCCAGGAAAAGATACTACTACTGTTATTTCAATATTGATTTTGTTTACTATCTTCAGAAACAACAAAGTGAACCAGTCAATAGTGCTACACACCTTTAATCCCAGCACTCAGGTGGCAGAAGCAGGTAGATCTCTTTGACCAGCCTGGTCTACAGGGCTAGTTCCAGGACAGCCAGGGCTATACAGAGAATCCCTGTATCAGGGTGGAAAGGGAAGAAAAAAAATGATGTTTATGTAGTTACAGATGTTTCACTCTCCATACTTGATCTTAGCCAAAAGGCCGAGAAGCGATGATGTTTCACTCTCTAAATACTGCTCCCTCTTCTGTCTCTAAAACTTTTGCTAAAGTATGAATTTTATCTCAGAAACTGTAAGCGTGGTTTCAAAAAGGTTGTGAAATTCTGAGCAACAGGGTCTTGTTTTGTAGCCCTGTCCTCTTAGTCCTTTGGCTCTGCCCACCAATTGCTGGTGGATCACCACCCAGCACTACCACAGCTGCCTGGAAGTGTTCATTATACTAATTTCTAGGAATTAAGGGACCAAATGACTCTAGCATATAGGCAACAGAGTAGTTTACAGGTTTCTAATTATCGATTTCTATCAACATTGAAGGAGAGTCAAATCAGGCTTGGTGACAAATGCCTTTATTTACTGAGTAATCTCTCTGGCCATATGTTTTAAAATATGTGATCAGTTATAAGTAACTAGGCTAAGATTGAGTGTATTTAGAAGATCGACATAACAGGTTTTTAAAATGTATATCTTTATAATTACTTTTATGTTAGTAATGTTAAATATTAGCTAAAATAATAAAAACTTTCTTTTGCAGATTTTTATATACTATTAAATGAGCCATTATTTCAAAGAATACTATTCAGTGGTATTTCATACATTCATTATGTGGTAGCTCAATCATCTATTTATTTCCAAGATGTTTTTATCATCCTAACAGGACATGCTGTACTCATTAAATATCCTCTCTCAATTTTCTCTTTCCCATGTGTGGCCCCTCTGGGAAACACTGGACTGGTTCTTACCCCTAAAGGCTTATTTTTAAATTATTATACATTTGTGTATCTGTATGGGTGTACATACACAGGAGTTCAGGTGCCTCCTGAGGCCAGAAGAGGGTGTTAGATCTCCTGGAGGTGGAGTTCCAGTGGTTTTGAGCCCCGTGGGGGGCTGGGAGCTAAACCAAGGTACTTAGTGAAAGCTAAGGTCATGCTCTTAAGCACTGAGCCATCTCTCCAGCCCCCCTCCTTAATTTCTGTTGGTTTACTTATTTTAGACCCTTTTTAAAATGGAAGATAATACACCAATGGGAGCCATTTGTACCTGGCTTCTCTTACTTTCCATATTTTCAGGGTTCCCAGGGATAGCTTTGTTTGACTGTGGTTAATGATCTTCCTAAATTGTGGCAGGAAGGCCAACTCACAGGGCGATAAGCTGCAGAACTTTCATTGGAGGAGATACCATGCACGTTGTGAGACACCTTGGCTTGATTACAAAGAACAGCACACTAGTCTCTTTTCAAGCACCTTTAACTCCCGACCGGATCTCCAATGGAACGCTCCCCGGTTCAAAACTCAGTGACACCAAGTGGAAGTTAGCTACATACTAGAAGATTCTCTAGCACTAGAGGTTAACCATGGAGTCTCAAGCTTGGCTGTATGTTAAAATCACCTGGGGCAGTATCTAGGCTGGATTTACAGCTAACTAGATGGGGCTTGGGGCCACTTTTCTTGACAGGGGGACTATTGACAGTTGGGTCTGTGTAAATCAGCTGTCCTAGGTGCAGTCAGTTTGAGAACCAATGTTCCGAAAGCATTTCCTTTGGGAAGTGGATCTTCCCAAAAGTCTCCAGTGTTTTCGAGTTGTTCTTACTGAGCATAATTTAGCAGACTAAGAAGCATGGGAAGGGCTGGGCCAGGTGAGCACTCCCCATCCTACCTCAGTCACCCTTTGTTCCTTTAGATCCAGGAAACTGGAAATCAGACTGTGAACAATTTCAGAGGCCAGCAAACGGGCTGAGCCTATCACTTACTTACCAAGCGTCTAGCATCTTTGTGATGAGCAAGGGACTTGAGCTAATGAAAGAGCTAAGCAAGGTGGACGGTTTCAAGGTTTATGAAGTTGATATGACCTTGATATGACCTTGCTTGGTGGTGTCATGCGGGTCAAGCCTCTGTGCTGGAGGATCTCTTTCCATGCCGTTAGCAGACATTTTAGTCAGTAATAGTTGTAATAGTAATACTGATGATAATAAATTTAAATATACTATTGAGTTATGACTTGGATAGGAAATGGACTCCGGGGCTCAAGTTCTTGGACACCTGCCCTTCCAGATGGCCGTGCTGTTGTGAGGGGATGGAGGGCCCCAGCTGCTCTCTGTGGATATAAGAGCTGAGTCTCTGAGGATGATAGTTTGCCCTGCTTCATTCCCTGGTTTCTCTGCATCTACCCACTGCTTCCTGATTTGCCAAGCTGTGAGGAGACTTGCCAACATGCTCTCTCTGGCATGCCTTCATCACCACAACAGACTACAGCCCTTTTAGAGTAGCCACAAAGGATAAGTTTGTATGAAGACTAAAGCGCATGGCTCGCCCTGCCACTTACCTACAGGAGGTGGCTGTGTGCAGGGGAGATGCCCTTTACCCCTTTGCCACCTGAGGCAGTTGGGAGAGCTGGCTCTGCATCTCACGTGGACAACACATGTAGAACTGGCCTTTATGGTGAAGGTAGGCGTGAGCCAGCGCCAAGGGTGTGAGAGGGGAGAGCGAGCTGGGACACTGAGGGAGAGCTCGATCTGGTGGCGCCTGTGCAAGAGAGCTGTCCGGGCTGACCAGCCCATCTACTACACAGGCCCAGGTCCAGGGCCTTGAGCTGGTCCACCTCACCATCTGCCTCCTCTATGAAGTGCTGGGGTGTGTGAAAGGGCCAGTCTTGCAGAACCCAAGCTTCAGGGTCTCCATGACCCAGGGCAAGAACAGAGTAACTGAGAGATGTCCTGGTGAGGATCTGGTATTGATAGTGTACTGGAAGTCAGAGGACTTGAACCAGACCAATGACTTATTGTAATGAACGCTTGCAAGTAAAGATGTGTGTACTGTGTGACACACTACTACTTTCATGAAAAAAATGTTTTCTATGCTTTGTTTTATTTATTTTAAAATTTTTGATTTTTATTTTCTTTTGGGAAGGAGGTTGCAAGGGCAGAGGGCAGATATGAAGGGATGGGGTGATGAGTGGGTTTGGGGTGCATGATGTGAAACTCACAAAGAATCAATAAAACATTAAAAAAAAGACTAGAGCTCATGGTAGGCCTTGGTGTCAGATGCCTATAACTCTAGGACTCTAGAAGTGAGACAAGAAGTTCAGAAGTTCAAGGCCAGCCTCAGCTATATAGTGAGTTAGGGGCTCACCTGGACTACAATAAGCCCTGTCTCAAAAATTAAAAAAGAGTGGAGGTTCCAGGCAGACAGAAGTTTGTTTGTTTGTTTTGTTCTCTGCTAGTCCAAACTCACTGATGTCTGCACCCTATGGAGTGCAGCTAGCTTTAGATTGACAATGGGAAAGATTCGCAGTGGAAAGAATAACACCTTCTCATCTCTGGAAGAGGTCAAGGAAAGGATCCTGAGGCTTAAACCTTCAGGTTAATAGGAAACTAGTCGAAGTTTCTCAATCTAGATGACATCACTGAACATCATAAAAATAACTGTGCTTTTCAGAGGCGCCGATCAGAATTGGAAGGCCGTTGATTCTCTCCCACTCTCCCTTGCTTCCAGGACATAATACAGTCTGATTTGGCAGTGACAAGTGTTGTCATAATAAAAAGAGAAAGAGGTGTGAGAATATGTTGTATGGTGGTGTGGGGGAAAGGGGGGTGTCTCAGCGAGCCCATGCCGGGGCATCCCTTCCCCAAGAGGGACCAGACACACAACAATATGCTATACAATAGAGTTAATTCAGGGCATGGGAGGGGAGTAAAGGGGGTAGTAGAGGCAGAGAAAAGCAGGGAGAGAGAGAGAGAGCAGAGAAGTAGAGGCTAACCATGACCACGTAGAGGGGGGGGGGAGAAGGGGAAAAGGAAGAGCCCAAGAAGGCAAAAAAAACAAGAGAGGGAGGAGGGGGCACGCAGCCCCTTTTATAGTTGCCAGGTAATTGTGGGAAGGGCATACCTAGCTGTTTCTGGTAACTGTGGTGTGGAGCTTAGACATAATCCTAGCATTCCCCCATTTTAATTAAAAAAGAAAAATTAAAAAGAGGTGATGGGGCAGCAAGAATAGGGTTGTTGTGATATCCGGCTGCTTCATGCTGACACTGGGGGTGATGTGTCTCTGGGGAACCTAGAGAAATGGGTATGGGGGATGTTTGTCCAGTCTTAGGAGAATTGGCTGCTTCCTTGCTGTCCAGGGTCTGTGGAGCCATCTGAGGATAGGTCAGAACAGGTCCAATAGAAGCTGTCTGTGTCTGAGAGAAGATTGAAGCATCTGAAAATTGCTTCTCTGGAGCTGTCTTGGGTGTGGTAAGTGCCTGGACTTGACAAGAGGTTAAAACGCACTAGTATAGGTAGAGAATAAAATTAAGCACATTTGGGAGAAAGAAAAAACATTTCTCTTAAGATGTACGTTTGAAACCCAGAGGAATCCCACCCTTTGGAATAGGTAGCAAGTGGGAACTTTGGGCAGATGTACTTATCTGGATGGAGCCTATTTGGTCCATGAGAGGCAGATATGAGTAGGTTTCCTGTAGCTAACAAGTTTACTAAAGAGATAACAACACGACTTAACCACGTGGACAGTCTTTAAGATGAGACTTTTGTGGAGCAGAAGGAACAAGATTAAAAAGTTGGATCGTATAGTGGGATATTTATTATTAGAGTTAGGCAAATTTATAGGAACTCAGATAATGTTAGGACAGTGATGGAGCAATTAGAGGAAATATGAAGCATTTAATTAATGGAAACAGAGTTTCGATAGGGAGATAACTGTCTAGCTGTCATTGTAGTCAGAAGTCTGAGGAATAAAGAATAATTTAGCAGTTATATATTAAAAAATGACAGATTTCAGTAGCCAGCAGTTTTCTGTGATCGCTATTGTCTCTGCAGCAACTTGGGCTGTCAGTCTGTCTTTCAAGCGCAGGAGACGCAGGGCTTTTTCTCTGTGGAATGGATACACATAACATGAGAAATGGCTTACCTTAGTTTAGCTAGGTCATTTGACTCAAGAGTATCCTATCTTGTCCGCCGTGTTCTTTAGTGATTATCATCTTATACACAATCTAGGCAGCATCCTGTACCAGTGTCCACATCTTCTGAGACCTCGTGGGAGAAACTGTTAAAGGCTTTTGGGAATTCTGACTGTCATAAATTTGATAATTAACGGGCTTCTGATAGGATTGAGGGCTAAGTTTTATAACTGAATAGAATTTAATGGCAGTAGTAAAAATCATATTAGGACAGGATAGGAAAGAGAATCTTCGGTAACTTTGACAGGTTGTATAGGTAGAGAAAAGTACATTGTTGTATTAGGAAAGTGACATATGACTAGGACCAGAATAAGAAAGCTGGCAGCAGTGGCATAAGATCACGGTGACAGAAAATGAACTTGTCCATCAGGTTCAGGCCTGTGACTCAAACTGAAGACGCAAGCAATGTGGGAGCACAGATAGGTAAGCGCTTGGGCATTGGGGACTTTTTCCATTTACCACACTGTTGGCAGTATGTGTGAAGATCTCTTAAAATATATGTTCAAAGACATCACAGCACTCATTGCGGGGTTATTGGTTTGTTTGTACTGGTATTCCAAGAATAATTCAATAACCAAAAATTCTAGCCAGGCTAGAGGCCTAGGTCATCACGGAGGCCCCCTAGAGGCTACTCAGTAATTCCCAGACTTAAAGTAAAATCTTCCTTACCTTAGGCCTAGGGGTTTCTTAAACTGCTGCAAGAGCCCAGAGAGGGAGGCGGCTTAGAGAAGCTTTGGAAGGTATGGTCATCCAAGAGTCAATGTCCTATCTCGTATGTCAGCTGGGGGACTGGTCATAAGGACCATGGGCTGTGAAATGTCCACCCCTTAATCCCCAGAAAACAGCTGGCCAGGTTCTATCTGGGAAATTAGGGGCCCTCATGGGGACTGGAGAAACTCCTAATCAATTGATATAGCATTCTGTGTTTGTGAGGTTCCACAGTCTGGTGTCAGGAAATGTGAAACTGAGTGGTTGATTTGGGCCCGTTTGACCGGGTCAAATCTAACAGACAGGGCCTCTGGCAGGTCGCAAGGGGCAGGGACCCACTTTTTAGGCTGAAAACCGAGAGCAGAGCTAAGGAACATATCTGGAAGCATACAGTCAGTGAAAAGAAAACGACAGTTAGACAAACACCCCAACATGACTCCAGCCAGTGCTGAGGCTGAAGAGGCTTTAATTTTTCCAGCCAGCTCTTATACTAGGTGTACTAGCAGAGAATAGGGTCAGTCCTTAGATCAACGACAAAGTGATTAAACCAGGCAATGAACAAAGAAATCACACCAGGCAGTAATCAAACAAAGCAATAAGCAAAGTCCCCAAGTCACTGGGTCTGGGGGTTAAGTGGCAGCAGCTCCTGTAGGAGCTCTCTTGCCTGTGTGCGGTGTGTGCATGCGTGGGAGCAAGCACCACTAGTCAGGCTGTGGGTTAGTGCGGCTGCTGGGGCGGAACTTCCTACCAGCAGCAGGAAGTCATGGCCCTCGGTGTGTGGGAAAAGGAAGGGCCCAAAGTAGCCTGTTTCATATCCTAGCAACGCGCTTGTGGCCCCACAGCACTGAGGGGTCGATGGCAGAGCTGCGAGCATGAATTGCCAGTCCCAGGGAGGCAAACACAGATGGGAAAGCAAGGAGTGGGGAGGAGGGCAGGCAGCAGAGTCCCTGGCATGGGGATGGGGGCTCCAGGAGCCAGACCTCCTTAACAGGAAGCCTGTAATGAGAGAGGGAAGAAAGGCTAAGCGACCACAGACTGACCCAAAGAAAAAGTTCTAAAACGAGGCTCAGTGAAAAACTGAATGTCTCCCGTCCTCAAGGACAACACAGCAGTCGCTCCAAGCTCAAGAACTCTCCTCTGGGACCATGCAGAAGGGAAGAATTCCCCAAGGGAACAAATAAAATAATTATGCCCCTGTAAGTGAGACTGCATCTGCTCACATTATTAAAGACCTGTGCCATACACACAGATTTGAGCTACATTACAAAAGACCCAAAGTCAAATGTTTAAGATAAATAGAACATGAACTTACAGATGACAATCTAGACGTGCTCATGGGGAACCCAGAGAAAAAGCAGCGCTAAGAACTTCAAGGAGGGGCACTGGGCAAAATGCCGCTGGGCAAAACAAAAACAAAAACAAACAAACAAAAAAACCCCCAAAAAACCAAAACAAAACAAAAAAACAAAAACAAAAACAAACCTGAAGACAATCCATTACTATTTCAAAGAGAAAGCTGGGAGAAAAAACAGAAGCCGAAATGAGTGCTGATAATCTGAATCCAGAGGCTGGAGTTCAAGCACAAAAGGCTCACAGGATTGAAGCCATCTGTGGAGAATCCTACACGAAATTTCGAAAAACACTCCACAGGAAGGTGAGAGAGATAAGGGAGCTAGTTGCTCCTCCGGAGGGCCAGAATTCAGTTCCTGGCACTCACAGTTGAGCAACTCAAAACTACCTGTCAACGCTCCAGGGGATCCAGTGCCTTCTTCTGGCCTCCACAGGCACATGCATACATGGGCACACACACACACACACACACAGCCACATACAAAGACACAGAAGAAACCTTTTGAAAAAGAAAACATACCGCCCAAACTGAAACCCAACTGTACAGGAGCCAGCCCTGTGCATCTTGCTACGACCTAAGAGGAGACCATCTCTCACACGCAGTTTGGTTTCTTTCTGAGACAGCTAAGGGAGAATCCACCTCTCCCAGAGGCGTGGGGTTGGCCTGGCTGCATTGAGCAGGAATATCCTCTGTTAAATACCCATGATGCCCGAACTGGCTGTTTGGAACACTTGACTAATAAGGAAACTGTTCACTCTCGTTCCAGAAAGCACAACCCCAGCCAGGGGTTCCTGTTTGTCCCGTGTTAAGTCCTTCCAAACTAAGGTTTTTGTGTGTTTTAGTAAGGCCTGAAGTTACTCACAAAATGGTTGGCATGGTGGTGTGTGTGCTTATTATGTGAGTGTGGGGAGGCAGAGACTGGGTGGTCCCAGGATCTCTGTGGTCAGACAGCCTAACTCCATCAGCGAGCCCCAGGTCCCGGCAAACAGACCCTGTCTCAAAAAGTGAGGTGGATGGTTGCTGTGGAGTGACACCTAAGCTTGGTCATGTACATGCACACACACACATACACACACCACCACCACCACTACCACCACCACACCACACACACACACACCACACATACACACACACACACCACCACCACCACCACCACCACTACCACCACACACACACACACACACACACCACCACCACCATCACACCACACACACACACACACCACACACACACACACCACCACCACCACCACCACCACTACCACCACCACACCACACACACACACACCACCACCACCACACACCACACACACACACACACACACACACCACCACCACCATACCACACACACACACCCCACATACACACACACACCACCACCACCACCACCACCACCACCACCACACCACACCACACACACACACACACACACACCACCACCACCACCACCACCACACCACACACACACACACACACACACACCACACACACACACACACACACACACACACACAGATACACACAAAAATTAATTTATCTAAAGGATCAGAGAAGACAAACTGACTCTGTTCACTGGAGGAGCTTCAGGGAGCTGCCAAGCCCCGAGGGCCAAGAGTTTCATGCTCCAGGCCTGTGATCTGGCTGCTGCCAAAAGTTGGGGAGTCCAGGTGCCAAAGTCTACCAGAAAGCTGCTGTGCCGGCTGCTGCTAGGAGCTAAGGACTATAGACTTCCTATATCTGCACAAGAGCTCTAAAAGCCTGTAGACCTGGGATAGCTGTGACACTAGAGGGCGCTGCCTGGTGCTGATACCTTCTGCCTGCAGCTGTTACTGCTATCAAAGCATACGAAATACAGCAAGCTGCCAAAAACTAGCATTTGAGATTTCTTTTTTCTCTTTTTAAAGATTTATTTATTTTATGTATATGAGCACACCGTTGCTGTCTTCGGACACACCAGAAAAGGGCGTCAGATGCCCATCACAGATCGTTGTGAGCCACCATGTGGCTGCTGGGAATTGAACTCAGGATCTCTGGAAGAGCAGTCGCACAGACTAGCATCTCAAAATGTAGTGGTTCGAATAAGAGTGGCCCCCATAGGCACATATATTCAAGCACTTAGTTATCAGGGAGTAGCACTACCTGAGAAGCATTAGGAGGCATGGCCTTGTTGGAGGAGGTGTGTCACTGGGGGTGGGCTTTGAGGTTTCGAAAGGCCAAGCCCAGCCCAGTGTTGCCACCTCTTCCTGCTGCCCATGGATCCAGATGGAGAACTCTCAGCTATCTCTCCAGAATCACGTCTGTCTGCATGCCGCTAAGCTCCCTGACACGTTGATAATGGACTAACCCTCTGGAACTATAACCAAGGCCCAATCAAGTGCTTTCTTTTGTAAGAGTTTCCCTTGGTCATGATGTCTCTTCACAGCAATGGGACAGTGACGAAGATATAACAAACTCGAAAGTCCCGAGGCTAGGGACTTAGCTCAGTTTGCAGTGCAGTCACCAAGTGTGCATGGGCCACATCGTCAGTCCTCAGCAGTGTGTAAACTGGGAGCACGCCTCTAATCTCTGAATCCCAGAGGTGGATGCAGGAGGATTAGTTCCATGTTATCCTTGGTTACATAGCTCTGAGGGTCTCTGCACCACCACAGCCAGTAGAGAAGTGCTGTGAGGGAGGCAGAAGGCAGCTCGGCTCAGAACTAAGGGACTGGAGTTGGTTCAGTTCAGGAGTCTGACTGGGAATGGTTTATTTTAGTCGTATTTAAGCGCAACACAATTTGGTGAAAACTTTCCTGGTGATAACTCTATCTCCAAAGTTGTCTCCCTTTGCGATTTCTTAGTTGTTTCTACTTCTGTTTTTAGATCCTGGATGGTTTTGCTCAGTTCCTTTACTTGTTTGTTTGTGTTTTCACGTATTTCTTTAATAGATTTTTGTGTTTCCTCTTTCATGACTTCTGCCTGTTGACTCAATTTCTCCTGCATTTCTTTAAGTGTTTTTTGTGTTTCCTCTTTCTTGGCTTCTATCTGTCGACCCATATTCTCCTGAGTTTCTTTAAGTGATTTTTGTGTTTCCATTGGAAGGGCTTCTAACTTATTCATGTTCCCCTATATTTCTTTAAGAGATTTATTTACGTCCTTTTTGTGTTTTCCTAACAGCATCATGACCAGTGATTTTAAATCCAAATCTTGTTTTTCTGGTGTGTTGGGGTATCCAGGACTTGCTGTTGTTGGAGAATTGGGTTCAGATGCTGCCATATTGCCTTGATTTCTGTTAGTAAAGTTCCTTCGTTTGCCTTTTGCCATCTGGTTATCTCTGGTGTTAGTTGGTCCTCCTGTCACTGGCTGGTGCTTGAACCTCCTGTGGGCCTGTAAGGCTATTTCCGCACCCCTGGATGACCGGCTTTCCCCTGGCACAGACTGTTAATGTGCTGCCCTCCTCTTGGGTGCCATTGGAGCCCTGGTGTGCCTGCCTTGTCCCAAGCAATGCTATACTCGGGGTGTCTCTGTGTATCTGGTGTGCCTGTCTGGTAGTGAAGATGGTAGACACCTTGAGGACCCCCTGCAAGCGCAGATCACTCTGCAGGGCAAACAGCCCAGGACAGGACTTGCTGCTGGATTTTAAATGCTCTACTGATGCTGGTTCTTGAATGCCCGGCTTCTACCAAATAAACTGTTCCTGTCCTTTCTCGAGTGAGTATGAGGAAGTAGGATCTTCCCCATGTCAGATGTGGCACAAGTCTACCACATCCGACGGAAAGGGGCGGTGGTGATTAACCTGCTCCTGCTGGTTCTCTAGAGAGTATCAGGAAGTGGGATCTTCCCTGTGTCAGATGTGGCACAGGTCTCTGGCTGAGCTGGCTGCTTGGTCACAGGAGTCAAGATGGTGGCGACCTCAGACCACAGGGTTCCCTCTAACCACGGGACTCCTTGCAGCTCAGACGCTCCCCCACAGGATAGGTGCCCAGGAAACTGTAGAGCTAGCTGCCCAGCTCCCATGTGCTGAAGGAACCCAGGCGGGCCGTGTCCTGAGCAATCCTTCACTCTGGTGTTCTCTGCATACCTGTCTGATCTGGCTGCTTTGTCATAGGAGCCAAATGGGGGCTCCCTTTAACTGTGGGACTCCCTGCAGCTCAGATGCTCCCCTGCAGGATATGTGCCCAGACAGCTGTAGAGCTGCCCAGCTCCCATGCGCAGAAGGAACCCAGGTGAGCTGCGTCCCAAGCGATCCACCACTCCGGTGTTCCCTGCACACCTGGCCGAGCTGGCTGCTTGGCCACAGGAGCCAAGATGGTGGAGATCTCAGACTGATAACTCAATCCCACATGCACAGTAAAGCTTGAGACATAGCTAACTCTTATGTTAGTTAAAGAGACATCAAAACTCTTTGTAAAGTACCTGTGACATTCCCAGTATGTATGGGTTCTACAGATTGAAAATCTTGCAACAAGGGTCTGGAGAAGAATCCATAATGGTCTTGGTCACACAGTGCTAAGATCACTAGGCTATCAACTACATCTGCTCTCAGATTTCTGGGTAGATAACAGGTCATACATCAATTCCTTTGAAGGAATAACATTAACATGTTGAACATGGTTCCTCTTTCTGTGAGCACAAGAGCCTTCATACTTCCCACATCCCATACATAGCAAGTCAAGGCCAGTCTGGGCTATGTGGGAAATTAGCCTCCATTTCAGATGAGTTTTCAATGAAAAAAAAATTAGCTTTTTGAGTTGTAAAAAATAAAACAACCTCCACTTCCACATTAACTTTAGAAAATAACTATCAATTTTACACAGGCTTACTAAAAATTGTGTTTTTAACATCTAACTAAAAATCTCAAGTTAATCAAAGGCTTAAAAATAAAAAAAAATGAAGTGAGATAGTACTAGAAGAATTATTTGCTCTTTCTGATGAATATGCTCCTAAATCTTCTCCTATGGGCTGGAGCAAAGGCTCCATTGTTAAGACACACACTGCTCTTGCAGAGGACCTGAGTTCCTTTTCCAGCACCTATGTTAGGTGGTTCACAACTGCCCATAACTCCAGCCCCAGGGGATCCAGTGACTCTGCCCACTACAGGGCATCCTCTACAATGACTGGGATGATGGCTCAGCAGCTAAAGGTGCTTGCCAGCTAATCTGACTACCTGAGTTTTATCCCCAGGGTCTCCATGGGGTAAACCAATCCCCTGGAATTGCTATCAGACATGCTGGACCACTCATCTACTCTTGTGGAAATTACTGACAACATTGTCTCCTTGTCAGACAGTTTCGAGACTGCTAATGGATGCCTCTCTTCTCCCTGGAGGGAGACCACCACCACCACCCTTCCCACATCTCCCACACCCTATGTAGGGTTATTCCTTTTGTAGGACTTTGTGTGCATATTTTCCCCAGGTTGAATCTCTGTATGTAAACTTGTGGCCCTTTTTTTCCTGTCTGCTTACCATCTGACACAATAGTTTCCTGGCCCTGGATTTTAGCCTGTAATCCAGGTTTCTCAGGCATTAGTATGCACCAAGGGTCACCTGGAGGGCTCTGAACAGCCTTTTAAATTCCTTTCTCACATGTTTCTAACAAGAATCACAGATTTTAGTGTTGATTCACTCAAGAATCTTTTTTAAAAAAGATTTGACGGGGGATGGGGGGTGGGGGGAAGGGCTGTGGTGGTACACGCCTTTAATCCCAGCACTGGGGAGGCAGAGGCAGGTGGATTTCTGAGTTTGAGTCCAGCCTGGTCTACAGAGTGTGTTTCAGGACAGCCAGGGCTACACAGAGAAACCCTGTCTTGAAGAAACCAAACCAAAAAAAAAAAAAAAAAAAAAAAAAAAAAAAAAAAAAAAAAAGCCTTGTCGGGGACCTGTCATCAGCTAGGCAGAAGATGCATTCAGAGTAAAACTACATTAGAGCTGGTAAAAGTGTTGAACCAGAGCAATTTTTTTGCTAAGGTAAAAGGAAGTTGGATTCTGGGAATATTTAGGTGATGTTATTGAGAATTTGAGCAGTGATGTTTGTCATAAGTGGACAGTGACTGGGGCAAGCTGTTCCAGTGTGAACTTTAGGTTTCTAGCGCTGGGGATTGGGCTGAAATTGAGTCTATTAGCAGAGTCTCTGCCAGTTGGTTAGATGAATGAAAAAAGAACAAGTTTGTAGGGAAGCAGAAAAGGAGGAAGGTCTGCTCTGCCGCATCAACCAAGTCCAGGGCAGTGAGGAAGTACAGAGCCCACGGGTGGGAGGGTCTGAGCATCCTCTCACACTCATGACTGGCCAGAGCCTTAGCAATGACTAGACTCTAATCCAGACGCTAGAGTTTATGAAAAGATGAAATTGGGATGCTTAAAAGGTAGGAAAGGGTCATTACTACAAAAGATTGAGGTTTGATGGGCAGAAGTTACTGTCGATTGTCCGGAGGTACAAAAGATGGGCCACCCAAGGAGCTATCCAGCATCAACAATCAGATTCTAGGCGAGTCCTTTCTCTGGAAGACTATCAAGAAGCAGAATGTATTGCTCCTGCGTCGCAGGTAGTGAGCGCCCTCTGCTGGGCGTCCTTTAACAAGCAGCATGGTTGTTCCTTAGCTTTGGCGTCCTGTGGAGGGTTGGATCAACCTAAACAACAGTGTCTATGCAAAGTCGGCTGGGGTACGGGGCAGTGTGAGCTTGTATGTGTAGTGGCTTTGCTGGACACCTGAAGCCACAAAGTGGGAGCCAGGGGTGTCTAAACGGATTGTGGCCTGTTGTCCCCTTGTAAGGACAGCAATGAAAGATGAGAGTGGTGTTCATGGAACTGTAGAGGCTTCACTCTGGAAGGCTAGCTAATGAGAGAGCTTGGTCTGAAGTGGCAGTTCATTTTGCTCCCTGATGAAAACTCTCTTGGTGGTGAACAAAGTTCTAGACGCTTGGTTGGTTAATGTTAATGTTAATCCAGCTTTGATGGATGACACCAAACAACCCAGCGAGCACAGACCACAGGGTCTCGAAGGCCTTGGCTGTTCCTTTTCAGACGGTTGCTTACTAGCCTGGATCTTTTTCTCTACCTTGATCTGCCTTCTGAGGTCCTGGACTCACCCACTTACCCTCAAAGTAAGAAACTGATTAACACTAGAGGAGTCTTAGGTAACCTGGATGCTGAAATTAAGTTAATCGAACACTGTATATATAACGAGTGTAAGCCAATTAAAGCCTTTCTTACCCAATTTGTTTTTCATTGTGTTTCATCACAGCCTGGGTAACCAGAACTAAGACACAATGTCAATTTTTAGGAATATAGAAGCCAATTGGGGCGCTGTCTTTTGTCTTCAGTATTAATAAGGATGGGTGTCCACATAGCAGAATCAGAACAGTATGTTCTCAGCTCAGCTGATGTTCAGAGTTTGAGAATCTGGTAACTAGACATTACAGTTGTTGTGATTTTCATGGATTTAACTCATCTTTAAGACCCTACCTGTGGACCTGTGACTAGGACCCATGCAGTAGGTAGTTGTGTGGCATTTGAGGGTATTGTTCTTTAAGCACCTTTGTAATTTCCTTTCTCTCTGTCTTGCCACAGCTAAGTGCCCTTCATGTAGTGTCCCTAGCCTTTAGGGACATCTTCATGGAGTGGAATTTTAAAATCCAATAGCTCATCCATTGCGTTTTTGCTTTTTTGGTCTGATATTTTATTTCATGACTCTTGAGTCTTAACGATTCCATTGCCACCACTTAAAGCATAGGCCCTCTTCGACATTCTGTTTGTAAGTTCTGTGTCATTTGGCTCATAGGTAGCATATGTTCAAAAGGCTCTAGAATGCAGGGAAAATGATCGGAGCCCGTGTAGGGATGGTGGGCTCCCGAGTACCTGCAGAGGGGAGGCTGCCCAGCTGGGGGAGAAGGTGGGGCCAGAAGGTGGGGCCTTTCTGGCACGGGCCCCATTTACCTGTAGAGGAAGAGCCTTTGGTCCTCTCTGGAGGCTGGAAATGCTGAGGCCTGTTTTATTGCTCTTACATGGCAGGTTTTGATAAGAAGAGGCAGCTCATGGTTTCAAAGCTTTATTATAGAGAAGTAGGAAAAGAAAAAGAGATAAAGAAGTAAAGAGAGAAAGAAAAGATAGAAAGATGGAAAGAGGGGAGAAGAATGAGGAGAGAGGGGGACAGGGGGACAAGAGCGAAAGGGCAAGACAGCAAAAGCAGGAGAGCTAGGAGGGGCCTGCCATCCCCTTTGTACTGGGCTGGGTAACCTGGCTGTTGCCAGGTAACTGTGGGGCGGGGAAAACCTGGCTGTAGTCAGGTGACTGTAGGGGTGGAGTCCAGCCAGAACAATGGCCACCGGGTTATGTCCAACACTAGAACATGCTAGGAATACTAGACTGTGGGAGCCACACTGTCCAAGCATCCAATCCAAGGAAAGCTTGGGCGACCATGCAGTGTGTACACTGAGGTTCTGTTCATCTTAACTCTTCTCTGCCTCAGTGAGATTTAGTACTTCCATTTTAACAGCATTTTCTTCTCTGCAGTCTGACGTAGATGTAGGTATGGCGCCATTCAAAGCCCTATAATTTGTGTGTGTGTGTTCTTTCATTTTTTAGAATTAATATTTGCCGTTTCCATTTCTCATGCCAGATGTTAAGACCAGTGTGTTAGGATTTATCTTGTTGTGATGAAACACCACGACTAAAGACAAGTTGAGGAATAAAGGGATTTATTTGGCTTGTGCTTCTGCATCACCGTTCACCACTGAGGGAAGCTGACTAGGAACCCAAACAAGGCAGGATCCTGGAGGCAGGAGCTCGTGCAGAAGCCATGGAGGGGTGCTGCTAATTAGCTTGCTCGGCATGGCTTGCTCAGCCTGCTTTCTTATCGACTCAGGACCACCAGCCTAGGGACATCCCTACTCATAAGAGGCCCTCCCCCATCAATTACTAATTAAGAAAAAGCCCTACGTGCTTGCCTGCAGCCCAGTCTTAAGGAGGCATTTTCTCAATTGAGGCTCCCTCCTCCCCAGTGACTTAAGCTTGGGTCAAGCTGACATAAAACTAGCCAGCACAACTGACATTGGTGGTGAGCCTACACAAATATAAGGAGTTTCTGAAAAGAACAGCATGTCATCCTGTGGATTTTCGAAGAGTGTTCTTCAGAGAACTGACCTCCTAGCAACTCAGGAACATGGGAAGGACCAGAAAATCCCTACTATGAAAAAAATCCAATATTCAAGGAAACCCTTGAATGTGAGGAGTATAGACAAAGCTTTAGCTATTTTTCTTACTATGTTAGACACCAGAGAGCCCACACTTTGTGTGTAAGGAATCTGGAAAGGCCTTCAGTGGCAATCCATCATTACTGCAGCATCAGAGAATCTGCACTGGAGAGGAACCCAGCCATATGAGGCGTGCAGCCACCCCTGTGGTAAGGCACATGGGATACACGATGGAGACAGATCCTATGCCTGTGCAGAGTGTGGGAATGACTTTATCAATAGTTTTGAGTTTGTTCTCAATCAGAGACTCCACACTGAGGAGAAACTCTATATGTGTAACTAGTGTAGAAAGGCTCCTGTTGCTGGGTGGTGGTGGCGCATGCCTGTAATCCCAGCACTCTGGGAGGCAGAGGCAGGCAGATTTCTGAGTTCAAGGCCAGCTTGGTCTACAGAGTGAGTTCCAGGTCAGCCAGGGCTATACAGAGAAACCCTGTCTCGAAAAAACCAAATCCAAAAAACAAAAACCAAACCAAAACAAGAACAACAACAAGAACAACAACAACAACAACAACAACAACAACAAAGGCTCCCATTAGCAATTATCCTCTGACATGAGAAAATTCACAGTGGGGAGAGACCTTGTGAGTGGACTGAGTGTGACTAAGCCTTTGGAAGGACTTTCCTTCCAGTCAATGGCACTGCACTCACACAGATGAGAAGCCTCACTCTTAAAAAGTATTGAGAAAACCCTTCGACTCTCTCAAAGAGCTAACTCTCTTCTCATAGAAGTCACGTTCAAAGACTCTCTCACTGTATGTCCTATGGGAAAGCCTCTACTAGAACATTAAACAGACATCTAAAACCTCATCCTGCATCTGTGAAGAGTGTGGGAAAGTTTTCACTAGTAAGAGAAAACTTCAGCATCAAAATCTCCATTCTGGGAAGAAACTTTATGATTATAGCAAATATGGAAACTCCTCCAGTGCGGGTCCCCCATCCCCATTGGCCATTGCGCACTGGAGGGCTCAGGATGTAGAGGCGCTGGGGAGCAGGGTGTCCCGCAGCAGGGAACACAGCAGGTGTAAATGCTCCAGGAGATTGTGTCAGAGGAATTATTGAAATAGTGGGGCCAGCTTATATAGCTCGAGTCGGGGAGGGGGAAAGGGGAGAATAGAAGGCTAAGGGAGGAAGTGCCTCAGCAGTTAGAGTAGCCTACTGCAGGTCACGTGATTTCTGAGAAGCCAGTTCTCTGGCAGAAAAACAGAAGCGGCACAGGCTTTATGATGGCATGACCTTTGTCTCTGTGGAGTTGAGTAGTCCCAAGCCTGCTATGGGTAGGGAACAGCCCCGCTCCTGCCGTGCTCCCTGAGAAGTGTCCCGGATCAAGGCACTGCTCTATCATCTCCCATCTGGCTTGGGAGCCCGCACTCCAGAGCCCTAGGTCTTTGCATCTAGGTCTTTGCAAGCATCTCTGCACTGTGAAGATGCTTGGGCTGCAGACTTGCCATTTGGCCTCCGGAGCTGTTTCACTCACCCTCATGGTAATAGTGGGCTCGGGTTTGGAGTCCACCCTCCACTCAGAAGCGGAATGTGTGGCAGAAGTGCGGGCAGAAGTCGGCTTTTGCGGCACATTCCTTCCCATGAGCCATAGCTACCGGTTAGGCTAAGAGGACTCTTCTGGACGCCTTGGAGGATGAAGACGAAGAGCAGTCAGATCTCAGAGATAGCATTGAACACCAACACCAAATCGTATCTGAAGCTGTGTGTGTGTGTGTGTGTGTGTGTGTGTTTAAATCCTAGTAACCAATAACTTCCTCTTCTGGGCTTGCTAAGTAAGGTAAATTATTAATGTTGATTTGGTTTCACCTTGAAACAGTATTTGACTTATGCAGAACCTTATCAGAGTAACAGAGTCGGGTTTCCCTCTAAAGGTGTCGCCAAAGACAAATTTATAGCTGAGCAAGCAGAGTGGAACATATCTGTTCAATACTCCGGAAGCTGAGACAGGAGGATTGTGAGTTCAAGGCTATCCCGTGATGCATACAACAAGACACACAGTGTAGGAGTCACTGATGGTTTCCAGGGACTTTGGGCTTTGATGTGTCTGGGGATGGTAATCTCTTAAATCCAATTCTCTTTTCCAAGACTCTTTTCCGTGACCACATGGGTTTCGGTTCTTTGGTTTTTCAGGGGAATTATAGGCATAATGTTACCGTGCCTTGTGTAAAGATTATCCTTGTATTATTCAAATGCTGATCTTCCACCAGCATTGAATTGAATAGCCACGGAGGGTGGAGTGAGGATTGATGATAGGAAAGACAGAAAAAATATTCAAAGCCAAGAGTTAAGTTTGGGAGGACTGCAGGTCAATACCACAGCAGCAGCAGTCAGCAGCAACCAGTAACCTCGAACTTATTTTTCTTAAGCTTTTTTATACCTCACAGTACCTCCTTTGTGGGAAGCAAACCCACAAGCTAACAGAAAAGAAAAAATTGCTGAAATAGACACAGGACATCTGTTCCCATCCAAAGGCTTCCCTGTTCCTTCCACAAAAGTAAACAGAATCCTTAATTTCTCACCTAGAGACTCAAGTGCTTCAGCAAGCCAAGACATCTGCCAACAGACCCTGACCCACTTTGATTCTGCCTGGGAGGCCGACTGTTCTCTCTCTCTCTCTCTCTCTCTCTCTCTCTCTCTCTCTCTCTCTCTCTCTCTCTCTCTCTCTTTCTCTGCTTCAGAGAAACAGGCAAACAACTCTTGACAGTCAATAAAACTAGTTGATTAGCCAATGACTGAGCAGGGGGAAGACTTTCTCCCAGCTAGGGGAGGAGGAGAGAGGGGAACTGAGGATTAGCCACATGTAGAGAGTTCAAGAGACACCTGGAGCAGAGAAATCCAGATAAGTCCCCAAATGCATGTTTCTCAGGGATTTAGGCTGGGAGGCAGTCAGATTAGTTTGGAGGATTAAAATAAAGCAATACTGCTCAGTCGTTGTGCCCTTAAAGCTTGAGATGTGTGTGTGTGTGTGTGTGTGTGTGTGTGTGTGTGTGTGTGTGTGTGTATATATATATATATATATATATATATATATGTATGTATGTATAATCAGGTCTCAATTATTTGGGAGCTATCTGGGTTAAGAGGAAAAGAAAAACACACATACTTAAAATCGATTAACATGGAATACACCATCTGAGACTCAGAAACTGTGGGACTGGGAGCTGGTACTCCTATGGTATTCTGAAGGTCAGGTGGAATCTCACGTCTGGGGTACTGTGTCAACAGAGATATCCAGGGCCCATTTTAGATACGTGGAAGGAGCAAGTTACTAGGCCATCCCCACGAGCAAGAAGGTGTGCTGTGCTCACTTAGCCACCTGCTCTGTGTTTCCACATCCTACCATCTTGTTGTTTGGATAACTTTCAACTGCTCTCATGTCAGAAATCAACCATTGAGTCTGTTTGTCTTCCCGGTGGTTGAAAAAAAAAAAGTCTGAGTTTGATGTCTGTTAGGAAGTCTCTGTGAAGCTAGGCAGAACATGCCCCTGAAACAGTCAGGCATGGCAACCTCTTCCCCTCCTTATGTTAATGCCATATCTGTAATGAACTGTAGTGTAACTCCGGAATCCAGCGCCGTTACTTTAGGTGAAACAATAGGCTGTAGTTCTGTATAAATCCAACAAATGGCATTCCAGAAAAGGTAACTAATACCCACCCAAAGCCTCACAGGTGGTCAGTGGCGGGCCCAGGAGACCTCACCTCTGCGTACAGGCCCCCTCTTCTCTGTATTTCTTTTCTGAGTAGCAAGTCCTGCCGTGTCTCCAAACTCACCACCCTTCCTCTCATTGCATAAACTTCTCTTCACCCATGCATTGTATGGCTAGAAGTTTGTTTTGGGTCCTTTTTTTTTTTTTTTTTAAAAATCTCTTACGTCTCCACCACTTTAAAACACCCTTCCTTCCTAATTCTACAATCAGCAGTCTGCCAGGCTATGTTTTCAGTTTAATTTCTTGAATTACGAATCACTAGCACAGGTAGGTATTATTGTTATAGCTCCATACTCGGGACTGGAGAGATGGCTCATCGGTTGAGAGCACTGACTGCTCTTCTGAAGGTCTTAAGTTCAAATTCCAGCAGCCACATGGTGGCTCACAACCTTCCGTAATGAAATCTGACGCCCTCTTCTGGGGTGTTTGAAGACAGCTACAGTGTACTTACATATAATAAATAAATAAATGTTTAAAAAAATAAGCTCCATACTCAGTGATATAAACTATGATTATGTTTTTTTAATTTAATATTTTTATGTAGTTTGATCATGTTTCCCCCTTCCCTAACTCTTCACAGATCTCCACCCCCCCCCCCCCAGCTCCTCTCCACCCAAGCTTCTTCTCCACCCTATATATTGTTAAGGGAAAGTCCTACTGTGATTTCAATACTTAGGCAAGGGCCAACGCATCTTTAATATCTTTCTTTGTTCACAAGATGCTTATCCTAATTCATCTTTTCATGGGTTCAGGCATCTCAGGGGGTGTCTGTGTAAAAGAGTAATTACTGTTTCCACCTCTTGTGTTCTAGTCTTCTGAATATTACAATTCAGCTTCCTCATAAGACAAGACAAACATCTATGTCTACAATCCTTTTGGCTCCTTAAACCAAATCAACACCTCATCAGGCTTTAGTTCCTTATTCATTTTTCGGTATGTGGTTGTGCTTTCCTGTCCTTAGAATGAGGTTGTGTGTTCTATCTTCTCCTGAACTCCTAGGTGCTAATTTGCATCAATCACTTCATTACATAATAAATTTAGTCTTAAGTCATTATTGCAAGATATTAACATGGGCACATCACTTCCTTTAACTTAATTCTTTCTGGAATATACTTTCATTTCTAAACTTTCAATTCTTATGTGTTCCTAAACTTTAGGTACGTCTCATAACTGTCTAACATTTTCCCACAGGTGACCTTTAGAACCATTTTCAGAAGTTCCAAAATCAGTCCAGTTGGATTTTTTTTGATACAGCATTGACCATATACAACCGATCAAGAATACCTTTCTTACCAAAGTGATTTTACACCCATCTTTATAAGTTTCTTTGTTTGGTTAATCCTGAGTAGTTAAAAACATACACACTGGACACTACATACTACATAGACACACACACACACACACACACACACACACACACACCATTATTAAGCTTACTCTTTATATAGCTTTGCATATGACCATATGACCTAGTCTGTTCTGGTATATATTTTTTCACCTCATAGGTTGACTAATCCAGTAAATTAATTAACACTATCGAGAAGAATAGGAGCAAGGTATAGTGATGTATACCTGAAATCCTAGCACTCAGTAAGCCATGATAGAAAGATCATGGGTTCGAAACCAGCCTGAAGTACATAGTGAGACTAAGCAGTAAGTGTGTATGACAAAACTTTTGCTAAGAGATGCGACACACATCTACTTACCTCAGACAGAGAATCCATGATACATCAAAGTATTGATAGCACCAAAGTCCAATTTGTTAACCAATGCATTTTATTAGGGTTACTTAAGGAAGATTGGTGTGATGGTTTGTATATGCTTGGCCCAGGGAGTAGCACTGTTAGGAGGTGTGGCCTTGTTGGAGTGGGTGTGGCACTGTGAGCATGGGCTTAAGACCCTCGTCCTAGCAGCCTGGAAGTCCTAGCAGCCTTCAGATGGAGATGTAGAATTCTCAGCTCCTCCTGAACCATGCCTGCCTGGATGCTGCCATGCTCCTGGCTTGATGATAATGGACTGAACCTCTGTACCTGTAAGCCAGCCCCAATTAAATGTTGTCCTCATAAGAGTTACCTTGGTCACGGTGCCTGTCCATCATGGAGACCAGTTTCCTATGTGAATGAGAGAAGCCACGTGTAGTGTCCATTCTAGAAAACAGTGAGAATTGAGGCCACTGCAACCCTTGGCAGCACAGAAATGAAAGAAGGTTGTATCCAGGTGTTGGGGTTGGAGGTTTGGAAGTCATATTAACAAATGCTTCTTATTTTTCTTTTTCCAGCTTGGCTTTGTTTCCACTTGAGGATAATGATGTTGAATTAAGGATGTGCATGTGCCCACACTGTCTTTTGCTGCTGTTTCCAAAAATCACAAGAGTGTGATCTAAAGTGCTGAATGCTCTTTTGACAGAGTTCTGAGAGAAACACGGGATGTTTTTCTCTTCATGATGCTGTACTTAGATTCCTAGAATTACTACATGCTAAAACTGTGTGAAGATGCGTTGTGTAAGTCCTAGATTCTGGTCAAGGTTTTCACATACATGAATGAGCAGCCACATACTAACAAGTCCTTCTCTGTAGCATATGTATGTGTATGTATGATCCCTGCTTTTTGGAATGACCTGAAAAGACAAATAGTTATGTAACTATGAACACTAACTAGGCAAAAATGTGCCAAATGCTGAGAAGTACAGGGTGCTGTAATGGCATATTAGTTGGGGCTCCCACCTTGTTTTGGGTGGTAGCTCCTCGCTTTCTGTGAGGAGTAGGATTTCAGCTGACATTTCCTGTAACAGCCAAGATGAAATGTAGGGTTGGTAAGGGAAAAGCATTCTGTGAATGGTGTTCACTTAGAAAAGAGCATATGTGCAAGAGCGGGAAGAGGGGGGAAAAAAGGGGGGGTGAGAGCCAGGAGGGGTGGGTGGAGCCAACCCGAACCCTCGGGTACAGCAGGATGAGGGAGAGCCAAGCTGGAAGGAAGAACTATGTTACCAGAGTCAGGAAGGGGTTTCATTTTCAGTACTTGAGAATTTCATACACACATGGGATGGTTTTGACACCCCCCCATCTCCTTCCTTCCAGTTTCTCCCCCTCCTCTTCCTAACCCTTCCCCTCCATCTTCATGTGTTCTTTTTAGAACTCACAGAGTTCTCTTAGTGCTGCTAGTCCTGGAGCATGAGTAGCCAGCCTCTCAGGAACCACATCCCACTCCCTGAAGATCGTCCCCTCCGCAGCTATCAATCCCCAATAGCTCCTCACTGAGAGGTGGGATTCTGTGCATCTCCAGGAAGGCGAATTTGTAAAGAGGGCCCGACCCAGTAGCTTTTAGTACTGTCTACCCTCCCCAGGGTTCATTCTGGGACTTTGTGTGGGGTAATTTTTTTTTATTACCTTTGATGGTGATGGTGATGGTGATGGGTAGTATTGTGCGTGAAAGTCAGAAGTACCACAAAGCCTGCAATGTAGGACCGTCTTGGCTACAGAGGAAGGCTTGCTAGTGCGTGGCTGGCCCTTCACGTACGTGAAAACCTTGACCTGAATCTAGGACTTACACAATGCATCTTCACACAGTCTTAACATGGAGTAATTCTAGGAATCTAACTACAGCATCACCAAGAGAAAAACATCCCGTGTTTTACTCAGAACTTTGTCAAAAGAGCATTCGGCACTTTAGATCACACTCTTGTGTGATGTTTGGAAACACTAGCCTAAGCCAGCAGTTCTGTGGCTGTGACATCTGAACTCCATTTGTGACAATGGCAAATGTACGCCATTAGATGAAAGTGGTGTTGTTATTATACATCATATTCATGTATCCTTTATGATGTATGACATTATTTGTGGGTCTCTAGGCAGTGCCGACTTTCAATTCCTGAACAGAAGCTGTGTCTACAAAGACTAACTTATTCTAACTATAGCTGTGCTGAGATGTTGGGATGCTACAGGTGCAGAAGCTAATTATCTTATTTCAGGCTAGTGTTACCACTCCGAATAACCCTTCTTTGCTAATTTTCTGTAAGAACTAACATCCCCTAGTAACACATTAAACACCTGTTGGGATCTTGCAACAGGCCACCAATTCCACCAACACAAAAACCAAGAAGGTTATCATATAGCATCCATCTGACCTATAGAAAAGCGTCCCCTATCTCTCTGTAACCACCTCTCTGATGCACCCAAGCAATGTGTTTTATACTTTGATTTAGGACTTTTTGGTTCTGTAAAACTATAAAATTGGTTCCCACGTTGGAATGTGAAATTTGGGGTAACCTAAATCTATGCTCCTGGGCTATGATCACTCAGGTTTGGTTTGAGAACAAACTACCTACTATATCTTTTAAGGCAAGAGTTATTTTCTTGTGCCAACAGCAGGCAGCTATGAATTTCATGGTAAGAATAAGGTGGCTATTTTTATTTGCCTTGGTTTTTTAATTCAGAGTGCCAGATAAGCAGTGTGTCACTAAGCTCCCTCTCCAGCCTGACCTGCCAGAACAGCTGCAATCAAGGCCCAGCAGGCCTGCATGACATTACGTAACATTTATTTTTAAAGTGGACCCCGGGTCCTCCAGCCTGTGGTGCACTGGCACAGCCCACCTGCTGGCACCTGCAGCTTTACCAAGACACAGGCTCGGGCGGCCTTTCTCAGGTGGGCCTTTTCAGGTGCCCAGGAGTAAGGGTCATAGGGCGTCAGATCCCAATGCCTGCGACAAAGGGATTGAGCCCTTGGGGACAGAAGAGAACCGCAGAGGCCAGGCGGGGTACCCCGACAGGGAGGGCACCGCTCCTAGCGGGGCGGGGGCGGGCCGGTGACGCACTTCCGGTCGCGCCGCGGACCGTGCTGCGCAGGTGAGTGCGGACCCGTTGCGGTTCACAGTGTCCTGGCGGTCAGCACGCAGGGTCGTCCGCAGCCTGCCTGGCGACCACTTGAGTGGCGACCCCCATCAGACTCAGGGAGCTTAGCAGGTGGCGGGTCGGGCAAGCTGTGTCACTTCACCGAGGGTGACTGCGTGCGGGGGCGAAACGGCTCGAGGCGACATCGCCGGTCTTTTGTCGCGCTGCGGCCCGGCAGGTGCTTCAGGTGTGTACGGACAGCTTGCCCCGGGCTCCAGACAGGGCGTGGGGCGCGGGGCTCGGCCGGAAAAGCACGGCCACTTCTCAGCCATCGGGGACTGACGGCTCGAGGCCTGCTCTGCTGCATCGACGTCAGGCCCCACACATGCACACATGCTTACGACACTGCAAGAGTACACACAGAATAGTTTCAGAATTGCTATTTCATACCCGGTAGAAGGCAGTACGACATCTGGGATGGATGCAGGTCTCTTTGGTTTTAGCTTTACCGTAACCAAAAACACTATTTTTCCAAGGGTTTGGGGAGCGGGGAGAGACAGACAGACAGACACAGAAAGTTTTTTAAGAAAAAGAAAAGGAACACATGCTTACCAATGAGGCAGCTGGTTAAGAAAGAATGTGGTCCTTACGGTCGCATCCATCAGTATATTTGTTCTTCATCTGACGCTCAGACTCTCCCACCCTCAGAGGTAACAAGTATTTTGAATTTTGTGTTAGTCACAGCCTTTTTTTTCAAAGTGTATCCATATACACTGATATGTAAACAGTTTGACCTTTTTTTGTTTTTGTTTTTGATCATCTTAGTGCAGCTGGGTAATAGACAGCTATAAAAACAACTTGTATTTTCAGTGGATAGGTAGGTTTTCAGACTGGTTATGTATCAAACATAGTACTGAGGATGGATGAATGTTTTGTGTGTGTCTCCAATACATGAGAATAGCCATAGGAGCACATTTTTCAAGTTTTTTTTTTTATTCATTGAGAATTTCATACAAATGTAAAATGCATTTGATTCATTTCACCCCTCTCCTGGGCACCCCCTTGGTAGACATTTTTAAAATTTGATGTGAGTATTGAGTTTCACAAACACCTTTGGCATCGAGGTGGACCATAACTTGATTTGCTATCCTCAAATTGAATTACATACTCTTCTTTGTAGAATAAGGTTTTTTTTTTTTTTTTTTAAAAATACCAAAGGGTATTTTAAGAAAAGATAGGCATTAATACCACACACAAAACGAACAAACAAAAAGTAAAACAAAACTCTTAAAATAAACCAACTCAGTAAATAATAATAGATCAGGGTATTTAAAGGTACAGTAATGAAACCAGAGCTTATTAGTAGGGGAAAATGAATAGCACCAATATATTTTGAAAAACCATCACGTCAGAGACGCGTCAGAGTTACTGAGCTCTAAAGTAGCAACTGAAATGTAGACCATGAGAACCTCTGAGAGTTCTTGGTTGAGGGTTAATTCTGAGCCAGAGGAAAATTTATGGCCTGATAGTTTTTAATTGCCAAATAAGACAATGAATTTAACTGAAAAAATTCCTGCAATTTGAAGAGGTAGAAAAATGTAAAAATCCTTTTGTAGTCTAGGTTTTTCCAGATGTAGAACATAGGACAAAGGGTTTTGCTTTGTTTGTTTGTGGGAATTTAACTATGAATGTAGTCATGTGGACAGAGTGAAGGACAGAGATAGCAAAACAGAGAAAAAATATATATGCAAATTAACTATAACAGTTCAGTTGAGCAAAGAATGATTTGATACCACAACAACTTGTGAGACCGGGATGCCATGGTGCTGGGTATTTATAGACAGGAAAAGGCATGTGCCTTGCTGGAGAGCTAGCCAGTTCGTTTGTGCCCTGTGCTTGCCCTATTTGAACCTAGTTTGATCAGCCTGGACACTATGATTGGCTGAGACTCAGTTCTGAAGTTCAGTTTTGAATTTATTTCTATACTGAGTTAGGTTGCAATTCTCTACCAGTAAGGACTCTGGTATATGAGTAGGAAGGCTTTCTTAGGCCAATTTAGTTTGCTTTAATAAAGTACTTACAAGGTTGCCTTACCAGATTTGGCCCTCAACAGGTTCTGTTTTGCAGGGTCTCTGAGGAGCCTTGGAATCTCAAAGATGTCCTTCTAGGGCTAATGGGAAAAGCACTTACCTATCAAATTCTGCCCCGATGGTCAAGGGTGGCCTCACAGATGTTTATTGCCTGCAGTTTGCTGCAGCAGGTATCTCATTCAGAAAATGGGAGAAGCCGGACAGCAGCAATGAGGTATATATGGTATAAGTCCTTGTGAAAGTTGGTGACAGCTTTGTAAAGCTGCTCTCGGCCTAGGAGAACCGCAGAAAGCCACCCCTCAGAAAGTCTGTGATCCACAAGTGGGCAGTTCAGATTGAGAACTGAAAGGCAGCCTGATCCCTCACTCACTTTTAGCTCAGCTTTCTCTAGGTTAGCCTAGGCTGGGGAAGAAGCCAGCCCGCTGAGACCTGCAGGAAGCCTTGGGTTCATTCGTTTGTTCGTGTGCACCGCCCTTCCCCCATGGTTTGTTGAGAGAGGATTCCTGTGTGGTTCAAGGTAGCCTTGAACTTTGAATTCAGGAGCTTTCTGCCCTGTCTTCCTGAGTGCTGGGATTACAAGTATTCATTACTATGTCCGGGATTCATTGAGGTCCTTCTGTTATTTTGAGACAGGTTCTTTTGCAGCCCAGGCTGGCCTCAAACTCTGATCCTCCCACCCCAGCTCTCAGGTACTGGACAGTGTGTCTTGCCATCACTCCTGGCAAGCCTGAGGATTCTTGACACCAGGAATGGGAGGACTGGCAGGTGGAGGAGCAGCTGCCCCTGCCTGTGTGGTGTCTTCCTGCAGCCTGACTCCCAGCTCCCATGCCTACGCTGCCCCCTTAGCTGGCCTTTCTTCCAGAGTAACTGCAGACGATCCTCAGGTGCAGAAAGAAAAAGGAACTAGGTTTGATATTGCTATCTCTTGAACTGAACGCTCCATTCGTGGTCTGCCTAAGTTTTATAAATACTTCTATATGATACTTGTATATAAATACTTGTATATGATACTTGTAAGAGTTGCCAAATCCCAGGCTTCTTGGCAGCCCTTCTCAGAGCATCTGCATCCTGGGGATAATACGGGGTATGTGAATCAGTGACGGGGTCACTCTGTCTTCTCTGGCAGCTCCTGTTCCTGTCTGGAAACCAGCTGCCTGGGCCTCAGGTCTTAACTGTGCTCCTGACTGGATGGCTTTTCTCACACTCCTCCCACACCCTCTGTTTCTCCACAGCTCCAGTCCTTCCTTGAGAGGGAGACCAGGTGATGGCAGCGATGATCCCATGGGTTTGGCCCCAGGTGAGCTGTGGGACCCTCATCCCTTCTTCTGGGCAGTTCAGATTGAGAGCTGAGAGCTGGGAGCTGGAGAGACTTGGAAAGAAATGCATTTCTACCTGCTGGCTGGATCTCATGAGAAAGGTGGGCAGACAGGTGGCAGAGACTCGGGCAGTGACCAGTGACGGTGATAGGACAGTGAACTCAGCAGACAGAGTCACACAAGGGTCTGTATGGCACTGGACTTGAGCACTCTGGCAGAGGGATTCTGGACAATGTTGCCATGGAAACCACCCTTGTGGTCCTTTGAGGAGTTGGGGAAGTTTAGGGTGATTGATAGCTAGGGTGGAAAAAGAAGAAGAGCTGAAGCCCAGTAAGAAGGAAGCTCTGCCTCTGAACAGGAGGGGTGGGGACCGTGGTAGAAAGGGGGAGCGAACAAGGGAAAGACAGCAGGCCTGCAAGTCCCTGGTTGGGGTCTGTGGGGGGGTCAGGGGCAGATGGGCTAGAGCCAGGCTACCCTTGGAAGCGTGAGGGACATGTGTTTACCTTATGAGGATGGGGGCAGTGCACCTGGGGCTGAGGTAGACCATAGAGGACCTAAGACCTGGCAGGGATGCAGTCAGAACTGCAGACGCCTCCAGCAGGGTGCCAGCGAGGCAGCCTGTCTAAGGCAGAGCAGAATTGTGCAGTAGAATTTGCTCACGGGAATTCTTTTTCTTTCAGCCCAGTGTGAAAATGACATGCAGTTTCTCTGCTGTAAGAGAAGGAGGATATCCCATAGTTTATTTCCTGGTGTCTTTTTTCTCCACTTTCTCTTGTCACTAACTTTGTGCTCTGCGCCCGCCCCTCCCCAAGCCCTTACTCTGCCCTCTGCCCCTTACTTAGAGCCTGAGCCATGGAATTGGCCCTAGGGCAGCAAGAACCTGTTGTTTCAGAAGTCGGTGACCTTTGAAGATGTGGCTGTGTACTTCACCCAGACGGAATGGGATGGTTTGTCCCCTGAGCAGAGAGCATTGTACAGGGATGTGATGCTGGAGAATTATAGGAACTTGGCCTCTGTGGGTAAGGTTTCTCTCCCACAGAACTCTGCCATTTTGGGTTTCTTAGCTCCTTTCTTCCTAAGAAGTGGCTGGTGGGGATTTGGTAATTGTTTAATGAGTGGGCTTTTTCTAATCTCCTATGTATAGATTGCTGGAAGAGCAAATCTCGAGCTGTTTGGGGCCAACAAAGAACTTTGCTAAGCCTCAGGCACGCTTCTGAAGAACCCTAGAGAAGCTGTATATTGGACATGGTTTGAGAAATAGAAACTTGATGTTCTACAGAGGCACTTTCAGGCTGCCCCTCACCTTACTATATCGAGTCTTTCTAAGAATTCCAGTGAACTCTGGGTATTTCAGGCCAAGATCAAGAAGTGGTATCCCTTCAGGCAGACTCCTCGCAGCTTTCTCTGCATGTGGTCCCTGGCTCACATTCTGACCCTTCTTATCCCTGTCTGCCTCCTTTCTGAGGATCTTACCTTCTTCCCCGTGGTGGAGGCAGTCTCAGAAGTTACGAATGCACATGTGGGAGAGTTTTCATTATTTTCTGTTTCCGTTTCCCAAATCAGGATTTCCACTTCTCAAACCTGCTGTGATCTCACAGCTAGAGGAACGAAAAGATCTGGAAAACCTGTCTCAGCTGGCCACTGGAACAGACTCCCAGGGCCTCTGGACTGGTAAGGGAGGCACACACTGCCCAACATCATGTGTGTGTGCCACATTTCTGCATTGTGCAGTGCATTTTCCAAGATGCTGTATTCTATCTCTGACCACACCCTTTTCAAACAAGATTTCTTGGTTTGGGGGTAGAAGCCCTTAACATTTTTGAACATTGCCACTAAACGTGAAGAATATAGCCTTAACCTTACACAGAAATAGCTAAAGCCACAGGCTATAGTATAATACCATCTGTGTTTGTGAGGAAACTGTTTCTAGTCACACGACTGAGCAGGTCTGTTATTTGAGGTCTCTCATGTCCAGGGAACACATCTCTGAAACTGTGGCAATGAAGTGAAGCAACAACTACTTGGGATTCTTAGGGGTACACAGACTTTCAGGAGGCCTGGGCCCCAACCAAGTGTCTGCATTTACATTCATGCTGTGAGGTCTTTAATCAAAGGTGTTCAAGTCTCATTCTGTATGCCACAGTTGATCTCATTTGTTGGTAAAAGGTGAGACAGGCTCTGGGTGGGCAGGGGGAGAAGGTGGGCATATAAAGACTGTGGTAGCAGTGAAACTGTGCAGCCCAAAACAAAAGGCCGTTTTCATAACTCAGCTGGTGATGTCCATGAAGTCTTACTTGCTGGACCATAGATCCTTTATGAAAGAGAAGCTGGAAAATAAGATTTGGGTGGTCAGCTCAGTCCTTCAGAAAGTTAAATGGAAGGCATGTTAGTGAAGATGGAATGGACACTGATTACCATCTGCCATACCACAGGGTGTGGAAGTCGCTAATACAAATTGGTAAAGAGTGAGTTGTTGATCTCCATGACACATACAATGTTAACCCATCTGAAAATGGTTTCTACTACAAAGGAGTTCGAATAATGCAAGAAGGTAGGGCATGCAGCATAGTGGTAGAACGTTTCCTTAGAAAGCTTGAGGCCCCGTGGTTGATCTTCACTGTGCAAAAGCTGTGATAGTGAAAGATAACTTCCCTGTCAGAGACCCGAGTGCTGTCAAATGTTAGCGAAGTAGTAGGACAGAGACAGGACTTGTGGGACAGGAGTGCATTGGTAGTCTGCAAGAAAAGTTGATGCTTGGTAACCTGGATACTGTCTTCTAGAGCTGAAGACTCATAAGTAATGAAACTCTTTTCAGAGATGCCTTGATGCACTTGAGCATCAAGTCAGTGGAAACAATCTCAGTTTTCTGTATAAAGAGAACGACTGAGTTGAGGTGCCTCTGCAGGCTTTTCTAACTATTGGAAGAGAGTATCGATTGAGTGGTTTATAAGCATAATTTGCATTTTTCATATGCTTTAGTTTGGGCTGCTCTAACAGTACCTTGGATGGTTTTTAAGAACATATATGTATTCTTCGAGTTTTTGAGGCCAGAAGTTCAAAATCCAGGGGCAGGTGGATTGTGTGCTTAACAAAGGCCTGTTTGCAGATTAATAGGCAGCTATTTATCTTCTTGCTAGGCCCTCGTATGGTAGAAGGAAAAAGAACTTTACCCGATCTCTTAAAACACATTGAGTCTGTCATGAGCATTCTGCCAAAGGTTCTCCTCCTAATAATGAATGGTAGGGATAGGGATGGGCAGCAGCGAACACTGGATCTATAGCAACATTATTTTTAATTTTGAAAAGGCTCAGATTGTTTTAAAGCCCTTTCTAGAGGAGCCAAGGCTACGTGTGTTGTTGAGAATAATTTTAATGAAGTAGTGAGGCAATGGCATTATCCTTTTTTCTTTTTATTTATTCTTCTCTTATACAAACATCTGGACAGCCACCTCCCCTCCCTCTATTCCTCCCAGACTCCTCTCCCAGATCCATTGATCCCTTGTTTCTCTTCAGAAAAGAGCAGGCCTCCCAGTGATAGCAAGCAGCCAACATGGCACAGCAAAGTGTACTAAGAGTAAGCTGGATGAGCAGCCCAGTAGCAGGGAAAGGGTCCCAGGAGCAAGCAAAAGAGTCAGACACCCCTGTTCCCACAGTTAGGAGTCCTACAAAACCCCCAAGCTAGACGAGCACAGCATGTATGCAGAGGACCTAAGGCAGACCCATGCCGGCTCTGGGATTGCTACTTTAGTCTCTGAGCCCCTTGCAGCCATACTTAGTCGATTCTGTGGGCTATGTGTTCCTGGTGTCCCCAACCCCTCTGGCTTCTATAATCCTCCTCTCTCTTCTGCAGGGTTCCCCTCTGCCTAACATTTGGCTGTGGGGTCTCTACATCTGCCAGAGGAAGCCTCTCTGATGATGATGGGTCAGGCACTACCTATGAGTATAGCAGAGGAGTATTAGAAGTTACTTCATTGATTTTTTTTTTTTTTTTTTTTTTTTTTTTTTGGCCAGTCCTGTTTGGTTCTACCCTAGAGCTCTGAACTACCATTGCCCCAGTAGATCCTACAGGCAGGACAGGTATGGGTCAAAGGTTTTGTGGCTGGGTTGGTGTCCCAGTCCCACCACTGGAAGTCTTGCCTGGTTGTAGAAGAAGGAAGGGCATATTTTATGTTGTAAGGGGAAGTGAGAGATGAAAAAATAAAGGAAGCTTTTCTGGGGGAGGGACTTGAGAAGTGGAGAGGTCAGGACTGTGAAATTATGACTATGAAAGAATGTTCAGAGATGACTGGTCTTTAGGATTGATGGAAAGGAATTTGTACAACTATTTTAAAAGAGATAGGAAGAGGTGTGGTCAGGTGAGCCTTACTTAGATTTGTAGGAAGGCTTGAGAGAAGCTTTAGGAAAACAAAACCCAGTTCTGCTGCGTTCTCTGCTGACACCTGTCAGACCCAGGCTCCCAGCTCATCCGTCCATAGGTCCTCGTCCTGTCCTTTGTTAATCATTTCCTGCTTTCATAGGAGCTTGATCCTTAGGGACAACTGAGAAGGAACTGTAGACTGTAGGAAGGCGCGAGATGATGGGAGCACACTGATCTGATGGACAAGACCGCGGTTTTCCTCACCGCTGCCACCTTTGTTTAACCTTTGTTACCACTGTTAGCTTTGCTGTGCCCGTGCCCTGCAAGAGCATGAGTGGGTGTCTCTTGGGTGACGTGGTCTTGCAGAGCTGGACTTCTTCAGAAGTTTTCTGACACAGAGATACATGGTCTTGTTCACTCTGCTCATTCTTCACAATTGGAACCTGCTTTGTTTTCTAGTTTTACCTTAAAGTTTATCTTGGGCATCTTCTCATGAACTACATATCTAGATCCTTTACCAATGAGAATTACACCTTATGGATGAACCTTAGGTTATATGACCTACTCTAGTGATTTTTAAAGGACCTTTTAGAGCAGGGCATGTTGATATTCTAGCCCTTATGAAGAAGGTACAGGAGAATCAGTAGTTCAAAGCCAGCCTAGGTAACACATTGAAACCCTATATATAATAAATAGCTTTCTAATTAGTATATTCTCTTCCAACATGGCTATATGACATGTTTTATTATTTTCTACTTCTTTTGGTAGAATGTACTGCTATCCAGACTGGCAATAATTTGACAGAAGAAGTGTATGAAGAAAAAAAGAATACATTATTTGAACTTCAGAAGGACTTTTCTCAGGAAACAAACTTTTCAAAAGCTTATATTGTTGGCCAACAACAGGAAATCCAGTCAGCAGGAAGTGAGAGGGAGAGTGTCAGTGCCACTGACGGAAGAGCTAAGACAAGCTCCCTGGAAGGGTGTTTATGTAGTCAGACTCCACACTGGTCCCAGGATCATGCCAGCTCCACTGGAGAGCAATACTCTGATACCAAACTTACGAAGAATGAAAGAATTACTACAGAGGAAAGACCTTTGAAACACACAGAATTAGCAGAGGCTTCTCAAGGTAGCTCTCAAGTTAATCAGCTTCCAGAAATCTGTGATGTGGAAAAGCCCTACCAGTGTACAGAATGTGGCAAAGCCTTCAGTGTTAAAGCCAAGTTTGTTTGGCATCAAAGACTTCATAACGGAGAGAAACCTTTCAAATGTGTGGAGTGTGGGAAGTGCTTCAGCTACAGTTCACACTATATCACACACCAGACAATCCACAGTGGAGAAAAGCCCTATCAGTGTAAGGTATGTGGCAAAGCCTTCAGTGTTAATGGAAGTCTCGTTAGACACCAGAGGATACACACAGGAGAGAAGCCCTATCAGTGCAAGGAGTGTGGGACTGGCTTCGGCTGTAGTTCTGCATACATCACTCATCAGAGAACCCACACTGGGGAGAAACCTTACGAGTGTAGTGACTGTGGGAAAGCTTTCAATGTTAATGCAAAATTGATTCAGCATCAAAGAATTCACACTGGAGAAAAGCCTTACGGGTGTGATGTGTGCGGAAAGGGCTTCAGGTGCAGCACCCAGCTTAGGCAGCATCAGAGCATACATACTGGAGAGAAGCCACATCGCTGCAGTGAGTGTGGCAAAGGCTTCACTAAAAATGCAAAGCTCATTCAACATCAGAGAGTACATACCGGTGAGAAACCCTATGCGTGCAGCGACTGCGGAAAGACTTTTAGTGCCAAAGGGAAGTTAATCCAGCACCAGAGGATCCACACAGGTGAGAGGCCTTACGAATGTAGTGAATGTGGGAAATCCTTTAGGTGTAACTCCCAGCTTCGGCAGCATCTGAGAATCCATACTGGGGAGAAGCCATATAAGTGCAGTGAGTGTGGAAAGGCCTTCAACGTTAATGCAAAGCTAATGCAACACCGGAGAACTCACACCGGGGAGAAGCCATTTGAATGCAATGAATGTGGGAAATGCTTTACTTCTAAAAGAAACCTGCTTGATCACCAGCGGACCCATACTGGAGAAAAGCCATATCGGTGTCAAGAGTGCGGGAAAGCCTTCAGTATCAATGCCAAGTTAACCAGGCATCAGCAAATACATACTAGGGAGAAACCTTTCAAGTGTATGGAATGCGAGAAAGCATTCAGCTGTAGTTCTGACTATATTGTGCACCAGAGAATACATACTGGAGAGAAACCCTTTCAGTGCAGTGAGTGTGGCAAGGCCTTCCATGTCAATGCTCATTTAATTAGACACCAGAGAAGCCATACTGGGGAAAAGCCTTTCCGATGCATGGAGTGTGGCAAGGGCTTCAGCCTTAGTTCTGACTGTATTATTCATCAGACTGTCCATACTTGGAAGAAACCCTATGTATGTAACGTATGTGGGAAAACTTTCAGGTTTAGCTTCCAACTAAGTCAGCACCAAGATGTTCACAATGAAAACAAATCCTAACGAAGAAAAAAAACAACAAAACTAAAAAAAAAAAAAAAACACATACACAAAACAACACCAACAAACAAACCCCCAAAACAAAAACAAAAAACAAACAAACAAAAGGAAAAAAATCAAACCAAACCTATATTTAATAAGTAACAGATCATGGCTCTTCAATTATTACTTGGAGGGAAACCGTTGGAGGGAAATGAATATGGCAGTCTTCATTTGGAAACACTTTTTTATTTTTAATCAAGATGAGCAGCTGGAAATATTTATCAAAAATAACTTTTTTAAAATGAATTTTTGATTTTCAAGACAGGGTTTCTCTGTGTAGCCCTAGCTGTCCTGGAACTCGCTGTGTAGAGCAGGCTAGCCTCCAACTCAGATTCACCTGCCTCTGCCTCCTGAGTGCTGGTGTTAAAGGTGTGCATCACCACCGCCCTACTAATAACTTGGTTTATACCAGTAACCAGTCAGGAAATATAATGAAAGAAAACATCCTTTTCCCAGCAGCACCAAGAAAAGTAGATTTTCTAGGAATTTTGTGGGGCTGAAGAAAATGAGGGGTTCTCAACTGAGGGAGATCAAAGGAAACAAGTACAAGGAGGAGAGAAATTAATGTATTTCTGCTTCATTTTGACAAGAATGCATTACACTTCCTTTAAATGGGGGGAAACAAACATTAAGAAAAAATTGTTAGAAGAAGCTTTTAAAAAACGTCAGGTCCAAAGTGGAGATGAACAATAAGGAGAACGGTGGCAAATGACCACTCATAAATAAACACGTGTGTTTTGTTGTAAATACTTCCAAATAAGTCTGAGTTGTAAAGCACAGACACACTATACACACACACACACACAAAAAAAACATGAAAGATCTTTGTAAAATTTGTGATTTATAAAGTAATATCTAGCACTCATATTTTAACAAAAGATAATCAAGTGACAACAGGCTGTGCTCTAGAATCACAAGTGTTCTAAAGAAGTCCTGCCTCATTACCCCAAGGAGTGCAAATTAGTGAAGACTTTCTTTGCATGTCACATTGAGTATATGATATGCATACCCCCCAATATGCTGCAGCCCTCGGTGATTGTAGATGCTGTATTTGCTATAGATGCCTGCCATACAAGCATAAAATATTTTAACAATTAGCATGTTAGAGTTCCTATTTTGTAGCAACTGAACTCTACAAACATGGCTATGCCCCCAAAGAAAGGTATCTGCTTTGATTTTGATGCTTTGTGATATTGGGCTCCATGAAAATGTTGGAATTCTTAAGATAGTTTTTGGAATCTCTTTTAAGAAAAATGTAAGTCATTAATAAGAAAAATCACTTGAGCTGCCAAGAAGCAGTTATTTCTGTGTTGTCAAATGGTAATGGGTAAGAAAGTTTTTCTACACCTCTCGTACCAAATATTCAGGTTTCCACACCATTTGCAGGCACCAACTGGATGTCCTTCAAATCTTTATCAATTTAGTCTCCACCCATCAAACATCCTACAGGTGAAATGGGCTCAGTCTGAGAAGACTGCTGTCTTCTTCCCCCACATTCAGACACTAGTGATCTATGTACTGATTTGGCTATGAATTGGGCCCTCTGGGTTCAGTAATTTGCTATGGTAACTCACCAAACATAAACAGATAATTTAAAGTTACTCATTACTCTAAATTATATCATGAATGTCACGGGAGCAGCCAGATAAGGAGATGGAGCGAGATCCAAAGGGTGCCCACGTGAAGGTGCGTTTGTTTCCACAGGGCGGAGTGCCTCATTCTTCTGAGCCTTGTCGGTTCATCTTTTGTGGAGATTACAGCGTGTGCCCTTGACTGATGAACCCCTTGGCTATTGTAGACAAGTTTCCTCTTCCTGGAGTCAATAGGGGTTGCTGAAAGTTTGAACTCTTTTAGCACATAGTTGGCTCTTTTGACCACTAGCCCCAATCCTGGAGCTATCGAGGAGTCTAGCAACAAGTCACATTAGCATAAATAGATGACTGCAAGGGACCTTAGGAGTAACAAAAGGTTTTAGACGTTTTTTGTTTTTTTTGTTGTTTTTTTGTTTTTTGTTTGTTTTTTTGGGGGGGTTGTTTTTGTTTTTGTTTGTTTTTTTTTGTTTTTTTTTTGTGCTGGAAACTGGAGAGAGACCAAAAGTGCTTAACCCACAGGCAGAAACCCATTTATTTGGTTCACATCCCCTTACTGTCTCTTTGGGGAGTTTTGGGTTTTGTTTGACTTTGGTTCAATAGGAAGTAGAATAAAATGAAAACCCAGCACTGTGGGGGCCATCAATCTAGGAACACAGCTGAACATTAGGCAGTGCGGAGTATTAGTGCCTGTCCATATATAGCAGTTCTTTCTAAAATGCCTTCATTTAAAAGTTGTGTTATGGCTAGGGACATGGCTCAGCAGGTAAAGGCCAAGTCCGACCCCAGTATCAATCTCTAGAGCCCGTATGGTGGGAAGGACAGATTGACACACAGTTGTCCTCTGGTTTCTCTGCATGCATGAAAATGATGCCATTTTAAAAAACCTATAATGAAATTAAGCATTTTGATCATCTTGAAGTGTGCAATTCGTCTATTCAAATAAATCTAATAAACTGCAAACTTGCTGAAACGTGTTTTCTATAAGAATATATATGTATATATACATATATACATGTATATATACATACATATATACATGTATATATATACATAGACATATATACATATATATGTATATACATATATATATATAGCCTGGGGAAGTATATGGGTTTAAGTATTAGAAGGTTTGGGGTAGGGAAAATCAAGTTCTAGTGGGATAATTGCTCCTTAATCTAGACATGAGGTTATAAGAAAATAAAGGTGACATTCAAAATAGAAGACTGAGGTGAAATGGTCTGGTTTGTTTTTTTAATTTTTGTGGTTTTTAGGTACAAATGCAGACCTGACTTCCCTGAGGTGAGGTAGAATATTATAGCCCAGCAGGCTTTGGACATTTGGGAATAGTTCTCTACAGGGAAGAGAACAATGGGAAAAGCAATACTCGGATTTCTATACCTTGTTGGATTTTTAATGAGGAAGCTTAGGCCTAGTATTTCTTGTTCAGACAGCACAATAAGAATGTACTTTTTATAAAATTATCCTGGGGAAGAGCTGGCAGTCTGGAAAGGCTGTTGAGATGCAGCATCTACTGTGTAGGTTGCAAATGTCTCATACCAAGTCTATGTTGGCATTGGTGTAGAAAGAAAAACCATGCTGATAAGTATACTAGGACACTTGGCATGTTTGTATAGAACAAAGTGAGGGCAGACAGCATTCCTAACAGGTTCCCTTGTTTGCGTGTGGATCTTTCCAAAGGAATTCATGTTACATTCTTAGTTACTGTTCTATTGCTGTGAGGAGACACCGTAACTAAGCCAATTCATATTCTTGCTCTCTTTAGCACTTAACTGAGGGCTTATTTACACTTTTAGTGGGTTAGTTATGTGGGGAGTGTGGCAGCATGCAGGCAGGCGTGGCACTGGACAAGTAACTGAGAGCTTTGTGTCCTGATTGCAGGCAGCAGGCAGAGACATTGGACCTGGAATGGGCTTTTGAAACCTCAAAGCCCACCCCCAGTGACACACTTCCTTTAACAAGCTCTCATCTAACCTTTCTCAAACAGTTCACCCAACTGGAAACTGCATGCAAGTATGGGGACCATTTTCATTCAAATGACTATACCCAATGTTAAGAAATTGGGTGGCATGTGTTCTTGGTAGCTTATTTAAATGGAGTAGGGAGGTTGGGAATAAGATCTCATGCTGGAGAAAAATAGCCTAGTGCTACAGTCCTGACAATGAGCAGAACACAGCAGTCACTGTGGAGTGGAACAGGTGTGTGAATCCACATGTGACTCCTGCCTGGGGTTTGGGGTGTACCAAATACGACTGGGAATAGTTCCAGAGACCCCAGGAGTGTCAGGAGGATTTCTGTTCCCCAGCTGCTGGGGAAACCTGCGGGTCCTGAGAAATGTCCTTTGTGCCTTGCTGGGCTGGCTTCCTACCTGTGTAGGAGAATGGTCCTCTGTAGTTCTGAGCAGACAGTAGATGAGCTTTTACTCTAGGCGCAAGGCTCCTTCTCAGCCTCAGTCTCAAGCTACCAAGTACAGCAGTAGTCCTCCCTTGCTTTCTCTGCCCCAAGTACGTTGCCTCATCTGCTCATCTGAAAGGGACGAAGGGTTTTGACAGTAGGGAAGCTGTAACACAAGCCCCTGGAGGAAGCTTCCAGCACATTCAAATACACACAGAACAGGGCTTCCTGGAGCCTATAGAATGGTAACACTTGAACAAGATGCATGGCATGGCCAACGAGGAGGCTATGCCCCTTTGTGCTTTCTGTCCCACCCACAGTCACCTATCTGCACAGCATATAGCCTATTCCCATATACCCGCACAACCAACCATAACATGTATCCCCACAGACACCACACAGGGAGTACCTGCCCAATACAGGCTTGCATGCCCCCTACAGGCCATGGGTACTAAGGGGACACTTCCAAAAGAGGCAGCCTCCCTCCTCTCCCCAGGGCTCTGCCCAACACCCTTTCTTTCATCTGTTTCTTACATGCTCCATCCACTCAGGATCAGGGTGAACATGGAGGTTAGTAGGAGAGTTCTGGCCAGACTCTCTGAGATAACACAAAATTGACTCTTCAGGGAATATCCCTGTGGCTCATCATTTCACACCGAGGCAAAGTTTAGATCTGGTGCTGTAGGCCACACACCTGCCTGACAGACCAGAGGACCCAGGTATGGGTTGCCAAGGTCACACAGAGAGTAAATGTGATGCCCAGGGAACATCCCATGAGAAATTGGGATCCTTAGAGGGGGCTTTAGAGCAGCACTGATGAAGCACTAGCTAGCCTGCAGAGTTCACAGCTAGGCTCTGTGGGGGAGGAGAGCAGCACTGTGCTCATCTACCCCCTGAGTGTCTCAGTGCTCTGTGACACTTGGGACCCCGAGAGGGTCATCACCCTCAGTGCATTGAAATGGTCACTCTGGCTGAGAAGCTTGGAGTCAACTATCAAATAGACCCAAGTTTTAGGGCACCAGTGCTACCTGGGTGTGCTGACAGGTGCACTGGCTCACCTGTGAGAGTAGAATGCATCTGCCCCTCTCCGTAACTGGGCATCCCCAGGAAGCAAACAAAACCCATAGCCCAGATAACCGTCTCCTGGAGTCTTGTGAGGTCGAGAGGCCTGATGCTCCGGCCACCCTCTGTGCCTCACCTTGCCCTGCCATCTCTCTCTGTAAGCATCTCCTCTCCATCTCTGTCATTCCTCCCTTGCAGACCCCCCACACACACACACACACTTGTTTGCTCACAACCCTCCTTGCCCCTTCTCTCTCATCTCAGCTCCTGGTGTGGTCTAATCTGTTTGCAGAGCTGACTCTGAGAGGACCCGGGGTGACAGGGCTGGCTCCTCAAAGTTTGCTCAGCTTTCTTTTCTTCTTTTCTTTTCTTTTCTTTTCTTTTCTTTTCTTTTCTTTTCTTTTCTTTTCTTTTCCTTTCCTTTCCTTTTTCCTTTCCTTTCCTTTTCCTTTTCCTTTTCTTTCTTTCATTCATTCTTTTTCTTTCTCTTTCTAACTTTCTTCCCCTCTCTCTCTTTCTCTCCCTCCCTCCCTCCCTCCCTCCCTTTCTTTCTTTCTTTCTTTCTTTCTTTCTTTCTTTCTTTCTTTCTTTCTTTCTTTCTTTCTTTCTTCCTTCCTTCCTTCCTTCCTTCCTTCCTTCCTTCCTTTCTTTCTTTCTTTCTTTCTTTCTTTCTTTCTTTCTTTCTTTCTTTCTTTCTTTCTTTCTTTCTTTCTTTCTTTCTTTCTTTCTTTCTTGCATTTCATCATTTATTTAGATGTTGAAGCTCTCACATAAGTTTTTACAAGCTGGAGAACACTGACAACCTATTTCTCCCACAAAACTATAACCACACATTCCCAGACAATATAAATATATGGTTAAACTAACACATCACCATTTTATCGATTACATAATAAAACAAATGATCATGTATCCAATTATTAAGTTACATGACTCAAAGGGCGTGTAAAATATTTCTGCTCAGTTCACTTGCAGATCCCACTTTCTTTTTTGCAAGAGATTGGGAAAAGAAGGGGGAAATCATAATTCAAACAAGTTGGAAAACTTCTTTTTTTATTAATATTTTTATTTTCTATATTCTTTGTTTACATTCCAAATGATTTCCCCTTTCCCGGATCCCCCCTCCCCATATGTCCCATAAACCTTCTTCTCTCCATCCATTCTCCAATCACCTCCCTCCTTTTCTTCTCTGTCCTTATATTCCTCACCAATGCTAGATCAATCCTTTCCAGGATCAGGACCTTCTCCATACTTCTTCATGGGAGGCATTTGTTATGCGATTTGTACCTTGGGTATTCAGGGCTTCTGGGCTAATTAATATCCATTTATCAGTGATTGCATTCCATGTGTATTCTTTTGTGACTGGGTTACCTCACTTAGGATGATATTTTCCAGATCAAACCATTTGCCTAAAAATTTTGTGAGTTCATTGTTTCTAATTGCTGAGTAGTATTCCATTGTGTAACTATACCACATTTTCTGTAGGTGTGGAAAACACAAAAATTTCAGAAATTTTGATTAAGAATTGGTTAGTTACATCTGAAAAATATTTAAATTAAAGAGCATACTGTACATGTTCTGCACAAGACGAAGGCAACATATTACTAAAACTATTTAATAGCCTCCTCTCTTTTTCTTTTTCAGGCCCTCCCTGTCAGGTTGCACGTCTGAGTGCAAACATTAAATTAACTATAAGGCTTTTTGTCTGGAGACATTTATTGAAGATATGTGCTTCTGTAACAGAGTTGATGTTCAAACGGAGGTCTCCCAAAACAGCACAAAGTAAGACAGAGACATTAAATAATCAGCACAAGACTTAGTTTAAAAAAAAAAAAAACAACGGATGGCTAAGCAAACCTGATGTATTCTGGTATAAGTGTGGGATCTGTAAACAGAGTAAGCAGGCAGATAAGGAGGGAAGCCTGCAGTGTTTGAAATGACTGAAGGAATACATACACCGTGGGAGGGCTAGAGCGCTCTTAGTTCCTGCAATTTCAGTTCTGTATGATGCTAAAAACATACAAGTATTGTGCTGGCTATTTTGGCACCTAATCCTTCTAAATTCCTTATAGACTAATAATATTCTGGCACAGGAGAACATTTAATGACATAACTCAATACCTTATTTTAGGAAAGGTCAATTGGTACAAATAATAAACACATTTTAAATGCTGACCAGCAAAAATCTTTTGATAAATGTCCAAACATGTTGATCATAGGCCAAATATAGAGGTTGCAATTCTGTCAAGCTTCTGGTCTGGTAAAACTGTTTTTCAATATTCCCGTGAAGCTTCAATAGACTTATTCGGTAAGCCGACATATTGGGTAATTACATATGACAAATCAGGTCCCATCTGAAGTTCTACTTCCAAGGCAAAGGTGTCAGGCACCCCAATTTTATTGAACACAACATTTGTTTCTATGACCATTGGAATCCTTAAAGTGGAGCCGCAGTTTGGCTGGTACTTCTCCAGATACAAAAGTTGCTTGCTGTTAAAAGCTCCATGCCGCTTTTGTCTTATGAATGGTACTGCATCTGCATATTTCATTCCACCTTCAATTAATGCTAGGGCAACAAGTACCGGAGCTCTGCCAAAGCCTGTGACACCATAATGGACTTAACTCTCTCTCATCAATCACTAACTGAGAAAATTCCCCACAGGCTTGCCTGCAACCCAGTCTTGTGGAGGCACTTTCTCAATTGAGGTTCCCTCCTCTCAGATAACTCTAGCTTGTATTAAGTTGGCATAAAAACTAGACAAGACAGACATCTGGACAGGATAGCGTCTAAGTCCCCTTGGCCTTTTATGGTCCAGAGCCCAGCTCAGGAGAGGATACCCAATCTGTTTCTTAGCCATCCTGCTTCCAGACAGAGATACAACTTCAAACCTCCAGCCCCACCCCCACACCTGGACATTTACGTCACTCTCAGAAGTTTCTCTACAGTTTTGACTATCTCACCTCTAAGCCTTGTCCATGGTTCCTAGTCAAGACCCTCTCTCCTGCCCCAGCCCTGTTTAACTATCTGCCACCTATCTTGACCCCAGGCTCAAGTCAGATGGGAGCTGCCGACCCCCCAGAGACAACAGCTGTTGGTTAATTCACTTCAAGATATACAGCTGGTTTGCTTTTGCTGATACAGCATCCAAAGAATCTCCCCTCGGAAGGAGCCACAGCTTATCATTGTTATACTGTCCCCAGATGAGTTGTCCTTTCTTTGGGAGACCACAAATAGTCCACGACTGGATGCGAACAGCATCACCTGGATTTTCCATTGTGGACTGGACGATAGGGGCTGTGGGAGGAACATCTGTCCCCAGCACTGAGGTCCTTCTCTGGACTCCTGACACTGTGACTTATCTGTGGATACCACTTCTCTCACTTGTTTCCTGGGGCCTCTTCTGCATCATGCCCAAGTAGGTGAGAGCTAGAGGGTGTGGTCTGAAGGGGTCCCCAGACACTGGGAGCCCAGGACAACTCAGGGAATTCACCAGTCTCTATCTGTGCCCACTAAGGATTCTATGATTCTATGGGGCTGCAGCAAAAAGATTGTAAGGGAGTCAATCTAGGGAAAAGTAACAATGAGACCTCCCAGCACTCAGGAAACAATGCTTTTTTTTTTTTTTTTTAACATCTCATAGTGTGATTTGAGCCCTGTCTTATGATAGCGAAGATAGGGACGGTATCGGTTTCTTGTTAGTAAGAAATTTTCTCAGAACCATTGTTAGCATCTGTTTAATTCTGGAGTAGGTATGTAGATAGACAGAAACAAGGGGTCCAGGTGAGCCCACAGAAAGACAAGGTTCTAGGAGCATAAACATCAGTCAACATCCAAACCCAGCTGTAAGAGAAGGTGAAAGGCAGGATGCTGTTCTAGAGAGCAGGTTGGCGGTTGTCACCAGGATCTGCCATCATGTAGGCATTGTCTAAACCAGGAAGACTATGTGGCACTACCCTCATGGCAGTTTCAAGTGTGTATGACTGTGAAAGATTGAGTCCCAACTGGTTCTAGACAGCTGTCAAATTTATCCCCCAAAGAGAGTCAGAGAAAACGTTTAAAAACTCAGGAAAAGCATTGTATTGCCTAGATCCTACCTTTTGGATATCAAATTTCTTTGTACACAGCTGAGGCTGTGGAAATGTCTCCATATCTTCAGGCTCTCGTTTTAGTGTGCGCAAAATGGGGTGGTGGTAGAATCGACTTCCCAAGTGTGGTCATGAAGACCGGTTATCTGCTGCGCATACACACACACACACACACACACACACACACACACACACACACGCTCCTGCAAAGTCAAGCATCCAAGTCTCTCTTCTAATGACATGAAGAAGGTGTGCACACAAAGTCTGCCGTTGACAATGTCCTCCTCAGACCCCTCTTCCACAGACTCCCAGAGGCATACATACTGCACGTGTAATACGCATCATAGCCCCCAAAGCTTGCTTTTTCTGCCCTTACAACTTTAGCCATAAGTATTGGCCAGGTGTTTGCACTGAGTACTTCAAAGAAGCGTCCTTACCAGCTGGTGACATGTATCGGACCTCAGTGAAGTGTCCCAGGGATGTCGTTGTATTAACTGACCCTCTCCCGGGCCTTCTGGGAGCTAAGCATAGACAGAGGCAAGCCTTTCCCCCTTCCTCATGCCTCAGAGAGAAAGAAGAATCCATTCCTTCTCTTGGCCACGTGTGCTGGACTGAGTAGTTTCAAACCATACTCTATGAGACCCAGAGAAGTCTCTAGCTATGGGTCCAAATCCTCAGTTTACTTATGGAGAAACTGAGGTCTAGGGATGTATGGGACACCTTCTTGTCACTCAGCAAATTCATAGCTCACTTGTGTCTAATCTCCGGAAGGGGAGAGGTCAGATCCTGCAGGGAGCTCCTTAAGCAGGAAGGTCAACAACTCAAGGTACTTTTAGGAAGTCCCTCACACTGATGAGATTCACAAGGCCTCTCCCTGCCAGAGTAAGCAATGGAAACTGAGAGTCCCCTTTAGTCAGAAGGAAGCTGAGCTGCAAAGAAGGCTCTGAGACCAGACTAGCTGCCCAGAAGAAGCAGAAACAAACTAAGCTGTCAGGAAGAAGCTAAAAACAACTGAGGTACCTGGAAAGGACACTCCAACCTGTTGAGCTTGTCTGCAGGTTGTGCACTGTGCTTTGGGTTCCCAGCTTTATGAGCTGTGACTGATACTAGGGTGGGATTTGGGGATGCAGTTGTCTGAGTCATTTCTGCTCCTGTAAGTAACCCTTCACCCATATTTCTGTAAAACACACACACACACACACACACACACACACACACACACACTCACTAATACTTTGGTCTACCTTAGGCCCCCTATCTTGTGTATGCTTCATCTCCCCAGGAAACTGTGGAGTAATTGCTACCAGGAGTTGGGTGCAGCAGGTCAGGAGCAAGAGTAAGGTCTAGGCAATTCCAGTTCCCAAAAATCTCATCTTGAGAGACTGGTGGGAATACAGATCACCCTTTCCTTATTCTTTCTCCTCCCATCTCCCCCAATCTCCTTTGAACCCACTCACCTGAACAACCAGTGTTCCTTTCTCTCCTGCCTGGTGTTAGACAGTGCCTGAACACCCCAAAGGCAGGGGCAGAGCCAGGCCCACAGGAAACATTCTGTCTCACAACAGATAGCTAGGGTTTGCTCTACCTGGGTATCTTAGCTCCTGGTCAGCCGCTGTTGTCTTAGGATGAAATCACAGAGCAGATCCGCAGCTCTGCCTCCTGATGCTCCAACGCAGATGTAGTTTTGAGGCACAAATCCAAGAGCATAGAAATCAGAAGGTCTGATGTCCCAGATCTGCCACCGGTGGGAACCTGTGTAAACTCTGGCTCAGAGTCTTGGCCAATATGAGGAAGTGGCTGACCCGGGGTCTCTGGAAGGCTGTGCTTTGAAAGCCAGTGGTGGTTTCTCCCTCTCTCCAGGATAGTTACTGTCCAGGACTCATCTCTCTGCTCAGACTCCAAAGACTGGCAGGTGAAGAACGCTATTTTGACACCTGCCAAACCGTAAGCCGTTAAGCCTCATCACCAGACAGAGCACCCCAGCCAATGCTGCTCAAGTCCAGGAGACGCCTCACAGAGACAAAGGAGGAGCCTCAACCCTAAAGACTATTACTTTTTTTTTCTACACTGTAACATCTCTCACCTGGAGCTCTAGGCCCAGATGGACACCTGTTCCGATCTTTTTCCTTCGGTCTGGATCGGTACGTCTGACTCAGGAGTGCAGGGCACCCTCCTATCCAAAACCCGTCGCCCTCAGAAAACACCTGGGCATACCTGAGTCTGAGAGGGGCATCCAGGAAGACTCTCTTCTGCCGCTCAGCTCTGAGATCTCTCCACCCTCCGGACCACTTTCCCACTTCTGTCTGTTGTTGTCCTGCCTGACCAGGAACCGAGGAGCATTCCGTTCTATTCCAGAATGCCTGCCAGCCGCTTCCGCTTAGTCAAGAATCGGACAACCGGAGATGAGCTGATCTTGGCCTTTTCGGGGATAAGCGCGCAGCCATTGGGTTGGGCAAGGTCCCGGTTTCCTTTAGTTCCACACACGACAGCTCAGGTGGAGCACCTCCCCGGCCTCCCGGGAGCTCCCTGCTAAGGCCTGAACCACTTGGGTAGGCGGGAGTCATCGGCCTACTCTTTCGTCTGCCTCCTTCCTGCTCCAGTTTCATCGACCATAGCAGGGCGGGTCTTCAAATGGCTGCCATGTTCTTGAGGTGTGGCTCCCACCCCCTATCGGCCGCGGAAATCCCACCCACCCTCCGTCCAAGCCCAGCCTCCAGGAAGCCTCCCTCAACTGCACACTGCGCCAAGTGTCTCCTGTGGCGGCCCCCGGGTCCCCCCCGAGACTCGCAGCCAGTCACGGTAAGAGACTAGTCTGTCGCCGTCGACCCCCCACCTCCCGTGTGTCCTCCAGTCTTTCCCTCATCCGGGCTGGGGCCCCCCATTTGTCACCAGGGCGTGGGCCTCCGAGGGCTCCTCCCAGCTCAGGCCCGAGCCTCATGCACCCAGCTGCACAGATCTCCGCCATTCTCGGAGGGGGCCTCGTGCAGGGCTGTCTGGGCCTGCAGCTGGCGTCTGGTGCAAGGGGACAGGGACATGGGCGCTATGTGAGGGTCTAGGGTTGCTCTGCATGGGGAGGAGGGCGGGCAAAGCAGCCATTAGGAGTCCTCTTCCGCTCCTGCTGCCTCCTTGTGGAGCAACTCGCCTGGTCGCTTCCAGCAAGGCGGGAAACAAATCGTCGCCAAGTCACCAGCGTGAGGCCACCCGGTCCCCTCGGCCACACGAAGGCTCTTTCTCTGCTCGGAACCTGAGGAGAAGCCCTTAGGCAGCTGCCTGAGATCCAGGACTCCAGAGCAGCTGGGGCTGAGGCGCTGGTGGGAAAATGTCCCCGGCGTCTCCTAGGGGGAGCCTGAAGAGATGGTGGAGACCAGAGAGCTGCAGGGGTGGCAGAGGGGAGCGCACCCGTCAGCCCACCGTGTCCCCTTTAAAGAGGGCCAGCAGCCCAGTGATGAACCAGCTCCCAGTGAGAGGAGCTCACAAGAAGAGCTGTGGTGAGGCATGTCGCCTCAAGCCCCTGCTGATAGTGACGATTTAAGCCTTAGCTCAAAGCTCCCTAGGAAGAAAACGGAGAATTCTGGACAGAGACTGGACTGTAGGGTTCGGAATGCAATTGTTCAATCTCGGGGTGGGTAAGGACAGCGCCTTGTGTGAGAGGCGACCTCCATCATCACGCTTGTCTGAAAGGAGACCCGATGGGCTCAGAGTTGGAAGTTCCCAGTGACATCAAAGAACCAGATGAATATGGAGGAGACGAATAGTGAGAAGTGGCCTGGCCCATTGTCGTCCCTTCCTTCTGGAAGGACGCTTCTGTACACTGCTCAAAGCAAAAGTCACCTCTCTTTTGGGTCTCCCCTCCCCAAACCCCATTCTGTGACCTCAGCCTACTCTTTACCGCCCTCTGCTCTTTGGACTTGGAACTGCAGGTTTTCTCACTGTAAGGAAGACAGGAAATTGTTTGGTACCTGTGGGTATTCTCGTTTATACATTTTCATCCACAAATGTCTAGATGACTCTCTCTGGGGCACTATGTTGAAAGAGAAGCTCCTGGACTGGGGAACGGAAGAATAATGGGGAGTCAATGCTCTGGGCATAGGAACTTCCTAGGAACTGCAAGGGCCTTCCTTATAGGTGGAAATTAGATTTGAGCTGCTCCACACTTATTCACCAGAGAGGACAGCCTCAAATAAAGGTCTGCAGCCCAGTGCTCTTGGTTCCGGTACCACCTGAGTATTGACCCACCATCTGGGGTACACCTTTGCCTCCACTTACCTCAGTTGACTGTATTCCCTGGGCCAGGGGACAACTACAGCTGACTGGCCCTCCTAGAGTCATTAAGGTAAGAAATCACAGGCCAAACTACCTGGAATTCACTGAATGGAAAGGAAGAAGGCTCATGATGCTGGGACTTCCCGGCTTTTAGCTTCTTATTGCTTTTTTCCCCTTGAGATAATACAGAAAAATAACAACACAAATTCCACCATTTTAACTCTATAAAATGTACACTTCGGTGATATCACAGCATTGAGCAACTTACCATCATTTTTCAGTTATAGAACGTTTACATCATCACATATTTCCAGCCTGGACCTCGGCTTCCCCATTTGAAAATGGTGCTAATAATAAAGCGCTTCCCTAAGACTGGAGGAGATGTAATTGAACTTCTGTTTCTGTGGTAGGAACTGGCTTGCTTTTCAATGGATGACGAGGGGAGTGGGAAAGACCCCCAGATCAGTGAGAGCATCGTTGGGGCCAGATGGCTAGTAAATAAATGTTTATTTTGGACTCAGTGTCCTCACAGGCTAGTGTAGGGGAGGTCCCCAGTGGTCACCGAGTGCAGGCTTGAGGCGAGGATTTCTAGACAGGGCAGAGTCTAGGTGACAATGCTCTGTCAGCTGTCCCAGCCCACTCTTAAAGCTACATTGTGGGGAAGCTTATGTGTCAGGAAACGGAGGCTTCAGAAGGAGCTGAATCTGCTCACAATCACAAACATGGAACTGCTGTACAGAGGAAGAAGAGGAAGAGGAAGAATTAGGGGCATTTGGCTCCAGCAACCTGGACAGGGTGACTTGTGTGCACTTGAGCTAAATGGTGGGTTGCTAAGAACTGAACTGGCAGAAGCTGAGATCGTATAGGAATGGGGAGATTAGAATACTCAACTGGGACATTTGAACAGGACAATAAGGGGGAGAAGTGCACACACACACACACACCAGACTGTATATACAGAATGTATAAGGGACTCTTATATCTCAATTAAGCTTTTTCAAATATTTTAAAAAGTCATATGTGGGGGAGGACTGAAGAGATGGCTCAGTAGTTAAGGACACTGGCTGATCTCTTCCAGAGGACTTAGGCTTGATTCCCATCATCAACATGGAGACTCACAACCATCTAATAACTTCAGTCCCAGAGGATCTGATGCCCTCTTTTGGCCTGTGGGTAGGGCATACATGTGGTACACAAGCACATATGCAGCCAAAATATCCAAACACATCATTAAAAATGGCCCTCAGGACAAGAATTCCAGTGGAAACGCCTCAACAAGGCCAAGCTTTACTCTTGATCAAGATGGTGTGCTTGGAAGAACCAGAACCGTAAGGCAGCACGCACACTTAGTTTTATACTCTAATGCAGGAGTGACTGTCTTTTCCATATTGGCTGGGGTCTGATCTTACAGATTGGCTAGTTTTAAACAGTGCAACAGAAACAAAGGGGAAGAGAATGCAGCAGGGTCTTTGTGTAAACAAAGTTTGGGGTGTTGTCAAAACATTGTCATAAAGTCTTAGAAGGTAGTGGAGATGAGCCTTGGATTCCAGTGCTCAGTAGTTAGAGACAAGTGAGTCTCTATGAGTTCAAAGTCATCCTGGTCTACTTAGGGAGTTCTGGACCAACCAAGGCTACGCAGGGAGACCTTATCTCACAACTTGAGAATCATTCAGATGTCTATCAATAAGAAAGATAACTATAGCCAGGTGTGGTGGGCACCCATCTTTAATCCCATCAATCAGTAAATAGAAGCAAGTGGATCTCTTGAGCTCAATGTCAGTCAGGCCAACCAGGGCTACACAATGAGACCCTATCTCAGAGAAACAAAACAAGCTGAAAAGGATTTGAATTCCTTGTCCTAACGACAAGTTTTGTGGTATTTGAAACAAAATGACTCTATTTAATACTTCTTACAACATTAAAAATAGTCATCTGGGCTTGGATTTATATTCTGGTCTTGGACAAGAATCTTTGGGATTCTATACCTCCTCCCCCATTAATTCTTATGGTTCCAAATTAGCAACAAAGCCCAGGCCCTGTGTCCCTCACTGTGTATTCCTTGTGAGAATCAATAAAGAGACAGTTGTATCAGGACAGGGATTTATGTGAAGTTCCCTCCTGGGTAGTTACACAGTGGGCTGCAATAAACACTTAACAGCTTTACAGGAAACCCAGTGACTCCTTTGAGGCATTTTTTCCTCCAAGGGCTGCAGTGACCACAGGCACTGTCTCCGCTTTTATGCAGGAACTCCTCAAGGAGGTAGGCTTGGCTTTAGTGTAGTCTTGGGTCCTTGGCACAGGCTTGGCTCGATGCATCTGTTTGATATACAGGTGACCAGGGAACATCATTCCTAGATAAGGGACAAGCAGGAGCCAAAGCCCAAGGGTTGGAACGTGCTGCTTAGAAAACTGTGGGTCAGATATGGAAGAAACAGGGAGCAAATAGGAAGAGAGCTGAGGTACTCAAGTCTTAAACACCAGGCTTCAAAAAGCTCGGGGGCAAGAAGAGGAGGGAGAGGAAGGGACAGGGTTTTGGAGACGGGAGGTAAGGGATTTCTAAGCAGCAGCCATTGGAAGATTTTTCCTTCAAAAGAAGAAAGTCAAAAGATGGGAAGGAAACCAGAGTAGAGAGTTTGGTAAGGGAATAAGACAGGCATGGGGCAGATGAGGGCAAAAAACAGTGTTCAGACTCACCAGCAACTGTCCTTCTGTGGGAAGGAACCAGGCTCAGAAGAGTTGTGTAGAGCTTCTCAAACATGGTGCTGTAACCAACAACAGCAACAGCAGTGGCACCCAACATCAGCGTGCCCACCATATCACCACTGGTAGCACCATCACTACCACCACATCACCGAAACTACCACAATAACATTATCACTATCATTACCACCAGTTTTGCAACCATTACTACCACCACCACCACCACCACCACTACCACCACCACCGCCATCACCATTACCATAGTAACACCATCACCATCTACAATCACCACTACACCATCATCTACAACAGTCACCTCTGCCACTTTACTGTCACCATCACCAATCCATCCCCATCACCAACCCCATCTCTATAACTACTCTCATCCCGACATCACCAATCTTCTCCATCATCCCCATCTCAACAATCCCCATCACCCCCATCGCCACTGCCATTTCAGCCACCACAACCATTTCTCCTAAGCCACGATTTTCATCACTAAGCACCCAGTGAGAAGTACAGAGAGCCTCAGCTCCGGACCTCTTGGATCAGAATTTCTGGGACATGGGAGATCAAGCCCTCCAGAGGACTCTGAAGGATGCTCAGATTTAAGAATCTCTAGACAAGACAGCCACAGAAATGCAAGGCTTCTCTAGTGGTTAACTTCAGAAACTCTGGTAAAAGTTGACAGATGTAAAACCAAAACAGGGGGAAGGAGAGGGGATGCTCGTGAACTCCCTGACATTGGCTTGCTGAAGATCTGCCCAAGGAGCAAAGGGAATTCATCTAGAGGCGGGGCTGCAAGTGCTTTTGACCAAATTCTAGCTCTTATAAATCAGCTGAAACCCAGAGGCTTATGCCCCTCAAGTTTCTCACTCTATCTATTGAGCATATGTGGAGAGATCCCTGCCTCGTTCTCCACCCAAAGACACAAGGGCTCGATGCAAGTGTGGCCACACCCTAATACTGACCAGCCATTCAGAATCCAGCACTGGGTTCTCACCCAGGGCTTCAATATTTATTAGGCTGGTGTTCACCACAGGCGCTGGCAGCCCACTACCCAGACCCTCCCGGGTGTGGAAGGGTGGATCCATGCCTAGCTGGGCCTTTACTCTCCCACTTGCAGTCTCTAGGCTTTGACCTGCCTTCTGAGGTGAGATCCCTGCCAGAGAGTATTGTGAGTGCAGGATTGCTCCCTCTTGGAGAGAAGAGAGGAGAACCGGTGACTTGGCTCCTTCAAAAGCCTGATTACCTTGAAGTCAGAAGTCCTGGTTAAGGAATCTCATGGGCTTTAAGTTTTACTCCACTTCCATAAGAGGACTTGCAACTGGGGTTTTGTTTATTAGAAATCCTTTAGTTGCAGACAGCCTGTGCCTCTCTGTTCGGTCTCACCAGGGCTGAAACTAGCCGCCCCCAACCCACCTCAGGTCCCTAGTCAAAGGAAGCCCAACGCCTCTCAGAGAAAGTATACTAACTGAACAAACAACATAACCAGGAAGCATGAGGAGGATGACTTGGGGAAGACGGAAAGTCATTTGTTCCTGGCTCAACAGTTTTTAATAAGGCCTGAAGCATCCCCCAGGAAGAAAAAGCAGCATCAGGTCTTCTTGTGACTAACCCCTCCCATTCTGTGATCCTATTTTCCAATTTCTATATTGGAAACATAGCTATTCTTCTTAATTTCGTGTACATATGTGAACGTATATGAAAATAAATTCTAATTTCCATCCTTTCTTATACCAAGTTAATAATATTTTGAACATTGTTCTGAGCTTTGTAAACGGCCCCCTCTAATATTATACCATGTTAATGAATATGTCCTTGTGTGTGTGTGTGTGTGTGTGTGTGTTTTTTAAACTACCATGTCCTATTCCGCTGTGGGGATGGGCCATACCTTGCTTCACCAGTCTTCACCTGTGCTATTTGGGGTTTGCTCCAACTTACACGGGCACCATTTTGTATAGGTCCAATTGTGTGTCCAGGATGTCTATGTGAAGGTGGGAGGTAGGGAAATGAACCACAGGGAACACAGTGTGAGGCTGTTCTGTGCTTTCTGGCCACTTGACCTGGGACCCGGGGCTCACTTGTTCTTCACTTCACTTTTTAAATCTGTGAAGTGTGTCCTGTCACTCAGGAGGCTGAGGCAGGAAGATAGAAGTTTGAGTCAAGCCTGGGCTACAAGATGAGATGGTGTCTCAAAACAATATCTATAAAATGGTTCAGAAATAGCCGGGCAATGATGGTGCATGCCTTTAATCCCAGAACTTGAGAGGCAGAGGCAGAGGCAGAGGAAGAGGCAGGTGGATTTCTGAGTGTGAGACTAGCTTGGTCTACAGAGTGAATTCCAGGACAGCCAGGGCTATACAGAGAAACCCTGTCTCGAAAAACAAAACAAAACAAAACAAAACAAAAAAACAAAAAACAAAAAAAAACAAAAACAACAACAACAACAACAAAAAAAAAGGTTCAGAAAGGCTAGAAGTTTAGCTCAGTGACAGAGTGATTTCCTGGCATGTGTGGGGAAGGCCTTGGGTTTGATCAGCGGCATCCCCGGACCAACAATCAACCAACCATAAACACAGAGCATGGATCAAATGAAATCCTCTATACAAAACATTTAGTTTAGGTCCAAATATACAGGAACCATTGGCAGGCTGCTGGGTTTCTGTTAAAGTCCTGCTAGAGCCTTTTATGAGAAACCTGGATTGAGTCTGGCTATCAAAACCATTGTCCTGACTGAAGATTCCCTCTTTAGATATGGCTACCCATATCCTTGATGTTTCTGTTAGATTCTCTAAACAGAAAACGTGGAGTTTTCCAGGGACATTACTAGGGTTAGCTGTTGGGTAGGTTGGAGTGGAATCTTTCTAAACAGGGCACTGGCTCATCTTAAATTCACTGATTCTCTTGAGCAGGCTGCCGTTAAGTGCACTGTCTTCCATGTGTCATTTGCTACTAGCCTTTCTACAATGCTCCACAGCCTTCAGGGGTGACTCTGTTCCCATCTCAGAATTATCTCAGGGTGCAGCAAATGTTAATTACTGGCAAGCCGAGTCTCCGACATCTTCATCCTGTTCTCACTAGACAGTATCTTATATTTGAGTTCATGCTCCCAAGTTCCTCCACGCTGTCTCCTGTAGTGGGTGGGACACCCCATGGCCTGCATGGGCTTTTCCTGTTGCTTCAGGGTTTGGGAACATTGGGGATGAGCCAACCTTAGAAATGGGCTTGTTTAAATCAAAGGGTAAGCTTGATTTTGTCTTTGCAGAAACACAGCCTGTTTTGGTAAAAGTTAGTTGACAGTCAATCTTTTGAGGCTTTATGTTAAAAGAATATTCTCAGAACATTCTGAAAAGACTTTGTGCACCATGCCTGATTTTTTTGCCTCTGTTCCATGTGCACGTGGCTCGCTCCTCTGTGTGATGTGTGGGCACCTGTGTGCGCATGTAAGTGTGTGAACCAGAGGTTGATATCAGCTGTCTTCTTCAAACATACTCTGCCTTCTCTTGAAATAGCTTTTTGGGGGTGAGTGTGTATATGTGCATATCCTATAATATAAGTGTGTACACACCACAGGGCACATGAGGAGGCCAGAGAGCAGCTTTTTAGCAGCCGGTTCTCTTTTCTGCCTTATTTTGAGGCAGGGTTTCTCAGTGTCTGTCTCTGAGCTGAATACTCCAGGGCAGCTGGTCTTCAGGCGTCTGAATAATTCTGTTCCCACTTCCCACCTTGCTGACAAGTGCTGAGATTATAGCTATGTGCTACCGCATCTGGATTTTTACGCAGTCTTGAGGACTGAAGTCAGGCCGTCTGGCTCGTGGAGGTATCTCCCTGGCCCTTTGCCTTATCCTTATTTCTTTTGAGCCAGGGTCTCTCATTAAACCCAGAGCTTAGTGATTCGGAGTGGCTGACCAACAAGCCCCAGGGAGCCTGTCTCCACCTTTCCACCACTAGGACGACAGATACCGTCCTTGGCCTTTCACACGGCCGCCTGGGAATCTGCACTCAGATTCTCACGCTTGTGCAACAGGCGTTTACCAACAGAGCTCTTTTCCCAGCCCTTTTCTGTTCTCTTCCATAGTACAGGAGATCAGGATGACTTGGGAACCCGGGATCTGTTTGCTGGGTCCCTAGAGCCAGATGGTTCATTAACTTGATTGACCCAAGAACATGAGTGAAGAGAAAGAGGACTCATTCAGGACACTCAGAATTTATGATGAAACAGAGGAGATGAAGAAGACGCCAGAAAGCTCTGGTGTTTTTTCTCATCATGGGCAACAAGAGCAACACCAAGTGGACGGTGCACAGGAAATGCTCCAGCTGCCCCCATGTCCCTCAATACAGCACGACCCTGTTTGTCAGGAGATGCACAGTATGACCCAGCAGCAGTGGGATCCTCAGGCCCAGGACGCATCTGGGCTCCAGCCCATGTGGTTTTCAGAGGCAGAACCCGAAGGAGGAACCAGCTCAAGGTAAGGCTGCAGTGAGCATGTCTGATCAGTGATGGACTAACCTGGGCAGAGAGGGCCCAGCACCAAGTTCGGCACCTCACACCATCCTCCCTTTCTTCCCTTCTGTCATAGCTTCCCACCAGGAGACAAGACTAGTAAGTTCTAGCTGTGACAGTGTGGGTGGGGACGGGGAGTGGCCCAAGATGGATCCAAGATGGCGGATGAGGTACCCGGTTTGGTGTTATGATCTCTGTTGCTGTGATACCCTGTCCATGAGAGGTGGGTGTGGCTGTTTCTCTGCAGGCCAGTTCTCTTCTTCATCCTTGCCCAACAGAGAAGTCTGGTCATTCCTCAAAGCCATTGTAAGTACCTTAATATTGTGTTGCCAATACCCAGACCTCATTCTTCTTTCCTGCCCATTCTGTGATGGAGAAGTGGTGTGTTTGCACACCTCTCTTCCCTTTCCCTTAGGTAGTGGTGGCCTGGGATGCTACCTTCTTAACAAGGTTGTCCTTCTTCCACCATTCTGATAAGTAGGCTGTTTAGCCCACAATGTCACTTCTTCAGGAGATATGACTTGGGGGCGGGGGAATATCCCTGAGCCAAACTCTGATGAGAAAGCTTAGGAATTTGGAGATAAGGGGCAGAGCAGGCTTCCCCCTTGGTGGACCAGTCCTGTCCTCTCTCCAGCCTCCCATTCCGGATGAGGCAGTGGTCAAGCGGAAGTCCCCACGTGGTTCCTGGAGGGTTGGCACTCTCCGCCATGGGAAGCGAGTTAATGCCATCGCCATCAGCAGTACTCCCCGCCACGTGTACACGTGTGGCACTGGCTACATCAGGGTGTGGGATGAAGATGCGCTGCATGCCTCAGACAGGGCACCTCAGGCCCAGCTGGACTTTCAGGTGAGGGGCTCTATCAGGCGTAGAGAAATCAGCCGGGGCCTCTCTCCCCAGCACTGCCGAATGTACTGACTGCATGTGCTCTTCCCCAGGACCCTCGGAATCGTGTCCTTACATGCAAGCTGTTCCCCGATGAGCACAGTCTCATCACAGGGGGAATGGCCAGGGCTCTGACTATCTGGGACCTGGCACCCACCCCCCAAATCAGGGCTCAGATGGCCTCCACAGGCTCCGTATGCTACTCCTTGGCCCTTTCCTCTGATGCTCACATCTGCTTGGCTTCTTTCAAAGGATTTGTGGAGATTTGGGATGTGCAGAATCAAATCTTGATCAGGTAGGACTTTTCTCCAGAGTCACTCAGGTCTCTCTTGGGAAAGGCTTGGACACAAGACCCCACTTTCCCTTCTTGGCAGTGGGGCTATGCCAAGCAGCCTGGAAGGTGGCATCTAGGGGCTTCCTAACCCTGTAACTTCTAGGTTGGGGGTGGCAAAAATTTCTGAAGACCTCCCCAAGTCATTTTCCCACCAGGAAACACGAAGTCCCTCCTTATGGGTCCCGGTGTGTGGACATCACAGGCTTTAAGTTCTGGACAGGTGGTGAAGACACCACCCTATATTCCTGGGACCTGAGGAGCTACCAGAAACTGCAGCAACACAATTTATGCCATGAGGTGCCTGCTTGGTTGCCTTCAGGACCTAGTTCGACCCCAGGGTGGGGGCTTGGATGTGGGCACGGGTTGGTGAGTGTGAATTTGAGGCTGGGTCTTGAGTTGTGGCACTGGTGGTCTTGAATGCTGAGCCAAGTCTTCCCACAGATCCTTAGTATCACCCACGACCCCAGTGAGGAATGGGTGCTGGCCGGCTTGAAGATGAGCGACATTGTCATCTTGCATGCTCACCGGGAGGAGAAGTATAAAGCTGTTGTCCAAAGATACACACAACATCACAACCTCAAGTTCGCCTCTTGCGGTGAGTTAGGAGCCAGGGGCCCCCGATCTCCTTTCTCTCTCACTCCCTTTCCTTATGCCCTCCCCTCAGGGAATTCCTACATAGAGTGAAGCAGGAAGGTACAGGGAGACAGATGCTTCCAGAGTTCCATCTCATGGACCTCTTGTTCAGTAATAACTCACCGCATTCTGGGTATGGAAAGAGGGTGGCAGCAGATGAAGGTGTGGCTTGGGCTGTGCATCTTGATTTTCATAAGGCAGGGAAACTGAGGCAGAGAAGATAGTTGCTCTCCCCCAGTCTACTTGAGGACGCTGGAATTAGAACAAGAGGCTCAGTGCTGTGAGCCCCACCCCCATTCTTTCCCTTGCCAGGGACCTATTTTATGGCCACGCTGGATGAGATGATCCACTGCTTAGCGGCACCCTCTCTAAGAAGGTTGTTCCAGGTACGGAAGTGGGGAGTTGGAGGGAATGAGGGTGTATGCACTGAAACGCTCAGAGCTTATGGCTCCAGATCTCTACTTGATGGGTCCCAGAAAGAACTAGAAAATACCACTGAGATGGCCTTCTGTAGAGGGAGGGACTGAGGACGGATCCTGTGAACCCCTGGTCTTCCCTTTGAGCTCTGTCCGTGACACAGTGAAGCCTTGGGTCTACACAAACCTTAGACCATGAAGTCAGGCTCACACCTGGCTCGAACCCCGCCCCTTCCTGATGTCCTCCTCTCCTTCTAGGCAGAGGAATGCTATGACATTCTGTGCTGTGACGTGTCCTCTGATAATCGGTATCTGGTCACGGGTTCCAAGGAGAGTGCCATGGTGTATCAGCTCTTATATTGAAGGTTGTGGGCTGTGGTCTTGCCAGTGAAGAACCACGGAGATCAGACCGCGTGGGCTCACAGTACCGGACATCTTCCGCAACCTGCCTTCCTCTGCTTGAGCCTTGACGGCTGGCTGGCTGCCCTCACAGGCTTTGCTTACACGGCCTGGGGCTTTCCTTTTTGTTTCATCCCCTATCACTGATTTCTGTGTTTGGCAGGTAACTTTATGAGATGTGGCTTTGGAATTAATAAAATAGAGCGAAACTCAGAATGCCGTTTGTGTGTTTCAGACAACGAAGTTATAGTAATAGCTTATTTCTGTAGTTAGCAAGTGGGAGGGCCATGCCATTCTTCCAGGGTGGGGCCTACTAGTGACTTTTATGATCCTGTGAGAGAATACCCTGACAAAAGGCAACATAGAGAAGAAAGGATTTGGTTTTGGTTTTTTGGATTTGGTTTTTTCGAGACAGGGTTTCTCTGTATACCCCTGGCTGTCCTGGAACTCACTCTGTAGACCAGGCTGGCCCTGAACTCAGAAATCTGCCTGCCTCTGCCTCCCAGAGTGCTGGGATTACAGGCGTGCGCCACCACTGCCCGGCCTGGTTTTGGATTACAGTTCCGGAGGGACAGTCTCTCATGACAAGGGAGTCGTGGTAGCAGAAGTGTGGGGCCAGATGGATGGGTGGGAAACTGGGTGATTACATTTCATCCATCTCATGATGATGATGATGATGATGATGGTGTGTGTGTGTGTATATGTGTGTGTGTGTGTGTGTGTGTGAGAGAGAGAGAGAGAGAGAGAGAGAGAGAGAGAGAGAGAGAGAGAGAGAGAGAGAGAGACAGAGAGTTGCATCCTTCCTCCCATCCTTTTATAGTGGGAGGGACTGATCCTGTGAACCCATGGTCTTCACTCTGAGCTTTGTCCATGACACAGTGAAGCCCTGAGTCTGTAGAAACCTTGGACACTTTCCAACACATGTCTGCCTGGACTCTGTCATGCTTCCTGCCGTGATGATAATGGACTAAACCTCTGAAACTGTAAGACTGCCCCTATCAAGTGTTTTCCTTTTAAGAGTTGCTGTGGTCATGGTATCTCTTCACAGCAGTAAAATCCGCCCCCCTCCCCCTCCAAACGAAGATACCATGAAAGACAAATAAACTTGTATTTTCACTTCATTAATGTTGAGGTCTATATGTTACTACAGCCCTGCAAAGAGCATGCATTTACTTAAAAAAAGGCTGAATGGTGAATATTTTAGGCCTTGTTATAATTGATGCCACAGATAAGTAGATAAACAAGTGAGTATGAATTTCATCAATGAAACTTTATAGATAACAAGCATAGAATCGATTGACCTTCTGGGTATAGTTTGTCAACCCCTACCAATATTTCCTTAAGTAATATAGATGATTTTTAAAAAATAATTAAAAAGGTATAGAATTATTTTGGTGTGGTGGCGCCTGATTTTAATCCCAGGCAAATCTCTAAATTCAAGACCAGCCTGGTCTACAGGGCAAATTCTAGGGCAACTGATGTGACACAGAGAAAAACCTGTCTCGGATAAAACCCACACACATGAGCACAAACACACACACACACACACACACACACACACACACACACATACACTGGCAAGTCTGGGGCAGGGGCAGAGGCAGGGACAGGAGCAGGGGTAGGGGCAGGGGCAGGTGCAGAAGCAGGGACAGGGGCAGGGGCAGGGGTAGGAGCAGGGGCAGGGGCAGGGGCAAGGGTGGGGGAAAGGATACCAGTGAAGCTATTCAGCGAGGCTGTAGGATCACATAGGCTTTAAAATTAATGTGTTCATTAAAGATGAATAAATAAGCCAACTGGCGTAATCACACGGGGACACACTATCCTGCATTAAAATGGAAGAGAACTCTTACACACACCATAGTCTGGATGAATTTCAAGACGGCCACAAAAGGATAAGCACTGCACTGTTCCATTCCTGAGGCCTTTAGAGTCCTTGATTCATAGAAACAGAAACTAGAATGGTCATCATCTGGGGCTGAGGAACGGTATAAGGAGGCTACTTGTTGAGTGAATACAGATGTTGGGAGTTTTTGCTTGTTTTGAGACAGGGTTTTATGTTCCCCAGGCTGGCTTTGAACTCGCCAAAACAGTGACTAACATTTTGGAGATAAACTGCTTTTCCAAGTGGCTTCACCATCTTACTATCCCACCAGCAAGGAATGCAGATTCCATTTTCTCCACATCCTCACCAAAACTTTGTTACCATGCTCTCTGGCGGAGGCTGACTTGAACTCCTGGTCCTCCAGCCACAGCCTCCTGTTTGCTGAGTTTATGGGCAGTACCATCATGCCTGGCCTCGGACATTCAGTTTTGCAACATGAAGACCTGGAATTGCACAGTGATGATAGTTAGACAGCACCACATGCATGTATGTCTCAGTAGCTGAATGGGACAAGAAACTCTTCCTTAGTTGCCTTTGTTGGGGCTTCCCCCACCCCCTACCCCACCCCCCTGCAGTGAGAAGAGTAACTAATATATTTGGGAAGAAGTAATCTTGGATGCTTGTTGTACTGGCTGGTTTGTGTGTCAACTTGATACAGGCTGGAGTTATCACAGAGAAAGGGGTGTCAGTTGGGGAAGTGCCTCCATGAGATCTAGCTGTGGGGCACTTTCTTAATTAATGGGGGGGGGAGGGCCCCTTGTGGGTGGTACCATCTCTGGGCTGGTGCTCTTGGGTTCTATAAGAGAGCAGGCTGAGCAAGCCAGGGGAAGCAAGTCAGTAAGAAACATCCCTCCATGGCCTCTGCATCAGCTCCTGCTTCCTGACCTCTTAAGTTCCAGGCCTGATTTCCTTTGGTGATGAACAGCTATGAGGAAGTATAAGGTGGATAAATCCTTTCCTCCCCAACTTGCTTCTTGGTCATGATGTTTGTGCAGGAATAGAAACCCTGACTAAGACACCTATTTACATATGTATGTGTGCAAGTGCATGTGTACTCTCTGTCTCTGTTGCTCTCTCAAGGCCTTTATAAATACAAATAGCATCGGGGTGTTCTGAATGAAAATGACTCTTATAGACTCACAGTGAATGGGACTATTGGAGGTGTGGCCTTGTTGGAGTAGGTGTGGCCTTGTTGGAGGAAGTGCATCACTGGGAGACTGAGTTCTCAGAAGATCAAACCAGGTCTAATGGCTCACTCTCTCTTCCTGCTGCCTGCAGATTAAGATGTAGAACTCTCAGCTACCTCTCCAGCATCATGTCTGCTTGTGTGCCATTGTGCTTCCCACCGTGACAATGGAGGACTAAACATCTGAACTGTAAGCCAGCCCCAATTAGATGTCTCCTTATAAGAGTTTTTGTGGTCATGGTATCTCTTTACAGCAGTAGAAACCGTCTTTAAGACAAGCATGTACTGCTAAAGGACAGAAAGGAAGTCTTGGGTAGAAGAACCATAGAGAAGGCTAAGTAATTAGGGAAGAGGAAAATCACCTGTAGTTTCAGATGTTTAACAGGCTGAGGCAGGAGGATAATAAATTCAAGGTCTGTTTGAGCCATACAGACTGAATTCAAGGCCTATCTGAACAACTTAGAATTTCTCTCCAAATAACAAAAGAACAATCAAACCACAACCACAACCACAGCAATCCCCAAACCAAAAAAGGGATGAGTGTGAATCACCCAGTGGGCAGTAGAGAACTCGCCAAGAATATGCAAGGCTCTGAGTTTAATTCCCAGGATAGAACAGAAAAATAAATCCAAAATGGAAAAAAATTATAATGCTCTTGGGAGACAGAAGCAGGCTGAGTGAGGCCACCCTATGTCTGGGTGGCTGAGAACCACTGCCTTGGGCCTTATTCAGGAAAGTCTGACTGAGCTAAGCTTTCAAAGCCATGATCATCCTTTAAGGGCCTCGAGTGGAGTTTCCAGGATTCAGTCTTGGTGGTCATCCTGACTAGAGTAAGAGCTAATCAGATGAATGAAACACATTGGTGTTTCTGTGGGGCTGTGTCTTGACAGAACTGCTGTGTGGGACTGTGGCTGGGGCTGAGATGGGAGGAACTTGTTCCCACTTTGGGTTGCACTGGGCAACAGCCAAAAGAGGACCCTGGAAAAAGCATGGCGGGTGCACGTGCCTAAACCTTTTATCCATACTCCCTTCTTCCCTCCCTTTCTCCCTCCCTCTCTCTCTCCCTCCCTCCCTTCCTTCCTTTCTCCCTCCCTCTCTCTCCCTCCCTTCCTCTGTCCCTCCCTTCCTTTCTTTCTTCCTTCCCTCCCTCCCTCCTTCTCTTTCTCCCTCCCTCTCTCTCTCCCTCCCTCCCTTCCTCCCTTTCTCCCTCCCTCTCTCTCCCTCCCTTTCTCTGTCCCCCCTTACTTTCTTTCTTCCTTCCCTCCCTCCCTCTCTCCTTCTCTTTCTCCCTCCCTTTTAAATCTTTAAGAATATTTTTAAGACAGGGTGTCTCTATGTAGCATTGTCCTGGAATCCCCTATGTAGACAAGCTGGCTTTGAACCATCTACTTCTGCCTCCCGAGGGCTGGGATTAAAGGTGTTTGTCACCACGTTTGAAGCACCCTTCTTTCCGAGTGCCTTCTTCTATCCTCTGCTGACTCCACACTCCAGCTTCCCGGGCCTTTCAGCATGGACTCAGCACACCAGGGACTCTTCTTGACTTTTCTAGCACCCTGACTGGGATTTGGATGGAGCATCTCCTTGCTTCTTTAGTGGAGGGAGCATGTTGACTCTCTCCTGTCATGGAAGTCAGTCTAATAAATCCCGGTACATGTTCAATTCCTCTAGAGAACCCTGCAAAGGTGAGTACGTTTGTAAGAGTCTGTGTCAAGAAGCACATTTAATTTCTAATTTTTAATTAAACCCAAAATTTTAAAATCCAAATGTTCTGACGCTCAAAAGCCATTTTGGTCTCACTAATTCTTTGTATCAATGTACTTAGATTAAATTTAGTAGTTCTGGGTGACATTTATTGTGATCAGTAATGTGGGGGTGAAATGTTAAGACAGTTGCTGTGTCTAAGGAGTCTGCAACTGAGAAAGAAGCATCCTGGAAAAAAAAACTCTAGGAAAGGGCAAAGAATGGTCATTTCCCTATGGGGTGGGACCTGGCCTGAGCCTCTGGAGGGCAGGGTGAGCAGTTGGTTTGTTGGAATGTGCGGGGAACGAACAATCCAGAGGCAGTTAGAAGGTGGCCATGAGAGAGAGGGTCACGGTTGGTACGGAGACAGTTGGAGAGAGATAGGTCAAGGCGCAGACACCGGTCTCATGAGCAGAATAGGGCAGCTAGTCAAGAATGCTGGTTTTGGAAAGAGGGAAGGCCTGTATCTGCCTGGCTTGGTAAGAGACACTGAGGATATTCCCATACCACAGGATCTGAACTAACACAAACCAGGGCAGGAGACCTCTTAAGGCTCCTATGAACTAGGGCGGCAGAGCCACGAGCAACTTGAACTTCTGGATGGCACAAACTTAGCTCTTTAAAGAAGGGCATAGGGGATAGCTGTCCAAGGTTCATGAGAGTTAGAAGCTGCTTGAGCTTCTGGGGGAGATAAGGCATGCGTGTGTCCATAGCCCACTAATCTTTGGAGATGTGAGCCTGCTGGTCAAAGAAGAAGACTCCAAATAAGATTTGCCCCACAACTGTGTGAGGATGAATTATGGAGGGAGAAGGGGAACCCTGAGGGTCACAGAGTCCTAGGCAGTCTCATGTTGGAGGCTGTAAGGGAAGAGACATGCTTAAGATGGCATCTGGTTGAGGTACCTTTGCACTCAAATGCAAGTTGTGTGCCTGTGAGCTATGTATGTATGAGAACAAGTCTCATGTAGTCCTGATTAGCCTCTTAACGCTCTATGTGGCCAAGAATAGCACTCAACTTCTGATCCCCCACTTCTGCTTCCCAAGTAGTAGGATTGGCTTTGTGTTTTCTTACCTCCAAAGTGGGAAGACACTTAGCACCAAAGCCTCATGGTAGGGTGAGATGAGCCCCTGTGTATGGGGCTGTGATGTAGAAAAGGCACTCAAATAGCGTTCTCATTAATAAGGGGCAAGAAGAAACTGAAGGGGAAACTGGAGGGGCCTCTGCTGAGCATTCCATGACGGCGCACACTCATTGAAACCCTGTCTGGGCAGGGCGGGGAGCAAGCGGAGAAGAGGCGTCCTAACTTGCACACCCTCGGAATGCCAGGTATGCAGTGCACACAGTCACGGACCATTCTTACTATATCCTTAGGAGGGACTGTCTGTCTTTATCCCCACTCCACCGTGTAAACGGACTTGTGGTTGGGAGAAGACTATGTAATCTGGCTATGAATGACCCTTGGGGGTGGAGAGACACAAGGAGAGTGAGGAGGTCTCTTAGCGTGATTTCTATTGCTGCGATGACCACCATGACCAAAACCAACTCAGGGACGGAGAGGGTACATTTGGCTCACATATTCTAATCACAACCCCATCACCGAGGGAAGTCAGAGCAAGAAGTCCAGGCGGGAACTGAAGTAGAGGCCATAGAGGAGTGCTGCTCACTGGCTTAGTCCTTGTGGCTTGTTAGGTCCATTTTCTTACCAGGAGCACCTACATGCCCAGGGATGGCACCTCCCATCCTGCCTCCCCACCCCCGACATCAGCCTTTAATAGAGAAAATGTCCCATAGACTTGCCTCCAGGCCGATCTGAAGGAGGTATTTTCTCAACTGAGGTCCTCTCTTCCAAGGTAACCTCAGCAACATGTGATCAGCACACAGGAGCAAGACAGAGGAGGCACCAACAGCAAGGGGGAGGGAATAAGGTGGCCGAGAGTCTGTTCCATTTCCCAGAATGCACTTCCTTCTCCATCCCCATCTGCCTCTCTCTCCTCTTCAATGCTGGGGCCTCAGTCACAAACAGACCCTACTAGGCATTTAGATTGCCTTGACATTGCTTTTCTATTTGAGCCCAGCATTCTGCGAGGTCTTTGTCTTGTCAAATCTGTACTGCTGCTTGGTTGTTTTTGTTTTGTGTTTGTTTGATTTGCATCTGCCTCAAGAAACTCTACAGGGGGCTGATAGTCTTTCCTGGTCCCCATAGTGCCATCCCTAATGTCCATCATACAGAAAGTCACCAATGATGCAGGTGTGTTTAGAAACGCAATGAGAGGACAAAAGGGATGTGATTTGTCCACCACTAGAGCTCCTGGGGCCTCAGAAGATGTGATATTTAATGGAAGGAGCCTCTCTTTAGAGGCTCCCGGGACCCATCCATCACATGCCTTGTAGCCAAGATTTGACTAGTCCAGAGGTTAGCCAGCAGAGGGCACCCTGGCTTCAGCTGCAGTTTCTTGGGTTTCTGGTCCTCTCCTTTTTGGTTTTTTTTTTTTTTTTTTTTTTTTTTTTTTTGAACTTCTCTCTCTTTTTTTTCAATTTTATATATTTTTTGTTTACATTTCAAATGATTTCCCCTTTTCTAGACCCCCCTTCTTGATGGCAATTGATGGCCCTAGTGGCTGCACGCTCTCTGGGGATAGCTACAGCACCAGGCTGCTCTCAGCCAGGGTGGAAGGGCAGTGGGAATCTTCTCTGAGTAGCCTGCTCTCTGTGGGATGTGGGATGGAGACGGTTCCAAAGAAGCAGACCGGTTGCCAAGAAGACAGATCTCACTGTGGCTTCACCCACCGCCTGACCCGCTGTGTGATCACAAGCACCACACATTTCTAGGCTGCCCACCCATCCTTCCATCCCTGCCTGGCGTAAGACACATCGACTCTAAACCATTCTGGGCTGAGATGCGGCTGTTTACACCAGTGAGGGTACTGGACCTCAGCTTTGGGGGCTTCCACTGCCCTTAAGGAATCAGTCATGACAGCACAGCCTCCCTGACGTAGAGGGAGGCCCTGAGGAGGGTGTCTTTTCAGCCCCTTTCCAAGGCCACCTGTGCACAGCGACAGGGAAGAAGCAGCCAGTCCTGGAGATATTGCTGCTTTCCAGAAAGACCCCTCAAGAGCAAGCACCCAGATAAGGATGGCGGCAGGGGTGGGGGGTGGGGTGGGGGTGGGAGTAGGGGTTCATTGCAGTGCCTGTTAGCTATCAAAATGCACCAGACAGCATACTGTGTTGGTTTCACGACAGTCCCCTAACAGTAGGACATGCCTAGAGAAGGGCTGCACATCGGCCAGGGCCAGGGCCAGGGCCTGGTGATCGTTAAGTGCTACAGGTGCTGGGAGGCAGGATGTTTAGTTTCACAACATTAAACTCGGTTCAAAAATGGGAGATTGCCCAGAGGTTAAAAGCACTGACCGCTGTTTGAGAGAACCCCCGTTTGATGCCTAGCACACCCACACAGTGACTCACAAGCATCGGTAACTCCAGTTCAAATGTGTTGGATACGCTTTTTCAGGCGTCCATGGGCACTGCGTGCACATGATGGATAGACATACATGCATCTAACACACGCACTAAATAAGTCAATCTAAAACACCACTTGCTTATTATCTTTAACGCTATACTTATCGATAGGTTGTGTGTGTGGACGTGTGCGTGTGTGTGTGTGTGTGTGTGTGTGTGTGTGTGTATGTGTAGCATGGTGTGGAGCTCAGAGGAGAGCTTTTCAGGGGTTGGCCTTTCTTTCTACAATGTGTGTCCTTGGGATCAAACTTAGGTTCTCAGACCTCGTGGCAAATGCCTTTACTGCCTGAGCCATCTTACCTGCCCCTAAATCAAAAATTTTAAAGCGAATCTGACAAGTGTGTTCCCTTTGGTGTGTCTGCCCGGTTGAATGTTGCTGTTTTTTGTTTTGTTTTGGTTTTTTGTTTGTTTTCTTTTTAAAATTACATTTAGTGGGGGGGGGGCACAGGGTTATGGGGGGGCATGCTCACATCCATGCCTCACACACATGGCGTAGGAGTTAGTTGTCCTCATCTACCATATAGGATCTGAGAACTGAACTGATGTCATCAGGGCTTGACCGCACGCATCTTCACCCACTGAGCCATCTTGCCGGACCAGTCAGTCAGTTTTTGCTTTCTGAGACAAATAAATTTTAGATTTGGACGTATCACCAAACTATCAGGAAAACAAAACAAACTGTGCTTCTGAATGCAATTTGGATAAACACAGCTTCCTGGTTGTCACAGGTTTCCGGGTGATGTACCCAGTGGGTCTCCATGGCAAAGGGATTGAGGGGAGTGGCCATCGGGACGGAAAGGACAAGGTACAGCTCCTTGGGTTGGGCTTCTCAGGGTCAACACCAATTCCTGGCGTGGTAAGGTTGGTCGTTGCATAAGCCATAGCCTTCGGGGCCTCTGGGTAGAGCCTCCCGCTGTGAAACAGAAGCAGAGAGAGGCCAAGGGACCCACCCCAGCAGCAGTTTGGCTAAAGCGAAGAAACAAGGCAATCTTGGGACTAATGGTTATTTTCTTTGTGTTCTTTCTAGAGAATGGCACATTTCTGTCCTCGGGACAGCACAGCGAAAGGCCCGACTGCCTCTGAGCAAGGCAACCCGGGAGGAAGCAAATCCCAGAGCTGGTTTGCTAATATCACGTATCAGACCGCAATGCTGTTGTTGATCTACCAGCACAGGGTGGAGAGGACAGAGTCCCTGAGGCATCAGATCCTGGGAGCAGAGAGCCAGCTACGAACCAGGAGACACCTCTCCCCCCGCACCCCCCCCCCCCGGGCCCTCTCCCGACCCGTGGATACTAGGGGAGCGGCCCTCTTCCAGTAACCCTCAGAGACTAATGCCTGGAATCCACCTCCATGGCCGCATCCACCTCAGACCTTTTTTGTACGTCACCTGCTTGAAATGACGTCTTTAGGTTCGTTCGGCTCAGCGTTCATGCTTCATGTGTGTGAGCCAGCCGGAGAGCTGCTTGGGACCGGGGGTGACTGGGTTCCTGCCTCAGGGTCTCCAAATTCAGAGTTCCGGGGGTGGGGGGGGGGGCACGTCGATGGCTTTGCCACTTACTAGCTGTGCCATCTTGGGAACCTTGTCTAAATCTTTGTACCCCAGTCCTCTTTTCTGTCATATGGTGATAATGGTCCCGATCGGATACCTGGGAGGCTTAAAAGAGGTTGCTTGTGAAAGCAATTCATTCAAACAGGCTTCCTTCTAGTTAGGAGGGGTTCTTTTAAAAAGTCAAATGATTTGAAGAAAAAAAGAAAGTACCCGACCTTGATAGCTGAGCATTTGGTTATGACCGGTGGGCTCCTGAATGGGCATGAGGGGCTGCTGAGCCCCACCCCCAACAACCCCGGGGGATCTCCGTGTCTTGTGCCTGCATTTCTAGAGTCTACATTGTTCCCGGCAGTGGAGTCTACAGCTTAGTTGAGGTGCTCAGAGAGGTCTTGGCTCCGGTTGGATGCCTGGTATGGGGTTCAAGTGCCTGTATTTAGGGCAGACCTCCTCAGCCTCAGCACTATTGACATTGGAACTGAATCCTTTGTGTGTGTATGTGTGTGTGTGTGTAGGGGGGGGTGATGGGGCCATGGGTTGGGATGGGAAGGCCGGCTGTCCTATGCATTGTAGGATGATTGGCACTATCCACCCATTAGATGCCAGAAGCACCTTCCATCCCATCTTGTCCCAGTGTTAACAAAGGAATCCATCTTTAGACCTTGATGATTGTGCCCCCTCCCACCCCCGACCAAGGGCATGGAGGAGGATCACCCTGGTGGCGAATCATAGGCGTTTCTATGTTCCCTTTGGGGTGACAAGTTTATAATTGGTTATAACCAGCTGTGTTGTCGTTTATTGAGAGTTCTTAATCTTGCTGATCCCCAGCTGAGTCTGTACATTGACTGGAGGTGTTTTTGAAGTTGAAGGGCTGTAGACTCTCAGAATCCCCTCCCCCCATTTAAAACAAATGGCTGGATCCTGATCCAGGCAGCAAGCAGGTCACCTGGTGCTCGGTTCCCGCGGTGCCTGTTGCTTATACCTAAAGGTTTGGAAGGCTTTGAAGCGCCGTATAGCCATCTTCAGGCCTTTCCTGCCGGATAAAATATTAGCTATGGTTAAACAGTGAGTGTCGTACCGGAAACAGTAACTTGATCTTCTTGTATATGAATATAGTGAGAGCTGGTGGTTCCCCCTTCCGGTAGGCACCAGAACGAATAGTATGGTCCTTTGACTGCTTAGTTGGAAGTCGAGATGGAAGCATCTGGACTCTCCATTACTTAGGAGGTCTTTCTAAATCCTCGGAGGAGGCCTGAATCCTGGACTTTCGACTGTGATGAGGCCCTTTGGTGCTGTTGATGGTTGGCCTTTTATTTGCCACCTGCAGGCAAATGGGGGTGTGGCCCCGCTTCTTGTTTGAGGTCTTAGGTGCCTGATCTAAGAGTCAGGGCAGATGCTGAGGCCTCCAAACAAGCTCAGGCTCAGGCTGCGACCCCTCCCATTTGGGCGCCATTTCCATCCTGTCAGGAAAAGTGGGTGTCCCTCCTTGACACGTTTACGATGTGGTTCCTTTGCACTTTCCTGAAGAAGGAAAGGTTTCTGTCCAAGCACAGATCTAAGATCAGGGAAGGCTTCAGGTGGAGGCCAAGGTATAGTGTTTCCTTAGCAGGCACCCCTCAGGCAGGGCTGAGGTTGCCAGTGTTGGGTGGGTAGAGGAGTAGGAGGGGTAGGGGTGGGCAAAGCAGTTCGGCAGTTCAAAGTCTCAGATTTCTAAAGGAGAATTCTAGACAGGTCAAAGAGTTGCTTTATTATTATTATTATTATTATTATTATTATTTTGATGATGAGCCACACCTCAGATTATGGTGTTATGTCTTTTTGGACAAATGGAAGATCTAGTTTAGGTTATGTCTTCTCAAGGAGATAATAAGGGAACGAGCAATGGTGGAGTTATGAGAGATGCAGGAAGCTCTGCTGGCCGGAGTGGTGGCCTCCTTGGTGGGGCAAGCATCTTTATCATAGAAATCACCAGCTACTTGTGTCTTGTAGCTAGCTCTTCAGGAGAGATGGGCTCTTGCACTTGCTCTGTGTGTGTGTGTGTGTGTGTGTGTGTGTGTGTGTGTGTGTAGCTTGGACCAAGTAGGGGGAGGCTGTATGCTATGTATAAGGATTCCAGTGACCTTAGGATATGGTGTTGGAGGCTTCTGGTCCAGATGAGACTGGCTGATGGCTGTTGCATCGTGGTCCGGCTCCAGTGGTCCAATGGTCAGGGGAGCTCTGTGGTAGGTGGGCGGGCGTGTGGCGTCTTCAGGACGTCTCTGCGGATTGCTGCTGCTCTGAGCTGTTTGGAGAGCTTGCTCACTCTCGGTTCCCTCCACATGTCTATTAGGAAATCGGGCTTCAGGCTGACAGATTCCCACTTCTGTTCGGGAAGCACTCTTTGGGCCTCTAGGGCTCTAGGGCTGGGAGGAAGGCCTGTGTGCAGACTGGCTGTCGGCCAAGGTCGCCCTGTGTCTTTAGGTTTTTATCCGGACCTTTGATTTGGTGTTGGTTCGTGCTCGCCTCCTCAAGCAGCTTCTTCTCTTCCTCCTTTTTGATCAGCCGCCTGTCCACCAACAGGGCTTGCCTGCCGCAGCCACCTCCTCCGCAGCGGCCACCGCCACCGCCACCGCCACCGCCACCGCCACCGCCACCGCCGCCACCACCGCTGTCCCTAGCGAGGGCTGCACGCGGCTTTTTGCCTTCGTGTTCTAGACGTGCAGGGGATTTGGGGCCTCTTGTTCTGCTCGCCCAGATGACTCGCCTCCCCCAGCCTCAACCCTCGATGTGAAACAAAGCTGGAAAGAGCCCCGCTTTTCAATCCACTCTCTTTGGACTTTGGCGGTTGGTGGCGGTGGGTGGTGGCCACAGAGCCACAACTTGCAGCCACTGGCCTTCTGAAGGCTTGTGTGAGGTTCCTTCCTTCCTGGTCCTCCAAAGCCATTTTTGTGCTCTCTTTTTCCCCTTTTGGCAGGGGGTTTAGCATGGGGCTGGGCTAACAAGAGACACGTAAGGTAAATGGCATCGAGAAGTTGCGGTATTTGTGTAGCGCCTAAGCTCATTGAAGGAACACCCTGGGAGAAAGGCTTAGCAGTCCAGGACTTTCGGTATCTAATCTTTTGGAAATTTCTTTCCTCTGTCCTTCTGCCCGTCCATCCATCCATCCATCCATCCATCCATCCATCCATCCATCCATCCATCCACCCCTCCCTCTGTCTGTCCTTCCTTCCTTCCCTCCCCCTCTCTCTTTGCCTGTGCCTTTTGACTCCTTCCCAATGATCTGAAGTCACCTTCTGCTTTTAGTGAAGCCTTGTGTCATCTGGGGAACTCGTGACTTTAGTGACTCATGAAACCAGAGGCTGAGAGAAGTCACATTGGAAAGGGATTCCTCAGCATTTCGCACCCTCTTGCCTTTTCTAACAACAGAAAGTCCCCCCCCCCTGCACGCGCCATGCCCCCACACCCCTTATATGTCCCCCACGATGCCTGCCTTGAGCTCCCAAGCCCCTGCAGGTCCCCTGCAGCTACAGTCACCCACCCCGTGGATTGAGGGGGTGGGGTGGGATGGGTGGGGTGGGTGAGGTAGATGGGGGTGGCTGGGGTGGCATGGGTACCACCTTTTGATCCAGAGCTTGATAGTGTACTCAGGAAGGGCTCTTAAGAAACATGACTTGAGTTTTTAAAATGAGTATTTGGAGATCTTCCTGTCCCTTAACCTTCCACCCCAGTTTGCATTTTGTGCTCTGGCCACTTGTCGCAATCAACCAAGAACGATGGCGAGACTTCAGGTTCTTCCCGGCCACCTCTGAGGCCGAGTGTCCCCTGCTCGTGATAAATTGTCAGCACGGGCACTGTTGGCCCTGCTCTGGTCCAGGCTCTGCTGAAGGCTCCTTTCTCCCTCTGGATTTAAGAGGAGTTGGTCCGAAGGGCCTGTTTGTGAGCCAGTGTGCTCACACACGGCCTCGGGGTTGGCTTAGGGCCTCTGCTTTTGCCATCTTGAAGTTCTTAATTTTTTTTTTTAAATAGTTGGCTTTTTAGCACTGTCCCATGGTTCTGAAGAAGGGCCACATCAGAGAGGTGTGCTGGTATCAGAGTAGGGGTGTAATAGAAGGTTCCTGAGCGGAGGGGAAGGGCAGCCAGAGGCTGGTATTGAAGGGTGAGGAGAAAGGACAAGGTGGGAAGACTCAACAAGCTTTCTAAACAGGAGGAGCAAGTCTGGGAAGTGTATGGAATGCAGGAAAAGAGGAACTCCCCGCTAGGATGGTCTGCCTACTTGTGAGGCAGTTCTGTTTAGCACCCAAGTCACATGGCTGTCACATGGCGGCCACTTTCACTCTGAGTGCCTGTGTGGTTGGTGGGTTCTCTGACAAGGAGTGGGTTTTTCAAGACACCCCCCCCCCCCGCCCCGGCACCCAACTGGGGGGAAACAGAAGTCAGTCGGTCAGGTAGCATTATGGTAGAGCCATCAATGGCCGGTGTAGAACATGCACATATATGTCGAGGCCAGAGGTTAACATCAGATGGTGTTCCTCGGGAGCTGTCGTCGTCATTGTCGTCGTTGTTTTGAGACGGAATCTCATATTGGTCCAGACCTTGTCCTTCAGGTGACGCTGGCTGGTGTATAAGTCCCAGGGATCCCCTTGTTTCTGCCTTCCCAGTGCTGAGATGGATTTCAAGAGCACGCTTCTGTGCTTGGCTTTTTTTCTGTGAGTTCTAGGGATCAAACTCAGGTCCTCATGCTTGTCATACAAGCACTTTGTCCGCCAAGCCACCTTCTGGGTCTGGTTAAACTTCCTACTGGGTACTTACCTACCTGTAAGCTTTTGAGCCCCCGCCCCCACCCGGGATTCTTTGTGTGTCTGCCAAGTCTCATTTTCCTCTGTGTCCATTTGTCGACGAGGCTGACTGTCCTTGATGTCTAGAGTTGGGTGGATCTATTGGAGAAAATCCTTCATGGCAGGCATCTTCAGGAAGGCGAGGAGGGTGCTAGGGATCCAGGAGTAGTCCCTGGCATCGTCATTGCCATGGTCACCTACAGCAGGATCAGGAGCTGGGGGTGTTTCCTTTGGGCTCCGCATGGGAACTCTAGTAGGGAGGGGCTGAATTGAGCACGAGCAGTTCATCACCAATGGTTTAAGCTAGGACTTACTCTTGTTTTTTACCCTTTGAGTGGGGTTTCTCAGCGCTATGCCTTACCCACCTGTGGAGTGCTAGCCACTCTGAAGCTAATCAAGGCCTTAACACAGAGCGCCCCTGGTGTGCAGGCACCTTCAATACACACTGGTGTCGTTGCGCAGTTCCCGCCTTACTCAGCGGTGGGTTTTAAGATGTGGCTGTACCTCCACACAGTGAAAACTTACTGAGATGACCCAGAGAGCTTTTGTTTATGCGGGTTAAAGCTCTTGACTGTCACCATGCTTACGGCTTAAGACAGGGACACTTAGAGTATGCATGGACTCGATTGAAAAGAGCAACGGTGAACGAGTGCACTATGTGTTAATGCAGATAACATTTTGGCGTGGCAATGAAAATGGTTTTGTCCCAGCTGACCCCCCCCCCCCTTTCTAGATAGATGACAGTTTGTTCCTCAGTGTGGAGGGTCCTCATAAATGACGAAAGCTTAGAGAGCGAGTTTACGTGGTCTTATAATAGATGTGCTGGAAAAGAAGCGGTGGGACGGATTAAGTTTTAGCAAAATCTATTTAGGATTGATGGGTCTGAACCCCGAGTTGCTGAGTGATGCCATTGCTTGTATCGAAAAGACCGTGCTGCTTTGCAGATGTGTGGTATGTGGGATTTTTAGTGTCCCACTTATTGTAGTGTCCCATTTATTTTGCAATTCTTATTGCAGAGGCTATTATAAAAAAAAATCCTGAGAGTCTTTGCCTTGCTAAAGAGCGCAGGCTGCTGGATTTTAGCACATTATTGAGGTGTCTAAATATCACCACTACCTTTATCTCTTATTTTAATTCTAAAACTTCTTTTTCCAAAGTGAGACTTCATATTCTTTTTGGGGGGGTTGTTTTTGTTTTTGTTGTTTGCTTGCTTTATTTTTTTTCGAGACAGGGTTTCTCTGTAGCCCTGGCTATCCTGGAACTCTGTAGACCAGGTTGGCCTCGAACTCAGAAATCCGCCTGCCTCTGCCTCCCAAGTGCTGGGATTAAAGGCGTGCGCCACCACTGACAGCGAGACTTCATATTCGTTCTACATCCCCAGCCCAGAGGAACTCCTAGTCCATGTTTGTCTGCGTGGATTTGCCTACTCTGGATATTTCATGTACTTTTTATTTTTTTTCCCTGTATGTGTGGCCCTTTCTGATTGGTCTCTTTCACACCACAGCCTGAGTCCACCCATGTTGTTGCCTACAATGGTACTCTGTGCTTATGTGTGATTAAATCGCACCCGCTATAGGGATGTGTTCGGCGTTTTGCTTCTCTGTTCATTTGCAGGTGGCTATTTAAATTGCTTCCACTTTAGAACCATGACAAATGATGCTGTACATGTCTGTTTGCGTGAGTCTTTGTGTGGATGCACGTCTTCAACACTCTTGGCTCTGTTTGCTTTTGAATGTCCGGTGGGTAGCCATAGCTTGCTGTCCCCGCACCTGTGACCACACATTAACCCCCCCCCCCCCGTTCCCCCCTTCCCACATTGCTGTGACAGCACTCCAGTTCTTGCCTTCCCAAACTAAGTAGGGGAAAATGAAAGAAACTGGCTCTTGGGACATCTTTTGAGCCTACAATTGTCTTGGCGGTTTCCCGGGGTGGGGCAGGGCTTGTAAAGGCAGAGAGTCTGTTCTCTCACTGTAAGATCTGTACAAGAAGAGCTGGCAGATCCAAAGGGAGTCTGCCCAGGATTCCTCAGGCCTCAGGTTCAACTTGTACAGACAAAATGGTGTTAAGAAGTCCATTTGGATCGTGTGTGTTTGCCGGGAAGTCCCTGGTGCTGTGCCAAGGGTCTTCCTTGTGTCTCTTTGCCCATCTCTCTCTTTCTGATATGGTTGGTCATGGTGAGACCAGCACTGCAGCCCATGGGTCTCTTCCAGCAGGTGGCTCTGCTCCATAGCTTGTGTCTTTCCTTAGAAAGGATATCCAGCCTCCTAGTGAATGACTATGTGAGGTTCCTCAGACCGGCAGAGGCAGCGCCCATATCAAGTTGGTGTTCCATGACCTTTGCTGATCCAGAAGCAGGTGGCTTTCTGTAGGCATATGTGATCCCTAATACACTGGGATGAGAAGTAATTGTATAGAGGACTGGGTGACGTAATAGGAGAGTGTCGGTGTGATCTCTTATTTATTTAAACTACTGGTAATGTTCTATTTATGTCCAGGCTACCTCAAGGAAGCTCCACACCCCCCACTGTCCCCTATTCGCTCCTCTGTAAACTCCAATGATGAGATAGACTCTGCTTTTTGTAAGCTGAAATAAAACATTTGAAAGTCATCATTGTTTTACACGGGTGTGCATGGGTGTGTCTCACTGCAGTTTTAACCTTGCTTTTCCGAAATGTCCACTGGTGTCACTCATTCTTCAAGGCCAGTCACCCTCACATACTCTTTAGCGACATGTGTCAGGGCATGGTACTTTGAATAGCCCTGTGTGGAGATGGGAACTCGAGGTCCAGGAAAGAAAGCCTGCCCAAAGGAGACGGCGGTCTTAGAATGGAAGCAAAAGGTGGATGTGAGGCAGACTTGGCACACTAAGGCAGGCCCTGGGGCAACTCCTAGGCCCGTCTTCAAGCACCTCTACTGCCCTCATCACGGGATGGGTGTGTATATCCAGGTCCACCACACTGAAAGACACAAGTGTGCTCTTGGAGAGTGCCAGGTTCAGAGGAGCCCCATATTAAGCAGGAGTGCTATGGTTCGTCTGAGGTGTAGTATGTCCCCTCCCCAAATGTGCATGTAACAGGGAGGTTGCTCCCCAGAGTGATGCGGGAGCCTTTGAGAACTGTGGTAATCAAGTCCTGGAGGATCTGTGCCTTCACTGCAACTTGGGTTATCAGCTGTAGCATGGGCTGGACATGGCATGGGTGGTGCATGCCTTCCATGGAAGCACCCAGAAGGCAGAGGTGGAGGCAGAAGCAGAAAGGCAGACAGAGAGGGAGGCAGAGAAGGAAACAGAGAGGTAGAGGCAGAGAGGCAGAGGGGCAGAGGGGCAGAGAAGCAGAGAGGCAGAGGAGCAGAGGGGCAGAGAGGCAGAGGGGCAGAGAGGCAGAGGGGCAGAGGCAGAGAGGGTGACTGGGGGGCAGAGAGGGAGGCAGAGGGGGAGGTAGAGAGGCAGGAAGAGAGGCAGGCAGAGGGAGGCAAAGATGGAGGCAGAGGCAGAGAGGCAGAGAGACAGAGAGGCAGAGAGAGAAGCAGAGGGGCAGAGAGGCAGAGAGAAAGGCAGAGAGGCGGAGGCAGAGAGGCAGAGGCAGAGAGGGTGACTTGGGGGGCAGAGAGGGAGGTAGAGAGGCAGGCAGAGACTGAGGCAGAGGCAGGAGTCAGAGGGGCAGGAGGCAGAGAGGCAGGGAGGCAGAGGCAGAGAGAGAGGCAGAGAGGCAGAGAGGCAGAGAGGGAGGGAGAGGCAGAGGCAGAGGCAGCCTGGTCTACATAGTGAGTTCCAGGCCAGCCAGGGCTACACAGATCCTATCTCAAAAGATCAAAACCAAACAAAAATAACATGGCACGAGTTATTTTGTACTGTGTGTACTCTCATGCCAGGAAGCACCAACCCACCCGCCTGAAGCACCTTTCTGCTCAGATCCGAGGATATTGCAAGCTATGCATTGCACTGTTTTTATTGCATCAACGACGACGATACCTGCTGTAATAGAAACAATAGTTTAGACATGGGAAACAAAAGAATATCTTCCTACCATCACTTCTCAGCATGCATCTAATTAGTCTCTCTTTGATTGTATGCTGTCAAACAAACATCCGTCTAATCAGCATGCAAATTTTCTTCCACTTTTAATAAATGGTAAATTTATATCTTTACTAAAGAACTATTTAAAAATAAACCTTACATTTCTAGTAAACGTTTGCTTCGCGTGTCTATTTTGTGTATTTGAGATTGTGTTAGAAGGTTTCTGGTTAAGAAGGGGCTGTGGTTAGAGTGAGTTTTAAAAGCTTGCTTCTAGAAGGCTTTGCGGTACGATGCAGTCATGTTCTGTTCACTGTGTGGTTTCCCTGATCGGCCACTGGGACACTCCTCTCCCACAGTCTTGTGTTCAGCTCGGAAGTATTTCTAGCCAATGTACCTACCTTCAGCATGTCAAGAGACTCTGCCCACGTGTGGCTCTGAGTTAGATCCTGCAGCACCGTTAGCAACCACTTACTCTCAGGGCTGACTTCTCCAAGTAGCCTGCTCATTGCAGGGCCCAGGACTCCGGTTACTTTAAGGCTTCCAAACTGCCATGCACTTTATGACACAAACTAGCATCATCAGGGAAGATGGACTCTCAATGGAGGAATTACCTCCATCAGGTCAGCCTGTGGACACGTCTCCTGGGGCATTTTATCGACTAATAACAAGGACAGAGCCATCTCTGGTCAGGTCCCAGTCTTGGGTTCTACAAGAAAGCAGACTGAAGCCGGGCGGTGGTGGCGCACGCCTATAATCCCAGCACTCTGGGAGGCAGAGGCAGGCAGATTTCTGAGTTCGAGACCAGCCTGGTCTACAGAGTGAGTTCCAGGACAGCCAGGGCTACACAGAGAAACCCTGTCTCAAAAAAACCAAATCCAAAAAAAAAAAAAAAAAAAAGAAAGAAAAGAAAAAAAAAAAAGAAAAGAAGAAAAGAAAAAAAGAAAGCAGACTGAACAAGTCACCAGGAGCAGGCCAGTAAGCGTTGCTTCTCCGTAACCTCCCCACTTCCCGGGGACCGACCTTGAATTCCTGCCCTGACTTCCCTTAGTAATGAACCTGGGTCTGGAAAGATGAAATTAACCCTTTCCACCACAAGTTGCTTTGGTCAGTGTTTTATCACAGCAACAGAAAGGCAACGAGGCCAGTCCTGACGTTTGTTTTCGGTCTGAAGAACAAAACCCACCTTTTAGGCTGAAGAGAATGTTTTAGTGTCATGTCAGTGTGCCACGGTCATGACAAAATACCTGGGAAAAACAGGTGGAAAGGTTCATTTTGGACCACAGCTTCAGAGACTTTCAGTCCACGCACTTGGTCCCATCCCTGTGGGCTTCTGTGGTGGCTGAGCATGGCGAGGTGTGTGTGGTAGAGCAAAGCCACTTGCTTCACAGATGGCCAAGAAGCAGAGAGTAGAGGGGACCAGAGACAAATTATTCATCTAGAAACCACCTCCTTCCACTCTGGCTCCGCCTTCCCCAGCTTCCAATAGACCAACCATGATTATCAGCGGATTAACCTATTGATTAGGTTAGCGTCCTTGTGTTCCAATCACTTCCCCAAATTCTGAATATTGAATGCAAACCCTAATCAGTATATTGTGATGATGATGATGGTGACGATGATGATGTTGATATTTAAACCAAATGCAATCATACAATATATTTTTCCAATATGGGGATTTGCTGGGAGACCTCGACTCCTGTGGTTTCTTTCTCTGGAATCTTCCATTCCTCCTTCCTCATCCTGTCCATTCAGGTTTAGTGAGGATCACAACCTGCTGGCCATGGCCAATTGACCAGATACTGCATCTAAGAAGGAACAAACCTTTGACGTTTGGATCTGTAACTAGGGGGAAACGTAGTGTCTCTTCCTACTCAGAGCCAATTGGTTCACTCAACAAATGCTTTATTGGGAATCTGCTATGTGTTGGCATGGTCCAGACACTGGGGCTGTAGCCAGCAGTGGACATGTTTCCTGCTGTATGGAGGATATTAGTCTGAGAAAAGTCGAGCCATCAGATTAGAGCAGAAACAAGAGATGGGAAGGGCGCTGGCGTCATTCCAGTCCGTGGCGTCTCAGGTTGTCCCGGGTAGATGAGGTAGCGAGGCTTTTGGCCACAACTCTCATCGCTTTGCCTGAGCTGGTTGGAGATGTGAGGGTCCACTCGAGGGGCAGATGCCTTGGAGGCTCCCGGAGCCACGGCTGGGTCATTTCCTACAAGCTCTTTCCAAGTTAAGCTCAGGCCGGCTCCCTCCTCTCACCTGATGGCGGGCTTACCCATCCATGCATTGACTCATGTGCCCGCCATTTGGTGCCCTAAGGACCCCGCCCCCACCCCAAGGAGCTCCCGTTACTTTTTGGAGGGCGTGACCGGAAACGAGAGCTGCGTCCTTGAGCCCTTGAGCCCCAGCAGGATCTGAGGCTGTCCATAGGACGCTCCTCCGCTAGCCTTTCAGGAGCTACCTTTTTTGGTCTCTCCACTCTCAGGCCAACCCTGCGCTTTTCCAGCTCTCAGGCCATGGGAGGCCAAATGATGATCTCTTAGACTTCCTTCCTGTCACTTCCTGTGTGTTCTTATCTCCCTGACTCTGTCTTTCCATAGATGTTTTTCAGATTTCCAGCTCCAATCCCTTCCAGAACTCTGAATCCATACACCCAGGTACCCACAGATACTTGTCTTTGTCCAAAAGTGCTAGACATCTTCCAAGCTCCCCTTTTCTTTGGTCTCTACCCTTCCCAGCCTTGCCTTTTGTCCTTGAGGCTGGCAGGTGTGGACTGACTCCTCAATAGGCCTCTATAATCATCATCACCACCACCGTCACCACTACCATCATGTTGTCATCATCATCTACTGGTTAGGGTTTGCATTCAATATTCAGTTCTAAATGTAGAATTTAAAAGGAGATGGATGGGAACCAGTAGGCTGGGAATATAATGTTTACCCTAACGAAGTTGGGGGTGGGGAATGATGTAGCACAGTGGTAGAATGCTTGCCCACACAGGAGAAACACTGGATTTGATCCCTGCCCCCAGACACATTTAACCTGGGACTGGCTGTGTGCTTGAACCAAATACGTGGCACGCTCTACAGGACTGGTCCCTCCTGTTCCTGTTGCTTCTCATTCTTACTACTTCCAAGGTAAGTGGTAAAGCCACTTACCTTGTGGCCTTAAGTGTCAGCAGCCAAATCCATTGTCATGGTTCCCAGTTCCTCACAGGGCTCAGGGTCCCTTGTATTCCATCCTCATGTTTGTAAAACCTTTGTAACAAATCCCTCTTGCATGATGCCATCTGAAGGCACCGTCTGTTGTCTCTCGGGACCTGGGCTGAATGAGTAATTGTCACTGGAGATGGGGCCCCAGGAAACAACCTGAATATTCTGGGATTGGGTCAATTCATTATTCAAGAAGGACAGAGGGAAATAGAACATGGATTCTCCACTGCAGGCAGGGACAATCACAATTGCGGAGAGAATTATCAGCAGTGGCAACAGCAATCATAGGCAGGTAGAAAAGAAAACAGATTTCAAATGGTTGCGGCCCACGGTTTCTATGGTGACTGAAGGGGGTTTAAAGATTTAGGAGTCACCTGAATTCTTCAGAGAAGGAGAATTTTCAAAGTATAGGCATTTCAGAGCAAAGAGAGAATAAGAAACCATTTGGGATAGTCTCAGAGGGTCTCATCTCCTAGCAAAGGGCAGAGATGACTGAGGCGAACCTTCCCAATTATTGACCCTTTCTTTCGGGGGAGGTGTCTGTTTGTTTTCAAATCAGGGTTTCTCTGTGTAGCTTTGGCTGTCCTGGAACTTGTTCTGTAGACCAGGCCGGCTTTGAACTCACGAGATTTGCCTGCCTCTGTCTCCGGGGTGCTGGGATTAAAGTCTGGAGCCACACTGCCCAGTTTATTTACCCTGTCTTCAAAGCCCAAGTGAAGGCCAAACCTGAACATCTGCAGAGGCAAATCTCCTACACTGCTGGGAGAGAGTAACTCCCCTGGTCTTACAAGGTAGGAAGGTATAAGCAGACACAGAGAAGGTGGAGACAATTAAATCGATTTATCTGGAATCCTATCCGTTTTACTGCCAGAGGCAGCCATTTCCCATCCCCCACTCCACATGTGAGAACCACCCTCCTTAGCACAGGTCCTGGTTACTGCACGTTTATGGTTCCCCCAGGTCCTATCCACATGTTCCCCTATAAAGGAAGCATCCTCCCCAAATCACCCTAATGTAAAGGTGCTACCAGCTTTCTGTTGGTATCCTGAGAGAGTCAACAGGAGGCCAGGTAGCTTGTGAAACCTGAATCCCTCTCCTTGTCCCATGGAGCCAGCTGTCCTGCAAGGCTCCGTGACAGGCTCCTAGTTACTCAAGCCGACGGCCTTACTCACATTCAGCATAGAGTTGTGTCTTTCTCCTAGCCTCTGCCCAGCAAGCACTTCCAACTCAACCTTCTACAGTGCCAGTAGCTGACATTTAAGGACTTATTTTATTTTGAAGTATGCGCATTTGTATGTGTCTGCATATGTGAATAAATGCACGAGCTGGTGGAGGCCAGAAGATAGCATTAGATGCCCCGGAGCTAATGTTACAGGTGGTTGTGAGCCTCCGGATGTGGTGCTGGGAGTGAACGTGGGTCTCCAGTAAGAGGAATATAAGTTCAGAACCACTCGGTCATCCTTCTGGTCCCAGGAAGTTGGTGTTTACTACGACTTCTTCCGCCATCTTGTTGCTCCATGTCACCAGCCTTTCCTGACAGCTAGGTGTCTGGTACAGGCCCAGTCCCAGAGCCTCATCCCTCTACCAGTTCTCTGTCTTCTCTCTGGCCTCCTGAAACCCCAGGATTCCTCAAAATAAATTGCCCCGTCTCTGATGTCTTCCCTCGACATTTCCAATGACATTCAAAACCCTTTTCTCCAACATCCCCAAGATACCATGTGAGCTGGCCTTGCCTGTTTCTCACAGTGTGACCTACTGTCTGTATTTCTTTCCTCCTTCTCCAGGTCCTTCCCTTTACCTCACCAACCTAGCAAACTTCCTGTACATGCAGAAGAAATTCTCCACCTCAGCACCCCTGTGTCTCCTGCTTCTTAGGTTTCATGTGGCAGCCTGGCTAAGTCTCATGTTGGTCAAGTGTCTGAATCTTTAATATTTCCCTTTTCAAGAATCTCAAAGAGCACCCCCATTTCCATGTTAACCTTTTCTTTGAAACCCTTATGACTCCTATACATTTTTATTATATTCTTCCCAGCCATTCTACCTTAGAGCATAAACATCACGACGAGACTCAATAAAGATGCGTTGAATGAAGACGATGGAGCCAAGTATATGATGCCCATCCCAACCCAGACACTGCGATGCCAGCCAGGGGTTCCCAGAGGACATGGTGGTGTCCCATGCCAATGGGCCACACATCCAAGGGCACTCACTAGAGCACACCAAAGGAAGTCCTATTGTGGGATCATCTGACTGTTCAGAGCCTTGCTTCCCAAGCCATAAGATCTGTCTCCTCATCTTTGTCTTCTTGCCATCTCACGGTGTCAGGAAAATAGATTGTTAGCATTTTCTTCAAAGAACTCCGATGCAGTTCACATTACAGGATTGTTCTTGGTGACGTGGCATGAGGTGAACAAACCAACTTCCTCTAGCAGCATCCCAATCTCGGCCTTGAGTGCCATAGGATGATGCAACTAGTTCCAGTCAATTGTGGAAAGTTCTGGGTACCATTCTCCTCTTTTTTCTCCTCCTCCTCCTCCTCCTCCTCCTCCTCCTCCTCCTCCTCCTCCTCCTCCTCCTCCTCCTCCTCCTCCTCCTCCTCTTCCTTCTCCCTCCCTTCCTTCCTTAATAGAGTCAAAGCCTTTGGCCTCCTTTCTTTCCCTTGGCGGGGGGAGTTTCTCCTGCCTTCTGTGTTAGAAGCTGGGGCAGTTGGGAGTTAGTCCGTTTTCTGTTGCTATAACTGAATGCCACAGACTAACTCAAAAAGAGAACAGTTCATTCGGCTGCCTATTCTGGAGGCCTCTGGCGAGGAGGACTCTTACTGTAACCTGGTGGAAGGCACCGAATGGTGAGACAGGTATGCCAGCTTAGGTCTCCTTGGATTTTTGTTTTGTTTTGCTTTTGTTTTTTAATATATGTGGTATATGTGTTCACATGTGTGCACATGTATGTGTTCATGTGTGTGCACATGTATGCATTCATGTGTGTGCACACGGAGGCCAGAGGTTAACAACGTTGGTGGTTTTTCCTGATCGCTCTCCGCCTTAGCTTTTGGAGGCAGACCCTCGCTGATCCTGGAACTTGCTGATGCAGTTAGACAGGCTGACTAGCAAGCTTCCGGGGGCTGCCTGTCTCCACCGTCTCTGCACTGTGATTATACACTTGGGCTTGGCTTCTGACATGGGTGCCCGGGGTCCAAATCAGTCACTCATGCTTGTGGGCTCATATTTTACCAACTGAGTCTGAGCCATCTCCCTAAGCCCTCTCTCTCTCATCCTCTGTCCTCTTCTTGGATAGCAGAGCTCCATCTTCACAGCTTTATGTGATCCTAATTACCTCTGAAGACCCTCCCGCAAAAAAACATAACATGAATACATTATCATTTCCAGGGCACACCCCCACACATAGGAAAATGATCTCTCTCTCTTTCTCTCTTTCTCTCTCTCTCTCCCCCTCCCTCCGCCCTCCTCCCTCCCCTCCCTTCTTCTCTCTCTCTCTCCCTTCCCTTCTTCCCTCAGTTTTGCTAAGGATTGATCTAAGGTCTCATTATATATTGTGTTCTACTACTGAGCTCTGTCCTTAATTTCAGAGAACCTTAGGGCCCAGGGGCTGGGAGAGTCCCAGGGTGAGCCCTGCTGCTAGGGCTCCCCTCTGTAATAGGGTTGTATGGAGCAGTGTCTGGCTTTTGAAAGCTTTCAAAGAGGGAGCTTGCTGAGAGATTTAAGGTTGGGTCTGAATGTGGCTACGTTACTGCACTGTTTTCCATTGGGGGTTTGGAGCGTCTCTGAGCAGGGATGTGGCCTTGTTGCCTTTCCAGGACATGGGGATTAGCTGACAGGCAGCCACAAAAGGAGAGAAATGGTCCAACTGACTCCCAGCCCAGCCCCTGTTAACTGATGTGTCTCCCCCACAAAGAGGAAACTGAAGATGGCTGCAGATGGCACTGGGTACCTGCACAGGGGATTTCTTGTCTCTCTTTTTTGTCCTGATGCACGGTTACTTCGCCTCAGGGTTAGCCATCAGAGCTCATTTTAGAAAGACCACAGCATCAGGAGAGCACAGCTTTTCCCTCTGACCAGGGGGAAGGCATGCCCCAGAGAAAGAGCCTCAGCCAAGTAGACAGGACCCAGCTCTACACCCCATAGATCCTAAGCTATGGCATCTTCTCCAATCATCTTGCCCAGGGTTGGGGTTTTGGTCCAAAGCTCAGAGCAAGCTGTGCTCCAGGTCACAGTGCTCCTCATTCATGGAGACAGTAGTGGAAGACCAGAGGGGCACAGGCACTGTTCGGTAGCTTGCCTCATGCTGTGTGTTCTCTCTCTCCTTCCTTCCCTCCCTCTTTCCCTCCCTCCTTCCCTCCCTCCTCCCTCCATCTTTCCCTCCCTCCCTCTCCTTCTCTTCTTCCCTCCCTCCCCCTCCCACCCTCGTCTTTCCCTCCCTCCCTCTCTCCCTCCCTCTTTTCCTTCCTCTTCCTCCCTCCCTCCTTCTCTACCTCCCCTTCCCTCCCTCTCTCCCTTCCTCCTTTTCTCCCTCCCTCCCTTCCTCCTTTTCTCCCTCCCTCCCTCCCTGCATCTTTCCCTCCTTCCCTCCCTCTCCTTTTCTTTCCTCCCTCCCTGCCTCCCTCCATCCATCTTTCCCTCCCTCCCTCTCCTTCTCTTCTTCCCTCCCTGCCTCCCTCCCTCCCTCCCTCCCTCTCTATCCTTTCCTTCCTCCTCTTTCATTCTACCATCTCCCTCCTCCTCCTCCCTCCAGGTTTTTCTTCCCTTTCATCTGTCTTTGGCCCTTGGTTTCTCACCTCTGGCTTCCTCTGACTCTCTTCTTCACTGTTAGCTGACACACACACACACACACACACACACACACACACAAACACTTCCGAGGTTTGAGTTTCTGCTCTTCCCAGTATCCTAACTCAATCACAGCACCAGCTCTAGCCTCAAAGCCAGACACCTGCTAGATCAGGGTGACATCTCCTGCCTGGCAGTGTGGGTCTCAGCCTCCAGTCGCAGCAGCTAGGATCAGATGTGTGCACAAGCCCAGCCCAGGACAGCGAACAGGGCAGAAGTCAGGTGGCATGGCCCTGGGCCATCTGCCCTGTGAGCAGGGCTGGGTTCTCTCAGAAAATGGAGATGGCCGAAAAAGAAAGGGGTGTTACATCAGATGCATGTGGGTAGAGTCTTTGTCTGCTGCAGCAGACTGGCTTCTGGATATTAAACAGGAGGATATGTCCACAGGCAGTCAGCCAAGTGTGTGTTCTAACTGCTGTTTAGGAGCTACGACACCCTGAACAAGTAACTCAGTGTCCGAGCCCTAATTTGTTCATCTGTTTAGTATCTGTCGCTGGGGATTAAATAAAGCCATGCTATTAAAGTGGATCTTTTAGAAAAAACAATAATAGCCTTAAAAAAAATTAGTTCTCCCTCTATTCTAGGATCTCTGGCAGCTCTGCACAACCGAAGGCCAAGCCAACCTTACAATAAGGGGCTTCTGATCAGGTGGCGCTGGGTGGAAACCAAGGGCACTTCTCACTTTGAGAAGTGCATGCTTTGCCACATGCCATGGCTACCTTCACTACAAGGGAGGCAGCGCTTTAGAATGCGGGTCCAGGTTGTTAAGAGCCCCACCCTGGCTCTGCTCCCAATTGCCCATGGGCTGTAAAGCTCTGTGCCCGGTGCTCATCTTCAGTTGCCCCGACTGTCAACTAGAGTCACGGCATCTCACAGGATGAAGGGGGACATCCAAGTAACCCACCCCGCATAGTGACCCAGAGTTCAGAAAGCCTTCCGTGAGACTGAGATAGACACACAAAGCAAGCCCGGAACAAACCAATGACTCAGCTCATTGGAGGAAGGAGCCAGCGATGACAAGTGTGCTGGTTAGTGTCTGTTAGCTTGGCACGGGCTAGGGATACCAGGGAGACTCCATCAGAGGGCAATCCTGGGGCATTTCCTTGGTTAATTATTGATGTGGGGCTGTGCGGGCGGGGGTGGGGGTGGGGGTGGGGGTGGGGGTGGGGGTGGGGGCGGGGGTCGGAGCAGTGCATGACTTTGGCCCCAGCACTCAGGAGGCAGGGAGGCAGATGGATCTACTCTGAGTGAGTTTGGGCCCAGGCTCATCAACAAAATGAGCCCCAGGACAGCTAAAGCTACACAGAGAAACCCTGTCTCAGAAAAACAAATAAAGCACAAAATGAGCAAACAAATTAATGTGGGAAGGGCCAGGTCACCTTGGGTGGTGTCGCCCCTGGGCAGGTGGTCCTGGGCTGAATAAGAAATATAGCTGAGCAAGCAATAAAAAGGAACCTGGCAACTCTGCTTCAGTTCCTCCCTTCAGTTCCCCCACCTTGAGTTCCTGTCAGACTTCCCTCAACTGTAAGACATAATCCAAACAAACGCTTTCCTCCCCAAGTTGACTTTAGTCATGGTGTTTATCCCAGCAATGGGAAAGAAAACTGGGATAGTAAATGAAAACCAGTATTTTGAAGTCTTTTTTTAAAATGTCCTGTGTGTACAGGTGTGTGTGTGTGTGTCCCTGTGTCAACTGAGCCAGAGGACAACCTCAGGTGTCACCCTCAGAAATGCCATCCACTCCCTTTTAGGCAGGCTCTCTGATTGGTCTAGAGTAGCTGGCCAGAACCCCACAGGGATCCTCCAGGCCCTTCTCCCTTATGCGACAGTCACGAGCACCCGCCATTTTGATCCGGGGTTCTGGCGTTATTCACAGGTCCTTCTGCTTGCAAGGCAAGTGCTTTGCCACCTGAGCCCTTACCACCAGAGCCTCGTTTCTGTTTTGGGGGTCATCCTCAAACTCAGTGTATCCAAGGGTCCAATTGAGCCCCTGACCCCCCTGGCATGTGGTACCACGCCAGTGAAATCTTGGGGTGGTGATGTCCTAAACCCCGCTAAGGTACTCTACCCATCCTTATGGCAGGGCCACTCTTTGTCACAGAGAACCGTCGCCCGTGACGAGAAATGGATCAGTGTCCACGGCAGAACATTTCCACTTTATTCTCTGTAAACTCTTCTTTGGTAAACAAGAAGACAGGGAAACCCAAAGATAAAAGGAACACACAGGTCAAGAACACGAGAAGAGGGCAGTCACCCCCCACAGTAGCTCTGAGAGGACAGCTATATCATTAGCAAGCTGGTGGGCAGAACCTGGAAATTCGGGATCAATGGTGGTCTGGGGGGAAAGGGAGGGGGGGTTGGCGCAGCAAGAGGAAGGAGTCCACTCTATGGGACTCAGAAGCCTAAATCACACAGCGAAAGAGCTCATGCACTGGAGCAAAGAGACTAGGGAAGCTGTGCCCCCTGTGCCCCCACCCACCACCCGTGTGGCTGGCGACCCACCGCCACCGCAGGCACGACTGTCCGTCAGGCCAGGGTCGGGCTGGCGCAGCTCGGGGGACCGCTCCCAGCCGCCCTCTCTCCATCTCTCCTTTTTCCTGCTCCACAGGCTGGTGTGCAGGTTGCAGGGGTGGGGAGGGTCGGGGAAGGAGTGTCAGGAGAGTCAGGATGGTGGGGGCAGGGCTTAAGGGAGGCGCAGAGGCAGCCCCTGTCCTTCACCCCTCTACACAGGGGGCTCACTGCAGAGCACAATCTCCAGGTCCTTTCTGTAGAGCTTCCCTGCCTCTGCCAGGGACATGACACTCTTCCTGTAGGTGGTGAGCTGTTGGATGTTCATCTCCTAGGAGGGAGAAAGAGGTGAGAGCGGGCTTAGTGCATGGCCTTACCAAAAGGAGTCTCCTGCCCCGACCCAATCACGACCACAGCGAATGAAATTTCCTATCCACTTAGCCTGGGGTAAGGAGTCCAGATGGACAAAAGGCATGGATTGTGCCACCAGTAAAGCTGGGTTTAAAATCCTCTCACTTACTGGTTGCATTGTTTTGAGGAAAGCGGTCCACTTTTCTGGGACTCAGCAGCCTTGGCTGAAAAATGGGAACACCAATAACCCTTTTCTCAAGGAAACAGGGTGATGGCCATCGGTCCAGAGAGGGGGATACTGTGGGGACAGCTGTGGTCCTTAAATGGCTCTAGTACTTCCCCACCTCTCCAGAACTCCATTTCCTCCTCCTCCTCCTCCTCCTCCTCCTCCTCCTCCTCCTCCTCCTCCTCCTCTTCTTGAGGTAATCATTGGAAGATATCTTAAAATTACACTTCCCCTTTCAGGTTGATGGTTCCTTATCTCAATTAGGCCAATGAAGAAAGAGAATACTAAAGGCTAAGCCTCTTACTTACTTAAAGGTTGGATTACCTCATCAAAAACATCCTCAGTCTCCAGAGCTCCAAGCTTCTCCTACTTACCTGGCCTACCTGTGTTTTGTCCCTCCATCTTTTTTCCCCAGGGTTCAACCGTCAAGTGTTTTCTTATACAGTTTGGAGACAACCTCTCAGATCAGCTTGAATGCCACAGTCTCCACCCAAAGGCATTATATAAACACTAAGGACCATCTTTCTCAACGCTTGTAAAGTTCCTGAAAAGGTCCTGTAATTTGTACACACTGGGGATGGATATATGCCTAACTGTGCATCACTCACATGTAATCAAGGAAAAGACCCTCTTTTGGGGGGGGGGAAACATATCAACCTCAAGCTTGAAAAAAAATTCCCAAGGGGGAAGCGTGGCAGGGAGAAACCATCTGATTTTAGGTCTTGGAATTCTGTTCAAAGCTTGGAAAAGGCCTTAGGGAGCTACCACAGCCTGAGGGATATTGGAAATTATTGATGTCCATTCCCATCAGCCCATCCCTTCAGGAGCCTCCAGCAGTAATCTGCTTATCACAGCCCACACAGACGCCATTTTAACCAGGCCTGTTATGTGAGCCCACCAATAACTGCCTTTTCCCCTTCTAGCTCAGCCGCTGGAATTCAGTCATGCCGTTCTCTTTCCATTTGCTGATTCACCACTCTCTTAATGCCCCAGGTGCCAAGTCTGGAGCCTGGCACACGAGGAAGGCTCCCATGTAAACAGCCTTACCCATAGCCCATTCCTCAACCTTCAGAGTTGCTTCCAAATCCCAGCACCTGACTCCTTGCCTTTGTATGCACATCCGGGGCCAACCTGCAGGGCTCCGGTCTCTGCTCTTCATATTAACTAAGAAGGAGCCCAGTGAGTTGACGACCAGGACACGCAGGTCACTCTGAGGTTTAGTGTATGCGTTTGCGCAGACTTCACCAACCTCAAGTGGTAGGCGTGGCTTTATAAAGACTAATTGTGCCTTATTCGTGCGATGCAAATCAGTGATGATTTTCCTTTGAGCTCCCCAATATTCATTTCAGCACACATGGCCACATAAATGATTTTCTGTTGAGATATAGTGTCAGGCAAAAGGTTTACTGAGTTCTAATACTGGCTCTGCCAAAGGCTTTCTTCTTCCTAGGAATCATTTTAATCCTTATCAATTATTCCCCCACACACATACTCATCTTATCTGAAACACGTGTAGTTGACATTAAAATGTAAATGTAGGTTTGAATCAATGAAGGTTGGTACTCAGGGTGAAGCCAGAGAGCCCAGAAAGCCCTGGCAGAGAGAGACAAATGGACCCAGAGGCTGCAGCGAATTTTTTTTTTCTGAAATTGAGCATTAAATTTAGTTCTTATTTGGCAGCCAAGGCAGTTAGACAGCTCTAAAAGTCACAGCGCGTTTGCTATTTAATTAAAGAACACGGCAGTCATTTCCTCAGTGAAAGCTATCTACTGGCAGGTGACGTGACGCTGCAAGGACTGTCTTCTGGTGGCCATTCCACTGGATCCCTCCCACTGAGGGTGTTGAGGTGAGACCATGGTGTGTGTGTGTGTGTGTGTTGGGGATATTCCTGGAGGACTCCCAAAAGGCAGTACCAGGCACAAAACTGCTGGTTTTCTTGACCTTTGAAAGAAACAAACTCATCAGTGATTCCCTCCTAGCCTCTTTCCCAGCCCTAGATTCTTTAGCTAATGCATTTGGAACAATCTTTACCCCTCTCGGCTCCTGCCCTCCCAAATCTCTCTCTGTGTTAAAAGTCTTTCATGAGGGCCACTTGGCTGAAACTTCTCCAGAATGGGTTAAACCAACACCTCACCTATTCATCACCACTCACAACAGCCAACACTTGGGGGCACTGGTAGCAATCGGGTAGACAGGGTGGTTTACACGCAGAAGGCGATTACCACTCAGCTCTAGAAGGAGAACTCCAACATGCTCTACCAGGGATGAGCCTTGAGTTCGGCATGCTGAGAGAAATTAACCAACCATGAAGCCGTCACGTAATTCCCCTTCTACAGGACACCCACCACAATGAATGCTCAAACGCAAGATTGCAGGACAGCAAGAAGCTAGGAGAGTGGGATTGTGGGTATTGGGTTTCAGCTTCGCAGGACAACACTTATGGAGATGGTGGCACTTACACAGTACGATGAACATGTCGCATACCATAGGGTATATTCTTTTACAATGACAAATTTTGTTATGTGTATTTTAAATCACTCCCCCTCCCTAAAGGACACCCCACCCCACACATTGCTACTGTCTTCTCATCGCAGATCAGAGATAAAAGAATCCATTCCCCCTCTTTTTCTCTTTGAGTGTGCTTGTTTCTCCCAAGCCTGGGATCCTAACCCATTCCTGGGCTTGCCTCCTCACCTTCTTGTTCTTCTCATACAGATCCTTCAGGAGGGCGTCCAATTCATTCTCATCAATGTAGCCGCTTCCATCCTGAAGGTGGCAGCAGAGAGCAGTCAGCACAGTGCTCTCAAATCCAGACCCCAGGCATCCTGAGCACAGCTCTTCCCATTTCCTAATTTTAAGAGTTCTGGGGTGTGTGTGTGTGTGTATGTGTGTGTGTGTGTGAGTCTGAGTTGTGTGTGAGTGTATGTGTATATATGTGTGTGTGTTTGAGTTGTGTATGAGTGTGTGTATGTTTGAGTGTATATGTATATGTGAGAGTGAGTGTGCATGTGTGGGTATGTGTGAGTCTGAGTTGTGTGTGAGAGTAGGTGTATATATGTGTGTGAGTGTGTGTTTGAGTTGTGTATGTATTGTGTGTGAGTGTGTGTATGTATATGTGTGAGATGTGTGTATGTGTGTGAGTATGTGTATGTTTGAGTGTGTGCATGTATGCGAGTTGTGTGTGTGTGAAAGAGTGAGAGTATGTGCATGTATGTGAGTGTATGTGTGTGTAAGTTTTGTATGTGAATGTGTGTATTATGTGTGAGAGTGTGTGTGTATGTATGTGTGTGTGTGAGAAAGTATGTATGTATGTGAGGGTGACTGTGTATGTGTGTGTAAGATTTGTGTATGAGTATATATGCATGTGTGTGAGTATGTGTGAGAGTGTATTGGTATGTATGAGTGAGTGTATGTGTGTGCATGCGTGTTCAGAGGGAGCACCTAACCTTTCCATTTCCTCTGCAAAGAGAAGTGTTCAGACCATAGAAGGACAGAATAATGCACTTAATTCTGTCAATAGCACTTAATACCAGACAGTTCAGCACAAATTGGCTTCTTTTCTGCTGGTGTTTCTTATTTGCATTACAAATATAAATGAGGTTGCAGAAGCTCAGAGGCAGCTGAGTATGGCTGTGAAGTCAACCTCCAACCCTTTCGGTATAAAGGAGACAATCACAGTCACATGGGCAGGGGACAGCTAAGATTGGGGTGGGGCTAGGATGTGATTCTCACTCCCAAAGGCACAGAAAACAATTGATTGAGCTATGTGTGGTAGTATAAACACCCGTAAGCTGTTCATCCCAGCACTCAAGAGGCTGAGACCAGAGGGTGAAGAATTTGATAGCATCTTGAAAGAAAGAAAGAAAGAAAGAAAGAAAGAAAGAAAGAAAGAAAGAAAGAAAGAAAGAAAAGCCAAAGCAAGCAAACAAAAGACCATTTCTACTGCCGTATCATGACCTGGCTCCAATGACACATGTATCTCTGAGCAAAGTCTGTGGGCTTCTGTGGGCCAGGAATCAAATGTCATTTGTTTTCCCACATAGCAGAGGAAAGAAACCACAGGCCCAGGTGCCCCTTCTGGAAAGCTGTCCAAGCAATTCTGGCCATTGTCACTGCAGGTGACAGGGCTTCTTCCTTCCCACCCCATACTGTTCCCTCTCACCTTGTCATAAAATGTGAAGATGGCATTGAACTCTTCTGAGGTCAGCTTCATACCCTGAAAAGACCAAAGAATTAAAGAAACAAAGCCCCAAAGTATAAATGAGGGAGAGAGGGGGTTAAATATGTAAGAAATAATATAAGTCTGCATGACTCTGGTGCGTGTGTGTGCATGTGTGCACGTGTGTGTGAGCATGTGTGTGTTTGTATGTGTGTATATGTGTGTGTATGTATGTGCATGTGTGTATATGTGTGTGCGTGTGTGTGAGTGTGTATGTGTGTATATGAGTGTGTATGTGTGTGCTCATGTGTGTGTGAGTGTGTATAAGTGTGTGTATGTGTGTGCATGTGTGTGAGTATATGCATGTGTGCATGTGTGTGTGTATGTAGGAGTGTGTATGTGTGTGCACATGTGTGTGTGAGTGTGTATATGAGTGTGTGTGTAGGAGTGTGTATGTGTGTGCGCATGTGTGCACATGTGTGTGAGTGTGTGTGCATGTGTATGTGAATGTGCATATGTGTGTATGAGTGTGTGTGTATGTGAGTGTATATGTGTGTGTATGAGTGTGTATGTGTGTATATGTGTATATGTATATGCGTGTATGTGTGTGAGTGTATATATGTGTGCGCAAGTGTATATGTGTGTGAGTGTGTGTATGTGTGTATATGTATATATGTGTGTGTGTGTGTGTGTGTGTATGTATGTGTGTATGTGTGTGTGTTGGAGCAATGGAGGACAGCAGGCTGAAGCTCTGAGAGATGAGGGGGGATGGCAAAAGTCAAAAGAAAGCAAAGTAACGTTTGTACCTGAAATTTCAGCAGGAAGTTTTCTTGTACAGGCAAGAGTCTGGAAAGAAAATATTAGAACAGAGCTTAGAGGATCTGCCATGGGCAGCAGCCACTCAGATAGAAAACAGGGCCTAGAGGAAGCATCTGTAGCTATGGAAACAATCACTGAGCACTTTATAAAACAGGAGTCTGCTGGAATGTTAAAAAAAAAAAAGGAGGAGGAAGAGAAGGAGGAGAAGGAGGAAGAGGAGGAGGAGAAGGAGGAAGAGGAGGAGGAAAAAGAAGAAGAGGAAGAGGAAGAGGAAGAGGAAGGAAAGAAATGGAAAAAGTGTGACAGCAAGGTCTGCAGTTCCTGGAGAGGGCAGAGAGGCAGTGGGGAGAGGGATGGAGCGTGACACTGTGAGAGCTGGGGTGGGGTTGGGAGTGGGAGTCAGGGTGGGGAGGGGATTTTTAGTTCCAGCTGGTTTTGTCTTGGACTCAGATGGGGACAGCAGCACAGGAGCCTGCCTGTCTAAAATGACACCAGGAGCAGGAGAGGTACATACCTAGACATCTCTGAGAGGCCCAATTTGCCATCTCCGTTTAAGTCAAACATCCGTAGCTGTTGGGACAGAAAGGGGTAGCTGGATTATCTGAACTTTTCATATAAGGTCCTCCACCTGCCATCATCTGCACTGGGGTCACCGGAAGCTAGGGACCAGCCTGGCCTGAGTCAGTCACTAGGGGAGATGTGACAATTGATTCAGCACCCCTGGGGTGGTAAGACACAACAATCATCACTGGGGACACGAGGCCCACCCTCTTGAGGTTCATCTTCTCCTGGAGCTTTATCAGTTTCCATGGAAACAGAGAACGCCCCACCCCAATATATCACTATGGGAGTCAGTTCGGCAAGAGCCTCCAAGGATGTGTGGTGCTACTAACTTTCACTCACTATCACGAGACACTTGACATAAGCCTGAGCATTGGTAGAGAAAGGACCCCACATATTAGAAGCCTCGGGGCTCAGGAGCCATGCCCCCACCCCACTAGGAGAGAGGCGATGACGTCACTCACTATGGTCTGGGTGTACTCCTGGAGCTTTGGTTCATCATAGGGCCGGTTGGCCTTCTTCAGGAGGTCGGACAGGAATCCCTGGAACACCAAAGGCCTGTTCAGAGCCCAGCTTCCTCAGTTAGTCCCCTCCCACATTCACTTACTTATTCCTTTAGAAAATCAAAGTTGATCTTTAAGCTCTACCAATTACACAGCTTACATTTCTCTAACTTTTCTAACCCCTTAACATCTGGGGTATGCCCATAAAGGCCTTTGTGTGGCTCCTGGCTACATAGAACCTTGCACATAGAATAGTAGAGACTGGCTTTGACTCTCTTCTCAGAACTCAATAAAGGGCCCAGCTATGCCCAAGGGTCACTGGTCTCTCAGAGGAACTGGGGTAGACATCTAAGTTAGAGCCAATCTTCTGGAAACTCCTCAAGAGTACCTATATTGGACTCTGGGTATACTGGCTGGTTTTGTGTGTCAACTTGACACAGGCTAGAGTTATCACAGGGAAAGGAGCTTCAGTTGGGGAAGTGCCTCCATGAGATCCAGCTGAGGGGCATTTTCTCAATTAGTGATCAAGGGGGGAGGTCCCCTTGTGGGTGGTACCACCTCTGGGCTAGTGCTCTTGGGTTCTATAAGAGAGCAGGCTGAGCAAGCCAGGGGAAGCAAGCCAGTAAGAAACATCCCTGCATGGCCTCTGCATCAGCTTCTGCTTCCTGATCTGCCTGAGTTCCAGTCCTGACTTCCTTTTGTGATGAACAGCAATGCAGAAGTGTAAGCTGAATAAACCCTTTCCTCCCCAACTTGCTTCTTGGTCATGATGCTTGTGCAGGAATAGAAACCCTGACTAAGACACTGGGGTACCAAGAAGTGTGCTTTAGTTGAATGCGTGGTCCTGTAGATTCCTATTGCTGGCACAGGACTTCTTCAAAGAAGTCCATTGTCTGTGCCAGGATCAAGGACCCCTAAGGAAACTGCAACCCCGTGTTCCTCATTCAGCATCCCTTCCCTCTCTGGTTCTTTGGACCCATCAAGACTCTGGCCTCACTCTTAATCTCCATGCCCGCCCCCATCCAAGTCAGTCTTTAAGATCTATCAATTAGACAGCTTATATTTCTCCTACTTCCCTAGCCCCACAAGTCACACTTGTGGTATGAGCTAAAGGCCTTTGTGTGGCTCCTGGGTACACAACTGAACCGTCCCTAGGACCCATCCTACCTTCAGCTCATTGGCTTCAATGTAGCCACTTCTGTCCGTGTCATACTTCCGCCAGGCCTGTAATGGGAATGTCAGCCTAGTCACAAAAACATATCAAACCCTGCCACCTCCCTCCAAGTCCTCTTTAACGAGACAGTAGGGTCTTAGTGTTAAGGATGTTAGAGAGTCCTCACTTTAACACAGGACAATGGCTTAGCCAGTCCCTCCAGTGTCACAAAGGAAGAAACAAAGCAGACTCTCTTAGTCATACATAGAAGAGGAGAAAAACCACCTGGCAAAGGCCTCTCGGGTTAATCTGCTCTGGGGTTAGGCTCTCCATTGTATTTACTGTTTGTTTTGTATGCTGAGGGAAGTGCGGTGTGCTCATCACTGCATGCCCATGGAGACCAGGGAACTACTTGTAGAGGTTGCTTTCTCCTTTCAACATGTGGGCCTTGGAGTTTGAACTCAGGCTGTTGGACTTGACCGCAATCACCCTTACCCCCTGAGCCATCCTGCTGGCTCCTAGATCCTCTTACGGATCCTCCTATAAACTAGGGTTGACTTTTTTTCTAAGTGCTAGCCAGGCGGTTTTGATCAGTTTTGATAGAGCAAGGACTTGACAGGTCTTAGGTTTGCTTCGGGCATGAGGGCTCCTTTTATTGATGAAGAGGGAGGGAGGAGGCAGGGATGGGAGGCGAACTCAGAAGGGAGCAGAAACAGGCCTGGTTACTGTTCACTGCTCTCACTCTGCCAAGCCCACCATAGAGATGTATTTCATAAACATGTTCAATAGTCAAGCGGAACTGGCAACGCAATAGGTTAGACTGTCCCCAAAACACTACTCCCTTGCCCTTCTTATGAAACTCTCTCTCTTTCTCTCCCTGTCTCTCTCTTTCTCTCCCTGTCTCTCTGTCTATCTCTGTCTCTCTCTTTCTCTCCCTGTCTCTCTGTCTCTCTCTATCTCTGTCTCTCTCTGTCTCTCTGTCTCTGTCTCTGTCTCTCTCTTTCTCTCTCTCTCAGGAGACTGAACCTCCGGAGCCCCTCCCCCACCCCTCAGGCCCAGGCTCTGCTCTGTGCCTCTTATTTGGTGAAGGTATTAGAACTTGGTCAAAGCCAGGGCTGAGCTTGCTGACCACCACAGTTGCATCCTTTGACGCCTTCCCGGAGGCAGTTTCAGCTGCGTGACCTAAGAGTCTCACTGCCATGGAGATGGGGCCTCCCAGCTCCAGGAGAACCTTCCAGAACTACAGCTCAGCTGGTTCCCCACTGGGCTCATAAGAAGCTCTGGACCAGGGCCACCAGGTAAGCCGGTTCAACCATAGACACTATTAGCTACAAGCCTTTGTCTCTTTAAGCTGTTAAATGTAGGGGATAATTTGCCACACAGCAGCAGGTAACTTATAATGTCCTGAGAATCCGTGGTCCCATATATAAGGGCTCTGAAACCATCAGGTGGGAGTTGGAATAAACTGTCTGGGTCTGTGGCAAAGAGTCCCAAAGAGCCTGGCTTCCCTCCGTCTTTGTACTATATTTGTGTTCCTTTTTTTTTTTTTAATAATCTCTTTCAAATTTTGTTCCTTTGACTTTTCTGTCATCACCCCTGGCTCCAAAGCTACACTTGAGCCACACAAGGTTTCCTGAGAGAGGAAAAACAAAGTCAAATCTCTCCTCTGAATTTTCCCTCCAGCACACACTACCTCTGTATGAGTGCCTCTTGTGTTGACAGGAGTCTTAGAGGTTGTGGACAATTTAGGGTCTTTCTTTTATATATTAAAAAAATAGGTGTGGTTTTCACTGCATACTAGGACATCTGGTCTTGGTTTTTCTTAGAATTTTGAAACACAAGCAAACCCATACTCTAGACAGCTTGGGTAGCTGCCACCCAATCCTCCTCCGCAGGGCAAAGCATCCAGAGGCCACTCTGGCTATGACCCTGCAGTCGGTCTGACACCCCCACCCTTCCCCCCACACCTCTACTCTATGCTGGCTCTGGGCTCTAATCTCTCAGCTTCCCTTCCCTTCTACCAAGGTGTCCTCATTCTCTTCTCATTCAAGGAAGAGAGTTAAAGAGACTGAGGCTATGCAGAATCTAAAAAGGAATAAAAGAAGTCCTGAGGTATTCCTAAAATTAGATTAAATGTTGTGTTCGGCAGGATGGAGTCTATGGGAGAACACAAGCCTTTCGGGGCTTCTGAGGGGCCATTTTCACGGCTGCAGATGCTAAGAATGGAATGAATGGCTAACCCCAGGAAGGGCTGGTTCTGGAGGGGGTGGGATCCCAGGAGGTGTCTGTGAGAGTGAGGCTGGGCTTGCTCTGCAGACACGCACGGGTTTAGAAGGATAAAGGCACGCAAGGGCATAGCATCATGTCAGTCACGTGGAGAGAAACTGCACTGAGAGAAACACATACATTCACACACACACACACACACACACACACACACAGAGAGAGAGAGAGAGAGAGAGAGAGAGAGAGAGAGAGAGAGAGAGAGAGAGAGAGGAGAGAGACTTTGCTCCTTTGAAGCATCCCTGACTCTTGAAAGCTATGTGCATCCCTGCATCCCGATGGAGTGAGGACCAATGTCTGCATCTCTACAAGAAAGGCAGGGGTAGGCACAGTCCTCCCTTTCCCCCTCTTTTTTTAATTTTCATTTCCTTCCTTTTCCTCCTCCTTCCCCTTCCTTCCTCCCCTTTCCTCTTTCCTGCATTTCCTTCTTGTTAGGGAGAGAACCCCGGGCCTTGTACATATTAGACAAACAGTCCATCACTGAGCCACATCTTCAGCCTACATCTATTTTCTATAGACAACAAACAAACAAACAAACAAACAAACAAATGAAACAACCCTAGGGATGTACCACTTTTCTTTGACACAGGCAAAAGAACTAAGGACGAACGAAATTCAGCACGTCGATTACTGACTTGTAGAATCTTGCCATCTCAGAAAAACCGGAGAAAATCCTTTAAGTCACCATAAAATTAAACCCATATCTAATGTTTGGGCAAACTGCACTGAAAAGAATGAGTCTTCCAGCTTGAAAACTGGTTCTTTCCAACCAGGGGATCTGTGGAGGCCCGAGGCCCGATTCAGTGGGGCAGAGAGTCTATAGGTACCCAGGTGATAATGTCTGCTACACAGACCACACCTCGAGTAGTAGAGCCCTGCGGGGGGCTCTAGCATCTCCCAAGGACTCTCTGCTGGGGTTCGGGCAGGCCTTCTCTGAATATAGGAGGGAGAGAAATCTCCACGTGCCAAGAGAAGGCTCACCTCCATAAACTCCGCGCTGGAGCCCACGTGCTGCCTGAAGCACAAAAGGAAATTCTCTTCAGTTGGCAGGATCTGCGCCAGCTGCGAAACACAGAAAACCACATCAGTGTGAGAAGGAGAGGCTCAGCGAACAGAGCCGGGTTTCCCACGGGAAGGATGGAAAGCAGGGAGCAGACAAGCTAACAGTTCTTCAAAAGGGGCAGAAGGCTCTGAGAAGTGAGATGCCCGGGATGATCTGCTCAGCCCTCAGGAAAGGGGAGCCTTTACCACTTGGGATGCTGCTTTATTGATTGCAAATTAAAACTTTAACAACTTCATTCTCAAAAATTGCAAATACCCACCATGCATCCAACACCACTGGCAGCCCACCTAACTGCTCTGCACCGCCCCCCTCACCCCCTACCCCCCCCCCTTCTCTCCCAGAATCCCTGGGCTAAGGCAAATCCTAATTAGTTTCATCAACCCCTCCCTCAAATGAGACAATCCCATTCTCCTCACCAGCGATTGGCTTTAGAATGGGCGTGTGACCCATACTGGCCAATGACATGTGAGAGGCGGGCTACTGTGGATTGTGGGGAAAGTTTCCTTGCATTTAAAGAGGGGTACGTTCTCATGGCTGTGTCCAGATGTGATTTTTTTTGAAATGTTTGCAGTCCTCTGGCCGCAAGATTGAGGAAGACAATGGTGTTTTGTTGTTTTGTTTTCGTCTTTTTTTTTTTTTCTTTTTCTTTTAAACAGGCGACAGAGTCAAGAGAAGAGAGGCAGAGCCAGAGCCAACCTTGACCCTGGCCTCATTCTTTAGTAGTGTCTCTTGACTTAAACGAGGAATACACGTAAACCACAGCCAAGTGCCACACAGGACTCAAGGGGTGTTTGTAAAGTACTAGTGACACATGGCCCCACCCATCCCACCCGGGGCTTCTGTCCAGTATTGGCTCCCCTGTTACAGTGGCAGTGTTGAAGAGTTGCAGGCAGAGACACCACGGTCCATCAATCCTGAAATATTTCTTACAGGTTGTGTCTAAGCTTTATTAAGTTGATTTGTGGTGCCATTCCTCAGTGGCCTGAAGGGCAACTGCCTGCTGGATACAACCTCCCCCGCAGGCGAACTACCCTCAGCTAACTAGAGCAGCCCTACTGGGGAAGGTCTATGGTTCCCTCAATTCTTGGGCAGAGCAGCCTGTACTCAATGACTTACTAATATGGGCCTCCAGGTGAGACACAGAGTCCTACTGGAGACAGGCCAAGGCAGAGCTGGTCTCCCTTCTCTGCCCTTTGCAAACTATCCTCTCTTCCTCTCTGATCTCTGCAGCATGCCACAACCCCTGGCACTACTGTCTCAAGCCTTTCCAGAGTTTCTTCTGGTCTATCACAGAATCTGAACCAATATATCCTATCCTAGGAGAGCAAAGCCCTGATTTATGGGCTACCACTACCATCCCTGGCCTCTCAACCACAGGTAACAAACTGATGATCACCGTTGACATACATATTTATGTATAAGTCTGAGTATGTACGTGTGGGTGGGCATGTGTGTATATGTAGGCATGTAGAAATTACATGGACTGTATGTCATGCATGTAAATTATCTACATAAAATATATATTAAGTTTCATTTTTGGATGCGTTTAGGTGGGGTATGCATACTCCGATTAACTAGTCTTCCACTGTCCTAAGATTGGCTTATCACACATTTGCAGCAACTGTTGGATCTGAGAGCATTTAGCGACCAGACCCTAGACCATTGTTTGTTGCCTGCTCTTTTCTTGGGTGACACACAGAGAAAGTCCCTACACATTCTGTTTGGTTAGCTTATGTGCTCAGGCAGGGATGTTTCATGCTGTGCCTAGGCATTGGAAGAGGGGATGGGCACAAGGACTACAGCCTCAGCCACGTTCCTTGGCTCTCCTCAGCCACGCCCCCTCATCCACCACGCCCCCTGGCTCTGCACAGCCACGCCCCCTCAGTCACCACGCCCCTTGGCTCTCACCTCCGCCATCTCAATTTTCCCATCTGAGTTCTTATCATACTTCTGCATGAACTCCTTCATCTTCTCTGCAAAATTGTCACTCTTGGACATCTGTGGACAGAGAAAGGGGGCTGATCTTGCTGCCACGTTAGGTAGAGTTGAGGATCTTAGTGAAGCAGGGCTGACCATCATTTTGTGTTCTGAACACATGGCTCAGACACATGTGGCCCCGGTGCTCCAAGAGCCAGTCTCTGCTTTAGATTGGAGTCACACCATTATCAAGGGACACAGGACACATGGGCATGTTCTGTACTGTGTGATTAGATACACCCTTTGACTTTTGAGATGGGTTGATCCACAGCTCCACAAGGGGTTCGGCCTTCTTCCCACCACTCCATGTGAGTGACGGCTCTTAGCACAACCCAGCTCCACCCGTCACTCCACAATAGGTTCTGACCACTTTCGCCAATACAAAATGAATCATTCATTTGCTTCTTCACAAAGCACACTTGCAATTCTGTGGTACTCTTATCTGATTTCACGCTAGAAAGAATGTGAGGGTATCACACAGCTGAGGGGAGGTTTAAATCCTCCACTCAACTATTCCAAGCACAGAAAAATGGATTATTATTAAGAGTCCCGTTAGCCCATCACCCCCCAGCTTAAGCATAGTGGTCTCTTGACTGACGGTCTGGAACCTTTCCCTGGTTTGGGGTTCAGGCTGAGCTGTCACCTGCACCAAGGAACTCTTTCTTATCCTCAATCAATGCTGCAGCCCCTCCCCCACCCCTTGCACATCTACTCTTCTGCTTTTTGCCTGGGGCCCTTCCACTGAGATCTCATGCTTCTTGGGATTGGCCCAAGAGAAATTCTACAAATTCTGAGGGCTTTTTTTTCTTTCTTTCTTTCTTTCTTTCTTTCTTTCTTTCTTTCTTTCTTTCTTTCTTTCCTTCTTTTTTTCTTTCTTTTTTTCTTTCTTTCTTTCTTTCTTTCTTTCTTTCTTTCTTTCTTTCTTTCTTTCTTTCTTTCTTTCTTTCTTTCTTTCTTTCTTTTTTCTGGATTCCTCTATATCACCTTTGGCCACTCAGATTGATGTACCAATCATTGTTAGTATGTATTTATATTTACAAATATGCAAGGTTTGATGCCAACTACTTATCACAAACCTGGGCAGCCTAACAGAAGTTTACCACAGTCCCCAGTGGGCAAGTAAGACAAGGAAATGGAATCTAAGATGCAGTGACTTCCCTCAAGTTCACCCAGGTAAATATAGATAGCGATTGAAAGCCTAGCCGCCCCCAAAATCCACATGACAGATGCTCTGGGAACCAGTCCTAGATGACAGCACTTGGGATTGCTGTGGACAGACTTGTCAGTCACCCTCATGCCATCTGAGGAAGAGACTGACTAAGAGGATGATGGTTAGATTTGAAACTCTGGATTAAACACATTCTTCTGTGCAGCTCATGATTCCAGAGTCCATTTTAAAAGCTGGGATTTCTGTATCCTGGGCTCATATCCTAGTAACGAGGACTGATGAGAGATCTGTTGGTAAACACATCACACACCACCACCAGCTCTCTTACACCCATGGCTTCTGCATGTTTATCACTGGGGTACTTTGCTGAGCATAGAGCCAGGAGCTCATACTTAACTGATTTCTCTTAAGAAAAGAGCCCAGAAGATTTACTAGTAGGTAGTGAGTGGATAAGACAGTGGGTGGGAAACAAGAGACAAAAGAGATCCTCAAAGGAGCCAGGAGAGGTAGTAGTGGGGAGTGTGTCCCCAAAATTCCAGACTAGATATGGGAGACAATAAACCATCTCTGGTTACTTTAGGTTTTCAGTATGTCACATGCCTCTTCCAGGAGGCAATGTGAGTTAGCAAACTCAACAGGATGGCACCATGGGACTAGGCCATGATCTGGAGTCACTGCACACAGTTCAAAGGTCATGACTTCTCCATACCAACAGGATGGTCAGGGCTCAGGGGATGTTTCAGAGCAGCCTCCAGTTTTCCTCTGTGTCCTTGCAGAGAAGCTAGCCTTTGTTGTTGTAGATTACTGGATCTGTTCCCCATTCTCCAACAGGGGACATTTGATTATGTCTGGGACATATATTGGTGTCTTGTTTGTTTTGATAGGGTCTCACCCTGTAGCCCTGGCTATCCTGGGACTCACAATACAGACCATATTGGTCTCAGACTCACAGAGATCTGCCTGCCTCTGCCTCTCAAGTGCTGGGATTAAAGGTTTGCATTATCATACCCAACTTAGGACATTTTGATGCCCATGACTTGGGTATCTCATAGATGCAAGCATTCTAGAGAACGCACTATAATATAAAGACATCCCTCATGACAAAAACTATTCAGCCTCAGATGTCAACAGTACTGAGGCTGGGACACTCAGGCATTTGGGATTCTCTGAGAACCCCATCTTGAATTACAAACCCTTGGGACTCCAGGCTGTGTTCTCAGGATAAGATAGATTCGTGTACACATAAACATATACATGTATATTTTGGGGGAGTTCATCAACTCTTGGCTTTCATGGTGGTTATCTCTCTAAGACATCAGAGGAAGTTCAGATGAGGTGCTCTTAGGGGGAACCTGGCTTTTTTATGTACTTACAAATGAAAGACTCTTTAGTGCCAAGATTGGAGAGATCCTGAGCCTCTAGATGTATCTTGGGACAGACCATTCTCAAGACTAGATAAGTCAAGATGACAGAAAACACCAAACATGGAGGTGGAACAGAGGCTTACCATGCCAGAACCTTTCCTTGCCTTCTCCAGCTCCTGGAAGAAGTTTTCCAGCTCTTTACCTTCAATGTACCCATTTCCTGTAACAATAGATGAAAATAAAGAGAACAGCAGAGTTAACCTTAGAGCTGAACAGTAAGACTAGGACATCACCATCTCCATGGAGAACTTCTCTCCGACTAGTCTGCAAACAGGTATCTTGGCCAGTCATGTTAAGGATGGGTCCTTGTCCTCAGAGCACTTGCAGGCACATGTTCAAGATTAATAATGAACATCCTTGGGGCGCTCAGCCAGCAGCTGCCGGACACTGGAGGAATGCACATCTGGCCAGCAGGCAGAGATGGCTGCTACCCCTGAGCAAGCACTGTGTGCTGGAGGTCTGCATCAGGATTGGTCAGCAGGTAGCAGGCTTGGGACTAGGGCAGAAGTTGGGTTTCCGAGCTTGAGAAGGTGTATAGAGTTGGAGAGTGTTCTCCCAACAACCATCTGGAGCCTTAGCATGCGATTCTATTTGGAAGTAAGGTTTTGACAGATGTCACTACTCATGACAGGTGTCAAAGCACAGAGAAGGAAGAGGCCAAGATTAGAGCAACACATTTCCAAGCTGAAGAATATTGTAGGTTGCTGCTGTCTCTACAAGAGGAGGCATGCCACAGAGTCTCTTCCCCAAAGCCTATAGTGTATGCATGCGCACATGTACACACACACACACACACACACACACTCACACACACACACCTTGATTTAAAAGTTCTAGCCTCAAGAGCTAGAAAGACATCTATTTCTGTTGTGTTAGGTTACCCAATCTGTGGTACTTTGCTATGGAAGTCCCAAGAAACAAATAAGAGAAGGGGTCCATAGGGGGAAAAATAATGTAACCCATCTCATCTGCAGAGTGCCTTATTGTATAAGTAGTTTTGCTTGCTGTTATTTGAGACAATGTCTTACCATATGGCCCAGCCTGGTCTCAAACCTATGACCCTACTGTTTCTGCCTCCCACGTGGTTTACATGAGGCTTTGGAGAGAGAGAGAGAGAGAGAGAGAGAGAGAGAGAGAGAGAGAGAGAGAGAGAGAGAGAGAGAGAGAGAGAGAGAATATGCACGTATCCACATGGATGTGCAGGTTGTGTGCACCCATGTGTGCACATATGAAGACAAATGTCGCATACCCCCCTCTGTCACTTTCTGCCTTATTCTCACTGAACCGGGATCTGATTATTTTGGCTAGATCATCATGAGTTTAGCGATCTGCCTGTCTCTCCGCACAAGTTCTGGGGCTACAGATGTGTACAGCCACATTTGGCTTTGACCCAGAAACTGGGAATCAAACTCAGGTCTTCATGCCTGTGCAGTGCTCTCTCCAGCTGCGAGGTGGGAGTTTGCTGCATATAAACCACACAGCCTGTCTACATGATGAGAGTGGACCCGAGGGCAAAGCGCAGTGATGGACACTAGGTCTGAAGGTCAAAGCCTGGCTTGTCTGCAGAGTGCATGAGTAAGGAGTCATGTAGGTTCTTACAACTGGAGCCAGAATGGTCCAGACACAAGTGCTGAGATGAGTCTATGGCCAAGGTCACTGGTCTGTGAGAGCACTTAAGGGAGGAACTCAGGCAGGGCTAAGGCAATGGTTCTAGGATTTACTGCATATTGGGATCTCTTGAGGATCATTAAATAATATGAATGTCTGGCTCTTGCCACTAGCCATCCTGATATCACTAGCTTGGACTGTGAACTAAACCTCCTGATTTTTCTTTTTTAAGGCTCCCAGATGATTTCCTTGGATAGCAATGTTAGGCAATCACTAACATCAAGTTCCTAATCTGATCAATACCAGGGGAGCATGGTCCCCATAGAGGGGGTCACTTTCTTCAAGGGCATATGGAACTACAGACTTAACAAAAGAACAACGCAGGAGCATTTGCCTTGGCCTCTGTGGGTAGCCTGGGGGTGGGAGGATCTTTCCATCCTCTCTTCCTACTCCCCCTGAAGTCTTAAGTCCCAAATAAATAACCTCGGAGGCCACCCCTCCTGGGAAAGATGCTTCAGTAACTATCATACTGAGAGAATCGCCTGAGATGGATTATGCATTTATTTTTGTCCACAAAGAAAAGGTGATTACTGGGCTCCTCTGGGAGGGGACCGTTGTCTTTTCTTCTAGTATGTTCTCCAAAGTACTTCGGGAGAGTTGGAAATTCACAAGGGGGTGGAGCTTGTTGGTCTGTGAAGCCAGCTGGGGTGAGGTGGGGGTGACCAGGAGCTTTCTAGGCAAAGAAGCAGAGGTGTTGGTGACAGTCCACTTAGTTGGCACCTAGTGATAGCTCTCTGTCCTGACAATTACCTCATGACTTAGACGCAGATGCCCCTTGACCATGGGCCAGTGAAAAGCCTTGGTCCCTCCCCTCTTCCCCTAGGGGGCTTCACAGAGTTAGGCAGGGTGGTGGGAAACAGCTCAGTTCTGAATCCATCTTCAGCTTCCAGAATCTCAAGGCTAGGGGGAGGAGAGTTAGAGCTGAGAGGAGGAGTTTAAAAGGTGGACCTATGAGCATGAATCACAGTCCATGATGGAGTGGCCACCGGGGCTGGGGGCAGGAGCTGAGGTCGGGTGTGTGGAGGAGCGTGTTTCCTGAGGGTATCAGGCGGTGGATGATGGGAAGAAGAGGCAGCCATTTGAGGGAGAACCACATACACTCAGATCTGCATAGCATCCCTTCCCCAAAGCCCTCCCGGAGGAAGGTCCCGCTTCACATGGCCAGCAGTGCTCTGTCATTTCTCTGTCCCTCTACTCGCTGCGTGGGGGTGGGGGCGGTAAAGTTTCCAGCCCTTGTTTTTCTAGGGACTGACACCTATTTGTCCTCCTGGGATACCCAGACTATGAGCAACACCTCTCCAAACCTCAGTTTCTTCAACTGTAAAATGAGATCAATGACAGTTCCTCCTGTGACCACTGGAGAACAATGGGGTTGCAGTGCTGGCCCACACAAGCCTCAACAATGACCGTGCTACGGAGCCCTGATCATCATCACCGTGGGTCCTGCCTCTGGCCCCATGTTAGGAACACTTTGGCCTTGGACTGCTAGACGGTGATGTAATGAAGTGGAGGTGATCTCCCCACCCCCATTCTGCCCAAGGACCTTTGGGCAGGACAGGCAAGAAAGTCTCAGGCAATGGGAAGAAGAAAGAATAAACTTAGAGGCAGGGAAAGGCGACCAGGAACTGAGATGGTCCCCTTCTTGGATACATCGAGGAGCAAGGGGGTTCACACACACACACACCACACACACACACACACACACACACACACAGAGAGAGAGGGGGGGGGCATGATAAGAATATAGAATCTCCATGTACCTTCCTGAACAAAAGAAGACAATTTAGCTCCATGCAATGAGATGCTGTTTTAAAGGGAACGATGGTTGCAGGCTGCAGACAAGGCCCTGCACCTACAAAGCACAGAGCGGCCCACAGGCGCGTGACCAGCTGTTGAAATATTGAAGGCAGAGAGTGAGAAATAGGGAGTGGACACACGGGTCCAGAAGAAGGCGTTCACCACTGAGGGAACAGGCATCTGCTCCAAGGCCACCCCCAGGCATCATTTTCCAGGCCCTTTCATGTGACACTGGGATACAGGAGCAGTTGGCCAGCATCCTTCTAGGAAAGATTTAAGCACTGGGAGAATGGGTTTGCTTTTTCTGTGACCTTGTTACAGTTCGGGGGGCTTGGGGGGGCACCAAGTAAATCTCATGTGGATGGGCATTTATAAAAGATGTGGTTACCATAGTAACTATCATTGCTAACCTCCTTCAAACCAGGAACATTAGGGAGAGGGGGCTGAGAGGGAGCTGTGGGGGGGGCATCCTTCCTGAGCCTGCTTTTGCTTCCATATTTCACCACTGTGTACCCCAAAGCTAAGGACAGATAGCATTTCATTATCATTAATCTGAGCACGGAGGATTGGAAATTCCTGACTGAAGGATTCTGTACCCCCAGAAAGGTTTATGTGTTCCTCCCTGAGGTTTGTATGTACAGATTTTCTGAGGTAAGCAGGCAAAAGGTACCCAAGGAGGAGGGACTGTGCCACCAGTTTCACGACTGTCCCTTGTTCCAGAACAAGCCAGTTCCTCTGGACTCCCGTTTTTCTCTCTCAAGTGAGCAAAACCACTTAAACCGTTTCTACTTGATAAGTCATCAGGAGAGCCGTACAAAGTAACGTCTTCTGGAAAGTCTGGAGAATGTAACATCTCCTATAAATATAGCAGCGTTTTTTCACTCCCTCACCTCTTTAACCCTAAGGGTTTCTGACAACTTCTGGTCTCTTTAGAGTGCTGGTTCTCAACCAGAACCCTGGGAAGCTGAACAGGAACGCCATCGCCCTACACCAGGCTCTCTGACTTAATTGATGAGGTGTACCTGTCTTCCCAGCTCCCAGGGCTGGCAGTACATCTCAAACACGAAGGTGTATAACCATCACCTGGGGATCTTGTTAAAGTAAAAAGTTTAGTTTGGTAACTTTAGAGTACCACGGAAGAGCTGGCTGTTCCTGCGTGGTACGTGGCGTGGCAGTCACCTTGGAGTTGGTTGCAAATGAAGAATCCAGCTCAGTGGTGAAGTGCTTACAAAGCGCATGTGAGATATTAGGCTTAATTCCTAACCCTGACCTTCCAAAAGAGCAGAATCATAAGCCCCTCCCTCAACTTTCTGAATCTCTCCCTGGGTGTGGTGCCCATGGATCTGTTTGTGCCCTCAGTGTTCTCTCGCTTCCAGTGGTGGCAGCGTAGCTGAGCTCTGTAGCCTTGTTAGTGTTTGTGTTACTTTGCATACCAGGCACTGGCCAGTTCCAAAGGCCTTCCATTTCTGCCTTGTTCTCCTTAGGACTCTGCCACAGAAACACATTGATGTCATTATAATCCTATCCTGGAAAAGATACCTTGTGGGGGTTGGGTGTTTCCATCACACGGCTAACAGAGATCACAATTTCATTTTGCTCATCCCAAGGATGAGGTCTGTCTATAGCGCTACTCGTCTGGATTTCTCTCTCCATCACATATACATGTACGCTTCCCACACACCTCTCTCCTAGTGGCACCAGGGTTTAAAAACGCCCCAGATTTGCAACTCATGGAAGAACATTTGCCTACTCCCGTTTTTAAACTGCTCTTGGGCACAGCTACTTCTGGAATGGGCCTTGGGAGTTGGGCTGGGTCCCCCAACCCTGTGGACAGCTGGCAGCATGACCCTGGGCTGAGTCCCAGGCATGCAGAGGCCAGAAGGAAGGGGCAGATTGAGCGCGAGAGAGAAAGGTAAGACTGCAGAGAGCCAAAGAGGAGGGGAGGAGGCCAGAGCCCGAGGGTCCAGATGGGGCTGGCTGGGCACAGGAGGGCATCTGATGCAATCTGCCAGGAGGGATGCCAGCCTGCCGGGTGAGGCAGAGGCTCTGTTCTTGAAGAGTCTAGTGCCTGCTCTATTAATTCTGGCTCCATGGGAATTGGGGATGATTTCCCTGAGGGGTCTCCTGAGTCCCAGCAACCTCCCCAAAGGCCTTAGCTAGTAAAAGCACCTGTGTCTGGAGCGGGAACAAGCAAGGGAGGGACAAAGAACACCTGGGTTGGTGGCTACCTGGGCAAGGGTTTGTCTGTACAAACACAATAATACCTCAGCCCTGCCCCATAGCTGCCTCTCCAGGGAAACCCCACCCCCCACCCCGCTCTTCACAGACCCAGCTTCCCTACTTCTGGTTGGCACAATCACAGTCCACGAGGTGAGCTGATGGCTACCCAGAGGCTACACAGCTCAGAGTGGATAGACCGTGTACACTCAACACCAAAGGGAACCGTTAGTGAAATAATCAGTGTAGTGGTGAGGGAGTCTAGGAGGAGCAGGCAGTTTCTAGGAGCCGCCCCACATGAGCCAGCAGGCTTCCCCGGCAAGCCTTTATCGCTGAGGCCAAGCAGGGGCCAAAATGTCTACAGGGCTTCACTACAGGACTAGAAGAAAGCCGTCTTCAAGCACATAGCACCTTGTCCCAGACCTAGACCTCACTGAACTTTAAAGTACTGAGACCCAATGTATGTTTGCTGCTGAGGTCAGGGGTCAACCTCAAGTGTCATTCCTCAGGTACCATCCATCTTTTTGGTGGTGGTGGTGGCGGTTGCTAGTGGTTTTTTGTTTTGTTTTATTTTTGAGGTTTTTTTTTTTTCTTTTAGACAGGGTCTCTTGCTGACCCGCAGTAGGCCAGTGAACTCCAGAGACCCACCTTTCTCTCACCACCTTGGGGTTGCAACTGTGTATCGACATTCTTTGATTTTTTTTTTTTAAATGTGGTTTCTGAGGATCAAACTCAGGTCCTCATGCTTGTAAAGTCAGTAATTTATGTGACGTCATTGCCACAGCCCGCTGTGGTCTCTGAGTCTATGATGGGCTTATGTTAGTGGTTCTGGTGACTTGCAGGCGTAGTAGTCAGAGTGCAGAATGCAGCTCCTACTGTGACTTGTACTCTTGATCTCACAAGTCTGTGTGTGTGTGTGTGTGTGTGTGCATGCACATGTGCACTTGTGCAAGCAGGCATGTGTGTGTGCTGCGTGTGTGTGGTGTATGTGTGTGGTATGTGTTCTATGTGTGTCTGTGTGCTGTGCTGTGTGTGTGTGGTGTGTATGTGGTGTGTGAGTGTGTGTGTGTGTGGTGTGTATATAGTGTGTGTGTGGTGTGTGTGTGGTGTGTGTGTGTGGTGTGTATGTGGTGTGTGAGTGTGTGTGTGTGTGGTGTGTATATAGTATGTGTGTGTGGTGTTTGTGTGGTGTGTGTGTGTGATGTGTGTGTGTTGTGTATGTGGTGTGTATGTGTGTGTGTGTGTGTGATGTGTGTGTGGTATGTATGTGGTGTGTGTGTGGTATGTGTGGTGTGTGTGTGGTATGTGTGGTGTGTGTATGTGGTGTGTGTATGTGGTGTGTGTGGTGTGTATGCTGCATGTGTGTGTGATGTGTGTGTATAAGTATACAGTGTATGTAATATGTGTTTATGTGTGGTGTGTGTGTGATGTGTATGGTGTGTGTGCTGTGTATATGGTGTGCATGCTGCATGTGTGTGTGATGTATGTATGTGTTAGGTGTGTGGTGTGTGTATGTGTGGTGTGTGTGTGATATGTGTGGTGTGTTGAGTGTGTGTGGTGTGTATATATGTGGTGTGTGGAGTGTGGGTGTGTGGAGTGTGTGTGTGGTGTGTATTTATGTGGTGCGTGGAGTGTGGGTGTGTGAAGTGTGTATGTGGTGTATGCATGTGGTGTGTGGAGTGTGTATGTGTGTGTGTGTGTTGTTAAGTACGGAACTCAGGGCCTCACCCACCACCCCTCTTCCCTCTACTAGAAACAGAGCTAGCAGTGTGCAGAACTCTGGGGAGGCCTGCCTGGGCAATTGATTCTGGCTCCCCAGTGGTGTGTTGTTTGTAGGACAACCAGTTAGAACCACTGGGTTTATAGCGAGAAGAAGATCCTGGCAGAGCCCTTCTTGATACTGTATGGTCCTTTTTCATTATTAACTTTCAAAGTCCTCGGTGTAGGGGGATCCGAGTCCCACACAGATAAGAGAGAAGGCTTAGTCCTTTTGAAAGACTTTGAGAAGCTCACCTACGAAACTACTTGAAAATGGCCAAAGCCCAGAAGACTCTGAGTAGGTCCCTGTACCTGTAGCCATGTGTACATTCTTCTGGGCAAAGAAGATGTCCATACAATTATTTTCTATCTTACAGAGTAAACTCCTTAGCTTACCTCGTGTTTCGCTATCAGCTTAAGTGGCACTTTCCCGTGTCTGCAGAGACTCCATCTCACTTTGATGGCTGTGTGCTGTCCTACGGTGGAACTGACTAGCTGACCTTTTTGTGTTGTTGTTTACTATCAAGTAACTCCTTTAACATGATCTCTTGCTTGTATGCCTTTCTATGTATTTAGGAGAGAAGCGCAGACCAAGCTCTGCCTCTCCTGGCCCATGAATGTCTGCTTTCTTCTTTCTCTCTTCTGTGTTCTGGTTGCTTCTGAGAGGTTGACAGGAATGCCTCTATTTCTCTGCTGAGCCACAACTTGGCTCCTCACAGGTTATCAGTGGACTAGGAGCCTGAGTAATGTCTGTCAGAACTACACAGAGATAGTATGTACTCTGACTTGGGTTGGGCAGCCATATCTTAGCCACCTGACTCCCTCCTTCCCCCCCTCCCCGCGCACACACACACACACACACACACACACACACACACGTGCATCCCTCTCCCTCTCCTTCTCTCTCCCTCCCTCCATCTGTCTGTCTGTCTTTCTGTCTCTCCCCTCTCTCACCGTGTTGCTGACAATTGAACCTACACCCTGCTACAGGGAAGATCAAACGTTTCGATAAACGGAACACTTCTGAGCTTCATCCCCAGCCCTCTTCTTCCTTTTTATTTTGAGACAAGAGTCTCACCAAGTTGCCAAGGCTGGCCTGGAATTCATTCTGTGACCCAGGCAGTCCTTGAATCTGCAGTGCTCTTTTCAGCCCCGACAGCCACTTGGATCTTACAGAGTCAAAGAACTGCTGACAAAGTGACCAGGAAGCAACAGAGTGATGGCTTCAGATACTGTGTCACTCCGAGCATGGAGATGGCATGCAGAAAATCCTCAGAGCCCACTGAGGCATGGGGTGGGAGGGCCTGGCAGCCCCCTCACTGGGGCCTGGTATTGCATCAGAGAGACTGATGGCTCCCACTGCCCACTCTCGGTGACCTATGAGGAAGAGTTGGGTGGTCTGGGAAGCTAGGAGAGACCCCTGGCCTCTTCCTGCCCAGCTCCTGACTCTTCAAATGCCTGTTCCTCCTCTCCCCACTTTGAGAACAGTCTTTTTGGATGGAAGGACTAGGGAGCGCTTCTTCTTTCTGACTTGAAAGGAGTTGAGTAAGGGTCATCACTCACAGCCCCAGCCCCCAGCCCTCCTCTCGCTGGATTGAGGTCTTTTCTAAAGTCTCCTTTGTTTACAAGAGTCCAGGAGTGAGGTGCCTCCTCTCCCTGGTGCCTGCCATTAACTGGGCTACAGTGAGCTTCCTCCAGGGACCCTGTGAGCTGTGGAGAGTCTCCCAGAGGTCTTTAAGGTAGTGAGTAACAAACCTCCTACAACTGATCCCTACGTGGCAAACAGAAGCCAGGACAGGTGAGAGAGATAGAGAAAAGCGCAGATAGAGGCAGGGCGGGTCAGGTGACGAGGTGCTGGGTTCATCTGCAGCCTTGGGGTGTTGGAGAGGCCAAGGTGAGGACCAGCCACGAAGGCACAGAGAAAGGCAGTCTCAGGCTCACTTCTAGATCCCTCAGTGGAATTCCAGTTTGTCCATAGATGCCCTTTCCAATTCATATCGCTTTCATTTCTGGGCCCACCTTGGGTGTATGCAAGGGTCCCTTTCTGGGATAAAAATGGAATTACTCATCACCTCCAAAGCAGGGCTGAGGATCTTTTGTGGACTAGTCCTACCCCCTCTTCCTACCCCAGTAGGAGTCCACTTGAATGGGGGTGTAAGCCCCAGCTGGAAGCCAGCACCACCAACCAAGTCCCGCATCTTCTTCAACTGCACAAGGGGACACTGCCAGGAAGCGGGACTCACAAGGGTGCATGTTTTGTTTTTGTTTTTGTTTTTTGTTTTTTTTTTGTTTTTTTTTTTTTTTAGAAAACATCAGTGTCTCGGGAGAGACTCAAACATAAGGTTTTCATGGAGGCTGAGAGGATCACGGACGGTCCCCAGGGAAAGGTAGACACTGAGTCGGCTGCTTATAGCTGACTCATCCAGCAGGAGGCCAGTGGTATAACCTTGACAGCTTGGTAACTTTCCTTCCCTCGTGCAAGTCTCTGGTGCAGATACACTGGCCAAAGCATGTCCCGTGTGCAGCGCAGCCATGAGAGGCTATAAGGCTGCTGTCAGAGCCCTTCCATCCAGGGAGCTGGGCCCCAGAAGCAGGGAAGTGGAAAGACAGCCTCTCCTCAGCCCCATTTCTCAGATTAAGCAACTGAGGCACTACCTTTAGTAGTTCTCAGGCAGATCACTATCCCACCCCAGTATCCAGACACCTAGTCCTCAACCCCTCCAGCTTTCTCAGTTGCCTCCAAGGAAACAAAGCTTCACCCAATGGTATCCTCAGACACTAACCCTTTCCTTGCTACCACAGGCACTGGGAGCAGAGGACCTCTGTGCACCCACCTCCATAACCTACCAAGGGGATTTAGAGAGGAAGGAGAGATTGTAGGGAGTTGTTAACTGATAAGACTGTTTCCTGCCCAATCCCTCTCAGTCCCAGGATAAACACACTGAGCCACCACCCTGCCAACAGGTCTGAGACACCAGTGCATTCTGGGTGTTCATCTTAGCCAGGCGTTGGAGGGTGAATTGAATTTTTTTTTCCCTTTTCTTGAGTGACAGAAAGGTCTCAGGCAGTATCAGAAGCTGGGGGTTGGGGCAGGGGAGACGTGAGGGATAGATGGGTGGTATGTGTGTGTGCTCTTTTATGCTTGAGTCAGATAAGACTGTAGACACTTGGAATCCCGGCTCTCCAAAGCCATTCACCCAGACCTCACTTTTCAGGTTGGTCATTGTGAAGGCCATGTAGAGCAAAGTGTTGGTCACTGGGGTGTGACATACCCTCCCCCATCCATAGACAGCCGCTCAGGGTACCCAGGAGTCTACAACACCAGGTAGCAGGCTGGGGGCTAATACCGAGACCCTTCCGACCACATCCACTCTGCTGTAGTTGAAAAACCTACATACTGGTAGGATTGAAAAAAAAAAAAAAGGATAAAGAAAGCCCGGGTTTGTTTAAAAAGAAAAAAGCCCCCAATTCATTCTCTACTCCTGCTCCTGGCAAACCAGGCTAGGGGAGCCGCCCCTCCCCCCGCCCCAGGTTCCTTTCAGGACGCTCTGTGAGCCCCTGTAAGGAAAGAAGAGTGAGGTTTGGAGACCTGTGGCTACGGGGCTGGAGGCAGGGCGTTAGCTTGAAGGGAAAGGGGAGGAAGGAGGCAGGGGAACGTGTCCTGGGGAGCCTTTTTGCCCAGGCCTCCTCTCTGGGACCGCTCGGATTTGCTCAGAACCTGGGCCCTGGGCACCCTGCATTGGGAAAACTTACTGACAGTTGTCACCAGGGCAGCCGGGCGTTTCCCCGAACTTAAGACCCCAGCAGGCTCTGCCACAGAACAAACTACTTGGAAGCAAAGCACACCTGCCGGCCCTGAGCCATGCTCCTGACCTCTTTGCCAATCTCAGGTCCCCGGGGGTCAACGGGCCCAGAAGTTCAGAGCTTTACTGACCGTCAGCGTCAAAGTGCTTCCAGATTTCCAGGAACTGGGATGCAGTCAGCTCGGCCAGGTGTAGGTAAGGGGGCTGCTGCTGCGGGCCAGCCATGGCGAGCCGCTCTGCTCCGGAGATCTTAAGCCTCTCAGCGCTGTCACTCGGTGCCGCTTGGCTCTGGTTCTCGCGCTGGGGCTGCGCGCCACGCTGCCTTTATATGCAGCCCGGAGCTGCACCGCGTTGGGCCGCCGGAAGGGGGCGCGCACACTCAGGGAATCGCGCAGGGCGCGGCGCTGCACGGGCGGAGGCTCCTCTCGGCCAGGGTTCCTGGGGACCAGAAGAGAGACTTCAGTGAGACTCCTGGGTGCCCTCCGGGGACACCGCAGGCTTTTAGCTGGACATGGGGAGAGGCTGCTCCTGCCTTCCTTTCCCTCTGTCCATTTTGAGCACACCCAGTTTCTGGCCGCGGCAATAGCATTACTAACAAGTAGCAAAGCTAAGATTTGAGCTCCCCCCCCCCCCCCAACTCTTCGCTTCCTTATGCTCCCTCGAGAGGTACCAGAATTACAGGAAAGCAGGCTTCTCAAGGTTTTATCATAAGTAGACCACTGGAATCTGCAAGATGCAGGGAGGATTCAGAAGGGAATGGACAAACTACTCCCCTGTTCAGTAACCCCCTTCCCTCCTGTATCTGCCACATCCTGGGCATGCTCCTGGGACTTTTAGACCTTTGTCCAGGTAGCAGCAGACTGGAGCCTCCCGCAGGTAGATCGCCTTAAACTCTGACCCAAAGACGACGTGCCTAGCTTCTGTTAGACAAAACAGAAGCCTCCACAGACTGCAAGCACACCGTGCGGTCCCCTCAATCAGAGAACCAGCCTCCCTCTCTTATCCTCCCCACTCTAAAGGTCCGCAGTGTGTGCTAGCCTCCTGGACACCTTACCCACAGACTGCAAGCACCGGCCCCTAAAAAGAAGGCCAGAGATGGGAATCCGTGCTCATTAACATGTGCTAATGAGTGTTAGCTGAGCTGCCTTCGAAGGGAGAGCAAAGAGAAGGAGGTGAGAATCTAAAGCAGGTCGCTAGGGGAGAGAGGAACCCGGGGTGGGGTGGCGGGGGGGGGGGGCAGAGAGGAGCAGGCTGTCTCCTGGGGTCAGGTTGGGGCAGCTCTGAGCTAACCTCAAAGGACAACATAGCGCCCAAGTTTCAAAACTGCTCGCGGGTTGCACACTGAGGTTGTTTACAACAGACTAGGAAGGAAGCAGCGGAAACAGGCCACCTGCTGGGCTTCTGTAACCCAGCATCCCTTGCTGCCAACGCCGAGAAGTTACCAAGCTAGCGTCCCATTGCCTGAGTCCCTTGCCTCTAAGAAGGCAAGGAGGATCAGTCCTGAAGAACAGTTGCTCTAGAATCAAGCTCCTTGGGTCTAGTTCCTAAACAAACAACAACAAACCTCTGCAACATTGTTTGGCTTACACAGCCTGTTTGTGCCTTGACTTTCCTAGTCTGTAAAATGGGTGTGTGGGTATTAACCTCTCGGATTGTTCTGAGGATTACACGAGTCTCCACAGACTTTACGCAGCCAGTGCTTGTGTTCTATGGTGAGCCGGGCAAGGATTCCTTGATCAGAGGGAGCCCTGGTCAGCTCTCTGTTGCGGGTGACAAGATACCGGAGGAGGAGGTCAAGTTTAAGGAGTAAAAGGTTTATTAGAGGTTTCAGTCTGTGGGCATTTTGGTTCATTGTTCAAGGGTGGCGTCATAGGCGGAATGTCATGGTGAGCGCCTGTGGGGGAAGAAGGCTCCCCCCACAGGAAGGAAGTGAGAATGAGGGAAGGAGTTGAAAGGAGAGGAGGTAGCCTAGGCCAACAACAGCCTCTGTGGACACTCTGGTGACCTGTCACCTTCTAGCTGTCCCACTGTCCTACAGTCTCTACCTCCTTCCAATCTATTCGATTGTGAACCCGTCAGCGGATCAATCCATAAGCGAAGAAGTCAAAGCCCTAACCATCCATCCACTTTCCCGTCCCCAAATCCCACCTCTGAACACCTGACCTGCTAGAAGCCAAGCCTTTAACACAGAAGCCTTTGGAGACTGGTCCAGGTCCAAACTCTTAGCTTTCTGCATGCTCCCCTTGCCCCCCTGAGGTTGCTACTGGTTCCTAGAGGGTGAGTACAAAAGTGAGGTCCAGGGGCAAATGAAACTGATGCTGTTTCCAGAATACCAGCTTTTACACTCCTGTGCACCCGGGGGGGGGGGGGGGCTAGCCTCAGTCCTCCTGACTCTGGCGCCTGCCACTGGGGTTCTTTTGAACTGTCTCTGCCTCCCCCCAGCCTGGGTCTGCGGGCAGAAGCTGTTGGCTGGATCTGCAAACATCCAAGGCAGTGCCTGAGTCTTCCTTCCTCAGGATGCTGAGATCAGACAGGGGTGGATGGCTCTGGGTGTGATTGCAAAGGACTGACCACTGTGGACCCCAAATAATGCATCGAGACAGTCTCCACTGTCTACTTTGGAGGCACCGTGAGAGTCCGTTTCTGGGGGCCATCTTTTCTTGTCTCAGTCACGTGCCCATGGGGGAACCAAAGGGTCTAAGCAAGCCCCTTTATACTCAAACTGAGTTCTGCAAAAGTGACATAGGGATTAGAAGTCTCTGCCTTGGAGTGAGGCATCTGTGAGCTTAAAGCCAAATAACAAATTAAGAGGCCTGGGGCAGGTCATTTAACTTCTTTGAACCTTAGTACGAATAAAGAGATTGGTAATAATAAAATAGTCTCTTTTGTTCTAATAATAATAATAATGACAATTACTATTATTACTATTATTTTACTTATTCACTTTACATCCCATTCCCTGCCCCCTCCTAGTCACCCCCTCCCACAATTCTTCCCCCCATCCACCTTCCCCTTCTCTGAGCAGGTGGGGGCCCCTCTAGGTATCCCCCAACCCTCACACATCAAGTCTCTGTGAGGCAAGACATATCCTCTCCCACTGAGGCCAGACAAGGCAGCCCAGCTAAAAGAACATAGTCCATGTACAGGCAACAACTTTTGGGATAGCGCCTGCTCCAGTTGTTTAGGACTCGCATGAAGATCAAGCTACATTTCTGCTACGTATGTGCGGGGAGGCCTAGGTCCAGCCTGCGCATGTGCTTTGGTTGGTAGTTCAGACTCTGAGAGCCCCAGTAGTCTCACAAAGCCAAGATAAGGACCACAATGATGTCGTCAACAGTCTGCTACCAAGAGTCCTGTGTGTGGTCAGGGCTAAGTGACAAAGAGGATGCTGGTGTCAACCTGAGCTCGCAGGAATTTTTCCTGGCGTTCTGAAAGGCTGGTCCTAGCCCCCACTCCCAGCAGCGTGGGAACCAGATTCCCCTTGTCTGCTTAGCTTGCTGCAAGTGCCCTCAACCTCCAACTGAGGCCACGAACCGTGACAGGGGCGCCTGGGTATGATTACTTTTCTGGCTCCTCTGAGGTGGGAAACCGCTCCAGATCCCAAGGCTGCTGTGGAAAGGGGCGCTGTGGGGCCTGCACGGTCCAAGACTGAGAGTTAAGGATTACGTAAAGACAATGTGTGTGTATGTGTGTGTGTGTGTGTGTGTGTTCCAGACTTGACACCTCTCGGAAGCCTGGGAAGCATTGTAGACGGCCTTGCCAAGTGTCAGATAGAAGATGGCTCAAGGTCAGCACAGGGGAGATCCAATGACTTCATTGTACAGCACAGGGGTCAAGGTCAGCACAGGGGAGATCCAATGAGTTCATCATAAAGCTGTGACACAGAACCGATGCTTCTGGGTTTGCTTCTCAGTAAACTGAAACTCACACATATTTTCAAATGTCTGAGGTTTTGTTGTTCCTACAAGACTTCTGTCTGAGTCTTTATGACAGCTGTGATGATGGTGATGATGATGATGATGATGATGATGATGACGATGATGATGAAATGACAATGACTATGGTGGTGGTGGTGGCGGCGGCGGCAACAGCGGCAGTGAATGTTGGTGTCTGTATGCGTCTTCACCAGTGGTTGTAACATATCATACTTTGTTGGGCCTCACAGCTTCCCTCTTAGATGTTCTACATAAGATTTAGACTTATCTTCAAGATAAGGAAACCAAGCCTCACAGGAAACAATACCCAAGCAGGGCCTAGCATAGTGACCTATGATATTGAGGCCACTTTGCCTCCTTTGGAAACCAGGGTCTTTGTATGTCAGATGCCATGTTCCTGAGCAATATCTAAAAAGTACTCCCTAGACCCTGGCCACCAGTGCCCTGGATAGTGTCTCCCAGTGTCCACCAGTTGACCAGTGACTGGATTTTTTCTCTTCCAAAAGAGCCAGATTAGGTCTGGCTTTTCGTGTCATCATCCCCAGTCCATTGACTGTCCCCTCAGAGGGCTGTCGCTGACACAAGGAGGGGGACAGCGAACAGATATTCCCCCAGGATGCCTCTGTCCCAGGTCCTCGGGAAGTGAAGAATTTAACTCTGAGATGCTGGAGGTGGGCTGGCAAACTCCATGCAGCCCATGGTGGGCTGCAGTAACTGGCAGTATTCCTCAGAGCACCTGGTGTTATTTTGGAGCACTTCAAAGGGAACTCGGGAGCGCATCCCGCGGCCTCCCTCAGCCTGCAAATACCTCTTTCAGATATTGCTTCTTTGGTCTTTATAATGGTCAGGCCTGGCTGCCAGGGTGCCAGCGAGCTGGCCTTGCTTCCCAGAAAGGAGGATGAAAGGGATGCAGGAGCCCAGCAGTTTCCATGGAAACAGCTCTGAGGTGGTGGTGAGAATAGAGTCCAGAGGAACCCAGAGATGGGAACAGGACTTTTGAGGAACCCAGTCTAAAGCTTGGGATCTTTGGGCAAAAATGATCTCCCTGTACACTAAGGACCTTGCTCGGTCAGAGGAAAGCAACATTTGCTGGAAGAGCAGCCATGAGGGTGAGGTCAGTGACTGTTAAGTGACCCTCTGCTGCAAAAGGTGAACACACAGGGGTCAGGACCTCAGCGTCCCAAATCACACTCCTGTTTTAACTCCTGGATGCCAATAGCATGGTCAGGGGTTCGCTTTGTAATCCCAGGTAAGATAGCCACACTCTCTGAGCTCTGATTTCCTCATTGATAAAATGGAGATAGCCCTGGTAAAGCCTTGGGAGGCCTTGTGAGTTTTACGGGAGGTACCACGTGGGATGAACATTGCAGGACCTGGAGCAGGATAAGCAGATGTTATTATTGCAAGTAGGAAAACTGAGGCAAGCGACAGGAAGTCTCATCTAAAGAGCACGTTAATCCCCACCAGCCCAGGTTATAGCTTTGGGGACAGTGACCAGGGTGTCAAGTCCCAAAGTGGACAGAACTGCAGGGACTGCATCTTGATTTGCAGGTTGACACGAAGCTGGGCGGTTTGGAATTGTGGCAGCCATATTGGTTATCCAAGTAAAGGGTCTAGAGTGGCCATGAATGGAGGAGAGGGAGCAGACCTTGAGGAGCAAGCCATTCTTACAAAAGTCAGGATAGAGGGACTGAAAGAAATGGGGTCCCAGGTGCCACCACTCAAGCTGTTGGATCAAGCTGGGGCTGAAGCATGCTAGTACTTCATAGTTACGCGAGCTAGTCGTGCCTCCTCCCTCCCTCCTTTTTTCTCTTCCTCTTTGTTCCTTCCTTCCTTTCTTTCTTCCTTCTTCCTTCCTTCCTTCCTTTCTCTTCCTTCCTTTCTTCTTTTCCTTCCTTCCTTCCTTCCTTCTTTCTTCTTTCCTTTCTTCCTTCCTTTCTTCTTCCCTTCCTTCCTTCCTTCCTTCCTTCCTTCTTCCTTCCTTCCTTCCTTCCTTCCTTCCTTCCTTCCTTCCTTCCTTCCTTCCTCCCTCCCTCCCTCCCTCCTTCTTCCTTCCTTCCTTCCTTCTCTCTCTCTCTCTCTCTCTCTCTCTCTCTCTCTCTCTCTCTCTCTCTCTCCCTTTCTTATTTTCTCCTCTATGTGGGAGCTGGCATTGGGAAAGATTTAGGAACCAAAGCTTCCCTCTCCTTCCTCTTAGAGCGCCAGGCAGAGCCAACCCTTCATGAGTCCCCTGACCCTACTTCCCTCTCCAGTAAGGGACACCTGTTCTCACAACCTTTCCTGTCACAGACACCAGCCTCAACACCCACAGCTTCCCTTTCCCCAGTAGATGGGACCTCTTGGTTTCCTAAGTCTAAATTCCCCAGAGATGAACCAGATAGGTGGAGCTCACCTTTCTGTGGGAGCCATTCATATGCTGAACAGTTCAACAGGTAGTGGGGTGTGCTTGCTGGAAATGTAGGTCAAACTGATGCATGAGGCCAAGGATAAAGGCAGAGGACAGGGGTGCTGAAACAGGGGTTGGCACAGGTTTTTGGTTATTTGTTTTTCAGATTTATTATATGTAAGTATACTGGAGCTATCTTTAGACACACCAGAAGAGGGCACCAGATCTCATTACAGATGGTTGTGAGCCACCATGTGGTTGCTGGGATTTGAACTCAGGGCCTCTGGAAGAGCAGTCAGTGCCCTTAACCACTGAGCCATCTCTCCAGCTCTCTGTTTTTTGTTTCTTTAAGGATGGGGGATGGCTTAGCTGTTGAGAGCTCTCCTTGCTCTTTGCAGAGACTGGTTCTGAGGGTTGAATGAGTTTCTGTTCCTGTCCTTCATGCAGCCTGGGATTGTGACCTCTGGCAAGCCAGGCAAGGATTCTTTAATCAAGGGGCTGGAGAGATGTCTCAGTGGTTAAGAGTGCTTGCTTCTCTTGCAGAGGACCTGAATTCAGTTCCCAGCACCCATGTGGGTAGTTCACAATTTCCTGTAATATCAGCTGCAGGAGAACCATCGCCCTCTTGTGGCCTCTGTGGGCACTGTGCCCACATGCGCATACTTTTAGACACATACATGCAGACATACAAATAAATCATAAAAAATAAATGTAAAGGGTCAGATTATGCACACATATATACATATATATATATACATATACATGCATATACATATATGGCTTTTAAAATATAGGGGCTTTGTCACCTGTGGTATAAAAAAATGGCCAAAGGCAAATGAGTAAACAAAAGAACACCGATCTGTATTAATAAAACTTTCTCGCCACCATGTTGTGGTCTGTATTTGGCTTGTAGGTTAGAGTCAGCTTTTCTCCTAAAGGAATTTTGGTCTCCAGGCCTCGTCTTCCTCCAGGCAGGCAACACTAGGAAAAGACATATGGGAGAACCGTTGCCCCTTGGTGTCTACAGAGAGTTAGTGACCAGCACCGAGAGAGCAGGGAGAGCTCTCAGAACTGCCAGATTCCATGCGCCCTGACTTGCCTCATCAATCCGAGACAGCCTCTCTGTCTTCCTTGACCTGTAGCTGATAACTTCCCTCCAGATTAGGAGACAGGGTCAGTGAAAAGAGAGGCGGAGGAGCAGGTGGATGAAGGCGACACCCAGGCCACGCTGAGAGAAGACACAACGCTAAGCCAAACTGGGTCTGTGCACTAGTGTGAGGCTGCCTTGGCTCTGCTCGGGGCCCCGGCAGGGAGGACCTGGCTCGGTTTGCAAACAAATTTGTTCCACTTCCTGCCAGAATGGAACTTCCTGGTGGCTGGGAATTTGGACCTGTATACCCAGGATGGAAAAAAATGTCCCTAGAGGGGCAGTGTCCCACTTCCAGAATTCTCCAGGAAGCAACAGGGATATTAGAACGAGACCCTAAAAGATGAGAACTATGTTTAATTCATTCCATGAATTCATTTAAGATTTTATTAGCTCAGGGTATACAAAAAATATTTAGTTACCATCTACATTGTGCCAGGCAATGTACTAGAACTTCAGGGTTTAATTTAGGTTAATAAAACAGAAACCGATGATCCTTTCAGGAAGCTAAACTCCAGTGGGTAACTGACTGTAATCCTATCACTTGAGAGGCTGAGACAGGAGAATTAGGAGTTCAAGGCCTGCATGGGCTGCAAAGTGCAACACTATCTCAAAAAATAAACAGATGGGAGTCCAGTGCGGGAGATACTGGTCAAACCAGAGTACTGAACAGAATGGGATTTGAACTCAGCTCAAATCTACACGCTTCCCTGAGAGTGAATTAACTAGAAGGGAGAGGCATGAGAATTCTGGGGGTTTGAATCTGGGCCCAGAGGCCCCAGGCAGGGACGTCAGAGGGACTGGACTGCTGTAGGACGTAGAGTATGTGGCATGTCCCAACCCTAGAGACAGAGATTCCAGAGAGAGAGGTAGGGTCAGTTTCTAGGGGACTGAATTGTCTAAGGGTTTTCTGTCAGCAAGCACTTGGAAGTTCCCTTCGTAAAGGCTCCCTCCTCATAAATGCAACCTATAGGTGACCCCTTTCTGCTGTCTTGGAGAGCAGCTATGCTTTGGACTTGGGAAGGGCCAATGGATGTTGGCCGAAGGGGTCAGGAACTAGCTGAGCCTGGCGGAATTTGTGGCAATGACACAGTTTTAATCCCAGCACTTGGGAGGCAGAGACAGGTGGGTCTTTTGGTTTGAGGCTAACCTGGTCTACAGAGCAAGCAAATGGGAACCAGCAATGAACTGGGCATCAGAGGCTGGGGTGGAGGAAATGCGCCCCCCACACACACTACTGGGTAGCCCTATGTGGGAGGAGGAGCCCCAGGCACACTGAACAGGTTGTTTGAGTTCGCTCTGAGTTTCTCTGCTTGTTGGTGAGCCTTTCCAAACTTTTACATTGCACTTAATCGCTGCCAGCTTCCTGATTGGAGCCCGGGACTTCAGAAGATGATGACGTCATGAAGGTGGAACCCCTGTGGAGGGAATTAATGTTCTCATAAGACACTGTGGGTGCACAGACCTCTCTTTCTCCTCTGCCACACGAAGACACAAGAATGCCGTTGTAAACCAGGATGGAGGTTCCCAGCAGACTCATCTAGTGACACATCGATCTTAAGCTTCCTGGTCTCCAGAATGGGGAGAAATCAATTTCTGTTGTTTAATCAACCCAAGCACAGCAAGTGCATGTGTGTTTTTGATAAAGATGTTGTCTGATAGAAAGGGTGGGTCACGCAGGAGGACTTACGATTCAGACCTTAGCGGAGGATTCTGGGTGTAAGAAGCAAGTTTAGAAATCCAAAACCTTGAGGATGTGGCCAGGCAGGTAGACTGGGCCTACCCTCTCACCATGGGGTTGCTTTTCTGCTTAGAGATCTCTCTAGTGGTGTCCCCTCCCTTGGAAGAAAAGATACCGCTCCAAGGTTGAAGGTATCGTGGCTTTCAACTCTGCATCTCTGACCTCCCCAATGGAGAGAGGAGTTTTTATTAAGGTGGGTACATTGGTAAGTAGCAAAGCCGGCATGTTTAAACTCTGCCCCTGCCCCTATAGGGTGGCGACCCTGGAGTGAAATCAGACCCAGGAGAAAACAGAGGAATCTGTTTCCTAGTGCACAGACACTTTGAAGAGCACGCTGTGCCCTGGTCCGCCCCTCCTGATCCGCAACAGAGGGAAGGACGTGCTGTGTCTGACTTACTGCTCTTCCCCGCTTCTCAGCACTTTGTGGTCCATCAGTGCTTAGGGGATGATCCTTGAACAAATGAAGGGTGGAGGGTGAGGAGGTTACAGCACGTGGAGCCGGAGGTGGGGTGGGGTGGGGGTGGGGTGCGGGATGAAAGCTATTGAAACGACCGACTTCTCTCCTGTGGACCCAGCCAGCGAGGGCTGGGCATTGAGCCTGCCTGGGCTGCCTCGGGACAGCTGCTCACCCTGCTGGGGGCCTGAGGCTCCTGCTGGTGAGGAGGAACCGCCTGGCCTTCTTTCTGCCCTCATTCATGATCCCCGGACCTGAAGGGCCTGACGTGAGGCTCTGTGCTGCCTTCCTGAGTGCGTCATCGGGGATCCCCTCCCAGACGGACTGCAAGAAGGGGATGGGGGTGAGCAGGCCCCGCCCCGGCTTGGAAGAGTTCAAACCAGGTGTTTGTGGTACTCTTCAGATCTGCTGATGGTCAGATACAAGAGCCAGAAACTTGAGCCCGGAGGGCCCAGGATGACAAGATCTGGAAGGAAGAAGGGAAAGAGGGAAGAGATGGCTACTCACCATCTAGCGGTTGAAATCGGTCAGTGATGACCCTGCCTTGTGTGCCCTCTGCTTCCAGCAGAAGTCTATGGCATCCTGCCCAGGCCCTTCAATGGCTTCCATCATTCCCCAACCGCTGCGCATGCTGGGTGCAGAGGCTGGCAGCTGTACCCATTCTCAAGAGAACTGTCACTTAGCCCAAAATGCTCTTCCTACCATTCATGTGGGAAAAGCCCACAGCAAATGACTGACAGATACGAGAGGTAAGGGTTGACCCCTTGCCTCATGGCAGAGTCTCCATTGGGATCAGGAAAAAGACCAGACTTCCTCTTGGTTTTATTTTTCCTCTGTCCGTCATCCTCTTGTTCCTTCTAGGTGTCCCTGGGAGTCTTCCTCCTGACACAAGAGATCCTGTCTTAGGCTCTGCTTAGAGAGGTAACTAAGACATTCTCTTGGACTAAAACTGATCACAGCTCATTAAAGCCCAGCCCTTCAGGCTGGGACCTTGGTTTCTGGAGCAGTCAGAATCACACACATGTTCTCATGGCAGACAGGTGCCCCTAGCTAGTTGCTTGTGAGTGGCACGCCGGCAAAGCTCGTCACCACCGCCATTTCTCAGCTGTACTTACCTAGACCTGGGCCCTCACCCTCAGAGCGTCTATTTCGTCACCTCGGTCCTCATCTGTACTTGCATCTTGAGACGTGGAGAGGCAGGGTGATGTGGAAGGCCACAGAGAGACAAGCTCTAGAGCCACGCGGACCTGCGTGTGCTGCTCTGTGGCCTCAAGTGTCACCAGCTCCTCCGCTCATTTCTGCACTGCGTTCTCGTGCAGAAGTCTGAGGTGGGTAATGGTGGTGTGGTAGTTAGTGCATGCCAGTCATTGCTAGGTGAATGTCAGCTATGAAAAGTAAGCATACATAAGTACTTGGTAAGATGTGAGTGTTGTTCAGTTTATTAGTGGCTGCTATGTCTAAGTCAGTGGTAATGATAAGTCATACCCTGGCCGTCTGGGAGAGATGCCTTGGAAGCAGGACAGATGGACTCCACAGGCCAGCATGTGCCAGGTATGGGCTGGGGAGGGGCAGACAGGTAGAAGCCACCTGGGCTTGCTTCTTAGCGTCCTGGTGTGGCCCCTGCGGCCAGTGTTCTGCAGCAGCAGCCTTCTGCCTGCGATGGCTTGCTTGCACACCCGCACGCATCTGTCACCCTGTCATCGCCTCCCCACTGGAAAGCAGATCCCCAGGGACAGCGGACAAAGAGCGCCACAGGAGAAGCCAGGCCGGGTCTCTAGCCCTTTCCAGATGTTCTCCAGAGCATCAGACTGAGGAGGACTGGCTTCTGCTCCCTGCTCTCCTCCCCACACCCATCTCTTTTCAGTCACCTTCTGTCTCCGTGTTTGGGAGTTTCTTAACACCGGGCTAATGCAGCAGTGGGGAGAATCTGACTAATAAATTCACACAGAGGTGTTGGTGACTTAAGATCGCACCCTCTTTCTCCCAGGAGGTTGGACTAAGGGAATGAGGCTTTGAGTGGCAGAGCTCGAAGAACTGTAGTTTGTGTGTGTGTGTGTGTGTGTGTGTGTGTGTGTGTGTGTGTGTGTGTGTGTGTGTGAGAGAGAGAGAGAGAGAGAGAGAGAGAGAGAGAGAGAGTCTCAAAAGTTAGAGGCTAGATGCTTCTGGGCCTAGGACCTAAAAAAAAAAGACAAAGACAAGTAGATTAGGTTTATGTGGTTGTTGTTTATCAATTTTTGAGACAGAATTTCTCTGTGTAGCCTCAGCTGTTCTGGAACTTACTCTTAGACCAAGCTGGCCTCGAACTCTAGATCTTCTTGCCTCTGCCTCCTGAGTTCTAGGATTAAAGTTGAGTGCCACCACTGCCCAGTGACAGAGAGGTTCTTTGGGGACCCAGGCACCCAGGATAGATTGATATAAACTCAAGACCCCTCTGTGTCATCGAGGGATGTGGGGTGGGGCTTGATGACCAAGTCACAGCAATGGAATACCACTCACTGTCTAGATACCCAGTAAACAGGAGGCCAGCCCACCCCTTGCCTTTGGCCTTGAGGCCTGGTGGCAGTTGGCATTGTGCTTCTAGCGGCCTTGCCTTGTCTTGTAGGTCTCACATATGCTGGGTACGAGCTGCTTGACTTAGGCCATCAGTCCCCAAGTCTGAAGTTGATGGTCTTAGGCGGAGAAGAGGCTCAGCTCATCTCCTGTAGCACCAACCCCGGCTGGCTGGGCAGATCCCTGCCTCTGGTCTTTACTACCCAAGTGGATTCCAACCAAAACTGTGGTGGGCTTGGCACAATACCAGTCCAACTGCAGAGGCCCCTGTGGAAAATTGGTGTGCCTTTCTCTGAAGCCTGTTCTCCACCAGGTTCCCCATCCTCAGCATCCCCTGGCAGAGTCTCAGTGGGTGCCTTCTGTGAGGCTGGTGCCCAGCACCTGGTCAGCATCATCCCATTTCCTTATCAGATGCAAAGTGAGCATCTCCTGCTTCCTAATTCTAGGAGGGTAGCAAGGAGCACACACTGAAATACTCCAGAAGAATCTGACCTAAGGGCCATATAATAAACATCATAGGATCAACGGGCAGTTTTGTGGTCTCTGTCAGAATGACTCAATTCTGCCACTGTTGCTTAAAGTTGAAGCTGTGATGTGAATGAATGTGCATAGATGTTTTTTCAATAAAACTTTATTTATAGAAACACGATGAGGGCCAGATTTAGCCTTCAGCTGAAAACAGCAGCCTTTTGTAGAAGCCTGCTGGTCAAATATATCCCTCTGCTCACATATGAGGGAATGGAGGGTATAGAAAGGTCACACACTCATGAGTGGCAAGACCAGTAGCTTTGAAGTCACCATACTTAAAAGTCCCCTGCAAGGAGAGGTTTAGTCAGGCCCAGTCAATGGTGTCAAAGAATGGGAGATGGATTAGTTAACTTTTTTCATCGTTGTGACCACATACCTGACAGGTAGCAACTTAAGAGAGAAAGGGTTTATTCTGGCTGAGGGTATACAGTCCATAATGGCAGACAAAGCATGTCTGCAAGAAGGGATGGCTGGTCACATTGTATCTGCAGTCAGGAAGCAAAAAGTGACAGGAAGTAGATTAGACTAAGTAACTTCAAGGCATACATACTTCTGGTGAACCAGCTCCTTTTACTAGGCCCAACCTTGAGACCCACCCACAGCAGGGGCACTGAGTGTTCGAACCCGTGACCTTTTGGGAGATAGTTCACATTTAAATCATAACAGGGGTACTGGTGGGAATGTTCTAGTTGACTCATTCCCCACCCCCATTTCCAGAAATAAATAAAGCAGATTAGATGGGCGATAGGTAGCCTCCTCCAATTTCTGCGTGGTTTCCTTGCCTTCCTGAAACGCTAGGAGACCTGGTGGAACTCCTGGAATCCTTCCCTAAGCTGATGTGTCGGAAAGAGTTTAAAAATAGCGCCAGGTCCTTTGACGAGTATGGTGTTAATTATCCTGATGCTTTGGTACCCTAGGTACCAAATTAATTTTTGATTATTGATTGGTAATTATTGATTGGTAATTATTAATTCTTCATATGAAGTCTGGGTCGTGAAGGGAGGGAGGCACCTGTAGGCCTTGAGTTTCCCAAGTTTGGGTATAACCTCCAACTCAAACTTGACTTGGATAGGGCTGAAAAATAAAACCTACCTTTCTACCCATGTCGAGGGCCTAGGGAACCCGGGCACTCCCCATACCCAGTGACCCACTAACCTTGAGACTTTCTGACTGGGTCTGTGTGCTCACACACAGAAACCCACACATGCATGTTTTTGGATAAATCCTTTCTACTCGTTGTAGTACATGCTGTTAAACAACAACAAAAGCTTCCCACAATCTTCAGCCACATTTCTGTCCGCCATCCTTCTCTTTAATTTCCTTTGATCTGTGTATATCTCCATATCTGTGGTCGTATGAACTTCAGTGACATCTGTTGACTATCTCATGCCTCATCATACTCCTATGAGGGCTTTTAAAAGCTCCAGACAAGTTACATTTCTGACTTTCTCTCTTGCCAGTCTCCTGTCACAAGGGAGAAGCTATTGTGTCTATTATTTTCAGGCATGGACCATTTGCCCACGTTTCTAATATGAACAGAGAAGCTGTTTATACGCTAGTTCCTTTACATTTTTCCCATGTGGAACATGGGTGTGGGGTAAGCTTGGGGAAGTCAGGCGTATCTGCAGCAGCTCTACAGAACTCTCTCAAAACACCGTAAGGAAGCAAGTGTGGACGCATATTCACAGTCAGTAGTTTGGATCCCAGTTTGGTCTAGAAATAATGTAGGACACTGGATGTCTCATAGAAAGCCTGTGATGTGACATGTAACGATGGTATGATGATGACATGACTCCCTGTCCCCTCACTGACCTGGTCCCCTCCCTATCTGTCTCTTGTTCTTCCTTCACAGCCTCACCCAAGGAACACACCAGTGGTAAGCCCCTCACCCCACCTTTACCCTGCTTAAAAATGGAAGGTTTTGTAATGAATGAGCTTTGCATGAGAAGCTCTAAGCCTCCGGTCTCAGCACCCGGGTTCCCCCTCCCCAGTCTGGTGCCTCTGCAGTCTGCACATGCCTGCTCTCATCTTTTTTTATTAAGTTGCTTTCTAATTCTGCTTCCTAATCAGCTTCCCTGACTAAATGCATTGGTGGCCACAGGGACTTGGCAGTCTATCATTGCCTTGCTTGGCACAGCAAAGGGGCTTGGTATTGTCCAGTGGGAGGACCAATGGTGGGGACTGTGGGCATCAGTGTGAACATCTGGGTGGTTCATCTGTTCGTTGTCACCTTGCTGCCAGGACCTAAGTAAGCTCCATTCTCAGGCCAGGTCCCGTGGATGGTTTCTGGACAAAGCAGCCATTGTGTTCAAGGGAGCAACATCTCTGTGGTTGAGAATTTCAATTGGACAGTGGCTGCCATGGCAACTGATACCGTTTAGAAGTTGGAGATCTGAGCCCAGGCTGGGCCAGGTACATTTTAAGAAGCGGTTTTCTGATTCTGCAGGTTTCTAGAGCTTACCAGAGATGGCTAACTTTGCACAAGGTTCTCCCAGGCCACACCAGCACTGGGTGCACTCTGATCTGGGAAGGGATTAAGGCTCTCTCTGGCCATATCAGATGTCTCCAGCTTTCCCTCTTAGATGCTAAGTGATTCAGGCTCAGACAAGACAGCCCGAGGTTTTCTTTGGTGTGTGGAGGTGATAAGATTGAAGCAGAGAGAGGAAAATCAGTCTTGCTTTTGACATCCATTCACAATTTTCCAAGCAGCTCTTCAGGTTCCCCATCCGGAACCTTTATGAAGCACAGGTTTTGGCTGTTGCTTTGCATTGCTTACAAAGAACTATATACAAACATACAGAGCTCTTCAGGTTGTGCACCATCTAAGTCCATCCAGGGCACATGCACGGAGCTTCCCGGAATTACACAACACAGGAAAAGGGTAACAATTCCACTTCTCATGTCTAAAAACCCCTTGGTCTTAGTGAACAAAGGAGACTTGTGGTGTCCATAAAAGGATGGGTGAATGTTGATTAGGATAAATCAGTCTGATGCTTTTTTTGGGCTGTTGGAGGGGAAACAACAAGGGTACAGAAGTTATCAGCTCTTACCCTCTGCTCCCTGGGCCAAGTCTGGGAAAGGGCAAGGGGTGTGGCCAAATGTAGTAGGTGTGGCCAAATGTAGTGGGTGTGGCCAAATGTAGTGGGTGTGGCCAAATGCCTTAGCTGCCAAGAGACAAGTCACAGAAGCCTTAGTGGCCCTGGTGATGTCAGGACTGTGCATCTGGTATCAGAGCCAGTTGGAGAGCTACTGACCCTGAACAACCTGTGGTCAGGACGCGCCGTGCTCAGCAAGACAGCAATGCACCGCACTTAGCAGCCTTCCATGAGGGCATCAATGAGAAGGGCGGGTGATGGTTGAGTCTGAGAAAATGATAACAAACACCAGATTATGTATATTCGGAACCCTCGGTGCCCCTTGGGTGGTACAGTCACATCGCAGGGAAGAGGAGTTTGGATGTCCTCATTTCAACCAAGATTTAGCATCTTTTCTCTGGTGTGGTGAGGGATCAGAATAGATTAAGTTGTATTTAAAAAAAAATAAGGTCATGTTTCTTGTAGCTGTGTATCTTGGAGGCAAGATTTATTCCCACAACAAATTGCTTTAAGAGTCTCCAAAAAGGAAAACAGATTGGGTGTTGTTGGTTTGTGTTGTTTGAGCCGTCAGGACTGCTACCCGGAATCCCCTGAGAGTTTTGCAAAAAAATCCCGGGTGTATGACTCTGCTTTCTGTCATGTTTTTCTCCCGTGCACAGCCTGAGCCGGGCTTCATCCACACTTGATTGCAGCTTAGCCAAATGTTTCTGCTTGTCTATGGGACCAATTCTTCTTCCAGAGTCAGAGAAACCAGTATTCTCAGGGCATGGCAGGGCAGAGCAGGCCTGTGCCTTTGGCTGGACGGGTTGAGGCTAGGTTAACTTTCTGTCACTGTGACAAAATACTTGAGAAAAATCATCTCAAAAGGATGAAGGATTTCTTGTGGCTTTCGGTTTCAGTCCATGCTTGTCTGGCCCGGTTGCTTTGGGCCTGTAGAGACGGACGGAGAATGCTATGGCAGATGTGCATGGCAGAGGAATCTGATGGTTTCATGGTGGCCAGGTCTAGATGGAGGGAAGAAGGGAAGGAGGGCCAGGAAGGAGAGTACTGGGTGGCAGGAAGGAGGGAGCGAGAGAGGGAGAGAGGAAAGGAGAGAGGCTCTGAATTTAACTCTCAAGAGTACACCCAATGATTTATTTACTTCAACACCACCCACCCCTTAAGTTTCCACAACCTCCTGATAGAAAAGCCAACCAGGAGCTTTGTGGGAATTTAACATTCAGACCATCACAGAGTGGCTTTGCTTTTGCCACATGCTGGTGGCGGGGGGAGGTTTCCCTCTTTTCTTATTTCTTTGTGCATTAAGCTGGTCAAATCTCTCCCTTGTAAATGACTCTGAAGGAAAGCTCTTAAAAAAGAAGCGCCTAACAGAGCTCTTTGCCTAAAGAATCATGGTTACAGAGTAAAGGTGCCTGTCTTTCTTTGCCAATAACACTTTAAATTCTGTGTCTCTTACCATTGGTTTATTTGTATTGATTCTCTGTAGGTGGTAGAGAGAAATGGGGAGAGGGGGAAGGACAGGGACTGTTGTGGACTTCTCCCGATGTGTCTCCTCTGCAGATCTGACTTTGCAGTAGTCTAAATGTTTGATATGATTACAACAACACGATTTACTCAGAAAATGAGAATAATTCAGGAAACCGAGAGAAATGTGACACAAGGGAATGCCATTGTGTGCCAGATTGGGGACACTAAAAAAAATTATTTCAGATGATTATTTTAAAAATACAGTAATTTAAGGATTAGAGAGATGGCTCATTGGGTAAAGGGCTTGCTGTAACAACACACGGAACAGCAATCACATGACTGTTCCTGGTAGCGCACCTCTGCACATCTACAACCCCAGTACCCAGAAGTGGGTCCTGTCAACAAGATGGCTAGTTACCCTGGAATATCTGTATAACTAGCATCATACCCACATGCCCACCTACATGTTTATACATACTCAGGCACTCGTGCACACACACCACGAAGTCACACAACCCCCCCATGGCAATTTAAATTGCACACCTGTAGTGCAATATATTCCAAGAACAGAATAACTAGAACCAAGCTGCTTTCAGAAAAAAATCCATTAGAAATGATATTAATATTTCTATTAGTCCTTTTCTGTCACAATAACAGAATATCTGAAACTGGGGACTGTCAACAGGCACACAGGGACTTTGGGGAGACAAGCCACATCTTGCACATATCACATGAACATGTACACACCCACACATGCATATGCATACATAGAGTAGACATTGAGAAGGAGGGAGAGAGAGAGAGAGAGAGAGAGAGAGAGAGAGAGAGAGAGAGAGAGAGAGAGAGAGAAGATTGTATTTCTTCCAGAAAGGCTTAGAATAGCTCCATAGTAACGAGGAGCCGGGAATTCAGTTTATATCCTCTAAGTACCATTCCCCACGAAGGGGTCATTTCCACAGAGTGGAATATGTGCAGCTCATTTCAGTCCTGATCTGAATGAACAACTGTCAAGAGCTGTTTATGAAATGAAGGGAAACTTAGAAGACCAATGTGAAGGCAGCAGGGATAACGGTGACCAGATTTTGACTGTGATTTGAAGATACATTCTGTGTTTAAGAGTCATGCTCCTGTTTTTACTTCAAAATAGGCCAGTTGGAGGGGGGGGCACGTTGAATGAGCATGAGAGGAAAAGATGGAGGTGCCAGTCAACATTGAGGACTGGAGGGATGGCTCAGTGGTTAGTTACCACTCCTCTGGAGAACTAGAGTTCAGTCCCCAGTCCCCAGTCCCCAGTCCCCAGCCCCCACGCCCGCAGCCCACAACCACCTGTAACTCCAGCTCCAGCATCTCCAAGGTGTCTGACCTGTGACCTCCATGGACACCTGCACTCATGGGTACATAGCCACGTGCAGACATACCCACATCCACACACAATTACAAATAATAATTTAAAAAACTGTCAAAAAGATGATCTTTGGACTTAAGCAGATTTCACATCCTGGGATCGCCACTAATTAGAAATGTGTCACCGGGCAGGTTAACTACCGTTCTCTGAGCTCGCCACCTGCCAATGCTTGGGTTATAAGCACAGTCACCTCCGGCTTTTTACACAGGTGCTAGGGATTTAAACTCAGTCCTTCTGCTTGCAGGGCCAATGATCTTATCCACTAAGGCATCTTTCCAGTCCTGCTGTTAAGATTTGAAACCAGTCCTTCTGTTTCTGACACCTCTGCTCCTTAGCTGAGGAAAAAGATACCCTAGGAGGCTCTAAGTGAGCTTATATTCTAAGTGGATGGTGGTGGAAGCATCAGGACTCAGGCCTGGCCCTCTCCTCCCTGAGCAAATGCCTGGGACCTCTGAGCTCAAGCATACTGAACTGCCAGATGCCAGACCGATTACCCCTAAGTCCCTGCCCCCACTACGGAGCTTCCAACCTGGAGATGTCTAGGCTAATCAAGACCAAAAGATGGTTTTCGAAGCGGGCTAGGGAGGCTGCAGACTAGCAGGAGGTGGGGAGCAGCATCTTTTGATTTGTGAACTGGTCCCCTTTGATCTGAAGATCAATACGAGTAAATGAGTTACAGGTGAGGAAGTCTTTCCCTGACAGGCCTGCTACTGTTATGATGGGACTCTTGAATTTGCTGCTGTCCTCCAGCATTGTGACTCCCTCTAGATTTCCCCCTCAGTCACCTCCACAGAAAGTAGGCATCAAGGAGACTTCTGTGAGTGCCAAACAAGCTTCTGTGTGTGTGTGTGTGTGTGTGTGTGTGTGTGTGTGTGTGTGTGTGTGTGACTCCCCCATGTGTGATTTCAATAGCTCTTCCCCACTGTTTGGCAGCTGCAGCTGTCCTTCAGTCTCAGCTGTAGGAAGAGGGCCTGGGTTTAATGGGTCTTTACTGCAAATGTCAACCAGACCCTAAGAAAGCTGCCTGAAGACGCCACAGGGAGCACAGCCAGGCTATTTCAAGACTCCACCACTCAGTTCAGGGGATGAGCACTGACTTTGACCAGCTAGAAGTTTAGGGTGATTGTGTATCTGGGGTGTTATGCAGCTTCTGAGGTTTTTCTTCTGAGGTGACTGTGCTTATAAACCAAGCATTGGCAGGTGGGGAGTCACCCTGAGCAGAAAGAATCAGAGAGCAGCGGGGAGGTGCTTCCTGGTCACCTGAAGGGTTTATACTACACCTAGGTATAGTAGCAGTATGCCCCCTTCTAAGTACTAATCTAGAACATTTTTAACCCCTGCCCCACTGCAGATGGATTTCATAGATTAGAATGGCCCAGACCATGAGATTTAGCATCTGACAAATTTGGGTTCAAACACTGCCATCTGTCAGCTGTTTGACCTCAGACAAATTTCTTCATCTTAAAAAACAAAACAAAACAAAACAATAACTTGTTCTGAAATAGTCACCTCCCAACCCCCATATGTGTACAGGCATATTCATGCCACAGAGGACAACTGTGGAAGGAGTTGGTTTGCTCCTTCCACTGTAGGTTCTGGAGATGGAACTCAGGTCATAGGGCTTGACTAGCAAGTGCTAACAGCCACCGAGATATCACATTGCTTCTGTTTCATCTTTTAAATCACAATTTTTTCATTAATCTATCTGTGTGTGTGTGTGTGTGTGTGTGTGTGTGTGTGTGTGATTTCTGTAAGAATAAAAGGTTAATGGGACTCTTGGAATGAATCAAAAATAAGAAATGAAGAAAATAAATGTTTGTTCTCCACCCCCATAAATGAGTTTGACTACCTTAGCTTGTCTGACACATGATTCTAAAATATTCTCTTCCATCCTACTTGTTGGGGAGTCCTTAGTAATATTGATTTACTATTAACCAATTGGTTTATTTAGTTTTGGGGTCTGTGATCATCAAGGTGGTGAGATTTGATGCTAGAAGACACAGATGGTAAGATTGTTTAGATTCTAGAATGGTCTTTCATGACTTATCACCAAAACCCAGCAGACCACCCAGGACTGAACTAAGTTAGGCATATTATCTCATGGCAAAAAGGATGGGGGTGTACTCTAGGAACAATGGGCTTCTCAGGAAGATGGCAGAAGGAATTGTTTGGGGAGTTAGTGATATTGGGGGGTGAGGAAGGAAAGCAGACTGGACACTGCCAAGTTGTAGTGGCCATTCATACTGAGGTCTGTGTACATTTCCTATTGTATCTATAACAGAATACTATAAACCTAGTGGCTTAAACAGACAATGCATTTCTAGAAAAAAAAAAAAAGAAGTTCAAAATAATTGACTGGACTAAAATTCCAAGTGTCAGCAGGGAGCGTCCCATTGGAGGGTCCAGCAGGGAGGATCTAATTCCTTGCCTCTCTTAGCTCCTAGATGTTGCTTTCATCCCATAGCTGTGGCCTCTTTCTTTGTCTTCAACCAGAAACATGGTACTATAAGGACCACTGGACCCACCTGGAGAACTTGAGGTCATTCCTCCACCTAAAATTCTTTGACTTAGTTTCCATGAACTAATTTACATCCTGTCATAGGCAGTGTCATAGCCACACATTCTTAGGATTTGGAAGGGTGCCCCCATCTACAAGAGGGTATTGTCACCATTGTAAGTGTAGTTCTTATCTAGATAAGCAGAGTGAGCCCCAAACTGTAACTTATAAAACAACAGCAGCCACTCACACAAACCAGGCCCCCAATTCTTAGCATCAATACACTTTATACCTCCTTAGTTTCTGCCCACTGTCCCTGTCCATCTCCGGCATCATGCCCAGACTATCATTTGACAATAGATGTCATGTCTCTTTAGGCTCCTCCTGTGAAGTTGCTCAGGTTTTTACCCCATTTCTGATGCCCTTGAAAGTTTGGGAAGTGCTGATCAAACATTTTGTAGACCTCCAGTCAGTTAGGATCTGTCTGCTGTTTTCTCAAGAGAGGGTTATAGACTTTGAAGAGGAAGACCCGGGAGACACAATGCCCTTCCCTTCCCATCCTCTCAGGACTGTGCTCTGTCAGCATGACCTTTATGCTCATGTTTCCCAGGTGTCTTGGTACAAAGTCCTGTTTTCTTTCACCTTGTTTGTGTGCCAAGATTTCAGAGAGGAGTCCCATCACGCAGCTCTCCTTAAAGAGTGTTCTGCCTCTTTTATGTTAGAGTATTCACATAAATTGTTTTGAATTCTATGTGTATCTAATATCCTTAACTTACCTGTTTGGTCATTTATTTCAGCATGAACTCAGGGGCATTTATTTTATTGTTTGGTTATAATCTAATATTACTTTACTTTCTTGAAAACTTATCTTTGACTGGAGTACTCTCCTTTGGTTTCTATGTCTTTAAATTGTTTTTTATTTAATTATTTTTACATAAAAATATATTTTGATCATATTCTTTCCCCTCCAGTAATATAATTACATCATTTCCCCTTTCCTTTTCCTCCCCCCAAACCCCACATATTCCCCTTTTCTCTCTTTCATGATCTCTTTTTAGTTCATTGTTGTTATATACATAAATATATGTACACATATTTGTAAACATATAAATACAAACTCAGGCTGTATAATGTTACTTGTATGTATGTATTTTCAAGGCTGGCCACTTGGTACTACCCCCTTGCTTTTTTTTTTTGAGATGTGTGCATATATGTGCTTGTGTGTGCATGGACGCATATTTGTGCATTTTCTTAGGGCAGATTTACTTTCTGGCACTGCAATGTATATGCCCTGGGATCATTGTAAGTAGTTTTTGCCTTGGCCCTCAGAACTGCCATTTTCCCAAAGAGTCAGATCCTATTTATTGGATGCTGCTATATACATATGATGTTGGAGGTGCAGGCTGGGCCAGCTGCTTATAGTTCAGAAGTTTAATTTTTGTAACCTTAAGTTTAAGATCTCGTTTGACCTATAAGTAGAGACACATGCAAATGGCTATGCTGTATAGAGGTCTGGATATCAGGGAGGGGTCTGGACTGGTGACCACATCTGAGAGGCATCATACTAGAAACCCCCTTCCTATCTAAGACAGGCCTTGACCTCCTCACACTCTCCTCCCTCTCCCTCTCCCTCCCTCTCTTTCCCTCTCTCTCTCCCTCTCTCTCTCCCTCTCTTTTTCCCTCCCTCTCTCCCTCCCTTTCTCCCTCCCTCTCTTTCCCTCCCTCTCTCCCTCTCTCTCTCTTCCTCTCCATCTCTCTCTCTTTTAAGAGGACTCACTATGTTGACCTTAAACTTACAGAGACCAGCCTGCCTCTGCCTGCTTAATGCTGGGGTTAGAGGTGTGTGTTACCATGTCTGGCCTCTAATTAGTCTCTTTTATAATGGAGTTGATCACAGTGCACTTATATTTATGTGAATAATCCACAGAGAAGTAAAAACACTAATAGTTTAGTAAAAAGAGGCGATATTAATGACGATGTTTATTATTAAGATATTTCTCTTTCAGATGCCTGCACACCGTGCTTACTGTAGTGCCATCCACAATATCGAAGTTGAATTAGCATGCATATGAATGTAACATATAAATATGTAAATATATATGTCTTAGCTATGAGGAAAAACAAAGTGTAATTTCCTAGAAAGTGGATGGAGGTGCAGCTCATCATTTTGGTTGAAATGAACCAAACACAAAAACCATACAGTGTCACAGGTTTTCTCCCATATGTAGATCTATGTTTAAGAAATTGTGAGAGTGGAAGGGAGTGAAGGGGATCCGCTCAACGGTGAGAGGAGAGAAGGAAATAAACAGGGGTGAATACATCACAACGCATTGTGTCTACCCATGACAGCGCCATGACAACGCCCATTATTTCTTGCAGTTAATATCTACTGACGGAGAATGGATAGAAGATGTCACTCTTCCCCTTACTCCTCCAAGTGCTTTACATGATGAACATTCTCCCTAAATGCCTCTTAAACATAATAATAGTTTAGGGGTAGATAGCACAAGAAGTTCTACAATGTAAATATTAATTACATTTTTTTTAATTTTTTTAAATTTTTTTTTATTTTTATTTTTATTTTTTTTTTAATCACATTTTGAATGTTAGGAGACGGAGGCCCTGAGAGAGTGAAGGCATTCTAGGAAGGCCAGAAGCTGGTTCATGGCAGCTCTATGGTTCAGATTCGGGTTCTTCAGATGCTAGTGACCACGCGTGCTTGTCAAGGCGCTCTTCTTGAAGTCCTGTGTGAGTTCCCTCTTGTCTTTCCATTATTTGACTTTCTCCTTTTTATGGAACGTGTGCTTTCTAGCTAGTAAGATACTAACATGTCTATAGGACGCTGGAGGCCAGTACTTCTCTGGAGCTGCATCCACGAGGTAGTAGCCTCTGATGACTTTGATGTACTTCAAGTTTCTTCTCCTCTCCAGTGGAGGGTCAAATATATTTTCATCCTTCTACTCCTTCTCTCTCTCTCCATCCATCCATCCATCCATCCATTCATCCATCCATCCATCCACTCACTTGTCCATTCACCCATTCATCCATTCATCCACTCACCCACCTATTCATCCATCCATCCATCCATCCATCCATCCATCATCCATCCCAGAAATACAGTGAGTGCCTGGCAGATGCTTAGAATACAATGAAAAACAAAGGGGACAGGGGACATGGTGCACGCCTATGCTTGTGAACCATAGTCTCCTTAAATATTTTTGGATATAGATGGCTAATTCTATGTCAGGAAGTGACAATGACTTATTACTGTCCTCTGGTCTTAGACAATGTCTTTGTTGGGTTTCTGTTGTTGTGATAAAACACTGACCAAAGCAACTCAGGGAGGAGGTTTATTTTAGCTTACAGCTTGCAGTCCATTATTCTATTATGAAGGGGGGAGGAACTCCAGGCAGGCACTGATGCAGAAACCGTGAAGGAATGCTGCTAGATGCATTATTCAACCTGCTTTCTTATACAACCCAGGACCAAGACCTGGCTAGTATCAGCTACTCTATATCGATCGTTAACCAAGAAAATGCCCTAGAAACTTGCCAACAGACAAGTCTGATGGTGGCACTTTCTCAATTGAGGTTCCCTCTTTCACCAGCTGGTATCAAGTTGACAAAAACCTGACCATCATAGTAGGTAATAAAAGTGAGGCAAGAGGGTTGGGTATACTACAGAGTGAGCAAGAGGGGAGTGTGGATGACTGTAACATCTGAGGTTTACCTCATAGGGACACTCACTTCCCAAACTGAGCCAGTAATCCTGAACCACCATGTGGGCAATTAGCACATTTTCTCAAAAAGAAAACAGAACAAAGAACACCTGCACACCGAGGCTCTCAATTTTAAGTTGTTGGCAATTGATTTTTAATAAAACCTTTCCTTGCCTTCCTATCTCTCTTGCTCCTCCATTTATAAGTCTGATCCAATTTATGGGTGTCAATTTGCAAAGTTTGCTTTGTGGTAATTCATTAAGTAAGCATGGGGATTTTACACTTAGCTAGTTAGTAAGTAAACTACTATTTAACATCATCTGTATCCCAGCCCTTCAAATATCAATCCCTCTGAAATATGAAATATGCTTTGTGACTATTGACTTTATCTAAAGGATATGTGAATATGCATACATTTAGACTGAGCCCAGTGGATATTAAGTTCTAAATGCTACCTGTAGTTTTTAAAGGCCACATTGCTTATGAAAACCTCAGAAAGAAATGGATTATAGGAAAACTCTTGGGCCTTTTGGGATTGACTTTGCTATGAGTGTTGAACATGGAGGGACAGAATACACAGCTCAGACACTTGGAACTGGGGCGTGCACAATGTCTAGGTCACTGAATTGAATCCAGCCCGAGGCAAAACTGCATCGTGTGAGCACCAGCATCTGTTCAGGGGCCTGGGCGAGGGACTTGGGAACTCAGCTGACTGTCAGAGCCAGGTTTCCTCCGCTATTCCGTAGCTGTGCTTTAACGACATCTCTTAATACTAGTATCGTCATACCCTGGTTACATGATCTAGAGACACAGGCAGAGGGAGAGAGGCTGTTTAGGGGGCCTGTGAGGAAGTGAGTCATGGCTCAAGTCTTTTTGTTAGTTTGTCTATCATATGTGATACAGCACTAAGTGCCAGGTTTTAATATTTATTTAAAATTTTATTATTATTATTATTATATTAATGTGTGTGAGTGTTTATGTGTGGGTGTGTGGGTGTGTTTATGTGTGGGTGTCAGTACTACAGCACCAACTTGGAGGTCAGAGGACCACTTTGGGGAATCAGTTCTCTTCTCCCATCATAAGACTCAGGAATGATCATGCTAGTGTAGCAAGTGCTTTTATCCACTTTATCCACTGGACCACCACCTTTCTGACCCTGGGTGTTCTCTTATTTCCATGAGTCATATTATATATTTGTCCCACCTACACTCTGATTTACATTTGAAAGAGTGAGCAAAAAATTAACTTAATAATTTCATATGAAAAGTTTGCCTCATCATCAATCAAAACCGTGCATTACTTGCTACTGGACAACACGCAACTATAATGTGTGATTTAAGTTACATAACTGCTATTACAGCTTTGTCAACAGCTATGTGTGGGTTACACTTACCTTGTTCACCACTGATGGAAGACGTTTAGACCTAAATCTGTCTGTAAGGAAAGGAGAGGATTTCTAGCCCTGGGTTATACATGCCCACAGGTCAAGCTCACCATTCTTTCTCTGGAAAACTGTTAGTTCATTAACTGCCCATTGGCTTGAAGTTGACCAAATCCCTATGCTGAGTCTAGCAGAGTTTTCCCCTACTCTGTGCTTTTTTGGGGGTCCTGAGTATTGGATAATGATTGTGTTCTCTTGGTGGACCACTGAGCTGATATTTATTACACACACACACACACCAGAACAACCACATCAGTTTCATGGCTGGCACAATCCTGGCACTGTGGTTCAGCACATTGGTTCAGATGATTCAGTTGTTAAATATTTCTTAAGCTAAGGTGCATGAAAGGTGATGCAATGGAGGGAACACAGGTTTCTTTGGAGGCTGGAGGAGCGTGTCAGGCAGAACAAAGGGCTCTCTGGAATAGGTATGACTGGACACTTGCCGGGAATGGACCTTTCGGGGTCCTGTGCCTTGCTCCCCTGCTTATGAAAAACCCGGAGCTCCTGGTGTCCTGTTTGCTGAGCGCGGAGCTGTCCGCAGTGCTGATTTTTTTGTCTGCAAGATTGACTAGGTTACATAAGGAGAAAGATCTTAATGGCCTTTTGAATGGGCTGTGAGGAGATGTGGCTCTTACTGATTTTCCTCTTTCCTGCCTTCTAAACAATTTTTGTTATTGTTGTTATAGTTCTGGATGTGTCAATGCAGAGATGCATACAGCAAAAGCAGCCTTTACCAGCCATTAGCCTGTCCCCGAGCGCACCGAATGTAGGCTCTCTTTTAGTTCTTTCACTTCCTAGATATCCCTACTCTCTAGGTAAATAATCTGATGACAAAGGAAGTTACTTAGCTGGTTCAAGGTCACACATTAATGTAGAGGTGGACTTGAGGTTTGAATATACTGGCTTCAATTTTAAATGAAAAATTTTCTTTAGATGTGTAAGTCTGGAGGCTGACTGATTTTGATCAGCTCTAGAGCACACTGTTTTCTTGTCACAGAACGTCTTAGTTTTCTTTATGAATAACAGCCTTCACCCCAGGACTGTGACTGCTGGTGGACTGACACGGACGACACCTGCATGTGATGTCCAGTGCAGGTGACTGGCCACCACTGTTGACCGGACTTTGCTGACAGCCAGAAACTCATTCTTCTGAGCCCTGAGGGCCCCACTATCTAATAAAAATGCCTCTCTTAGTTTTTGAGAGATTTTTAAGCACAGAAGACCCTTTATTGCAGGATCATATCTTCCAGAAGCCTCTAGGCTGGCTTAGAACAAATTCCATTCACAGAGACCATAGCCAACTCAAGAGAGCAGGTAGAGAGTAAATGTTTTTTAAAGGGCTCCTGGGTCTGCAATCACCATAAATACACTCTCTAGCCTACAGTAGCGTTTACTACATCTATACAAATACTCAACATTGCACAAGTCCCACTAGTCCCAAGGTCATCTGGACTTGGCAATATTTTGTAATCCAAAGGACTTGCAGGAATCAGATGCCCCCTTCGTCTTTTATAATAAACTGTTTACTGCTTCCCAGCCTCCGGCTGACATTTATAGAGTACCTGGTTCTAGGAGCAAAGGAAAATAAGACTCATCTGCTATTTGAAGCTGATGCAACCTCCTCCCTACCAGAACTGCCGATTACAGGGCTTTGTACAATGCCTGAGGCTTCACCTTTCTTTTTTTTCTGCAAACTCCTCCTTTCTCTCCCCGGGGATAAACACAAATTAATGTGTGTACTGGAAACCGGTGCGTGATGACATCAGGGTCTTAAGGAAGCCAGTTCGTGCTGGGTAGAAGCGATGGATTTGGCTCCCCGTGGTTCCTTGACTTCCAATCAAACATGCTAATTAGAACCTCACAAACAAGCCAGGGCTGAGAAGAGGGTGGTTTCAGCCAGAAGGAGTGCAAGGAGCTATTCTCAACCCCTCTCAGCCTGGGCTTGGTGTTCAGCCTTTGTTCCTCATCAGCAAGAATTGCTCCGCCCTTGCAACGCCATCTTACCTATGTCAGAATAAAAATCAATGCCTTTCTCCAGAAATATTCTTGCCATGGTCTTTATGATGGTTGACAAATAGCTACCATTTTGGTGTTTGATCAGTTGACACCCCATAGAAGTACTAATATCTCTTTTGATTATCCCGTGGAGATAATCAAAGGTGGAGATGAACACATTTGTTGAAATAATTAAGAAATGATGTGGCAGGTACTCAAATCACAGTTTAGTGCTGAGATGTTAAATAAAACCAAGTCCATCTATGAACCTACATAGCTTAAGATGAAACCTTCTCAGGGGAAAATTCATAAGAGACCTCCTGGGAGTCCATATAATCTGTGTATCAGGGTTAAAGCCATACTGGCTGGTTTCCTATTTATGATTCCTATTTATGATTTCTCAGTGTATTAATTTTTGTCAACTTAGCACAAGCTAGAGTTGCTTGGGAAGAGGGAACCTTGGTTGAGACCAGACTGGTCTGTGGGGGCATTTCCATTATTGTTGATGGATGTAGAAGGACACAACCCACTGTGGACTGCAGCAACCCTGGGAAGGGGAGCCTGGACTGTCTGAGAATGTTAGTGAACAAGCCGTGGTGAGTGATCTTGTAAGCCATGTTCCTCCATGTTCCATAGAGTCTGTGGTCTCTGCCTCAAGTTCCTGCTTTGGCTTCCCCCATAATGGACTGTAAGCTTTAAGTCAAATAAACCCTTCCCTGTCCAAGTTGATTTTGGTCAGTGTTTCTCACCACAGCAACAGGGAAAATCACCACTATCTCTTCTGATAGCGCCCTTCCTCTTATCCTGGAGTATGACTTTGAAGAAAGATAAGCCTAAGAAAAGGTTGTAAATGTTACAGTGAGAGACTTTTGGAAGATACTTTGACAATATGCTTTTTAGTTCCACAGACAATGACTTTAGACTTCTAGACCTGGCACATATTAACTAGGCATAGCATGAACTGGAATGTCACAACGCAGATCTCTTTTTCTCCTTTCACTATTGCACTCAGGGTATGAGGATGCTCCCCAAGTTTTAGAGCTAAAAAATTTGATACTACTAAATACACAAATAACATGGTTTTAGAAATGGTTCTTAGGCTAACGAATCCTTTCATTCATTAGCTTAGTGTCTATGTTACTGAAGACCTACTGGATGCCAGGCTCTGAGCTACTGTCACTTAAAGTGTCCCTTGTTACATTCCTCATGTGCTTTGTATCTTAGTGGGTGACACAGAAGACAAAAGGCCCCAATAGAGAGATGCATGGGGTAGTTTCAGAGTGGTGAATGACTTGAAGGCAAGACAAAGTACATGAGCAAAATCCCTGGCCATACAGCCTGGCTTTGGGTCTGGCTACTTGCTTCCATTAACAGGAGATGATATAAAGTATATAAAAAGGAAAGGTGGGTTTGTTTATAGTATGGGCCTAAGCCAGGTAGAGTTAGTGTCTATTGCTACCTTGCCCACCATTATACTTTACACAAAGAATAGAACAAAAGCCAGGAAAAGCATGCGTGTAGATTTGGCTGTCTACTCCTGTGACATAGCTGAGAGCCTGCCTTTGCTCCAGGTGCAAGGGATTCTGGGAGTTGCCTTCAACTTGTGCTTGGAATGGTATTTCTTATAGGGAGCTAGACCTGGGAAAGAAATAGGATTGTATATTAATTAATCAATTTATATTTTAAATAATAATGTCTAGAAACTCTGGGAACATGTGTCTGTAAAGGATGCTTGAATGGGCATTGACAAGAGGGAGAGAGCCTTGCAATATTCAAGGTTTTGACTGCCTCAGTAACAAGTATTCCGAAGTGGGAATAAGTTTCTCATACTTGCAGGACAGAACTGGAGATCCAGTGAGGCTCACAATGAGGGAGGACAAGGCAGAAGAGAGAGGTAAGGTGGGGGAGACACAGAGTTCTGTCAAGTATAGTTCGGTAAGCCACAGCAGGTGGTTTGGAGATGGGGGAATTCCATTTTTATTGTATCTATTTATTTTGTATGTAATTATAGGTGGGTGGATGGATGGATGGATGGATGTGGGCCATGGAGCATGTGTCGTGGTCAGAGAATAGCTAGCCAGAGTTGTTTCTCTCCTTCCACCACGTGAGATGCAGGGATCAAACCAAGGTTGTCAGGTTTTTACCAGCTGAGGTGTCTCGATAACACTTAGATTTCATGTGTGTGTGTGTGTGTGTGTGTGTGTGTACACATATATATGTATATATACATATATATGCAAATAGCTCATAGGATAGTAGGATGGGAGGAGGAAGAAGGAGGAATGTCTCAGAAAGAGGTTTTGCAATGACCAAATGGAGCAAAAATTTCAATCTCTTTCCAACAACAAATGGATTAAGTATAATCGAAAACTGCAAAGAGAAGTGAGCAGAGCTTGTTTATTTCCCAGACTCTACCGTACCCTGTTTATTGGGCCATTTCGTTCAGCCGCAATCATCCGAGGTACAGTTCATCATTCCTCATTGCATTTGACAAATGAGGTCGTCACAGCTTTAAGAATAGAAGGATACTGCCTGTACCCCCACGTACACCGAGCAACATCAGAGGGCACTGTTTCTATCCACACACAGTGAATGGCAGAGTAGCAGACTCAAGCTTAACACCCAAACCAGTCCAAACCTGCAAGCCCCCAAGATCAGTGCTTTTACTGGCAGGGAGGAGGTGGAGAGCCAGTGGTTATATAGGTGGGTTTTGAACCCAGGAAGACTTCGTTCCAGCCTGGTTTTCTTGCTTCAGAACCCTATGACCTTGGGCAAGTGGCCTCATCAACTTCTCATTGCCTCTGACTCTGCTCTATAAATAGAGGATAATAACAATAGATTCTAGTTCCCAGGCTTGCTGACTTCACATATGCAGTTTAGAACAGTGCTCATCACAGGAAGAATTCGGTGAATATCTTTATCACCAAGAGAATGGGATACGACAAAGACAGCAGAGTCTTCTTCCTCCTGTGTGCAGGTGAAACGCTTAGCCCAGAACAGAGACTCGAAAGAGGTTTGCTGGGCATTATATTTTACTTGAAGCCAGATGAATCTCATTCACTCTTATTCCAAAAGAGCTTGCAGCCTCCAAGAGTGCCCAGGGCATAGATGTTTCTCCCTGGGAAGTTCCGGTGTAACCAGAAGGCTACTGAGTGTCTGCCACTGTTGCAGCGTGGACAGCACTGGCAAAGGGACTGTGGCATAAGTGAGTTCTTGAGAACTGGGACAAGAGTCAGGTGGCTTGGGGTAGTTAGAAGAGGCCCTTCCACCATATGGAGGAGAGCTCAGGAATGAAAACGGAGGAAGAATATGAAAGGGGGGGGGGGTCCCCTGGAAATGGAATCACAGGGACTTATGAACCATTGGACATGCTGGGATTTGAACCCAGTGCCCTGGAATTGCCAGCGGTTGCTCTCAGCCACTGGGCTATCTGTCCAGCACCACAATCCTGGATTACAGAACAGATGGCCACAGTGGCCAAGGGAAAGGAAATCAGTGGATTTTCTAGGTCTCTGGGAGAAAAGGTGAGGGAGGAAGGGAGGGAGAGAGAAAGGGACGGGAAAAGGGAGGGAGGGAAGGAAGCTGGATGCTGTGCTACTGGGGCTGATAACTGGGTCTTGAAACCCGGTCTGAAGAAGGGAAACCCAGGTTCTTTGTTTTCAATGGTTTCTTAGTGACTGTGCTGTCACATGTTAACCGGCAGAGGGCAATGTAGTCAACGTACCACTGTGAGTGAGGGTCTGGCTGCTTCTCAGCACAGGGTCCCGGGAAAAGTTTCTGGAGCATAAAACTGTACCTGTTTGCGCACCTTCCAGGGATAGCCCACCCCTTAACTTTTCTTTAGAGTGTTGTTCTTTCCTCCCTGTCTCCAGAGTGTTCCTCTTTCCTTCCACCCTTTGCTCGCTCTGTTGTGGGTCCACATTCCTCACCTTTTGCCTCGGTAAAGCATGTAAACACCCCTTGAACGCATCCTTGAAGCCCCTGAAATATTTTCTGAGAGACAGGTCAGGCTAAAAACAGATTATTGTGCAGATCAAGAAACAGGCCTAGAGAGGTTCCTGGTCCCTCAGCTCCTCCCTCCCTACCCTCCCCCCCCCCCCCGCTTCCCCCTCCCCTCCCTCCTCCCCCCTGCTTCCCTCTCCCTCCCCCAACCTCCTCCATTCCAGGGTCTTTACAGGCTGACTGCCAAGGGTTATATTGTTTATCGCTATAAAGATGTCTCCCCAAAACACAGGGTACCACACACCCTATTGAGTCACAACAAAAGCTTCCAAAGCGATCAACAGGAAAGGGTCTTCCTCAGAAGCACGACTGTGCATTTTATAAGGCCCTTGGCCCAAAGGATGAAAAATCTAAGCCTTAGACTCTAAGGGCTCTGCATACTCTTAGGAGCAGAAGGAAACAGATCTGTCTTTGTGATTTTTTTTTTTTTTTTTTTTTTTTTTTTTTTTTTACTAGAACAGCAAACACCTTTATTACACGAGCTATGAAGGATGGCTTATTTGCCTTTCCGGGCTTTGATCTTCCACAGATAGAAGCCCAGCTCCTTGCCTTCGAGCACACAGTCGTCCGCTCTGCCACACTGGCCTGGTCTTGAGGCAAAGCAGGTGAGAAGCCTGCCCTGCTGGAACTGCTCCTCCAGAAGACGGCTGATTTTGGCATTCTTTTTCCTTTCATTGTATTTCTTTTGAATTTTCTTTGATCGTTTTTTGTTTAAAATCTCTTCCTCCTCAGGGGTCAGCTTGGCCCCCTTCTTGCGGTCCAGGGGCAGTGCATAGTGGGACTCTACCACTGCTGGTCCGGTTTGCTGTCAATAAGCACAATGCCCTTCTTCACCAGGGTCTCAGGTGTGGACAAGCTCATTTTTGGATGCATTGTAGACAGCATCAATGATCTTTGTATTTTGAGTGCACACTCAGAGACCCAGGAAAAGTTCCCAGCATCCAAACCCAGGGCAGTGTACTTATTATTGCCTCCTCGAACCGGGACTGTGTGTATGTGGCGAGGGCTAATCTTAGTGTTGGCAGCAGACCGAGTCCCAGCTCATACTTCCACTTCTTCTTCTTCTTCTTCTTCTTCTTCTTCTTCTTCTTCTTCTTCTTCTTCTTCTTCTTCTTCTTCTTCTTCTTCCTCCTTCTCTACTTCTTCCTCCTCCTCCTCCTCCTGTTCCTCCTCCTTCTTTTTCTGGCCTCGAACTCAGAAATCTGCCTGCGTCTGCCTCCCAAGTGCTGGGATTAAAGGTGTGCACCACCACCACCCAGCATACTTTCGCTTCTTGTGGTAGGGTTTTCTCTTACCCCTGGTCTTGCGGCACTTGTGCCAATTGTCCCGAGAGATGCCCATCGCCTGGCACTGGCTGGAAAGAGGAAGCACAAAAAACTGTCTTTGTGATTTTTAAGGACAGAAGCCATCAGCATTCCTGGCTCAGGACTGGTTGGCTGAACTGTGCTAACAAAAACTGTATGCAGTATTGAAGTGTGGGGCTGGGAGAAAGTTCTCTAAACTTCCGTGAGGAGTGATTGTGGTTCTTCTTCTTCTTCTTCTTCTTCTTCTTCTTCTTCTTCTTCTTCTTCTTCTTCTTCTTCTTCTTCTTCTTCTTCTTCTTCTTCTTCCTCTTCCTCTTCCTCTTCCTCTTCCTCTTCCTCTTCCTCTTCCTCCTCCATCTCTACTTCCTCCTCCTCCTCCTCCTCCTCCTCCTCCTCCTCCTTCTTCTGGCCTCGAACTCAGAAATCTGCCTGCCTCTGCCTCCCAAGTGCTGGGATTAAAGGCGTGCGCCGCCGCCGCCGCCGCCGCCGCCGCCGCCGCCGCCGCCGCCACCACCACCCAGCATACTTTCGCTTCTCCAGGGGAGTAGAAGAGCTCACCACTAATTCTGCATTCAATCAACACTGCTCCAAATGGAGGTTTGCCATACTCAGTTTTGTATAGCTCCTCTTCCCTCTGACCCCTGCCTGAGACAGGGCCTAATATATCCCAGTCTGGCTTTGGATATATAGCTGAGGATAACCTTGAACTTCTTGTCTCCCTGTCTTTATTTACCGAATGATGGGATTACAGGCAAGCACCACCACATGTGGCTTCTGCAGAACTGAGGACTGAGCACTTCTGCCCCTATGTGTACTTTTTCTGTGTGGAGACATAGAGCCCTGTCTGGTCAGGAACTCACAGGGATCCACTGGTCTCTGCAAGGTGGACTTAAGGGCCCCAGGGGCCGGGCTTAAAGGCACATGCCTCCTATCCCCAGCTTTGATGTACCTTTGAAGTTTTGCATCTGTCCTCAGTGGGCATTCATGCCTGGCTGCTGAAGAAGGAGAATCACTTGGGGGGAACTCAATTTCCTGAGTCCATCAGACCAGGGTCAGCCAATAGATTCCAGAATACATGAGAGAACCCAACTGAGATCAACAGAGATGCATCCCTAACCTACCACTGACCTCAGGACCATAAGAATGCCCAGGAGAGGGCAAAAGGATTGCCAAGCTGACCCTTAGCAAAGCATGAGCAGTCTCACTTGCTAATTAATGCTGCTGGGAAGGGCACCTCATTATCCTTAGCTAGTGGCTATCCACTTAAATCCAGACTCATTGAGGGATGATTCACAACGTTACTAACTACACTGCCAAATACTAAAATTAGCGATGGTGACTTTAAGACTTAAATCTAGCAATTGGCACATAGTAGTTCAGAGAAGACACTGAGTAAGTCAGACCGGTTCCAATTTCCTATTCCATCCTGGATGGGATTTCTGAATCTATTTATGCAATGGTTTCCTTTTCTGTAAGATGGGGATACTAATGAGCTTCCTAGAGTAGCATAATCAATCAGTGTGGGGGTGTGTCCATGTGGTACCTGGTACATGATGGCACAGCCAATAAACACTAAGCATTATCAGTCGCTATCTTAGTTACTTTTCTATTGTGGTGACCACACACCATGACAGAGCTAACTTACAAAAGAAAGTGTTCATTCTAGCTTATGGCTCCTGAGGCTTAGAGTCCACAACAACAGAGCAAAGCCATGACAGCAGGGGCAGCTGAGAGCTTACATCTTGATCTACAAGCAAGAGACAGAGAGGGAGAGGCACATGGGGGATTAGAGTGAGTCTTTTTGAAACCTCATAGCCTGGCGCCCAAAGACACGCCTCCTCCAATGAGGCCACACCTCCTAATCCTTCCCAAACAGTTCCACCAACTTCAACCATGTGGCACTATGGAGGTCATTCTCATTCCAACAAGTACTGTAGCGATGAGTAGCTAAAGGCTATGCTTCTATATGACCCTGTGGTTGTCATAGGTTGGGATAGAGTATCACAATTCATCTAAGATTTTTAAAGTAGAATTATAATACACATACACATGTGTGCACATGCTTTTTGTAGTACTGAGAATAAAACTTAGTACCTTGTACTATCAGACGACCATTTTGGTATTGAGACATACCCCCATACTTTTTTAGTTTTAAGATAAAATCTTGCTAAGTTTTTTATGCTGGCCTTGAACTCACTATATAGCTCAAATAGGCTGCCAGCATGTGATCCTCCTGCCTCAGAATAGTCTCAGATGCTCAAGTAGCAAGAATTACAGGGTTACACCCAAATAATTTTTTTAAAAGTAATATCTACGATGCATTGTAACTCAAAGTACCTCCTAGGGCAATGTGCTTGATTAAAGAATCTTTCAGATTATGAGTTATAATTTATAATTGTGAGGAATGAGCTCTAGTGTACTAAAATCAATGTTATTTTCTAAAAGGGAAACTGCCATTGTAGGCAGGGCAATACATCTTTTTCCGAGTATAACAATTCACTCTGTCTTTTGTTGAACTAGGAAGCAAAGCAATTGTCTACCATAGCCAAAGCGAGAAAAATCATCTGCTGCTAATCTCCTCTTATGAAAATATTTGTCCAAACCGAAGCTCTGGAAAGACAAGCAGCCTCGGGGTAAAGTTCATGGGTAAATGTCAGGATCCTCTTCCTCGCCGGCTCCTGCACTGTACTTATTGGTGTTTGTTGTGGATAGAGAAAAAAAAACTATGATGGAAGGGCTGGGGAGATGGCTCTGGTAGCACAGTGTTTGTCATACAAGCATAAATTCCTGAGTTCAGTTCCTAGGAACCCACTTTAGAAAGTCAGACACAGTAGCCCTTGCTTTCCAAGATAGAGATAGGAAAAGCTAATCGGATAATTGAGCTCCAGATTCAGTGATACTGTCTCAGGAAAAAAAAAAATCAAACAAACCATGAGGTAGTGAAAATTTGAGGAAGATGCCAGACATGTACCTCTGGCTTTTGTATACATGGGCATACATGTGCATACACACATGACCACACACCACACACACACACACACACACACACACACACACACACACACACACAGCCCTGTGATGGAGACAGTAAGGTGGAAATTCTGCTGAGTTTAGAGATGATTGTTCCATCAAAGTCTCTCTGAGCAGATTTAGGCTTTGTGAACATCCACTAATTTTGCTGACTCTAGTTGATTTAATTAAAAATAAGAATATACTTGACAAAATGTCAAGATGATACCTGGTATCGTGTATGTTAATTTAAAAACATTATATATATATATATATATATATATATATATATATATATATATATATCACATATCACACATCATATCATATATTATATATGTTATATATAATATATTATATATATATATATATTGTATATTTTTTTCTTCTCCCCAAACTGATTCTTGGGTTTTCTTTCCTGTTTCTTTTTGGTGATACCACAGGGATATGTGGTAAATGCTTCATACCTGCAAGTTCCAAGTTCTATGTCCACAGGAACTCTGCACACAGGATGCAGGGATTCTTAGTCCCTGGGCCCACTAGGGAGCTCTGCGTGGGTTCTATTGCAGAACCTCAGCACAAGATAGAGATAGGAATCCTATCTTTTTTTCTGAGATAAGATCCCTTTTTCTGAGTATGGGTAGTCCCCATCTCCTCTCACACAGCTCAGGCTTTGTGTCCCTGAGTGTGTGCTTCAAGGGATTCCAGTGAAGAGCCAGAAAACACTGACATCTACACAGGAGCCTCACCTGTGGGCAGTCTGCAGGTCTCCAAGCTCCCAAAGGACTGCAGAAAAACAAAAACAAACAAAAAAAAACCCAAAAAACAAACAAACAAACAAAAAACCGTGATCACACCAAGGTTACTGAGAGAGGCTCCTCCTCTCTCCTGCTGATTCGAGGTTCTTCAGCCTCACTCTTCCCTCAATGCGCCAACCCCATCCCCTCCGTCCCCGCCCCAGACTGACACTGATTTGGCCATTTGTATTCACCTTGGGAAAGGGGGGGGAGCTGGGCTGCTGGGTCCCAGCATCTGATGTTACCCCCCCCCCCGAGTTGTTTGTGGAGAATTCCCCCTGGATTGTTTGATATTTGGGCATTATTGGTTGTTAAATATTATGGATTTCATCCCTGGCTTCAGAGTGACAGAATCCTAATGCTTTTATTGAATTTCTCCAAACCCAGGGGAGGAAGCACAGCCAATCTTTCTGCGTGTCTCTGTCTCTTCTTTCTCGTTCTCATCCAGTCATCTCTACTTACTGGTCCCGGCAGAAGATGGTGGTTTCCCCATAGCTTCCAATTAATTTTATTTCAAGCCCATAGCAGAGAGCGATACAAGTCTCTGGACCACAATTTAGAGCTCTTGCAGGGGAGAGTCTCACGAGTTAGTGGAGAGCAGTGTCCATCTCTGGTGCAGCCTCCGTGTTTAGGTTATAAGTACACGGTGTAAGTATAAACACATTCGTGTGGCCCTGTAAGCGACAGGGTGGCATTGTGGGTGGCTTCCGAATTACCCCCCAGGATACCTTATTCTTGGTGACATGCGTCTAGCCATCAGCTCTTAAATAATGGCTGGCCTTAGAGACTTGCTTCTAGTGTATAGATGGGGTTAACTGGTGAGATGCTATCTCTAAAGTTAGGTTACAAGACCTGGCCCCGCATCCCACTCACATTCCTCCTGGCTTACCTTTGCTGGCTCTGATAAAAGAAGCTATCACATGTGCCCCCTGGCTTCCGGTCAGATGTCAGCAGAGAACTATCCTATCAACACCCAAGGGAAAGATCCTGCAAGGAGACCCTTTCCACTCAAGCCCAGAGATGTTTGCAGCCCTGTCTGGCTCCTTGTTTGTAACTCTTGGAGAGTCCTTAAACAGAGGCACCCTGTCAAGCCGTGTGCCGATCCCTGAGCCACAGAAACTACTGGAAGGCATATGCTGTTTTAAGCCACTTTGACTGCATCCTTCTACAAGCTAAAGGACTGAGATTTAGGGCAGGTAGCTAGTTATGCTAGCCCGGGATGGCTAAGGCAGGATTTCCACAGTGGCAAAAGCCCTGAGGTCTGAGCTGTCATCTCGTTCTTACTTTACAACAACTTGTGAATGTTTGCAAGAGTTACAGAACCTCTGCAGTCATCTAAGACAGATAATAGTAACACATATTGTTTTTGTAAGGCTAAAGGAAATAGTGTGAGCCCAGAGAATGCAGTTAGTGAAGCTATACAAAATGATCCAACCGACTAATATTAATTAACTGGCTGTTATAAATTAACATTTACATGGTTTGGTTAATTAACATTAACGAGGTTTGGTTAGATGCTGCCTGACTTTTTAGGAACTGGAGGGCTGACTCAGTGATTAAGAGTGCGCAATGATCTAGCTCAGTGGTTAAGAGTGGGCACTGAGCTAGCTCAGCGGTTGAGGCTGTATACTAATGTGGTTCGGTTTCTAGCACCCATTTTGTACAGCTCGTAACCCTCTGTAACTCCAGCTCCAGAATCTCCAACACCCTCTCTGGCCTCCTCATGTACATGCATACCTGAGTACATATACAAGGACCTACACACAAACACATAAATACACACACACACACATATGTATACACACACACACATATATATATGTATACACACACACACATATATATATATATGTGTATAAAGACATAAAAAATCTCCAAGAGCCTTCACATGTCTGTTAAGCCTGCTCACGTGGGCCTTTGGTAGCCTGGCTTCCTCTCAGAGATATCTAGAGAACACTATGGCCCTTCCAGAAATGATCTAGAAAAGAACATAAAATATCAAGTAATCCACATAAGGCAAATAACTACTTAACTACACAACAGTGAACTGTTTTCCTCTTAGACATTGTAGTGAAGCGCAATTTTGCATCACAGAGAAGTTGACTAAAAACAGAACCGGCGCTTTCAGATTCAAAAGCTCAAAAATGCATTTGAGTTGATAGAATTGATCTTGTTTCTGTAGCTCCCTTTCCCCAGAAAGGCATCCAACAACCTTCCACAGCCAATTATTCTGTGGGTTGAAATGCCAGGGCACCTTGCAGGTGGCAATCCATCACAAAGACGGAGGCCGAAGACAGAGCGCGGGAGGGTAATCATCAATGCTTTAAAGGTCTCTGCCTTTTGAGGGCAAAGCCTGTGATGTCAGCAGTTCTGTAGGAACACAAACATGCAGGGACTGTGTTTGCACTCTTCCCTGAGATGACACTTTCCTTCCTCCAGGAACTGGAGGGAGATGTGCACATTTTCCTACCTCATCTCACATTACCTCACCTCCATCCTTTCTGTCCTCCATCCTGAGGCCACTGCTCAAGCCCACATTACTTGCTTTCCAGAGATGTGACTCTATTATAAGCATTCCCACCTCCCCCGCCACCCCACACACATCTATGGATTGGTCTACCTACCCTGCTTCTTGGTTCATTCATCCCTTGCCGGATGCATGTGGGACAGCTTCCTGAGCGGTCCACTTTTACTATCCAATGCCAAGCACAACACAAGCCTTTCTGGATTAAGGATGCCGGTAGTGTTTGTTGAGCAAACAGTAGAGGAAAAAGTCAGAAAAGCAATGGTGAAGTATCTTGCTCTCCCTCCAAGAAAATGCAAAGCTTGCAGAGCAGGTCCTACCATTGTGTATAGTTGGGGTCACCAAAATCCATCCTTTCATCCCCTTCTTAGGTCCCTAAAAATGCTAGAAGTTGCCATCTATATATGTGTGTATGTATAGGTATGCATATGTATATACACAGTCATATATAAAGGTGATATATTCTAAAAAAAAATTCATCACTGTTGTATTCCATAGCTGCCTGCAGCTATTACGAATTGGGTTGCTGGAACAGAAGCTGAGGAATGGATGGGGAAGGGGCAGAAAAGAAAGAAGGGTCAGAACAATGTTTCACTGATCGAGGCCAAAACTTTAATGTCGGTCAGACCTTTTAACAGTTTGGGCAAACCCTTCCCCCCCCCCCCCCCAGACTCTGGGCTGAGTTCCGGTGGAAGTTGTCTAGCTTCTCTTGGAGGTCCTTGTCTCAATTGCTCCGGGAGCTGGGTGGGACACCTGCTTAATTCAGGAATTCCTAGACCTGGAGGATCATTGTACTTAACCTTCACTGAGCTTCTCCACCCTAGGATAAAAATTCCTGCTTTAACCTACTTCCCTATTATGTCCTAAAGGCAGATTCCTGCCCGAAGCCAGGGCTTGTCCTTGACCAATGTCAAATATTCAAACCTTGTGCATGACTGCCCCAATACGGCTCTGTACACTAAGTTATGGCATCCTTGTGTGAATGTCATGAAGTACGCTTGTATAAGCTAAGATATCTACAGTGTTGCTGGGCATCCCAGTTTCATTTCTATTGCTGCGATAAAATACCCCGACAGAAATCAACTTAAGGGAGAAAGGGTTTATTTGGCTTACAAATTATAGGTCGTCGTCGTCCATCGCTGAGAGTCAGGGTTGGAACCTGAGAGAGAAACCGTGCAAAAACACTGCTTGCTGGCCCAGTTGCAGGTTTATGTTTAGCTGTGTTCTTATACAACACAGGGCCACCTTCTCAGGGATTAGAACCTCCCACAGTGGCCTTGATTATCTATTAATAATCAAGCCAGTCCTTCACAGACATGCTGGAAGGCCCACTGGACAATCCCTCAATTGAGACTCCCTTGTCTTGCTACAATAAGCTGTGTCAAGCTGACACTAGGACTAGGGGATATCTCAAAGTAGACATTACTAACATCTTAGAGGGGGCAGTGAGGGTAAATTATGCCGAAGGCTTCAGGGTGTTTGCTGAGCTCTTTCCAATATTCTGCCCTTGGGCTATAAGAGGTAGCTATAATGTAATCTCTGGGCATCAAAATACTCACTGGAAAGGAATAAAGGCCTTAGGTAAAGGCTGGAAGGGGAGAATAGGAATTCACTGTTTTTCCCTTGACAGAATAAAAAGAACTGAGCATAGCTGTTGGGATGAAACACAAGCCAGATGAAACAGAACAATGTGGCACTCAAGTGCACATTCCGCAGGGGGTGGGGGAGTGAGGGGATGGGGAGGTGGGGGGTGAGAGGAAGTGGGGGTGGGGGGATGTGTGGGTGGGGGTGGGGGAATGGGGAGTGGGGGTGTGGACCAGGTGAAACAGCAGACTAAACAACCGAGCAGAGGAGACCAAAAGAGATGGGAGGCCGAGGAGAAGGAGCCCAAGGAGTCTCGGAAGACTGCCGCCATGGCTCCAAGCTACAGAGGAAATTCCTACGAACATGAGCTTGGGGAGACACAGCGAAAACACAACAAAGCAAAAGCAGAAAACTTCAGGGATGGATTTCATGAGCCGAAAGGTGAAAAGAAAGGCCAAGGAGAGACCTAGGGCCGTGTTAGCCTCATTTCTAAATATTTTACTGAGCTGTTCGTTGTCCATATTCATGAGGCTCAGATGTTTCAGCAGGTGCATACACAAGTGCACCGAGCAAACCAATACTTTAAGGCTTTTGCAGACGTAGCACCTAGGAGCTTGTTGGAAGCAAAATAAAAATCTTAAAATCACAATTAAGAAAGGGCATTAGTGGGACAGATACAGTAAAACAATGTTCCAAATGCATTAGCGTGTATAATGACAGCAAAGTGTGCCCAACTGGGCTGCTGTCTCATTCAAGCCTGTAGTAGTTGATACTTAGGCTGTGGGGGAAAGAGGTATGTGCATTTGGATCCCTCCCCCCCCCTCTGTGTGTGTGAGTGTGTATGTGTGTGAGTAAGTATGTGTGTGTGTGTGTATGTGTGTGTGTGTATATGTGTGTGTGTGTGTGTGTGTTTATGTGTGTGTGTATGTATGTATGTGTGTTTGGGAAGAAATACAGTCTTGCAAGTGCTGAGACACACTCCTGGTCTTTACATTTTTGAGACAGGATCTTACTATGACGCTCAGGTTGACATTCAAGTCTCTCTGTGGCCCTCCCTGGCCTCGAACCTGTGATGTTCCTGCCTTCTGTCCAGACTTGCCATCATGATTCCCTGGTATGATGGTGTTGGGCTCTTGTCCATCTGGAAGTCTAAGCTTAAAATAAATGGTTCCTCTGTAAGCTGTCTTGGTCCTGATGTTTTAATCACAGCCACAGAATAAGGAACTAATTCAGGGCCCCATTTCTCAGTTCCCATGGAGAAACTAACAAGGCTCTATAAGTTTGGGTGGTAACAAATCATCCTTAAGTCATAGCAGCTACTTCACTGGCTTCTTAAATTGAATTGGTATGTGCCTATAGGCCTACACTAAAGATGCTGAGGCAGGGACATTACAGCAGAAGCTGAGCGATCTCATCTTGGACTATAAACAGAAAGCAGAAAGGATGAGCTGGGGATGACAGGAGGCTTTGAAACCTCAGAGCCCACCCCCAATGATGCATTTCCTCCATCAAAGCCGTCCATCATCCTAAGCTTCCCCAAACACCATCACCAACTGTGGACCAAGTATTCAAATGCAGGAGAATATAAGAGACAACTCTTTCAAACTACCACATACCCAGGGGACCATGGGTCATGAATGGATCCCTGCTTTTCTTATACAAATGGCTTCTTATTCTTGTGGTCTTGTATTAATAACTGTGGTAAAGAAATTTTATCTTTCACGTTTTTCTTACATGCCCCCTTCTGCTTTCCACCATGAGTTGAGGCAGTATGAGACCCTCACCAAAAGCCAAGTAGGTATCATTACCACGTTCTTAGATATAATTACCTAGCCCCAGCTGTTCTTTTATAGCAACACAAAGAGACCAAGAAAGCATCCTAATGAAGATAATGAGTAGGGAGTTAGAGACTACAAGAAGAGACTAGAGGTTAAAAGACAGATCCAAGATAACAACATGCTTTGAGGTCATTGATGTGTAGATGATTTTGAAGGTTTGCTAATGGATGAGGTCTCTCAGGGAGGGCACAGAGAAGCCAGCTATTCTGGCTAGTTTTATGTTAACTGACACAAGCTACAGTTGTTTTGGAAGAGAGGACCTTAACTGAGAACATTTCCCCACCACATTGGCCTGTAGTGCACTTTCTGGATTGACGATTTGTGTGGGAGAGACCGCCAGCTTATGGTGGATAGTGCCATCCCATTGCTGGTGCTGGTGGCACTCTAAGAAAGCAGGCTAAGCAAGCCAGTAAGTAGCACTGGTCCATGGTTTCTACATTGGCTTCTGCTTCTGGCTTCTTGCCCGATTTGAGTTTCTGCCCCGACTTCCCACAGTGATGGATTGTGATGAGCTGAAATAAACCCTTTCCTCTACAAGTTGATTTTGGTCATATCGTTTTATCACAGCAATAAAAAGCCCTATGACAAGGGCCAAAAATTCTAATACTAAGAAATCAGAACCAGGAATATGGTATATGTCTATACCCCCAACACTCAGGAGACTGAAGCAGGAGGACCAAGAGTTTGAAACAATCCTGGGCTACCTAGCAAGCTTTAGGTTAGTCCGGGCTGCATAGAAACCACAGCCACGGAGGGAAGAAGACTGGACTACAGAGTCAGTAAGCAGGAGAAGAGACTTAGGGCTAGTGTTGGGACTCCACATAAAGTGCTATCATCTATGGCAATCAAGAGATCAACTGTATCAAATACAATGGAAGGATCAAAGGAGGTTGAATCCCAAGGGCTCATCCATTATACTTAGATCTGCACATGCCACCGGGACAGTCAACAGTAGAGTTGTATAGCTGACTGGGGGAACCTTCAGAGAAATAGTTAGAGAGGAAATGGAACAACATGGAGAGAGAGAATTTCCAAGAAGTTTTGCAGCAAACAAGTTAAGAAGGGGGTGGAAGCCAGCTGAAATGCTGAGGTCAAGAACATATCTGCCTATCCACCTTCTGAAGGAAAGGTAACCTTGAGAAAAGTCTCAACTTCTGGGCTTGTTTCCTTGTCTGCCAAACAAGGACACCATTCCTTAAATCATCCCTTCATTTAACAAACATTTATTGATTGCTTACTATGCACAGCAAGCCAGGAGTGCTCAGATCAATATCCACCGTGTCCTTTCAAAGTCCACGGTCTAACTGCAGCCTAATAGATGGGAAACAAAGAATTGGAATACTTAGAGACAAATGGCATGCATCCACTGTAGGGAGAAAGAGGAGTTGCATCTGACTGGGAGGTGGTAGAAATGTCTCCTCAGCACATGGACTCACCATGGTTGAGAATAAAATCTTGGAAGGCACAAGATAGACCGCATAGGTTGAGGGAGACAGAAAGGGATCAGAGAGAATGGTAGAAAAAGAATAAAAAATCTCCCGGGGCCATGCAAGACATCTAGCCTACCACTACACTACCCTGTCCTTCACACTGACCCCTAGCTGATCTCTGCTGATTGATATTTCCATGTTTGACTTCCTAATCTTCCCCCCAAATTTCCCTAGGCAGCTACCATCTATCAGCAGGACTTGGCCTCTGAGATGAAACCAATTGCTTGTCTATTGTCAGCACATAGTCTAGCAATGTGCTAACAACAAAACACTTTCCCCAGATGAAATGTGGTACTAATGTTGCTCATTAATGACACGAAATACAAAACCCAGTTCAATACAGGCGGTTCGGAATTTGAAGTGTATTTTGGAGAACATTCACAAATGCATAGTCCATTTTAATAGTCATAAAAATCTCTTTTGAAGTTGGATATGAGCTAGATGTACATTCCTGAAAATTATTTGTGTGTGTGGTTTTCAGCTGAACAAAGAAGACATTTCTACAATGGATTGGAGTTCGGATAGATTTAGGAATGGGGAGATGCTCTTCCTGCTCATATTTCAAAGCTCTAGGAAGTATTTTATATACAGAGTAAAGAGAAAAATATAACACTGCTATATCCACTACACAAAATTTTAAAGTACCGGCATTTGCTGTTGCTTCAGGGCTTAATAAAAAGAATACAACATTACAGATCCAACTGATGTCCTTTGTCACCCTTTCCTATGCCCGGGTCCCTGAACTTTCCCAAAAGACACTCTTCTCTCAAATTTGGTAGTTATCTTCCTCACTTATGTCTGGATAACAGTCTTTTTTTAATTTATACCAAAACACCCTGAACAGAATGACTTCCTGTGTTTTTAAAAATCACATACATGACAATACAAAGCAAAACTGCTTTGTGGCCCTCCTTCCTCCGCTCAGTTTGTGAATGCCTCTAAGGTGATAATATACTTGTTCTGCATTTTACAGCCTGTCCAGCTTCCCTTGAAATCTGTCCAAATTGTGAAGGCAGCCTGCAGATAGAGCAGTCTCAGAGGCAGGTATGACATCATTTAGCCTCAGTTGTCTTCTCTCTCCTCTCCCCCGGGCTCCTTTGCTTCTCTTTCTTTCCTCCCCTATCTTTCTTCCCTTCCCTGCTCTACTGATGACTATATTAAGGAAAAGTAGCAGAGAGAAAACTCTGCGAAGGAGGTCTGAATTTAACACTCTAGCTTCCAAATCTTCCTCCTCCCCCTCCTCCTCCCCCTCCTCCTCCCTCTCTTCCTCCTCCTCCTCCTAGCATTTTCTAGGTATAGTTGGCTCCTATCAAGTAAACACTTGGTGTTTGTTTGGTAATCCCAACACCATCTCGTGGGTCTTTCCTTGCCCAAGGTTACAAAGCTAGGCTCTAGAGAGTTCAGCCCAGGCGCTCAGCTAGAAGAGCTGGTGAACTTCTTCACTCAACAAGAGGAGTCCTATTGATCCCAAGAGGCCACAGTGCTAAGTGGGCTCTTAACACTACGACTCCCCAAGGCCAGTGCTATATAACAAGTTGGGCATTGACTCCAGTTAAAAATAAAGCACCACGATGATTCCTAATAATAAGTAATAATGAAGCCATCTCTTACAAATTCACACGGTGGGGAATTAGTTCAGTTTTCTGACGTGATGATAGTTAACCTTTAGTTTACAACTTCCTTTGGGTAATTTGTTTGACTCTTTCACTATTGGCCTTAAATCTCTAAGAACAAAAATGGTTACTCCTCTCTCTCTTGAGGACTTCCTATTGCGGCAGAGCTGGTGTGCAGATCTAATTTCCATGGTCCTCTGTATCCTGGCTCCTCATTATTTTTTCCGGATTGAATTTCTCCCACTGCCAAATCCATACACTTAAGACCTAATCTCCTGTGTGATGTGATTTGAGGTTGAAGGTTTTGGAAGGTGTATTGGTTCCTTGTCTTGTTGCTATAACAAAACACCCCAAAAAATGCAACTCGAGGCAGAAAGCGTTCCTTTTGACTCACAGTTTTCAGAGATACATCCCACCATGGTGGGGAACCGGAGATGGCAGGATGGGGAGGCAGCTGGTTCTAGTCTGGTTTGTGGAACTGGGCTAGACACTATGACCAACAGCAATATTGGAAGGAAAGGATTCATTTCGGTTACAGGCTACAGTCCATCCCGGAGGAGGAACAGTTGGTCCATCACAGAGGGAAGCCAAAGCGGGAGCTCAAGGTAGAAACCTGGGGACCGGAACTGAAGCAGGGACCTCAACCGAACCCTGTTTACGGGCGTGCTTCCTGCTTCCGCTCAGCTTCCTTATACCGCCCAGGACCACCTGCCCAGGGGTGGCAACACTCCCCCTCCTCCCGGGGGCTTATTAGTAAAAGAGAAATTGTCCGACAGTCATTTAGGCAAATGATGGAGGCAGTTCCTCTCATTGAGGGCTTATCACAGTGTGTGGGACCAAGAATGGCCATCACGTCCCATGTGTGGACACACTGCGGCCGCACTCAGAAAGTATGCTGTCGTGAATGCTGGTACTCACTTTATCTGCTTTTTACCCTGTCTGTAACCCCAGGACAGGGAATGCTGCCCCACATATTTAGGGTGAGTTTTCCCACAGCAACTAACCTAGTAGAGAACAATCCATCATCACAGACACACCAAGAGGTTTATTTCTAGGTGTTTCTAAATCACAACAAGTTGACAATCAAGATTAATATCGCAGAAGGTAAGTAGACTTCGGTGTGGTGAGACTAAATAGGGACCCTCACAAGAAGACTGGTCCCTTAGGAGAGATTAGAGGGCTTATTCCTTCTGTGTCGTGCAGAGACAGAGCAAGAAGACAAGCATCTTAAAAGCTAGGAAGAGAGCCAAGAACGGGGACTTGTAGCCCCTGGAGCCCTGAGAGCCTTGAACTCTGTACTTTAAGGCACTCGATCGCACCACTTTGCTGTAGAATCCCACGATGTTACCTGTACAATCTTTGGCCTTACTAACTTTCCCCAACTTTTGAGTGATTCAGAAGGCGATTCAGAAAAGCAGGCAGACTTAATGAAGCTATTTGGGTAAAACTCAGTGAACAACTGTACAGAGGGCAAGACTTACAGGGAGGAAAGGATGCTCTAGCATCGCGCTAGAGCAGAGGTTCTCAACCTGTGGGTCCCGACCCTTTTGAGGGGTCATACATTGGATATCACATATATCAGATACTTATATTACAGTTCTCGCAACAGTAGCAAAATTACAGTAACAAAGTAGCAATGAAATAATTTTTATAGTTGAGAGTCTCCACAACATGAGGAATGGCTTAAAACATTAGGAAAGTTGAGAACCACTGCAATAGAGGGTAAATACTCCTCCCACTGGTTCTGCAAGGTCTAGGTGATTTACACACGTGTGTGTGTGTGTGTGTGTGTGTGTACACGAGTGAGAAGTTATTTTAAAAAACATATTTTAGGCTGGCACATTATTAATGAAAATATTCAACTCTTGTTTTAAGGTTAATTTAAAATTATTTTAATGATATTAATAACTGACAAAATACATCTCAGTTTCCCCTTACTGGACAAGTAAATCAACACCATTTAGTCAGAACAAGCATGAATTACTGTGAAATATATTTTAAGAAGACCATTCATACTGAGTTTTCATCCTAAATATATGTTAAAATGTAGAGTGAAGTTTAACTGCATGGTCTGATAGTAAAATAGGCAAAAATTGCTTTTATGACTGATGTGTGGAATTCTTACACTTATGCTTGAAAATTAACTTTTTATAATATTTGTTTCTAAATAATATGCAAAAAGCTTCAAGATCCTATTTACGCGTGCACTAAATATTACAATACAGATATTCTGCCCAACGTTACAGAAGCCACGTTGGCTATTAGTTTTACTCTAATTTTCTTTTGTATGTTACTTTTCTTTTTTAAAAAAATTAATTAAGTTATTCATTTACTTTACATCCGGATCAAAGCTTCTCCTCCCTTCTCTCCTCCCAGTTCCTCCCTTTCCCCTCCCCCACCCACTCTTCCCTCTCTCTTCAGAAAAGGAGAGGGCTCCCACGGATTTCAATCAGCCTTGGAATAGCAAACTGCAGTAAGACTAGGCGCATCCTCTTCTATTGAGGCTAGCCAAGGCAGCCCAGTAGGGGCAAGGGCTCCAGAGACAGGCGGTGAGGTAAGAGCAGGTGTCACGCATCCGCTTCACACACCCGCTTCACACATCCGCTTATTTCCTCTTTTCTAAAACCTTTTCAACAGCCCACTGACTTGCTTTTCTGGCTGCCATTCATCTTTTAAAAGCTATTGCCGCCGCTGACACACCTTTCTGAGTCTGAATGGGAACGGTAGAGGTGGCCTGCTACAGCTGGCAGCAATTTGGATTCAGACAGACTCAAGTTCACACCCTGACTCTGCTGCCTAGTGTCTATGTAACCTTCAGCGAATTGTCAGATTATTCTCAGCCCGCGTTCTGTTCCTAAAACGGAAGCGGTAAGTGTATCCATGTCATGTAATTAAGAGAATTAACAGTTTTAAAGCTGCACAGTTCTTCAGCACAGGTTTTATGGTCACCATTGGTGCAGTGACTGTATTACCCAGGGAAGACTTCCTATATTTATTGTTGTTTGGAATGTTCCTGACAGTATTTATAAACAGGGTAATTTCATTTAACAGATTACAAATCCCTCGTATTCTACTTGGTTCCACAAAAGAACAATATTCATATATTGACATTTTAAACTAATATTTATTATCAGGAATGTGGCATCTTGATCTAGTGGATGGTCCTATGCACTGTCAGCTCTCATTGGAATCAGCGAGCTATAAAAATGAAAGTAACGATTGTATGAAATTGGGAGGGGGAGTTGAAAGAGGATGAGGGTAATCAATAAATGTGAAAGTTTCAAAGAGTAAACTAAATAAAAAAAAGAATCGCATTTAAAAAAGCAACAGATTCTCTGCAATGGCTAAGATGAAAAGACAATAGCGAAAAGTTGCATTATAGGTAGGAATACAAAACGGTGGAACACTTCAGAAATCTGGGGAAGACTTATGAAGTTACACACACTCAGTCATCTGGGGATGATTTATGAAGTTACACACACTCAGTCATCTGGGGAAGACTTAAGACGTTACACACACAACAGCTGCAATGATTCTCTCCTCTTCAGTGGAGATGCTGTTGAGAAGCTGACCTACTGGACGACCCAGTTCCTTCACTCCTAAATCATTTACACAAGAATAATGAAAACATATGCTTACAACACCATATTAGAAAGTTTACAAGCAGACTCATTCATAACATCACCAGTCTAGAAGCTAAACGGTCACCCTTCAGTAGAAGAACTGATTAGTCAACCGACAGAATGACAAACCATTTGTAACATGGATTTTAAAGACATAGATAATATGGATGAATACATTTTAAATAATAAATTGAACAGGAAGAGGCTGGGAACAAAGAGTCAAACTGTAATGACTAAACTTATGTGAAATTCTAGACTAGACCATATAAACTAGGGTCATGGGAAATACCTTGATAACTGCTTCTTGAAGTTGAAAACTAGGAAGGAACTTAAGGGAACTTTTCTAAAATATTCAGTAGATATTTGCCTGCTCCACAAGAGGGAATTCATGCCTCGTATGGTAAACAGGGCCCAAATTCATAACTCATAACTCATAAATCGTGGGCTCTAAGGGAGAAACCACTGATATTTTTACCCTAAATGGTCAAGTCGTCAAACTACCTTCTGAACATTTATACTCATACTTGTAGATCGGTGCTGTTTCCAGTTTCCAGCAAAGCTTCTATCACAGTGGGTGGTGGTTAACGCAGACTCATCTCTGCTCAATGTTCTGAGAGGTGTCTGAGCACTCAGCTATAGACGGGCCATCTATAAACACCTGCTCCCCGAGGCTGGGAGGTGAGAAGAGCTGAAAAGCTGGAAATGAGGGGAGTGCAGTGAAGTGCTGTCCTCTGAACACGACATGGCTGCACGAACTCCCGCTTATGAACTCACAGCAGCTGTGGCTACCCACAGCTGGGGAGGTGGAGACAGGTGGATACTTGTGACTAGATAACAGTCTAGCCCAGTCCTGAGACACCCTCCTCTGGTAGCCCTGGCTAACCTGGAACTCTCTCTGGAGACGAGAGTGACCTCGAACTCCGAGATCTCTTGCCTCTGGCTCATGAGAGCTGGGATCAAAGGCTTGTATCACTACACCGGGTGGTTTTCTTTTTTTCTCGGCTTATTAATATGTAAACACATTATTTAAGTGATGATACTTTCGTTTCTTTCATTTGGTTTTGAACTCAAGTTATCCACTGAGTTTCAATTTTAATTCAGTCTCTCCTAGGAACTAGCATCTATCTATCCTGGGTAAACCTTCGGGTTCCAAAGCCCAGTTCCGTTGCCATGGCGACCCGCAGAGACGGACGCTTTTCTCAGCACCAGAGCTCAGATCCTGGAATACCAGCCTCCCGAGTGACGTCGATGCGCGTGACGCCAGGCCTCTCGGAAGACGCCTGCGCAGTGTGGCTGTCAGGGTCTTGCAGCCGGTGGGGGCGTGGCCTGGAGGAGGCTCTGGCTCCAGTTGCGCGTGCGCAGGTCCAGGCAATCTTTCAGGCGCTCCCTCCTCTTTGTCCGTGACCCAAGTTGCCGAGTACGTAGAGGAGACGCCACCCCCGGAAGCTGTTCCCAGGAGCGGAAGTGGCCGGTGGCTTGCTAGAGTGAGGACCGCGTGTGCAGTGCTACTCTACTCCAGCCCGAGTGGTTCTGGTGGGCGTGGGCTGAAGGAATGCGGACCCGGCTTCTCTGTGAGTGACAGTCCCGGGACGGTTCGCTGCGGGCGAGGGGCGGGGTTGCTCGAATGAGTGTCTGAGATGTGGCTGTCCCGGGGCCGTGGTGAGCACTGCACATGCCCCAATGTTTATTTCCTTGGAAAAGTTGGCGGGAACATTACAGACACTCCCTGATGCTCACTTTGACATGACAGCTGTTGAGAACTTAACGACTTTGGTGTTGGACTTAAAAATTTTACAATCATTTCCTTGTGAATTTAGACTGGAAGATTCTTGCCTTCCTCCTTTGGTGTTGGTCTTACTGATTTTACAATCATTTTCGTGTGGCTTTGGACAGGAAACTTTCTGCCTTTCTCCTGGAGCCTGCAAAATAATACAGGTGATACTGATCAATCTCACAAATGCCATTCCATGGAGTGCTTAAGGAAAGGCACAGAGACGACATGCATTTAATTAATTAATTTTTATTGTTGTTATTCTAAAGTCATGCATTGAAGTGCTTGGGTGAAATTGAAATAATTATTCCGTTCAGAGCTTTGTTTTTTGGGCAAAATGTAATAGTCGTTCATTGATCCAGTTAATACCAGTGTGCTTCACTGCCCACTAGCCACTGTTGGAACCTTTTGGGGTGGCATGTAGGAAACTAAAGATTCCTATTCTACAAAAGTTCGGCGTTTACATTCTAGTTTGAGGAAGCTGAGAAAGACAAATCACAAAGAGAACACAGGGGAAAAATTAAGTGATAAACACGAATGCCTTGGAAGAAAATGAGGTAAGGGACATTGGGAGTCCGAGATGCAATTTAAAAATCCATGTGTTAGGATGGGCTTCATAGATAATTGCCTTAGAGCAAATGCTAGGAGGAGGTGAGGGAATTAACTATATACATTCTTAGGGAAGTAAAGCCCAGGTAGAGCTTGCCTCTTAGTCCTGGGCAGAGTGTTTCAATGTGAAGTGTGCCTGGGTCTTCAGTGATCAGCTGGCTTGAGTGACTGGAGTGGAATGAGTAAAGAGGTAGTAATATTAAGAATTAGTTGGCAGTAAGGCTCAAATACAGTCAGGAACATTGGAGTGTTTGAAGCCCTTTAGTTGTTTGTAAGTGAAGGTAATTATCTACTTAATTTTGGCAAGATTTCACAGCTTAGCCACAGCCACTAATTAGTATGTGAAGTTAATGACTAAAAGTAGACTTTTTCCAAAATAGAATGAATTTGAGGTCTAAATGTAGCTGCCGTTCCCAGTAAGCACAGCGTGCATCGAGACAGATGAGCTTGTTGTAGTAAATTGGTTTTTTTTTTCTTACGTAGGATGTTTGTACATGCAGAAATACCCTGTTTTTGTCTTCCCTTAGAAGCTTTTCTAAATACAGCTTCTAACTGTTAAATGATGCTGCTGTTTGTGAGTCTCTACTCACATGGGACTTGTTGTGGCAAACAAGATGATTAGAAAAGCTACCCACTGCTTTAAGGAGCTTACTGACTTGTGGGCCAGATGAACACAGGAAGACATACAGGATGGAAAGGGGTGGAGAACTTTGGTAAAAGGGCAGGACTAAGGAAGCACCAGTGTCATGAGGTCACATGTGCGGTCATAGCTAACCTTTACTTCTCAATGTAGATTTCCTGTGAGTTTATCTTGCTCAGTATACAAAGAAACACATGACTCGTCACGACTCGTGATTGTCACCTTGAATGCCTTTCCAACCGTGCCATTAAGGCATACCATCTTTCAGTTTCCTCAGCCCCTGCCTCTCCAAGATAGACATTTCTGGTCTCCTAGGGGTTTTGTTGTTGATGTTGTTGTTGTTGTTAGGGTTTTTGTTTTATTGGCATTTATTGATTGTGGGAGTGTACATGTGTGGGCATACTTGCAAGAGACCATTCTTTTTCTTGCACCACATGGGTTTGCAGGATTGAACTCAGATCGTCAGAGGTTTGGTGGCAATTGTCTGTACCCTCTGAGCCATCTCGTCAGCCCGCCAGCCGACATTGCAGTTTAGAATGAAGAGTGATTGCGCTTCTATTCACTTCAAATTTTTCTTTTGGTTTAAATTTTGTTTTTGACATCTGTTATGTTTTAGGGATAGAAGAAATAATTAGGTTTTATAAGATAGGTATGGGCTATCTAACAAAGCATATGGGAGGCAGGAATCTGAGAGAGATACTAGGGAAAACATTGGACAGTTTTAGCATCACCAACAGGGCCAATGACTTAAGTACAAATTAGCCATCAGTTAGCGTTACATTGCTGTGACAAGACACCTACGATAAGCAGTGTACTAGGAGATAGATTTATTCTGGCTTACGGTTTCAGAAGTTTCAGTTGGTCAGTTGACTTGTTGCTGTTGGCCCTGTGGTGAGGCAGGACATGGTGGAGAGTGCTTGTAGGTTCTCCTCAGGCAGCCAGGAAAGGACAGAAAGGGCAGGCAGGAGTTCTAATAGCTACTCAGTAACCTAACTTCCTTCCATTAGGCTCCGCCTCTTAAAGGGTCCCCCTCCTTCAAGTAGCAACAGGAACTGGGAACCAAACTTTTCTCTCAAGGGTCTTTGGGCAGCATCTCAGATCCAAACTATAGCTCTGAATAGGTGGTGGCTTACGTCGATAATTGGTACCACCAAGGTACCTGACACAAGTCAGAGACATGTCATCATAAGCATATAAAGCAACCCTTGTAAGTGGGTAAGTTGCATATAAAGCAACCCTTGTAAGTGGGTAAGTTGCTGGCAACAGAGAGGCTTGGCCAGACCAGGCTCAGACACCCTCCAGCCAGGAAGGCGGGTTTGATTTGTGGTCATGTTCGAGGGTGAGGCTGATGCGTGTACGTGTGTTTAAAACCACATGTGCTGTGTCTAATTGAGGACAGAGAACTTGGGGAAGAGCTGGGTAAATTGCTATGGTAAAAGCTGCCACTCACTGCTAAATATTCTGTGATGTGCCACCTCTTAAAAATATTTTGAAAGACCAGTATTTTATTTTATTTTTGGTTTCCACATATTTATTTATTTATTTTTAATTTATTTACATTTCAAGTGTTATCCCCTTACCCGGTTTCCGCCCCTCCTGGAAACCCCTATCCCATCCCCCCATCCCCCTGCTTCTGCCAGGGTGTTTCTCCACCTATCCACCCACTCCTGCCTCTCCGCCCTCATCTCCCCCACACTGGGACATATATCAAACCTTCATAGGACCAAGGACCTCTCCACCCACTGATGCCTGACAAGGCCATACTCTGCTACATATGCAGCTACAGCCATGTGTACTCCTTGGTTGATGGCTTGGACCCTGGGAGCTCTGGTGGGCTCTGGTTGGTTGATAATGTTGTTCTTCCTATGGGGTTGCAAACCCCTTCAGCTCCTTCAGTCCTTTCTCTTAACTCCTCCATTGGGGACCCCGTGCTCAGTGCAATGGTTGGCTACAAGCATCTGACTCTGTATTTATGAGACTCTGGGAGGGCCCCTCAGGAGATAGCTAACCTATATCAGGCTCCTTTCAGCAAGCCTTTCTTAGCATCCACAATAGCATTGGAGTTTGGTGACTATCTGGGATGAATCCCCAGGTGGGACAGTCTCTGGGTGGCCTTTCCTTCAGTCTCTGTTCTGCACTTTGTCTCCATATTTGCTCCTGTGAGTATTTTGTTCCCCTTTCTAAGAAGGACTGAAGCACCCACACTTTGGTCTTCCTTCTTCAGCTTCATGTGGTCTGTGAATTGTATCTTGGGTATTCCAAGCTTCTGGGCTAATATCCACTTATCAGTGAATGCATATCATGTGTGTTCTTTTGTGACTGGGTTACCTTACTCAGGATGATATTTTCTAGGTCCATCCATTTGCTTAAGAATTTCATGAGTTCATTATTTTTAATAGCTGAGTAGTACTCCATTGTGTAAATGTACCACATTTTCTGTATCCATTCCTCTGTTGAAGGATATCTGGGTTCTTTTCAGCTTCTGGCTATTATTAATAAGGCTGCTATGAACATAGTAGAGCATGTGTCCTTGTTATATGTTGGAGCATCTTTTGGGTATTTGCCCAGGAGAGGTATAGCTGGGTCCTCAGATAGTACTATGTCCAAATTTTTGAGGAACCTCCAGACTGATTTCCAGAGTGGTTGTACCAGCTTGCAATCCCATCAGCAATGGAGGAATGTTCCTTTCTCCACATCCTGGCTAGCCTCTGCTGTCACTTGAAATTTTGATCTTAGTCATTCTGACTGGTGTGAGGTGGAAGGGAATCTCAGGGTTGTTTTGATTTGCATTTCCTTGATGACTAAGGATGTTGAACATTTCTTTAGGTGCTTCTCAACCCTTCTAGTTTCCTCAGTTGAGAATTCTGTTTAGCTCTGTTCCCCATTTTTAAATAGGGTTATTTGGTCCCCTGGAGTCTAACTTCTTGAGTTCTTTGTATATATTGGATATTAGCCCTCTATACAGTGTAGGATTGGTAAAGATCTTTTCCCAGTCTGTTGGTTGAAGACCAGTATTCAAAAATAAGAACAACATTGAACCCCAGAATAAAACATATTTTCCAGGACATTGATTAAACTGTAAGGAGCAGAGCTTGAATTTGAGGCCAGGCCTGATCGCTGTCTAGGCCTCTCTCCTTTTTTCCGTATCGCTTTGCTTGGTAACCATGTGCTGACATCAGCCTTCACATTGTACTGGATTTGTGGACCAATGATCAGATTTGCTCCAGTGCTGTTTCACTCACTATAAAGGTGACTCGTGTAATCTTGCATTTTGTCTTCCCAGATTTTAACTTGGTTTGAAAATGAGCAAGCGCAGGAAGCTTCCAGCTCCGCAGCCCGCTTGTTCGGAGACCTTCAGCCCAGACGTTCTCAGTGATGTGTCTGAGCTCTTTGCCAAGAACTTCTCCTACTGTAAGCCACTTGACAACGAGTGGCAGTTGCCAGCACCCACGGAGAGCTTCGCCTGTGAGCACATGGAGTTCGGGGCGTTTCTTGACTTGAAGAACTCCCTGAATGAAGTGAAGAACCTCCTGAGTGACAAGAAGCTGGACGAGTGGCACAGGCACACTGCCTTCACCAACAAGGCAGGGAAAATCATCTCTCACGTCAGAAAGGCCGCCAACGCAGAGCTCTGCACTCAGGCCTGGTGCAAATTCCAGGAGATCCTGTGCAATTTCCCACTTATTCCGCAGGAAGCTTTCCAGAATGGGAGACTGAATTCTCTGCACCTGTGTGAAGCCCCAGGCGCCTTCATAGCTAGCCTCAACCATTACCTAAAATCTCACCGCTTCCCCTGTGAATGGAGTTGGGTGGCTAATAGCCTGAATCCATACCACGAGGCCAACGACAATCTCAGGATGATCACGGACGACCGGCTGATGGCCAACACCTTAGACCGCTGGTACTTCGGCCCAGATAATACCGGTGATATCATGACCCTGAGATATCTGACCGGGCTTCAGGATTTCCTCAGTGACCTGTCTCCCATTCACTTGGTCACTGCCGATGGGAGCTTTGATTGCCAAGGAAACCCAGGCGAACAGGAAGCTTTAGTCTCTTCTCTGCATTATTGCGAAGCGGTCACCGCTCTGACCACTCTTGGAGATGGTGGCTCTTTTGTTCTAAAGATGTTTACATTGTTTGAACATTGTTCGGTGAACCTCATGTACCTGCTAAATTGTTCCTTTGACAAAGTTCATGTTTTCAAACCTGCTACTAGCAAGGCGGGAAACTCAGAAGTCTATGTGGTGTGTCTCCGCTATAAGGGAAGAGAAGCTGTCCGTCCTTTGCTGTCTAGGATGGTGTTGAACTTTGGCACTGAGATGACCAGGAAAGCTCTCTTTCCCCATCATGTGATCCCCAAATCCTTTCTTAAGCGACACCAAGAGTGTTGTACCTTCTTCCACAGATACCAGTTAGAGACGATTTCTGAGAACATTCGTCTTTTTGAGAGTATGGGAACCGGGGAACAAGAAAAACTGAATAACTTAAGGGATTGCGCTGTACAATATTTCATGCAAAAGTTTCAGCTGAAGCCTCTTTCTCGAAATCACTGGCTCGTCAAAAAATCCAATATCGGTTGTAGTATGAACACGAAATGGGTTGGACAGAGAAACAAGTATTTTAAAACCTACAATGAACGGAAGATGCTGGAAACCCTTTCGTGGAAAGATAAAGTAGCCAAAGGCTACTTCAATAGTTGGGCGGAGGAGCATGCTGTCTATCATCCCAGGCAGAATTCCCTCCTAGAAGGGACCTCTTCCGGTCTCGAGTACCACTCCTGGCATATCCTAGAAGGGAAGAAACTGCCGAAGGTCAAGTGTTCTCCTTTCTGTGATGGTGAAATTTTAAAGACTCTTAACGAAGCCATTGAGAAGTCCTTAGGAGAAGCTTTGGGTGTTGATTCCAAGGTCAGTTCCAAGCAGCAATACGGTTGTTGTCAGATCTTTTCAGAAGAATCCCTGTTGTTTGAGTTGGTTAGCCTTACCAAGTGCCTTCAGGATGAGCAGGGCATAGAACCTAGCAACCCAGTCAAGTGCCTGCTTGTGGGTTCACCGACTGTCTGTGATCTCCAAATGCACACGCCTCTGGAAGTCCAGCTTCTGGAATCCGTCGAACTCAGCGCCTTCAGCTGTTCCTTGCTTCACGATGGCGACCCAACATACCAGCATTTGTTTCTGGATCGCCTGCTGCACTCGCTGAAGCAGCTTCACACAGGAGATGCCATGATTTTGCCCATCCTTTCTTGCTTCACAAGATTTATGGCTGGCTTGACCTTTGTCCTCCACAGCTGTTTTAGATTTATCACATTCTGTTGTCCCACGTCCTCCGAGCCCCTCAGGACCTGTGCCGTCCTGCTGTGCATTGGCTATCAGAACCTTCCAGATGCAGTTTTCCAGTTTCTGCAGAATGTTAACCAACTCTTGAGCACGCTGCTACACCCCAGTACCCCCCAGCAGGTTTTACAGTTTGTGCCAATGGAGGTGCTCCTTCAGGGGACACTACTTGACTTTTTGTGGGATTTGAATGCTGCCATTGCTAAAAGGCATTTACATTTGATTATTCAAGGAGAGAGGGACAAAGTCATCAGCAGCCTTGAGTTATAGAATTGAACAGGGCATTGATGATGTGCCATTGTTTTGTGACTTACAGTTTCTGTTTTCATTTTACCTGCCCTATTTATTTAATAATTTTCATTTTTGAGAGATGCCAGTTTGTGTATTAAAGGACATTAATTATGGAACGTCTTAGCTTATTCCGATCTGACTCTATATGACTCATAGGCACAGTTTTTGTGGTAGGAGCCATGCACTGATGGTATTCAGCCTCTGATCATGTGACATCTGTATGTGCTTGGGGTGATTACATGCTTGCTTGCATATACAGTTGAGCCAGTCTTAACCTGCGGCACATTGTGTGCCTTCATTCAGACTTTTCCCCCAACTGTTTCCTCTCTCTGGCTGATGCTGTTAATGAGTGTTAGAGGTTATTCATGACAGGATGTGGATCACTCTTTGGCATCACTATTTACCTGGAAGCACTTGACATGTCCTCTATGGATTTCAGGGATCTCCATACCCGGTTTTTTAATAATGTGCCATTCATTGCCTTTAGATCTGTGACTCAATTTTTTTTTGTATGACTTTTGCTAGCTATAACTATCCAACTAATAAGAAAGAACAGCTTTAAGTCAAAACCAAAGGTCATTTTTGTACAGTGAAAAATTGTGTCTAGTACTCCTTTGTAATGAACAGCTTCCTTCAGCAATGTTGGCATTTTTAATGTCCTGGAAAGATGGTTTTAAGGCTTGGTGTATAGTCAGTCTCCTGTGGGTTATACCGGAGTGGAATGGTCATGGTGAGCGCTGAGGGAAAATGTAACACTTCCAGAATGATGGCTAAACAAATGTTTAATCTTTATTGTTTTTGTTTTTAGTATGAAGATAGCACTTTACTAAGATTATCCATGAGATAGATATTTTATCAATTTCATTTGATTTCATTGAGTAATATATATTTAATATAATGAACTTTTCTAGCATCGTGTTAATTCATCATTACTTTGAAGTTTTATAAGGTACATAATTAGACACATAAATTTTTAGGTATTTTCTGTTTCTTAAAAAATAGAAGTATTCTGTCACGTATCTAGTTAATAAATAAATTTTTCATGCTCTGCTGTTTCTGAGTTCCATTACAATTCACAAATAAAATCTTCGGCAGGTGTGTTTTGTGTTTGTTTTATTAAAAGATAATTATAATGGAAGTTGAAAATGTAAGTTGGAATTTCCAAAGGAAAGTTGACTGGGAATTAATGTTTTCATTTCCTTTAATTTGCATTCAAGGAAATGTATTTCTTCAGTGTTATATTTATGGGAGTCTTCAGGAGAAAACTTGTGCACTTCAGGGGCTGGGGTAGGGGAGCATGGCTCTGCAGTCAAAGTCTGAGGTGGTTTCTTTGTGAAGGACCTTCATTCCTACGATGGCTTGATGAGGGCGCTTCTGGTCGGTTGCAGTCCACCAGGAGAGAAACTACTCTTGGGAACTGTTTTGCTGCCTTGTTAGTAATAATAGGGATTATTTTTTACTTATTTAACCCATTTAATTAGGATATAGTTGGAAGTTTGAGTTTAGGACTAAGTAAAACTTGCTCTTCTATTTGTGTGTGTGTGTGTGTGTGTGTATGTGTATGTATGTATGTACATACATACATGCGTGCTAATATGTGCATGTGCCCTGAGGTTCTGGAGACCAGAAGAGTGTAGACCTCCCCCGCCTGGAGTTATAGGCAGTTGTGAGACACTTGATGTGGATTCTGGGAAATAACTTTCAGTTCTGTGAAGGAACAGCAAATGCTCTTAACTTCTGAGTCCCTAAAACTTTCTAAGACCATCAAAAATTGAATTTTTCAGCATACTAATCTGTATTGCAATACAGAACATTTGAACATGTTTAAATAGCCTACATATAATTTGTAGCATGATATGGGGGTTGAGGAAGAAGGTCTTCCATAGGCTCTGGCCTTGAGCACTTGATTCCCCAGTAATGGTGCTGTTTAGGGAGGTCTAGAAGATTGACCTTACTGGAGAAAGGTCCTCACTGAGGAGCAGACTTTCAGGTTTCAAAAAGTGTGCCATTCCCAATTTGCTCTCTTGCTTCTTGCTTGCTGTAGATGTGGGCGTGAGGCTCAGGCTCCCACCCACGCTCACTGCTCCGCCTCCCTGCTCTGATGGTGATGGACTCTTCTTACCCTTCTAGAATTGCAAACCCAGACACACCCTGACAGTCATCTTTTGATGGTGGTTGAGTGGGAGAGAAAGATGGCTCTCTTGGTGAAGTGCTAGCTTTGCCAACACGACCTGGCTTGATTCTCAGAATCCATATTAAAAGGAGTATGTATGGCATGTGTGTTTAGTCTTCTTGATGGTTCATTTTAAATCATTTCACCATTAACTCTTTTTAAAGGATTTGTTTTTACTCTATGTGTGTGAGTGTTTACCTGCATGCATATATGTGCACCATGTGCATGCCTGATGCCCACAGAGGCCAGAGGAAGATGTTAAATCTCCTGGAACAGGAGTTAGGGGTGGTTGATAGCCTCTGTGTGGGGTGCTGGGAACTGAACCCAGGTCCACTGCAAGAGTAGTTCTCTCACTAGCCCCTATACATTTTTGATGTCCAAATGGTCCAGTCTTATTTTGGGACTGTAAGCAAAGGGCTTCTCTACTTTCAAAGTAAAATACAATGATAGTATTATTAACTTTGCTGATTCTTCCCATTGTAATAGGAGGCAGCTGGACTTTTATCTGACATCACACTGCATTGTTGCGATACTCTGGGGGGGGGCTGAAATACTTAGGAAAATTATCCTTGTGTTTGGGGGCTGGCTCACTTTGTATCGCTTTAATTTGAACTTCAGAACTCACTTAAAATGCCTGTCGCAGAGTGCTTGTAATCCCAGCACTGGGGCCCCACTAGCCAGTGCAGCCCAGTTGGGGGATTAAATTAATGGGAGACCCTGTCTTGGTGTTCCTGAGGAACACCCCCGCCCCTCAGCAACAGCACTAATACATATGTATTAAAAACTCCATCACAGGACCTGGAGAGATGGCTCAGTGTTTAGAAGTGTTCCTTGCTCTTGCATAGGACCTAGGTTCAACTGTCAGCACACACAGAGCAGTTTATAACCATCTGTAACTCCAGTTGCAGGAGATCTGATACCCTCTTCTGACATATGGTACCAGGCATGTATATGGAGCACATATATCCACACAGGCAAAGCACTCATACACATAAAATTAAGAATATCCTTATGTATAGTTGGAAAGTGAGGAATATTATTTTGTTGTTTGCTGAGGATGGAACTCAGGGCCTTGTATCTGCTTTGTAATCACTGAGCTGACTCCAGCCCCATGTCTTTTACTTATTTATTTTTTAAAGTCAGGGTCTCCCTACCTTGTAAGTTTTCCTTGGACTCTGGCTCTTCTTGCCTCAGTTTCTTGAGTAGCTGGATTGCAGGCTTGTCCCAGCAGACCGGGCTGGAAGACCAAGTGTAATTCTAAAACTCCTTTAAGTCAGGGTGGATAGTCTGCTATATCAAAACTTGACAGATTGCAGCTTCTCAAGTACGCGTTGACAGGAATCTGGGATGGTCAAGGGATGTTTTCCATTCTGCCGCTCTGAAATCCATTTGTCTATCTCACACTTCAGATGGACATCTTACCCATGTGTGATTTTATTTTTAAACACCGAATTTGTCTTTTTTTGAAAAATACTGGTTTGCTGGGTGAGGCAGAGCTTGCAAATGTTGGCATATTTAATTTCACAGTATCAAATTTTCATTTTCAAACAATCACCACTAATCTCAGGAAAATCTGAGCAGTGCTTGGGGATGGCAAACATTAGTTTTCTAAAGTTCTCATTTTCACTGGAACGCTCAGATTGTTACCATGGCAACAAATGCCGACACTTTCCTTGGAATGACAGCTTACTTTATTCATTTTTGAGAAAATATCTGCCAAATGCTCAGGTCTACTCCGTGAAAATGCATAACCTGGGACTGAGGAGATGGTCAGTTAATAAAGGGTGCACACACACACACACACACACACATGCACACACAGAGCCATATAGAGTCAAGACTTAATAAAGGTGTGGCTGGGGGTATAGTCAGGACTTGATAATTTTTAAAAACTTCATCAAGGACATTTTAAGTAAAAATGTCCCCACCATGAGTGCATGCTAAGACATCAGCTGTTTTGTCCACTCCAGCTTTTACAGAAAAAGTTAGACCGTTAACTCATGACAGATAAAATAATGTCTTGTGTTAGTGTGAAAATGTACAGACCTTGAAAGTCCGTGGCCTCACTGTTTTCCCTGATGTACCATCTGCGGCAAAGAGTGTGTTCCTGTGTGTGTGTGTGTGTGTGTGTGTGTATCTGTGTTTTTGTCTATACATGTTCATGTATGCAGATATACTTGCTTGAACATGTATGTAGAAGCCAGGTCAGCCTTGAATGTCATTCCTCAGAAACCATGGTGCCCATCTGTTTTTTTGATTCTTTTTTTGTTTTTTGTTTTTGTCATTGTTGTTTTGTTTGCTTTTTTCCTTTGTGAGGCAAGCTCTCCCACTGGCTGGAGCTTGCCAATTATCCTGGACTTGGGGACCAGTAAGGTGCACAGGGGTTTACCTGCCTCTGTCTCCCTGGTGCCATGGCTCTACATGTGTGCCGTGCTCAGCTCCATTTAAAGGTGAGCTTCAGGGCATCAGACATAGGTCTTTGCGCCTAGAAGACACGCACTTTACCAGCTGAGCTATTGCCCTGCTCCCAGTTCATTTCAAAGCTATTTTTTATTAGGAGGTTATTCCTTTCTTAATTTAGGAAAATATAAATATTTAAGTTTTTCCACTGCTGAAATCTGTGGTGGAGGACGTCTCTTAAAATGATTAACAGGCTTTTGAATATTTGAATACTGAACTACTCATATTTCCAAAAAGTACTGCTAGATTGTGATGAATTGTGGCTTTTTGTTTTTGTTTTTGTTTTTTCTTGTAAATAGATATTATTTTATTAACAGCTGTGAAATTCAGTTATAGTTTTGTGTTTGAGTGAATGCAACCTTTGGTTTTAGAGTCAGTATTAAACTGACATTGTAAAAATGGGCTTTGTGAAGATAATTTGGACTTCTTCCTCCCCTCCCTGTTTCTTCCCTCCTCCTCTTCCTCCTCCTCCTCTTCCTCCTCCTCCTCCTCTTCTGTCCCTTCGTTCCATCCTCTTTATCTAGCCCCCCCCACCCTCTTTCTCCTTCCTTCCCCTCCCCTCTGCTTCTCTCCCTTTTCCCTTTTCTGGGCTTAAGTAAGTACTTGCATCACATGATCCTGAAGGCTGGTGAAAGCCCTGTGGACACAGCCCAGTGTCCTGTGCTCTGGCAAGAAGGGCTTCCTTAGCCCCTGGACCTTTCTGTAGGCTTCCTTCATCTGTTCAGAACTCCCAACTTCTTGGTCAGTTTTGTCAGAGTCCCAGAATATATATTAGATGTAGATTTTTAATTTTCCCTGTTCATAGACGATACGCTGCTCTCTCATGAGTTTGGACGCGTTTCTGTATTCTAAGTGTGTTGTTCTTTCACATGTCTGTTTTCTCCTCATCTTTAAAATATGAACTGATTTTACTACAGTGATCAATTTCCAGTGACTTTATCTTCATGACTTTCTTTTGTTGTCTTTTGTAGAATCTGTTGTTGATGAAGCAGCAGGCAGTTGTGTGTGCGAGCAGCAGTAGACACAGAACCCGGCTGCTCTGGTCTCTCCTTTTCCCATTTGGTGCACTGAGCACCGAGCACAGAGCCTGTGGCCCAGCCATGCCCGAGCAGTTCTTTACCAAGGAGTGTTATCTTCAGCCCTCTTCTCTCCTCCTCCTGTGTTTATTTCCTCAGTTAAGATCTTCACTTGGGCTAGAGAGATGGCTCAGTGGCTAAGAGCACTGACTGCGCTTCCAGAGGTCCTGAGTTCAATTCCCAGCAACCACATGGTGGCTCACAACCATCCATAATGAGATCTGAAGTCCTCTTCTGTCACGCAGGCATACATGCAAATAGAAGACTCATATACATAAATAAATAAATCTTTTTTAAAAAAAGAATATCTTTATTTGATTTTTTTAAAATACAGTTTTCATTTTAACAAAAGCACCCATCAGACATCCAGTGCTGTTTAGTTATTTCATTGGTGGCTGTGACATTTTTCTTCTTATTGGTTTACAACTTTCTGTCTGATGTTTTCAAATCAGTGTCATAGATTGTCTTAGGGTTTTTAACAAAAACATGTAAATCAGGTCAGGAAGGAAAGGGTTTATTTGGCTCACACTTGGAGGAAGTCAGGACAGGAACTCAAGTTGGGCAGGAACCTGGAGGCAGGAGCTGATGCAGAGACCATGAAGTTCTGTATGCTCAGAAAGCAAGTTTGGAAGGAAACTTGTCTGTACTCTTTGCTTCTTCCTGATCCCTCTCACAACAGTGCTCTGATTCCCTATAGAGGTGGGGGCGTGGGGGGGATTAGGGGTGGGGGTGGAGAAGGAGGAGGTCTGTGTCTTTGGAGCTAAGATTATGATCATATATGTGTTCTTGCCTCAACCCAGTGGTAGTTTGGGCCAAGCATGGCTGTCTGCCTCTTCTTGATATGTGGAAGACTTTAACTGTTTTCTTCTCACCACAGTGTGTGTTCCACACTGTCCTAAAGGACCTTTTACTTCTACTCCTCTGGGACATTTTTAAATAGGGGAGATGAGGAGAGTGGGGTCCCTGCCCTTCCTACAGCAGCTGTGCCTCTATTTCCCATGTGTTTCCAGGACTCCAGGCATGTTGTTGTTGTTGTTTTTAAATAAGCCAGTTTGATTTCTAAGGTTTTTTTTTAAGATTTATTTATTTATTATATGTAAGTACACTGTGGCTGTCTTCAGACACTCCAGAAGAGAGAGTCAGAGCTCATTACGGATGGTTGTGAGCCACCATGTGGTTGCTGGGATTTGAACTCAGGACCTTCGGAAGAGCAGTCAGTGACCTTAACCGCTGAGCCATCCCTCCAGCCCCCAGGCATGTTGTTTGAGAGTGAAGCCTGAGTGTGGCGTGAATCTGTCACTGCACGCTCAGCCTCTTCTGAGCATAGGCGGCTCCTCCTCACCAGCATTCAGTGTCCCTAAGGACCGACGGACCTGTGCCCCATGCCTCCCTGTTCTTGTCTCTCCTCAGATTTAGATGAGTTGGTCTTTACTCCAAAACAGTCTTTAACTTATAATTTGTTTGATTTTTTTTAAGTTGCAATGGTTGTTTCTAGTGGTTTTCTAGTAAATCTAGAGACCGGAAGGAGCCCCACCTTTAATGTTTCCTTTGCTGATCAGCTGGGATCCAGTCAGCATCCGCACCCTCAATCAAGACTGTCCGTGTTAGAACTATACATTTTGTGGTCATGCTACTGGCGTTTGAAAACAGAACCTGTTAAGGATTCAAGAAAAGCTTATGTCAGATTTGAACAGATTATACTCTGAATAAAAATCACCTGTTATAAGATCATTTTGGTGATGGGAGAGAAAAGTGTGACAACTACATAAACATATACCTGTGTGGAGTTGATGTCCTTCATTAGTCCAAGGTAATGCATTATATATGTAAATATGTGCATGACATATCTGATAATATATTATGATAATATACAGCATATTATAGTAATATAATATATAATATTTAATTCAGATATTATTAGTTAATTAAATAATATTAACATTAAATTATATAATCAAATATGTATCATATTGGATATGTTTTATATGTTAAATATCAAATAATATTCAGTATTGAATATTATTTAAATATTAAGTATATTAAATATTTATCACATTGGATATGTTTTATATGTTAAATATCAAATATTATTCAATATTGATATTATTTAAATATTGAATATATATTTAATATATATTTAAAATTTTTAGGTCATGAGTGGTATTTGAACATGGGCTAAATATTGAAGGGTTGTTATTTTGTTAGCTATTACAATGATAGTTTAGATTCTTTTGCTTTTTACAGACACATTCTGATACATTTGGCGTTGTTATGGTTTGAATATAAAATACCGTCCCCAAGACTCCTATGCTAAACTCTTGGTTCTCAGCTGATGGCACTGGTTTGGAAAGTTCTAGAAACTTCAGGAGGTGAGGCTTAGCTGAAGAAAGCTGGTCTGCGGTGTTGTGCTCTTGTCTCTAACCCTTTGCTGTCCCTCTGCTTCCTGTCTGCCCCACTCTTGTTGCTATAGCATTCTGCCCAGGAGAGGGGCAAAGATGCTGTGGACCCTGTGTCAGCAAAACAAATCCTCCCCTTACACTGTTTTACCAGGATCCATCTAATCAGGGGTACGCAAAGCAAAAAAAAAAGGGGTACATTTAAAAATATTCAAATACCAAAAAGGTGAAGAGAGATACGTATGTTTTTTTCATTGAATATCTCCTGCGTGGTATTACTGTATGAAGAAACAGACAAATATATTCAGATTTCCTGCTTGCCAGATAGGTGGAATCTGTAGATGCTGCTTTGCTTACACTGAATTGTAACATAACCGAGAAGAGGATTTTGATGTTTGTGGCTCACTGAATGTCATAACCTCTTCAGACTGCTTTCAGGGTAAGGGAATATAAATAAACAGAGGCAGCCAAAGTGACATGACCAGAAGAGGGGGGCACACGACACAGCATCCTTTCACTGAAAACATTCAGAGCAACGTAGTTTACAGACGTACCACCGTCTATAGTTACAGATACACGCCATAGAAAACCCGAGTTGTCTAAAGGTCCTGCTTGCTACTCTTCTGCAGAAACAATCAGGAGACTCTGTAATACCCTGTCCACACAGCAGCGGAATGACAAGTGGCCTTAAGTCTACAGGAGTAGTTAATCATTGTCCCAATTGTTTTGATGCACATCCAGGAGTGACAGGTTAATAATAAATCCCAGCTTGTACCAGGAAGGTGTCTAAGGAGGTGAGGTGGCTTAATTTACATCTTTGGAAGGTACTGGAGATTTAATAATCTTCCTGCCTCATACATCAAACTAATACCTCTGGGGCTGGAAAGCAAAACACTTTAAATTGATAATCTGAAAAGCAATAAAACCCTGTCTCAGGTCACAGATAAATTGAGTTTCTGGTGGTCTTGATAGATCCTCAGTGTGTGTGATTCATCTACATTCTAGAGCAATTCCTGACCACTGGGATCTGGGGCTTCCATACTAGGCAAGCTAAGAATACTGTTCAAAATGCCAGCCTCACCAGAAGGGCAGTGACTGCTATCTGCTTAAGTCTACCCAGTGAATTGTATTACCTTCATGGTCAACTGCACATTGAAATGGACCGCAGACATGATTTTGAGATGTAGTTCTAAATGGCTGTTTTCAACTGAGTGTTAACTATTCATTCTGCCATCACAGTACATACTGTTAAAAGAACAGGTGCCATTTTGACTCACATTTCTTTCTCCTCCTTTGAGAGAGGGTCCTGTTAACGCAGCCCAGGCTGTTCTCGAACTCCCTGTGCAGCTGCTGAGGATGATCCTGAGCTTCTGATCCTCATGTGGACCACCAGATTCAATTAACGCAGCCCTGGGAATCGAACCCAGGACCACATGTATGCTAGGTGAGTGTTCATCAACTGAGATATACCCTCAGCTTTCTAATTCCTTAGTATGGATGTTTTTAACTGGCCAGAGGAAAGGGATACTGAAAGCAGAAAAAGCCCTTCACAGCACGAGGAGCCATCTGGGGAGCCTACACAACTTTTTGGGTTTCCTGTTCCTCATTTTTCAAGTAGTTAAATAGCGGGGTATACTAACTTTATCAATTTGGAAAGCTTTCTCTTTGTTGATACACTTATGGGAAATGCCATCTTCCCTGGCTGCAGAATGGATTGTGGTGGTTTCATGGGAAGGCAAGTAGAGTGGTGGGAGTCCGCCATGTCTCCTCATGTGAGTTGCTCTGCTTGCCATGTCATAATTACATACAGTAATTAGACTGTAGAGTGTGATGGCTGACCATCTTGCTAGTGCTGCTGACAATGTCAGCTGGGTCCTTTGCGATGCTCAATGGACCACTGTGGGAAATCGACAAAGCAACACGAAATTGTTGACATTCAACCCATTCCACTCCTGCTCACTGCCTCCAGCTCCTAAACCATGGAAGTGAATTCTTCAGACTCCCAGGACAATTGATGCTAGTCAGCTGGAGCTGGGAAATTAGAGATAATTAAGAAGAGATGGGCATCACTACGTGAAATCTTCTGGAAAATGTTTTCTCATGGTCAGTGTACAGAAGCTAAGTTTCAGAACTGGCCGAGGTTGTATATCTTGTGCTGGACTTCGTCATGTGTAAGAGTCACCCACGTGGTACTGCTTTTGAAGGCATGGAGGGTCATGGAGAGTAGCTGGGCTTGACACTGAAAAGACAGGACTGAAGGGGTCATACAAAGACATTGAAGTTTGGTACCATGAAGAAAGCTTATGAGAGGCTATTGGTGAAAGTGCAGTCCAGTTGCAGTAGAAGACCCCAGAATTTTGGAGATGCAGGTACCATGGTGTGCTGGCTGGCTTTGTGTGTCAACTTGACACAGGCTGGAGTTATCACAGAGAAAGGAGTTTCAGTTGGGGAAGTGCCTCCATGAGATCCAGCTGTGGGACGTTTTCTCAATTAGTGATCAAGGGGGGAGGGCCCCTTGTGGGTGGTACTACCTTTGGGCTGGTGCTCTTGGGTTCTATAAGAGCAGGCTGAGCAAGCCAGGGGAAGCAAGCCAGTAAGAAACATCCCTCCATGGCCTCTGCATCAGCTCTGCTTCCTGACCTGCTTGAGTTCCAGTCCTGACTTCCTTTGGTGATGAACAGCAACGTGGAAATGTAAGCTGAATAAACTCTTTCCTCCCCAACTTGCTTCTTGGTTGTGATGCTTTGTGCAGGAATAGAAGCCTGACTAAGACACATGGAATAACCACCAAGACAGCAACAGCAGCAGCAGCAGTGTGGCTCCTGCCCAAGTTTAGAAGACTTGGCTGTATTTTCTGTAGAAGTGATCCAAGACCCTTGAAAGAGCCCAGAAGATTGTGAGTTGATTCAAATATTGGAAATTGAGTTATTTACGCTGTTGGAGTTTGGTTTTGCTTTGATTTAGTTGTGACTGTGCCTGGTTCTTCCCTCTTGAAGTAAGAAAGTGTTTAATTTATTTTTATTTTACTAGAGCCCACAGTAGAGAAACTTTGAATTTTAAGTGATTGGCTATTTCAAAGGTCTTGAATTTTAATGTGTTTGAATTTGTATAGACCCTGGGGCTTTTGAAATGATATGTGATTCTAATGTGAGATCTTGGGATTGAATAAGAAAGGAGGGGTTGTGGTGTAACAGTGATGTGTTTGTGTGTCAAGTTGGTAAGGGGTCAGCTGTTCCGGATAATCTTGTGTCAGCTTGACACAAGCTGGAGTTATCTGAAAGGAAGGAGTCTCGACTGAGAAGATGCCTCCCTAAGATCTAGCCATAAGGCATTCTCTTAATTAGTAATTTATGGGAGAGGGCCAAGTTCCTTATGGGTGGTGCCATCCCTGGGCTGGTGGTCCTGGATTCTATTAGAAGCAGGCTAAGCAAGTCACAGGGTGCAAGTCAGTAAGCAGCACCCCTCCATGGCTTCTGCATCAGCTCCTGGTTCATATCCTGTTTGAATTCCTGTCCTGACTTACTCTGATGATAAACAGCAATATGGAATTGTAAGCCAAATAAACTATTTCCTTCCTACTTTGCTTTTTAAAAGTGAGTTTAGATATTTTCTACACACTGATGATACCGGCATGTATTTCCAAAGGTTGGCTTATTCTTATTTTTGTGTATAATGTGTTTTGCTTATGTGCCTACGAAGGTGAGAAGAGCACATTGGGCACCCTGGATCTGACTTTATGCTCGCTGGGAGCTGCCATATGACTCCTCTGCAGGGGCAGGAAATGCTCTTAGTTGCTGAGCCATTGGTCTACTCTGTTTTCTATCACTACTGTAACAAATGACTTCAGACTTAGTGACTGAAGCCAATGCTAACTGTGATCTCGCCTTTCTATAGGTTGCCAGTCTGACACCTGTGTCTGCTGGGCAGAGTTCCTTTGTGGGGGGTCGTAATTAGGGTTTTACTGCTGTGAGCAGACACTATGACCAAGGCAACTCTTACAAGGATAACATTTAATCGGGGCTGGTTTACAGGTTCAGAGATTCTGTCCATTGTCATCAAGGCAAGAGCATTCATTGCAGCATTCAGGCAGGCTTGGGGCAGGCAGAGCTGAGAGTTCTACATCTTTATTTGAAGGCTGCATAGTGGAAGACTGGCTTCTAGGCAGCTAGGATGAGGCTATTAAAGCTCACAATACAGTGACACACCTACTCCAACAAGGCCACACCTCCTAATAGTGCCACTCCCTGGGCCAAACATATAAAAACCATCACATGAGGGTTCTGAAAGAGACTGTCTCATTTTTCCATCTTCTAAAGGTTCCCTGTCTTCCCTAGCAGGTAGGGAAATCTTATCCCTCTTACCCTTCTTTTAATCAAAGTAAGAAAAATTCTTCACTTTCAAGGGTCCATATGGTTGGACTGGAACCACACAGATATCTCCACCTCAGAGTCTAGATTCTCAGTCACATCTTCAAAGTCTCTTTTGCCACTTGAAGCAATATATTTATTCACGGTGCCGAGGACTGGGGCATGGGCAGCTTTGGAGAACAGTCTCATGCCTATTACAGTCGCCATCATTACTGTGTCTCAATGTCTAATTCCTCTCCATCAGCTCTCACTCCATCATGCACATTTCCATTTGGAGATTTAACAGACGTCTCCAACATGTGTTCGTCCAAGGCTGAGCTCCTGAGCGTCTTTCCTCAAACCTGTTTCTCTCGCATCTCCTACCACACCAGGTCATGGAACCTCTGCCTTTTAGATGCTCTGTCCTAAACTCCAGGCACGGATTACCCTTGGCTCCCCTCTAGGGCGTTTGGGGGCATTTTTTCCAGCTTCATCAAGTCCTAGTTTTGGAAGATACCCACAACATTATAATCTTTGCAACTCCTTCATGGCCACCATCTTGACTTGGTGGCTACTGTCTCCTATTTAGGTGATCACAGTGGTTTCCTAGTGTGTCTCTCTGAGCCTTTAGGCAATCTCCTTCATTCTGGACTCAGCACAGTGGCCAGGGAGAGCCCATTCACCTAAAGACTGACTAAGGTCATTTTTCTGAACAATAGCAGAGCTGATTATTTTCTATATTATTTCCTAATGTTAGAATAAAATAAAAGGCTCAGGAGCTCTTATTCCCTCACATTATTATTATTATTACTATTACTATTATTAATTAGTTAACAAAGTAGCAAGTTTCTTAGGCATTTTCATGCATATTTAGTTTTGGTTGTCCCTCCCCCACGCCCTGCTTCCCATCACTATTTCAATTTCTTTCACTCCCAGTATCCCCCTCTCCTACTTTGACACCACACCCCATCTTTTCTCTTCACCCTGCTCATTTCCCTCAGCCATAGTAGCCACCTTACTACTTCACAAATATTCAGGTCTCGTTTGCACCTCAAGATCTTCACACCAGCTCCTTCATCCTGTCTGGAAATCTCCCTCACCTTGCCCTGAGAAAAATCACATGGATTCCCGAGTACACTCTCCCAAGTGTTTGCTCAAATGTCGGCTTCTAGGTGGGATCTGCCCCCCCCCCCCAGAGCTTTTAATTAAAATAAATAGCAGCTGCTTGACCCTTTTCTAGTTTGTTTTTCTTATATTTTATAATTTGATTATTTGTTGTGTCGATTATTTGTTGTGTGTTCACTTCCTACGAGTTAGTTAGGAAGTGAACTCCTCACTCAGTCAAGTGCTTATTCTGTGTCCTCTGTTTATCATTAGTATCAAGGATAGAGTCTGCCCTGTAGGCACTCAATAAAAGGAGTACGTATATAGATGTATCAGTTCTCTCTAGCATTGGTGTAGATTAGCTCTCTGGACTACCCAGCCTTTTGTTGTAATAATCTAAGTGAATAGCATAATTGACTTGAGGCGAGTTTGGTTTTCAGTGTTGGGGAAGTTCAGTTTGTGGTTGCCCAGCTCCTGTGTTTAGATAGAAATAAAAACAAAGCTTCAACTCTCTTGTTTTTCAACTCCCCTGTGGAAGTTTGTCCCTTCCCCTCGATGGTGCCAGCAGCGTGTGGAGGAGGAAGTCCATCACCTCACTATGGCCAGGAAGCAAGGTGGGGGATGATCCTATTCCCTCACGGACCTCCCCTCCTGGATCTGCTTCCTCTGCTCAATTCTCTCTCTCTTTCTCTCTCTCTCTCTCTCTCTCTCTCTCTCTCTCTCTCTCTCTCTCTCTCTCTCTCCCCCTCAATCTACAACCTCTTATAATAGTGCTACCAGAATTGGCTCTGTCATTCAAAACATGACCCGTGGGACTGTTTCATATTCAAGTTGTACCACTCTCTTACATCAAAAGAATTAAGATCAAACTTGAACTTTGGGAGGCTGAAATGAACAATTTAATATTAGCTAGCTCCATTTCAAGATGAGAGGATCTAGAAATTGATTTACTGAGTAAGTGTCCATGTTTCTACTTGAGAAATGAGATAAGCAGGTAAAATCAGCAGGCTGAGATCTCCAATGAGGAAAGTTGACATCTAATTTAACCAGTATGCTTGAGTTCTGACTGGGTCATCCCTTGCCATCTGTCTCATCTCCCAGTAAGAAGTAGGCAGTCACAAGCTGACAGTGTGACCTGGAACTTGTTCTGTTTTGTTTATTCATTCTTAGAAGCCCATAGCTGGGGATTGAGGGTGAAGGGACAAACTTCCACAGGGGAGTTGAAAAACAAGACATTTGAAGCTTTGTTCTTATTTCTCAGAATGAATCAAGTGGTCATGAATTTTTAAAGTTCTAAAACTTGATTCCAGGCTTGAGGCAACAAATACATACAATGAACTTAAAACCTTTTATTTTACAAAGAAAGACAGAAAGAGAAGGAAGGAGGAAGGGAAAAAGAGAAGGAAGGAGAAAAGGGAGGGAGAGATGTTTCCCACCAGAGTTTTGGCAGATGGATACAGAAACAATCTGGGAGTCAGAATTGTTACAGAAATTGAAGCACAATCAAACATGAAAAAATCTGAGTTCATAATAATGCTTAAAAATTATCTCTGGAACTTTCTCTGGTGCCCATGCATAACTCAAAAAAATTAAAGGTTTAGAACCAAGCAGTTACTTTCTTTTCTTATATGAACCATATATGCAAGGAAATGCCTATGAGGAATTCTGTGAATTATATACCATGAATATTAACAATTTTTGTTTAAATTTTTTTTACATGTGATATATTTTAATCATATTCCTTCTGCTCCCTCAGTTCTTCCCAGATCTTCTTATCTTTTTACCCACCCACCTTTATTCTCTCTGTCTCTGTCTCTGTCTCTTTCTCTCTCTGAGTCTCTCTCTTCCTCTCCTTCCGCTTCTCCCTCCCCCTCCTCCCTCTCCCTGTCTCTTCCCAGCCCCATAAAACAAAGACCAAAAGCATTTAAAACAACTTCAAACTTATTGAAAGTGCCGGTCAGGTGCAGTAATAGAGGAAAGCACATTTCCTTGATGCATGGGGAGCCCAGTCCCTGCACACCTGAAGGCATGCTTTGGTGTGAATTCCCTACAAACAAGGACTCTGGCATCTTAAATAACCATGACAAATGATCATGTTACTTAAGTAACCATGACATGATCAAAACCAGAAAACAGTGGTGAACCAGTTGGAGCCTGCTTAGAACCACAGGTTGCATTTCATTGTTAACCTTCTTTAGTCTTTTGTTTTTAATCTCTGACTGTGACCTTGGCATGCTTGTTGATCATTGGTCACATATTTCATAGATAATACTGGACTCTGGGTTTGTTTGATGTGGGGAGAGGGGTGCGCATGGTATACTTATGCATGAGTGTGGGTGTGCATGGAGACTAGAAGAAGCTATTGAGTGTCCTTGGAATAATCTCTGTGTACTGTGTAAAAGCATTGTCAATAAAGAGGCCTATAGCAAGGTGGGAGAGAATAGGCGGGACTTCTGGGAAGAGAGAGGAATCCTGGGAAGGAGTCAGACACAGGAGATTCACCTCCGAGACATGGAGGAAGTCCAACTGTGAAAATGAGGAGCAGTAACTAGCCGTGTGGCAGACATAGAATAGTATAAACAGGTTTGAGTTATGAACTAGTTGAAGAACCCTAGCTTAAGGCTGAGACAGTAATTCATAAATAAATAAGCCTCTGTGTCATTATTTGGGAACTGGGGCAGACATAGAAATGACCGACCGGTTCCAGAGTGTCCTGCTTTCTCAGTGTCTACTTTATCCCTTGAGATGGATGGAGTCTCTCACTGAACCTGTAGCTTGGCTATCTGCTAGCACTTCTCAATGATCTTCCTATCCCTACCACCACCGCACTTGGATTTTAGCTCCTTACGAGTATCCTGCCCACATGCTTACATAGCAAGTACTGTTTCTCACCAAGCCATCTCCTCAGGCCCCATGCTGTCTCACACTTAGAACATCACAGATTCAAGCCGTGTTCTCCATTGGGTATCTTATCAATGGTGGATCATTTTGATGAGCCCCATTGCTGAAGATGTTCTCTGCAGTCACGTGACGAGGTTGTGTCTGTCAGGTTTCTTCATGGCAAAGCCATTCTCTTCCTAATGAGTAGGTATTTTATGAGCATGTACTTTGAGAATATTTAAATGCCTTGTTCTTCATCAAACATCCACTTGATTCATTTGTTTAATCTATGAGCTGGAGTCATGGATTCTCATTTTAGTTCGTGAACTATATGTCATCTGTTACTGTCATTATTTATTTTGATCACCAAATATCTTAGATTAATTAGAATCCCTGATACCTTATCAATCAGTCTGACTTCTAAGTCCAGAATAAGCTGAGAATTAGGTGACTTTAAAGAAAATTTTGTTATGTTGGATAAAGATATTATACTTATATTGACAAATCCTTTCAGAGACAGGAAACTAACATGCAAATGACCTCTGTATGCAGGAAGACTATCTAATTTACTATTCCACAAAGAAACATACAAATCTATCTATCTATCTATCTATCTATCTATCTATCTATCTATCTATCTAATGTGTTTGTATATATATGTGTCTCTGTGTCTGCGCTACATGTATATAGGTTCCTGTTGAAGCCAGGAGATGGCACCAAATTCCCCAGAGCTGTAGTTACAGGTTGATGGCTGCAAGTTGCCTGTTGAGGGTGCTGAGAACCAAACCTGGGTTCTGTGTAAGAGTGGCCAGTATTCTTATTTGCTAAACCATCTCGCCAGCACCATGTATATATTTGTTTTTTGAGACTCAACCCACACCTTGTATGTAAGTATCTAGACTTTCCATCTCCCACAGGCAGCATTTAGAGCCCTTTAATCCAAAAGCTCCCAGTTAACATAGACTTGCACTGGAAGTCCTGTTTTCATGAGGTCTGGGAAGGTTTGACTCTGTCTGGAAAGAATTGTCTCCCTACCTTCAGTTTGATTGCTAGTATTAAGAAATCACAGAGCATTTTTCATGACAGTGGTGTGACATCTAAATGTTAGATAGGACCACACAAAACCCAGTCTTCCTGAAGTGTTGCTAGAATGGCCAAAGGGGTTAATGCAGACTTAGGGACAGCTGACACTCACCGGATAGGGAGCTGGCCTGTAGCCTCTACAGCTGTTCACTGCTGGAGCAGCCATAGCTTCCTGGGGTTCTTAATGCCCAGAAGCAGCTGCAACAGCAAGCAATTTAGTGCAAAATAATCCATCAATTAATCTCTTTGTTATTGGACATTCCAGATGCTTGCGCCTTGGTTAATGTGCCGGGAATGAAATGTGTTTTGATAGCTCTGGGTGTATTAACATGATGCTTGTCCAGCCCACCCGACCAACGCTGGGAGCATATGAGGAACCCCGAGGAGTGAGAGGGCTCTTCCCAGGCTCTGTTTCACTCAGAAGAAATGATTTGAAAATTGCAGTACTTTGAACATTGCTGATAAACTGGTGTCTGGACTGGGTTCAGAGCCCAAGCTGGAGCAATTCCTTTCAATAAAGAAAGGCAATGAAAAACAATGCCGGAGCACAGCCTTGGAACTGTCCAGGGCTCACTGTTTGCCAATGCTGAAAAATCCCATGGAAATCTCCAGCTTCGCACTTAATTACCACCTCCTTGAGCTGCTTCTCTGCGGCTGCTTCTCTCACATCCCCTGTGAGCCAGATTCCCCATTCCTTCCTTGTTGCCAAACAAGGCTTTCTCATCTAGACACCATCTGCTTTCAGGAGATATTTGCATTTTCTCCTTCCTTCCTCAAGTGGTCCTTTCCAGGCTTGTGTTTCCCTCCTGAAGGCTTGCCGCTACTCTGTGACCCCATGGGTGGATGGGAAGGCCACTCCAACCAATATTATTTTGGACTTGGACATATCCTTCCTGGCCCTCCAGCCCCAGGGATTAGTGTAGCATAACTTAAAAATACCCTTTGTCTTGAAAAACAAACAAAAAGGTCTTTTGTTTGTTATGAGACCTCTAAGAATGCCTGAGGAAGTGATATCATTCTTCCCAGTACCAGTTGCAATCCCTAGAGGGGAGTGAATCTTGAGGCTACACAGAGCGTCCATAACTACTTTCAATGGATGGTATAGATCCTTGTAGTTTGTTGTTATTATTGTTGTTTGTTTTTGCTACAAAGGTATTAGAATATGTAATAAGACCATACAGTACAGTAAGATAGAAATATAGACATATATACTGTCAGCAATACTCGCGTGCGCGCGCTCACACACACACACACACACACACACACACAAACATGCAGGCACACACAACACATGGAGAACAACTTTCAGGATTCACTTTTCTCTCTCTATCACCTGAGTCCCAGAGATCAAGCTTGACAAGAAGTACCTCTACCTGCTGAGCCATCTCACTGGCCCACTTTATTACTTTAGTATACTGAGAAACAGGATGTCAGTATATATAAAACTTCCTAATACGTTTAATATCTGGCATTCCATAGTATGCATGCAATACGATTTCTTTACTTGATCTACACAGACACATATCTGTGCTGCCTTGAATAAGCATGGTCTCCATAAGCTCATACATTTCAATGCTGAGTCACCAGGGACTGGCACTGTTTAAGAAAAATTGTCCATATTGCTGTAGGTGTGGCCTTACCGGAGGAAGTATGTCACTGCCTGAGACCACACCAGGCACAGCATGTCTCTCGCTTTGCCTGCTGATCATGGGTCCGGATACAAAGCTCTCACCTACTGCTCTAGTACCATAGTCATCTGTTACTTGCCATGGTGAAAATGGACTAGCCTTCTGAAACTGTAAGCAAGCCCACAATTAAGTGCTCTCGCTTATAAAAGTTGCTTTGCTCATGGTGTCTCTTCACAGCAGTAGAACAGTGACTAAGACAGAAGTTGGTACCGAAGAATATTGCTGTGATGGGCTGGACTGTGCTGTCATTTGAAGGAGTATGGAAGACTCTAGCACTTTATACTGTAGGACCCCAACATTCAGTCAGTGGTACTTACTTCTAGTGAGACACCGAGACACAGATGGATACAAAAGCAAGAGTTTTATTTTCCGTTGCATTGGGGGTCTACCTTCAATTAGTCCCTCAAGGCAAGTGACTAGAAGGCAACCCTGAATGGCTATTACAAGCAGTTTTTATACCTTTTTAGGGACTCAGGTTACATCAGCAAGGTTACAGCTCAAACTTATTGGCTAAGCATATTGACCTTTAAATAAATTGTCTAGCAAGCATGACATGGATTTGAACTCTACCTGGGACTTTCCCAGAGGGTCAGGTGACTATTAGTACATTCTGAGAATTTTTTATTCAAGAATGTTCCTTTGGGTGGAGAATGGAACATGGCCTAGCCTTGACCCCAGGCAGGAGGGGGAAGCTGTGAGGAGGGAGTGGGACTGGAAAAGCCCTTAGGGTCCCTCAATACTAGAAGAGCAGTTGAAAGTTTTAAGCAGAGGTTAATGAGCCTTCCTGGTAAGAACACGGAAGACAGTGGTTCTGAGGGCTGTGTAGACTATGCAACCTCA